>NW_028270154.1:28466435-29704007 GCF_037043375.1 Chiloscyllium plagiosum
ATATGTTCATACTTAAATTTGCAATTAATTCTAATAGTAAATTTTGCTACTCTTTCTTCAGTTTGTGTTTAGATAAATGAACCAACATTTTGACGACTTATTTACTGTGCCATTAGAAATTCATTGTGTCTGCGCTGAGTAATGAAACCATTGTATCATAGAATCTCTGCAGTGTGGAAGCAGGCCATTCAGTACATTGAATCCACACCAACCCTCCAAAAAGCATTCCACCCAGATCACTCCCCTATCCTATCCCTGCGTCCCTGCATTTGGCATGGCTAATCCACCTAGCCTGCACATCCCTGGACACGATGGGCAGTTTAGCATGGCCAATCCACCTGTATGGAGGTTGTAACAGTGTCATATTTTACAGCTCAAATATTCACATTAGTTTTTCAGCGAAACACTGGTGATGGTGAACCAATGTTAAATTCAGATTCATTTACATTTTGCACTGTGCCAATGGGTTAAGACTAATATGCTATCATTGAACTTATTACCCTTTGAATTTTGCTGGAAGCACATCTTTGTTGAATTTAGATGAGAACAGGACCAGGCTCAATTGTGAGGATCCCCAGATCGGATTAACCTCCAGATTCTTAAAACAAATAGCTTCAAAGTTTTGTTAAGATATCAGATAAAATACATAAATTGTCGATTGACATTCTCCAATACCATCCCCCCAACCCCCCCCACCCCCATCCATTTTGCAAATTGCTATGCAATCGTCAGCGGCACAGGACTAAAATCAAAGACAAAGCATCTGGGATCTAGAGAATTAAAATGAATGAAGGAAGAGCACAATATTGCTCATAAATGCAGAAAAAGCCTGAAGGGTATTCAAAACATTTAAAAATAATTTTTAATCATGTAAACAACAGTTCCAGTAGCACAGTTGTCTCTATTTCCCCCATTTTTGCCTTTTAATTTGGTGGGTACCTGTTTTAATTTTATTTTTATAATTTTATTTGTGTTTTCTGCCGCTGATCTAACTCATTGACCAACATAGGCTCCTGGGCCCAGGTATCTCAAATTTAAAATTCTCTCAGAGTTTTTGACATCTTGCAGTTGTCCTTCTTCATTCATTCACTCCTCATTCATTCATCCCATCATTGTCAACTCTACCGTCAGTTATGTAGGCCAGAAAATCTGGAATTCCCACTGAACGCCTTCTATCTCCCTCTTGACATCCATTTCTTCAGTCAAAATCTTGTGAGATTATGGGAATAAATGAATACATATCTTTGGTGTACCGCAATGCTGTGCTCTTGGTTTTAGTGCTCTGATCGTGTCCTCAGAAAGGCTGGATGCAGTTCCTTACATTAACAAAAAAAAGAATATTTGAAAAACTGTACCTTACTTGTGACTGGTATGAAAACAATTATTTCACTCCATAAAAACAAATTGATCCTGCCGGTCTGCTTTTGTCCTACCTCAAGTTAGCTTTGGATTTCTGCATGGAGTCTGTTTAGAAACATAGAAAACAGGAGCAGGAGTAGGCCATTCTGCCCTTCAAGCCTGGTCTGCCATTCAATATGCTAATGGCTGATCTACCAACTCAGTACCCTGTTCCCACTTTCTGCCCATACCCTTGGATCCCTTTAGCTCTAAGAACTACACCTAACGTCCTCCTGAAAACATTCGGTATTTTGGCCTCAACTGTTTTGTGTGGCAGACAACTCCATAGGTTCATTGCTCTCTTTGTGAAGAAATTTCTCCTCATCTCAGTCCTGAATGGCCTACCTCATCAGTGTAAGGTATTGGTAAACTTCTGGTATGTAAGGCCTGGCTTACTATTGGGTTGACTTCACGGATGAATGTATCTTAAGCATCTCCATAATATGCCTGCTTTAGAGAATGGAATTCAAGTCCATTATTCAAGCATACTGAGATCAAACTCATATCGTAAACATGTAAAAATAGTTCCACTCAGCTCTCTGGCTGTTTTCAAACATGATGTTTGGGAAGTACAAAGGCAAACTTTATTGCTGAAACAGCACAGCAGGTCAGGCAGCATCCAGGGAACAGGAGATTCGACGTTTCGGGCACAGGCCCTTCTTCAGGAATGAGCAGAGAGTGTTCAGCAGGAGAAGATAAAAGGTAGGGAGGAGGGACTTGGAGGAGGGGAGTTGGAAATGTGATAGGTGGAAAGAGGTCAAGGTGAGGGTGATAGGTCGGAGTAGGGTGGAGGCGGAGAGGTCAAGAAGAAGACTGCAGGTCAGGAAGGCGGTGCCGGGCTGGAAGGATCCGGCTGAGACAAGGTGGGGGGAGGGGGGATGAAGAAACTGGTGAAGTCCAAGTTCATCCCCTGCGGTTGGAGGGTTCCCAGTCGGAAGATAAGACGCTCCTCCTCCGACCGTCGGGTTGTTGTGGTTTGGCGGTGGATGAGTCCAATGACCTGCATATCCTCGGTGGAGTGGGAGGGGGAGTTGAAATGCTGTGCCACAGGTTGGTTGGGTTGGTTCGTCCGGGTGGCCCAGAGGTGCTCCCTGAATCGCTCCGCAAGTAGGCGGCCTGTCTCCCCAATATAGAGGAGGCCACACCGGCTGCAGCGGATGCAGTAGATGATGTGGGTGGAGGTGCAGGTGAATCTGTGGCGGATATGGAAGTTTCCCTTGGGGCCTTGGAGAGAAGTGAGGGGGGAGGTGTGGGCGCAAGTGTTGCACCTCCTGCGGTTGCAAGGGAAGGTGCCGGGAGTGGTGGTTGGGTCGGTGGGGGGTGTGGATCTGACAAGGGAGTCGCGGAGGGAGTGGTCTCTACGGAAAGCTGATAGGGGAGGGGAGGGAAATATATCCTTGGTGCTGGGGTCTGTTTGGAGGTGGCGGAAGTGACGGCGGATGATGCGCTGTACATGGAGATTGGTGGGGTGGTAGGTGAGGACCAGTGGGGTTCTGTCCTGGTGGCGGTTGGAGGGGCGGGGCTCAAGGGCGGAGGAGCGGGAAGTGGAGGAGATGCGGTGGAGGGCACCGTCGACCACGTCGGGGGGGAAATTGCGGTCCTTGAAGAAGGAGGCCATCTGTGTTGTACGTATTTTGAACTGGTCCTCCTGGGAGCAGATGCGGCGGAGACGAAGGAATTGGGAGAATGGGATGGCGTTTTTACAGGGGGCAGGATGGGAGGAGGTGTAGTCCAGGTAGCTGTGGGAGTCGGTAGGTTTGTAGTAGATGTCCGTGTTGATTCGGTCGCCTGAGATAGAAACAGAAAGGTCTAGGAAGGGGAGGGAGGAGTCCGAGACTGTCCAGGTGAATTTGAGGTCGGGGTGGAAGGTGTTGGTGTAGTGGATGAACTGTTCAACCTCCTCGTGGGAGCACGAGGTAGCGCCGATACAGTCATCAATGTAGCGAAGAAAAAGATGGGGGGTGGGGCCAGTGTAGTTGCGGAAGATGGATTGTTCCACATACCCTACAAAGAGGCAGGCATAGCTGGGGCCCATGCGGGTGCCCATGGCTACTCCTTTTGTTTGGAGAAAGTGGGAGGATTGGAAAGAAAAGTTGTTCAGGGTGAGGACCAGTTCGGTCAGTCGAAGGAGGGTGTCGGTGGAAGGGTACTGGGTGGTACGGCGGGAAAGGAAGAAGCGGAGTGCTTTGAGTCCTTCGTGATGGGGGATGGAGGTGTACAGGGACTGGATGTCCATGGTGAAGATGAGGCGTTGGGGACCGGGGAAGCGGAAATCCTGGAGGAGGTGGAGGGCGTGGGTGGTGTCACGAACGTAGGTGGGGAGTTCTTGGACTAATGGGGACAGGACCGTGTCGAGGTATGCCGAGATGAGTTCGGTTGGGCAGGAGCAGGCTGAGACGATGGGTCGTCCGGGGCAGTCAGGTTTGTGGATTTTGGGCAGGAGGTAGAAACGGGCGGTTCGGGGTTGTGGGACTATGAGGTTGGAGGCGGTGGATGGGAGGTCCCCTGAGGTGATGAGGTTATGGACGGTCTGGGAGATGATGGTTTGGTGGTGGGGGGTGGGGTCATGGTCAAGGGGACGGTAGGAGGAGGTATCTGCGAGCTGGCGTTTGGCCTCAGCGGTGTAAAGGTCAGTGCGCCAAACTACTACTGCGCCTCCCTTGTCAGCTGGTTTGATGGTGAGGTTGGGGTTGGAACGGAGGGAGTGGAGGGCTGCGCGTTCCGAGGGTGAGAGGTTGGAGTGGGTGGGGGGAGTGTGGGAGTTCAGGTAGCGGTTAATATCGCGGCGGCAGTTTGCTATGAAGAGGTCGAGGGCAGGTAGGAGGCCAGCACGGGGTGTCCAGGTGGACGGGGTGTGTTGGAGGTGGGAGAAGGGGTCGTCAGAGGGTGGGCGAGAGTCTTGGTTGAAGAAGAAGGCACGGAGGCGAAGACGGCGGAAGAATTGTTCGGTGTCACTCCGTGTATTGAATTCATTGACCCGAGAACGTGTGGGAACGAAGGTGAGACCCCTCCTGAGGACTGATCTCTCATCCTCAGAGAGGGGCAAGTCTGGAGGGATGGTGAACACACGGCAGGGCTGGGAGCTAGGACCTGGTGTGGGGCTGGAGCTGGATGTGGGGGCGGGGTTAGGCCTGGGGGCGGGGACAGAGGTCGGCTTGGGGGCGGAGTTGGACATGGTGATAGAGACCGGCGGGGGGGCGGGGTTAGTCGCGGTGACGGAACTCGGCCGGGGGGCGGAGTTAGGCGCGGTGACGGAACGCGGCGTGGGGGCGGGGTTAGGCGCGGTGACGGAACTCGGCCGGGGGGCGGAGTTAGGCGTGGTGGCGGAACGCGGCTTGGGGGCGGGGTTAGGCGCGGTGACGGAACGCGGCCGGGGGGCGGAGTTAGGCGTGGTGGCGGAACGCGGCGGGGGGGCGGGGTCAGGCGTGGTGACGGAACGCGGCGGGGGGGCGGAGACACATGCGGCGATGTGGTCCAAACGTAGATTGCTGACGTCACTGGGGGCGGAAGTAGCTGCGGCGACCACGCAGACAGAGTTACCGCTACCGCTCCCTGAATCGCTCCGCCTACTTGCGGAGCGATTCAGGGAGCACCTCTGGGCCACCCGGACGAACCAACCCAACCAACCTGTGGCACAGCATTTCAACTCCCCCTCCCACTCCACCGAGGATATGCAGGTCATTGGACTCATCCACCGCCAAACCACAACAACCCGACGGTCGGAGGAGGAGCGTCTTATCTTCCGACTGGGAACCCTCCAACCGCAGGGGATGAACTTGGACTTCACCAGTTTCTTCATCCCCCCTCCCCCCACCTTGTCTCAGCCGGATCCTTCCAGCCCGGCACCGCCTTCCTGACCTGCAGTCTTCTTCTTGACCTCTCCGCCTCCACCCTACTCCGACCTATCACCCTCACCTTGACCTCTTTCCACCTATCACATTTCCAACTCCCCTCCTCCAAGTCCCTCCTCCCTACCTTTTATCTTCTCCTGCTGAACACTCTCTGCTCATTCCTGAAGAAGGGCCTGTGCCCGAAACGTCGAATCTCCTGTTCCCTGGATGCTGCCTGACCTGCTGTGCTGTTTCAGCAATAAAGTTTCAACTTTGATCTCCAGCATCTGCAGACTCACTTTCTCCTCGAAGTACAAAGGCAGTCCTGAGTACATATTTGACTGTCTATGACTGGAAATGATCGCTTTAATTGAAAAGAAGGAACAGTCAATTTTTAGATTTTTAAGGTGTCATTAGAGGACATTTTGTGATTAATCCACAATTAGAACAAAAGCCAGTTTTAGATTCGGATCTATAATAAAAGCTTCTGTACAATTTGTCAGTAATGACCAGGGGTGGCAGTTCATATTTGCGTGTCACAACAGCAGGCTACACATATAAAATTCAGAAGAATACAATAGGTCCAAGCCATTGTGTCAATCATTTTTAACTGATAGCAACATTGTTCAAAGGCTTGCAAAAATAATGAGGGGTTGAAGAGGAGCAAATTACAGAGGCACAGCCTTTTCATGATTATATCAATTTCTCAAAAAAACCCAAGTCTTATCAAAGATGCAAGACTAGATGCATATTTCAATTCATCATAATTCAATATTAAAAAAAAATCAAGGCCTGGAAAATGCTATTCATTCTGCCAAGGACTTGGTGCTCTAGATTAAATTGCATCAATTACATTTTGATTATTCCAGTCCATTTTATTTAATACTCTAAATATTTTATTAGCCTCCGAGTAAATATCATTTTCTTAACACCTGTTTTAATTTAAATTAAATTCAAATTTATATCCTAACATCTGACTAGTTGCATTCACCTTCTAATAACCTCCTAGGTTCATCTGATTTGTGTAACTTAATATTTAATATACCTTCCACCGTAAAGTAATTTTCAGGTTGAGATAGAATTTCAAAGGGGAAGTTCGTCCCTTGCATAAATTCTTTTGAAGATCAATAGAAATCTTGTCAAAATACCTTAAGTGGTTGTCTAATCTACTTCTTTAGAATATTATGGACAGGGGAGGAGAGATGAATTGAACACCATCCATTCCCTGGATAGGAAGTGCCTGTATTCTCTCTCTGGCACCATACATTAAAGGTACATCACTCACTCTAACTCTGCATCTGTACATGCATCTCACCAAAGTTTGTGGACTACAGTTCTCACAATTGTTACATCTAATCAATTCAAGGTCTGTCATCCACCTCATCCTCTCAAAGTGCTAATCCATTCTGCCCTTTGCACTTTCTACTCATTCACTGGGAAAACCTCACCACATCTTGAGTTCTTTCATGACCACTAATTACTCTTACATCCACTTCTACTGAACTAATACCCTCCTTTTGTTCCACTGCAGGAGAAAACTGGTCCAGAACAGGGCTGAGAAATCCAAGACTGATAAATGTGGAGAGGAAGTGGCAGACATCGGTCTTCTCATCCCTATGAAGGGGGAATCCTGGATTTTGACAGAGAAGAGTTAAACCATTCATGTCAGGGACAAGAAGAAACTAATATGTGAAAAACTCAGTAAGCTGTGCTGCTGTCCCTTTCCATCAACATTAACTCAGTCTTAAATTGATCAAGATTTTATACATCATCTAATATAAAGTCCTACTCTCTTAAGCAGGTAATAGCACACCTAAATAAGGCAGTACTGCAATCTTCCAGCTCCACCTTCATCTCTGAGGAAACAGCTAGTGATGCCTATGCCCTCCAGCAGCTCCAATCCTGTTACCTTGGTGGGTGCTCTTTCCAGATTAAATTTGGGAGTACAATCTGATGAACACATCATCAACATTTCTCTACAGACAGTCAAGGAAGAAACACCCCAGGCCTTTACACTCACAATTGCTAGAGACCAGGCACCAAGCCCCAAAGAGAAAACATAGCCCTGTTATCAGTGATTGATGACATGAGGGGAGAGGGATGGTTTTCACTCATTTTTATGAAGCATGTGGATTACATTTCCTGAAGGTGTGGGAATGGTGTCTTTGGTTTAGAGACAGTGGAATTAAAAACATTAGTATAAATGTATTTAAAGCAGATTTCAAACTTGGAAGTCAGGCTTCTTAAGCACCTTGGATTAGAAATCAGACAGAATAGATCAAGTGTCACTTTGTATCAACAATCTTATTTAGAAAATGGTAGTTGTGTTGCCGACTGACAATAAAGTACAGCAGCTTTTTAGACCGAAGTGGAGGAATTGTGAAGTCTAATTGAACAGCAGAATTGATTGGGTTGCAAAACAAGACCAGATTTCAACGGAAGTCTTCATGGAGAACGACTATGGAAAATCCCAAGTAAGATCCCAATATTATTTAGGTGAGGCAAACATTCAACAAATTTAAAATGGACCACTGCATGTGGAAATGCCAAGAATGAGAAACATATAGTTTTTAGTGATGCTTCTTATGCAAATTTTGATAGGTTTTCAAATACAGGATGGTTTATATTTATACCTTGGGACAGGAAAGTAAATGTTGCCCTTTAACTTGGGAAGCTAACGATATCAAAAGAGAAGTAAAAAGTACCTTAGCAGCAGAAGCTCTCACTTTAGTTAAGGCAGAAGATATAGTGTTTTTAGTCATAGGGAAAATAATATAAAAATAGATTTAGCAGCTAGAGCTATTGAATGTTGTATCAGTAATAAGTTATTTTGGGTTAATGCATTTTCAAGAAAATGTATGAATGAAAGATGACTGAGGATTGGTCTTCTAAAATAGCTTCTGGAGAATAAAGAAAGTTTCATATTAAAATAGCTGGATATCAGCAGACAGCCATCTGATTGCTTTATAGAGAATGGATCAAGCCTTAAGAAACTATTAGAAATATTGAGAAAAGAACAACTGAATCTGAAGTTTCTCAAAAATGGGAAATATTACATTATAATTTCATCAATGATTGTTCTGTTATCTTCCTCAGTGTATATCTTCATTTTTTTTCAAAAAGATATAAAGAGAAGTTATGATCATGCAGTAAAGCCTGAAAGAGATGCCCGAGGTGAAAAAAGGTGATGATATGTTAATTGAGAGATAACTGGCAGAAACCTTGAGTCGGCCCTAAGGAGGAAGCCACAAATTCCTCAGATAAAGCACTGGTGAGGCTTTATCGTTATTCTTCACCAGCTCATATGTTGACATCTCAGTGGGTATCTTAGCTAGAATAGAGTTGGAAGCACATCACTGGCATGTCTCCACAGCTGGAGAAGCAATAAATGCCCATGCCACTGGTTTGAAGCAGTCCTGAGTCTCAATCATCTGCTCTGTCTCACGAAAAAGAGGACTGAGATGGTCAGTCATTAATAACTTCATTGAAAATGCACTGACAGAGGAGCAGGAGGCTGTGCATCCATAAATGATACACACTGTTACCAATGTACAGTGATGGTCGAAGGAAGATACAATTGAGTGGGCAGCTTTGAATACATGATTCATGTGTGATTTGGCCAAGATTGTACATCTCAAATATCAGTACCTTATCATATTATTTGAACCCTCATGAGATAAAAGCCAATATTTTGCAAAACATTTCAGTTGTTATTTTGTACATTTATACTTTGTAGTTTCTTTTGGTTTGCTCAAATCAACACCTGAATCTACTTCCACCATCACAGCTTTTACCTCAATGAAGAATACATTTTGGTTTATTTTTCTCAGATCCAAAATGGATGACCTGACACTTTCTCACATTAAACTCCATTTGTCAAAATTTTTGCAGTCACTTTATCTGTCTTTATCCATGGGTAAATTTGTGATCTTGTCTATGCAAATAATTTTACTTTCGAATGTATTGTCACCCACACACTGGGATGTAAAATTCTACTTTCTTTCATCTAAGTCATTCATTTATTTGGTGAACAACTGACGTTCCATGATTGTTAATTCATGCCATTTCCTGTCAATCTAATAACATTCCATTTATTCATACTTTTAATGTTCCCATAGAATTACTCGACTATTTTAAAATGTTGCCTCCAATGCTGTGGCTTTCAATTTTGCAAATACTGTTTGGAGGCCCATATAGACAATATGCCTATAGCAGTTCCCTAACCAATGCACAGAATTTATTGCATAGGTAAAGCACAGGCGAGGCTTTATCTTGTATTCCACACCAGCTCATATGTTGACACCTCAGTGGGTATCTTAGCTGATCGGCTCACATTTGTTCATTTTCTCAACTACTCTCTCTGACAATATGTTCCAGTAATGTCCTGGTCTCATTCTCTCAACTTAACTAAAGATCCAACATTTTCAATTTTAAACTTTAAAGGCAGAAATCTTAAATCTAGAGAGGGCAGTTATCTTATACAGCTGAAATGTTCTCATTTAATTCTAGAAATACATTGAGATATGAACTTCAGGTCCTGTGGGTTTATTTATTTTAAGTCCCATTATTTTCTCCATTGTCTTATTTATTTATATTACATAGGTAAACACAGGATATGGTCATGGGCGGCACGGTGGCACAGTGGTTAGCACTGCTGCCTCACAGCGCCAGAGACCCGGGTTCAATTCCCGCCTCAGGCGACTGACTGTGTGGAGTTTGCACGTTCTCCCCGTGTCTGCGTGGGTTTCCTCCGGGTGCTCCGGTTTCCTCCCACGTCACAAAGATGTGCAGGGTCAGGTGAATTGGCCATACTAAATTGCCCGTAGTGCTAGGTAAGGGGTAAATGTAGGGGTATGGGTGGGTTTCGCTTCGGCGGGTCGGTGTGGACTTGTTGGGCCGAAGGGCCTGTTTCCACACTGTAATCTAATCTAATCTAATCTAATCTAAAAAAAATGATCATAGCTAATCATTGAGCTCAATAATCACTCCATCTGCCCTCGATCATTTTAGCTACAAGAACTATATCTACCTCTTTCTTGAAAACACATGTAGAAAACTTAAGTTCTTTATTTTTATCGCACACATTTATTCTGGGGTTAAGGAGAATCAAAGAGAGAAACATACTTCTGAAAGCACAGAAACAATTGTAATGGATAGATTATTTTTCTCACAGCTTTATGAGTGATTCTGAAGCAGCTTTTCGTAACCAAAGTAAACAAATTAAGAACAACTTGTAGTATGTCAACTTCTTTGTTTCTTTATAGAGTGCATTATAATGTTTCATGGCTTTAGATCAATCACAATTATCTTTGGATGTCAACTTACTGCCAGGAAAAGAGAATACTTTTTAAAATAACACAAATTTTACTTGACTGCTTCATGGACATAGAATGATCAAATTGAATCTTCGTTACTGTAAACTACTTGTCATCACACTTTCCAGCACAGGGTTTTAAAGACAATAGGTAAACAAACACTGCATTTTAAAATATTATTCATTTAGCAAACGCAGCAAAATTTCACACAACGCACAAATTGAAAATTAATTGATCTACCATATCATTAGAAGTGGCAAATTTTTTTCATGATTGGAAATATTTAGTAGCTCATAAACCATTGACAAACTCTATACATTTGCTGTTTAATTGCTCAATAATGCTTTGGCATAACTCAAAATGAGCAGATCTGTTCCTTCATTGCTATAAAATTCTCATAATGTTTTGCAGTTTTTGGTCCTTTTTGAATATGCCGCATCTTATGAAGTATGAAGACACTGGATGTTATTTCAGAATATAATTGGGAAGGTGTCAAAACAGATACTAAGGGAATATGGTTGCCATGGAAATGGGTAGTGGACTTTGACAACCAGGTGCAACCGCCTCTGACTTATCCTTGTGAAAAGAGATAACCCCTGTTGCAGAATATGTAGTGAAGAGCAAAGAGTAACCATGCTCTATCAATCTTTCATTAGTCTGCATTCATGACTGTAGTGTCACTTAGACTAATGAGCTGCTGTACTTATGGCAGTAAAACAAAATGTGACTTTTTTTCCCCCATGATCTTAATTGCTGGCTAACACATTGAATATTATCACTGTAGGTTTATGCATATACCTTATGTACCTTTTGTTTACTTGCAACCAATAAGGCCAAAACAACGAGAGTTTTCATTGTCCTGTGTCCATACAGAATATATCTAGACAATTATCTATACTTACAACTGTCGAATCAAATTTCTGATATGGCCTTTTCCTTCGGTAGGCTATTTTAACTGATACAGCAAAGTTTATGTTCTTCCTCAAAACATAGAAAAATAGAAGGCGGGATAACATTGTACTGACAAATCCTCAGGATGTTTAATTCAGATTATTAATACATACAAATATTGCACTTACAGGCAAGCCAGTGCCAGTGTTTATATTTAGCTAGAAGGTTACAAAGAGCTGCATTCAGCTATTAGCGTGTCATTAGCTTCAAGAGATATGTGCTAAGATAATACCGTAAATCCCTTAACAGTAAACCGATATTCTATGTCTCTTAAAGGTATACTAATATACTGACCGCAGACATAGCACATATTTTGTTTGGCAGGGGGGAGTCTGGCTTGGCCTTTAGAATTACATTTTTTGCATGGAGATGCCCAAAGTCCCTTATTTCCATATGCTTCATAAATATCAAGAAAGGTTGGCTATCTTTTGGGTAGGTGTGACTAAATTGGTGCACATTGCTGACCATAGCAATAGGGTTGGCTGCAAGTAAAACACATAACTGTTGTTGCCCTACCACAATGGCTTAATCCATTCATTCATCCTCAGGTAATGCATCAATGATGTGGCTTTTTGTTGCCAGAAAAATGAAATCCTTCACAATGACTTTGATTGCTGTAGAAGCCAGAACTAACCCAGTGAGCCTCTCTCACAATTTGTCTTTGGATAAATCACAATAATGGCCTTTGCTGTGACATCTTCCAGAAAAGTGATCAATAAATTCTCAGGGTTGCTAACAATGTGATATGAATTGGAGTCTGTTTGTCCTGAAGTTATTTCTTACAATGGGCTGGTCTTCACAAACTTCCTAGATCTTTCCTGAATGTTTTTGATTATCAATGGAATGACCAGTGGTGTTAATTTCACAAAGTCCCTCCTTGATAATGGAAAACAAGGCTTTTCTACTGCTTTTTAATGGGACAATCTACTCCTGTGAAATAGAACATGATCAAACTGTTGTATTTTGGTAAATGTATCACTGGAAGCTTCATCCATTAGTAAGTGTTTTGCCTTCCATTTCTCCTTGCAGTTTGCTGCTTGCTTATTTAGAAAGGTGTAGTGCAGTGTTTCTTTATACATTTTACTTGTTTTGCTTAGCTCTCCTTCTACTTGTTCATTTTTCTCTACCTTTATTTCCCTTTAGTTTAAGGTGTAGGTTTGCTCGCTGAGCTGTAGGTTTGATATCCAGACGTTTCATTACCTGGCTAGGTAACATCATCAGTGGCGACCTCCAAGTGAAGTGAAGCTGTTGTCTCCTGATTTCTATTTATACCTTTCTCCTGGATGGGTTCCTGGGGTTTGTGGTGATGTCATTTCCTGTTCATTTTCTGAGGGGTTGATAGATGGCATCTAGATCTTTGTGTTTGTTTATGGCATTGTGGTTGGAGTGCCAGGCCACTAGGAATTCTCTGGCATGTCTTTGCTTAGCCTGTCCCAGGATAGATGTGTTGTCCCAGTCAAAATGGTAGTTGTTTTCATCCATGTGTAGAGCTACGAGGGAGAGAGGGTCGTGTCTTTTTGTGGCTAGCTGGTGTTCGTGTATCCTGGTGGCTAACCTTCTTCCTGTTTGTCCTACGTAGTGTTTGTGACAGTCCTTGCATGGAATTTTGTAGATGACGTTGGTTTTGTCCATGGGTTGTACTGGGTCTTTAAGTTTGTTAGTTTTTGTTTGAGAGTGTTGGTGGATTTGTGTGCTACTAGGATTCCAAGAAGTCTTAGTAGTCTGGCTGTCATTTCTGAAACTTCTTTGATGCATGGTAAGGAGGTTAGGGTTTCTGGCTGTGTTTGGTCTGCCTGTTGTGGTTTGTTCTTGAGGAATCTGCGGACTGTATTTTTTGACTATCCATTTTTTTTCAATACGTTGTATAGGTGGTTCTCCTCTGTTTTCCGAAGTTTGTCTGTGCTGCAGTGTGTGGTGGCTCATTGGAATAGTGTTCTGATACAGCTTTGTTTGTGTGTGTTGGGATAGTTGCTGGTGTAGTTAAGTATTTGGTCAGTGTTTGTCGGTTTTCTTATACGCAGGTTTGTAGTTCTCCGTTGTCCTTTCTTTCGACTGTGACGTCCAAGAATGCGAGTTTGTTGTCGGTTTCTTCCTCCTGGTGAACTTTATGCCTGTGAGGGTGTTGTTAATGATGTTAAATGTCTCTTCTATCTTGTTTCGTTTTACATAGAACATAGAAAATACAGCGCAGTACAGGCCCTTTGGCCCTCGATGTTGCGCCGATCCAAGTCCACCTAACCTACAGTAGCCCACTATCCTCCATATGCCTATCCAATGCCCGTTTAAATGCCCATAAAGAGGGAGAGTCCACCACTGCTACTGGCAGGGCATTCCATGAACTCACGACTCGCTGAGTAAAGACAAAGACAAAGACAAACCATGCTGTGATGACAAAGGTGTCATCTACGTAGCGGACCCAGATTTTTGGTTTGATGGTTGGTAGGGCTGTTTGTTCTAGTCTTCTGCTATGAATCCTGATAGTGGAGTTCCCATGGGTGTGCCATTGGTTTGTTTGTAGACTATGTTGTTGAAAGTGAAGTGGATGGTGAGGCACAGGTCCACTAGCTTCATGATGTTTTCGTTGGTAATGTGATTGATGGTGGTTGGTGTGTGTAAGATGGTCTCTTCTAAAAGTGTGGTAAGTGTTTCCTTTGCCAGGTTGATGTTGATGGAGGTGAATAGTGCTGTTACGTCGAATGCTGCTATGCCACAAACATTACGTAGGACAAACAGGAAGAAAGTTAGCCACCAGGATACACAAACACCAGCTAGCCACAAAAAGACATGACCCTCTCTCCCTCGTAGCCCTACACACGGATGAAAACAACCACCATTTCGACTGGGACAACACATCTATCCTGGGACAGGCTAAGCAAAGATATGCCAGAGAATTCCTCGAGGCCTGGCACTCCAACTACAATGCCATAAACAAACACATAGATCTAGATGCCATCTATCAACCCCTCAGAAAACGAACAGGAAATGACATCACCACAAACCGTAGAAACCCCATCCAGGAGAAAGATATAAATAGAAATCAGGAGACAACAGCTTCGCTTCACTTGGAGGTCGCCACTGATGATGTTACCTAGCTAGGTAATGAAATGTCTGGATATCAAACCTACAGCTCAGCAAGCAAACCTACACCCTAAACCTTAACCTGAACTACAAACCTTCACAAACCTTGCAAAAACGTTTCCCTTTAGTTTTCACTGTTGCTCCCTTACTGGCCTCAATTCCTTTCAAGCTGTGGCTTTAAGAATTACAGGCTATTAGTTTATGAATTACAGACTTGTAGTTGCAGATTTCTGCTCATTCATGCTAGTTAAGGAGTGATGACATAATGCAGGCTTTCATGCCATTGTGAAGAAAGAAAATGTTAAAATAGACCAAAATCTTGACACAGAGAAGCCTTATTTTCTTAATGTAGAAAACCACCTTTTGTGTGTAAAAGCTATATATTCTTTTTGGAGAAATTTGAAACTATGCTTTTAGGGCCTCTTAACTGGCCTTTTCTCAATTTGGAGCAGCAGGCTCTTTTCTGTTTGAAGAATCAGAGAAGTAGAATGCTCACTGTGTAGCCTCAGGTTTTGTTCAAACATATAACTTAAGGTTCTTTATTTTTAAGTAAAAACATTCTTCAAACTTCTTTTACCTTGACGGAATGTACATTTGAGTAAAAATAAATTAATCTGTCTTCTGGCTGTTAAATGTCTATCTACAAATCTATACACATGTCTGTACTCACCAAAATTGACTATTCAAATTCTTTGATTTCCAAAGCTGTTATTCAGAATGTTTTTGATCAGTTTTTGAAATGTCTACCAACAAGGTCAAAAATCCTTTCTTTAGAGGTGTCCAACAATGCTGTCAGTTTTGCATCCAGACTATCTTAACTCATGCAGCATTGTTTATGTTATCCATTATAACATAAGAAACTAGGAAGTGGATAATATTGAACTGAACAATTCAATAAATTTTTATTTCACAGGTCACTAATATATAAAAATATTACACTCACAGGTGTCTGGACACACATAGAGTCATAGAGTCATAGAGCTGTACTGCATGGAAACAGACCCTTCAGTCTAACCCGTCCATGCCGACCAGATATCCCAACCCAATCTAGTCCCACCTGCCAGCACCTGGCCCATATCCTTGCAAATCCTTCCTCTTCATATACCCATCCAAATGCCTCTTAAATGTTGCAATTGTACCAGCCTCCACCACATCCTCTGGCAGTTCATTCCATACACGTACCACCCTCTGCGTGAACAAGTTGCTCCTTAGGTCTCTTTTATATCTTTCCCCTCTCACCTTAAACCTATGCCCTCTAGTTCTGGACTCCCAGACCCCAGGGAAAAGACTTTGTCTATTATTCTATCCATGCCCATCATAATTTTGTAAACCTCTATAAGATCAACCCTCAGCCTCCAATGCTCCAGGGAAAACAGCACCAGCCTGTTCAGCCTCTCCCTGTAGCTCAAATCCTCTAACCCTAGCAATATCCTTATAAATCTTTTCAGAACTCTTTCAAGTTTCACAACATCTCTCCGATAGGAAGGAGACCAGAATTGCACACAATATTCCAACAGTGGCCTAACCAATGTCCTGTACAGCCGCAACATGACCTCCCAACTCATGTACTCAATACTCTGACCAATAAAGGAAAGCATACCAAACGCCTTCTTCACTATCCTATCTACCTGCGACTCTAAGGAGACTTTTAAGGAGCTATGAACCTGCACTCCAAGGTCTATTGGTCAGCAACACTCCCTAGGACCTTACCATTAAGTGTATAAGTCCTGCTAAGATTTGCTTTCCCAAAATGCAGCACCTCACATTTATCTGAATTAAACTCCATCTGCCACATTCGGTCCATTGGCCCATCTGGTCCAGATCCTGTTGTAATCTGAGGTAACTTCTTCGCTGTCCACTACACCTCCAATTTTGGTGTCATCTGCAAACTTACTAACTGTACCTCTTATGCTCGCATTCAAATCATTTATGTAAATGACAAAAAGTAGTGGGCCCAGCATTGATCCAGTGGTCACAGGCATCCAATCTGAAAAACAACCCTCCACCACCACCCACTGTTTTCTACCTTTGAGCCAGTTCTCTATCCAAATGGCTAGTTCTCCCTGTATTCCATGAGATCTAACCTTACTAATCAGTCTCCCATGGGGAACCTTGTCGAACGCCTTACTGAAGTCCATATGGATCACATCTACTGCGTACTTCTATCAGTCTGTCATGTTTCATGTTCTCTGAGTTAAGATGGAGTAATCTTTGTAAACTTAGGTCACATGCTATGATAGTGATGATGTCATAAACATGTCTTTTAAAGATATACTAATGTAATGTGTCTTTTAAAGATATACTGACCATGAGACAAAATATAAGTTCTATATTGAAATAGTTATTAAATGTTGAAAAGAATAGCTTGTGACATGGATTATATTGCTTGTTTTTCAGCTCTGATATATTCCTTAGAACTATTTCTCACATGGATCATGTTGCATTGACCTCATTTTGGGGCTGGTAACCTTACTGTTCTATTAAAGTTAATGATTGTTGCAATTTTGACTGGAATCTACTCATTAGCAGTCTAAATAACTTCCTGAAACAAGGGTTCAGCTTCTTCTACACCAAATCAGGTTCTTATGTATTCAGGGTCTCTATTGCAATTTTAATGTGTGGAGCTTGAGGCACAAACATATCACTCATGTGTACGGGTGTTCTGATGCAAGAACAGCCTGTAAAATACAAAAATTGATCATCTTTATTGAATAAATGATAACAGAAGATGACAAATGTGATTTAAAAGTTAAAAGAAGGAAAGTCAGAAGTAATTTTGTGAAGATGAACAATGTGTTAACAACAAGAAAATTCAAGTTTGTAAAACAAAAACAATTCACAATATGCTATAACCTGTCCACTTTACCATAAGCCATAGAAACCTGGATGACAGGTAAAAGATTGTGCAAGAAAATCGAGGCTTTTAAAATATAGATTATATGATGTAAATAGAAAATCCAAATACAGACTATAAAACAAATGAAGAGATTCTTGAAATTGCAAGAGTGAAAAGATCTATTAAAAAATCACATTCAGAATAAACACTATCATTTGTCCGTCATTTGTTCACAGGTGCAAAGTTACTGAAATCTCCTCAAGATGATAAATTGAAAGGCAGTAAACAAAAAAAAAAGAGGTGCAGATTGGAATAGCTGAATCACAGAGTCAGAGTTGTTACAAACAAATTACAGATGGTGTGTAAGGCTGGCAAAAGTGTGTGACACTTCAAGGCAAACAAATCATCTGGCAGGGGTAGCTACAGACAGCAGTAGACCTTGAAGGAACAGATGTGCCTTTCGTGGCTTTAAAAATGTCCTACAGGATTCAACCTCCTGCCACTCCTCCAATATTATCCCTGCTACATCACAACTTGGTCTCTTCTAACTCCTACTTGCTATCCTGTGGCAGTATCCTGATTGGGTGACAATCCGAAGATTGATGAGCATTGAACTGCATCATAATGCTTGCTTAAAGTCTACAGCATGCTTTGCCAATTTTACATGAAGCTGGTACATCAAGTTGAAGCTGTCATTTCCCTGATAGATTAACTGCAATCTCTGAGACAGACAGTATTTGCAACCTTTTGGACAGTGACACATTCAAACTGTCTGATGACCAACATTCAATTATTTCAATAACTACTTTTTCCATTCGTTAGTTGCACACATGGCTCCAACACATGGACAGCTATAACTCAATCAGGTAGGCAATGCCCTGTCATATAAATAGCCATGTCTATCTCAGTCACACAGATTCTCTATTGTCATAGAACTATGCTCTCTGTTAGACATATAACTGGGATCTATATCAATTGGTTTATAAATGTCTTTAACAATACTATGGCTAAGGTCTCAGCTGATTAGATGGTTGCACTGTGTCATGTTTAGGCTATCCAGGCTCTTTCATTGGATGGCCACAGTCTTTAATGAGTGGATGGCCTTACTCTATGTCAGTTTAACAGGCATGATCTCTGATGTTTGGATAATGGCGTTGTCTTATGTTTGAGTGCCCTAAACTCTGTCATGATTTGTCAGTTAGCCGCACACCTAAAAATGTGAAATTGACTCAATAAAATGTGAGTCGAAAGTGAGAACGGCAGATGATGGAGATTAGAGTCAAGAGTGTGGCACTGGACAAGCACAGCAGGTCAGGCAGCATCCAAGGAGCAGGAAAGCTGACGTTTCGGGCAAAAACCCTTCATCAGGAAACCATAAAATGTTATAACATTCTGCAAATAGTGTTTTCCACTTGAACCACCAGATTTAATCACATTTTGCTGCTCACTCCCCAAATTCTTTAAAATGCCTCAATTTCAAACAACCTATTACATTCATCTGGTTCTCTTAACAAATCATGAAGAAAAACTTCAATATTTATCATGCAAAATGAGTGAAGGATACAAAATTAGTGTAATTCAATGAGTAACTTTTGTAGTGGGTTCAATCAGCCCTAAAACATGTTCTCAAGTTTTTTGTTCAAGCTTGGCTCTGAAAGAAGCTTTAGAATCATTGAGTTTTTTTTTCAATTTGGTGATGACTAATTAATGTTACTTATATCTCAATAGTGATTAGCGATCTATTTTCATAGAAGTTGTTGAAAATAACGTTCTATAGCTTAACAGGTTAATGTTGTGTGCAATGGAAAAGGGGCCATGAGCAAATTATTCCTCCGTTCAAAATTCAGATTGATTTCTGTTTCACTTCACATTCACACAGATGTCCGTTCCTGTAGGACGAACTAACCTGGCTAATCTTCACCATTTCCTTGCCCAGAAGCGCTAAAGTCATTTGGAGCACCACAATTGAGATTTGTGATATCAGCAGAGACCACAGAGTAAGCCCAACAGCTGTTGCATGATTCAGTTTTCTCCTGGGAAGTACATTTACCAGATGAGCCATAGTAACATTTCCTTATTCGGGATTAAAGTGTATTCTTCATTGCCTGATTCTTGAAACCAAGCAAATGAGATCAGAACCTGATAAGAGACTTTGGCTAAGAAAGAGCAATGGACACAACTGCTAGAAATCATGGTTGTTGTTTTGTGCTCACATGACAATGATCTGATGGATGTCCTCATTTCCTCACCAGTACAATACTGCAGCTTTCACAGATTCTCATTGTCCATCTCAAACCCTCTTCATAACCTTTCATTGGCCAGAACTAAACACACAAGGAATAAAGGGAGTCTCTATCTATACAGTAATGCAGTGAACCCTTAGGCCAGAACAAGTATGGCAAACTCTTGTTGAGTAGACAATTTACAGCCCTCTGACTCTTGCAATCTGAATGCTGTGTAGCATTTGGTACATAACCTTTTTATTATCCGTACCAAAATATCATTCTTTACAATAAGTTCATTTGCCAATTATACATCCATCCTGCAAGTTTATTCATGTCTTCTCATGATTTGTTGCAGTGCGCCTCAGTATTCATTACATGTCTATAATCCTGCACACCCTATTTTGATGCCATCGGCAAATAATTTGGTTTAATTCCTAAGTCTAAATTTTTAATATTAATTTTGTAAATCCGTGAACCCAACACCAATCTTTCTGGGACTTTACAATCCAATTCCTGCCATGTTTAATAGCTTCCCTGTACTCCAATTCTTTTCCTTCTGTCTTGAAGCCAGATACCAACCGTTATCATACTTATCCACTGACTCTGCATGTTCTCTGCTTATTCATTCATCTATTGTTGAATTTTAAAGTTCTGGTCTAAAGTTCCCCAGACATGCATTCTCTTCCTTGTCAAATGTAGACATTACATTAGCTTTCATCGAGTCCTCTGGTACTACACACGATTAAATATGTGTAATAATGCTTCATTGATCTTTATCCGTAGATTGCTTTAAAATGTGCAGATGTAATCTGTTCGAACCAAAATCATATCCTGTTTGAGTTTGATTAGTTTGTTTCAGAAAAATTCTCTTTTTATTTTGCATGCAGATCATTTCTGATCTCATCTTTTGAATCCACAATCATCTGATATGGTTCTTCGGTAAATATTGAAGCAAATGCCTATTATTTCTGACAATTTGCTATGACACACTATGATATTCCAGAGTTGTCTGGTTTCCATAGTAACTTTTTTTTATTAATGTTCAGAAGAATTCTTAAAATTTTTTTAAGTTACTTAGTAATTTAGTTTCTTTGTTCTACTTTATCTTCTTAATTGTTTTCTTTTTGACATTTTTCCTCACCTCTCTTGTCATGCTCTCTCCAGCTGTATATGTCTCTTTCTTTAATGCTAGTTTCTCACTTATGTTTTTGTTCATCCCTTGTGTCTTATTAATATTCAGTTTGTTCTTGTATTTTATTAAACAGAATTTTTTTGCTGAACTCTGTTGAACAAGGTTTTAAACATTCCCTATTGATGTTCTACATGATTTTCTAATATTTTGAAGATCAAGTCATTCTGTAGGAATTAACATTCAACTAACAATGAAGATTGGAATACATGTCAAATTCAATATTGCTTTTTTATTCAATTTTTGATTTTTAAAATTATTTTCTGGTAAGTGGGCAGCATTTCAAAATCTTTGCTAACCATCTTTCTTGAAGTTTCACATGTACTCTGTCAAAGTAACTCACAAAATAAAAATGGATGTGGAGGTGCTGGTGTTGGACTTGGGTGGACAAGGTCAGAATTCACACAACACCAGGTTACAGTCCAACAGGTTTATTTGAAATCACAAACTTTCGAACTGCAGGTCTCTCTCCATGGAGAGAGAAATATAGTTAACATTACAAGTCCTGTTTGACTACTTTGGAACTAATGCTATCCTATTTTCTTGTTAAAGGGAGTAAAGCATTTTAAAGTGATCAAAGAAGAAAATCTAGAAATCATTGTTGGTGATCTAAAAAGATAAATGTTTAATATGATCAAAAATATTGTATGTTAGTATTGTATGTTTCTGTTATGATGTAACACATGTTTATTTACTGGGTATACCAAAATATTACATATTTTACTAAATGTTCATAAAGCAATGCATTTTTTCAAAGTTTAATAGAACATAGAACAGAGAACAGTACAGCACAGTACAGGCTCTTTGGCCCTCGATGTTGCACCGGCCTTTTGTCTTACTCGAAGACTAACTGACACAGCATCATTGTATCTTCTTTCATGTGCCTATCCAAGAGTCGCTTAAATCTCCCCAAAGTATCTGACTCTATATAACAGCCGGCACTGCATTCCACACACCCACCAATCTCTGTGTAAAGGACCTACCTCTGACATCTCCCCTCAACCTTCCTCCGTACACCTTAAAATTATGCTCCCTTGTGCTAGACATTTATGCCATGGGAAAAAGTCTCTGGTTATTGTGGTTCTGTTCGCCGAGCTGGGAATTTGTGTTGCAGACGTTTCGTCCCCTGTCCAGGTGACATCCTCAGTGCTTGGGAGCCTCCTGTGAAGCACTTCTGTGATGTTTCCTCCGGCATTTATAGTGATTTGTATCTGCCGCTTCCGGTTGTCAGTTCCAGCTGTCCGCTGCAGTATATTGGGTCCAGGTCAATGTGCTTATTGATTGAATCTGTGGATGAGTGCACACAAACCAACAGCCACTCTCAGACAACAACTCACCAGGACAAAGGACCCGATACCCAACATGAGCAAAACCAATGTTGTGTACAAAATCCCATGCAAGGACTGCACAAAACACTACATAGGACAAACAGGAAGACAGCTAACGATCTGCATTCATGAACACCAACTAGCCACGAAACGACATGACCAGCTATCCTTAGTAGCCACACAACCAGATGACAAGCAACATGAGTTCGACTGGGACGACACTCCTATTATAGGACAAGCCAAACAGAGAACAGCCAGGGAATTCCTAGAGGCATGGCACTCATCCACACAGATTCAAGCAATAAGCACATTGACCTGGACCCAATATACCGGCCACTGCAGCGTTCAGTTGGAACTGACAACCGGAAGCGGCAGATACAAACCACTATAAATGCCGGAGGAAAGATCACAGAAGCGCTTCACAGGAGGCTCCCAAGCACTCAGGATGTCACCTAGACAGGGGACGAAACATCTGCAATACAAATTCCCAGCTTGGCGATCAGAACCACAACAAAGAGCACCCGAGCTACAAATCTTCTCCCAATCTCTGGTTATCTATGCCTCTCAACATCTTGTATACCTCTATCAAGTCATGGCTCATCCTCCTTCGCTCCAATGAAAAAAGTCCTGCCTCCCTCATTCTTTCTTAATAAGACACACCCTCTGGACCAGGCAGCATGTTGGTAAATCTCCTCTACACCCTCTCTAAAGCTTCCATATCTATTCAATAATGAGGTGACCAGAACGGAACACAATATTCCAAGTGTGGTCTAACCAGGGCTCTATAGAGCTGCTGCAAAATCTTGTAGCTCTTAAACTCAATCCCCCTGCTAATGAAAGCCACCACACCATTTTCCTTAATAACCCAATTAACTTGGGTGTTGGTTGAGAGATCTATGGACATGGACCCCAAGATCCCTCTGTTCCTCCACACTGCCAAGAATCCTGCCTTTAACTCTGTATTCTGCATTAAAATTCAACCTTTCAAAATAAGTGACTTCACACTTTTCCAGGTTGAACGCCATCTCCACTTATCAACGAGTTCTGCATCCTGTAATGTCCTGTTGCAACCTACAACAGTCCACCACACTATCCACAACTCCACCAACCTTTGCGCCATTGGAAAACTTACTTATCCACCATTCCACTTCCTCATCCAAGTCATTTGTAAAAAATCACAAAGAGCAGAAGTCCCAGGACTGATCCCTCCGGAACACTACTGGTCACCGAACTCTCGGCTGAATATTTTCCATCTACCACCACCCTCTGTCTTCTCTGGGCTGGCAGATTCTGGATCCAGACAGCCAGAGTTCCCTGTATCCCATGTCTCCTTACATTCTGAATGAGCCTACCATGGGGAACCTTATCAAACGTCTTGCTAAAATCCATGTACATCACATCCACTGCTCTATCTTCATCAATGTGCTTTGTCACATTCTCAAAGAATTCAGTAAGGTTTGTGAGGCATGACCTGCCCCTCACAAAGCCATGCTGACTATCTCTAACCCAACTATGGTTTTCCAAGTAATCATAAATCCTGTCTCTTAGAATCCTCTGCAATACTTTGCCCTCTACTGACATAAGACTGACTGGTCTGTAATTCCCAGGCTTATACCTATTCCTTCTCTCGAACAAGGGAATTACATTTGCCAATCTCCAATCATCTGGCACTACTCCAGTGGTCAGTGAGGACGCAAATATCATTATCAAAGGCGCAGCAATCTCTTCCCTTTCTTCCTCTAGTAACCTAAGATATATCCTGTCTGGCCATGGAGATTTATCTTCCTTATGTTTTTCAACATTTTCAGCACATCCACCTTCCTAACATCAACCTGTTGTAGCATATCAGTCTGTTTCATACTATCCTTGAAATGTCAAGGTCCCTCTCAGTAGTGAATATTGAAGCAAGGTATTCATTAAGGACCTCCCCTACTTCCTCTGACTCTAGACACAAGTTCCCTCCACTATCTCTAATCGGCCCTATCTTCACTCTGGTCATCCTCTTGTTCCTCACATTAGTGTAGAATGCCTTAGGGTTTTCCTTAATCCTACCCACTAAAACTTTTTCAATGCTCCCTTCTTGCTCTCCTAAATCCATTCTTCAGTTCCATTCTGGCTGCCTCTAAACCCCTGCCTGATCCTTGCCTCCACAACTTTTAGTAAGCTTCCTTCTTCCTCTTGATGAGATGTTCCACATCCCTTGTCACCCAATGTTCTTTCAACTGACCATCCCTTCCTTGCTTCAGTGGGACAATTGCCTCCAGCGCTAACAGCAATTGCTTCCTAAACAATCTCCACATTTCTATCGTGCATTTCTCTGAGAACATCTGTTCCCATTTAGGCACCCCAGTATCTCCCTAATAGCATTGTAATTCCCTCTCCTCCAATTAAATACTTTCCTATACCATCTGCTCCTATCCCTCTCACCATCCCTGCTCCTATCACCTCAGGAAGGACATACTGGCACTGGAACGTGTCCAGCGGAGATTCACACGGATGATCCCTGGAATGACAGGTCTAACATATGAGGAACGGCTGAGGATACTGGGATTGTATTCGTTGGAGTTTAGAAGATTAAGGGGAGACTTAATAGAGACGTACAAAATAATACATGGCTTGGAAAAGGTGGATGCTAGGAAATTGTTTCAGTTAAACTAGGAGACTAGGACCCGTGGACACAGCCTTAGAATTAGAGGGGGTCATTTCAGAACAGAAATGCGGAGACATTTCTTCAGCCAGAGAGTGGTGGGCCTGTGGAATTCATTGCCACGGAGTGCAGTGGAAGCCGGGACGCTAAATGTCTTCAAGGCCGAGATTGATAGATTCTTGTTGTCTCGAGGAATTAAGGGCTACGGGGAGAACGCTGGTAAGTGGAGCTGAAATGCGCATCAGCCATGATTGAATGGCGGAGTGGACTCGATGGGCCGAATGGCCTTACTTCCACTCCTATGTCTTATGGTCTTATGGTCTTATGGTCTCTCCATGAGTATACCAAAGGTCATGGAGTTGGGATCACTATCACCAAAATGCTCTCCCACTGAGAGATCTGTCACCTAGCATGGTTCGTCGCCAAGCAACAAGTAATATGGCCTCCCCTCTAGTCAGCCTATCTGTGAATTGCATCAGGAATCCTTCCTGGTCACACCTGACAAAAACTGCTCCATCCAAACTCTTTGAACTAAGTAGGCTCCAATCAATATTAGTTAAGTTAAAGTCACCCATGACAGCAACCCTGTTACTTCTGTACCTTTTCAAAATCGTCTCCCAATCTGCTCCTCTATGTCTCTGTTGCTATTGGGGGGACCTATGGATAACTCCCAATAAAGTGACTACTCCTTTCCTGTATCTGACTTCCACCCATACTGACTATGTAGATAAACCCTCCTTGAAGATCTCCTTTTCTGCAGCTGTGATACTATCCCTGATCAACAATGCCACTCCTCCACCTTTTTGACATCCTTCTTCACCATCCCCCCCCCAACCCCCCCTCCTCCCCCCCCCCCACATTCCTTTGAAACATTTAAACCCTGGAACATCCAACAACCATTCCTGCCCCAATGCTATCCAAGTCTCCGTAATAGCCACAACATCATAGTTCCAAGTACTGATTCATGCTCTGAGTTTGTCACCCTTATTCCCGATACTTCTTGCAATAAAATAGAGACACTTCAACCCATTACACTGATAGCACCTTTGCCCTGTCAAGTGTCTATCTTTACTCACGGACTCTCTGCACGCTGCCTCTGGCTGTTCATTACCTACTTCATCATCTGATCCAGATTGGATTTAACTTGGATTTGTTTTAAAAGAGTTAGAACTTCCTTAGAAATTTCAATCAGAAAGAGAAATTAAAAGAGAAGAAATATTTTAATTTCACATAAATCTTGACACTAGTGTTAATGAGATAGCGCATGAAACATTTTGAGATAGAGTTACTTTAGGACTTTCACTTGTCTAATTTCTTTATGGGTGAAATGATAGGTGAACAGCTAGAGATGTGTAAAATAAAAAAAACGATTAATTCAGGACTGTTATATGCCTCTAAAGGATAATTGTTCTCAGAAATAAAACATGCTTAATGCCAAAAATGTGAGGTAAGCATAAAGCTGAAGAAAAGAGCACCCAAAACTATAAAAGATATTATATAGCTATGGAACTTGAAGTCATATAAAGAACAGTTAAGGAAGATTAAGGTAGTAAGAACTTTTAAAAAGACAGGGAATGCCAATAGAAACCCAAGAGGGATAGAATGGTTAACAGGTAATATGGCAAATGAAAAGAAGGAAGGGGCAGACTCCTGACTCGATTACTTTGTATTAGTTTTGGAGAAGAGAATAATATATCTGACATCCCAATAAAATTAATAATGGATCAAGGACTTGAACTCATAAACTTTTATGTAAGCAAATAGACAGTATTGGAGAAAATAATAGTCTGAAAAGCTTGGAAATTTCAAGGATCTAATAACTTTCAACTAAGAGTCTTAAAGGAAGTAGCAAGTTGCAAACAATTCAGTAAAAACCTTCTGAAGCATTGTTGATACAGAAATCATGCCTTTATATTGAAGAATTGCAAAAGTAATTCTAAAATTTTATAAAAGATGAGTGAGAGAGAAGCTTATTGATTGACTTATTAGTCTAACATCAAATGTGGAGAGGTTATTGGAATCAAGCATTCAAGACAATTGACATGGGTTCATCTCAGGTATGCCTGTCTAACAAAACTATTGAATTTTGAGGAAGAAACATTGTAGATAATGAATGTCTATGGATTGAGCATTAGTGGAGTTCCAATAAACTTTCAACAAGATTCCAAGTTAAAAAATGTTAGTTAAAACAATAGCTCATAAAATTGAAGGCAGGTTATTGGTCTTGTTAAGAGACTAATTAGGAGGCTGCAGCAGAAACATCTCCCAGTGCAGCGTGGGTTGATTGGCAAGGAGAATCATAAGACCTGGTGGCAGGTCATGTTCCAAACATATCAACAACACCTTCAGGCAGTGAAATCTGTATTCAATTCTGTGGTTCCAGCTGTTTTTAGGCTAACTTCTAATCATTTTAAAAATTCTAATTCTTCTTCCAACATCCCCAGTGTTGCTCACTATCGCTCCAAACTCCAGATCCCCAATGCCATCTCCTCCTTGCAATTTAAAATCCATAGATTTTTGCTTGTCAAAGGTATGCAGGATATTGCAACAAGGTAGGTACTTAAAGTCAAGATACAGTTCAGCCACAATATAATCAAAAAGCAGAACAGGCTTGAGGAGCCAAATGGTTTGCTCATGTTCATCTGATCTCATAACCAGGAACCTTTTGTTCTGAAAGCGTCATATTGAACATGAAACGTTAACTCTGTTTCTCTGTTCACACAGGCTGCCAGACCTGCAGAGTTTCTACAGCACTTTCTAAATTTATTTCAGATCTGCAGCATCTACAGTACTTTGCATTTGTTTGTGCATTTTTTGGTGCATGGTTTAGAAACTGCTGTACACAAGAAAAGCTATTTGACCAAATTTATCTGACTGATTTTTATTTCCAGAGAATAATCTTACATTTGATGGTCAGGAGATTTTCTTAAAGCTTGACCATCAATACACTTTTGAATTATTCTCAATACCCTTCCCCTCATGTGTTTTCCTTGAGCTGGGCAAAGAAGAGTTACTTTGGCAGTCAGAACTTCTGCTTTCTAAGCATGCCGTCTGCGCCGGTGCATTGATCTTGGATGATTATGGTCTCGACATTGATCGATGACAACGATTCTGAACATTTAGGAGAAAGTGAGGATTGTAGATGCTGGAGATCAGAGTTGAGTGTGTGGTGCTGGAAAAGCACAGCAGGTCAGGCAGCATCCGAAGATCGGGAGAATTGATGTTTTGGGCATAAGCCCTTCATCAGGAATGAATCCCCTCATTCATGATTAAGGGCGTATGTCCGAAAAGTCACGTCTCCTGCTCCTCGGATGCTGCCTGACCTGCTGTGCTTTTGCAGCGCCACTCTCTCGATTCTGAATATTTAGCCCAGCATACACCCCCAACCTCACACCACTGCCGGAGACCATATTGATAATAATTTCCAGCCCACATGTCTTTGCCTGATATTTACCAAAGTCAGTCTACAAGTAGACTCTGGAGGCCAAATAAAACATCCAAGCAGATGTGGCACATGGGGGTCTATTTCCAGAGATAGAGTGATTGTTTGTTTAAAGATTACATTCAGGAATCCATTATTCTCTACATAATTTAGAGTATGCTTCGTGAGAACTATTCTAGCCTACTGGTCTTAGTTATTGCATCTCACAGCACTGTGGGAAGAAAATCATCTCACTTGAGATAACAATTCCTCATAATCCTCAGATTATCTGTTTGTTACTTGTTCTAAAGGAATTAATTTACCTATAGGGATATTCAACCGACTAAAGTGTGCATGCAAATAATATTGTCATTTAAATCAAGATTCAGTTCTTTGCTGCCTAGCTTGCCATGCAGATCATGTTTTGAGTATTTTGACAAGGATTACAGGTAAAATGTTGCAATCAATATTGAGCAGAAACAGTATAATGTTCCCAAGCACTGCAGGCCTAAAAGCATATCAAATGAAATAAACCCAATTATTCATATACCCACCTACTCTTTCAATAGGTAATTCAAGCTTCATCTTATCTTTTTCAAAATGTACAAGCTTTGCATTGTTTTGAAAAATGAATGTATTTGCCTTATTTACTGAAACCACTTTCCTCAACTTCCTAAAATAATTTTAACTATAAGCTAGTCCAAACTGCTTTTTGATCATTCAATTCAGAAAGCGAGTGTTTTTATCTAAATGCTACTTCAAGGCCAATGCCTTAATTGTACATATGTGCAGAAATACCAACGAATGTGTCGAATGTATTTCTACTGCTGGGATACCATAGTGACAAAGCAACAACATAAAGGAACTTCTAATCAAATTTTTTTATATCTTCCTGTGGTGGATTACTGGGGTAAGAGACCATCAAATGGAAACCAATGGTTATCGACTAAACACAATTTATGTAAGCATACTAAAAGTAACCACGACATATCCTCCATTCTATCCCCTTTGCTTTTCACTTTTGATTTTATCTCAAGTAAGTGTTGAGTGCTTTCTTTTTCCTGATTGCATTATTGTTAAGTACTACGTGTTGTATTTCAGTAGCTTTTTTCCAATATTGTTTCGAGATGAGATATATAATTGTGGGAATTAAACTTTTACTTAAATTTACTTTTACCAGATAGTGTAAGATCAAACACTCTCACATCAGGTATAGAATGATTACGTGCTGAGTGAAGCTCTCTCCGCTCAGCACCAACAATAGATCTTAACCTTTCTAGAAGAACATGGCTACAGTTTCAACCATGTGAATTCCCATAACAGCTAACATTGTCACAGTACAATCTAGAAATCTGAACCATTTTTTATTGTTTAATTATGCCTAAAAGATAATCTGAAATCATCAGAAAATCACTGCAACGTGAAAGCAAAATAATTTCAATCTGAAATAAGTATAGAATATCTTAGTAATACTAAGCAGCACAGGAAAAATTTTGGGATCTAATATTAAATGGTAATATTAGACATAAGTATAAGAGTAGGTCATTTGACCCATTGAGCCTGTTGTGACATTCGGTAAGATCATGGTCAATCTAATTGTAGACATAATTCCAATTTCCTGCTAACTTCTCAACACTTCACTAGGGAGGTTATGCTGGGAATGGGATAAAACATTGGGGAGGCCACAGCTAGAGTATTGTGTGCAGTTCTAGAATCCATATTACAGGAGAGATGTGATTGCACTGAAAGTGTGCAGAGATGATTTACCAGGATGTTGCCTGGGTTGGAGAGTCTCAGTTATAAAGAGAGATTGGACCAACTTGGGTTGTTTTCCTTAGAGAAGAGGAGATTAAGACAGAACATGTATAAAATTAGGAGGGGCTTTGAATGAGTAAACATTTCCCCTTGATGGAGGGAACAATTACCGGGGGCAGAGATTTAACATAAAGGGCAGAAGGTTTAGAGGAGATGTAAGTTAAAACTTTTTCACCCAGAGGGTGGTTGGAATCTGGAACTCACTGCCTGTGCGGATGGTGGAAGTAAAAACTCTCATAACATTTTGAAAAGTATTTAAATGTGTATGAGAGATGCCAGTGTATACAACGATATAGGTCAAGTGCTGCAGTTTGCAGTTGCCCTTCACAGTGACAAAAAATCCAATACTGCTCAAAACACAAAGACGGCACAGCTGACACTTCATTTCATATACAAGTACACATTCATAAAGCTATCAATGTTTAACCAGCAGCCAACCAGCTTGCCCATGATTAGCCACTCCCATCTTACAATCTTATCTAAGTCAATGCTAACCTTCCACCAATGTCCAGTATAATCCCTCACATCTCCTTATTGATCAATGTAGGACCATCATATACAGGAAGGATTTTGACTGATTCAAACAATTTACTTTTATTCAACAACAGCAAATTGAATCTTGTTTCATTAATAAACTAATACATGGTTCACAACAAATTAGCATTTCTTTGTGGCACAAAATGGGATTAGAATAGTTTCACCGTTGTTTTTGACTGGTGCAGACACAGTGGGTTGAAGGGCCTTTTTATATGCTGTCGATCTCTATGACTGTGATCTAACTGTTGTCAATCAAAAAATCTAACTCAATCATGGAGATATTCATTGATCCACACTCCACAGCTCTTTGTGAAAGAAATTTAAAAGGAATAACAATCATCTGAGAGAAGAAATCCCTCCTCATCTCCATCTTAATGTGAATGTTTTCTGAATGTCTCTGTTACTGAGCCAAACTGCTACCCATGCTGAAATGCCATGCTTAACACCTTGAACTCTGACCTTGTGTCGTAACCTATTAGAGGACACTGTTGAATATCTTTTGGAAATACAACTACATTATTTGTCTCAGAACCTCTATCATTTCTTGATTCATATTCAGTCCTACAGTGTAACTACTGTCAGTGGGCTATAAACAGTGACCTCTTTCCTTTGTTATTTCTTCTCTCCATTCAAACGGTTATGAAATTTTGCTTCTCTGAACCAAGATCATCTCTCACACTAATTATCTCAAACTTTATTAATGCAGCAAACCCATCTCATTTTTCTTTCTCTTATCCTCCAAAAATGTCAAGTACCCTTGAATATTCATGTCCCATCCAAGTTCATTTTATATCAATGGGCTGAATCTCACCAGAGATTGGCTACATGTCTCTTCTGGAGTTTTTTTCACAGGTTCTAACAAGTTTTCTTGATACATCATCCAAAATTCACTGAATTAACTAAGCACCATGCCCCAACATCACACTGCCCATCCAATTCCACTACTCATAGTAGGTCAATACACTGCCCACAACCAGGATATCTCAGGATCCCTGACATTGACACCATCTTTAAGATCCAAATGAGAATCTCGTTAATCATTGGCAGTTTGCAGTTTCCCTTCACAGTGACAAAAAATCCAATACTGCTCAAAACACAAAGATGGCACAGCTGACACTTCATTTCATATACAAGTACACATTCATAAAGTTATCAATGTTTAACCAGCAGCCAACTAGCTTGCCATGATTAGCCACTCCCATTTTACAATCTTGTCTACGTCAATGCTAACCTTCCACCAATGTCCAGTATAATCCCTCGCATCTCCTTATTGATCAATGTAAGACCACCATATACAGAAAGGATTTTGACTGATTCAAACAATTAACTTTTATTCAACAACAACAAATTGAATTTTGTTTCATTAATAAATTAATACATGGTTCACAAAAAATTTGCATTTCTTTGTGGCACAAAAAGCCATCTGTAAAGTTGATCTACATGGCTAATAAGAGAAGTCAAAGATTCCATTAACTCAAAAGAATAAATTTGTAAAGTTGTCAAAGTTGACAGTTGAGGATTGAATGCATTTTAGAATTCAACAAAAGATGACTAAGAAATTCATAGAGTAAGGTAAAATGGAATATGAAGGTTGTTATGGACCAGACCTATACCCCTGAAAAGGAGATAGCCCAGACTCTTAACCTTTATCTTACTTAAAGCCAAATGCACATTTCATTCATAGCACTGCATGACAGATATGATTCAATTGATTAAACTCAGAGGCTTTAAGCAAACACGCTTTATTCTTACACCACAGTTAAAACACCAGGGATGAAGAATTTGCACATCTTTAACTCTATCAAAATAGTTAACAAAAATATGTAAAGGTGACTGTAAGGCATTATATTCCAGATGTGATTCAATTGGTCAAGCTACTAGGCTTTAAGCAAAACACATTTTATTCTTACACCACAGTTAAAATACAAACAAAAACAAATCCCTACCACTGATCAACTGTTCCAATACAGCAGCATCGCATAAACACACCACATCTTAGCAGGACTTATACACTGAATTATAAGGTCCTAGGGAGTGTTGCTGAACAAAGAGACCTTGGAGTGCAGGTTCATAGCTCCTTGAAAGTGGAGTTGCAGGTAGATAGGATAGTGAAGAAGGCGTTTGGTATGCTTTCCTTTATTGGTCAGAATATTGAGTACAGGAATTGGGAGGTCATGTTATGGCTGTACAGGACATTGGTTAGGCCACTGTTGGAATATTGAATGCAATTCTGGTCTCCTTCCTATCAGAAAGATGTTGTGAAACTTGAGAGGCTTCAGAGAAGATTTAAAAGGATGTTGTCAGGATTGGAGGATTTGGGCTATATGGAGAGGCTGAACAGGCTGGGGCTGTTTTCCCTGGAGCGTCAGAGGCTGAGGGGTGACCTTATAGAGATTTTTAAAATTATGAGGGGCATGGGTAGGGTAAATAGGCAAAGTCTTTTCCCTAGGGTCAGGGAGTCCAGAACTAGAGGGCATAAGTTTAGGGTGAGCGGGGAAAGATATAAAAGAGACCTACAGAGCAATGTTTTCACACAGAGGGTGGTATGTGTATGGAATGAGCTGCCAGAGGAAGTGGTGGAGGCTGGTACAATTGCAACATTTAAGAGGCATTTGGATGGGTATAAGAATAGCAAGGGTTTAGAGGGATATGGGCCAGGTGCTGGCAGGTGGGACTAGATTGGGTTGGGATATCTGGTCGGCAAGGATGGGTTGGACCGCAGGGTCTGTTTCCGTGCTGTACATCTCTATGACTCTATGACTCTATGACACCCTTGGTAAAAGCAAATCCAGTAAAACAGAATTCCCAAACTTGATATCTCCTCCAGTCTAGGAGAAGTAAAACATCCTCATCCTGTCCAGTGTCACTTCATAGCTGCAATGTTCCAACTAACACAACATCTTACCCTGCTTCTATTTCCATTTTCAATATGTTCTTCCATAATGTGGTCTAACGATTATTTTTAAAAAATTGATCTTGCAAAATTAGAGTCAAAATTTGAAGTACAGTCACGTGGTTATTAAATGTAATGTTGCAAATATGTGGATTCCAATTATTGAGCAGGGATCTGTGAGCGCTTTATATCAAAGATGATTTGTTAGCACAATTTATCATGAGTGTAAAGAGCAAAATTATAGAGAAACTGTTTACATTCTATATCACTCTTAAGAAATGCTCTTGAAACAATATTTTAATACTATGTAGATTATGATAAGGCGTGAAAACAAATGCACTTTATAGGAAAATAATTAAACTCCCTCTGAAATAGTTAAAGTGGTGCATGACTCCAATTGCAAGGACACCCGAATAAATGTTTCATAGAACATAGGGTCATATTGAATAATATTAACCCAAGCCAAGCCTCCTAAAAAAAATGGAGTTACATATTAAAGTTCCCCTAATAATTGAGCAAAATTTATAGGAATTCTAGAAAATCATAAAATTGATATAAATAGTTTTATTGAAAATACTATCACAATTTAAAACAATTTTAGCAAACAATAATCAAATATGCAATTAAGTGCAATACACTGAGCCGTTATCCCAATGCAATATCTGATTTACAAAGCTGTCTTGAATTTGGCTCCTAATGAAATTAAATCAAACTTTTCACATGTTTCTTGGCATTTAGCAACATCTTGAAGCCCAAAACAGATCAAAAAATAATTTATTCTAAAAGCCATTCAGATAGTTTAAATATGAAGACACAGTTGGTAGAATGGACTTCAATCCAAATTTACAGGATTCAGTACTTTCCATTGGTAACATAACCTCAGATCCATCAAGCTAATTGATGATCACAATATTTTAAAACATCGTAGTAATCTCACTCATTGTGCGTTTCTTATCACAAAGGCAAAATTTGCACATGTCACACTTTTCCATGAAGACTTTGATGCATTGTATAGATTGAGGATGTGCTAATTTAGTAATTTAAGTAATTGCTTTTTATTTGTAGTTATTGCAATGTCAAAATCCTTGAATCCTCAATCTATCAGAGCGGCTCGGTGGCACAGTGGTTAGCACTGCTGCCTCACAGCGCCAGACACCCGGGTTCAATTCCCGCCTCAGGCGACTGACTGTGTGGAGTTTGCACGTTCTCCCCATGTCTGCGTGGGTTTCCTCCGGGTGCTCCGGTTTCCTCCCACAGTCCAAAAGATGTGCAGGTCAGGTGAATTGGCCATGCTAAATTGCCCATAGTGTTAGGTAAGGGGTAAATGTAGGGGTATGGGTGGGTTGCGCTTCGGCGGGGCGGTGTGGACTTGTTGGGCTGAAGGGCCTGTTTCCATACTGTAAGTAATCTAATCTAATCTAATCAGCATTACAGTTGTACCTTTACCAATTAGACTGCAGCAATTCAAGGGTACCCTTTTCAAAGATACCATGGATGGTCAATAAATGCTGGCTTTGCCACTGATGTTCATATCTCGAGATTTTTTTTAAAATAAAGGATAAGAGTGACTCAATGCCATTGAAGTAAAGCTGCAAAGTTGTTATGAGTCGGGGCTGTACTGAATATTTTCTCCCTAATTCCTGTCCTTCTGTAGCCACAGTGGCAGGAATGTCACTCCAGAAGATGCAAAACCATTCTATGTACAACAGCATTTTACAATCATTCACAATGATTTGTATTCCTACGTCCATTCAGTTCATGTTGCTTGACACCCAACAGTGACCTATTGGAATCAATGACCATGAAATGAAATCACAGAGCTTGAATCATAAAAATTGCAAATCATTCCTTGCCTTTAAAGTTGTCAACTGTTTTTCACTGAAATCATGAGAATTCAATTGTGGATTGGAAATAAAACAAAAGTGCTAAAGCACTATAAAACATTCCTCAGCCTAGAAGTGATTAAAGAACAAACTGTTTAAAGTAGGCATAATAAAATCACAGGGGAAGGAAGGATGAGAGAAGTCTAGTCCCAAAACAGAGGGAAGGGGAGAATAGAGTAATTATGAATTAGGAGAGGGAATGGGTGGTGTATTCCTGAGACGCAGGGGTTTTGGAGAGGCAGGTCAGGCACACAGGTCCATACCAATATCTTTACAATGCCTGAAGAGTCTAGCCTGTGTGTTGAGAAGTCCTGACTTACATCAGTGGATGAAATGTCAATGGACAATTGGAAGGGTGGGGTGAACTGCAAGATTGTAGTTCTGAGACATATATTGGTTGGTAGAATGGTCCACTTTTATTTTAAAATATTTTTGATTACATTATTGTTCTCGAATTGCACCTTTTAGTGTAAAAATTGCTGGTACATCTAGTTTTGTTGTGCATTAGCACAGACTGAATGTGGGAGAGACTATGTCCTGGGCTGTGTGATTCCTACCAGCAGTCTGTATAGTTCTTCATCATTGCAGAGAGTGAGCTGCATGTGGTAGGGTTTTAACGCATCTTCATGCCCTGAGTCACATTGCTCAAGAGTTCCAGAATGTTGTGGTTAGGCATTCAATAAGACTGGCAAAGTAGATGGGGAATATCAGGGAAGGTGTAGGATTGAACAAAAGTCCCCACCATCTAAAATACTGGACAAAACCCTGAATTTTTCAAAACTTTTAAAAGATAAATGGAAGTGGAATGAGTTCAGTGGAGAATAAACAAAAATCACTCACAGAACTGAGCTGCTCTATAGAGCTATTGTTCAACCTGGAATTTCAATTTACATCTCCTCTCTAAAAGGGCAATCAACCAAAGCTATCTTTTACACCTCGGGCTACCTAGCATGGTCAGTATGGGGCCTTGACAAATACCACACACTTAACTTCGATCAAAATCCATTCACATATATTTTTAATGGTTGAGAAACCAATTGACTTCAGAAGGAAATACCAGAAACACAATGGAAAACACAGATTTGACAGGAGGTAATGGGGCACACAGTCTTTATAACTGCTAACCCTGATCTGACCTGAAACCCATTTTTATCAGCAACAGTTTCTGCACAAACAGCTTCTGCACATGCTTTCAGCCCCAACAAGTAGTTTCTGAACCAAGAAACAGAGGCCGAACTGAGAACCAAGAACTGGGAAGCCAAACCAAGAGCAGCATTGGAACAAAGGACATCTGAGAGGCGGAGGGAAAGCCAACCAAGCACTATCTGAACAAAAGCTTCCAGCCTTGGGACTGTTCCGAATCAAGAGAACTGACGGCAAGCATCTCAGCAATTGGACACACTCTGAAACCACATTTTCTGCAGTGGTGAGATGAAACTCCAGAGACCCCAAATTTTCTGACTTAGCTGGCAGAGAGGGGAAGGCAGGTGGTGACAGTACATTGGACCCCAAAGGTAGGCAGTCTGATTAAAGATTCTGTGATTAAAACCCTTGTTTTAAGTTCTAAAAGTGTTTAATCTAGCTAATAATATATTCAATAATATTACTGCTCTCTGTATAATTGATTGTGTTAATTGTACTTACCAGTATTTCTTGCCTATCCTTTGCATTATAAATAAGTACAGGGATTATTTTGCTCTGCAACACCTATCTGCTGTCTTCTTCATTTCACATTCCCTAAATAAGTCCAGTGTCTAGAACCAGGGATCTGGGAGTGACTTGAACCACCAAAAATCAGGAAATTGCTGATTACTAATCAGAATACAACAAGGGGTTTCCAAGTTTTTGATCCAGTGACTGTGAAGGAATGGTGACCTAGTTCCCAGTGACGATGCTATATATCTTGGTGAGAAACATGAAGGTAGTAGTCTTCCTATGCATTGCAGCCCAATAGAATTCTAGTGGTAGAAGTCATGGAATTCAATATTTTCTGGACTGGTGCTGTTGATGGAGCCCTGGAAATTTGTTAATTGGCTAGTTTTCATGTGTCATATTTTTAAATTTAATTCCATTGCATTCCTATTTCTCACACTTTTGCTGCCAATACATTGTTTCTCATGTTGTTGACTATTTATTTATCACTGGGGAGAAAGTGAGGACTGCAGATGCTGGCGATCAGAGCTGAAAATGTGTTGCTGGAAAAGCGCAGCAGGTCAGGCAGCATCCAAGGAGCAGGAGAATTGACATTTTGGGCATGAGGAAAGTGTGTCAAGCAGGCTAAGATAAAAGGTAGGGAGGAGGGACTTGGGGGAGGGGCGTTGGAAATGCGATAGGTGGAAGGAGGTCAAGGTGAGGGTGATAGGCCGGAGTGGGGGTGGGGGCAGAGAGGTCAGGAAGAAGATTGCAGATTAGGAAGGCAGTGCTGAGTTCGAGGGATTTGACTGAGACAAGGTGAGGGGAGGGGAAATGAGGAAACTGGAGAAATCTGACTTCATCCCTTGTGGTTGGAGGGTTCCTAGGCAGAAGATGAGGCGCTTTTCCTCCAACCATCATGTTGCTATGGTCTGGCGATGGAGGAGTCCAAGGACCTGCATGTCCTTGGTGGAGTGGGAGGGGGAGTTGAAGTGTTGAGCCACGGGGTGGTTGGGTTGGTTGGTCCGGGTGTCCCAGAGGTGTTCTCTGAAACTTTCCGCAAATAGGCGGCCTGTCTCCCCAATATAGAGGAGGCCACATCGGGTGCAGCGGATGCAATAAATGATGTGTGTGGAGATGCAGGTGAATTTGTGGCGGATATGGAAGGATCCCTTGGGGCCTTGGAGGGAAGTAAAGGGGGAGGTGTGGGCGCAAGTTTTGCATTTCTTGCGGTTGCAGGGGAAGGTGCCGGGAGTGGAGGTTGGGTTGGTGGGGGGTGTGGACCTGACGAAGGAGTCACGGAGGGAGTGGTCTTTTCAGAATGCTGATTGGGGAGGGGAGGGAAATATATCTCTGGTGGTGGGGTCCGTTTGGAGGTGGCGGAAATGACAGCGGATGATACGCTGTATATGGAGGTTGGTGGGGTGGTAGGTGAGGACCAGTGGGGTTCTGTCCTGGTGGCGATTGGAGGGGGGGGGCTCAAGGGCGGAGGAGTGGGAAGTGGAGGAGATGCGGTGAAGGGCATCGTCGATCACGTCTGGGGAGAAATTGCGGTCTTTATCACCTCCTCACACCCCAGCTCGTCTGTTGAAACACCCCATGATTTGTTTTTCCTGATTGTTGGGTCACTGTCATGGAGATGGCAATTACATTGGACAACGATCAGAAGCAAGGGGCATAACATCTGTAAAATGGAAGGGTTAAGGGAAGCTCTTGGGGAAAGAAAATTGAAAATATGTGCCAAACATTGTTTATTTTGTTCAAAACCAAACTTCCTAAATATTATGATATGATGCCTAATATGGTTTTCATTAACTTAACAAGCTGTGATCATTTTCAAATATTGATGACTGTTTCCATGAATGTAACATGTTGTGACATCTTTCAAATGCTATGATACGGGGTCAATTAAGCACTTAGTCTGTCAGCAAAACTCATTCCAAATGACACCATTTGATTTCAAAGATATACTGACCATTATGGAGTGAATTTGAACACTGGCTCAATGTCAACATTTTCTGGTGTGGTAATGCATTTACACCCTTGAAATACTCTCTTTATATCATCAAGTGACCTTTAAGTCTGAAGTAAATGGGGCATGGCCTAGAGATTCCTTTCAAGAGAACTTTGAAAAATGAAAAATAAAACACTGAACAAGCATAAAGAGATAAGCTTCTCATCCAACTTATAGTGGCATCAAGGAGTTCTAGCAAAACTGGATTCAAGATGAATCAGGGAAAATTCTTGCTGGTTCAAAGAAAGATGGTTTTATTTGTTGGAAGTCAGTCATCTTAGCTCCAGGATGCCTAGAATGGAGGCCCTGAGGATAGTTATTTGGTCCAATCATCTTCTGTTGCTTCATCAATGACCTTTCCTCTATCTTAAGGTCAGAAGTGGCATGTTTGTTGTGTTGCACAATCTGCAGTACCATAAGTGAGTTCTCAGATACTGAAGCAGTCCATGCCCAAACACAGCAAGACCTGGGAAATATCCAGGCTTGGGCTGACAAGTGCTAAATAACATTTGCACAACATAAATGTCAGGCTTTGACCACTTCCAAAAAGAGAGAACCTAAATACCACTCTTTGACATTCACTACTGAAGACAGTACTCTCCCAAGCTGACCTTACCCTTTTTTTTCTGCTCAACTGTTTCTCTCGATCTCCACCTATTTTTTATTCCTTCCCACTCCCCCCCCATCTTCAGCATAAACAACAACCTTTTCCTAGCTACAATCAGTTCTGACAAAGGGTCACTGGACCCGCTACATTAATTCTGCTTTTTCTATGGAAATGCTGCCAAACCTGCTGAGTTTTTCCAGCAATTTATGATTTTGTTTCTGATTTTCAGTATCTGCTGTTCTTTGGTTTTTTTGATCAATAATTCAGGTTTTCATTGCACTCAGTAAAGTCAGTTGAAGTACGTACATGACATATACTGCAGTGATGTCCTACTCCTCCCACAGCACCCTTGGAAGGTCACAAATAATGGGGTAGTTTTAGTCAGCACATTCTCTTTTTAAAGCATTGCCATAACCTTATGCATCATTAAGATATCAGTGTTAGATGTACAGACACCAATGGTAAGGTGCAAATTATCTTTGACCACCATTCAATTCTGAAACACGTTCAATCCACATGTATTGCAAATGGACAAAGAAATGAATACAAATTAAATGCCACTGGGGTTTGCAAACACATGTTTTGTGTATTTTTCCCTTCAATGTCCTAAGGTCTGGTAGACATGGATCCTGTGATTTCACTCTTCAGGCCTACACTGATTGTACCCATCCTGGACATTGACCTATCCCTTTCCCAGCTGCCTTTTACAACTATAGAACAGAAAGTTGTGGCAGGGAATGTAGCTTGCTGTGAACATAGACAGTACTTGGCTCTGTCTGCTCACCAGATACCCCTAAACCTACGCATAAACCGTATCATCCACTGACATTACCGCCACCTACAAACGGACCCCATCATCAGGGATATATTTCCCTCCTCACCCCACCCGCTTTCTGCAAAGACCATTCTTTCCATGACTAGCTGGTCAGGTCCATGCACCCCAACAACCCACCCTCCCCTCCTGGCATCTTCCCCTGCCACCGCAGGAATTGTAAAACCAGCGCCCAGACCTCCCTCCCTCACCTCCATCCAAGGCCCCAAAGAAGCCTTCCACAAATCCATCAAAGTTTCATCTGCACATCAAAAATGTCATTTATTGTATCTGTTGCTCCCAATGCGGTCTCCTTTACATTGGGGAGACTGCACGCCTTCTCGCAGAGCTCTTCAGGGAACATCTCTGGGACACCTGCAGCAATCAACCCCACCATCCCATGGCTGAAAATTTCAATTCCCCCTCCTACTCTGCCGAGGACATGCAGGTCCTGGGCCTCCTCCACCACCACCCCCTCACCACCCGACACCTGGAGGAAGAATGTCTCATCTTCCATCTCGGAACACTTCAACCCCAGGGCATCAATGTGGACTTCACCATTTTCCTCATTTCCCCTCCCCCCAACTTACCCCAGTTCCAAACTGCCAGCTCAGCACCATCCTCATGACCTGTCCTACCTGCTAATCTTCCTTCCCACCTATCCGCTCCACCCTTCTCACCAACCCATCACCTTCATCCCCACCTCCATCCATCTATTGCACTCTTAGCTACCTTCTCCCCAGTCCCTGCTCCTTGGATGCTGCTTGACCTGCTGTGCTTTTCTAGCACCACTCTAATCTTGACTCTGATCTCTAGCATCTGCAATCCTCACTTTCACCTAGCAGATTAACATACACACCCTCTTAAAGATACATGCACATCATTCCACAATCTTGAAGAGAAAGGGTGTAGCTTTAAGAATGAGCCATGCAGCTTTTGAAATTTAACTTCCACTAGCCAGGATTTTCCAAGAGGCATGGAACCCATTGCTTCATTGAGAAGAGAATGTGATGGGTTCAGGAGATAAGTACCTCCTTGTGTTTATGTTCCTTCCTGAGAAGACTCCTTTATCAGCATCAATTTTCCAGCTGCACAACCTCATCAACATCAGAGCCTGTTCCCCAAACTACCTCCAACCCTTCTGACAACATGTAGGACCCATCCACATTAGCCTCCCCTTATTCCCATCCCTCTCAAATTCCCTCGACTACCTCTTCCAACTGATGTCACCTTGGGACCTACCTCTCATGGTACAGAATCATGGCACTGTGACCATAAGTGAGTGGCTGCCTAATTCACTGAAGGCCTGATTGTCAATTATGTGAGACTTCTAGTTTGGGAATCACCCCTGACATCATTAATATACTATGGAGATAAAATACCAGGAGCAGGGAGGCTGTCAGGCAGCCTGTCAGCCATTCAACCAATTGAGCTTATTAATTAGTAAATACCTCAGAGCCTCTTTTGTTATGTTATTTTACCAGTGTCGGGCAAGTGGGTGCCTGTACCATGTCACAATACAGCTGGGCATCCTAGACACTGTTCCTCTAGTCTGAGTATGCTGTGACCCATACAAGGCTGTACCAGCAAGTATCCTTGACGATGCTTGCTCAATGCTCCCCAGCATATTGATTCCATTGCCCTTCACTTTGCCAAGGTGTGCCAGGGTCTGCGGTTTGGCTTGATGAGACTTCCCCATTTTCCTTGCACTCCAGCCTTCAGTTGGATACTGGCTATAATCTCAGCAACAGCTACCAGTTTCTGTGCGGCTGCTGGGACTAAAATTCACTGATTCACCAGCCGCTTCAGGATAGAACAAAAAGAGTAATGGTAAATGAGTTTTTTTTGGGTTAGAGGAAGTTTTGTAGTGGACTTCTCCAGGGGCTAGTATTAGGGACCCTTGTTTTTCTATAAAATCTTGATCAAGCTTGCATGACAGGTAGAAAAATCATGCGTTATTCTAAAATTAATAAGGGCATAGAGTCCAAAGCAGAGATGTAATGATGAACTCATGTAGGACAGTGGTTAGACCTCAGATGGAGTATTGTGTGCAGTTCTGGGGGAACTCACTTTAGGAAGGAAATGAATGCATGCATGAGACTGCAGAACAGGCTTATGAGAATGATTCCAGAGCTGAGTATAGATTGGTGAAGTTAGGATTATTTTCCCTGGAGAGGAGAAGGTTGAGTGAATACTTGACTGAAGTTTTCAAAATCATGAGATGTCTGGACCGAGCAGAAAGAGAGAAACACTTCATGTTAATAAAAGTATTGAGAACCATAGGGCACAGTTTTAAAGTTCTTTGTAAAAGAAACAAATAGCCGGTGTGAAAAATATTTTTCACATGAATAATTTAGTGAGAGTTCAATTCTGGAATGCACTCACTGGAAGTGTGGTGGAATCGGGTTAAATTGAGGTTTTAATGAGGGCATGACTGAATACTTATATAGGAACAATGCACAAATTATGGGGAAAAGGCAGGAGCTTGGCATCAAGTCAAAAGTACATATAGCTAATGCAGACGTGATGGGCTGAATGGCTTTCTTCTGCAGGCGAACAATTCTGTGATTCTGTGAAGTCAATGCCAGATGATAAAATTCAGTCACAGATTCCAGGATCGGCAGTCACAGATTTACCTCAATTCTCCAACCTTCATCTTAAACCTGTTCATTGTCTCTTTTTCTTTCTCCATGGATGCTGCCAGATCTGTTGACTGGTTTAAGTATTTTGATATATTACTGCCAATTTCCAACACCTGTGCTATTTTACTTTCTCATTGCAGCTTTAATTGGTGTGAGACTCACCCAAACCTGGAGCTCCCACAGACAGCGCAAACACTTAGCAGCATATTTAATGCTGGCCTGCATGCCACAGCTATGGTCAGACAACACAAAATCTGTTTGCTACCTGCTTCAGCTTATTTGGACATGGAGTAATCATGCCTATGTCTTATCCAATTTTTAGCCATCAGCCTTTTAAATTGATTTAAATTAGTTTGAAATATATGTCTGGGAATGATTGTGACACCTCTGCTGAAATGTACGAGGAAAGATTTATAAACAAACACATTAAGCATTCCTATGGTAACATAGGTCACTTTCAGATAAGAATGTACAGCCTTCATTGGAAATTGATGAATTTAATGTGCAAATAATTATTCCTGAGCAATTACTGATTTGACAATTTATTTACGTTGAAGGTTAAATGGCGAGCTCCCTCACTGTTATTGACATTCTCAGTATTGTACAGAGATAACTATTGCCACCTATATTCTTCAGAAATGCAATTAGTTTAGGCACGTAACAAGCAGCCAATGGTGTACTTAACATCAATTCGATGCAGAGTGTCAAGTGTCTCCTGAGAGTGCTTGAGAATTTATCTCGACAGCGCCAAAAAAACAGGCACAGAATTGACTTAGTCATAGCTTTTTTTATTCTTAAAATCACATTGATTGATAAACGTACTCTTGCAGAGCAAATACTATTTTTTATAGTTATTTTTCCTGGAGAGAACTTTCATCCAAATGCATCAGATAAACGTTGAATCCAAGTTTAATCAGAAAGTAAATGCATCTTTGAACTGAAAGCCAGAAATAAGTAAAATGGCGATATGATGCTGCTTAAACCAAAAGGCTGAACTGTGGCTTTCACTTCAAAGTTACATAATTTTCAGTTTTGAGCATTTGCTTCCTTTGCTTATAATGAACCTGCAACAACTTTGTGAATCATTAGAATTGTTCAGAAAATGTGTATTGTAAAACAATATCATTGCCTGCTAATTTTATATCTCCTTCTAGGTTAGGATTACACTCAACTAATGGCCATTTTTAATCATGCAACAGAATATAGAATGTAGAGCAACACAGCACAGGAACAGGCTCCTCAGCCCACCATGCCTGTGCTGACCACGATGCCATTCTAACTAGTGCCATCTGCCTGCACTTGATCCATATCCCTCTAATCCCTGCCTGTTCATGTGTCTGTCTTAATGCCTCTTAAACTTTATCATCATATCTGTTTCCACCATCTTCCCTGGTGACACAGTCCAAACACCTACCAATCTCTCTGTCAAAAAGCTTTCCTTGCATGTCTCTTTTAAATTTTCTCCCTTTCACCTTAAACCTGTGCCCCCTAGTATTTGACATTTCCACCCTGGGAAAAAGACTCCGACAACACAGCCTATCAATGCCTCTCAATTTTATATATTTCTATCAGTTTGCCCCTCAGTCTCCAACACTCAGAAACAACCCAAGTTTGTCCAACCTCTCCTTATCGCTAACAGAATTCAGTCCTGGTAAAACTCTTTGACACCCTCTCCAAAGCCTCTAAATCTTTCCAATAATGTGGCAAACAGAACACATAATAAGGCAGAAGTGGGTACTGAAGATGCTGGAGATTAGAGTCAAGATTAGAGAGGTGCTGGAAAAGCACAGCAGGTCAGGCAGCATCTGAGGAGCAGGAAAATCAACGTTTCAGGCAAAAGCCTGAATTCCTGATGAAGGGTTTTGCCCAAAACATTGAATTTCCTGCTCCTCAGATGCTGCCTGACCTGCTGTGCTTTTCCAACAACCCTCTAATCAGAACACATAATATACCAAATGTGTCCAAATTAAATTTGTATACAGCTACAACATGGCTTGCTAGCTTTTATACTCAGTGCACTGACCAATGAAAGCAAGCATACCATCCACCTTCTTGACCATCTTATCCATCTCTGTTGCCTCTTTCAGGGAGCTATGAACTTGCATCCCAAGATCACTCTGTACATTAATGTTCCTATGGGACCTGCCACTTACTGTATACTTTCCTCTCGCATTTGACATCCCAAAATGCAAAATCTTGCACTTGACTGGATTAAACTCCATCTGCCATTTCTCTGCACATCTGATCTATAACATGCTGTATCCTTTGACAACCTTCCTCACTATCCACAACTCCAGCAACTTTGGTGTTATCTTAAAGTTTACCAATCAGGCAACCTACACTTTCATCTAAATCATTTCTGTGCACTGTGGTTGGCATGGTGGCACAGTGGTTAGCACTGCTGCCTCACAACGCCAGGAACCTGGGTTCGATTCCAACCTTGGGTGACTGTCTGTGTGGAGTTTGTACATTCTCCCTGTGCCTGCGTGGGTTTCCTTTGGGTGCTCTGGTTTCCTCCCACAGTCCAAAGATATGCAGGTTAGGTGAATTGGCTGTGCTAAATTACCCATAGTGTTCAGGGATGTGTAGGTTAGGTGCTTTAGTCAGGGCTCAATATAGAGTATGGGAATGGGTCTGGGTGGGTTACTCTTCAGAGGGTTGGTGTGGACTTGTTGGGCCAAATGGCCTGTTTCCACAGTGTAGGAATTCTAGTTCTCAATATATTGCAAAAAAACAGATGATCCGGCACAGACCCATATGGAACACCACCGATTACAGACCTCCAGTCAGTAAAACATCCCTCCACTACTACCTTCTGTTTCTATGACCAAGCTAATTTTGTATTTATCTTACTAACTCACCATGGATTCCAAGTTAATCTTCCAGAACAGCCTATCATAAGGGTCTTTGTCAAATTCTTTCATAAATTCTGTGTAAATTACATTCACTGCCCTACCCTCAATAATTATCTTTGTTACTTCCTCAAAAACTCAATCAAATTTGTGAGACAAGATCTCACCTGAACAATGAATGGTGATTACATGTTTTATTTGTAACATCAGCGATATATTTATCTATCCCATCTGTGTCCTCAACAGAAGAATCCATTTGCAACCTCACTTTCCAGGAAACTGGTGTCACATGACCATTTCCACCATGTTTACAGACTGCTCTAGATTGGTGACTCAGCATGCATAGCACCCACCTCTATACTTCCTTCCACAGTATGTGCCATGACAAGACCTGAGCTGATGACCCAAGTAGAAGAGTGACAGGTGTCCTTTCATCTTCATGAGTCTTTTGTTCCATTTGGACTTCATGTTGCAGTAACCAGTTCTTGTCCAGGTGGCAATTCCAAAAGGAGGAAGGTAGGTTGTGTAACAGAAGGAGAAAAATATCGAGAAATGTGGTTTTATCATCTATAGAATGGAGAGCTTATGGGGTAATTGTTTAAGTTAGAATGTGCCCTCATCGTTAATTATTTCATCCCCAACACTGGCTATAACCTCAGTCATAGCAGTATCAATTGTAGATAAAAAAGTATCAGGGTGTGGACATGCATTCATATCTGTCCTCATCCTGATTAGGCCTTTTCCTGAAAGCGAGAGCAAGTTGTATTAATGACTGAGATGAATTGCATCTGAGTGTTTTGTCTGTTGCAGTTGAACGACTGAGTATGTGCAAACTATGAGGCTGTTAACAGCGTTGAGTGAGTAAGATGCTGCCTAACCTGCTGTGCTTTTCCAGCACCACACTCTCTCTCTGATCTCCAGTATCTGCAGTCCTCACTTTCTCCTGAGTGAGTATGGATGAGGACAAATTATGAAATTGAGGTTTGATTTGTAGCCCATAAGGAATGTAGTAGGTGAGGAAGGGAGCTATGATGAATGGAAAATAGATGAGTAATTCATTTATATGGATGTGGCGTTTAAAATAGCATTCCATTGATCTTAACCACCTATATAAGGTTATTGAACCTCTTGCAGTACTCAGCTCTTTGGGTTTGCTTTCTGATATTGACATCCATTATATACTGATCCCACAGCCTTCTCAGTATATATATATATATATATATATATATATATATGGCCTCCTGTAAATACAAAACCTCTCAGTCATTTCTATGTCATGCATCAAGATTTACAATGTCTTGCCCAAGAATCTCAGAACTGGCTTTTTGCCCTGTTGCACCTTATTCACTCTTGCGATTCAGACATTCTCCCCCTAATATTTCCTGTTTCTGCTGCTGTCAGAAAATGCCTCCCTTTTATGTCATGCAGGCTGGCTGTAGATGTTCCTGACACAAGCTTGGTCCCACTGCTGAGTTGTGCAGCCATGCAGTAACATGTTTAACATTCCACTGCAAACTACTCTCATTGAAATTGTAATTTTATGGAGACAACAATAAGCTTGCATAAAGCCTGCATTACAACACATGGATGCAGGATACTTGGTGATCTTAAACCCCTACCTGTTTTTCAGCTTCATCTAATGGGGTGGCATGGTGACTCAGTGGTTAGCACTGCTGCCTCACAGTACCAGGGTCCCAGGTTCAATTCCAGTATTGAGCGACTGTCTGTGTGGAGTTTGCACATTCTCCCCGTGTCTCTGTGGATTTCCTTTGGGGGCTCCAGTCACAAAGATGTGCATGTCAGGTGAATTGGCCATGCTAAATTGCCTATAGTGTTCGGTGCATTAGTCAGAGGGAAATGGGTCTGGGTGGGTTACTCATCGAAGGGTTGGTGTGGATTTGTTGGGCCAAAGGGCCTGGTTCCACACTGTAGGGAAACTAATATCTCATTGGCATGTCATCATGTAAACTCTACGTATATTCATTATTTCACCAATTTTAGTACCAATGGTTAACTTAAACCCTAGCTATTCTCTTTTAGTATGATCAAATATGTTCAATTCATTTCTCGTACTGATAACTATACCTTCCAATAATCATAAAAGTTTAAAGAAGGATTAAGTGAGATTTATTTTGACCTAAGCAGTATGGGATAAGTTGATTGTCTCAGTTGAATTGCATTGACTGCCTTCAGGAATGTCAACAACTGAGATACAGGTGGCATTGACTCTCTGCATGGTCAGTACAGTATAACAAACCTAACCTAAAACTTAGAAGAACAGAAATGATGTTTATGTTATAGAAGGTAAGAGGATATTTTTGCCCAACAGGCCAAAAACCAAAGTCACTCTTTATAGTAATGAATTACATGAATACTTTAAGGGTAGGAATCAATGGGTTGGTTGTTATTGTCAACAGTGGTACTCACAACTGACCCCAAAGAAAGCCAACCACAAAGATGTAACAATCTCATGGCAAAAAGACTCCCCCTGCTTTTTAATGGCAGGGACCAAGTCAAGTAGATCTCCAGGTATCCAGCAGCACTGATGTTAATATATAGAGTAAGTACCCAATCGTATGATTACATTCTCAGAAAGAGAAAATGAGGAAATAAAAACATTGAATCCATTTCTTTTTAATTAAAAAAATTTACCAATTAAAAATGAATAATTGGGACATAAATATGTGGGATTGAGTTAGAAGCTAAACAATTATATCGAAAGATTTTACATGAGGAATTCCTTTTAATAGAGAAACCCAACATTCTGTTGGCATAAAAGTGTATGGTGGGTGCCAGTGAAGCTGTTTTGGATTAACTGTGAATCTCTTACTTTAAAATCCGTGTTGGACCTCATTCAACAAGGTATAACATTTTCAAGGGTTTTTACAATGAGACTAAGAGTATACAGAGTGGGGGTTCACACCTCTCAGAACTTTTATTCTATTAGGTTTTGCAGAGACATCAATGTAGTTCCCACTGGATTTCTACAGTTAATTTCATGTGTACAAACTCCAGACATTGTGACAGTTTCACCATCACATGCAACTACAAAATCCAGGCCAATAACGATTTAATGAAATAAGACTCAATGTCTCTTGTTGAGAATGTATTATGTTGGTTATTCAGCAAACACACTGACAGAAATAGACAATTTTTAATTTCTATCATGAAATGCTAACCACATCTCAAAAACGCAATTAACATCTTTGTATAAATCAAGCTCCTTGGAAAGAAATAGGTATAAATGCTTCACAAAATTTCTTTTAAGAAAATGAAAATGTGATACAGCTACAGTTTATTAATTTATTTCATTTATGTACCTCATTAGGTAGGATCCTATTCCAAGGTTAACTTACATAATATGTGATTTTCTAATTGACCACATTTGGTTAGCAGAATTAGAACAGCTGGATATTACTGCTCTGTCTTTACAAGGTAACAGTTTTGTCAGAACAGTGTCCTATTGAAGTACCTCAATTTGGCTACCTGCAATGTGTGGATTTCATGGTAGATGTTGTATTGCAACGACAGTCCAGAAAGGATTTTATATACAATACATTGCAATCCAATCATCCCTCTCTTTATTTTAAAAAAATGCATGCATTCGCACGTACAATTTGAGTTACTCAGTTCTCTAATATGCACATAACTGTTCTCATGTGATTGTAGCTTTATATTTTCATTAGACTCTGCATATGCATTGCATCCATAGCTTTTAAATTCTGCTGGTTTCTGTTCTTACTCTTGTTAGTTGTGCATCTGGTTGATATTCCTTCCCTGAGTGTATCATTCCGATTTACTCTTTTTGTCTACTGTTTTTCTATTTCCATTGTTGGGTTGCTGGACTTCGGTTGATAGTTGGTCTGTGCAATGTGCAAGCAATGAGTTCATGTCTTTCTAATCAGCCACCTGGATTTGAGGAACAGCTTCTCCAGTTGTGATAATGTAGCTGGTTCTTCACCTCCATTACATATGATCAAGGTGACAACAGCTGAATATAGGTTCCAAGTTGCTACTTGGTCGGATAACATTGAAGGTATATATTCTACCTTGCTCTCTAATGATCAACGCTGCGGGAGGAAAGTCTGCAGCTATTTTCTTTTGCTCATTTATTCAACTGTGGCTTTTCTCCCTGTTGTTCAATTTAATTCAGTTGCTTAAAGCAGCTTTCATAGTTCTGAACATCCCTTGTCTCACTATCAGTAACTGTGCTGTTTTACTGCAGCTCACCAACACTTAATCTCATGGTTTTTTTTTGACACCTTGTTCCATTTTCACAAGGCAACATTCTATCGATAACATTGTTATCTTTATTGAAGTGAATGTAAGATGGTTGCCTGGAGAGTATGTGCCTTATTGTGGAGCTCACATGATTACAACAGAAACTGTTCCATCAACACACCTTCCTATCCTATGACCTAACTTTGGAGGATCATTGCTCTGACTTATGTTTCCAATAGTAAAGAGCTAATAGTCTCTGCCTCTGAATCCAGAGGGAAGCATAATGCTGCTGTGATGAGTGCCTATATCTCAGAATAGCATTATTCAATAGACAGCCAACATGCGGCTTCCACCGCTTTTCCAATAGGGAGTCAAATCCATGTCACTGCTATTTAATTTTACTCTAAGACTTTACTTTAGTTAACCATGTTGTCTCACCTCATATTTACCATTCCCAAAGAGGCCATTACAATATGATCATCTCTCACAATGCACTATATCATTCATGATCATTGATTATTTCAACAAAATACTAATAAGAAAATGACCAATGTTGCAGTTGAATTGCTTTAAATTCTTTTCTGTCTCTAAGAGGATGTTTGATTTGAATTTCAGTTTTTAAAAAAATGAATGTACCAAGGACCCAGTTGCTTCCCACCTTTCCTCCTCAAAGAGTCATCAGAATTTTGTTAGTTTCAGAATTAAATTACTATGTTATGGATATATTGGTCTACAGAAGTAGAATAGCCCTCTTTACTGCAAATGTTGTTGAGAAGTATACAGATTATTACATGAATGCAATCAATAATGAACCTGACATTTTTAATAAAGCTGTCAACTTGTAAATACTATTTCTATCACTGCCATAGATGAAGTGTCAAGAAAGCAGTTTCTGTAAAGAGAGCCTATCAAGACCTGTTTACCAAAGTGGTGCATGAAAAAGAGATTGGGATTTGTTATTTATCGGCAATTATATAAAATGTGATACATTAAATTGGAGAATCAAAACATCCAATGGGGAGAAACATCAAAAGTTATGTCTTGCTCATAAACAAATGTTTGCTATGCCATTTCAGAGGACAGTTAAAAGTCAACCACATTGCTGTAGTCTATTGGGCTACACCAGGAAAGGATGGCAGATTGCCTTCCCTGAAGAACATTAGTGAACCTGCTGGTTAGTTTGTGGTGATCAATAATGGCTACATGGCCATCACAAGACTAGCTTTTAATTTCAGATTTTAAAGAACTGAAACTTCATAATTTGTCATTGTAGGATTTGATCTCATGTCCCCAAATCGATTACCTAGCTTAGTCCAGTAACATAACGGCCAAGTGAAACTGCAATGTTGAATGATAGAGTGAAGATAAATTGTGATACTATTGGTGAATGTGGAATTAGAATTATTGCTGTTGCATTCTGATGTAACCATGGTAAGATCTCCAAGTATATTTCCTTGTTCACTGGAGTATTACTGCAAATGGAAAAGCTTACCACTGATTTTCTTATAACGAAAAATCAAAAATAAATATATTTGAGTACTTTAAAATGAGCAAGGCAAACACAGCTATTTCACTTCTGAAAAGCTTTTACTGTTGTAGTAAATAAAATTCAGTTGAACTGCCCTCTTAAAATAAGTTGGGCTTGCTTGGGCCTTTCGATTGCTAGTCTTCGAGCTCTAAAATGGTGTCACAAGCACATTCACACTTGTTGAGTGAATCACACTGGATACCATATTGATGCAGGCAATATCCCATTCCAGTTACTTCCTGGGAAAACATGGCACATAGACAGGCCACGTGTTTATATGCATACTTAAGGTGAGTAAGGATAGAGTACTTACTCCAGCTAACTCCACTTGTTAACTTCCCCAAACATGTGCTGAGCAATAGGAAGAAACTCCACAGGGCAATTTAAAGTGTTCATCAACTACTTGTATGTTGTTGGCTGGTCGATTTCTTCTGTCTGTGGCTATGGTTTGACAACTTCTTGGTACAGTCTATATTCTTTCAAGTTACTGAACTCTACAGAGAATAATGTGGCATACACTGAAGGCTATTTTGTTAATTCCAATACTTGTAGCCATGAGTTTATGAGCTGTGATTTACATTGTGGAATACAAAAAGATAGGGAGAATAAACAGAGGTCTCACAGATCTGGACATGTTTTCTGATGAGACAGGAAGAGGTGGTGGGAGGGAGGGGTCTTGCTAGGATGCCATATGCATAGGCATTTAGGGAGCTATTGCTAGATTGAAATTCAGCAATAACAAAATGTGAAATATTTGTGATTCAGTAATGATGATCTCATAAAAATCTGCCACAACTGCACATGCAGACCAGGGCAAGGACTTCCTTGTTGGTGTGAATGTGAGCTCAGTCTGAGCTTTCATGCTTTGATTTTGGGAATGGACGATAGTTTCAATTTCAAAAATATTTGCTGATGTACATGTAAGAGTATCTATTCATGTAGAACTTATATTGAATTCACTCTTGACAGACAAAAGGCAGAGGAAGCATGTGGTTCACTAAATATTACAAATTTCTCCATGCTGCAGAGTCATTGCATTGTTATGGATGTGGATGAGAGAGAAAACTGAAATCTCTCTTCCCGTCAACTGTTCTTAATCAATATATTTTGGAAAAGGAAGGGTGTGTGTGTGTGTGTATTTTGATCTATGAGTATGTGATCAATTTGAATACCAGCAGCAAACTTTTGTGTGGGTTAATATAGAGGATTATTTACATTGTGGAATACAAAACAATGTGGAAAATAGACAGAGGTCACACAGAGCTGGACAAGTTTTTTGATGAGACAGGAAGAGGTGATGGGGGAGTGGTCTTTGCTAGGAGGCCGTATGCTCAGGCATTTAGGGAGCTACTCCAGTTTGAAATTTAGCAATAACAAAATATGAAATATTTTTGATTTAGTAATGATGATCTCATTGAAATCTGCCACAATGCAGACCAAACTTAAATGTAATTCTCTTCATCATTTTGAGAAAAATAACATTGAAAGGATTAGTGAACTTGTACAAATTATTGACAAAAGAATAATTTGTAATTCAAGTCATTGGCATGTTTCAAATCTTATGGTGCAGATCTGGTGAAGATAATGTATTTCACACCTACTGTGTAATGCAGTTGTATTCAGTAGTCAGAATTGTGTATCAAAATTGTTGCCCGATTCCCTAGAAGTGATGGACTTTCAGCAGGTTGTGAAGTTGATTGATTGTAGTCTCTTTACCAGCTCAGTTTTCTGTACTGGTGAACTGGTTCAACCGGTTATATTTATATTCCAAAAATGTATTGCAAAAGACCAATTTATTTTTCAATTTATTTTCACTGCTTTTCTTTCTACAGGTTTTCAGAATCCAGAAGTCTAAATTCAATAGTTCTGAAATTCTGAGGGGACTCTGTATCAAAGATGTAGCGATAATTCTATAAAGCATTGATTCTCTGACTTCCACTTTCTTTGAATGTGATTGTTAGGTTTTGATAGTCTTCCATATTGGACCTATTTTCAATATTTCATACCAAGGCACTTCAATTAAGTACAAATCAAGGATTCAATTTACAGAGTTCATAACTTGTTGGGAATACAAATTAGGTTTGGATAAACCAGCAGCACAAATGATCCTCTTGTCATGCTGACTTGAGACTTGAGATAAATGGCTATATTGAGTGTAAAAATGTGAGTTATGGGCTAAAATTGGCTAATGTATTTGTTTGGTTTGAAATGCAATCAAGCACAAATGTTCTTCCTAGTCTGTTGTAATCATGTGAGCTCCACAATAAGGCACATACTCTCCAGGCAACCATCTTACATTCACTTCAATAAAGATAACAATGTTTCAAAAATCATCAGAAAATAAGCTTTTCTGATGTCGATTATAAGAAAAATATTGACCAAAAGACCAATTGCTCGTGTATCAAATAAAAACATTGGATTATTTCTGTCAGATTCAGAGAGCACACAAGCTGCCAGTTTAAGAGAATCACAGAAATATTACAATGCAGAAGGAAGCCTTTTGGCCCATTTTCTGCACTAGCTCTATTATCCAGTGCTAATCTATTACCTTCTTTCTGTATTCCTGCACACTATTATGATCAAACAAAACATCCAATGTCCTCTTGACTGCCTCAATTGAACCCGTTTCCATCACATTTTTGAGGCAGAGCATTTCATCTCATCCAAAACGCCCAATACTACGATGTGCCCTCATGTGTTACTTGTTTTTTATTAGATGACTTTGCTGATGTAACTGGCAAAGTAGATTAATCAATTCATACAGCACAGAAAAGGCCCTGTGACTCTTGAGTCTGCACTGGCATAACTACTACTGAAAGTGAATTAATCCCAATTTCCTGCACTTGTCCCGTATCCATGAATGTTTGAAGAAGTCATCCAAATTTTTTTTTAAAGGTCGTATGGTTTCAGGCCTCCATTACCTTCCCCAGCAGTGCATTCCAGATTCCCACCACTCTGAGTGGAAAACAGTTTATTCCCAAATCCCCTCTCAATCTCCTACTCTAAAACTATGCCCTCTCATAATTGCTTTTATCAATTATGGCACAGAATGTTGGAGAAGTAATGTTGGAGTTATACAGAATGTTGGCCAGGCCACAATGGAGTACTGTGTGGAGTTCTGGTCACCTCACTACAGAAAGGATATGATAGCACTAGAAGGAGTACATAGGAAGTTCACCAGGATGTTAACAGGGAAGAGATATTGAGCTATAAGGAGAGATTAGAAAGGCTTGGATTGTTTTCTTTAGAGCAGAAAAAACTAAGGACGGACATGATTGAGCTGTATAAGATTATGAGGGGTATGGACAGGATGGTTACACAGCAGCTGTTCCACTTAGTTGAGGGGTCAATTATGAGAGGGCATAGTTTTAGAGTAGGAGATTGAGAGGGGATTTGGGAATAAACTGTTTTCCACTCAGAGTGGTGGGAATCTGGAATGCACTGCTGGGGAAGGTAATGGAGGCCTGAAACCATACGACCTTTAAAAAAAAATTTGGATGACTTCTTCAAATATCATGACATTCATGGATACGGGACAAGTGCAGGAAATTGGGATTAATTCACTTTCAGTAGTAGTTATGCCAGTGCAGACTCAAGAGTCACAGGGCCTTTTCTGTGCTGTATGAATTGATTAATCTACTTTGCCAGTTACATCAGCAAAGTCATCTAATAAAAAAAAAGTAACACATGAGGGCACATCGTAGTATTGGGCGTTTTGGATGAGATGAAATGCTCTGCCTCAAAAATGTGATGGAAACGGGTTCAATTGAGGCAGTCAAGAGGACATTGGATGTTTTGTTTGATCATAATAGTGTGCAGGAATACAGAAAGAAGGTAATAGATTAGCACTGGATAATAGAGCTAGTGCAGAAAATGGGCCAAAAGGCTTCCTTCTGCATTGTAATATTTCTGTGATTCTCTTAAACTGGCAGCTTGTGTGCTCTCTGAATCTGACAGAAATAATCCAATGTTTTTATTTGATACACGAGCAATTGGTCTTTTGGTCAATATTTTTCTTATAATCGACATCAGAAAAGCTTATTTTCTGATGATTTTTGAAATATCAGTTGTGTTGCTATGTTTCCTATATTGCAATAATGAGTGCACTTCAGGAGTATTTCAGAGACTATAAAATGTTGAGGGACAGACAAATACAAAGCTTTCACTGTGTTATTTTACTTTACATGGCTGAGGAACATTCAAGGCTGGTGCTAGGGCCTGAAATTTGAATGTCTCCTGGCTAGTGTTTTCCATTCATCTTAATTGGCTTAAATAAACTGCCTCCTTGAGACAAAGGCAAATAGTTAATATTATGCATTGCTGACAAAGAGCTATCACCAAACCCTTCAAAGTAGATGATAATGGATTCTGACACGAACAACATTTGTCTTGATTTGATACATTGTCAATGTAATTATAGCATAAATTTGCATTTTGCGTAGGTGTTTTAGAGATGTAGTTTGCATCAAAGGAGAGACTTGTTTCAAATATAGCCAATGCCTCGTGATCAATGTTTCTTTGTATCTCTGTTACAGTGATGGTGAAAAAAATCAAAGCTTTATTATCCAACTTTGTCCTTGAATGCCTTTTACACTGAACCACAGGTTGCTCTTGGTGACAACCATAGGAATAGCAGCTCCTCATCTTCTCCAATGAAATATTTTATTCAGGTCCATCAACCATCCCTATGGATTGAGCTAATCAGCCTGAAGCATTTTTGAAAGGTTACAGCAAAGAGAGGAAAACCTGATGAGACAAGGAAATGAAATGAAATGAAAAGTGAGGTTGCAAAGATTTTCCCCATGAAAGTTCAAAGAATTGTCTCCAATCAGCCAACTTCCTATGCTGAAGAAATCGCAGTGTGCAAGTATAAACCACGAATATCTATTCTTAACATTCTTAAAAGCATTTCATAAAATGCAGTTCAATCAGTCTATAGGGCATTTGTGCCACATAAGTTTGAGATAATGATTGCCTCCAACAAATTAAAATCAAACCATCTCCTCTTAATATTCAATGGCATTAACATTACTGAATCTCGACCAATAACATCTTAAGGTTTAACATTGACCAGAATGGAACTGGACCAGTCATAAAAATAACTGTGGGTACAAGTGCAACTCCAAGACTGGGAATTAGGTAGAAGGTAACTCACTATGTGATTCATTGAAGCCTGTTCATTGTTTAAAAGTCACAAGTCAGGAGTGTGATGGAATGCTTTCCATTTGACTGGATGAGAGGCATTCCAGTGACTCCCAAGAAGAACAGCACTATTCAGAACAAAGAATCCTGCTTGTTTGGCACCATATCCACCACCTTCTACATTCACACCCTTCACTACCAACGTACAATGGCACCAATTTGTGACATACAGGATACATTACAGCAACTCACCAAGGACCCTTCACCACTACCTGCCAAACCAGTGATTTCTGGTAGGATAGATGCAGAAACAAAGGAACACCAACACCTGCAGCCTCCTCTCCAAACCACACACTATCTTGACTTGGAACTATATGGCAATCACCTTTTGATGTCTCTGGGTCAAAATGTTTGAACTCCCTTCCTAACAGCACTGTGGGAGTACATATGCAGCATCCAAAAAGATGGATCTCATGGGCGGTTAGAGATGGGAACAAATGTTAACCTAATCAGTGCTGTCTAAGTACTGAAAGATTTTGTTTTAACAAAAGAACAGAACAGGATTATGGCTAAAATCCTAGAATAGCCCCCAGGAGCTGAATTCAGTGCTCCAAGACATTCAATGACCTCACATTGGTGGTCAAGGTCACTAAATACATCTTCAAAAGCAAGCTTTACATTTGAAACATTCGCACCATGCACCACTCAATTCATTAATTCCCCCCATGCTCCCCCCATACCTCATTCACCCACCAACAATATCCAATGACTAACACCCACATACACGTTTAGCACTCTGCATATATTACCCACATCTTGGAGTTCACACTCACTGCTAACAATTCAGACACAGTAATTTCAACCAAGTATATTGTCCAATTTTTATTGACAAGCTTATGCCTTTCTTGCAAAACAAGCTGACACCCTAACTAGAGATAACAACACCTCACCAAACCTAGAACAAGCAAATCACACATCAGAACTCTATTATAGGTTCACCACCATTGAAGTAGTCATGTCTAAGACTGCAAATAGCAAAGCTGAAAAGATGAAATATTAATCTTTAATATTATTCTGTCAGCTAGCCCAGTTGGTTGAATGGCTGGTTTGCAATGCAGAGTGATGTCAACAGTGTAGGTTCAATTGTCTCACCAGCTGGGTTTAGCATGGAGAATTCTCTTTTTACAAACTCTCCCCTCACCTGAGGCATGGTGACCCTCAGGCTGTCTCTCTCTAATGAGAGCACAGTCTTATGGCCTGGTTAGATTATGATGATTTTACCTTAGAGAACCAGGCAAAGTGAGAAGGTCATCACTAAGGGAAGGCACAAGGGTGTTCAGTTGATGTTTGTTAATCAAATCTTCCAATATTTCATACAAAGTGGAGTATTCATCAAAGTGGTGTCCTTCACTCTGCTTTGAGGCAAAAGCTGTGCCCAACAATAGAAGAAAGGCAGGGAGTGGAACAACTGATGACTATGGAACTAGAGTTAGGTTCTCTGCTATCAAAGGTGGGTGAGCTGACTGCAGGAGTCCAGGTGAAAGAGCTCCTCATCAGTTGTTTGTTGTATTCCTCACTGTAAGGGCTATGCCCCATGGTTGTTTGGATTTTAGGGATATTTTAAGATCTTGACAAACATAGAAACATAGAAATTAGAAATTAGAAGCTTCCAGCTTGCTTTACCATTCAATATGATTATGGCTAATCTTCCATTTCAGTACCATGTTCCACTTTCTCCCCAAAACCTTTGACCCCTTTAACCCGAAGAATCATATTTAATCATTGTTGCAAACATTCAATGTTTTGGCCTTAATTTCTTTCCATGGCAGAGAATTCCACAGGCTCACCACTCTCTGGGTAAAGAATCTCCTCATCTCAATTGTAAATGGTTTACTCCATATCCTTAGACTGTGACCCCTGACTCTGGGCTCCTTGTTCATCAGGAGTACAAGCAAATAGTACACAATTTATCCTGCCTCCGTCCCCACTCCATGAACAATTCAGCCTTTGATCAAACAAGAAGGGATTATGCCCGAAACGTCGATTCTCCTGCTGTTTGGATGCTGCCTGACCTGCTGCGCTTTTCCAGCAACACATTTTTCAGCCTTTGATCAGTTTACCAGACTTCCAAATTATTTTACGTGTAAAAATTTTAATCCCAAACTAAAATTTATGGTCTTAAAGCAAATGAATCATGAAATTCTAGACTTTTATATTGGTGGATATGGCCTCCTGCTGAGAATCCTTCTCCCCCTCTGCCTCCTTTTTTGAGTGAATTGTCCTTCTCTGTATTGATTCCACTCTCTCATTCTACAACTAAATGGGATAGTAAATAGAGCAGCATGGCTGAGAGTAAATTCTGAGAAGAACCCTTCAGATTAGATCCAAGGCCCTCACCATAAGGTAGACCATTCCTTGAGGAGCTCACTAACCTTCAGTACAAATTGCTTCAGGCCAACAAACTACCTTAAGTGTCAGTCAGTTGGCCTACACCAGAAGTTTTTGCACGTGACCCAGCTTCTATTTTGAGACTGTGAGTCTACCTCTTGTGCTGACAATGCAGGTGCTATGAACAAAAGAATTAAGAGCAGGAGTAGTCAATCCAGCCCCTCGAGTCTGCTCTGTCATTTATTATGATATGGAGATTAATTTTGTGATCCTAGGCTTTTATGATAGGGAAAAACATATGGGTTCTGTGTGAGAATATGCATGAAGTATTAATTTGGATTAGAAAATGAACACTGTAGAAACAACGCAAACAGCAGGAGCATTTTCTGATTTGTGAGCTTCCCAAAACACTCATCTGTATAAATATTTACAACACAATGGAGGGCCAAACATGCTTTAGAAAAATATTTTCCCTTAAAGCCAACTAAATTTCTTAATGTTGCTTAAGTTCAATAATGTTTATAAAGCTCATGTGAAGCTTTAGATTAACAATGCATGAGTGAATTATCATAGAATCCCTACAGTGTGGAAATAGACCCTTCGGCCCAACAAGTCCACTTCGACCCTTCGAACAGTAACCCACCCAGATCCATTCCCCTACTCTATCATATATTTAGCCCTGACCAACCTAAATAACCCTGAACTCTATGGGCAATTTAGCATGGCCAATTCATCTAACTTGCACACCTTTGGAGTGGGAGGGAACCAGACCACCTGAAGGAGCCCCACGCAGACACTGGGAGAATGTGCAAACTCTACACAGACAGTCCCCCAAGGTTTGAATCAAACCTGGGTCCCTGACGCTGTGAGGCAGCAGTGCTAACCACTGAGCCACCATGCCACCCCTTATGTATACAGTATATGTGCATTAGACATATCTGAGCCAATACAAACTAATTATGTATAATTTTGTTCTGTTGCACTATCAGCACACTTTTTAAAGAATCAAATAGTTTAAAAAGTCTTCAAAATTATTTTGTAATTTTTTTCTTCAATGTCCTTTCATTCTGTTCAATATTATTTTCCACAATATAAATATACATCATGTCAGGAAGACTGGTTGAAGATGTTAGCAGATCAATTTGTTTGATTTTAACTGCTCCACCTGATAGATACTTGGACCATATGACCATAAGATACAGAAGCAGAATTTGGCCATTTGGACTAATGAGTCGACTCTGCCATAGGATAGTCGGGGAACAGTTAAAATAATCAGAGTTATCCTGATTGATCTTGTTTCTCCTGGTCAGGTCCTGATTTTAACCCCTCTCTTTGAAGACTAGTCTGGATTGACTGTGATGGGACCCCTGACTGACGACAGTCCCTTTTGACTTGACTGAGGACTAGTCTCCTTAGACTTGGAGTCACTGCCATTTGGTTGAAGCACTTTCAATTTCCAACATAAGCTGCTGGCACATAGTGCAGGTGTGACAAACAACCACTGATCATTTTCAAGCCACTGTACTGAGACCTGACATAGCTTGGATTGACTGTGATGGGACCCCTGACTGTCGACAGTTATTGTATTAACAATAGTTATTGTTTAATTAAAAGATTTCTAGCTAAAAGCAAGCCAAATTGACAATTAGGCCAGCATATATGAACGCCACAAGAAAACTATGAAAATAACATTTTAATCTGGTTGGAATCCAATAATAACCTGTATGCAACTTGCATTTCTATGATACTTGCCTGTTGCATCCTCTGCTAAAACTCTAAAATTATTGGGACTTGGATTCTCTATTCGACAATCAAAAATTATTGACTGAACTTTACAAGAATACACCAAGTGTGAAGGTCAGGGAGTTTTATGAGTGAGCAGTGACTGAGCAACTATAAGTTCACAAGTTAGCTCCTGCAATTATCCTCAGCTCACCTCATAATGTGCATACACCATGCTTCCATGGCATTGCTTTCACATTGTCTTGTGCCTGTGAGAGATCGAAATATCATCACAGCCAGGAACTTCAGATATTTCCACCACTTGTGCAATATTTAAAGCTCACTGTACCAAGTCAAGTACTTCAAGCCAGGAGCTGCTCTTCACAGCACAGATAGTGAGTGGAAAATGAAAGAAAAGAAGACTGAGGGTATATAGCTGGTATGGGTGACACTTCAATGGAAATGGAATATCACACTTGTAAATGATTTGCTACTTTTCATCATAAGTAGTCTGATCGAATATCATTGTGACTGAAGCTACAAAAATCTTGCGAATCTGGCTTCATGCTGTGAGCACTGTAATATGTTAGAACTCTGCATAAGAATGTGCTACTCTTTCCCTATGCCCACGGCAGCATAACATCTTGTCTTTTTTCAGCACTGACTGGGAGTTACACTCCTGACTCGCTGGGAACAACTCAAAGTAGCACAGACCCCTGACTGAAAATGTGTTGCTGGAAAAGCGCAGCAGGTCAGGCAGCGTCCAAGGAACAGGAGAATCGACATTTCGGGCACAAGCCCTTCTTCAGGAATGAGGAAAGTGTGTCCAGCAGGCTAAGATAAAAGGTAGGGAGGAGGGACTTGGGGGAGGGGCGTTGGAATTGCGATAGGTGGAGAGAGGTCAAGGTGAGGGTGATAGGCCGGAGTGGGGTGGGGGCGGAGAGGTCAGGAAGAAGATTTCAGGTTAGGAAGGCGGTGCTGAGTTTGAGGGATTTGACTGAGACAAGGTGAGGGAGGGGAAATGAGGAAACTGGAGAAATCTGAGTTCATCCCTTGTGGTTGGAGCGTTCCGAGGCAGAAGATGAGGCGCTCTTCCTCCAATCGTCGTGTTGCCATGTTCTGGCGATGGAGGAGTCCAAGGACCTGCATGTCCTTGGTGAAATGGGAGGAGGAGTTAAAGTGTTGGGCTACGGGGTAGTTGGGTTGGTTGGTCCGGGTGTCCCAGAGGTATTCTCTGAAACGTTCCGCAAGTAGATGGCCTGTCTCCCTAATATAGAGGAGGCCACATCGGGTGCAGTGGATGCAATAGATGATGTGTGTGGAGGTGCAGGTGAATTTGTGGTGGATATGGAAGTTTCCCTTGGGGCCTTGGAGGGAAGTAAGGGGGGAGGTGTGGGCGCAAGTTTTGCATTTCTTGCGGTTGCAGGGGAAGGTGCCGGGAGTGGGGGTTGGGTTGGTGGGGGGTGTGGACCTGACGAGGGAGTCACGGAGGGAGTGGTCTTTTCAGAACGGGAGGGGAGAGAAATATATCCCTGGTGGTGGGGTCCGTTTGGAGGTGGCGGAAATGACGGCGGATGATACGTTGTACATGGAGGTTAGTGGGGTGGTAGGTGAGGACCAGTGGAGTTCTGTCCTGGTGGCGGTTGGAGGGGCGGGGCTCAAGGGCGGAGGAGCAGGAAGTGGAAGAGATGCATTGGAGGGCATCGTCGATTACTACGTCTGGCGGGAAATTGCGGTCCTTGAAGAAGGAGGCCATCTGGGTTGTACGGTTTTGGAACTGGTCCTCCTGGGAGCAGATGCGGCGGAGACGAAGGAATTGGGAATATGGGATGGCATTTTTACAGGGGGCAGGGTGGGAGGAGGTGTAGTCTAGGTAGCTGTGGGAGTCGGTCGGTTTATAGTAAATGTCCGTGTCGATTCGGTCACCCGAGATAGAAATGGAAAGGTCTAGGAAGGGGAGGGAGGTGTCTGAGACGGTCCCGGTGAATTTGAGGTCGTGGTGGAAGGTGTTGGTAAAGTGGATGAACTGTTCAGCATCCTCGTGGGAGCACGAGGCAGTGCCGATACAGTCATCGATGTAGCGGGGGGTGGTGCCAGTGTAGCTGCGGAAGATGGATTGTTCCACATATCCTACGAAGAGGCAGGCATAGCTGGGGCCCATGCGGGTGCTCATGGCTACTCCTTTGGTTTGGAGGAAGTGGGAGGACTGGAAAGAGAAGTTGTTCAGGGTGAGGACCAGTTCAGTCAGTCGAAGGAGGGTGTTGGTGGAAGGGTACTGGTTGGTACGGCGGGAAAGGAAGAAGCTGAGGGCTTTAAGTCCTTCGTGATGGGGGATGGAGGTGTACAGGGACTGGATGTCCATGGTGAAAATAAGGCGTTGGGGACCATGGAGGCGAAAATCATGGAGGAGGTGGAGGGCGTGGGTGGTGTCCCGAACGTAGGTGGGGAGTTCTTGGACTAAGGGGGACAGGACTGTGTCGAGGTATGCAGAGATGAGTTCGGTGGGGCAGGAGCAGGCTGAGACAATGGGTTGGCCGAGGCAGTCAGGTTTGTGGATTTTGGGCAGGAGGTAGAAACGGGCGGTGCGGGGTTATGGGACTATGAGGTTGGAGGCGGTGGATGGGAGATCCCCTGAGGTGATGAGGTTCTGGATGGTCTGGGAGATGATGGTTTGGTGGTGGGAGGTGGGGTCATGGTCAAGGGGGCAGTAGGAGGAGGTGTCCGCGAGCTGGCGTTTAGCCTCAGCGGTGTAAAGGTCGGTGCGCCAAACTACTACCGCGCCTCCCTTGTCTGCTGGTTTGATAGTGAGGTTGGGGTTGGAACGGAGGGAGTGGAGGGCTGCATGTTCTGAGGGTGAGAGGTTGGAGTGGGTGAGAGGGGTGGAGAGGTTGAGGCGGTTAATGTCGCGGCGGCAGTTGGCTATGAAGAGATCGAGGGCGGGTAAGAGGCCAGCACGGGGTGTCCAGGTGGATGGGGTGTATTGGAGGCCGGAGAAAGGGTCGTCAGAGGGTGGGCGAGAGTCTTGGTTGAAGAAGTAGGCGCGGAGGCGAAGGCGGCGGAAGAATTGTTCGATGTCACGCCACGTGTTGAACTCGTTGATCCGAGAGCGTAGGGGAATGAAGGTGAAGCCTATGCTGAGGACTGATCTTTCATCTTCAGAGAGGGGTAGTTCTGGAGGGATGGTGAAAACACGGCAGGGCTGGGAGCTCGGACCTGGTGTGGGGCTGGAGCTGGGAGTGGCGGCGGGGTTGGGCGTGGCGGCGGGGACGGAGATCAGCGTGGGGGCAGAGTTGGGCGTGGTGATGGAGATCGGCATGGGGGCGGGGTTAGGCATGATGACGGAGATCGGCGGGGGGGCAGAGACACATGCGGCGTTGTGGTCGTGCAGGTTATTGATGTCACAGGGGGGCGGAAGTGGCTGCGGCGGCGGCAACCCAGGGGGCGGAAGTGGCTGTGGCGACGACCGAGACAGTGTTATTCCCGATAGCCGTGGGGGGCCCGAATCTGTCGGCGATGGTCTTCCTGGCAATCGTGGAGACCCCTGACTGATCTCAGCGCACCTCCCCAACTCCCCTGGCTTGATGCATTCAATTTTCAGGACTGACCATGATCCATGTCTTGGCTTGTAATGGTGCGGTACCCTGACCTTGGCTATTCTAAACAACTACTGCCCATGTTCAAGCCACTGTACTGAGAGCTGACATAGCTTGGATTGACTGTGATGGGACCCCTGACTGACGACAGTCCCTTTTGACTTGACTGAGGACTAGTCTCCGTAGACTTGGAATCACTGCCATTTGGTTGAAACACTTTCAGTTTCCAACATAAGCTGCTGGCACGTGGTGCAGGTGTGACACTGATGTAATCTGTTGTTGTGAGAAACATGTCAAGTCCCTTGAGTGATCATGGCTGGCATTAATGACAAACTGCCTGGTACAGTGGCTGCTGTAAAAGGCAAGGCAAAACAGATATATTGAGAGTTCAGAATGAGATGAAACAGAGCAAAACGGCAAGGCGAGAAAAGGCAAGGCAAGACAAAGATGCTGTGGACATCTAAGTAGGTATAAAGTGAATGAGTACTAAGAAAGCAAGTGAAGCGGGCGGCACGGTGGCACAGTGGTTAGCACTGCTGCCTCGCAGCGCCAGAGACCCGGGTTCAATTCCCGACTCAGGCGACTGACTGTGTGGAGTTTGCACGTTCTCCCCGTGTCTGCGTGGGTTTCCTCCGGGTGCTCCGGTTTCCTCCCACAGTCCAAAGATGTGCAGGTTAGGTGAATTGGCCATACTAAAAAATTGCCCGTAGTGTTAGGTAAGGGGTAAATGTAGGGGTATGGGTGGGTTTCACTTCGGCGGGTCGGTGTGGACTTGTTGGGCCGAAGGGCCTGTTTCCACACTGTAATCTAATCTAGTCCTGAGTTTGTTGTCAGTTCCAATGCTCGAAATAGATACCTGTCCCTTCTCACAAAGCAGCATGGCAGCAGAATTAAAAGGCAAGGGATTGGTGCATCCCAAAGTGCAGCATTAAAGTGGAGAACTGTATTCCATTTAAGTCAGAGATATGCCATGATCAAGTGATGAGGTCAATCTGGGTCTGATCTGGAGGGGGGTTATAGGCGGTGACTGCCAGGGGTGTGATCTGAGATGTCGGACAGTCTTTCTCAAGAATTATGGGTGGGTTGCGCTTCGGCGGGTCGGTGTGGACTTGTTGGGCCGAAGTGCCTGTTTCCACACTGTAATGTAATCTAATCTAATCTAAAAAGAATGTGGCCTGGAAGAACAAGAGCTAGGCTGCAGCCTGCAAATGCCTCACTGACTTTCATGTCAGGAATTATTGGTGTCTACCTTTGCTCTGATGAATGGATAAATAGGAAAATGCAGTATAAATGATGTGAGAATATGCAATTATGAGATGCTAATGCTTGAAAGTAGCTGTCTCACCAGACACCAATGAGATTCTCATCTCTCCACTCAAATCTTGGGTGGAAAATCAGACTCTTCTTCCTCTCAACATGAAGAATCTATTTTTTTTCTGTTCTTATCATACTTTCTCAACTGATGTACTATTAATAACTCAAAGCCTAGGAAATTCAACCTTATCTCCCTTGTCATTTCTCAGGGGCTTGGGTGATAATTTAAATAGACAATAGAGAATCAACTGCTTACTTTACATCTTGCCTATTTTTTTCTTCCATTGAAATTATTAGACAGGAAAATCAGGTGAGTTTGCAAACAAATGAAGAATACTGGTTTATTATCTGTTTTGTACTAAAGGCCAAAATACTCATTCTCTTATGCTTGGTGATGGATTTCTGCATCCATCTGATAGTGGGCTGAATGAAATATAAAGGAATTATCTTGAAGTACAAACCTGTTATCAGTAACAAAAGTCTATAAATGACAGGCTTCTCCTGCTTTAGTCACAATGAAGTAGTAAGGAGTCAGTAACCGTTGTTATTTGATAATGCATTGCATACCTTAATTTATCTGTTGCTGCAGTTCCAATTTCCAACCAGACAATAATGAACCATTACTGATATTCTGGTATATAGTGTTTGCAAAATTCCTTCAGAACTTCGGGGTTACACATTCAATTGCAATGCTACTTTCATTAACTAACCTAAATATCTGCCATATATTTAAATTAGAGACCAAAAAAAACTGCAGATGCTGCAATCCAAGGTAGACAAGCAAGAGGCTGGAAGAGCACAGCAAGCGTCAGGAGGTGGAGAAGTCAACGTTTCAGGTGTAATCCTTCTTCAGGACTCGGGGTGGGTGTAAGGGGAGCAGATATTTTAATTAGGCCATGAAACATTTTCACAGCATCTCAAATTCTGGAAAGCAGTTGGATGGCATTTACTAGAAAATTACCCTCCACAAATTGGTGTTGGTTAGTTCAGTTGGGTAGATGCCTAGAGTGTAATATTAGAATGAATTGAACAATGCAAGTTCAATTCCTGTATTGGTTGCAACAACACATGAAGTGCTGTGTCCTCACATTACCTCATGCTGTGTAGGGGGCTACCCCCAAGCTATACATAGGTGTATGATATGTATATATATATAAATATATATATATATAATATATAAACACACACACACACATATATCTATCCATTAGGGCTAGATGCCTGTGGTCCCTTGTAAACTATTGCCCTCTACACATATACTCTTTGTGAACATCCAAAAGTATGTTGCCTGTTGCATAACTTGTAGCAAATTTCATTCACCTATCATCACGCTTGTTGATCTTCACTGTTTCTCAATAAAGTAACGTTTTGATTTTTTAAAATTGTCATCCTTGTTTAATTGCACCACTGTCTTTCCTCTTGTATGTTCCTGGTTAGAATTGTCCTATAATTGATTATTGTGCCCTCAGCTGCCAAGACCTCAAAGTCAGGAATTTGCTCCCCACATCTCTCTGCCTCAATTTCATTTTTCTTCTTTAGAACATTTCTTAAAACCAATCTCTTTGACTACGCTTTTGGTCAGCTGATCTAATATCTCCTAATGTGGCTCAGTCACGCTTTTTGCATTACACCTGTGACACCAGGACATCTCATGGCGCTCTGCAGTATAAATAGTTGTTGTTTTCTCAACTGAAATGCATGACTTTATCATTGTTTTCTGAATTATTCAGAATTCCATTTCAATTTTGGAAATTTCACAATAGGTCAAATTTGAATCTTTGTACTATCAATATCATATTTGAATCAAATGGTGGGAATCAAGTAATACAGGATCAGCATGCATTCTTGGTCTAGTTTTGGTTGCTTAGAGAAACCAGGGAGTACTTTTGTACTTGTTTTTTTCTCCAAAATTGGCTTAGCAGTTTTGATATGATTTTGTGCTGCTCCAATGCCATTCACCTAAATAATTTTCTTGCTGTGACTCATCAGATGTTTATGGGAAAGATTTGATAAATCTACTATATGACATTTGCCTCTTTGCTTCTTGTCCCTTTCTTGACTGAACTACCTACTGTCCAACTTGCCTCTAGGCCTCCATTTTGGCTGTAATTGTTAATGCTTTCTATCCCACGTATTGTCCCACTCACTTTTAAATTTGCCATCACCATTTTTACTTAAAAAGAATCTTCACCCTTCTATTCTATCACTCTACTTCCAATCTCCTTTTCCTCTTCAAAATCATTGGAACATGCTGCCAGCCTCCAAATTCATGTCCATAGAATCATACTGTACAGAGAAAACCATTTGGTCCACCAAGTCTGTACTGCCAAAACTATGCTCAATCTACACTAGCTCCATTTTCCAGTCCCTGGCCTTGAATGTTATTCCATTTTGATTTCTCATCCAAGTACTTTCAGGTTGTTGGATTACCTGAGTTAACTACCTTCCCCGGTGGTGTATTTCAGATCCCCAACCACAGTGGATGAATTTGTTTTTCCTTAAATACCCCTTTAAACCACCCACCTTAAAAGTATGCCCCCTTATTAATGATCTTTCAACTATGGGGAACAGCTTTTTCTATTCACCCTGTCCATTCCCTTTATAATTTTATACACTGCTAAAATGTACACCTGTCAACCTTTGCTGTTCTAAAGAAAACAACCTGAGCTTACCTGGTCTGTCTTTACAAGTAAAGCTCTCTATTCCAGCCAATGTCCTGGTGAATCTCCTCTGCACCTATTCCAGTGCAATCACATCCCTCCGATAGTGTGGTGACCAGAACTGCACACAGTACTCCAGCTTTGGCTGAATGAAAGTTCTTCAGAACTCCAACATAACTTCCTTTCTCTTATAATCTATGCCTCAACTCAAAAAGGCAAGTGTTCTGTATGCCCTGTCACCTTCATGGATTTGTGGCCAAGCACCCCAAGATATCTCTGTTCCTCAGTGTTTTCCATTCACTGAGTGCTCCCTTGTTACTTCGTTCAAAGTGCTTTAGATCACACTCATCAGGGCTAAATTCAATCTGCCATTGATCTTCCCATCTGACCAATCCTATATCTTAAAATTTTCTTCCTCATTGTCAACCATTTGACCAACTTTTGTCATCCACAAAATGACTTATCGTTTACCACACCCCTGTTCTCATCGACATAGTTTACAATAATCACAAACAATAAGTTACCCTGCTCTAATTCTTGCAGTATGCCACCGGATACTAGTTTCCAGTCATAACAAACAGCCTGCTACACAATCCTCTGTCTCCAGCGGCTCAGTTAATTTTGGATCCAACTTGTCAAGTTACCCTAGATCCCATGTTCTTTATCAATGTCCAATGTGTGAACTTGTTAAAATCTTTGCTGAACTCCACACAAACCACATCAAGTGCACTACTGTCACCGACACCTTGGTTACTTCCTCAAAAAATCATCTTTCACAGAACTCTGTTTGAATTCTTAGTCAGGTTTTCATCCCTGCCACAGTACTTGAGCACTCTCAGAGTCACAAATAACATCCCACGTGACTCTATCTCCATCCTTCATGATGTGTCTGCAGCCTTTGATGCATCTGATCCGATGCCTGCAACACCTCTCCACGGTCTGACAGCCAAGGGGTCTGTACTTGTCTGGTTCAGCTCCTCGTTATCTTTCTCTAAACCAAATAAACCTTATCTTGCCTTTCCCACATTGTTATTATTGGTGTCCCCCAAGGATCCATCTGTGGCCCTGTCCTATTTTCATTTGCATGCTATCCCTTTGTGACTTCATCCCAAAACACAATATTGGATTCCTCATGTATTATGATGACACCCAGCTTTACAACACCATTTTTAAAAAACCCTTCTACTGCACTAAGTTGTCAGTCTGTTTGCCTAAATTTGAGTACAAAATGAACAGAAATTTTCTCCATTTAAATATTGAGAGACAGCCACAAATTCTTCTCCAGCTATCAATTCCAAACCTCTCTCTGATCAAAACTTTAGGTACATTAGACTTCTGACTGTCTCTCCATCATAAATAATGTCAAATTTAACTCTGTAATATGACCTGACTTCACCACAGGCGTAGCTCAGGGACTATTGAAACCCTAGTCTATGCTTTCGGCACCTCTGAACTTGACCATTTCAAAGTGCACCTGGCTAGCTTTCCGCATTCTACCATGTATAAATTTAAGGTCATGTAAAACTTTGCTTTCTCTCTTCTTAATCACCTCAAGTCATTCTTATGACCCCTATATTTGCTGGGTTCCATTGCTCTCTGAAGCAATGCTTGCATTTAAAATTATTATTGTTTGTAAATTGCTCCATAGCCTTATGCTTCTGGAGGTAAACTCCTCCAGCTCCATAACCTTTTGAGGTGTCTCTACTCCTCTAATTCTGGCCTCTTCAGCTTCCTTGATATTATATCCATATCTTCAGCTGCCAAATTCACAAGATTAACTCCCCCTCCCTACCTCTTTCCACCTCTCTAGCACTCTTGACCTCATGAAGACATTTAAAATTTGTAACCGCTTTGACCAAGGTTGTAGTCACCTATCCTGTAGGCTATTTGTACATCCTGTTTGTACATTTATTCTGGGTGTCAGCAGCTCAAAACTACCAAATGTACTCACACCAGCAGTTTCATTATCCAAGAGTTGGATTGGAGTAGATGTTTAATTCTACCCTAAACGGGCCTCCATATAGTGGATCAGGCTATTGCTTCCCTGATCTCAGCAATTGATCATTTAACTAATGGTAAGTGTCAAAAGTGTGTCACACCCCCATAACAGGTTAACTCTTCACTATATACAGCACCTGTTTAATTTTGAGGGTCTTCTATCTTGGTTTCAGCTGCATTCGATAGTTACATCCTTTAACTTCTGTCTTTCAGGAAGGCAACCAAAGAGCAGTGAATGTAGGGTCATTAAATATTTTTCAGGCAGTGGTCGGTAGATAGAAGAGTCACAATAAACTCATACATTAATGCTCTTCCCCTTTCCACAGATGCTGCTAGACCTTTGAGATTCTCCAGCACTTACTGTTTCTGGAGTCAGAGTCATAGAGTCATTTAGAACAGAAAGAGGCTCTTTGGTCCACTACATCTATGCCAACTTAAAAACACCAAACTACAACAAGCCCATTTACCTGTATTTACTCCAAAGCCTACTATGTTCGGCTCTTTAAGTGCTCATTCAGATGCTTCTTAAATATTATGAGAGTGCCTATCGAGACCACTCTCTCAGGCAGTGCATTCCATATTTGTATCATCATCTGGATTTTTTTTTCCTCAGATTTCCTCTAAATCACTTACTGCTCACCTTGAACATGTGTCCTCTTGTCTTATACATATAGGGGGGGGGAAGATTCTCACAATCTACTCTATCTATTCTTCTCATGTGTTTGTATACTCTGATCAGATTCCCCTCAACCCTCCTGTCTCCAGGAGAAACAAATCCAGCCTGTGCAATTTCTCCTCCTAACTGAGATCTTCCACCCAAGTAACATCTTGCTGAATCTCCTTCGCACCCTCTCCAGTGCAATTATGTCCTTCTGATTGTGTGGTGACCAGAACAGCACATGGTATTCCATTTGTGACCAACCAATGTTCTATTAAGTTGCAATAAGACTGCCCTGCTCCTATATTCCAGGCCTGGCTGATGAAGTAAAGCATCCCACATGCCTTCTTCACCACCGATCTATCTGTGCTGACACCTTCAGGGATTTATAGACTCGTATCCAAGGTCTCTTTGCTCATCAGTACTCCCGAGGAATCTGGGATTCATTGTGTAAATCCTTCACTTATTATTAAACCTTCCAAAATGCATCACCAACACGTATCAGGATTGAACTCCATTTGCCATTGCTCTGTCCAATTTACCAGCTAATCGGTGTCAAACTATAGCCTGAGACCATCCTCCTCACTATCAACAACACTACCAATTTTCAAAAACGTATTAATTTTGCCTTCTATGTTCTGATCTAAGTCGTAAATGTATACACCAAATAGCAAGAGTGCCAGCATTGGTTGCTGAGGCACATCACTGGTCACAGGCTTCCAAACACAAAAACAACTCTTCACCATCGCCCTTTATCTTCTATTTGTAAGGCAATTTTGGATCCAGTTTGCCAACTTGCCCAGGATCCTATGAGCTCTTACCTTTTGGACCAGCAATCATGTGAGACCTTGTTAAAGGCCTGAATGAAGTCGATATAAACCATATCAATGGCATCACCCTCAAAAATATAAAGTTAAAAATCACACAACACCAGGTTATAGTCCAACAGGTTTAATTGGAAGCACACTAGCTTTCGGAGCGACGCTCCTTCATCAGGTGATTGTGGAGGGCTCGATCGTAACACAGAATTTATAGCAAAAATTTGCAGTGTGATGTAACTGAAATTATACATTGAAGAATTAATTGTCTGTTAAGCCTTTCATCTGTTAGAATACAGTGATAGCTTCACTTCTTTCATGTGTAAATCACAAAACCCTTTTTTTTAAAGTTGCATTCTCGGGTTAGCTGTTAATAATGGCGATAGCTAGACAATATGTTGAAAGTGTTAGTCCCCCTGTGTTCTCTGTCTATGACCTGATGTTTAGATTGATTCTAATCTAAAACGTGAGATAACAGAGTTTTACATAAATTCATGCAGATTTTGAGCTCAGAGTTCTACATGAATGTATGCAGTTTTTGAGCAAAGTGCAATGTAACTCTGCAAGTACAAAAAAATTCACCACACAAAATATATGTGTTCATGTGGGTCTTTGTCTGTCCGTGTATGTGTCTGTCTGGGGTGGGGTTGTGAGTGTGAGAAAGTGTGTGTGTGTAGTGAGTGCAGAATGTCTTAAGTCTGTGAGGGAGTGTCTTAAGTCTGTGAGGGGGTGCATGTGTGGGAGTGTGTGTGTCTATAAGGGTGTGTGTGGTGTCTGTGTGCGCGTCTGTGTGTACCTGTGTCCGTGTGTATGTGAGAGTGTGTGTGTGTAGGAATATCTCTGTGTGTGTGTGTAGTGTAATGGTGATCATCTGTAATGTGACATGAACCCAAGGTCCTGGTTGAGACCCTCCCTATGGGTACCGAACTTAGCTATCAGCCTCTGCTCGGCCAATTTCCTCTGCTGCCTGTCCCGAAATCCACCTTGGAGGATGGCGTAATTTTTCAGCCCCTGAGAAGTATTGAACAACGAAGGGTACCCTGTCAGTTGCAGCACATGTCTGTCTCCTAAGGAGGTCATTACGGTTCCTTGCTGTGGCACGTCAGAACTGGCGGTTGATGAGTTGAGCATCGTACCCCGTTCTTGTGAGGGCATCCTTCAGTACTCCCAGGTGTCCGTCACGTTCCTCCTCATCTGAGCAGATCCGGTGTATGCGTAGGGCTTGTCCATAGGGAATGGCTGTTTTAATATGTTTTGGGTGGAAGCTGGAGAAGTGTAGCATTGTGAGGTTGTCTGTGGGTTTGCGGTAGAGTGTGGTGCTGAGGTGTCCGTCCTTGATGGAGGTACTGGAGGTACAACGGATGACCTGGAAGTACTCAAGGATGCCCTCACAAGAACGGGGTACGATGCTCAACTCATCGACCGCCAGTTCCGACGTGCCACAGCAAGGAACCGTAATGACCTCCTCAGGAGACAGACACGAGCTGCAACTGACAGGGTATCCTTCATTGTTGAACACTTCCCAGGGGCTGAAAAATTACGCCATGTTCTTCGTGACCGACAACACATTATCAATGAGGATGAGCACCTCACCAAGACCTTCCCCACACCTCCACTACTTGCCTTTAAACAACCACCAAACCTCAAACAGATCATTGTTCGTAGCAAACTGCCTGGCACTCAGGACAACTCCATACAACCCTGTCACGGTGGACGCTGCAAAGCGTGTCAGAGTGTGGACATAGATACCACTATTACACGCGGGAACACCTCCCACCTTGTATATGGCAGGTACTCATGTGACTCAGCCAACGTTGTCTATCTTATACGTTGCAGGCAAGGATGCCCGGAGGCATGGTACATTGGGGAAACCGAGCAAAGGCTACGACAACGGACGAATGGGCACCGCACAACAATCAACAGACAGGAGGGTTCCCTCCCATTTGGGGAACACTTCAGGGGTCCAGGACATTCAGCCTCGGACCTTCGGATGACCATCCTCCAAGGTGGACTTCGGGACAGGCAGCAGAGGAAAGTGGCCGAACAGAGGCTGATAACTAAGTTCGGTACCTATAGGGAGGGCCTCAACCGGGACTTTGGGTTCATGTCACATTACAGGTGATCACCATTGCACTATATACACACATACACACAGATATTCCTACACACACACTCTCACATACACACGGACACAGGTACACACAGACGCGCACACAGACACCCACACACACCCTTATAGACACACACACTCCCACACATGCACCCCCTCACAGACTTAAGACACTCTGCACTCACTACACACACACACACATTCTCACACTCACAACCCCCATCCCAGACAGACACATACACGGACAGACAAGGACCCACATGAACACATATATTTTGTGTGGTGAATTTTTTTGTACTTGCAGAGTTACATTGCACTTTGCTCAAAAACTGCATACATTCATGTAGAACTCTGAGCTCAAAAACTGCATGAATTTATGTAAAACTCTGTTATCTCACTTTTTAGATTAGAATCAATCTAAACATCAGGTCATAGACAGAGAACATAGGGGGGCTAACACCTTCAACATATTGTCTAGCTATCGCCATTGTTAACAGCTAACCCGAGAATGCAACTTTAAAAAAAAGGTTTTGTGATTTACACATGAAAGAAGTGAAACTATCACTATATTCTAACAGATGAAAGTCTTAACAGACAATCAATTCTTCAATGTATAATTTCAGTTACATCACACTGCAAATTTTTGCTATAAATTCTGTGTTACGATCGAGCCCTCCACAATCACCTGATGAAGGAGCGTCGCTCCGAAAGCTAGTGTGCTTCCAATTAAACCTGTTAGACTATAACCTGGTGTTGTGTGATTTTTAACTTTGTACACCCCAGTCCAACACCGGCATCTCCGAATCATCTCAAAAATATATTTAGTCACCTTTTCAAAAAAGCTCAGTTAAATTAGTCAAGACAGGATTTCCCTCCAACAAATCTGTGCTGACCATTTCTGATCAATCCCTACCTCTCCAAGTGTTGATTAATCTTGCCCCTCAGAATTTGTTCCAGTAATTTCCCTACATCAGATTAGATGGTTTGTAGTTATCTGGCCTATCCTTGTTACCCTTCTAGAACAAAGGATTAGCTATCCTTCAGTCATCTGGCACTTTATTTGTGGTCAGTGAAGTATCAAATATCTCACCAGGAAGTTCTTACACTATGTAAGCATACAAACTACTTTATCCTTATCACTGTTAACCACATTCATGATAAAACAAAATGTTGATAGCAGTGCGAGCTAGCACTTGTATTCTGATAAAATCAAAACAGAAGCAAGGAAACTTACTGAGTGCTAAGAGCTCAATTTGAGTCTTTTTTTACGAGTCCAGCAACTACACCATCGTTTATTTCCCTTTTCAACCATCAATTAAATCCTGATAATGGGAGAACGAGGATAGTACAAGTTAATCTGCTGCAGCGCCCATTTCATTAATGCAAATTTGCTGTGATGCAATTGATGAATTCGGGACACTTTCTACAGCGCGAGCTTTTAAAATGTGTGTTGGCTGTAACATGATTACATCGCCAACACTAAACTCTGTTTGTAAAGTGTGATTTTTCTATAATGCAGGATTGCATAAGAATGTTAACCATTGCATTATAGAAGAACTACATGTACGTGGTTAGTTAAAAATCACACAACACCAGGTTATAGTCCAATAGGTTTAATTGGAAGCACACTAGCTTTTGGAGCAACGCTCCTTCATCAGGTGATTGTATGTGGACATTAATTACCCATTTAGCTACTCCATTGGCTAACTGGCAGGCAGGCTACACAATACACTCCTGGCATTGGTAAAATTGTGCTGGAGACAAAGATGGTAGGTATACAGCTGGCAAGATTTTATATTTTACCTGCCCCTTCACCATCCTAATGGTGGGGAGCACAAAATCTAGCTCACTGTTTCCACTGTTCATATGGACATAGGTGCACTTAAGGGACAAAGCTAACAGGGAGCTTATGGACTGGAGGTTTAACAGTTTCAAAATATGTGACTATATTGCCTCCTTTTCTTTTTGTTTATTGCAGCGTATTCATTTAAATGTGGGGTAACGTTAAATTATTTTGCTCAGCTTCACAGCCACTGGAATCTAAGGGGCTGACTTGTGCTCAGTCTGTTGGGAACTTTCAGATAGCTGAATGGCTGGGTGGCTGTGCAGGCTAGAATACAATATACTACAATGCCTACAATCTATTATTCTGCTTCTTCAGGGTGGCTGTGAGAAATCTGGTCTGTCTTTAAGGCCACTGTATCTTAGAATCCCTACAGTGTGGAAACAGGTCCTTCAGCCCAACAAGTACATACCAACCCTCTGAAGAGTTTTTTTGCAGCAGAGAGCGGCGGGAGCTGGGCGGAAGTGAAGTCGGAGCGCAAAGCCGGTCGGGAAGGTAAATAATTGTTATTTGAGTGCAGTTGAACACGTGGCTGCAAGGATGGTGTAGGAGGGGGGGCTTCAGGTATTTGGACTGCATTCTGAGGAAGGTGGGACCTGTACAAGCAGGATGGGTTGCACCCGAACCAGAAGGGCACCAATATCCTGGGAGGTAGAATTGCTAGCACTCTTCGGAGGGGTTTAAACTAACTTGGCAGGGGGATGGGATCCTGACTTGTAGTCCAGCAAGGAGGTTAGCTTTTTTCAGGATGTTCAAGAATGTAGGGAGGCTGTGGAGAAGGTAGCACTGACAGGGAATACTTGTGGACACAGATGGGTTCAAGTGTGTATACTTCAGAGCAAGGAGTTTCAGAAATAAGGTGGGTGAACTTAAGGCGTGGATTGGTACTTGGGACTACAATGTTGTGGCCATCACGGAAACGTGGATAGAAGAGGGACAGGAATGGTTGTTGGAGGTTCCTAGTTACAGATGTTTCAGTAAGATTAGGGAGGGTGGTAAAAAAGGAGGGGGTGTGGCGTTGCTAATTAGAAATGGTATAATGGCTGCAGAAAGGCAGTTCGAGGCGGATCTGCCTTTGAGGTGGTATGGGCTGAAGTCAGAAATAGGAAAGGAGCAGTCACCTTGTTGGGTGTTTACTATAGACCCCCCATTAGCAGAAGAGATGTGGAGAAACAGATTGGGAAACAGATTTTGGAAAGGTGCAGAAGCCACAGGGTAGTAGTCATGGGTGATTTCAACTTCCCAAATATTGATTGGAAGCTCTTTAGATCAAGTAGATTGGACGGGGCGGTGTTTGTGCAGTGTGTCCAGGAAGCTTTTCTAACTCAGTATGTAGATTGTCCGACCAGAGGGGAGGCCATATTGGATTTGGTACTCGGTAACGAACCGGGACAAGTGATGGGCTTGTTAGTAGGTGAGCATTTTAGTGATGGTGACCACAATTCTGTGACTTTCACCTTGGTTATGGAGAGAGATAGGTGCGTGCAACAGGGTAGGTTTTACAATTGGGGGAAGGGTAAATACGATGCTGCAAGACAGGATCTGAGGAGCATAAGTTGGGAGCATAGGCTGTCAGGGAAGGATGTCATTGAAATGTGGAACTTTTTCAAGGAACAGATACGACGTGTCCTTGATATGTATGTACCTGTCAGGCAGGAAAGAGATGGTCGTGTGAGGGAACCTTGGTTGACGAGGGAGGTTGAATGTCTAGTAAAGTGGAAGAAGGAGGCTGACATAAGGTTGAGGAAACAAGGTTCAGACAGAGCGTTGGAGAGATACAGGATAGCCAGGAGGGAGCTGAAGAAAGGGATTAGGAGAGCTAAGAGAGGGCATGAAAAATCTTTGGCGGGTAGGATCAAGGATAACCCCAAGGCCTTTTATGCGTATGTGAGAAACATGAGAATGACGAGGACGGGGGTAGGTCCGATCAAGGACAGTAGTGGGAGACTGTGTATTGAGTCGGAAGAGATAGGAGAGGTCTTCAATGAGTACTTTTCTTCAGAATTTACAAATGAGAGGGACCGTATTGTTGAAGAGGAGAGTATGAAACAGACTAGTAAGCTAGAGGAGATACTTGTTAGGAAGGAAGATGTGTTGGGCATTTTGAAAAACTTGAGGATAGACAAGTCCCCTGGGCCTGATGGGATATATCCTAGAATTATGTGGGAAGCAAGAGAGGAAATTGCAGAGCCGTTGGCAATGATCTTTTCGTCTTCACTGTCAACGGGGGTGGTACCAGGGGACTGGAGAGTGGCGAATGTTGTGCCCCTGTTCAAAAAAGGGAATAGGGATAACCCCGGGAATTACAGGCCAGTTAGTCTTACTTCGGTGGTAGGCAAAGTAATGGAAAGGGTATTGAGGGATAGGATTTATGAGTATCTGGAAAGATACTGTTTGATTAGTGACAGCCAGCACGGATTTGTGAGGGGTAGGTCTTGCCTTACAAGTCTTATTGAATTCTTTGACGAGGTGACCAAGCATATTGATGAGGGTAGAGCAGTGGATGTAGTGTATATGGATTTTAGTAAGGCATTTGATAAGGTTCCCCATGGTAGGCTTATGCGGAAGTCAGGAGGCATGGGATAGTGGGAAATTTGGCCAGTTGGATAGAGAGCTGGCTAACCGGTCGAAGTCAGAGAGTGATGGTAGATGGTAAATATTCAGCCTGGAGCCCAGTTACAAGTGGAGTTCCGCAGAGATCAGTTCTGGGTCCTCTGCTGTTTGTAATTTTTATTAATGACTTGGAAGAGGGAGTCGAAGGGTGGGTCAGTAAGTTTGCATCCGATACAAAGATTGGTGGAGTTGTGGATAGTGAGGAGGTCTGTTGTCAGCTGCAAAGGGACTTAGATATGATGCAGAGCTGGGCTGAGGAGTGGCAGATGGAGTTCAACCCTGTCAAGTGTGAGGTTGTCCATTTTGGAAGGACAAATAAGAATGCAGAATACAGGGTTAACGGTAGGGTTCTTAGTAAGGTGGAGGAGCAGAGGGATCTTGGGGTCTATGTTCATAGCTCTTTGAAAGTTGCCACTCAGGTGGATAGAGCTTGTAAGAAGGCCTATGGTGTATTAGCGTTCATTAGCAGAGGGATTGAATTCAAGAGTCGTGAGATGATGTTGCAGCTGTACAGGACCTTGGTAAGGCCACATTTGGAGTACTGTGTGCAGTTCTGGTCGCCTCACTTTAGGAAAGATGTGGAAGCTTTGGAGAGGGTACAGAGGAAATTTACCAGGATGTTGTCTGGAATGGAGAATAGGTCATACGAGGATAAGCTGAGAGTGCTAGGCCTTTTCTCATTGGAACGGCGAAGGATGAGGGGTGACTTGATAGAGGTTTATAAGATGATCAGGGGAATAGATAGAGTAGACAGTCAGAGACTTTTTCCCTGGGTACAACAGAGTGTTACAAGGGGACATAAATTTAAGGTGAAGGGTGGAAGGTATAGGGGGGATGTCGAGGTAGGTTCTTTACCCAGAGAGTAGTGGGGGCATGGAATGCGCTGCCTGTGGGAGTGGTAGAGTCAGAATCATTGGTGACCTTTAAGCGGCAATTGGATAGGTACATGGATATGTGCTTAAGCTAGGACAAATGTTCGGCACAACATCGTGGGCCGAAGGGCCTGTTCTGTGCTGTATTGTTCTATGTTCTATGTTCTCCCACCCAAACCCATTATTTATCCCTGACTAATGCACCTAACCTACACATCTGTGAATTCTCTGGGCAATTTAGCATGGCCAATTCACCTGACTTGAACAACTTTGGATTGTGGGAGGAAACTGGAGCACCTGGAGGAAACCCACACTGACACAGGGAGAATGTACAAACTCCACACAGGCAGTCACCCAAGACTGGAACTGAACCTGGGTCCCTGGTACTATGATGCAGCAGTGCTAACCATTGCGCCACTGTGCCCTATTATTATTGTAACTTTCTGACATCAATACAAAGCTGTTGTTTTTCTCAAAAAGATGAGGCTATTGTTCAATTCAAATTTATTTACTGTTCTTTCAGTAAGTTCACTTTATTCTGGAAATGATTGCTTGCTCTTCCTTTATTAACTTTAAAAGAAATTCAAAAATGTATCTGTATAAGACACTGGCATACAGTGTGATGGACAGATCTCAAACCTTTTCGATCCAGCATGACTATTATTTTTCACTGTCACTGGTGGAAGATCAGTACCTAATCGCAAACTATAAATATGTATTCATAAAAAAGATTTTCAAAATGGAGATGTTTTAAACTGCTCTTGTAAGATGTTTCAATCAGCACTAGCCAGATCTTTTATATGATAGCACTATTAACTATAAATCATTGTATAGAGAGAGCCATCAAAAGCTGCTGTGTTGACTGCTAATTCATTTAAATGTTTTTTTAAATAGAAAGCCTTTGCTATACTTAGTTGTTTCAAAATGCACAGAGAATGTCGAAAGGAAGAACATTGCCTTAATAATCTATTATTCCTGAGAAAAAGAATCACAATGTTTGATTGTTCAGATGAGAAAAGGTTTAACTGAAGGTAAATCATTTCTAAAAGATCGTGAATGAGGAAGAAACTTCATGTACTGATGTTGCTGTTGGTTAAAAATAAGAAAAGAAAGCATTGTTAGAATACACAATGGTTTGAACCCTAGTGCTGCTGCATTTCTTATCTCAGCAATTTTACTGTGTGAATATAGTGAGGGAAAAAACTTCAAAAGAAGTATGAGATGCTCCCAAATATTTCCTGACAGCTGACTTGAGAATAGATAGATTGACAGACTTGGGAACAAGTTGTTTACTTACTCTCTTGACAACATGAGATCTGTAGCCTTGAAAGAATGGCAAGGGAAAACAATCTGGGAAGGAAATAGAGCTGTTGCGTACACAAAAAAATAGAACAGCTGAAATGGAAAGCAGTGGAGTGCAGCTGGTACAGCTGGAAAATGTTACTTTCTCTAACAAAATTTGAGAGATATTCTCCAGATTGGTTGAGCTGAAAAGATGACAAGCATCCAATTTATGAGTAAGTTTGAGTCAATTTTCATTATTTTCTGTCACAGCCAATTCTTCACTGTGGGCAGAATCTTATCAGGATCTGAATGATGTGGACTATGACAAAGTAAGTGGTGAAATTGGACGAGCTGTTCGCTGAAACCCATCTCGATTTTGAGTAGATCTTGCTGCATCTCGGTACATCTTTCTCAAACAGCATGGTGAGGGTCTCACTCAGAATTCAAATTCCCAATTGATGCTCATTATAGCTTGTTATATGACTTGTTAACAGCCAACGCATGTTGGAACCTTTCCAAACTCATCACACCAACCAGCCATTAAGAAAACTCAGTATAGAAACTAGGTTGGATTTATGGTGGGCTCAACTCATCACTTGCTCCAGAAGACTTGGTGTTGGAGCACCAACATCTCAGACGTGATCCCTAGGCACTGACACCACATAGTTCATGTTCACGGACACTGGTATCCAACACATGCCAGCGTCTATGAAGCTGCATGGCACACTCTGACCCACTTACACATGCTTCTGCACTTCAGGCTGTGCCAGTAACTTTCATTATAACGCTACAGTAAGGGCACTTTGCGCTCAGGGACATGCACCCTATTCATTCAATGCACAAGGTGCATCTCCTGGATCTTTGCTTGCTGTCATAGTGCCCAATCACTTTGAGCCAATTGGTTTATCAGAGCATCCTTGCATTTCATTGTCTTTCCTTTTTGCACATTGCCCCAGTAGACAGAGATATTTGACTCAAATTACAGTGGTATAAACATACAAGTTAGCATGGACACAAAGCTAAGAAGGTTGCCATGTTTGCAAGCCAACTTCACTCTAGTTAAGGGGGATAGGCTTTAATCAGTGGATCTCAGCATAGTAATTCAAGGACAGCCTCCAATATCAGTCCAGGCTCAGCTCCAGACAATCAGAGTCACTGCCTTCTGCTCATGAATGAAAAGCGATGATGGACAGCAGGCTGCCAGTTTTGTCTCTTTCTGATCCAATGTGGCTGTTTTCTTTCAGTAATGAGAGAGAAGAAAGGATATCACAGAAATGAAAGTGAGTTGTACAAATATTACTAATGGTGCAGATGGGGCTGTCTCCCAAGTGAGTCATCAGCCAGCACAGGGCACTGCAGTGTTAGAAATGTTGCATTTTGCAGTGGATGACGGTGATTGAGAAGGATCTTGTTGCATTTGCAAAAGTAGTAGAGCATGACCCTTAAATAGAAGGAAGTTGCAGTAACAGAGGCAGAGTGAGTGAGAGATAGCAGAAAGAAATGATATCACTTGTGCTGGAGGAGTGAAAAGGTACATTGACTTTCTTCTTATACTACCCATCATTCTTGCAGATGATTGATACAGCCTCAAACTAGACACAACCTTGGACCAGGCTGGCATAGCCTGGCATTGTGGCTTCCAATGCTGGTCTGGAGTAATGAGGAAATCCCATTTGCATACCACCATGTCCAGCAGGAGCTCCAGGATGCCACTTGCAGTGGGTGTGATTTCCCGCAGTCTTCCACATCCAGGTAAGTGTCAGGAACTGTTCAGTGCAGCCCTAATAGGAGATGTTACGTTAACTGACACATATGCTCCTGCTTATTGTTTCCCTTTGGATAAAGGAGTTCCCCTTGCTGTTTTCCATTCTAATGGATTCTTTCCCAAATCTGAAAAATTAAAATCAATGCATCAAATATCTTTGAAGCAATTTTCCAAAAACTATGGTGTTAAAAAAGTGCAAGGTATTTAAGAGTATCTGGTTATATAAGACTGTTATAGGGTTTGTGCATGATTGATTTCTGAAACTATCATTTTAACAATGTGGTCGCTATAAATGGACAGCTCTACTTGCTTACTGAATGGAAATATCAGTTGACATACAGTTTTAAGCAGTTGAGTGTAATATTTGTCAACATAAGGTTTGTTGGGATGTTTGTTGATGTACAGAATTATTTGAAGCAATTTCAGTATAGAGTGCTTTTCTGTATCAATGTGTATGTTTTCTTAGTGACATTATCAAACTTTTGGTAATTTATTTTCTGTGGCACTCTGGGTAAAGGATTCTGGATGCAGGAATCTGAATTGGAATAGTATTATAAATTACATTGGACATAATCAGAGGTATGTGGGGCAAAAGGGCCATGGGCGATGGCTAAATTGACAGAAGGGAAATGACAGGCCATGAAGGGCCAGAATAGGAGTGTAGGCCAAAAGAAGTGATATAACATGAAGCAGTGAGAGTAGGAGGATTTTTTTTTACTTTAAGCTTCACTTTTAAACTTCGAACAATGCCAGAGTCCTCAATGAGTCCTTATGCCGACCATGCTTTAGAACCAGGCAATCTCTTGTGGAAAATGTATTGACTAGAATGCCTCCAGGACTGAAAGGTTTTAGTAATAAGAAGACGTTGGTTAGGCTGGGACATTTTTTACTGGAGCATAGAAGACTGAGGGTTTACTTTATAGAGGTCTACAAAATCATGAGAGACATAGATACAGTAGATAGTCAAGAGCTTTTCCCCATGGCAGGGGAGTCTAAAAAATACAGGGCACAGGTTTAAGGTGAGAAAGGAGAGATACAAAAGGGTCCAGAGGGACATGTTTTTCATACAAAGGGTGGTGACTGTCTGGAACAGGCTTTCAGAGGTAGTGGTAGAAGTTAGTACAATTTTATCATTTAAGAAACATTTGGACAGGTACATGGACGAGACCGGTACAGAAGAATATGGACTAAACACAAGAAAATTGGTCTGGTTTAATTGTGAAAACTGAGCAGCTCAGCAAGTTGAACTGAAGGCCTGTTTCCATGCTGTAGACCTCTATAACTATGACTCGATGACTTTTCCTGGATAATCTGACCCAACTCCCAAACCAGACCACCGTCCCACAGCACCCCCAGACTAAAAGTTGGAAATTGCAGTGGCCATTTTCAAAGGATGGGTTCACAGAGCTGGAGATTTCTTTCACTTCTGCCCCAGGCCAGGGAAGGCAAATCAGGCTGTGTGAATTCAGTTCTCCCACAGCAGTCTGAAAGTTTAAATCCTGTTTCAAAATGATCAATAAATAAATATCATATCAGTTGAAGTTGCAATATGAAGGCCTATCATGAAAACTACTTCAGTAATGCCCCTTAGGGAAAAGAAATCTTGCTCCTTACCCAGTTAGATCTATATGTAACTCCAGTCCTACACTAAGCTAGAATTTTAACTGCACTGCTTGTATATTTTTTCAGAGAATACAATTGCTGGCAAGGACCTCAACAACCATTTGTTTCTAAATTGTACAAATTGTGCTGTGTAGTAAATTTGTATGGCTAATCATTAGATTAATCTACTTAATTAAATGAATTTATTATATCATATTATGAAAGACAAATTCCATGATTAAATCATTGATGTCTGCACTTTACCAGTAAACAGGTTATCATTTCATGAAAAAAGTGCCTACTTGGTAAAAATGGGAACATAGATAAGAATTAACAGAACCGATTAAATTATTTGCACAGATGCCCAAACTTTACTCAGAGCAAATGGCAAAGCTTGTTACTCTTGGGGAAAACAAATGTTGAACAAAGTCTAAGATAAATTTAATTCTAAAGCGAAAGTTAAGAGGCACCAAATTTGAGTTCTAAAGAACCTGTAACTCAAAAAATAAAAAGGGGAATTGAGTGGGGAGAGTGGCAGTGGGTCAATGTCCTACACACTACAAGTTCAAGGAATGTTTGAGGTGGTGTAGGAGCTGATACAACTTGCTGTATAGTTGAATACACCCGTCTCTTGCTCAGAACAGTGAGTCGCATTGCAAAGAAGGATGGGACAGAAAATACATACAACTGAACAGTAACACACAATGACCCAGGAACAAGTTCTTGATGTGAATTATTGTAATATCAACGCCCTTTCCTCCTTTCAAAATTTTGGCATTTTACATGTCAGAATTGTTATAATTGTAATGCTTCTTGTCAATTGTTCTTTCTTCCATTAGTAAACAGGCCAGGCATAACATCTTCAGCTGTTCATAATGTTATTGTAGGGAAAAGGTTGCAATAAAACAACGTTCGTACAGACTCAATCTAAAGACATTAACTCATGTGAGAGAAGAGATTGAGGTCTATATGGCCAATAACAGTATTGAGCTAATATAGTGATAGTGAAGTTTACTTACTGTGATGGCACCAAAATCAAATGTGTTACAAAGGTTCTGTATTGATTATCAGAAATATACCAGTTAACAAAAGCACACTCATGTTCTATTCCAAGATTGGTAGACAACATTGAAATAATTCAATTATGCATGCTAGAAGAATTTTGAAAAGTTCAACTAATTGATAAAGCCAGAGGAATATCAAATCTTGTAACACTGGATGGACATAGTGCATCCAACATCATGCCATTTGGAATGAAGAATGAAACTGCAATATTCCACTGATTACGTTGTTGAGGGGCTACGTAGCTGTTTTGTTTGCATCAGTTACTTTGTTGTGTTTAGCCAAACCTGTGAAGATCATTGACACCAATCAATAGAACTAACTGAGCAGCTATAAAGATCCAATTTGGTTATAAATCTAGTTCGATGTGAATTTGTTGAAGCATAAGTGAATCCTTGCGCCATAATGTGGGACAAGGTCAAGTAAGACCGAAAGAAGCGAAACTTTGTTATTGTGAATTTTCCCATGCCTAGGATAAAATGTGAAATGTTGTGATGCATTATCATGAATGGATTTTATCAGACGTTTGTTCCAAATGTTGGCATTGAGGTTTGCTTTGATAAACGTGTCGAAGTGAAGCAGAAATTTCAGTGGGCTCAAGAATGTCAAAATGCTTTTGAGAACCTAAAACTCTGTTGGCAACATTACCAGTCTTAGCAGCATGGAATTATGATAAGCCATTCAAAATGGCTGTTGACGATAGTGATATTGTTGTGAGTACTGTTTTATTACAAGAGACAAAATAGGGTTGAACAGCCTGTTATTTATTTTTCAAGCAACTATATGCGCATCAGCAGAAACATTTAATGGTAAAGAAAAAAAAAGAATTTATGTTAGCTAAATCTCAGTTTAAAACTTAAATTACTAGCAAGGTGGTCAAAACTATTGTTTGTATGAACATAAAGCCTTTGATTTTTAGGAGAAATTTTATAATAACTTATGATTGCTTTCGGTGGAATTTATTCCTGAAGTTATGCAAATTAAAAATCATTGTTGTGCCTGGAAAAGACAGCTTTAAAATAGATATTTCATCGAGGGCACATATGAAGGAATCTGAATATTGTGAACTGAGGGAATTTATGTAAAAAGTGGCTGCCATGAAACTCATTGTATATTTTAATGTTAATGTATTATTATTTGTAACATAAAATTGAAATAGGGCTAAAAGGAATTGACAGAAAATTAAAATGTCTCTTAAAAATGTATTTTCATTAGTTTTGGAGGGAGGTGTGATGAAAGGCATTTGATTGTGTTGATATCATTCTTTAGAGTTTTTACTTCAAAATAACTGCATATGGTTGTTGGTTATTTTGGTTATTTTGTAAAATGTATTTGTGTCAACCACCATTCTGAAACATTGTCCTAATACAATATGTGTAAGATGGCAGGGACTTCTGAACTGGAATTAAAACTGGGGAGAATAAACATTGAGAGCCTTTTAAATTTTTCTTGCTTTAGGATTTTAGCTTAGGAAACCCAGAGATTGAAAGGTTTTGAGCAGTTTTTGATGAGACTTGACTGGAATCAGAAACACAATATAATTTCTCTCCTTTAAAGGAATATAGAGAATAAGTTGTCTTAGTAGAAAGTTAGTTTATGCAATTTGCAGACTAGGAGTGTTTGATTAGAAGTCTGCAAATTATTAAAAGAGAGAATGCCAACGTTCTCAGTTTTGAGTATTCATGATAGAAGATTTCACAGAGCTCTGGAAAGGTCTGGGAAGCATCACTTGAGTCAAATCAAAGATTTGAGATGGGGAGGGGTAAACTCTCTGGATCTGATGCTGTAAAGTGATAGTGTTAGAGACAAGATAGGACTTCGTTTTGCAACATATTTTAAGATCTTTCAAATGATTGTTTGGCCGAAGGGCCTGTTTCCACACTATAGGAAATCTAATCTAAAATCTAATCATTTAGATAGTTAAAAATCACACAACACCAGGTTATAGTCCAACAGGTTTAATTGGAAGCACGAGCTTTCGGAACACTGCTCCTTCGTCAAGTGGTTGAAGGAGCAGCATTCCGAAAGCTAGTGCTTCCAATTGAACCTGTTGGACTATAACCTGGTGTAGTTTGACTTTTAACTTTGTACATCCAAGTCCAACACCGGCATCTCTAAATCATACATTTAGATAGCTTGGCTTATTTTATTTTAGTTTTCTTTTTTTTCGTGTCATAAACACCTGTCTTACTTTTAAAGAAAACTTGAAGCCTAATGACTACCACATTAAGTAAGATATAAGATCTTTCAAGCCAGATTGAATTTTGGAATCTTATTTATCCAGCAGTAATATCAGCTGGGACCATAGCAATCACCTTACTGTTCTATTCTTGCAGATCCACACAAACTGCCATTTTAACGCCAGCATTGAGCCACATGATTAAGACACTGGGTCAAAACAAGGAGATGCTTTCTGAAGGTATGCAAGTCAGAATACCAAGATGTCAAGCTGTGTAAAACCTTACAAGAATGGCCTGAGAAACTGGCTGTCAAAAGATGCTGCAAGAATTTAATGTGATAATTATCTGAGCAGAATAATACAGAGGAAGTTGTATAGGAAGGTTAATTACATTTCCAAGGCAGTTGAAAGCCACCATATTTGGCTTGCACTTCAATGAACCACCTTCATCTTGTTATGGTTGCCAATGTTGCTTATGTACTCTGTATGAAGCAAAACTTAAAGGAAAATGAGAAACAGAACAAGCAGTAACCTGACCTGCACAGCAGATGAAGATGGTAGCCAGGGATCAGCAGATACAGTGAAGTAACTCCACAGAGGCCAGCAACCCCTCACCTGTTATTTATATGCAGAGAGTCCTTGACACTGATCCAACTTCTTCAGAACCAGCTGTCAGAGTGAACAGAACCACTGGCATTCTGTTTATATCTGCCAACTAGGGTTCCCTTCCTGTTTGCTTATCAAGAATACATTTTCTGCTTAATTCACTCCCATCCATTATGAACAAGTTAATGTTGTAATGCTGTATTTAAAACTACCATAGTTTGTGTCTCATTGTTCTTGTTTGGCCTTTCCAGTCCTACAATTCATCACAAATTCTCTTTTGCTTTGAGATTTTCCTCTCCAGCTTTCCTATTCTTGTTATCTTCATTTCTACCACTCATATAATTAACGGCCGTGTCCCATTCTCTGAATTTTTCTCTTTCTTTCCCATCTCCAGTCCATCTCCCTCTTCACCTCAAAGGCTCTGCTCCTAGCCCACCATGGTCAAGCTCATAAACAGGATTACTGCCTGTTTTTCCCCAATGTCTCTGTGAAGCACCTTGGAATATTTCCTACATTAAAAGTTCTATATTAAATGCAAATTGTTTTTTTTTCCCAATTGTTCTTAATCTATATGCATTAGTTAGTTTCATTCCCATGATAACATTGCTGCTAAATCATTTTGAAAACACCATATAGTAAACATTTATTTGTACATGTTACGTCAGAAAATAAATTAAAACAGGAAAATAACTCTCCCATATAATTATATTTCATTTTAATATTCTCCTTTGATGTGACACTCCAGGTACTGGTTTACTCATCTCTGTTCTTTATGTTCAAAGATAGTTCATTTATTTCTGGTTCCCCACAGTATTGCATTTGAATCTAGTTTCCCATTGCTGAGGTTTATTTTCACATTAAAGAACTGCGCACTATTTAACGATTGATAGGCCAACTATGAATGAATTAGCTCTGTCAAGTTTTATTAAGCTGTGAATTAATAGTTGGTTGCCAGTGATGTAGTGTTTAGAAAGGATAATATTATCGAAATCTTTTGCTTTATTAATTATTTACAATTCTATTCAGTAAGAATTGAAAACTGGAATTGCATACAGAGACAGCATTTTATAAAATTGAGCTGTTAGAAAAAACAAGTATATTTATCAGATTTAAGTCTATTTACAGAAGTAGCACATTATAAAACTGAAATAGTCCTAGGTATATAGTCTAGGTATAACAAAATGTCAACGCTTGCTGCTCGCTTGTCTATATTAAATAGCAAATGAATATGAATGTTGTTGCATAATATGCTACAAATATTAATAAAAGCTTCTACAGTAACAGCAAACTATGTATATTATTCTTTAGCATAATGAAAAGTGAAAAACCACACACTCACTATGCAAGGCTTGATAGCAAATTTATAAAATATAATATGAAGGAATCTCATAATTGTTTTGATGTTGAAAAAGGCCATTCAGCCCATCACATCTATGCAGGGTCTCTAAAAAGAGTATCGCGTTTTAGTCATGAGTCCTGTCTTTTCCCATAACCCTGAAGAATATTTCCATTTAAATAATCATCTAACACCCACTTGAATGCCTCAATTGAATCCACCATGTTTCTGGCAGTATGTTCCAGACCCAAACCACTCACTGTGTCAAAATGTTTCTTCCCTATCACATTTAATTCTTTTGCAAATCACTTTTAATCTGTGCTCTCTCATTTGTGATCAGTTTATGATGGAGAAAAATTTCTTCCTATATATTCGGTCCAAACCTCTCATGAATATGAAAATTCCAATCAAATCTCCACTCCAAGGACAACAGTCACAAATTCACCAATCTATCTTCATAACTGAGATTTTGCATCTCTTGAACAATTCTTGTAAACCTGTTCTGTGCTCTCTCAAAAGCGTTCACATTCTTCTTATAGTGTGGCACTTCACATTGTATACAATACCCTATCTGCAGTCTAATGAACATCTTCAACCTTTTCAATGTAATAAACTCTCTATATTTGTACTCTATACCACTATAAGTCTTAGGCTTCTGCATGCTTTATTAACAGCACTCTCCTCCTCTATTACAAATTTTAATGACTTTTGCTCAAAACTCGACTTGCCACATAAACACAGTGGCAACTAGAGCAAGTCAGAGGCGAGGAATACTGCGATGAGTAAATCACCCCTGACTGCCCAAAGCCATCTACAAGACACAAGTCAGGAGTGTGATGAAATACTCCTCACTTGCCTGAATAAGTGCAGTTGCAACAACACTCAAGAAGCTTGACAGCATCCCGGACAAAGCAGGCTGCTTGATTGATACTACGTCCACAAGCATGCACTACATCCACCGCTGACGCTCAATAGCAGCACTGTGTACTATCTATAAGATGCAGTGCAGAAATTTATCAGAGATACTTAAACAGCTCCTTCCAAACTGACAGCCACTTCCATCTAGAATGACAAGGGCAGCAGATATATGGGAACACCATCACCTTCAAGTTCCCCTCCAAGCCACTCACCATGCTGACTTGGAAATATATTGCCATTCCTTCGCTGTTGCTGTGTCAAAATCCTGGAAATTCATCCCTGATGGCATGTGGGTCAACCCACAGCAAGTGGACTGCAATGGTGCAAGAAGGCAGCTCACTACCACCACCATCACCTTCTCAAGGACAACTAGGGATAAGCAATAAATGTTGACCAGCCAGCAATGTCCACATCCCACAAATGAATAAATAAAAACAAATACATTAAGTCTGTCTGCTTTTGCATGTCTGTTGAAAGAATTACCCCTTATTTCACACTGTCTCTCCATTTTCTTTCAACAAAAATAAATCACTTTACACATTTCTGTATTGACTTTCATCGCCCACCTAGCTACCCACTCCACCAACTTGTTAATGTCTTTTTGAACTTCTACATAGTATTCCTCACAGTTTAAAACATTTTCAAATTTTGTATCATTTGCAAACTTTGAAATTTCCACATACACGCCAAGACCTAGACATTCATATGTTCATATGCATCAGGAACAATAAGGGTACCAATACCCACCCCAAGGAATGCCTCTGTAAAACTTCCTCCAGCCTGTTTCTCTGTTTCTTATTCCTCAACCAATTCTGTGTTCATGTTATTACTACCCTTTTTATTCCAAAAGCCAAAACTTTACTCATAGGACTGTTGTGCATAGCTGTACTAAATACATTTTGAAAGTTCACATAAGTATATATAAACCTTCTCTGTTATATCTTCAGAAAACGCCAGGAAGTTAAACATGACTTTCACTTAAAAAGTCCAAGCTGGCTCTCCATAATTAGCCAAGTTTTAACAGGTGACTATTAACATTATCACAACTTCTTGTTTCCAGATTTTTCCGAACTATCGAAGCTAAACAATCATGTTTGAACACAGGCATAATGTTTGAAATTCTTCAGTTCTCATCCAATACCCTTCTGTCCAGTGAAGTTCAAAAAATTATAGCTGGTGCTTCTGCAGTTTGTACTCTCACTTTCATCAAATATCCACTTCATTTGGTCCAGGTCACTTGTCCACCCTATGTACCAACAGATTATCCAATCCTTCCTTACCAATTTTGAACCCTCCTTTTGATTGGTGTTCACCATCTGCCATTGTGACTTGGTAACATCTGTTTCCTTAGTGAAGACTGATGCAAACATGCATTTACTACTTCAGTCATTCTTCCTGTGTCCTTTTCCTTCTATAATCAATCTACTTCTCCTTTTACCAAACTTGTAGTGTTTCTGCACATGAGAAGACATTGAAATTCCTCATTATATTAGCTGTTGATCTTTTCTTCATGTTCTCTTTTTGGTTCTCTTATTTGTTTTCACTTCCCTTCAGAACATTTTGTTTTGAGTTTGGTCTTAATTTTACTTTTTACTTGACACCTGTAATTAATACACTTTATCTTCTTTCTCATAATTTCAAGCTCATTTGTCATCCTGGAGGCTTGACCTCATGTTTTCTTGGCTGTATCGAAGTCATTTATTCTTTGATGGTCACCCATTATTCAGCTACAATTTCTCCTGCTGGCCTTTGGCTCCAGTCCATCTACTTCAGATCCAACCTTGCCCCAATGAAGTCAATTGACCCGTTAATTGTTCTGACTCTGAGTTGTCCATTTTCCTTTTCTACCATCGCATTAAACCTTATGATACAATGATTACTGTTCCCTAAATGGTCCTGCATTAACATTTCTGATGAAGAGTCATCCAGACTCAAAAGATTAGCTTGCCCTCTCTCTGCAGATGCTGCTTGACCCGCTGTGATTTTCAGCAGATTTGTTTTTCAGTAAAGATTCCAGCATCTGCAGTAATTTGCTCCTCCATTAACATTTGATCTATTTGACCTACCTCATTTCCAAGAATAAGGCCTCACAGGGTTACCTTTCATTTTGGACTTAATATAGTGCTGTAGAAAAATCTCCTGAGCAGAATTGAGAAGTTCTTGTGCATCCTTGCCCTGAACATTTCCACTATGTGAGTCTACATTTGATTATTTAAAGTCCCCTACTATGAATTCTCTATAATGCTTGTATCTCAGTAACTTCCTCGCAGATACTTTTCCTCCACATCCATCCCAATAGTTGAATATCCATTTACTAAACTGAGCACTGTAATTGCACCCTTCTTGTTCCATCACTATGAGTTCACTCTGTCCTTGAACCTTTTGAAACATCTTCTCTCTATAGCCCTGCAACCAATAAAGCCAGCCTCCTTCCTTTTTGTTTTCCTGAACATTCAGAAATATTTAACAATCATATCCTTCTCATCAGTCTGCTCACAACTTCATAATTCCACATGGCACTCTAAATTCCATGTATGAAGTTAGCATGGTTTTTAGAGGTATCTTAAAGGAGAGGCAGAAATTGATTTGGCAGAAAGCAGATTAGATAGCACAGAAGTGCTGAAAAGGTTAGATAGCATCATCTTCTATCTTTCAGAAAACTATTGAAGTGACATATAAAGGATATTGCAGAACTATAAATTTATTAGAATGCATAGGCCAGGAAAAACAAGAGAGCATCATGGTGGCTCACTGTGAAGCCCTGCTGCCTCACAGCATCAGGGACCCAGTTTGATTTCCACCCTCAGGTGACTGTCTGTGTGGAGTTTGAATGTTCACACTGTGTCTGCATGGGTTTCCGCTATGTGCTCTATTTCTTCCCACAGTCCAAACACGTGCAGGTTAGATGGATTGGCATTGGGAATTTCAGGATAGGGAGGTTGGGTCAGGTGGACTTCTCTTCAGAGAGTCAATGGGAGCCGAAAGGCCTGCTCCCACACTGTAGGGATTCTAAAAATAATTTTATCTGTTCAGGGGTGGAGGTGTGTTACCTATCACTCAATTTCCTTATACAACCAATCCAGAAAATTAACTCATCAAGGTAGAGATTAAATTCTTATTAGACAATCACATTTTTGAACCAAGTCATAGTAGCTGGAACTCATCTGTTGTGATGGTGCCAAAGCAGATGGGTAACAAATTGACTATATACTGTCAACATGATAACAAAAATTGAATAATATCCTACTTTAATGCTGGAGGACTGCAATGAGTGAATTGAACATGCACAATTTATTACAAAAATTTAACATTTGAAAAGGCTAGAGATCAAGGATTTTCAGCTATGGTAACACTCATTGACTTTATGAACGAAAATGCACTAACAGTCACAATTAACCAATAAAGTCAGTGAAAGAATGTATTGTTTCTATTGATGTTTTCTTTTCTTTGGCAAACTTGGAAAGAACACTTACATCACTTGAATAAACTGTTTGGCCAGGTACAGAATGTCGATTTGATTAAAGTCTGGCTAAGAGTAAATTTGCCAAAGCAAAAGTAACTTATTTTGGACAAAGTGTAGAACAAAACCAAATAACTGCTAGAGAAGTCAAAGTAAGGGCAATTTTGAATTTGTCTATGACATGAAATTTATTATTGTATTGGATGATTGGGCTTAACAGTAAATTTGTTCTAAACTTAGCACTGTCATTGCTCCTTTAATGAATTTTTTGAAGAATGGAGGGAATGTGAATTGATGCAAGAGTGTCAAAGTGTTTTGGAAAATGTGAAAGCTGTGTTGACACCTGTACAAGTTTTAGCCACATCAAAATATGAGAAGCTATTCAAATTAGCTCTTGATGCTCATGACATTGGTATGGGACTGCTTTCCTGCAAGATGATGAGACGGTGATCAAAACCTCCCTCTGTTATTTTTTTCAAAGAACCTGACTACAAGTGAGCAGACACATTGAACAATTGAGAAGGAGGAACATAGGAACAGGAGTAGGTCATTCAGTGACTCCACCTGTTCCATTATTCAATGAAATCATGGATGATCTGTGGTCTAATCCCTTTGGCCCATATCCCTTAATACCTTTCCCAAACAAAAATAATTAATCTCAGATTTAAAATCAATAACAAACGTCTATCATCCTTTGTCTGTAGAAGTGTTTCCTAACATCTCTCCTGTACAGTCTGGTCTTAATTCTCAGATTATGCCTCCCTAGTTCTAGAATCCCCAGCTGTGGAGATAGTTCAACCTAATCTACCATGCCTTTTCCTGTTATTATAGAGTTATAGAGTCATATGGCTTGAGAACAGACCGTTGGGTCCAACCAGTCTATGCCGAACATAATCCCAAACCAAACTAGTCGCATCTGTCTGCTTCTGGCTCATATCCCTCCAAACCTTTCCGATTAATGTACTTATCAAAGTACCTTTTAAATGATGTAACTGTGTCCACATCCACCATTTCCTCAGGAAGTTCATTTCATACGCAAACTATCCTTTGTGTAAATACTTTGCCCCTCATGTCTTTTTTAAATCTCTCTTCTCTCACCTTTAAATATATGCCCCCTAATCTCAGGATCTCCCATCTAGGAAAAGACACCAACCATTAACTCTATCTATACCCTTCATGATTTTATAAACTTCTATCAGGTCACCTCTCAACCTTCTATGGTTCCAATGAAAAAGGTCCTAGCCCAACCAGCCTTTCTTTTCACTCAAACCTTCCATACCTGGAAACATCCTGGTAAATCTCTTCTAAACCCTCTCCAGCATAATAACGACCTTGCTATAAAAGGACAACTAGAACTGGACAGAATACTCCAGAAGAGGTCCCACCAATGTTCTGTATAACCTCAATATTATTTCCAACTGTCAGACTCAAAGGTCTGAGCAATGAAGGCAAACATGTTAAATACCTTTTTAACCACCCTGTATATATGTAATGCAAATCTTGAAAACTTCGATCAGATCACCTCTTAATCTTCTAATTTCTTGAGATAAATGGCCTAATTTGTTTAGCTACTCATAATTGAACTCTGAGGTCCAGGTATCATCTTGTAAATCCACATTGTACCCTATCTGAGGCCAACATATCCTTCCCAAGGTGTGGTGCCCATTTCTCCTCACAGTACTTCAAGTAGGGTTTAACCAACGTTTTGTGTAACTGCAATATACCTCTTGCATATCTTTATTCTAGTCCTTTAGATATAAAGGCCAGAATTCCACCAGCTTTCTTAAATATTTTCTGCATCTGTTTGTGACATTTTAAAGATCTATATGCACTTGTGGTTGCAAGTCTCTTTGAACACCAACTGTATTTAACTTTATACCATCTAGAAAGTACCCTGATAAATCTTCTTTCAGCCTAAGATGGATAACCTCACACTTGCTTACATTGAACTCCATCTGCCACGGTTTTGCCCATTCACTTAGCATAACATTATTGATATTAATATTGATAGACTATCATCTACTGTCTAGAATGCTGCCTGAGTTTGTGCTATCAGCAAATTTGGATATATGATTTTATCTGCCATTATGTAAGTCATTAATAAATAACATGAACAATTGAGGCCTGAACACAGATCCTTATAGGACACAACTGGTCACATCCTAATAATTTCAGAACTGACCCATTATCACTCCCACCTGCTGCCTGCCACTCCACCAATTTCCCAGTAACTTGCCCTCAATTTCATGAACCTTAGTTATTGGTCTGTTTGGTGGGACTTTATCAAATACCTCCTGAAAGCCCATATAAACAATATTCTCTGTCCACCACCTTAGTCACCTCTTTAAAAAATTCAATGAAGTTTGTCAGGTACGATCTCTCTGTCAAAATGTCATGCTGGTGTCCCTGATTAACTGAAATTTTCAAGGTGTTTAGTTACCCGATTCATGATTATACACCCCAAAGATTTCCTCACCACATATGTACTAACTTGTCTGTAATTCCTGGGTTTTCCGCTCACTATTCTTAAAACGTGGAGTGGTGTATGCAATTTTGGGTGGAAATCATCATGTCCCAGGGATTTGTCACTCTTTAATTTCATTCATTTCCTCATTACCAATTCTTTGCTTAAATTAATTTTATTCAGTCCCTATTCCCAATCCATTATTAATTTCTATTGGACTTCCGGCAAGCTATCCTTTTTTACTTTAAATACTGAGCCAAAGTAATGATTCAATATATCTGCCATTTCACCATATACATTGACAATATTCCCATTTTCAATCTTTAGTGGGGGCCAACATTACTTCTGATAACTGGCTTTCCCTTTACCTCACTATAAAATTTCTTCTTATTGATTTTGATGTCTCTAGCAATTTACATTTCACTATCCCTTTTAGTAGCTCTTATATCGTGCTTTGTAGTCTTTTGTTGATCTTTGAATCTCTCCCATTTAGCAGAGTTTTGGCTTTTTTTTTCACATTTTCATAAACTCTTTCACTTAGTTTTATTATGGCCTTTACCTCTCTGGTTGTTCATGGCCATTTTTTTCTGTGAAGTGGAGCTTTTCACTCTCAGGAGTATAAATTGTTTTTGTATTATGTTAAATGTTTCTTTAAACATCCTCCACTGTTCTTCAGTTCTTTTACCCAAAGGCAGATTTTTCCGATAAAGTATGAACAGTCTCTGTCTCATCTTGTTAAAGGCAGTCTTACCTGAATATGAAACTCTCATAAGCTGGATCAGGCTTTTCGCTTTCAAATACTACATTGAACTTGATCATAGATTACTGTTTGATAAATGTTCATGCAGAATGAGGTTACTAATTAAATCCAGCTCATTGCTTATTGCTAAACCCAATATTGCTAGCACCTTTCTTGCATCTAGGACATACTGTTATAGGAAACTATCCTGGACACTCTCCAAACATTCACTGCCTTTCTGACAGGTGCTTGTCCTAATCTATGTTAAAGTTAAAATCTTCCATTAGTATTATGTTGGCTTTGCTACACACTTCCCTAATTTCTGCATTTATATAATCTAGCACTTCAAAACTGCTACCAGGTGATCTGAACACAACACCTGTTACAGTATTAGATCCTTTACTGTGTTTCAGTTTCATCATATGGTCTTCATTGAATGTTTGTCCCTCATTATTTCCTTCCTCACTATTACAATAATTTTGTTTCTAATCAGTAAGGCTATTCCACATCTTCTACCATTTTCCTTGTCTGTCCTATAAAACTTATAACCTAGTATATTTAGTTCCCAATCCACTAACTAAATATGCTCAATAATGGCTACTCTATCATAATCTTCAATTTGAATTTTCCTTGCAACTTTTAAAATGTATTCCTTACACTCCATGCATTTGTGCCTAGAACTCTTATTTGGGTCACACATTGTAACCTGTCCCTCAGGACTGATGCTTCATTCACCTGTTTCTTTCTTCCAGTTTAATCAACATGCTTATCATTTTGCAACTACCTGCCATACCTGAAGTACAATTCTTCATTGAATCTTTATTCTCTATTAAGTTGCTTGGTTTTGAAACTTTATTGACTTTCCCCAAGCACTCCCAAACAAAATGGTTCCAGTGAAAGAAATTTTAGTTATGAAAATAAATTGGAGAGGTGGAGATATTTTCCTTGGAGGGAGAAGGTTAGTAAGTGGTATGATTGAAGTTTTCAAAATCATGAGAGATTGGGACAGGTTAGACAGAGAGAAACTATAGCAGGAAGCACAAAGTCATTGTCGTTGGACAAAGGACTTAGAATTATTAGTTGTAGTAAACGGTATTGACACCCTAACAGGATAAATGAGGTGGCAGATCATCTTAAATGCTTTTGGCCTTACAGAAGTGAACTCAGGACTTCAAGAGGAATTATCTTCAAAGGGAAAAAAAACACTTGTGCCTGAAGCCTGTGCCAGGACATATTGTCCTAAATACACCAAGAACAGGGCTCAGAGTGGATAAGACAACAAGCACATGAAACAAACACACAGTCTATCAGCCATGGATTATCAGTGATATTGAAGAATTAGTAGTGATGTACAGCCGCAACATGACCTTCCAACTCCTGTACTCAATACTCTGACCAATAAAGGAAAGCATACCAAACGCCTTCTTCATTATCCTATTTACCTGCGACTCTACTTTCAAGGAGCTATGAACTTGCACTCCAAGGTCTCTTTGTTCAGCAACACTCCCTAGAACCTTACCATTAAGCGTATCATCTTGGCTACCAATTATTTTTCCAGATGTTCATAATCAAACAGGTAAATAACACTTCAAGCGCATCTACAGTATACACATTGAGTTGTGTTGTACCACATTTTATCTATTTGCCACACCAGAAGAAATCATATTCGAAAATTCACCCCAGTATTCTGGCAGACCATTCAAGCATACATTGCCAAATCAATGTGATGTTCTTGTCAATTATCCCAAATCAAATGGTTTCACCATGCAAACGTTTTAAACTGTTAAATCAATGAGGTGTAGAACACCAAACAAGACTATTGTGTTATCATGTTGTTACCTGTGTTGTTAGTTGTTAACCGTGAGAACTGTGTAGAACTCTAGAAGGAAGGAGACAGGTTGGTGGAGGAGGCAGATAAGTGGAACATTGGGCTCAATGCAAAGAATTTTGAAGTGATGACTTTGGAATGAAGAACATTGAAAAGCAATATGAAACAGGGAATACAATTCTAAAGAGGGTGCAGAAGCAAAGGAACTTAGGTTGACATGTGGACGTATTGATGAAGGTGCAAAGGACGGATTGAAAAAAGAAGTAATAAGGCATACTGTATCCTCAGCATAGAGCAAAAGGGTAATGTTGAACTTGTAGAAAACCTTTTTTAGACTATAGCTAGAATATTGCTTATGGTTCTACATGCCATATTGTAGGAAGAAGTTGAATGCATTGGACAGACCACAGAAGTAATTGACAAAAATTGATCCAGGCATGAGAAATTTCAATTACGAGGATGGATTGAAGCAGTTGGAACTGTTCTCCTTGGAGAGAAGAAGGCTAAGTGGAGATCTGAAAAAGGTTTTCAAAATCATGAGTGGCTGGATTGAATATATAGGGACAAAATGTTCCAGTTTGTAATAGGATCAAGAACCAAAGGGAATAGTTTTAAAGTGATTTGCAAAATGAACAAAAGTGGTGGGAGAAATTACTTTTTCAAATGGTGAATAATTAAAGTATGGAATGCACTGCCTGGAACTGTGATGAAGCAGGTTCAATTGAGGCATTCATGTGGGTATTATTTGGCTACCAGTAATGAATAAGGATATGGAGGGAAAGCAGGAAATTGGCATTAGATAATGATGTTCATTTCAAAAGTCAAGTGGACATGATGGGCTGAATGGCCTCCTTCTGTGCATTAACATCTTTATGATTCTGTGATGTTCTACTTCAGAGGTACATGTCTGGCTATGTGTTACTATCACCAGCAGACATTATACATGGAAGGCAAATGAGAATGATCCTGCCAAGGCACCATTTACCCAGACCCTCCGAGATGCAGCATACACTTCTCAACAAAGAGAGGGTGAAGATGGTTCATGATTGGCACGCGTGTGCAGCACTTGCAATACTTTTAGTTTCACTACATAGCCTAAGGAACATGATGTTTATGTTACATGTAGTTCGTTCAATGACGTACTACTCATTTATTGTGACATGTATCATGACCTGCAACTAATATTGTCATATTCAGATCATAGAGTTGAAGCAGTGATCAGTCATGATGCCAGTTCAGGTACAAATGGCATTCAGTGTGTGCACATTCACTAAAGGTTAGAGCAAATATGCATCAAATGATAAAATGCTGAACAGATTCAAAGAGTTTCACTGGTTTTTGTTTAGTATATACTTCACATTTGTAGAAGTTTATCTAAGTGCTAGTTACTCTGCTGGAACCAAGGTTTCAACATTGACCTGGATAGAACCAAAGGCACACAGATGAGTGTGACCTCTATTGATTACCATGGTTCAAAAGACAATGTTATCCTTCTTGTACTGTCACATTTGCTGCATAAAAACTGAAAAGCTTGTGATGTGCGGTCTTCCCATTAGAGGTAGTCGATGATGAGTTTCCAATCACTGCGACTGAACTGCAATATGGATTGAAAAGAGTCCATGAACAGACTTTGATTAGAGGGATAGTGTTTGATCAGTGTACAGATGAAAAGCTGAAATTAACTGCTCCATAATCATCACAGTGAGTGGCTATATGAACAGGATTGCATAAAATGGAGTGACAGAGTGGTGAAATCTAGTTCTTTAAAGGCAAAGATTCCGGCACAACTCCAAATTGAACATACAGGAATAGTCAATTTCATAATCCAGGAAAGTGTAGTGACCAGCTCAGGTGATGATTAGTCAGACCCCATTTGAACCAAGGAGGACTAATATTATATTGGTCCACGTAAGGATGTTTTGAGGAGTAAGGACTAAGAATTTCTTTGAATGGAATATGATGGAGACGGTAGTGCTGTCTAATGCAGATTTTCGAATTCAGATGTAAAATTATCAGTGATAAGATAAGCCCTGATGCTGCTTCCAATAGTTACTTTGGCATTAAATGGGTTTTGTTCATTGTGATTCTCTGCTCTGTTGAGACCCAAATGTTCCACTCAGTGACCAAACCTGTAGAGGTGTATAATGCCTGTGCTACCTTCTTGATCAATGTTGGGCTTGTAAGTATCCGTGAAATCAGGGATAGGCATTGTCAGACACAAGCAGTGAAATGTTATACCTTGTAGTGATTAGGAAGCACTGAAATTTGAATACATTGTAACAACTGTAGGTATAACTCATGATGACGAGTAACATCTTTTGCATTGTGTTACAAGTATTCTCATGAGTCAGGAAATAGAAGCTCTTCCTGTTGAGTATTTTTGAGGGTTTCTTTCCCTGAAGCTTGCAATTGGTGTCACTGATTTCACCCCTGACCTTGTGATGAATTCCTTGGCTCTAGTATAATAGGTATCAGTCATCAGATGAACAAATGTACATTTTAAATTTTCTAATAAATTATTTAATAGGTAAGAAACATACATATCATATATGAACTGCCCAAAACATGTCATAAGACATAAGTGTTTGAGCAGTTATTAAACTCCAGGTGTATTACAGTCTTGATGTGTATTGTTATATATATATTTATTTCTGTATATAAACACAGCTATGTTTCATTCCAGATTTTTCACATGCATTTACATTGTTCAGGTCACATTGTTAAAAGAGAAAGCTGAGGAGCAAAAAGGCAGTAGCTGACTGGAAGTTACTAAATCAGCACAAACTGCTATCGGAACCATCTACTATGATCTCACATTAAAATATAATTTTCAATTGGTATGGAACTTTTATATCCAAAAAACATTTATAAATGTTCTAGAGAACATGCAGCATTGCTGAATCATTCAAACAGAAGTGTTATTTTGTACAAAAGTGTATGAACATATTATACAAATTTAATGTTTTCCAGCTGCAAAACTCCCATTTTAATGCATAGTGAAATAAATTCACCACCATCCATGTCTATATCCTATACTGTAATAGTACTCTGTTCTTTAATTTTCCATCCATCTTCACCAGCTCCCATTTGAATGAACACAGCCCCAATACAGATCATGAGTAATAACAATTGATGATTCTTTTATGTTATCTCTCAATGTCAAATTCTCCATATAAATGTTGTAAATCAGATAAATTGTATTTCCCACTTGCCGTATCCAAAACAGAGGAGCAAATCTTTTAGAAGAAAGGTAAGTGATCTTGGGCACACTGAAACAGCCATCGAAAACTATTTATCTATGTCTCAGGTAATTTAGTCAAACAGATGCAAATACGTTTTTAGATTAGATTACTTACAGTGTGGAAACAGGCCCTTCGGCCCAACAAGTCCACACTGACCCACCGAAGCGCACCCACCCAGACCCATTCCCCTACACCTAACACTACAGGCAATTTAGCATGGCCAATTCACCTAACCTGCACATTTTTGGACTGTGGGAGGAAACCGGAGCACCCGGAGGAAACCTACACAGACACGGGGAGAATGTGCAAATTCCACACAATCAGTCACCTGAGGCGGGAATTGAACCTGGGTCTCTGGCGCTGTGAGGCAGCAGTGCTAACCACTGTGCCACCGTGCCGCCCACATGAGCTGCCAATATTTTAAAAGAATAATCAATGTTTTAACACATGCATCTCTTTTCTCTGGGTGACCTAACAGCAAAACCATGTTAGGAAATTTCAACCTTGCCTTTCAATTTATCTTTACAAAAAATATCTTTATATAATTTTTAAAGTAGAAATGTAAAGAGGAGCAATAACTGAAATGTGAATTACACACGAGCAAAATTTTAATAAGTCCCCTCAAACATTTGACTCTAGTCTCAGCTCGCATTAATTATTCAGTAATTCAAAACTATAATGTTGTCACTGTCACCACAAATGCTGCCTGAGTATTTTAAGAATTTTCTAGTATTATAAAAATATAACTCAAGTAAAGTTTTTTTTCACTGTCTTTGAAGAAACTTAATCTGAGAGTGGCATCATGAAAGTTCTGAAGGATTTATATTCCCCATCCATCCTACTGCCTATAACATTTGGAGCATGAAACACTAAGATTCACAGCCAATCAACATTACAAAAATAGCTGAAAAGAAAGCCCTACAGAAATCAGAGTGTCTCAGAAACCACATCAGAACTTTTTGACCATTTATAACAACAGAAAATTTAAATTCTTGTCAAAGCTTTTGACATTTTCAACTGATATCAATAGTACATAAGATAACAAAGCTTCCCTTTCAGATACTGTAACAACATAAAGGGAAAAAATAGCTGAAAATAAAAAATTGCAGGCATCATTAAAGCATAGGGTTTAATTTTAAGAAAAATTATCATACACCAAGTGTCAAATTGTTGAAATTAGCATTTAAACATCAAAATTTCTTTTGAAGCATCATCAGTTTACCTAAGAGGCTTGGCTTCCATATTAAAAGCAGCTTCTTTATTAAATAAACAAAAGGAATCTTAGTGTCAGCACATACGAAAGATAAAGCAGACTTGTTGTCAGTTAAATATGCATCATAAAATTACAACACAATTTGGATTACAGCCTCAAAATTTACTATGGTCATGTACATAATGGAGAACGTTCTGTTGAGTTTTATCTTTAAAGCATGACACCATATTAGGCATTCCAAACAATTATCTAATCATTAGTCAAAACATTTTTCTATTTCACATGTTTGAACAGCTTTAATTTTAATGATCAGCTAAAAATCACAAAATGCAGTTTTTGTATCAAGTTAGCTGTGAAGTGATTAGTCATATTGATATAAACAAGACAAGTGTCTTGTAGTTAATCTTTATTCAATAGATCAAACATGTTGTGGTGAATGCATTGAAGCCGAGATGGATCAGAGCAGCATTGTACATTGTCAGAAGATCCAGGACAAATTTGATATTTCATGGAGACGTCTGATCAGGGCAATTTTTTTTAAAAAGTTTAGCTCAGCTAGGGACCAGTCCTACACATATTACCATTGTAATTAACTTATCATAAAATTCTTTGAGACAATTGAACTTGATTATTTTATCTCATTTCTGGGCAGGATCATAGGTTTGCTCATGGCTGTGATGAATTGTCATGAGCTGTATAAGGGAAGAAGATGACTGGTAAGGGGAGCCATGGACTAGCATGAGTTGGCACCAAGTTGACATTGGAGCTATAAAGGAACATAAGAATAAGGTAGAATGGGTATATTGGTAAAAAAGTCTGAGGGGCATAGGTTGGCATGGAGATGTGGAGTTTATACAGGCGTGAATGGAAATGTGGCTAAGGATTGGAGGACTGTTTTTATAGTTTTTTTTCTTTGAAGCTTCAACACATTGCCAGTGTTGGCTGGCACCTTCCCAGCCCATCTCTACTTCTGGCATTCTCCCCTCACAGTCCAGGCTGCCAACTTTTAATATAGTCCATCCTCATGCCTCTCTGAAGAAAAATCTAACTGTCAAGCAGCTAATACAAAGGAAAGATCCTCCTGACTCTATGCACCAGACTCTTCAACTAAAGTCCACATATTTACTTCTTCTGTAGTAGAAGAGGAGACTCATGGTTTTCATCACAGTAGTGATATTGGCTTAACATTTCTTCTCATTAAAGTTTTTCACTGCTTTCTTATATATTTGCAATGAAAAGTGGATTGAAGATTATCATAAAACGACATCAACAGGGTCTAACAATTTGCTTAAATCCAAGGAAAATCATGAGTATTCTGTTCGCCGAGTTGGGAATTTGTGTTGCAGATGTTTCATCTCCTGTCTAGGTGACATCCTCAGTGCTTGGGAGCCTCCTGTGAAGCGCTTCTGTGGTCTTTCCTCCGGCATTTGTAGTGGTTTGAATCTGCCGCTTCCGGTTGTCAGTTCCAGCTGTCCGTTGCAGTGGTTGGTATATTGGGTCCAGGTCGATGTGCTTATTGATTGAATCTGTGGATGAGTGCCATGCCTCTAGGAATTCCCTGGCTGTTCTCTGTTTGGCTTGTCCTATAATAGTGGTGTTGTCCCAGTCGAATTCATGTTGCTTCTCATCTGTGTATGTGGCTACTAAGGATAGCTGGTCGTGTCGTTTCGTGGCTAGTCGGCATGTCCTCGTTCCGTGCCACAACCCAAAAGACTAGTCACACTACCATACATGAAGAGCATTTCCGAACTGACAGCCAGACTACTCCGACCACTAGGACTCATAACAGCAAACAAACCAACAGCCACTCTCAGACAACAACTCACCAGAACGAAGGATCCAATACCCAGCATGAGCAAAACCAATGTAGTGTACAAAATCCCATGCAAGGACTGTACAAAACACTACATAAGACAAACAGGAAGACAGCTAACGATCCGCATCCATGAACACCAACTAGCCACGAAACTCCACGACCAGCTGTCCTTAGTAGGCACACACGCAGATGAGAAGCAACATGAATTCGACTGGGATAACACTACTATTATAGGACAAGCCAAACAGAGAACAGCCAGGGAATTCCTAGAGGCATGGCACTCATCCACAGATTCAATCAATAAGCACATCGACCTTGGACCCAATATACCGACCACTGCAATGGACAGCTGAAACTGACAACCGGAAGCGGCAGATTCAAACCACTGCAAATGCCGGAGGAAAGATCACAGAAGCGCTTCACAAGAAGCTCCCAAGCACTGAGGATGTCACCTAGACAGGGGACGAAACGTCTGCAACACAAATTCCCAGCTTGGTGAACAGAATCACAACACCGAGCACCCGAGCTACAAATCTTCTCACAAACTTTGAAAATCTTGAGTATGGATGAAAAAGGAACTAAGGTTTGTTATATGCAAGAGTTTTCACTTGTGACAGACTAGATGTCTTCTATGTTTGATTTGAAACAATGCACAGGCAGAAGTTGAGGCCACAGGAGAGCTCCAGTAAATAGCCAACATAGGAATAATGAAATCTTTGCCTTTTTCATCAACTAAAGTGGGTTGGTTTATTAAAGCATGTTGACCCACATACTCAATTCAAGTCTGTTGTGGGAAGAGAGGAAAATAAAATGTACATGATGTCAATCTAAAAATAGAAAAATAAAATTTGAAAATTTGCAACAAGTAAACACTTTAAGAAAAAAATAAATTGAAGTATTGAGTATGAAATCTTCAGTAGGATTTAGTTCTAATGTTTCTGCTTGTGGGCTTATATGGATATATAGCCATGCTACTGGTAGTTAACTTATTGTTGGAGGGCAATTTCATGTTAGATAGAGAATGATGTATGAAAATATTAACTGCTCTTTCCTGTACTACTGATTTAAATGGTGGATATATTTAGGCATGTTTATTGGGAGTTGGTTAACTGAGTTGGCTGGATGATTGGTTCACAATGCTGTTTACAGGTTCATTTCCTGTGCCAATTATGATCACCAAGATAATCCTGCCTCCTCAACCATGATCCTTACCTGAGATGTGGTAGCCCTCAGTTTAAATTTGCTAATCTTTCTCTAATGAGAGAGTGAGATCTTGCCTTTTATATATTAATCAATATTCACTTAATCTAAGATTTAGTTGAAGTCACAAATTTGTCTGAGCCTCATAGTTTGTAATTTGAGCACAATTTTCACGCAGCATGAAAAACACATACAGGGGCTGGAATCTTCCCAGACCCTGAACAACATAGGCTAGAACAAGCAATCTGGAAGAAGTCCAGCAAGGCCTTTCTCAAAGTTGGGAGGAACAAATTTTTCAACAGGATACCGAGTTTTGAGACAAGATTCTCACTAGGACGATGAATTCCCTATTAATGGAGATTTTTGCTCGTTATCACCCTCACTAATTTTGAATCTCACCTCAATAATATGCAAAGTCCCTTTTGCACTCTGCACTCTGGATAGAAACTGAATGCCAAGAAACCTGACACGAAGGTCAGAGGAGGTACCTGGTGACTGCACCTCATCATGTGCTTCTCTGGAACTCCAAATTGAACACCAGACACCAACATCTCAGAGCACACTGCAGGGCAGCCGCTAGTTGCACCACATGTCTGCTTATGGTGGCACCTGACACATGCCAGCTTCACCAAATTACCATGGCACATCTCAAATCCAATGACAGTAAGGATCTATACACTGTTCTGCTCCACATTGGAACACACCAGCACCTAGAATTTCAATGATGATGAGAAGGCATTTTGCACACTTGGATAGTGCCCTCCTAGCACTCACTCAGCTTGTGCCTACTTCGATGCTAATGGCATCTCTGCCTGGCCTTTTGGAGCAGAAAAAAGCCAGGCAGCTGGTCCTGGTTACTAGCAATCACTAATGTGGCAGATGTGTAGCCGCGCATTCATGCTATATCAGTCTTACATCTGCACCACGCACCAGCAGCTAGTGTGGAAGACACACTCCATTTGCTTCAAACTAATGACAATGTCTCAATGTCAGAGAGGAGTAGTGCTCAGTCACTTCAAGAGACACATCCTTCAGTCAAAGCATCCTGGCACAGTGAGTCAAGTGCACTCTTCAACATCAGTCCAGGCTTAAGTGCAGTCTTATCAGAGCCTTGTCCTCATAGAGGAAGAGGTGTTGACTGTCAGGTCTCCCACCAGCCGTCTTGACTCTTTCTACTCTAAGATGGGCCATTTTCTTCTGAACTGAGAGAAAGGAAGGGATTGAGTGAGATGAAAGTGGGTTGCATAGATGTTAGTGCTGGGGCTGGTGGATATCCCAAGTGAGGGAGTAGAAGTTACAAAGGCCAGACAATGCTGATAGTGTGGGGAGGATTCAGCCTATGATGCAACTGCTACAGAATTGTTTTATGCCTTTAAATAGCCAAAAATTGAAAGTGTATCTCAATGAAGGTATTGATATATGAGAATATAACCTTTAGCACATGAGAATAAAATAATTGCTATGGCAATATCATAGCTTCATAGCTACTAATGAAAGCAGACCTCACACACTGCGTGTAAAAATAGCCACCTCAGAAAGTATAATAATCCTTTCAGATTGTTTTGATTTCCAAATGACTCTACGAATGTAGAGTATTTTTAATATAGTGGGAACTTGAATTTAGACTGGGTCTTTAGTATAGAACAGGTCCCAGGGTGCTTTCTTTAGAGGTCAGAGAACATAAAGAAACCTAAAACATATCATGGGGGAAGAGTTAGAAGAAGTGAATAGAAGACTGGTTGAAATAACAAGATTCAAGAAGTCTACTAAAGGTGATGAAGTGTGAGAGGAAAGGAATTCCAGGGACAAGGGCTAAATCAGCTCAAAACATCACCACCAAAAGGATGAAGTGGATTGCTTCTCAGAGTTGATCTGGATTTGATGAGATGAACAGCTTCCTTCTGTGCCGGGTCAGCCTGAGTTGCATTAGGTATTTTTGGAGAGTTTTCTAACAGGAGGCTGAGTTTGGTTTCTCACTCTATCTTACCAAGCACAGCATTTGAATTACCTCCCCCACCATGAAGGTGTATTTCCCTTATGCTTTCCACCCATCTTACCATACGCTGCTCCCTTTTGAACCAGCTACTCAGAGGATAACTGTCAAAACACTGGCATCCCACACTATCTTTTAAAGGCTGCTGTACACCTGGATGAGCACTGGCATCCAAACGCTGCCCTGCCCATCGAAGGACTGGGCTAGAACATGTTTGAGAAGGGGAAGTTGGCCCTTCAATTCAGACACAAAGTCCTGGTGGATGTGGTGGTGCAAAAGAGAGGACCATTCTTTCTGGAGGACTGGGAGAAGAAGCCATGACATCAGATGTTACTTAGTTCCAGACTGGCACCTGGGTTAGCGTTATTGCCAGACATTATCCACCCCCCCCCACCCCCCCTCTCCCCCACCTCCCCCCCCCCCACCACCACCCCTTTCTCTCTCTCTCTCTCTCTCTCTCGGTGAGCTATATCTGCCAGCTACTTGCCTACAGTTCCATGCCCAGTCTTCCTGAAGTCTAGTTTGTTTGCTGAGTTTCATAAAATGGGAGCATGAATATAAATGTGCCAAGTTATACTGTCAACAATGCATTGAACAGACATTATCCTTCTTATTTGGCAACTCAGTACTTCCTACAGAGGAGACATGCAAAAGACATGCAACCTGGAGTGCAATTAGCTCCATCAGATTAATCCTTGGGGTGAAGGGATTGTTTCATGAGAAGAGATTGAAGACAGTAGGATTGTGTTCCCTAGAGTTCCTAACAGATCATGTCAGGACAGATGTAAATAAGATGCTTCACCTATTCAATCTGTCTGAAACTGGCATGTAATCTCGGGGTAATTTTGAAACCATTTAAATATGAGATGAAGTGTAGTTTATCCTCTTTGGAGGTGCTAAATCATTGGAATTCTCTACCATACAAGGACAAGGAAGCTACATAAATGAGCAAGTTCAAGACAGAAATTGTTGAACTTCTGAAGACTAATTACATTAATGGATGTGGAGTGTGTGCAGAAAATTGGCAGGGCGTACATATCAGCCATGGTCAAACTACATGACAGAGCAGGCTGAATGAGCTGAAAGGCCTTCTCCTGTTCTTATCTCCCTATGAGCCAAAGGGCAAAGTAGCAGATTCTAACTTTCCATGCTGTATGACTCTAAGACTGGAGGAGGGTGCAGAATTAGAACACTGAACATATTGAGTAAGGGTAGAATTCAGAGCATTCCAGGATAAAACCCCAATATAAGTCATAATCCTATCTTCATGACCAAGTATGATGAAGGATAGGCAAGAAGGGCTGCATGTTTTAGAGGAACTAGATCTGTTTTGAAAAAATAAGTTATCAGCAAAGACAATCAAATCTGGAACTATCCAATAGGTGAACAGACTGTATGTATGCACAATAAAATAAAAAGCCTTTGGGTTGCTGAAAGGGTAATTGATGCGTGTTTCTCTCCAGTAAAATACCTACAACCTGAGGAAAACCAATTTATTTTCCCCACCAGCTCTAATAAGCTCTGGCCTTTAGGTAACTAAGAAACATTGCAGTTAAAGTATCAATTGCCTTTATCTTTGCAGAAGTGCAGGTAAATTGAGGATTTTGAGTACTTTGATTTTTTTGGAGCTTTTGTAAAAACTCTGGGAATAACAGGACTCGATTCGCAGTATGCTACCCCAGTGAGGTGTGACAGGACTGAGAGGATGAATGCTCTTACTCTGTCATGAAATCCAAGTGGACAGGAAACAATGCCAAGCAGCTGTATCAGTATTGCAGTGCAAATTGACACTAATTTGATATTAATATCCTAAGATTGTAGTGGTTGTAGTGGGAAGTGGAAATGTCACACTGGTGTATTGATGATATTCGTTTGCAGTTACTGTTAGCCACAATGCTGATCCAATTTAGAAAGAGCTTTACTATGCATTGAAGTCAAACCAATTAGTTTAGGGAGCACTTGACATTACCAGTCAGTGGAAAGTTTTTGATTGTCATGTTCCCAGCACTGGAATCTTTCATCTTGATTAAAGTGGATCAGAGAAAGAACATTTAAAAATGAAATATGCAAATAGGAAATATAACCTTTAATTATTTTGATTTTGTTCATTAGTGCAATCACAGTAAAATACAAAGACATGTGAGTCCTCCAACATAACAATGAGCTTACAGCCCAACTGGATTGTGTAAACAGAATACCTATTCTGATCCTATTTTGTTTACTGTGTTCTGAAATATAGCTGCAAGATAATAGCAAAGGTATTGAGTGCTCTGATCTTAAATATTTCAATCTGCTATCTTAACCAATGCCCCTAACTTTCAGATCTGGGTTGGAATTCTTATTTCCAATCAAGATCAGGCAAAAATTGCTTACTTACCTTTAGAGGAGTTTTCTTTGTGAACTTCCAGGTCAGAAGCCCTCCTAGCTGAAGCAGCACAGTCCAATCCAGAGAATCTATACAGGCAGCAGTAGAAAGGGTCAATGCTGAGACCATGTTCCTCTTTATAGATTCCAAAGTCACATTGAGAGCTACTGGAAGATGGCGTGTTTAAAGTGAGAGTGTAGGGTTGCAGTTTGTGGTGGGCTGGGAAGTAGGTTGCCAGATGGGGAAGGCATTACAGGCAGAAAGTGATGAGGATGTAGGGTGACCATTGGGCGAGGGGTAGGGAGGCAGGTGGGTAAGGGGATAGAAGGAGGAACATGCGAGGAAAGGTGGGCACCGTGTACATGTGCCTGGTGGGTTGGAACAAGGTGGTTGATGGGTTCAGCAGCAGAATGATAGGCAAGTGGGTAAGGGCCAAGATAGGTCAGGAACTGTTGTGCTGGGGGAAGATGGGGGCTGTTGGGTGGGTCAGGTTTGGGAAGATTGTCATGGGGTAGGGGGTAGGGAGTTGGATCAAATGGGGTCAAGGATCAGAGGCAAGAGTTTGGAGTGGGAAGAGGGGGTTGTGGGGCAGTGCCTAGTCTATGAGGGGTGATGATGGCTGGGGGATGGTTAGTGAATGGTGATGGGCCAGAAGGTTCCAGGAGCTTTCTGGGCTTTCACTGCAGTCAACTGGGTTGAAACTTCCACATGGCCTCAATATTCACTTCCTGTTTGCATTTCAATAATGACTATGTTCCTATTAGAAGTAAATATATTAATTCACTTACTTTAACCATTTTAATTGTGGGACAGAAAATCTGAAAGAAAGTAGCTGCCCAAAATGTAACACAATTAAGAATTTTTGCACTTTACTTTAATTGGGTTAACAGCTAAACCAAAAAGGAGAAAGAACAAATTTCAAACCAACATTTGAATCATATTTCCTTTTTATTCCCCATTGCCATTTTTATGAGTAAGACTATAAAGGGAATACAAAAGTTGTATATAATCACTTAGCTTTGATGACTTCAGTAATTTAACACTTTCATATATCATCCAGCATTAAAACGGAAAAGCATTAATGTGTCAACTTCTGCTGTCACTTTACCTGTTTTTTGAAACTTGTCTCTGGCAATCACTCATTAATGAGTAATGATTTTCTTTCTCGGAAATTCTGTGTCACTGCTCATGGTTCTGTGGGTCCTTGCGTGGTTGATGAACCTGACCCAGAGCCACATCTCCAACTATACATTTAGCAGCTGTTTCCAGGAGGTGGAAGTGGATTTTTGCCTTGACATCACTGGCACTTCTTTCTCAGGTTCTTTTCTGTACTTCCCCTTGCTGACAGGTGTTCTCAAAGCATCTTCATAAAAGAGGATCTTCCAAATTGACTTATACTGAGCAAGGGTCTCCGAGGCATCTAGGAGATCTCTGCTGTATATCTTGAGGTAAGCCTTCAGGGAGTCTTTGAAATGCTTCTTTGGTCCGCCTCTTGTTTGAGTGTCTTCCTTGAGCTGGACTAAATACTTGGCCAGAAATGCGCAGCAGGTCAGGCAGCATCCAAGGAGCAGGTGAATCGACGTTTCGGCATGAGCCCTTCTTCAGGAATGAGGAGAGTGTGCCAAGCAGGCTAAGATAGAAGGTAGGGAGGAGGGACTTGGGGGAGAGGCGTTGGAAATACGATAGGTGGAAGGAGGTTAAGGTGAGGGCGATAGGCTGGAGTGGGGGTGGGGGCGGAGAGGTCAGGAAGAAGATTGCAAGTTAGGAAGGTGGTGCTGAGTCTGAGGGTCGGGACTGAGACAAGGTGGGGGAGGGGAAATGAGGAAACTGGAGAAATCTGAGTTCATCCCTTGTGTTTGGAGGGTTCCTAGGCGGAAGATGAGGTGCTCTTCCTCCAGCCATCGTGTTGCTATGGTCTGGCAATGGAGGAGTCCAACCTCCATATACATCATATCACCACCCCACCAACCTCCATATACATCATATCATCCGTCGTCATTTTCGCCACCTCCAAACGGACCCCACCACCAGGGATATATTTCCCTCCCCTCCCCTATCAGCGTTCCGAAAAGACCACTCCCTCCGTGACTCCCTTGTCAGGTCCACACCCTCCACCAACCCAACTTCCACTCCCAGCACCTTCCCCTACAACCGCAAGAAATGCAAAACTTGCGCCCACACCTCCCCCCTTACTTCCCTCCAAGGGCCCAAGGGACACTTCCATATCCGCCACAAATTCACATGCACTTCCACACACATTATTTACTGCATCCACTGCACCCGATGTGGCCTCCTCTACATTGGGGAGACAGGCTGCTTACTTGCGGAACGTTTCAGAGAACACCTCTGGGACACCCGGACCAACCAACCAAACCACCCATGGCTCAACACTTCAACTCCCCCTCCCACTCCACCAAGGACATGCAGGTCCTTGGACTCCTTCATCGTCAGACCATAGCAACACGACGGCTGGAGGAAGAGCATCTCATCTTCCGCCTAGGAACACGCCAACCACAAGGGATGAACTCAGATTTCTCCAGTTTCCTCATTTCCCCTCCCCCCACCTTGTCTCAGTCCCAACCCTCGAACTCAGCACCACCTTCCTAACCTGCAATCTTCTTCCTGACCTCTCCACCCCCACCCCCACTCCGGCCTATCACCCTCACCTTAACCTCCTTCCACCTATCGCATTTCCAATGCCCATCCCCCAAGTCCCTCCTCCCTACCTTCTATCTTAGCCTGCTTGGCACACTCTCCTCATTCCTGAAGAAGTGCTCATGCCCGAAACGTCGATTCTCCTGCTCCTTGGATGCTGCCTGACCTGCTGCGCTTTTCCAGCAACACATTTTCAGCTCTGATCTCCAGCATCTGCAGTCCTCACTTTCTCCTAAATATTTGGCCAGCCCAGTAGAGTTAGTTCGGAAGATCATAGCCTTGATGTTGGTGGTGTTAGCTGCTTCAAGAACGTTGATGTTAATAGACCTATCCTTCTAGCTGATATGGAGAATTCATCTCAAAAGCATTGATGTACTTTTCTGCAGCCTTGAAACTAAAGTGAAAAGAAAACTTGCATTTATATCCCTTGCTAATGTTAAGTGCCACACAAGCAATTAACAGACAACTGGTGAATGTTTCCTAGGTTCAAGGACTCCAAGGCAGAAGTCCTTTCCTCTAAGAGCTGTTGGCTAATTAGAACCTGCCAGTATCAACTGAGCCACAACTGAAAAGAGGCAAATAAATGTTTAAATTATGTAACCAATAGCCAATAGAAATAACTGCCCAACATGCAGGAGTACAATTGCGTTTTGGTTAAGGATTGCTTATTATTCACCTTTTATATAAGTCACCAGGTTACCTCACACTTTTCTGCATATTTTGATTTGTAGGTAATAGCATTTTTAGTGACATAGACAACTGTTTTATGTCTCAAATCCTTCACTTTTTAAGATCTAAGCATCATTAATGATATACTACTAGTCAACTTCTAAATTAAACTACCTTTAATATCTCAGACTTCGGCAGATTCATTCTTTCTGGTGACATTGACAAATAAGGACAGAGAATGTGGCTGTGAGAGGAACAATGCATACTCTTTGAAAATACAATTAAAATCACCAGTGCTGAATTCTGTTTGGTGGCACTTGATTTTTGTTCCTCTTTAATGAAATCATAAAATTATTGCACCCACATTTCCCTGATATCTTCTCTATTGCTTTTTAATTGCATTCATTACAAATCTAATTAGCTTAATTGCACACATTTATTAAATTTTCTCAGGTTTCTATTTAATAGTGGGTGATGTATATTAAGCCTGTTGCATCAAGCAATAGACAATTTGCTGCAAAATAAATGTCATTTATAACATACGGCATTCCACAGAGATTGGCACTAGGTCCTGTTTTGATTGTCATTTATATAAACGATTCGGTTGAGAATGTAGGAGGCATGATTAGTAAATTTGCAGATGACGCTAAAATTGGTGTTTTCATGAACAGTGAAGAAGGTTATCTAAGATCAGAAAGAGATCTTGATCAATTGGTCAATGGGCTGAGGAGTTCAGATTAGATTCTCTACTTTTTTAGATTAGATTTCCTACAGTGTGGAAACAAGCCATTTGGCCCAACTAGTTCACACCAACCCTCCAAAGAATGACCCATCCAGACCCATTCCCCTACATTTACCCCTGACTAATGCACCTAATCTACACATCCCTGAACACTATGAGCAATTTCCCACGGCCAATTCACCTGACATCTTTGGACTGTGGGAGGAAACTGGAGCACCCAGAGGAAACCCACTCAGACACAGAGAAAATATGCAAACTCCCACAGACAGTCACTCAAGGCTGGAATCAAACCTCGGTCCATGGTGCTGTGAGGCAACAGTGCTAACCACTGAGCTACCATGCATTTATTTGGATAAATGGGAGGTGTTGTGTTTTGGCAATACAAACAAGGACAGAACTTCTGCAGTTAATGGAAAAGTTCCAGATAGTGCTGTAGAGCAAATAGATCTAGGGATTCAGGTACATAATTCTTTGAAATTTGCACCGCAGGTAAACAAGAGTGGTTAAGAAGATGTTTAGCACACTTGCCTTCACTACTCAGACCTTTGAGTATAGGATTGGGATATCATGTTGAGATTGAACAGGACTTTGGTGAGGCCTCTTCTGGAGTAATGTGTGAAGCTCTGGTCTCCCTGTTATAGGAAGAATATTAATAAGCTGCAGAGGGCTCAGAAAAGATTTACTCGGATGTTACCAGGAATGGAGGCTTTGAGATAAAGGAATAGACTGGAACGACTGGGACCTTCTTCACTGGACCATAAGAGGTTGAGGTGTGACCTTATTGGAGGTTTATAAAATCATGAAGGGCATGGATAAGGTTAATGACAAGGATCTTTTCCCTAGAATGGGGGGAGTTCAAAACTAGGGGACAATTTTTTAAAGTAAGAGGAGAAATATTTAAAAAGGGCATAAGAGACTTTTTTTTTACACAGAAAGTGGTTCATGTCTGGAATGAACTGCCAGAGAAAGTGATGGATCCAGGCACAGTTACAAAGTTTAACAGACGTTTGGGTAAGTACATGAATAGGTAAAAACAATGACTACAGATGCTGGAAACGAGAGTCTAGATTAGAGTGGTGCTGGAAAAACACAGCAGTTCAGGCAGCATCCAATGAGCAGTAAAATTGACGTTTCGGGCAAAAGCCCTTCATCAGGAATACAGGCAGAGAGCCTGAAGGGTGGAGAGCTAAGTGAGAGGAGGGTGGGGGTGGGGAGAAAGTAGCATACCTGGGAGTTGCAGTGGGAGAGGGACTCCCTGAGATTCTTGTAGAGAACATGAATAGGAAAGGTTTGGAGGGATATGGCCAAGTGCAGGCAGGTGGGTCAAGTTTAGTTTGAGAACATGGTTGGCATAGACTGATTGGACTGAAGGGTCTGTTTACATGCTGTATGACTGTATGACACTGTATACACAGAACTCCATTCTCTAGATATTATCAACTTCTCAGTTATAAATTCCTTGGCCTGTATTTTGCAGTTAGCTGTGAGGATATAGCTCTGACTATTGAACTCAAACTATGACCCCATTACAAGGATACTTGCAACTTAAATAGGAATACAGAAACCTTGGAGACAGTTGCTGGTGGCTGTGAGTTTCAGAGGTTGACAGTCTGGAAAGAAACAGAAAACTTAGTTGGCAGAAAAGAGTGCCCGGGGAAAACATAGATGAGAAAATCCTGTATCTCTGAGCCCATTATGTTACTCTGCAGCAAATGTGGCAGACTGTCAAGCCAAGGTGGGACTCCTGAGCCACACATGCTGCAGAACCTAAGGTTGACTACCAAGATGCATTCCATCTTCTCATGAGATGGAAGGCTGTCAAATCAGTATTGATTTGAACCTGATACTAAGGGGATCTGCAGCCATTGAGCAACAGTGATGTTTTCAAGCAGAGTAAGCAACAAATCACATTGAAGTATTCTTACATAAAGCAAACAAAGATATAAAATACTAATTATCTTTCACTTTTTATAAATTTTACAATCAGTGAATTACAAAATGAAATATTATAAAATATTTTTGAAAAATTACAAAAAATGTGGATTTTTAAAAATCATAGTGGAAACATTTGACAATATATATGTGTGTCCTATTATAGGAACAGAAGGGGGCCATTCACCATATTAGGTCTGATCACCACTCGAAACGAACATGGCTTATTAAACACGTTAATGTCTTCTATCCACCTCATCCCTCTAACCTTGTACATCAATCACCAGAAAACTATACTTAAACTGTACTTAAAATTTCATAGAATCCTTACAGGTCCTTTGGCCCAACAGGTCCACACTGACCTTCCAAAAAGTAGCCCACCCAAACCCATTCCCCTACATTTATCCCTGGCTAATGCACCTAGCCTACACATCCCTGAACACTGCAGACAATTTAACATGGCCAATTCACCTAACCTGCACATCTTTGGATTGTGGGAGGAATCCTGAGCACTCAGAGGAAACTCACGTAGACACGGAGAGAAGGTGCCAACTCCACACTGAGGTTGGAATCAAGCCTGGGTCTTTGGTGCTGTGAGGCAACAGTGCGAACCACTGAACCACCATGTTACAACTACAACATCAAGCTACAGCTACATCATACTGCAACTGGACATTGAGAAGAAAATAGAAAAAATGGACTGCTGAACCAAAACTTTTGCAGTAATATCGTGAAATAGAAACAGAGAGCCATGGTGACACTGGTAAGTGGTCACTCTTTGCGAATAACACACAAAAAACAATACTTCTCACTGCATTTTGGTATATGTGACTATAATAAATCTAATCTAATTAAAGTCTTATATAGCTGCAACATGACTTGCCAAATTTTATACTCAATGCCCGACCAATGACAGCAAGTATGCCATACGCCATCTTTACCACTTCATTCGTTTGTGTTTCCACTTTCCTCTATGCTCTTGGACCCAAGTTCCCTCAGTACATCAATGGCGCTAAGCATCCTGTCAGAAGAAGTGAGAATCAACTACTTTCATGATTAATAAAGGAGAGAAAACCCAGTAATTAGTACAAAGCAGGCTGTCCATCAACTCCAGTTTTGCTACGGTTCCTTGATCCATATTTCATCAAATGTGATCTTGATATCAAGGGTAGTCACTCTCACCTCCACTCTTGGATTCAGCTCTCTTTTATCCATGTTTAAACTGAGGCTGCGATGAGGTCAAGAACTGAATGGTCCTGGTGGAACCCAAACTAGGCATTACTGTGCAGGTTATTGCTGAGCAAGTGCTGCTTGATAACACTGTTGGTGACCCTTTCCATTAGTTTTCTAGTGATCAAAAGTGGACTGATAGTGGGTAATGGGCCAGGTTGGATTTGTACTGCTTTTTGGATACAAGATTTAATTGAGCAATGTTCCACATTGTTGCATAGATACCAATGTTGTAGTACTGCAGAGGGCTGTTGTGGAATATATTTGAGGCTGAGATAGACAGGTTTTTATTCACTGAGAGAATAGAGGGTAAAAAGGGCAAAGACAAGAAAGTGGAGTTGAGGATTTTTACACCAGCCAATTTCTCATTAAATGTTCTGGAGCACAAGTCTTCAGTTGTATCAATGCAATGTTGTCAAGACTCATAGACTTTGCAGCATCCAGTGCCTCCAGGTAGGTAGTTTCCTGATATCACTTGGAGTGAAGTAAATTGTCTGAAGATTGTTGTCTCTAATGCTGGGGATCTCAAGAGGAGGCCAAGGTGGATCTTCCAGCCAACACTTCTGGATCAGTAATAACATTCATTGTATAATGCTTTTTGGTTGCATACCTTAGTTAACAATACCACTTGAATATGTATTCCTGATTTTGATTTCATACTTGACATAACTTCAAGATTAAGTAGAGTTTTGCTCATTGTGAGCTCAAGTCTAGTACCTAGAGAAGTAGCTTCCATTGATCTTTTGGCCCATTTATTGGACAGAATAATCATATCTTGCTGGCTTACTTTTATTCATTCTGCTCATATACAGTTCTCTTCAACATAGGAACAGATATAAAGTATTTACTTAACAAGTCTGCTGTTTCATCATTACTTATTATTATCCACTCGCATTTCTTATTAATGAGACCACAGTCTCCATCAACACTTTTGTTAAAATGTTTATAAAATATTTCAGTGTTATCTTTGATTTTGTTTGCAAGTTTATGTCATACAACCTTTCATGTTTTTCTCAGACAGTCCCGGTCTGCTGGATTTCCACTTTTGCTTACAACAATGTTTATTGTTCCCAAGAGATGAAAAGCTCACGCTAGCAAAAGAAGTTGACTGATTATTATATAGGATTAATGGACATTGTTATGTCAAGGTAATTACATTTTATTTTGCATCTAGATGAGTTATGTCTGACTTGGGCTGGTGTTGACTGCAAACAGAGGAACGGAGGAACAGAAGTAGGCCATTTGGCCCCCCATGCCTGTCAGCCATTCAATGAGATCATGGCTCATCTATGGCCAAACTCCATATACCTGCCTTTGGCACATACCCCTTCATGCCTTTGCTTAATAAAAAAGTATTGTCTCAGATTTAAAATTAACAACTGATTCAGCAGACTTGACCAGGAATGTCTCAAAATAAATCTAAAAGAATATTAAATTTGTTACATAAGTGAAATATATGTGACCTGAATGTATGTGACACCAGATTCATTCCTTGTCCCTAGTTTAGAATGTTTATTTTTCCTTCCATTCTTCTACCTTTCAACCAGGCTATGCTGTAGTTTAATTGGAGAGAGGTTTTATATATAAAAACAGCTCTTTGTCAATGCCACTCTAAAGCAGCTATAAGTAGGTGTGTGGGATCAATCCAGCATGACTTGTCTTCTGATTTTTCTATCCATTTGCCTTATCTCATTTTAATTAAGGATCTTTTCTCCTTCCATGCCTCCTCATCTGAAAATGCTGACTCATACAGTCTTCACTCTAATAACCACTCCTCAAGTCTTGGCAGTATGCATCAAAAGGCAATTTGTCAATTCATTAGGTGTACACTTTCCATCAAAACTCATCATATAAATATCTCTCCAGTTTTACTTGTTAAATCCATCATTTAATAGGATAATCTGAATGCATTGCAGTGAAGTACAATGGCCTCCCGATTGTTTCCTTTATAGAGTACAGTAGTATAGGGTTAGCTCACCAGATAGGTAGTCCTGGGCTCTTGACCAATAATCTGGAGATACGAGTTTGAAACTCCATGACAATGATAAGGGGTTTTAAGTTCAATTAAATATGTTTAAAGAGTTGAAATTAATATTATTGATTGTGAACTTACAGGATATCACAAAAACCTATCCAGTTGACTAAAATCATTGAAGAAAGAAAGTCAGCTGTCTTCACCTGTGGTCACCAAAACATGATACCTGACCTGAACCAATATGGTTCAGTCTTCAGAAGTAGCCTAGCAAAGCACTCAACTGTATTTAACAAGTCAATCCACCACCACTTCTCAAGAGCAATTAAGAATAACATTGGACTTGTCTACAATGTTCATGTCCCATTAATGATTTTTTTTGCCGGTAGTATGCTGAAAACCAAACCTGCTATTTCTGAAGTCATCACAAAAGCTTTTTTTTTTAAATCAAAGTATGCAAAGACTCCAATTTTCTTTTCAGACAGGCCCAGGTTCACAGATCAGATTTGTGTACTTAACAAGAATTGCTACTTGTTGCAAACAAATAGATTCTAACCACAGCGAAACAGTAATCATTGTTGATATACAATTCTACGAGCTAAAATTAACCTTTTAACCTTAAGAATCTTAAGAAGGGCTCATACCCGAAACGTCGATTCTCCTGCTCCTTGGATGCTGCCTGACCTGCTGCGCTTTTCCAGCAACACATTTTCAGCTCTGATCTCCAGCATCTGCAGTCCTCACTTTCTCCTTTTAACCTTAATGCCTCCCAGCCCACAAAAACAGACAGACATAGATAGAAATTGCTGGAGAAAGTCAGCAGGTTTGGCAGCATCTGTGGAGAGCAAAAATAGAGTTAACATTTCAAATCCAGTGGTCCATCTTCAGAACTAGGACTCAAAATACTAACTCTATTTTCTCTCCACAAATGCTGCCAAAGGGAGAAGGTGCTGAGTCTCTCCAGCAATTTTTGTTATCGTTTGTTTCAGATCTCCAGCACCCAGAATTCTTTCTTATATTATATTAGGAAAGATTGGTGTTATGGGAAGAGGGAAAAATGAACTGAGGAAAACAGTCAATGATCCAAGTAGGAGAACGTGAGGACTGCAGATGCTGGAGATCAGAGCTTAAAAATGTGTTGCTGGAAAAGTGCAGCAGGTCAGGCAGCATCAAAGGAGCAGGAGAACCGATGTTTTGGGCATAAGCCCTTGCTTATGTCCGAAATATCGATTCTCCTGCTCCTTTGATCTGCCTGACCTGCTGTGCTTTTCCAGCAACACATTTTTAAGTTCAATGATCCAAGTCCATCGAGGTGATTGAGATTATCCTTTCTGCTTGCTAGGATTTCCCAGTCTTTAATCTTTTTTCTCAATGTTCTTTACACTTGTTTGCAGGAGGCACAGCGATTGGTACATTAACTGATGAGGCTCCTAGTTACTTGCTAAAAGTTACAGCTTATAGCATTTGGTGAAGGAAGGCTTTATTCAGACTTTGGTTGTTTTGATGGAGAGAAAGGCATATCACCTGCCCCTTCAACAGTCTGAAGTCTTCAATCAATATTGTTCATACCCACAAACTATTCAGCCATCCAACTGACAATCAGATAGTTTTTTTGTTGGGCTGATGGCCTTTGGCATCCCCAACTGGTCACAATTCCACAAATAAATCAGCAATCGGCCAAAAATTCACCATGTACTCAACTCCTGTTACTAACCCATCTACAAACAGTTTCTCATATAGCTTGAACAAAGTAACTGTAAACACAACTTACAATGTGCTTCAATAAGTTTATTCTATTAAAAGAAACATTCTACAATCCTTGGTTTTTAAAACAATCCTTTCTCCATTTCATTTCATAATACCGAAAAGTAATAAGATACAGTATTTACATTTTAAGAATGAGATCAGCCTAGTTAGCTCAAATCAGAAATTAAAATTTTGAAATAAATGTTTAAATTTTGGAGGGCATTTGGAGAAAGCCAATTTTTTTTCACATATAGAATAATGTAACCCTAGTGAAGCAATGTCTGAGCTATTGAATCTGTCCTGTCTTAGTTGTAAAATTTAATTTTCATGGAAAAAAAAAGTCTCTTATTTTGACAATTTCATCTGTATGAATATGCTTGCAAAAATCCTCCATGCTTTCAACATTGACCTAGTTTTCAATCATCACTGTCTCCATTTCACCACTAGCTTCCACTGTTTTAGCCTTTATTCCTCTGGAAATTCATCCATCAGGTATATACCGTATCATTTGCTTCTTCTTGTTTTCAAAGATATCTCTTAGCCCCTTCATTTTAAACATGTTTTCACTCTTTTCTAGCCTGTCTTTTATCTCTTACCAACTTCATAACATACTTTGCTCCTTATATGCTCTTAATATGCAAGCTTTCGAAAGATAACTTGTTACAGAATTTCGTTCTAACCAACTGTAGATGTGATTAAATTAGCACCTTAGAAACTGCAAAGGGAAGAGTCAATTAATTGGCTCATATTCAGATGTCCTGAGAAATACATTTTGCTTCCTGCAGGACAAGCTGTGTCAAGCCTGCTGATTTAACTGCTACTGCCTGAAGAATCATTCTGGTACACTGGTATGTGGCAGTCCACATGAACGGTTTTGCAGCTGTTGCAACCAAAATATTTGAACATCAGCAGCAGAGGCTTAATCAATTGAAAATGTGAATTAATATTTTGTTGAATAGCAAATGCAATAAAACTCAACTTTTTACATCATTGCAAATAGTAAGTTGTGACAAAGATTAGAATTTTTCAGCTTGGAAGAAGACCAGATATCAAACTCAAGCTTATCTCATTGATTTGCTATGTTCAGGAAGAAATCATTCAAAATACAAAAATAAAGTTAACTTGAATTGAACTTAAAGTGCTGTCCAGTTCTGCTTGCTTTAGTCATAGTCATAGAAATGTACAGTATGGAAACAGACCCTTCAGTTCAACTCGTCCATGCTGACCAGATATCCCCAACCTAATCTGGTCCTGATTTGGAGATGCCGGTGTTGGACTGGGGTGTACAAAGTTAAAAATCACACAACACCAGGTTATAGTCCAACAAAAGCTAGTCCAATGAAAGCTAATGTGCTTCCAATTAAACCTGCTGGACTATAACCTGGTGTTGTGAGATTTTTAATCTGGTCCTATTTGTCAGCATTTAGCCCGTATCCCTCTAAACCCTTCCTATTCATATATCCATTCAGATGCCTTTTAAATATTGTAATTGCCTCCACCACTTCCTCTGGTAGCTCATTCCATACATGCACCAGCCTCTGCGTGAAAATGTTGCCCTTTAAGTCCCTTTTAAATCTTTCCTCTCTCACCCTAAACCTCTCACCCTAGGGATACTCCCACCCCAGGGAAAAGACCTTTTTTTAAACTTATCCATGTCCCTCAAGATTTTATAAACATCTATAAAGTGACCCCTTAGCCTCCAAGACTAAGGAAAATAATCCCAGCCTATTCAGCCTCTCCCTATAGCTCAAAACCTCCTTTGGAGTAGCACAGTGGTTAGCACTGCTACCTCACAGTGCCAGGGACCCAGGTTCAATCCCTGCCTCGGGCAACCACCTATGGAGTTTGCACATCCTCCCCGTGTCTGCTTGAGTTTCCTCCAGGTGCTCCGGTTTCCTTCCACAGTCCAAAGGTGTGCAGGTTAGGTGAATTGGCCATACTAAATTGCCCCATAGTTTTAGGTGCATTAGTCAGAGGTAAATGTAGGGGTCTTGGTGGATTGCTCTTCGGAGGATCAGTGTGAACTTGTGGGGCCAAAGGGCCTGTTTCCACACTGTAGGGAGTCTAATCTAATCTAACCCTGGCAATATCCTCGTAAATCTTTTCTGAACCCTTTAAAGCTTCACAACACCCTTCTTATAGCAAGCAGGGACACCAGAATTGCACACAGTGTTCCAAAAGTGGCCGAACCAATGTCCTGTACAGCAATAATTCCTATACTCAATATACTGACCAATAAAGATAAGTATACCAAATGCCCTCTTCACTAACTTATCTACCTGTGACTCCACTTTGAAAAGACTGTGAACCTGAACTCCAAGGTCTCTTTGTTCAGCAACACTCCACAGGACCTTGTCATCAAGTGTATAAGCCCTGTCCTGATTTGCCTTTCCAAAATACAGCACCTCACATTTATCTAAATTAAACTCCACCTTCCACTTGTATTACTTCATTATTTGTTTTTGGATTTTTCAATGTCACAAATACTATAGCTAAAAGCAGATCAGATCTCCATGTCTAGAGCACATTAATGTCGGTGATTGTACTTGGTTTTGACTCCATCGTACAGCAGGCTGCATTCTGCATTTTAGGCAAGATTGTATGTATCTTTTTCTCAGCCAGCTTTGGCCCTTTGTTGCAATTACAGAAATCGAATTATTCTTCTCATATAATCCATGCTGAAGCTGATCTGAGAGAGTTCAATGGGAAGCAGGAAAGCTCACAAATTGCTTTAAATCTGTGTTCCACTAGAATTTAAGTATTGTAAATTTGAAAGGGAGAGAGTGCTGGTAATGAAACATCTTCCTGCTTAATGACATGCATTCTTTCATTGTTTTAACAAACCTCATAATGTAAGAAGACTACATATCACACTCAAGATTATCTCATTGATTTCAAAGTCTTCATGATAATTTTTACTTTCTTCCTTAATTGTTATCAACCACTTATCAAGGCATTATATTAATCATACAGCACAGAAACGCCAAGGTAATCTATGTCACTGTTTATGTTTCACAATAGACATTCTCCCATTAGAGTCAAAAAGTGTGGCGATGCTAAAGCACGGCCAGTCAACCAGCATCTGAGGAGCATGAGAGTTGATGTTTCGAGCATAAGCTCTTCATCAGGAGCATTGTCCCATTATACTCCATTTAACCTTTTCTGAATGTTTTAGTTAATGCCTTTCCCTTATGTCTGATCTAGCTATCCCTTAAATTAATCATTATGATTTGCCTCAATTATTCCATGTTGCAACAAGCTCCTACTGAGTAAAGAGGTTTCTCTTGAATTTCTTACTGTATTTTTAAATAGCTATCTTCTATTTGTATGTTGTGTATAAGTTTGGACTCCTCCATATTGGAAATATCTTCAATGTATTTACCTTCAATAAACTAGGTCTATTAAAGGAGGGCCTGTTGAAAATACATGATCTGTAAGCTTCACAAGGTCAGGAAGATCACATCCAGGGTAAATATATAGTTCAGGGACTTTGCAGACGTGTGAGAACTGACAAATCTTTTTTCTATTCCTCCATTTTAAAAGTCAGTCATCTTGTGAAAAGGTTAATAAGGTAGCTGGCTGAGGGACAGTTATTAATCAATCAATCAGTCACCTGTAACCTGAATAGGACCTTAACAGGTATTAATTACTATTGAAGCTTAACTAGTGTGAGTCATCTCTGCTCACCTCAGCTGTACTTAAGAAAGGGCCTATCAAAGAGCATAATCCATAGTTTGTGGCACAGTGATCATGTCACTAACTCAGACCCCACAGATCTGGATTCAAGTCCTACCTGCACCAGATCAATGAAAGTAACATCTCTGAACAGGTTGATTAAAAATACCTCAATAAACTTCATGTGGTCAAGAAGGAGAGATTACTTCCAGAGTGAGACACATCCCAAGTGAATGTATAATTCAGGGAATTTGGAGGCAGGGTGGGGATTGCATAACCAGGGCTGTTGAAAGGGTGAATGAGGTGTTCAGTTGCATGGAGAATTTTGGAAAAAGTTAAAGAGGAAGGGCTTACCAGAAGTTATTATGTTTTCAGATGCACTAATAGAACAGAGAGTATGGAATGAGTGAGGAATCAAACTTCAGGCACAGCACATGAGGGGACAACTATGAGAAGGGAGGTATTCAATGCAGGATTGAGGCTGTCATATGTAAATGCACGCAGTGTATGAAATAATATAAATAAGCTTATGGTGCTGATTGAAATTGACAGGTCTGATGTTGTGGATATCCCAGATGTGTCTGCAAGAGGATCAAGGCTGGGAACTAAATATCCAAGGTTATGCATACTATTGAAAGGACAGGCAGATGGGCAGAAGGAGTGGGGTTGCCTTGTTAGTGAGAAATTAAATTAAATTGATCACAAAAATGGATATAAAGGAGGAAGGTGTAGAATCTGAGTTGGTAGAGTTGAGGAACTGTGAAGGGAAAAGGACCCTGATGGGCATTATGTACAGGACTCCTAGAAGTTGTCAGGATGTGAGGAAGACAATAAATCAGGAGATAGATTTGGCATTTAAATACACTATTACAATAATTATTAAGGACTTCAATATGCAAGTGGACTGGGAAAATCAGGTTGGAGTCGGATCTCAAGAAAAGGAGTTTATGGAATATCTACAAGACTTGTTTTTACAGCAGCTTGTGGTAGAACCCACTAGAGAATAGGCAGTTTTGGTTTTTGTGATGTGTAATGGCAGACTTGAGTGGGGAGCTTAAGGCACCTGTAGGGGACAATAGAATTCACCCTACAGATTGAGAGGGAAAAGCTGAAATCAGATGTAACTGTATTAAAATTAAGTAGGAAGTAACTAAAAAGACACCAGGGAGGAGGTGGCCAGTGCTAATTTTGGAAGGGAAGATGATGGCATGGCAATGACAGAAGTTTCTGAGGGTAATCGGTAAGCACAACAGAAAGTCATCCCAAAGAAGAAGAAACATACTATGGGGAGGATGAGGCAACCGTGACAATAAGGGAAATCAGGGACAGCATAAGTGCAAAATAAAATGCATACAATGTAGTGAAGATTTTTGGAAAGCCTTTAAAAACCAACAAAGGATAACTGAGAAAGCAATAAGGGGGAGACAAGATGAAATGAGAGTAAGCTAGCTAATAATATAACAATAGATTGCAAGTTTTATTTTGAAATATAACAAGTAAGAGAGGCAAGAGTGAACATTATACCAGTGGAAAATGAGGTTGGAGGGGTAGCAATGGCGAACAAAGAAATAGCCAAGGAACTGAATAAGTAATTTGCCTCAGGTTTTAATAGAACACGCCAACCACATGCCAGAATATCAAGAGAATTTGGGGACAGAGGTGAACATACTGGCCATCACTAAGGAGAAGCTTAAAGATCTGAAGGTGTATAAATTATCCAGATCGGATGGGCTACAACCCAGAGTCCTGAAGGAGACAGCTGGAATCAAGGAGGGTCCCAGAAGATTGAAAATAATGATGTTACACCTCAGTTGAAGAAAGAAGGGAGGCAAAAGGCAGGAAACTGTAGGCCTGTTAGTATGGCCTCAGTTGTTAGTGCGATTTTAGAGTCCATTGTAAAATAGAGTTGAGTCAGCACAACTTTATCAAGGAAAGGTCATGACAGATTTGTTAGAATTCTTTTTAACTGCCCTTCTATGGCAGAGTGTTAGTGTCCCTACTCCTAGACCAGAAGGCCCAGGTTCAAGTCCTACCTGCTGTAATAACATCTCTGAACTGATTGATTAGAAAAATAACTTAATAAGAAGTGTTTTGAGGAGGTAATGAGCAAAATAGACAAAGGACAGCCCCTGCACGTGATAGATTTGGGTTTCCAAAAAAACATTTGCCATTGTGCCATACAGGAGGCTGCTAAATAAGATGAGACCCCATGGTGTTAGGGGCAAGGTACTGGCATGAATAGAGGATTGGCTGACTGGCAGAAGGCAGAGAGTGGGGATAAAGGTTTTTTTTTCAGGATAGCAGCCAATGATAGTGGATTTCTGGAGGGGCCTTTGTTGGGACCACTACCATTTATATTCTACATTAACAATCTGGACAAAAGAACTAAGGGCATTGTTGCTGTTAGCAGATGACACAAAGATAGGTGGAGGGGCAGGTAGTGTTAAGGGACCAGGGATGCTGCAGAAGAATTAGATTAGATTACTTAAGTGTAGAAACAGGCCCTTTGGCCCAACAAGTCCACACCGATCCGCTGAAGTGAAACCCACCCAGACCCATTCCCCTACACCTTACACTACAGGCAATTTAGCATGGCCAATTCACCTAACCTGCACATTTTTGGATTGTGGGAGGAAACCCACACAGGCACGGGGAGAATGTGCAAACTCCACACAGTCAGTCGCCTGAGGCGGGAATTGAATCCAGGTCTCTGGCACTGTGAGGCAGCAGTGCTAACCACTGTGCCACCGTGCCACCCACTAAAATTAGATTAGATTCCCTACAGTGTGGAAACAGGCCCTTCGGCCCAACCAGTCCACACTGACCCTCCGAAGAGTAACCCACGCAGACCCATTTCCCTCTGACTAATGCACCTAACACTATGGGCAATTTAGCATGGCCAATTCACCTGAATGTTGACAGATTAGGAGAGTAGGCAACTAAGTGGCAGATGGAATACAATATAGGAAAGTGTGAGGTTATACACTTTGGGAGGAACAATAGAGGCATAGACTATTTTCTAAGTGGAGAAAGGCTTCAGAAATCTGAAGCTCAAAGGGATTTAGGAGTTTTACTTCAGGACTCATTAAGGTGAACATGAAGGTTTAAACAGCAGTTAGGAAGGAAAATGCAATGTTCACATTTTTTTCGAGAGGGCTAAAATACAAGAGCAGGGATGTAACTGCTTTTGTTAAGGCTGTATAAGGTTCTAGTCAGAGTACATTTGGAATACTGTGAACAGTTTTGGGCCCAAAACTAAGGAAGGATGTGATGGTGTTGGAGGGGGTTCAGAGAAGCTTTTAGAAGAATGGTCCCAGGAATGAAGGGCTTGTCACATGAGGAGTGGTTGAGAATTCTAGGTCTGTACTCGATGGAGTTTAGAAGGATGAGAAACTTACAAACTACTAAGAGGTTTGAATAGAATGGACATGGAGAAGAGTTTTCTATTGATAGGAAAGACTAAGACTCGAGGGCACAGCCTCAGATTGAAGAGGTAACCCTTTAGAACTGAGGTGAGGTGCAATTTCTTTAGCCAGAGGGTGACTAATTGTGGAATTCATTGCCACAGAGGGCTGTAGTGGCCAAAGCATTTAGTGTGTTTGAGGTAGAGAGGTTGCTGATTGGTATGGGGATCAAGTTTTTTTTTGGGAGAAGGTAGAAGAATGGGGGATGAGAAACTTACCAGCCATGGCAGAGCAGAGTCAATGAGTCAAATGGCCTAATTGGGCTAGTATATTTTACGGTCATATAAAATCATCTCACAATTTTTAAAGTCACCACGTTTTCAAATGCAACAAGCTCCATGCTGTGCAATATTTCCTGATAATTATAACCTCAGCGTTAGCACTAACCTTCTAATCTAATTTTTCACAACTTCTCCAGTTTCTCTGTTTCCTCATTTGCAATACAGAAACCAGGACTGTGCTCAGAAATCCTAAATATGCTCCAAAATCAGGTTTTTACAAGTTTAACACAACCTCTAGAAAGAGCTGCAAGGTTAAAAGCCCTGGACGTCATTCAATCCTTCTTCTTTGGACAGATTGTCTAATAATTTTGAATTTTTCTGCTGAGCTTGCAGTTACTGTGCTAGCTGGCAATCTATTCCAGGTATTAATAGTTTAACATTTAAATTGTTTTTGTTTACCACTTGCAATAGTTGGAAGTAAAGGTTACTATCGGGGAATTTTTTCAACATATTGTGTTCTTATCCCCACTTATCTATCAGAAAGAATTCTTACGTCTTATTGCTTAATGGATCTATATTAAAATCTGACATTTCTTTTGCCAACAGTTGCAATGAATCATGAATAATGAGTGGGATGTCACCGATGTTAAAACTGATTTCCAGCTAAGTATAATTTTAACTATTAAAATATTCCCTTTATGTGGATATTCCTGTTCTCCTCAAGTTATAATTAATAAGCAAATTCTTTCCCTGGTAATAATTACCCTTCATTCGCTTTTGATTTTTTACATGCAAAATCTGCTCACAATTATGCAATGTTGACTATCCAGAACTAATCATCAAATCAAAGCCAACCATATCCAGATGACATCTGCAATAAGAAAGCAACATTTATTTTATCTACAATATTTTTCTTAAAAAGAAAAAAAATCTGTGCATGACAATTTACTAATTTAATTGGAAAATAGTAGTCAGGTTTTGACTAATTTGTTGTTTTTTTCAGTAATGCTTTTAAAAGATTACTATTATTGTCCTTGCACTTAAAAATAAAACTTTATTTTAACAGCCTGCCACTGGCAGAGCCACAAATGGATTCATATTGAGTCATTCAAAATAATGATTAATTTGACTGGGGTAGGGGTAGTTATTTATGTGGACAGGGCTAGTCTCCAGCACAATGACTTTTAAACTATCACAGAAGATCATTGCAAAACGCAATTTGCATTGAGTGTGATTTATTTTAAACTCCTGTGATCTTCAGGTTAAATTTGGGAGAACTGCACTGAAAAAAACCAATGAAGACTGCTGCCCACTATGTTCACATTCAAACCATTCATTTGTACAAAGAACAAAATTAGACCCAGCAGTATTTGCTACGACATACCACAAACTTCCTTTCTCGAATGTGCACAACACTACTTAACTCATGGCTTCCTGTGTAATAATCAGCCATCTATTCATGCTGTTAAACTTGCCCATTCCAGATGTATTTTAGTTTCCAAGAAGCCTCCTGTGAGACATTTCTGAAAATCAATACATTGTATAATCTAAGTTAAAAATCACACAACACCAGGTTATAGTCCAACAGGTTTAATGGAAGCACACCAGCTTTCGGAGCAACGCTCCTTCATCAGGACCTGTTGTGTGATTTTTAAATTTGTACACCCCAGTCTAACACTGGCATCTCCAAATCTTGTATGATCTATGTTTGCTTTATCTATTCAATCAGTCTATTCTTCAAAAACTTGATTTGTCAACTATGACCTATCTTTAATCAATTCTTGCTGATAATCCTTAATTTTCACATGCATTTATGAACTGCCCTGAATTTTACCTTCTTGTACCTTCAATTTTACTATTGTTGTGGAATCAACAATCATGAACATCATTGATCAGACACTCAGGTGAAGCAACATCATCATCATAGCAAATGCTGAATGCACTATGAAGTGGAGCTCACTTCCTGTGCTTCTAAACCTCTCTACAGTATACCAACCTTAATTCAAAAGTATAGTGCAATATACACATAGGAGGAAAAGGTATTCATTTCAGCAGTGCGACTGCTACTAATCCAACCCCTCAGACAATGGTGCGCAGTGGCTGCAGAATGTATAATGTGCAAGATGAACAGAGCAATTTTCCCAGGTTACTTTGACAGCACTTTTCTTCCCTAAAGCCTCTAGCATTGCACTGTCCTAGTTCCCTTCAAATCACTCACAATCCTGGATGTGTTAGGCCATTCCTTGACCTGTGCTGCATAAAAATCATTAGTTAGCATCATCAGGGCATAGCATAAGCGCAGTAACAGCAGTGGTTTTAAAATAAAAGTAGTGTCATTGTCATAATGACAGTGGCATGATGGCTCAGTGGTTAGCACTGCTGCCTCACAGTACCAGCGACCTGGGTTTGATTCCACACTCAGGCGACTATCTATGTGGAGTTTGCCCATTCTCGCCATGTCTACAGGGTGCTCCAGTTTCATCCCATAGTCCAGAGATGTGCAGGTTAGGGAGATTGGCCACATTGATATCACCCTTGGTATCCAGGGATGTGCAGGCTAGGTGGGTTAACCATGGGAAATGCAAGGTTACAGGAATAGGGTATAGGAGGTGGAGGTGGGTGTGTTTGGAAAGCTCTTTAGAAGGTCGATGTGGACTTGATGGGCCGATTGGTCTGTTCCCACACTGTAAGGATTCTATGATTAAATCACTTGTGCATGGGAAATAAGGATGAACAATTAAAATGATCCTTTTCAGTGATTCTCCACAACTTGAGAGCATAGTGTTTGGGGTCACAGATCTTTAAAACTAATTGATGATTTGAGACTTTGAGACATTTTAATATGATAAACATGATATGGATGCATTATTAGGAAACCACACACATAGATCTCCAACCTTCTTTTCCTTAGTATAGTGGTAATTCAATAGACTTTTCTGACCTGCTCTATATTTGCTAAACTCTTAAAATCCCCAAGTTAAACTCCAGATTACTGACACAATATACACTTTCATTTCTAGTCAGTTTTCTTGGAAGGAACCTTCATAGTAATCAGATGTGTCTGTGTGTGGGTTGACCAACTGTTATTAACATAAAACCTGTGAATTTTAAAGCAGCACGGAACCTTCATGGAGGAGTAGCAGTTGGAATACAGATGAGTTTCATTTAATTTTAGTATGATTCAAGAAAATATCTTTCAGGTTTGAAGCTTTTTCAATTCTTTTTGTACATCTGATAAATTGCTTCTGCTCTGCGAAATGGTTTGCTGCCAGTCAACCAGTGAATAACACTGTCATATCGGTGATCCTAAATAAGGATGGATACCATTTTTCAGCATACTTAATGCAAGTGTCAGGATATGTGATATTCTGGAAACAGATGTTGGTGATAATTTCTGTCCCACAAGCAATGTCCAGCAGAGGTAACCAAACTTCAAAAAATTAATCCAATGCCTAAACCATACTGATACTGAGAAGATCGATATTAGAAATTGGTCAGACTCACTGATAGTAGAGGTTTCTCTGGAACATATATGAAAACTGAAATTATGTGAAGCCCCTGTCAATGATTTATAAATCAGTACTGAAGTTGCAATATCACTGAAGTTCTGGTTTATCTAAGGAGTGTTTATAGTTTGCTGGAACTTTCCTATTGTCATATAAGGAGGAATTATATGGGGGTTTGAACAACATAAGCTTGGGTGAGGAATGTGGCAGAATTGTGCGAAGTTCAGCGAAGACTATCTTGGTATTGGGAACAACTCACTGCTTCTGAGCATCAAGCCAAGATGCAGCAAGTTGCCTATTAAGGAGGATCATTGCTTGTTAATAACCTTAGTAACTGCACATTTTGCCTTATTGGTATGCAGCTCTTAATTTACCATCCACTACAATAAACTAGAAGCCATGAATTCTTGACATGGAAGTCAGGACAGCTACAGAGTGACTTCAGTTAACTGCTTGCACCAAAAGGAATCCAAATTCATCACCAGGTACCAATACTCAGGGCACTCTCCTTGTGCATGGCCACTTGCACTCCTTGGACATTGGCATCTGATATATGCCAACCTTTAAGAGTCATCATGGCACATCTCCAACCTAATCATTGTACCCTTCTACATTTCAATGTTGCACCTTGGACTGAACTGACAACAAACATTGTAATGTTGCAACAGGACACTTTGTGCTCAGAGACACAATCCCAGATCATGGATTAGACCAGGCTCCATCTTTGACATGTTTGTTTATTCTCTTAGTGCTCAGTCACATTGAGGCTACCTGAATGCTAACAACATTCCTGCCTTCTCAGCCAAAGATACCAGGTTCACAGTTCTACTGGCCCACCTTGTTGTTTAGTGGAGACATGGAAACTTGTCATGGTTATCAACAATTGTCAGTGAAGCTTTTAGAATCCCTACATTGTGGAAGCAGGCCATTCAGCCCAACAAGTCTACATTGACTCTCCCAAGAGCATCCCACCCAGACTCACCCCTTACCCTCTCCCTGTAACCCTGCATTTCCCATGACTAATCCACCTAACCTACACATCCATGGACACTGTGGACAACTGAGCACAGCCAAACCACCTAAGTTGCACATCTTTGGACTGTGGAAGGAAACTGGGCCACCTGGAGGAAACCCATGTTGATACGGAAATAATTACAAACTCCACACAAGCCATCACCCAAGGCTGAAATTGAACTTGGACTAAGCTTGCACCCACAGAACAAACAATTTTAGTTTTGGCATTCAGCAGTTGTTGCTGAGTCTGAGAAAGATTGGAAGATAGTGAATCTCTCCCAGCTGCTACATTCTCTCACTTAGTGATCTCTGGATGATGTTTTTCCTCCTGGGCTGCTGGAGCTGCAGGTCAGACAATTCTGTTTTCTTAATTTGCCTTTTGACAAGGGTGTGCTCATGGGATGTTACTATGTTGGAAAAATTACTGTTTAGTAAAAGATTAACTATAAATATTATTCTGTTAAATTTTCCAAGCGAGTTAAGTACGTCTAAGTTCCTCTTTTTTTATGTTGTATTTTAACTATAGGGTTTGAATAAATTGTGTTTTGGTTCAGGTTGAGTAGTTTGACAAATCAAATTGCATCTGGAGCATAGCACCTCACATTTACCTTTTTAAAATACCAAGTAGTTTTGGTCTAGCTATCTTCTTAATGTATTTTGAGGGGATCTGATTTGGTCCATAACAATTGGAAGAAAGAGAAGTAAGAAGCTGGAATGAGATGTAATCGCATTACAACTGAGTAAGACTAACTACAAAAACACGAGGGAAGAGCTAGCTAGAGTTGATTAGAAAGGGAGCCCAGAAGGGAAGATGATGGAACTGCATTGGCATGATTTTCTGAGCGTAATGTGGAAGGCACAGCAGAAATTTATCCCAAGAATGAAGAAACATACTAAGCAGCAGATATACTTTGCCCATTGGGGTATATTATGGATGAACTAGTAGAATCTAAGTGAAAATAATTATAATAACGACCTTCTGAGGATCCATAACCACAATATGCACATGCTACCCTCCCACTCCTCTGCCACCTCCTCCTACTCCTTGTCTCCCTCTTCATCCTCAACCTTGTCTCTGGAAGTCCAGCCATCTTTGCCCTGTCCTTGAAGATCCAAACCTCACTGCTGTAGAATGCAAAGTGCACCAAATCACAGCTTTTCCAGAGACTCCAGAAAGTGTATGCAGAAAGGTGTCTCCATATGTGTTATGCAACCGAACACCACCTCAGCTGGCCAATGACCAGCCTATTGGTACATCTGCTGGTCATATATCTCCAATCGTATCACTTCTACTCCACAATGCTCTATTTCTCTGATGTGAATAATAGTTTTAGGAAAACAACAAAAAAACACCCAACATACAAGAAACACCAGACCTTTAAAACCATCTTCCAACCCTGAGTTAGATAAATATTCTGGGAGAGCTGCCCTTTAAACTATTTTAAGATAATTAATTTCAAGTGGCACTTATTTATCATGACAAATTTTCTAAAGTTAAAACGTTTGTGCTCTTTCAAGGAATAGAAGTTGCTTTGGAGCATTTCAGGTATTCTCTTTCTTATGTTAATGGATTTTAACATCATTTATTATGGTGAATTCACCATTTATTATCGTGAATTTGCATTACATTTTGCAGAGAATGCAATTTTCAGGAAAAGTCACACAACAATGAGTATGGTTGGATTCATGTAAAAGCATAACTGAATTAGAGCAGAATATTATGACTTGAAGCAATATTATCTTTAAAATAAGGAAGTTTTAAAAAACTGCACACAAAGACAGCAAATTCAAAAGTTCTGATTTGAGGACTGAAGGAGTGCAGTTGTTGAGTAAGAAAACTTAAAATTTTATTTTGCACCAAACTATTTAAGTTTATAACTTGTAATTCACCTTCAATTGAAATCCACTGTTTGAATTCTATAGTTGCCTGTCTTAAGCAGTTTTTTGTTGTAAACCCCTTACGTTCTGAAACAAGAGCATTGAGAATGGAGGTCAAGAAAATGACAAAGCAATGAATGAATTGCTTTGTCATGTTGGGTGTTTCTGTAAAAGTTAAAACTCACATAACACCAGGTTATAGTCTAACAGGTTTATTTGCAAGTACAAGTTTTTGGACCACTGCTCCTTCATCAGGTATCTAGTGGGACAGGACCATAGGATACAGAATTTATAGTAAAAGATCAAAGTGTCATACAACTGATGCGATGTATTGAACAAAGCTAGATTGGCGTTAAGTCTTTTATTGCTTACAATGGGATTCAGGTTTTGATAGAATGATAATATTAATCAATCATCAGAGAAGACCGATAAACTTCTCACAAGTTTTAGGGAAGCAATGTCTTTTGGGAAGGATAGATTCACGCAAATTAATACTAGTAAAAGTAGTCCTGGCCAAATTAATGGACTGAAAGGTTATAAATTCCACTGAGACAGATCATCTGTATCCCAAGGTACTAAAGGAGGTGTTCATGGATGCTTTGGCTTCTGCCTTCTAAAATTATCCAGATTCTGGATCAGTCCCACCAGATTGTAACCCCACTGACAGAAAAAGGAGGGTGGGAGAAAATCTGTAATTGCAGAATGATTAGTCAAACATCAATATTAGGTAAAATGCTGAAGTCTGTTATCAATGACATGATAACATGACACTTAAAAATATCAACAGCCTTGCACAAAGTCAACATGGATTTATGAATGAGAACACACACTCGCACACTCGCACATGGACCCACACAAATACTCTCTCGCACAAATACTTTGACTTACACACATATACTCTATCACGCTCCCACACGCACTCTCTCAGGCACGCATACACACACACACGCAGATATAAATCTATGAGGTGAATCATTTCATCCAAGATGTTTTTTTACCTGCAGATACATTTTATTTTGTTCAAAAAACACACAATTTGTAGTCACAGTCAGTCAGTATGGCATTTATAAATTCCTTATTTCGGAACAGAAATTTGGAGACAGATTCTGAACAAGATCTTACACCTATATTTCAGTCTCTAGATTAGAGTGTTGCTGGAAAAGCACAGCAGGTCAGGCAGCATCCGAGGAACAGGAAAATCGACGTTTCGGGCAAAAGCCCTTAATCAGGAATAGATTCTTGATGAAGGGCTTTTGCTCGAAACGTCGATCTACCTGCTCCTTGGATGCTGCCTGACCTGCTGTGCTTTTCCAGCACCATTCTAATCTGGACTCTGGTTTCCAGTATCTGCAGTCCTTGTTTTTACCTATATTTCAGTGTCAGACCTGAGATGCCACCATTTGTATCTCTGCCTGATTGAAATTTGGAAAGTTAGACAGACACTGAAAAAACCTTTAATTATCTCAGGGCAGTGACGTGAAACAGATTTTGAATTTGCATCTTAATCAGTTGAAACTTGCATTTCTTTTCTAACAGAGTTCTCTGTCAGCTATTTGAGGTTTACTCACTACAGTTATTAATTAAAAGGTTATAGCAGGAAACAGAGGGATTTTTAATGGTGCTGAATATTATACAATCATCAGTTATCAGAAACTTCCCCACTACTGATAGAAGAAGCACTTTGAAGAAGCAACTGAAGGTGGCTGGGCTATCCTGAATGAGAAAGTGTGGACTGCAGATGCTGGAAATCAGAGTTGAAAAGTGTGGCACTGAAAAAAAAAATAGGTCAGGCAGTATCCAAGAAGCAGAAAGAGCTTATGCCATAAATGTCAACTCTCCTGCTCCTTGGATGCTGCCTGACCTGCTGTGCTTTTCCAGTGCCACACTTTTCAACCCTCTCCTGAAGGACTCCTACAATGATGAATCAGAACAAAGATGATTGACAGTCAATAATTAAAACTATCTTCTGTTGTGCTGAGTATGTCATCAACCAGTGGAGAGTTTTCTTCCTGATTCTCATTGATTTCACTTCTGCTAGGGATTTTTTATACCACATGTGGCCAAAGATTGGCAATCCCAATTCACTTCTGGAGTTCAGTTATTTTTGTCCATGTTTTGATCGAGTCTGTAATGAAGTCAGAACCTGAGAGGACCTGGCAGACCCCAAACCAAGCATCAGTGAATGGTTATTGCTGAGCAAGTACTGCTTGATGGTACTGTCAACAATCCCTACCATACCTTTACTGATGATCATGAATAGACTGATAAGGCTGTAATTGGTTTTGTCCTGCTTTTTGTGGAGTGGGCAAATCTTGGCAGATTTCAAACTTTTTTGGGCAGATGCTAATGTTAGAGCAGGACTAGAACAGCTCAGATAGAGGTGCTATAAATTTTGGAGCACAAGTCTTTTGTGCTATTGATGGAATGTTGTCAGGGCCCATAGCCTTTGCTGTATGCAATGTCTTTGGTTATTTCTTGATGTCACGTGGAACGAATCGAATTGGCTGAGACTGGCATCTGTGATGCTGGGATCTCAGAAGGTTATGATGTATCGCTCATTTGACACTTTGGGCTGAGGATATTAGAAAGCTTTGTCTTTTGCATTAAAGATAAAAATATCAGTAGTACACCCTCCTACATTAATAATTTAATTGTTCACTAACATACATCACTGGATGTGGTATGACTGCAGAGCTTAGGTCAGATTTGTTCATCTATTTATCTTGTGCTGCTTCCACTGTTTGACAGGAAAATAGTCCCATGTTTTAGCATCACTCGATTGACATCTTATTTATTCCTGTGCTGCTCCAGGTATGCCTTCTAAACTTTACATTGAAATGGTGTAGATCTTCTAGCTTCATGGCAATGTTGTGGTGGAGATCCTGAGGTTACAGATTGTGGTTGAATACAATTCAGCTGCTGATGATAGAATCTTTGTATATTTTAAAGTGGAAAGAGGCCTTTCAGCCCATTGTGTCAATGCTGGTCATCAAGAACATATCTACTCTTTTCCCCCTTTCCAGCACTTGGCCCATAGCTTTATATGCTATAGTTTTCTAAGTGATTATCAAAATACTTAACGTTGTTGCCTTGACCACTCTTTCATTAAGTGAGTTCCAGATACCCACCAGCCCCTGAGTGAAATATTTCTTCCTTTAAATCTCTTCTGAACGATCTCCTTTACACCTTAAATTTATGCCCCTTGTTATTAATTCCACTACTAAGGAGAAAAGTTTCTTCCTGCCTACCATACCTATGTCCCACATCAGCCTTCTTTTCTCCATGGAAAATATCCCTAGCCCATCTAGTCACTCTTCATAGCTGAAATATTCCAGCCTCGGGAACATTCTCATGAATCTCCTCTGCAATATCACTAGTGCTATCATATTCTTCCCAACATTTGGTGACAAGAACTGTACATTTTAATCATGCTGTGGCCTATATAGTATGTTACTCAGCTCCATCATTATCGCCCTGCACTTGTATTCAGTGCCTTGACTAGTTAAAGCACGTATTCCATATGCGGCCTTAACCATTGTATCTACCTGTCTGTGGATATACAACCAAGGTCCGTCTTATCCTCTGTACTTCCTAGGTCCCCACTTTACATCGTGTATGCCTTTGCCCTGTTAGTCCTTCTAAAGGGCATCACATCACAGAGTACAGCATTAAATTTGTTTTGCCACTGTTTTGTCCATCTAATCAACCCATTTATATTATTGTCCAAGGCTTTCCTCCTTTTAATTTATCTCACCACCAACTTTTGTAGCAATTGCAACCCTTTTGACTAAATCTTCTATATTCATATCTAAATCATTAATATACTTAAAACATAAAGGACCCAACACTAAGCGGTGTGTAATGTCATTGGGCACAGTCTTCCAGTCACAAAAGACTTTGACTATTACTCTCTGCCACCTGCCACTAAGTCCATTTTGGATCTAATTTGCCAAGTTGTCCTGCCCCATGGACTCTTACCTTCTAAAGCAGTCTCTCATGCAAGAACTTCTCAAAAGCCTACCAAGCTCAAGTAGACTGCATCCACTGCATTTTCCTCACCCACATATCTAGTCACCTTCTCAAAAAACACAAATCTATCAGACATGGTCTTTCCCTGATGAGGGCATGCTGATGATTCTTGATTCAATCTTACGTCTCCAATGGAGATTAATTCTGTTTCTCAGCCTTTTTCCAAAAGTTTTCTCAGCACTGATGTTAGCCTTACTGGCCTATCAATCCCCAATTTATCTCTACTAACTTTGTTGAACAATGATACCACATTACCTGTCCTCCAGTACACTGGTACCTCCTCATGTGCAGAGAGGATTTGAAAATTAATGCTAGACCCTTGCAGTGTCCACACTTGCTTCCCATAGCGTCGTGGGATACATCTTAACTGCATCTGGAGACTTATCAGATGTTAAACTGCTGACCTTCTCATCAAATGTAATTTATTATGCAGTTTTTTACATAAGGAAGTTTGTTTTATAATTTTGTGATTCACTGGCATCGTCAGCTTGAATTCCCATCGCTTATTCAGAGCAAAGCTTCCTGGTTTAAATATTATGGTCTACTCACAATTCTTTTTGTCAAATGAAAGTCTCTTAAAAGAGAAAAAAATTGCTCTTACCTCTGAAAGGTAGAAGCAGTTAATATTAAAAGAAAGTTAAATTTCTTCAAAAATGGACTTTCAAACATTTAGAACAGAGTTGGGAAAGGACTTGAAAAGTTAAATTAAGGCCATGATTGAAAGGGCACAAAAAGCATAGCAATGAGCAACATATAGAGCTAACTTAATCATTAGGGACTAATATTGTGATAAATCTATTTTGTTTTTCACTATAATGTTAGGGTTAATTTCAAAATCCTAATGTATTTTTTACACAGTAAGCTATTTTTTAAAAAATGCACATGATGAGGAAATGCTTTGAGTTCTGTCTAATAGCATCACTTCATCCTTTCACAGACATCCAGCTGGGTTCAAACCTGTTTATTTGGTGCTGTTTAATTAAATAATGGTTTAAATAATTGATCTGATTGGTTTCCACTTGTCTTTCTTTAGGTCATTACATTGATCTTTCTTCCTTTTTTATATTTTGCTCTGTTGTATCCCACTGTTTCTTTGGTCAATCAGTGATTTGCTTGCCCAGCAGGTAGTAGATAACTTGACTGGTAGCAAGAGGTGCAAGTAAAATATTCATGACTCATCCAGATTCTTTGTGAGGAGCCATCTATGTTTCTCAATAAAAATAGCATGTTCACCATTTCAGTAAACTATGTTCTTTCATTTCATAAATGAAAACTGGATTGATCAATGTATTCTATTTGTTTATGAGCACGTGAGCCCAGTTAATTGTATTTTCAAGCCTCACTACTCAGGAATCAGTAAGGAAGTATGCACATGATTTAAAAAAGGCTACTGTCCTCATGAAGTTGTGTAGGGAAACCAGGGGCTGAAGCTTCTTCCATTGATCGGTTAGCAACAAAGGAGGAGACATGAATGCATGCAATGATACAAGACTAATTCTCTTTTTGGAAGGAGAGTGAGGAATAGCTGTGAGTCAATGAATTGCTCTTGATAAATATTAGATGGACTGATGCTAGGAGGGAGCTGAGTTTATTCTTGGTGCAGGTTTTACATGGCTGATACAAATTCAAGGGAAGAGCCACAAATCTGCAAGAGTATATGAAGCAGCAACAGACTGAGAAATAGAAGGGATCTTTCCTGAATTTTCACATGTACTATAAAGCACTTTTTTGGCAGGAAGGGCAGGGAAAGTGCAATTGCTGGGACCTGATGCGCAGGCAATCCCATAAGCAGAGATTGGCATTGGCTGTGTAGGAATTCATAAATTGACAGCAGATATCAGTACCACCTTCACTAAGTGTAGAGGTAGGGGGGGGGGGGGAAGGGTGTGGTTTGAGGGTCTGGGGTATGGCAGTGCTGGTGTGTTTGTGCAGTTGTGTATTGCTAATGACTCATGATCCAGAAAACCAAGCTAATGTTCTGAGTTCAATTCCAACAACACCAGTTGGTGGAGTTTAAATTTAATTTAAAAATCTAGAAATAAAAGTTCGTCTCAGCAATGGTTGAAAAACTCACATGTCTATAAACAACTCCCTTTTTAGAGAGGGAGTTCTGCCACCCAGTCCTGACCTGGGTTTGAAGTGATTCCGGGCCCATAACATAATATGTAGTTTGACTCCAAAGTGCACTCTGAAATGGCCTAGGAAGCCATTGTCTCAGTTGTATCTATGTCTACAAAGCAGGAAAACTGGACTGATCACCCAGCATTGACTGATCTAGGCACAGAAAATGACAAAAACACTTCCAACCCTGAAAACTCTGCAAAGTTGCCCATACTAACATCTGGGGACCTGTGCCAAACTTGACAGAGCTGTCTTACAGACTAATCAAGCAACAGCCTGACATATTTGTACTCAGTGAATCATGTCTTACCCATAGATTCCTGGACAATGCCAGCACCATACAGTAAACAACAACAGTATATTCCAGTAAACATTTTATTATTCGGCACCTATGGGACCAGGAGTGTGTCGATGGATCAAATATTCCAGAAAATCAAGAGGTCTACATAATCAATGTAAAAACACGTGAAGTAATGGAAACATAATGCAAGGATACACTATTACTATTATATTTTATTAACAGAAAAAAATCACTTAAATAATAATGCGACTTTGCCTTAAATAAAATTTACCGGTAGAGAGCCTTCTCACTCATATCGTCAACTGACTATTTTTGCAGTGTGGTAGATCATAGTATTTGGAGAGACATTGACTCAAAATTGAATCAACTGTTGATATTTTGTGTGGCTGATTGAAATTGGCCAATTGAAATTTGATTGAACAAGTATAATTACAGATGTAGGTCTGCTCGCTGTTCTGGTAGGTTCATTTCAAGACATTTCATCACCCTACTAGGTAATATCTTCAGTGGGTCTCAGGCGAAACACCACTGATAATTCCTGCTTTCTATTTATATGTTTTGGGTTTCTTTGGGTTGGTGATGTCATTTCCTGTGGTGATGTTATTTCCTGTGGTCAAGTCACTCCCTGTTCCTTTTCTCAGCGGGCGGTAGATGGGGTCTAACTTGTTGTGTTTGTTGATAGAGTTCCAGTTGATTCCAGGAATTCTCATGCATGTCTTTGTTTGGCTTGTCCCAGGATGGATGTGTTGTCCCAATCGAAGTGGTGTCCTTCTTCATCCTTATGAAAGGATTCTAGTGAGAGAGGGTCATGTCTTTTTGTGGCTAGTTGGTGTTCATGTATCCTGGTGGCTAGTTTCCTGCCCGTCTGTCCAATGTAGTGTTTGTTACAGTCCTTGCACGGTATTTTGTAAATGATATTGGTTTTGCTTGTTGTCTGTATAGGGTCTTTCAAGTTCATTAGCTGCTGTTTTAGTGTGTTGGTGGGCTTGTGGGCTACCATGATGCTAAGGGGTCTGACAGTCATTCTCAAAACTCACTAAGTATAATTACAGTGAGGTAAATAAATTTAAAAACTGTAATAATTGGACAGAACAATAATAGTGAGGTATGTCATTTTTGCCTGTTTAAGAAGACTGCCAGTTCATAAGAATGCTAGTTAAAACACAGTTTGCTGTACATTTCCTGTTCGACCAACAAAACAGACCCAACAGAGTTTGCTGTACACTAGTATGAATTAGGAGGGACCTACCCTGGAGCTATCAACATTGAAGTTTGACCCGAAGATGCCTAAGAAGTCAGTGCAAACATGAATAAGGAAACCATCTTATGATTACCACTTACTGCTCCAACTCTTAAGTTGATGAATCAGCACTCTCCCATATTGAAGAAGTGCAGAGTGGTAAAGGTACAAAATGTACTGTGGGTAGGAAACTTCAATGCCATCATCAGGAGCAGCTTGTTAGTGTCACTATTGACTTAAACGATAGAGCTACTAGCCTGAGTCTATGACAGATAGTGAGGGAATCTACCGAATGAACCAAAACACATGATTAATTGCATAACAAACAACAGAAGCAACATGCAGTAGATAGTGCTAACCCAATTCTGCAAACATCCCGTCATGAATGGTGGTGTAGAATTGAATAACTCCCTGGAAGAGGGGGAACCACAAATATCTTGATTTTGTTCTAGAATTGCTACAGCTTTGGTATTTTCCCAGTAATGTGGAAAATTCCTCTGCTATGTCCTGTCCACAAAATGCAGATCAAATCTAACCCAGCAAACTACCACTCCTATTCAATTAAATGTCACATAACACCAAGTTATAGTCCAACTGGTTTATTTGGAAGCAGCGCTCCAAAAGCTAATGCTTCCAGATAAATCTGTTGGACTATAACCTGGTGTTGCATGGTTTTTAACCTTGTACATCCCAGTCCAAAACCGGCACCACTAAATCATGACTCCTATTCTGGTCTATTCTTGATCATTTGCAAAGTCATGAAGAGAGTCGTCAATATTTATTCTGCAAGATCCTGCTCACTGATGCTCAGTTTGGGTTTGGTTAGGGCCACACAGTTCTGACCTATCATTTTTATTCATTGACAAAAGAGCAGAATCAAGAGTAAAGATGAGATCAGTTGCTCATTTCAAGGCAGTCTTTGATCAAGTGTGACATCAGCAAAATTACAATCAATTGAAGTCAGGGCAAGGTTTTCTGCTGATTGGATTAACACCCAGTACAAAGGATGATAGTGTTGTAATGGTGGTCAATCATACCAATCTCAGGATATCCCTCCAGGAGCTCTCAGGATAGTGTACTTTACCCAAGCCACTTTCAACTTCTTTATCAATGGAATTTCCTCTGCCATAAGTTCAGAAGTGGAAAGATTTGCTGATGATTGCAAAATGGTCAATACAGTTAGAGACTTCTCAGATATTGAAGCAACCTGTGTAAAAATATAGCACCACCTTAAATAACAACTATATCAACATAGAACATACAAAGCATGCCACATGAATTTCTGCTAGTTGTTAGGTATTTCACACTGCTCTGTGGCGTAAAGATTAGTTTTGCAACCATGTGACATGTGATATTTGATAAGCCTGCCTGATAATCACATCCTTTGTCTTCAATGGAATTTATCATTTGCTGAATATTTTCACATGTGGCACATTTAACACTGTCCATTTTGAAAGACTTCCTACAACAACATATATTTTTCCTTCTTATCTTGGTCCACGTGAATATGAGTATCAAGGATCCAAACTAGTTCTGCACATTTAACATTTTTATTTTTCTCTCTGAAGAAGAAGTTGATATATAAACATTGCTAGAGACATGAAACCAGAGAAGGATAACTCTGGGAGATGGTGAAGGTGATGACATCTGATGGCAAATCTGGAAAATGCTCATTCTGTGTTGCCACAAAGTCATATTGTTTAGTGTGAAGATGCCTGTGTTGGACTGGGGTGGACAAAGTTTAAAAATCACACGACACCAGGTTATAGTCCATCAGGTTTATTTGGAAGTACTAGCTTTTGGAGCACTGCTTCGAAAGCTTGTCCTTTCAAACAAATATTTCCTCAAGGCATTGCAATGTCAACAATGGCACACCTGGAGAGAAAAAGCATTCAACATGCAGCTAAGCAAATTCCTCTGTCTTTCTTGCAGAAAGACATTAAGCACTCAAATGATAAGCAGCCATAGATCAAAAGCACCTGATTTGTTTTCACCACTTTTGCCTCTCTAAGATAAAGACCACCAGAATCTAATTTGGCAGACGCAGTTCCTTCCAGAAGTAAGTTCCATCTCAAGTACTAAGGCACTATGGCAGGCACACTGTACTGATAATGTCTAAACAAACAAGTGTGCTTACATTTTATGTTAATTAATTGATAAACATTGGTGATCGATAGGGTGATTAGAATGTTTTGGTATCTTTTAGTAAATGTTGTTCTGCAAGCTAAATGTCTGGAGTTCAGAAAGTTCTCAGTTTTTCTTTGTACATGTTGTCAATATTGAGAGTTCGCAGGGCAACTTAGAGCTTTGTCTTATGAAGGAATCTGTCAGAAGTCTTTCACATTGCAGCAGGTGTGTTACTTAATTGTTGTGTCAACCTTTTTTATTGAGATATCATGCTATTAGTTGTGATCTCCTTCTCTCTCCACAGATCAAATTTCGTCCTCCTAATAGTTTCTAAACCAACAAAATTGCTTCAAACTAGAATATACCTGCAGATATGTTATAGCAGAAACATCTTGTTTAAATTATCAGCACACAGAATTCCATATTAAGAATTGACAGATATTGTTATCAGAGAGTGGTTTTCTGACACTTTAAATAAGAGACAATAATCTTCAAATACTTTTTGGAGTACATTGTTGTATTTAGTACTGTATCGTTTCATACATAATCATGAAAGATAGTTATTATGCCACAATTCTAATTTTAAATTGCATGAATTTTAAAATTCAGTTTCATAAACAACCGGATATTCAAACAAATGCTTATTGATGAAATTATACTCTCACTACAATAGAAATTCCAATAGAACAGCATTGAGTCTCTTTGTCTCAACCATAAAATTGAGTCCAATTTTGGAAGTGTCAGCTCTATTTCCCGAAGTGCCTGAACTGACTGTCCTCCTGTGTATTCACTTGTTGACATTTGAAGAAATATTTCTGCATCTCTGCAGATGTTAGAAACAGACCTTAATTGTGCTTTGTTCAAATTTATAGCAGTGAAGAGTTTATAGCAGAGGGAGTGTTGCTGAACAAAGAGACCTTGGAGTGCAGGTTCATAGCTCCTTGAAAGTGGAGTCGCAGGTAGATAGGATAGTGAAGAAGGCATTTGGTATGCTTTCCTTTATTGGTCAGAGTATTGAGTACAGGAGTTGGGAGGTGATGTTGCAGCTGTACAGGACATTAGTTAGGCCACTGTTGGAATATTGCATGCAATTCTGGTCTCCTTCTGGTATCGGAAAGATGTTGTGAAACTTGAAAGGGTTCAGAAAAGATTTACAAGGATGTTGCCAGGGTTGGAGGATCTGAGCTACAGGGAGAGGCTAACAGGCTGGGGTTGTTTTCCCTGGAGCATCGGAAGCTGAGGGGTGACCTTATAGAGGTTTACAAAATTATGAGGGGCATGGATAGGATAAATATGCAAAGTCTTTTCCCTGGGGTCGAGTAGTCCAGAACTAGAGGGCATATGTTTAGGGTGAGAGGGGAAGATATAAAAGAGACCTAAAGGGCAACTTTTTCACACACAGGGTGGTACGTGTATGGAATGAGCTGCCAGAGGATGTGGTGGAGGCTGGTACAATTGCAACATTTAAGAGGCATTTGGATGGGTATATGAATAGGAAGGGTTTGGAGGGATATGGCTGGGTGCTGGCAGGTGGGACTAGATTGGGTTGGGATATCTGGCCGGCATGGACAGGTTGGACCAAAGGGTCTGTTTCCATGCTGTACATCTCTATAACATCTCTAAGAGTTCTTGAGAATTATAATAGCTCCCTATTCCAGAGGTTTAATTTTAAAGTAAACAAACTCACAGGTGCATGATTAAAAATGGCAGTATGGCATGTTTCCACCTCTCTCTGGCGACAACACCGTAAAATTTGCTTCTGGAAAAATATCAACTTCTTATACTATTTAGTTTCAATTAAACATCTTCATTTCTGGAGTAATTTTGTAAGTTTTGACATAGTACAATAAAACCTTGTTCTGTTCTTCAGAAAATTGTCTTAGAATAGATGTGATAGGCATTTATAGACCAGGAGTAAACTGAAACCGTTTATTTCTTACACCTGTAGGAACACCATCATTTTGAAGAATAGGATAATCTTCTCAGCTCTGATCATCTTTTTCCAATGTGCAGCCTTCACAGACCTGAGGCCATGGTGAATGATTGGTTGATTGTTCAATATAGCAAAGTTCACCCATATGTTCACCCAGAATGGCTGTCAGGTTAATGCTGTTTTCCTTGGTTGAATAGTCTTTAGTCAGAAACTGATTTGTTTCCCCAACATCCTAGGTATATCCTCTTGGGTCGCCAATTTTTTAAAAATAAGTTAAAATAAGAGGTTCCTCATCTGTGGATCCTGATGAATGCTTATGAACATGCTTATGAAGAGAATGTGACTCATGAATCTGCGATGCTTCACTTGTCTCTGCTGCTTGGATGAGGAGATATGTGATTTCATACTGAAATCCATACTGCAATTCAAAATCATATTTTGAGAAAAGCTCAGTGGAATTCAGAGCAAATGTCCTGACTGAGCCTCAGCTTAAAAAATCAATATCTAATCCAAGCAACACCCTTTCCATAGCAGTACATGAAATAGCCTCTGCAATGTCTGCCCACCTCAATAATAAGTTGTTTTTAATTTCTAATATCCTTGGATATGAGGAGGAGCAGAGAAGCAGTGAATCAACGAGCTTAGTTAAGCCACTTTGGTTCCATTTACATCCAAAGGTTCAGAATCACAGATGACAATGAACAGGTCTTCAGATTTTTTTTGTAAGGTTAATTACAGTGCAGTTCTTTGAGGCATAGACTGTAAGAAATTATTTATCTCGAGTTGACACCCCAATTTACTCCAAAATGGTGACAATGCAGTGGAGAATTCATCCCAAAGAGGACAGGCATAAATTCAAAGCAGAGAAAATTCTATGGTGAATTTTCATACTATCTCTGGTTGCCACACTTCCCTGACAAAGTATATATTGTGCACTATACACAAAGAATTTATAACATCTGTATAGTGATTAAAGCATTGTAGCATTTTCATCACTTAACATTATTTTTAATTTGAGCAATATTTTAATGCCAGGGGATAGAACTACTCTCTAACATTACACATCCCACAAAGCTGCATTTCTCAAAGCTTTTAAAAAGTGTGATTTAATAATTGAAGAGAAAAAATAAAGATCTATTTGAATTTCAGAAATACATGATAAAACAGACCAGAATTGAAATGTGGGTATATTTTTATTGCCGTGTCTATTAGTCTAGCATTTGTTGTTTTTATGAGTCACAGGGTTGAAGTTTGAACTGTAACTACATATTATTCGAATGGTATGATTTATCAATCCATTTCATTTGATATGTGTTAATGTACATGATGGCATGATGCCTCAGTAAGTGCTAATGCATCAATATGACAAATGCACTTTAAATGAAACATCTTTCACTTTTCTTCAGAATCTTTTGGATGGGCTTTTCTGTCAGAGCTATAGCTGTAATTAATGAAATTTGAATTTTAAATACAATTGACAAAATACACTGAGAAAGGTGAACCTTTTCATATAATGGCAGTGTGTCTCTCTTCCTGGTTCATTGACAATAACTGAGATATTGGGGATAAATTTACTTTGATGGACAGTCAATGAGTGACAATGAATTTGCAAGCTGTTGTCCATCTAGTCTTTAGTCCAAATGAAAAGAAGCTAAAACCCACTAACGTGGATCCGATGAGGTTAGAATTGGAACAAATATTAATTTGACCTAACAAAATTATACTACTTGAACTTTGTTTTGATATATTTTATTCCATACTTATGGAATCAGCAAGGTTTTCTAAACAATTTGTTATATATTGACTTAGTTTTATTCACAAACTTAAACAGCATATTGCACTTGCATATTTATGGGCATAACTTATGGAATGAATTGCAAATTCAGTGGCTCGGCATCGTAACATTCTGCATTGATTTGTTGAGATATTAGATGAGAGAAGCCAATTACTCAATATGAATGGATCCAGAGAGAGGGGAGGGCAGGTTATTTCTTTATATTATGTAATAAGTGGTTTTATTAATCACCACAAAGTAGAAAAGGATTTTTTTTTCTTTTGGTGTTTGTAAAAAACATAAGTGTTGACCCTCACTTCAGAGATGTCAAAAAGTAAGTGCAGTAAAATATTGCACAAATGAGTAAATTGCACAGAAAAATAATACTTCTTTCCTAATTCTTCATTGAAATAACTTTGTATACTGACAAAATCCTTGTATGTAAGTACATTGACAATTAGTATTTGGCCTAGGAACAACTGGAGTGCTTTGAAGGTTATTAGCATACAGTACATTCAGTTCTAATCGTACTCATGGAGGATGAATAAGCTACTATGCCTTTGGTGACTTCAATCCAATGAGCTTTCAATTACAATTCCCATTCTAGGGGTTGGGGAACAAAACCAAGGTAGTTTCTGATGACAAATGGAAAAAGTGAAAAGTAAAATAGAAGACTTATCAAGCTACATGATACCACATTTTAATGTTTAGTTCTATCAATACTACCAGTAATACTACAAAGGGGAATGATGTACTGTTGATTAGGGTTGAACACGTCTAAAAACCAAAAGCATGTAAATAAAGTCTTATAAAGTAGCAGCTTGCTTTAAAAAAATGAAAATAGAAGCTGCTGGAGAAACTCAGCAGGTCTACCAGTGTTGGTGGAGAATGAACCAAATTCAATTCACGTCCAATATGATTCTTCTGTGCAAGTCGAAGGAGGTTAGAAATATGATGGGTTTTGAGCTGTTGAAAAGTGAGGAGGAATAAGTAGAAGATTGGGGCAGGCTCAGGAAAATCTGATGAAAATCAAAGGTGTCATAGAACAAAAAGATAAAGGAAATGATAATGGGGTTGGAAAGTTAGGCTTGTATTGGTTAACTGGAGGTGCTTCACAAAGTAGTCAGACACGTTTCATTTGAATTCCCCAGTGTCCAGCAGCCAATATTGGGACCATTGAAAATAGTAGATCCTCACGCATTGCGTCCAGGAAGAACTCTATTTTATTCTGCAAATTTAACTGTGTCTATTACACCTATTCCAATGATCCTATCTTCCACAATGACACTTCTGACTTCCTTTCTCCTCAAACAAGAATTACACCCCACTGTAGCTGATGAGGCCTCAAACATGCCTGATCCATTTCCGATACTTCCATAGAAGCCCTTTTCCCTCTTCTCAGAACCACAATAAGGTTTCCTTCATCCTCATTTGCATCTATCCTAGGCACAGCATTCAATATCACCTTCAACACAATGTCATAAAGCTCATCTTCTCCGTCCTTCTTCCCTTGCCCTTTCCTCCACAACATCCTGGTCTACTCTTATATCACCCCAATACAACATTCCCATACAATTGCAGAAAGTGTGCAACTTGCTCCTTTACCTTTACCCTCCTCACTGTACAAGGCCCCAAACATTCTTTCCAGGCAAAGCAACAATTTACTTCTTTCAATCTCACCTACTGGATTCACTACTTGTAATACAGTTGCCTCTATATTGAACAGACTAAACACAGATTGGATGACCACTTTGTAGAACATTCCTGTTCTGTCTGCAAGCATAACATTGACCTTCCCTTGCTTGCCTTTTCAATGCACCATCTTGCTCTCACACTCACATTTGTGTCTTAGGTCTGCTGCTGTGTTCCAGTGAAGCCCAGTGTAAGCTGAAGGAGTAGCAACTCATTCTCTAATTAGGTATTTAACAGACTTCAGGACTCAAGATTAAGTTCAACAACTTCAGATGATGAATTCTGTCAAACTTCAAATTGTTTCCCCCAACATTTATAATTCTTTTTCTCATTGTTAAAAATCACACAACACCAGGTTATCGTCCAACAGGTTTATTTGGAAGCTTCTAAACAGCCCAAAACTGGGTCCTCCAGATGTTTTTTTCATGGTTTTGCTTTCAGTCAGAACTAGCATTTCTTCTATTATGAACACCTAGGTTCCTCTGGGTTCCTCCAGTGCTTTCTGTTTTTATTTCAGATTTCCTTTTAAAATGGATTGAACAAAAAATGCTTCTGTCATGTTTCAAAACATGGCAGCAGCACACTTGAACTGGTTAAAAAGAAGTCATGAAATCATTATTAAATCTGCCCTGTATGTTGTTTTCTGCAAATCAGATGCCATTTCATATTGCAGCTTGTATAGCACACGCCTTCATCAACCAGGGTATCGAATATAAAAATTATGGTACAGCTGTATAAAACTTTAGTTAGGCCACATTTGCGTGCACTCCTGATCATCACACTACCAGAAGGACGTGAATGCTTTGGAGAAGGTGCAGTGAAGGTTGGCCAGAATGTTGCCTGGTTTGGAATGTTTTAGTTATGAGGAGAGGCTGGATAAACTCTAATTGTTTTCACTGAAAAGACGGAGGCTGAGGGACGACCCAATAGAGGTCTACAAAATTATGACAAGTGTAGATAGGGTGGACAGGTCAACTACAGGAGGGCACAGGCACAAGATGAGAGGGGGGAAAGTTTATGAGAGAAGTGTGGTTAAAATACATCACAAAGGGTGGTGGGTGCCTGAAGGTGGTGGAAGCAGGCATGTTGGCAATGCTTAAGGAGTATCTTGATAGACACATGATTGGGAGGCAAACAGATGGTTAGAAACTAATTATGGGTACTAAATAGAGAATTAAATAAGGATTAGGAATCAGTACAGGCTTGGTGAGCCAAATGGCCTGTGGTGCTGTATTAACTTTTTTTGACTGACCAAATCAACCAAATTTGAATTTTGAAATTTCAGTGCAAGAAAAACAAAATTTTTATATGAATTATGTAATAACCAAAAGAGTTAAACAAATGAATGTTACATTCTCTCTTATAAAGGGAACTTTACACATGCATGAGTCAGTTATGTTGGAATGAAACCTGATTAGAGCTGAAAATGTGTTGCTGGAAAAGCGCAGCAGAAGGGCTGAAGAAGGGCTCATGCCCGAAACGTCGATTCTCCTGAACCTTGGATGCTGCCTGACCTGCTGCGCTTTTCCAGCAATACATTTTCAGCTCTGATCTCCAGCATCTGCAGTCCTCACTTTCTCCATGAAACCTGATTATTCATACTCATACTATTTCAAATGATTATGTTGAGAAGTGAAAGGTGGGTAATGTGCCCATTTACTTAATCAATTTGCAGTAACTCTTTTAAAACTCAGTGCATTACCCAGTGAGTCGAGAGTGTGGTGCTGGAAAACACAGCAGGTCAGGCAGCATCCGAGGAGCACGTTTCAGGCATAAGCTCTTCATCAGGAATGAGGAGTGGGCCAGGGGGCTGAGAGATAACTCAGAAGGGGGTGGGGCTGTGGGGAAGGTGGCTGACAATGCACTAGGTAGATGAAGGTGGGAGAGAAGATGATAGGTCAGAGAAGAGGGTGCAGTGGATAGATGGAAAGGACAATGGACAGGTCAAGAGGCCGGTGCTGAATTGGAGGCTTGGGACTGGGATAAGGTGGGGGGGGGAGGGGAAATGAGGAAACTGGTGAAATCCACATTAATCCCATGTGGTTGCAGGGTCCCCAGGCAGAAGATGAAGTGTTCTTCCTCCAGGCGTCGGTTGTTAGGTATTGTTGATGGAGGAGGCCCAGGACCTGCATGTCATTGTTGGAGTGGGAGGGGGAGTTAAAGTGTTCAGCCATGGGACGGTGAGGTTGGTTGGTGCAGGTGTCCCAGAGATGTTCTCGGAAATGATCGGCGTCCTGTCTCCCGATGTAGAGGAGACCGTATTGGGTGCAACTGATGCAGTAGATGACATGGTAAATTTCTGTCAGATGTGGAAGGATCCTTTGGGGCCTTGGAAGGTGAGACCTTTGACCCTTACCTTCGAAGGTGAGGACTCCCCTGGTTCTTATCTTCCACCCCATTAATCTACATATACATCGCATCATCCTTCAATCTAGACTACCTATCTTAACCTGATAAGCACACCTGTGGATTTGCAACACTATATCTACAGGCCCCCACCACTGTATTTGAAATGTTTGCCTGAAAGACAGATAATACCCATTCAGTAAGATGAATACAGGCTGTTCCCTCAGTCTTTGAGGGTTGGCAAATCTTTCTAGATCTGTAGTAATTGATTCCATTTGCACCTACGGCTGGTTCTCTCCAAGGTGGACTCTCTGGAGATGCCATTTAAGGTGCAAAAGCAGAGAGAGTTGCTGGGGATCCAAGCTACACATTTATCCCCCTCTTTGCACCCTTCTCAAAGGTTTTGTGTCCTGTGCCCAATACTAGCAGCAGGTGGGGACAGGAAGATACAATGAGGTGACTACTTTCCATATCACAGAAGATGATTTTGAATCTTCAATTGTCTGTCCTCTGGCCTTCTACTGAGTTTGGTTGCACCAAGTTGCTGTAGCATCCTCCTAACAAAGCAGGTTCACTGGCGGTCTAAACGACAGTTTGTTCTGATGCAGTGTGGCTGTTCGCACCTGCCCAGGCTGTTCCAGGCCTGTCAGTTTCAATGGGAAGTTAGATTGTCCAAATTCAGCTTCCACATTTTAAGTTTTTATCCATGCGTATGAAAAAGTTAGCAAGTTTTGAGAAGAAATATGATAAAGTATCAATATTTCTCTAACAACGTTGGAGTTTGTGGGTCACTTAACCACAACAAGCCTGGCCACATTTTGCATTACAATGACAAATAATCTGTTTTTGAAATGCAGAATCTATATACAGTTTTTCCAAACAACATCTTCTATTGTCTTTGTGTGATTCAAATTTGATTGTATTATTTAATTGACTTTTACAAAGTTTATATGGTGAAATACATGTTATGTTAAAATTGTTCACCGTTTCGTACAATATTATAATGATACATTGAGACAATCGGTTAGTTTCCTCTGTAGATTACAAAGTAAATCCCAATTACAATTGAAAGCTGGGTTTAAATAAAATGCATTATAGCTTGTGGTGAGTCATAAATAGATTCACATTTGAGGCCAACCATAACTGATTTATGAAAGTTAATGCAGGCAAATCTTCCTTATGTCAAGATTTTTATTTTATTCAGGATTGAGATTTTGGCATAAGGTAACAAACTTGTCACTGAGTGAGAAAATAATAGGTTTGGAGCCAGTTGTAAAAGATTCTTTCTGTAGACACTAGAATATAGGGCAGAACATTCATGGGGCAATGGTGCAGGAACTGAAGTGGGCAAAGTGGAAGCTGTCATGTTGGTTTGTAAGAGCCATCCCATGTCCACCCCTTTCTATTTTTGGAAATGCCACATTGGTGCTGAACAGCTAACCACCAGCAAGCAACAAGAAGCTTGTTATGGCAATTTAAGAGCCAAATGAGGCCGTTAATCAGAGGCCAACAGGAATTTTCCCATCAGCTTTTGGGCACTGGGTGGCACCAGGAGCACAGTAAGTGCCTAGAGACAGCCTTTCAGTGGCAGATCAGAGAGTCAGCAATCCAGAATGGCTTCCATACCACTTCCCATACCCACCTAGCCACAACCTTACAGTATCCTGTTGGTAGTTTCATTCACAATAGTGGTCTAGTTGCTGTGGTTACTTATTTCAAATGATTTAGAAATGCAGAAAGGGCTCCTCAAGATTGAGTATTCTCCTCCTCTACCTGCAATGGCAGGTTACTGCCCATCTGTTACTACAGTGCCTCCTATAGGCATGGTTTGTTCCTTTTATTTGCAGCTGGAATTAAAGATATTTCACAGATAACAGCAATATCAACCAGTTACTTAACATTTTACTTAGAACTTACCTCAGAGAAGAACAAATTGGTAGTTAAAATAATCGAATGTGTTGCTGGAAAAGCGCAGCAGGTCTCTGATCTCCAGCATCTGCAGACCTCACTTTCTCCTCCAGTTAAAATAATCCCCAAGGTATCGAGTCCATTTTAAAATCTCTATATTGCTAATGGGCCAAAGTCTTTCAATGAACTGATAAAGGATGAGTATAGGGGAACAAATAATGCATTCATTTCTTGCCAATTTTGTCAGTATAAAGTGAAGTGGCACCCTTGGGGTACATCAAAGGATCAAGGTCCAGGGCAATAGAGGGTCAATACAAGTCTAAAAGCACATAGTTTATTGTCTCTAGTAGCCTGTCAGGAGCAGGCCATCTACACAGGTGTTATACTGATTACAAAGAACTAAATGTCTTCGTGCACACAAGGCATAGTTCAACCTGCAGCAAAACAGAAATTGTTTGAGAAACTCAGCAGTTCTGCAAGCACCTGTGACCAGAACTTCAGTTCTGGAGAAGGGTCAATGGACTCTGTTTTCTCCTGACTGATGTCACCAGACCTGCTGCGTTCTCCAGAAGTTTCTGTTGTTGACGTGGGGGGGCAGCTTATTCGTGCAGAGGGTGGTGCCTGTACAGGTTTGGGCTGCCAGTAGAAGTGGTGGAGGCTGGTACACTTGCAACATTTAAAAGACATTCGGTTGGATAGATGAATAGAAGGGTTTGGAGGGATATGGGTTGGGTGCTGGCAGGTGTGACTAGATTGGGTCGGCATGGATGTGTTGGACTGAAGGGTCTGTTTCTATGCTGTACATCTCTATGACTCTATGACTGGAAAGCAATAATTTAAGAATAACAATAAAGTGAGCTTAAATAATTGGAGTTAAATCAGATTAAGCAATCACTAAGCTGCAGATGCATCTGTTCCGGTAAGAGTGATCACTGCATAGTCCCTGTGAAGATGAAGTCCCATCTTCACATTGAGAATAACCTCTATTGTGCTGTCTGGCACTATCACTGTACTAAATGGAATAGAGTTCAAACAGTTCTAGCAATTCAAAACTGGGAATCCATGAAGTGCTGTGGACCATCAACAGCAACAGAATTGTACTCCAGCACAATCTGCAACTTTATTGTCCTGCTTCTCCTCCGAGTTCGATGGAGGGTGGAGGATGGAATGCCAGGAGTAGCACCAGGCATACCTAAATAAAATGAGGTGTCAACCTTGTGAAGCTGCCAAATCAGATGATTTGCATGCCAAACAGTATAAGTAGCAAGTGATGGACAGAGCTAAGTGAATCCACAATCAACAGATCTAAGCTCTACAGTCCTGCCACATCCATGAATGGTGGTAGAGAATTTCTGGAGGAGGAGGCTCTACAAATGTTCCCAGTTTCAATGTTGGAAGAGTCCAGCACATCAATGCAAAAGATAAGGCTGAAATGGACAGGCAGTAGTCTGGAAGAACACAGCAAGCCAGGCAGCAGCAAGAGGTGGAGAAGTTGGTGTTTCGGGTGTAACCTTTCTTCAGGATAATGGTGAAGCACTTGCAGCCATTTCAGCCAGAAGTACTGAGTGGATGCTCTATCTTGGCCTCCTACAGTGGTTCCCAGCGGTACAGATACCAGTCTTCAGCTAATTCGATTCACTCCATGTGATATCAAGAAGCAGTTGAGAGACAGTAGAAACTTCAAAGGCTATGGGTACTGACAGCATTCTCTGCAATAGTACTGAAGACATGTGCTCCAGAACTTGCCGTTCCCAGAGCCAAGCTGTTCCAGTACAGTTACAATACTGGCCTCAAATGACAATGTGGCAAATTGCCCAGGTACCGCCTGTACATAAAAAGTAGGTTGAATCCAAAATAACCAATTACCACCCCCTCAGTCTACTCTCGATCATCAGTAAAGTGATGGAAGGTGTCATCAACATAAAGCAGCACTTGGTCAACAATAATCTGCTCAGTGATGCCAAGTTTGGGTTCTGCCAGGGCCACTCAGCGCCTGATCTCATTACAGTCTTGGTTCAAATATGGACAAAAAAGCTGAATTACAGAGGTGAGGTGAGAGAGATAATCCTTTACATCAAGGCTGCATTCGACCAAGTATAACATCAAGTAGCCCAAAACAAAACTAAAATCATTGGATATCTGAAACAAACTGTCCACTAGTTAGAGTCATACCTGCACATAGGAAGATGTTCATGCTTATTGGAGGTCAGACATCTCAGCTTCAGGACATCTCTGCAGGAGTTCCTTATGGTAGTGTCCTAGGCCCAACCATCTTCAGCTGCTTCATTAATCACCTTGCCTCCATCATAAGATCAGAAGTGGGAATCATCGCTGATGATTGCACAATATTCAGCGCCTCAAGTACGGAAGCAGTTCATGTTCAAATAGCACAAGATCTGGACAATATCCAGGCTTGGGCTGACAAGTTGCAAGTAACATTTGTGCTTCACAAATGCCAGACTATGACCATCACTAATAAGAGACAATCTGACCACTGCCCCTTGACATTCAATGGTGTTACCATCTCTGAATCCCCCATAATTATCATCTTGGGGATTATCATTGACCACAAATTCAACTGGACTTTCCACATAACTCACTGGCTACAAGAGCAGCTCAGAAGCTAGGAATCTACTTCCTGACTCCTCAAAGCCTGTCACCATCTACAAGGCACAGGTCAGGAGACGGATGGATTTTTCCCACTTGCAACTCCAACACCACTTAAGAAGCTTTTTACTATCCAGGATAAAGCAGCCCGCTTAATTGGCACTATATACACAAGCATCCACTCCTTTCACCACTGACGCTCAGTAGCAGCAGTGTGCACTGTTTATGGATGCACTGCAGAAATTCACTAAAAGTCCTCGGACAGGAGATTCAAAACCCACAACCATTTCCATCTAGAGGGACAAGGGCAGTAGATACATGGGAACACTATTGCCATAAAGTTCCCCTCCAACATTCATTACCCTGACTTGGAAATTTATCATTGTTCCTTCACTGTTACAGGGTCGATATCCTGGAATTTCCTCTCTAATGGCATAGTGGGTCAACCCACAGCAAGTGGACTGCAGCGGTTCAAGAAGGCAACTCAACACCATCTTCTCAAAGGACGGGCAATAAGTGCTGGCCAGCCAATGACAGTTATATCCCACAAAAATGAAGAAATGAAAAAGAGTCCCTTTAAAGGTTGAGACAAAATAGTATAAAGAAACTATGCTGGATTGCGAATACAGTTTTTTTTAAACCTCACATAATTGAATATCCTTTTGTAAGGTGTAGAAAAGTAAGGTAGAATAGTCATTTATTAACTTTTGATAGTCTATGATACAGTATACAATATTATAATACATTTTGATTGATTCTTGCAATGAACAATCATAATTAAATATAAAGATGTTTAGCCTCTTACTAAAATACTCATGAGACCTCATCTAGATGACAATATCTAACAATTATTAAGTTATAATTCTAAGTGTTGATATTGGTAAACTTTAAAAAGTTTTTTTTATGAAATGATACATCTGGAGATATATTCAACCGTGAGGTGATTCTTTTGGTTTGAAAGTTCCTGGTTGTTGGTCTTTGGGTTGGTGGGAGAAGATTCCATTATACAATCCAATCTATTGCTAGTAAATTATTTAACAATCTGAAATATGATATCTTTCAGTTAAGGTTTTAACCTACCCACTTGGAGTTCAGTTTTCCTGGACGATCCTGCTACTCTCTGCTTTAAGAAATTAATCCCACCTTTTTCACTTTTTTTTTAACTGGATGACTTCCATTGTCTGTTTCTTTGATAATGACCTTTGTTTCTTTCACAATTTTGCTTGGTGATTCTCACTCCTCTAAATGTAAAATATGATTCCCAACAGCTTGTATGAAGGATCTCACACCTTTTTTTTGCACCCTTAATGAACTCTTATAACTAAGTTTTCTCTTTATACCAGGTCCACTTAGGCTTTTAATCTTCCAATGATTTTGCATTCATTATTGACTTTATGATGTCCTGAGTCTGTGCCCTCATTGTTATGTCTCTTGTAGTCCTTTTTTTACCCTTTCTGTGCTTCAATAAAAGAAAACAAGGGTCCAGAGGAGATTAAGACTCTCTACAGTGTGGAAACAGGCCATCGGTTTAACAAGTCCACCCTGACCCTCCGAAGAGTAACCTACCCAGACTCCTTTTGCTACATTTACCCCTGACTAATGCACCTCGCACGATGGACAACTTAGCTTGGCCAATTCACCTGACCTGCACACCTTTTGGAATGTGGGAGGAAACCCACGCAGTCACAAAATGTGCAAACTCCACACAGACATTCGCCCAAAGCAGGAATCAAACTCAGGTCCCTAGCACTGTGAGGCAGTAGTGCTAACCACTGAGCCACCATGCTGCCCATATTAGATTGACAGCATAGATGCTGTATCGATACTCTGCTTTCCAAACATTTCACAGCACACTTCTCATCTTGTCTGCAATACCAGTTACAAAACATTGTCCTAGAAGCTGAAAGTCTCACAAGGTTCTAGAACTTCTTGGATACACTCTTGAATTGGTGTCACCGACAAGGTTATGAACCAAGCGTGCATAAGTAGGATTAGGCTAAATTACTTTTTATTAGCCAATATAGGTCTGAAAGGCATTCCTTTATAAAATAAATTTGAATGAATCTATGATTCTATAATTAGCAGGCTGAATTATTAATCGGCTTGAGAAGAATGAGCAGGGTTTCCCACTGCTATCGAGTTTGCTGGTACAGTCCTACTTCCCAGCCATTTTCCAAAATGTCAGACTAGAGTAAAACTCATGAATGGCCATTTAAAGGACTTGTTTTCATTCAGTAGGCAGGATTTCTGAAGTTGCAAATGCACGACAGAGAAAGGAGACAGCTTCAATACCACTTTTCATTATTTTAGCTTACCCTCCCTATAACAGCTACCTTAATAAATAATTGAACCTCAACTATTTATAATCTATATAAGTGATCTGTAGAGACAAAGTGTTACATACCAAAATTCATGGATGATGCTAACCCATATGGGAAAGCAAACTGTCACGAGGCAATAAAGAGTTTAGAGATGGATATTGAAAAGGTAGGAGAATGAGCCAGAATCTGGCGGATGGAGTTTAATGGGATAAGGGCAAAATTATCCACTTTGGCCAGGAAAACAAAAGGGTAAGTTATTATTTAAATGGGAAGCAGATTCAAATTGTCAATGCAGAGGAGTTTGGGTATCTTTGTGAATGAATCGGGAAAATAGTTCTTCAGATGCAGCATATAATACGAATGGCAAATGGAATCCTGGCATTTATTGCAAAAGGACTGGATTATAAAAATAAAGTGTTGTGACAATTATACAAGGCATGGAGTATTATGTCCAGCTTTGGTCTCCTTACTTGAGGAAGGATGCGATAACACTGAAGGCAATTCAGAGGGTTTCACCAGGTTGATTCTAAAGGTGAAAGGGCTGTTTAAAAGGAATGGTTGAAAAGTTTGGACTTGTACTTGCTGGAGTTTGGAAGATTGCAGCGGGATCTAATTGAGATATAAACTGCTAAAAATATTTGATAAGGTAATTGCTGAACAGATGTGACCCCTTATCCCCAAGAGGTCATTGATATAGAGTGAGAGGAGTTAGGTTCAAAACTGAGGTGAGGAGAAACTATTTTGCTCATGGGGTTGTGAATCTGTGGAACTCACTGCCCAAGAGTATAGTGGAGGCAGAATCAATCAATAGATTCAAGAGAGAGATAAGTATGTTTCAGAAAAGTGGGATAAAGGGCTACGGGGAGCAGGCAGGAAAGTGGAGTTGAGGCCAGAATAATATCAGCTGTGACCATATTAAATGGTAGAGTGGGCTTGAAGGGCTGAATTTAGACCAGAGTGGTGCTGGAAAAGCACAGCAGGTCAGGCAGCGTCCAAGGAACAGGAAAATCGATGTTTCGGGCAAAAGCCCTTCATCAGGAATGGAGGCAGGGAGTCTCCAGGGTGGAGAGATAAATGAGGAGGAGGGTGGGAGGTGCGCTGGGGAGAAGGTAGCAAAGAGTACAATAGGTGAATGGGGGTGGGATGGAAGTGATAGGTCAGAGAGGAGGGTGGGGGAAGCTAGCAAAGAGTACTTTTGCCTTGAAGGGTTGAATTGCCTGCTCCCACTCCAATTTCCTATGTTCCTACATTACAATTAGATTACAGTACAGTGTGGAAACAGGCCCTTCGGCCCAACAAGTCCACACCGACCCGCCGAAGCGCAACCCACCCATACCCCTACATTTACCCCTTAACATTTACCCCTTACTTAACACTACAGGCAATTTAGCATGGCCAATTCACCTGACCTGCACATCTTTGGACTGTGGGAGGAAACCGGAGCACCCAGAGGAAACCCACGCAGACATGGGGAGAACGTGCAAACTCCACACAGTCAGTCGCCTGAGGCGGGAATTGAACCCGGGTCTCCGGCACTGTGAGGCAGCAGTGCTAACCACTGTGCCACCGTGCCGCCCACGGTTGGCCACAGTTAGCACTGAAAACAGTGTGCCCCGCTCTAAGGACCATCTAGCAGCTGGGACCATTTTTAATTTGTGAGATTTTAAAGAGTTTGACAGCATGCTTCCAGCTTGAAGCACCCTTTCTGCTTCACCTATGCCAACAGGAAGCAGATTGGTCTTTTCTGGACAGCTTCCGTTAGGCCTTCAAGCTTCGTCAACTCAAACACACTCCATAATTGGATTGTGATCACAGCATTTGGCAATTAATTACTTTTTTTCATTAATGTGAAACACATACCTTGACTTTTAATGTAATTCAAGTGCACTTGGAAATTATTCCAATGTGTGACATCAACCCTGGAACGAAATGGCAAATATTTTAGGTCCGTTGTCTTTCATGAATTCTGATGAAGTGTCATCAACCTGAAATATTAACTCTTTCTTGCTACACAGATACTGCCAGATTTGAATACTTCCATAAACTTCTATTTTCATTTTGTACATTCCAAAGCATCATGTGTTGGAATGCCTTTGGCCTAACCAAGGATAGGAGCTAGTTTCTCCTAGTTTTTTGACTAACTTGGATAAAGATTATAATGAAAGGACAAAACTGGCTTCAGAAGAACGTTCTTTCCCTCTGCAGGTTAAATTAAAAGTAGTCATCCTGTTGATTTCAACCTTCTAGTTCCACTGGGTAAATTTTAAATTCATTTCTCTCGTTATTTATCTGTCTGCTGTTTTTTTGTTAGTCTGTGCATTATAAAATGGACTACACGTCAAAAGTACTTTATTCACTGTAAAGCCCTGAGGGTAACTTCTGATTAACGCTCCATATAATTGAAATTCTTCTTTACTGAGTGTTCAATACAATAGCAACACACCATCATGCAAAAGCAAAACTTTGCAACACACTATCATGCAAAAGCAACATAAGAGTCTGAAAATTCCCAGTTTGGATAATGGAAACAATAACATTTCATATAACTATACATTGCTGTAGACGGACTTTCCTTCTCAGTCTGTTCCCTAACCTTAAGTGTGATAACCTCTGATTCAACCACCAACAGTCACCTCTTTCCATTAGTCTGGTAGGACTATGCAGACTTTGTTACCTTTTACATTATCTCAGACTTTGTTTCTTAAAAGAATGCATTTAAATGTTGTGTTCGATGTATGCCTTGCAATGCATGTTCTATTCTCTCACACATGATTACCTCAGTCCCATCTAAAAGTGAAGAGGGTGAATTCTACTGATCTAGACCAGAGAATATAAAGCTTTACATCTAATAGCAAAGCCTTGGAAGGCTGAAAAATGATAGTGAATGAGCAAATTAAAACAAATAAACTGCTCAGGAGCATCAATTACCATCAAGAGCAAGCACCAAAAAGGACGTGTGTCAAAGATGGGAGGCTATATCTGAAACTACTTTAAATATAAGCAGCAATTCATCGCTATCCAAGGAACTCTCCTGCAGGAATTACAACAACCTATCAAGAGAATAAACAACTCATTCATATTTTATATTTTAAATATTCCTGCTTTATATATTCCTCTGAAGAAAGAGTCAACCAAGAGCAATTATAGTAAAGACAAAATGTAATGAAACAAGTTTTCCAAATAACATTTACAAGGGTAAAAGATTCTAATTTGAGTAGCATTTGTTGAAAATGAATGTAGTGAATAATCCACATTAAATTAGATTAGAATTCATACAATTGTTCAATTATTTAATACAATTTATAAATGATATGGTCAAAAGAGGATATGTCACACAATTCAAATCATAATGCCTAAAGATGCATTTTAGAATTAATTCAATTCCTTGTTATATTGAAAACAAATATATTTGTTTTCTTCTAACTTTTATGAGCACGAATGAAAATGTATTTCTCAAACTTCATGCACACTTTTATTAATGTGCTTTAGAACAACACATTCTGTTACTTTGTTCAGGACACAGAACTTGCCAAAACAATAAAAGGAGCATTCAATTCACACAGCTAAATGATCACAAAATGGATCAGATCTAAGTGCTGCCACATCTAGTCTTGAATGGTGGTGAACAATGAAACAACTCAATGGAGGAGGGGGAAATCCAGAAATATCCTCATTCTTGAGGACAGGGTGCCCTGTACAGCAAAAGTCAAAGCTGAAGCATTTTCAACTGGAAGTGTTAAGTGTAAGATCTATTTCAATTTCCTCCTGAGGTTCCTAGTATCATAGATGCTAACCTTCACCCTATTTGATTTACTCCACCTGATATCAAAAGTTAACTGAAGGCACTGGATACTGCAAAGATTGTGGGCCCTGCACAGATTCCGGCAATAGTACTAAACGCTTATATTTCAGAACTAGCCACGTCCCTAACCAAGCTGACATAATACATAAAAAGGCTTTCATCTATCTGAAAATTTCATAGATGTATCCTGTTCACAAAATGTAGGCCCAATCCAACCTGACAAATTACCACCCAGTCTACTCACAATCATCAGTAAAATGATGAAGGTATTATCAAGAGCAACTTAATCAACAATGATTTGCTTAATGAAGCTTCTCTGATTTCCAATTCAACTCATGATTAAATTACTTTTTTTTAAGATTAAAAAAATTACTTACAGTATGGAAACAGGCCCTTCGGCCCAAGAGGTCCACACCAACCCGCCGAAGCACGATCCACCCAAACCCATTTATCTCTTCACCTAACACTACGGGCAATTTAGCATGGCCAATTCACCTAACCTGCACATTTTTGGACTGTGGGATGGAACAGGAGCACCCGGAGGAAACCCATGCAGACACAGGGAGAATGTGCAAACTCCACACAGTTGCCTGAGGCAGGAATTGAACCTGGGTCTCTGGCACTGTGAGGCAACAGTGCTAACCACTGTGCCGAGCACAAATTATCTCATTACAGCCTTCATCCATCATGGAGAAAAGAGCCAAGCTCACTGCAGGAAGGGAAGATAACTGTAATTAACTACCAACATTTAACTGAATGTGGCATCAAGAAGCTCTAGCAAAACTGGAATGAATGAGAACTGGAGGATACCTCTCCAATTGTCTAGCACAAAGGAAAGTGGTTGTAATTGTTCGAGGTAAATCATCTCAGCTCCAGCACATTACTGCAAGACTCCCACAAGCTTTAGGCTCAACTATGTTCATCAATAACCTCTCCTTCATTATAAGGTCAGAAGTGGGGATGTTTGCTGAGATTATACAATGTTTAGCACCATTTGAGACTCCTCAGATAGTGAAGAGGTTCATATCCAAATGCATGATTTGGAGATGCCGGTGTTGGACTGGGGTGTACAAAATTAAAAATCACACAGCACCAGGTTATAGTCCAACAGGTTTAATTGGAAGCACACTAGCTTTTGGAGCATCGCTCCTTCATCAAGTGGTAGTGGAGGGCTCAATCCTAACACACAGAATTTATAGCAAAAATTTACAGTGTGATGTAACTGAAATTAGACATTGAAAAATTGAGTGTCTGTTAAGCCTTTCATCTGTTAGAATACCATGACAGTTTCACTTCTCACACTCACAACCCACAACCCAAACACACACAGACAAAGACCCACATCCACACATATATTCTGTGGGGTGAGTTTGTACTTGCAGGGTTAGATTGTACTTTGCTCAAAAACTGCATGAATTCAAGTAAAACTCCATTATGTCACTTTTTCGATTAGAATCGATCTAAACATCATGGCATAGACAGAGAACACAGGGGGCTAACACCTTCAACATATTGTCTAGCTATCACCATTGTTAACAGCTAACCTGAGAATGCAACTTTTTAAAAAAAGGTTTTGTGATTTACACATGAAAGAAGTGAAACTGTCACGGTATTCTAACAGATGAAAGGCTTAACAGACAATCAATTTTTTAATGTACAATTTCAGTTACATCACTGTAAATTTTTGTTATAAATTCTGTGTGTTAAGATTGAGCCCTCCACTATCACCTGATGAAGGAGCGGCGCTCCAAAAGCTAGTGCTCCCAATTAAACCTGTTGGACTATAACCTGGTGTTGTGTGATTTTTAACTATATCCAAATGCAGTTAGCCAACTTTCAAGGTTCACCCTATGAGTGACAAGTAATATTTGCAGCACACAAGTGCTAAGCAATGACCATCTCCAACAAGAGAGAATCTAGCTATCACGCTTTGGCATTCATCAGTATTATTACTGCTGAACCCCTCACTATCAACACCGTGTGGTTACCATGGTACAGAAATGAACAAGAATAGCTATATAATGCAATAGCTACAAAAGCAGGTCAGGAGATGGCAATTCATGGTGATTAACTCACCTTATGACATTTTAAAATCTGTCCACCATCTACAAGGCACAAATGAGGAGTGTGATGGAATGCTCCCCACCTACCTGGATGAGCGCAGCTTCAGTTACACTCAAGAAGCTCCACACCATCCAGGACAAAGCATCCCACTTGACTGGCATGCCATCAAACACCTTTCACATACACAGTGACAGCAGGATGTGTCATCAATAAGATACACTGTTACAACTATCCAAGGCTCCTTTGACTTTATTTTCCAAACTCTTGACCTTTACTACTTAAAACAAGGAGGGCAGCAAATGCATGAGAACTCATGATTAAATTACTTTTTTTTAAGATTAAAAAAATTACTTACAGTATGGAAACAGGCCCTTCGGCCCAAGAAGTCCACACCAACCCGCCGAAGCACGATCCACCCAAACCCATTTATCCCTTCACCTAACACTACGGGCAAGTTCCCTTCCAAGTTGTATGCCAAGTTGAGTTGGAACTATATCACTGTTTCTTCTCACTCATTGTGCCAAACTCCCTCCCTAACAATACTGTAGCTGTATCTCCACCATGTGGATTGCATGTTGCAGTTGCACACAACATTGGTTAGGCCATTTCTGGAATATTGCGTGTAATTCTGGTCTCCTTCCTATCGGAAGGATGTTGTGAAACTTGAAAGGGTTCAGAAAAGAATTACAAGGGTTTTGCCAGGATTGGAAGATTTGAGTTATAAGGAGAGGTTGAATAGGCTAGGGCTGTTTTCTCTGGACCGTCAGAGGCTGAGGGGTTACCTTATAGAGGTTTATAAAATCATGAGGGGCAACATAGGTAAATAGACAAGATCTCTTCCCTGAAGTGGGAGAGTCTAGGACTACAGGGCATAGGTTTAGGGTGAGAAGGAAAAGATTTAAAAGCGACCTAAGAGGCAACTTTTTCATGCAGAGGCAGGTGTGTGTGGGGAATGGCCTGCCAGAGGAAGTGGTGAAGGCTAGTACAATTGCAACATTTAAAAGGCATCTGGATGGCTTTTTGAATAGGAAGGGTTTGGAGGGAAATGGGCTGGGTGCTGGCAGGTGGAACTAGATTGGGTTGGGATATCTGGTCAGCATGGACAAGTTAGACCGAAGGGTCTGTTGCCGTGCTGTACATCTCTATGACTATGACTAGAAGAAAGCTGCTCACCAAAACCTTTCAAAGTCACTTAGAGATGGGTAATGCATACTGACTTAGACAGCAATGCCTAATACCCCATAAATGAATTTTTAAAAATCTAATAACTAATACAGTTCCTGCACTGGCAATTCTTTCCTTAAAAAATTTCAAATTGCTGCTGAGAAATCTCCTGTAATAATCAAATTCTTGTGTGTAGCTCAATTAAAGTCATAATAATATAATATTCTTGAAAGCATTTATTGTTCCTGCTTTTATGAAGTTCCTAATATCATTAACTAAAACCATTTTCTTTCTAATTTCTGTAAAGTTACACAATGTATGCTATCAGATCTAGGAAATGTAAATGTAAGCATTTGCTGCCTATTTTACTTAATTTGCTAACTTTATCAAATAATGACAGTGAGCTGTCAAGTTGCTGCTTTAAACTTTTGATCATCTTTTTACTGAAATGACTGCAAAAGAATATGCCCTTTAACTCATTTGTACTATTCATACCACATAATGATGTCCACATGTCCTTTTGAGCCAACATACCTGGGTCTGTAATTTAGCCACTTTCTACATTTATAGAGATGGATGTGCACAATCTATTTAATGGATCTGGCATTTCCAGAACCACCTCCTAATGTATCCCTTAAGGACCTTTTGCTCTTTAGCGTGCTGACTAATACTAAAACTGCAAAAAAAAAACCCTTTGGATCTTTCTTGCTGTGAACTAGTAGTCTTTCTTATCTCCTTTTATCTAAACTGATAATTATTCCTCATTTCCTAGTGTACTGGCACACATAGCATTTGTTGTTTCTTTCTATTTTGAAATATTTATCTTTGATATTTACGGTTTTTTGAGTTCCCTGCTGTTAAAAACATTGTGTTCTGGATCTAACTATTGTGGTATGAGGGACTGATAACTATTATAACTATTAACTGTTAGATCGCATTATCAGAGCTGTCAGATGACATATTGCTGGAATTTGAGACGGAAGGATTATGATGTCGTTTTGTAACAATTCATCTTGTACGTAGTTTAAATAACCAATAAATGTTTGTTGGTTTGTAAAAACATGGTTTCCCACACCTTTCTATTGAAGACATGTAGAGCTGAACCTTACATTTTTTGGCAAAAGGACAGTTGTGTTGACATTCTGGAGAGATTATTTTGCTGACAGGACCAGTGAGATTTCTATCTGTATCTTAGCAAACACACCGATTTAACTGCCTACCCTAAGCTCTGGCATTCCTCATGCCCAATTAAACTCAAACTTACCACATGCCATTATGAGAACAACTTACCACTCAGCAACTATCTGCCAAAAGAGCTCCACCCCTGGCATCTGCTCCACCTTTTAATGTGCACCCAGACAGCACTGGCCTACTGAAGCACACACTCCAAGTGGTCCTTTCTCACCCGGGAAGGAGGTGGGAAAGCCAGAGGAAGAACCACACATAGGCACCTCAGAAGCCTCTTCTCAGGATATTCCACATGCCTCGACCTTGATTGCCCTGTCTGATACTTGGCAATTGAAGCCGAGGAAGGACCACTTGCCTCTGGCAAGAATGTCTGAGCCATCCAAGCACAAGTGCTCCCAGAGATCACATGACAAAATCTCCACAGCCAATGGACTCCACTACTGAGCAGGCCTCCTCCATCCCATCTGTGGAAGAGGCAACACTGGGACATAGTGAGAAAGAGAGCGAAAGAAGAAAGTATATTAAGTGCACTGTGAAGACATAGTTGGTATTACATACCTTAAGAAATAATGTGTTTGTAGGAATAACTTGTCTTCATCCTATGTCTGTCTGTGTGATTCTCTGTGAAACTGCAAATGTATCAGTGGCAATGTGATGTCTAACTGCTTATCTATTCAGGGTATAACCATGGGTATACTTGTCTTTGTTGAGAGGCTGCGGCAGCATGTGCAAGTAAGGTGAATAAAGCACTGCCCATCATCCTGGAATATCCCAATATGTTCTTTAGCCTTTACATTCAAACACACTGGTGTGAATGAACTAGTCAGTGATGTCTGAGGCAGAGAGTTGCATAGTTTACAGGGAGCCAATGCATTATGGTCACCAGGGATTAGGGAGCCTGCAAGTCTGTACTTTGAACAGTGCATGGATCTGTGTTTAATGTTCTTTTGCTTAAAAGGGTATCACATCAATGGATGCTCAATCCCTCACTCAAGAGGTTAAAACAGTTACCCCACCCATGCAGAATGTGGCCCCAATTATTTTCCTTCCTGTTTTCTACCTTTTTATTCCAGCACAATATAAGGAGACAGTGAGCATTCTTCAACTAGTGGATTTCAGCCTCTGCTTCTACAGTTCAGTGAGACCACAAACCTCCAGATCCACTTCCTGGTAGCCCATCCTGTGATTCCTGTAGGTTTTGTGCCTCCCAGCTCACTACCCAATCCATGTGCCCGCTTAACTTTCCTGCCCCAATTCTAGAGGTGTGACATGACCAAGCCAGGTGTAGCCATAGACTGTCCTCCCCTTGAAGCCATGATGCTCCTGATCATGGGTGAAATCCCCTCCCTCTTTATCCTGTTCCCATCTATATTATAGCATATCCCCCCATCACAATGTCATCTCCCTTCTCCTGCAGCTCTCAATCCCGATGAATAAGTTCCCAAATTTCAATCCCAGGGCAATGGTTCCCCTTTTTCTCCAACTGTCCATCCCCTTAGTTTTTTTTTGGATGGATCCACTAGACTGACCGTGGCCCAGCCTCTTGAGTGACCCAACTAAATAGTTCCACATGAAAAGTGCCCAAACCCCAGACTGTTACCTGTACATCTCCCTGACCATTAGTCCTAACTGGCTGCTCTGGCACTACTGAACTGACCGCAACCCATGCCCTGGGCTGCAGGGCCATTGATCCCTGCCTGAGAAAATACCAAATGCATACATGACCATGACCTATCTCCTGGATTAGTATCAGATACTGTCTTTGACTTACTGTGCAAGAATCCTCTGACTGAGGCGTACCTCTATGGACTTTGGAGAGGACTGCAATACTCCCTTAAGACATTGAGACATGGCTGCTTGATTGCTGCACATGCTGTGTGTGTGTGTGTGTGTCACAAAACCCTCTGGTACATGGTTCAGATGTGAGATTGGCAGAGCACACAGCCAGACAACAGGATGTACACTCCCTTAACTGAGGACAATTGACCAACAAGGCAAGCTTTCTGTCTGATTGCTTAATATGCCTTTTAAGGCAAGGAATGAGTACTGCAAACCAGCAGATAGGCATTCAGTGAGTGAGTGCTAAGAAGCCAAGCGAGAAGCATGAAGATGCAACTTGGTTCAAATTGTGAAGTAGTTATCTGTCCTCACACAAAAAGTATTCTTTTCAATAGTTATTGCCAACTTGCCCTGCAATGCATGTCTGTGCTGTCTGTAGACAGAGTAGAGAGGTGCCATGCTGTTTTTGAGGGGTTTCCAAATGCTGGATGCCAATGTCCATGTGTGCATGCGGCTGGTGCCCATGGATTATGCCCTGAGATGCTGTTTGGTGTTAAACAACATGGAGGCTGCTTGAAGTCAGGTAGACCGTCTGACTTCCATGTTGAGAATTCTTAAAGTCCAGTTTGTTCAGCGCATTTAGTTAGATAGAAAGCCAATTATTAATAAGGTGAATTGTAGCATTAGGAGGAATGATCATGGTTATATTGGACAATGGAGCAAACTCAAAAGACAGATGGCCTACTCCCACGCTTGTGTTTCAATGTTTAATAATCTCTGATGCCCCTTAAATGGCAACTCACTACTGTCTCATGTTACAAACCAGACCAGATCTCGTCAAAATATATTAAGAATGTAGTCTAGACCTTAACATTTTCTTATTTTAAAGGCAAATGTCAGGTCCCTGTGTTCCAGATGCAAATTGATTCGTCAAACTACTCAATGCTAAGTAAACATAATTTATTCAAACATTACATTTAAAGTACAACAAAAAAGAAGAACTTGGAATAACTTAACTCTATTGGAAAATGCAACAGAATAATAGGTAGAGTGACTATTACTAATTAACTGTTCCAATATAGTAACATCCCATAAACACACCCTAGGCAAAAAGGTAAATTCTGAAAAACAGATTGTCTCACATGTAGTTCTCCAATCCAGGAGGAAAGAACATCAAAAGTCAACACTGAGAGAAAGAGAAAGAGAGAGAGACAGAGACTGAGACAGAGACAGCATAACAACTGAGAGAGATTCATTGCTTTCTAACCAAAGCTAACTAAGAATCTTGGATCTGTGAGAGTTTGACCTCACCCACTCAGCCTGCTTCTATTTTTTCAATTTTAACAAAAACCCAAAGGCTCACAAGTTGTTTACCTTCTCATAGACTGCTCGATACCTGTCCCCCAATCTTTCTCTAAAAGAAATGAGGACAAAATACAATTTCTTAAAGTCACAGCATCATCACACTTGAAAGAAATCAAAAGTACTATGGCCAAGTTTGTGAATGGCGGTGAGGACAACACAAAGATTCTACAGAGGGATCGATAAGGTTAAGAGAGTGGGCGAAACTATGCAGATGGAATATAATGTGGGAAAATCTGAGTTATGCATTTTGGCTGGAAAACAAGAGGAGGTGAATATTATTTAAATAGAAAAGGACTGCACATTGTTACAACACAGAGGAATTTCAGAGCATTTCATTCAGCATGTAGTAGAGAAAACAAATGGAATGTTGGCCTTCATTTCAAGTGGAATGGAATATTAAAACAGGGCGATCTTGCTAAAATTACACAAGGAGGTGGTCAGATCACAGCTGGAATACCGAGAACAGTTTGAACCACTTATCTAAGGTATATTGACATTAGAGGCAGTCTATAGAAAGTTCACTTGGCTGGCTCTAAGTATGGAAGGACTGTCTGATGAGGTCAGGTTGAGTAAATTGGTCCTAAATTCTTTACATGAGTTTCTTGGGGGATTTCAAAATGTATATTTGGAAAGGGTGTTTCCTCTTGTGGCAGAGTCTGGGACCAGAGAGGAGAATAAGGGATTGTCCTTTTAAGACAGAGATGAGGCAGAATTCTGTGTCTCAGAGGATAATAAATTTCTGGAATTTTTTATCACATAGAACTGTTTAGACTAGGTCACTCAAGCCTATATTCAAGGGTGAGATGGATATATTTTTAATCAGTAAGATAATCAAAAAATTATGGAGAAAAGACGGGAAAATGGAGTTAAGGATTTTCAGATCAGCCATAATTTCATTGAATTCAGTGGATTCCATGGGCTGATTGGTCTATATCGGCTCTTCCAACTTATGGTCTTATGGCCTGTTATGTACCTCCTCAGAATATATGCTGAAGTCAATGGGTGCTTAAAACAGAAAAGTAAAACTCTTACTTTGATGATAACAAACCTTAGAAAGAAAACATAAAAGTAAGGTACACTTTGACCAATATTACTCCTTGCGTGCATAGTAACAGAATTAAACTGAATGTAATTATTATAAAGGTTACACCCTTTATAGGGGTGTATTGTACCTTTAAGAGAGAGAGGAAGCTAGCAAGGACTGATGGAAAGCACAGCGAGTGCTAAACAAGGTAAAAATGTAACACTTGGTTGTAACAAATAGCTGGAGTTGTGTTGCGACAGAACAAAAACAAATTCAAATTCGGCCAATCAGTTTAAATTATGCCCCAGATACCAAAACCCAATCGAATTTAAATTTAGTGTTTTGATGATCAACCAATGAAATGATGTGATGTTTTGGGGTATAAAACCAGACATTTTGAACAGTTAGAGGGAGAACTGCCAAGCCACCAACAAGTATAGACTAATAGCCAAATTGATCTTTGAAAGATACCTGTCCATGAGAAATTCGTATAGCAGAACACCAAAGTTGACCCAGAGGAAAATCTACAGCGGAAAATTGACAAAGCTGGCTGGTTTTGAAACATGATTTTTTTAATGTAAATCTTAATCGAGTTTTTTTTATTGGATCAATATTGTAGAGTGGGAAGTAAAGGATAGGTTTAAGAGAAAGGAGTTGTAAATAATGGTTCTAATGTTCTCTGTTGGACTTAAAGAATAAAATTGTTAATTTTTACTTTAAATAGTGAAATCTAGGATAGTCTTTGCCTCTCGAAATTTAACAGCTTACGGAACGAAGTGAGCTTCTCTGTGTGTCGGGTATAAATTAGGGATTTCCCCTGTGTCATTACATAATGGAGGCAAACACTGACTAGAAAGGAAGACAGAGCCCCAGGTCACAATGTTTAGGGAATGTCTACCAAATAAATTGCCATGAGGCACTTAACTGGATGGTGAGCCTTCCCCAGGATTAAAGATCTAGGCTGGGAAGTCCTGCCCAGTAAGAGCTGTAGGCAATCAGAAGCTGAAGGCTTAATTGAAAGGCTGTATCACTAGGGAGCTGGTGGCTTAGATATCTAAAGTCATGAGTGAACTCAAAGCACCAGGTGGATGTTGGTAGGCAGGTTGTGGAATTGGGCAGTGGCATGTCACCCACCCATGGCTGGATTAATATAGTTGCAATGGGATGAGGCCCTGAAATGAATATGAAATGACTACTTAAGGGCCTCAAATAGCAGTGGAATAAGAATGTCATTCAAGGACATTCTCAGCGTGGATTGAATTGGGGTATAGAGAGGAAGATGACAGAGTTTAGATCAGAGTGCTGCTGGAAAAGCACAGCAGGAAGCCTAATGAAGGCTTTTGACCGAAACTTCGATTTTCCTGCTCCTCAGATGCTGCCTGACCTGCTGTGCTTTTCCAGCACCACTCTGATCTAAACTCTGGTTTCCAGCATCTGCATTCCTCACTTTTGCCTGGAAGATGACAGAGCCCATTGTCCATCCGGCCACCAAACTCAGCAAAGGGAGGCCATTAAATTCCACCAAATATGTAGTCAATTATTCATGCTATTTAAATATGTAATCGTTTTCTTGATAAGTTCCTGTTGAAGAGTGTGATAAAAAGTTACACAAGTAGTTTGCTCAGAAATGTCTAAGAATTAAGTCATCTGTGGATAATTAGAAAGAGAAAATCTTAATACTTGCAATCCAAGTCAACATTTTTAAGCAGTAATAATTATCCCTGTAATAATAGCATTTAAATGTTAACTCTGCTTCAGTAATAAAACATATTCATAATTTTTACTTTTAATATTGGACATTTTATGTTGCTGTACAAGTTGTGAATATTAAAAATTGTTAAAGCAGTAAGACAAGGAATACTTAATAAAAATACTGTTAAAAACAAATAAAGGACAAGACGTAACCTTTTTTCTAACTAATAAGCAATGGATTATCTACTACAAACAATTTTGAACTTGCAGATACAATTCACAGGAATTAGTAATGTGCAGAAATGATCTTAGCTAAGTGCCCTTGCCAGTTGAATGCAGTTTCATGTTTAATGAACTGCTCCAATCAAATAAAATCTGAGTTGGCCTCGATTCAGAATGTAAGAATACCATTATCATTAAGTCACAAACAGGACCTGAGTAGTATATGTCGGAGAGCCCAAATTTTGCTGTGTTTTGCATTAAATGACATTAAATATCCAGTTTTGAAAATGTGCACATGACTAAAAGTGTGATTACTGTAAATTCATTCCACACTGGCAGAACAATTCCATTTCTAGGTTATCAAGTTTCAAATTGAGATTCAAATTTCCGTTAACATATCTCTTTTCAGGTTTTGTTTGTAAAGGTCCCAGAAAGAAACAGTTTCACAGTTTGATACCTCAAATATTACATTTCATTTTATGCAAATATTCAAATCCCTGATGTGAAACACCATTGGCAGTTTGAAAAGGTGAGCAAACGAGCTATTTCTTATTTGTTAGGAGAAAGTGAGGATTGTAGATGCTGGAGATCAGAGTCAAAGAGTCAGGTGCTAGAAAAGCACAGCAGATCAGGCAGCATTCGAGGAGCAGGAGTATCGAGTTTCACGCAAGAGCCCTTCATCAGGAATTCAAATTTGTTGTTCAGTTAACAAATTGTCAAGAGCTACATACAAATAGTTTAGGATTGAGGATGGATTTTGTCTTTCGATTATTTCTCCTTCCTCTTTATAAGGATATTGTCCTCCTTCTGATTGCCTATTAAGTGACATCATTATCTCACATTTCCCTCACCAACACACCCCAACAATGCCTCTGCAGTCTCCTCCAGGCACACAACAGTTTGAGATACTTGCACTGCTCCTTATGCATCTCTGCAGCATAGAATCAGGAAGTTGCTGTATAGAAGTCATGGCTACATATTGTAGGACTATCCCATTAGGTACTGAAAGGGATACTTCTATGCTTGCTCTATCTGACATAAGACATAGCTATGCACAGTATATTAGAAATTTAGATGCTAACTACTTTATGTTTGCTGTACCCTCCCAAAACCCTCCGAGGAAAGCACAGTGGTACAATACTCAGCACTATTACCTCATAGCATCAGGTTCTGGATCAGTGGTGCTGGAAGAGCACAACCATTCAGGCAGCATCCGACGAGCAGCAAAATTGCTCTGTCCCCTTGACCTGTCCGGACTTGTCCGACCTGCCCAGCTCCTTTTCCACCTATCCACTCCACCTTCTCCTCCCTGACCTATCACCTTCATCTCCTCCCCCACTCACCTATTGTACTCTATGCTACTTTCTCCCCACCCCCACCCTCCTCTAGCTTATCTCTCCACGCTTCAGGCTCTCTGTCTTTATTCCTGATGAAGGGCTTTTGCCCAAAACATCGATTTTGCTGCTCGTCAGATGCTGCCTGAATTGCTGTGCTCTTCCAGCACCACTGATCCAGAATCTGGTTTCCAGCATCTGCAGTCATTGTTTTTACCTCATAGCATCATGGACTGGGGTTTGAATCCAGCCTTGGGTGACTGTCTGTGTAGAGTTCGTACATTCTTCCTGAATCTGTGTCAGCTCCCTCCGGATGCTCCCGTTTCCTCCTATAATCCAAAGATGTGCCGGTTAGGTGAATTGGCCATGTTATATTGCCCATCCTGTCCAATGATGTGCAGGTTAGATGGTTTAGCCAAGGTTAATGCAGGGTTATGGGGATAGGTTGTGGGGCTTGGTTTGGGGTCAGGTGCTCTTCGAGGGTCCGTGCAGACCCGATGGCCCGAATGGCTTCTTTTCACGTTGTAGAATTCTATGATTGTCAGCAGCCCAAAACTCATAAAATTGCCCTAAAACTACCAATTATGTGTAAGTAAAGACCCAGAGGCATAGCTGTGATGGAATAACTTTAACGTCAGTGTCAGGACAATAATTGAGGATTGACAGCTCGCTTTATACTTCATCTACTTTTCCCTTTTCATTGACTATCAAATAAGGTAACGAACGTGTTATAATGAATGCTGCAGCTCTGCTGCACAACAACTATTTTGTACCAAGCTGCACTACTAGTTTGACACAAGATTGAAGAGATTTCTGAGGAATGAGTAACAACAAGCTTAGTCAATATCACCTATATTTATTGCCCAGTTCAGCCTCCCACTTCAGTGCATCTGCCACTAAACCACCATCCATGCCTCCGTTACCTCTCATTTAACTGTTCCAATGAACTCCTGGTTGGTCATTTTATTCTTCTTAAGCTTGAAGTCATCCAAAATTCTGCTGCCCATATCCTGTCACACATCAGGTCCCATTCACCCATCAGTCCTGTTCTTACTGATTTACATTCACTACATCTTCAGCAAATGTGTTTTTTAAAAAATTCCGATCTTTGCTTTAAGTGGCATCATTATCCCACATTTCCCTCACCAACACATCCCAGCAATGCCACCGCAATCTCCTCCAGCTGCACAACAGTTTGAGATATCTGCACTGCTCCTTATGCATCTCTGCTTTTAATCACTCCCCTTACTCCTTCTACACTAGTATTGCAGAGACCTATAAGTCTATTTATTTATTGTCCAGAGCTATCACAAACTCACTGATCAGTCAAATCAATAGTTTCATCTTTGATTCAGCTGTGTCATGTAAAATGTCAACGCAATTCTAAGAAAAAAACAGGTAAAACAAAACAAAGAATGCTAGAGATATGAAAGAAAAACAGAAACAGAATTTGCTGGCAAAACTCTGCAGGTCTGACAGCATCTGTGGGATGAAACCAGAGTTAATATTTCACGTCTGTTGACTCTTCATCAGTAGTTTATCTGTTTCTTGCCAACAATTTCTGGTTCTGTTCTTGTCTAAAAGTAAGTAGTTTTATAGAGTCCTCAGTTCTTTGATGGAGCTCTGCTATGCTTTGTATATGACAGCAACAACTTGTATTTAGTTAGTGTACTTCATATCGTAAATCAATCCTTGGTACTTCACATGGGAGGTTCAAACCAATATTTAACAGATGGCACTGGGCAGTTGGCCTAAAGCTTCATCAAAGAGGTAATTTTACTGAGTGTTCTAAAGGAAGTAAGAGGGACACCAAAGCAAATAGTTGAAAGGATGGAATTCCTCAGTTTAAGGCTTTGGCAGCTAAAGGCATGGCCACAGTTATGGAGTCTATCATGGAGTGGCTCTGATCCAGCCAAAAAATAATTTAAGAATGATAAGAAGAACTGGAGAGGTCATTGGGGCCTAGAGAAAGCAGCATGTTTAGGCATGATATCGCCCTGCCTTTCCTGCTTGCAACCAGGAGAAAACAAGTCCATGTTCAACATTTGAAGTCAATAATTCTTTTCATAATGGAAAAGATTTGGGGGTGTAATATGTTCTAAGTAGTTGAGAAGGACAGTGGAATAAGAACAAAAGCAATGTGATAGTGTGGAATAGAAGAGAGATTAAATGGCAAAATAATTGATATTACAAGGGTATGTTAATGGAATAAAGAAACAAATGTGTCTTGAGGTGTAAACCATGGAATAGTGAAGAGCTGCCATGTTAAAGCAAACACAATCGAAAAATGGCAGTAAAACAAAGAGCAAAGAAAAATGAAACACAATGGGAGCAGATTTTACAATGTAGAATTGATGGAATCAATATTTAATCCGGAAGTTTAAAAGTACTAATGCATGTACTTGAAACACTGTGGGCGCATGAGAGCAAAGTAGAGAATTAAAATGAGAGTTGACATGGAGTTCAGTTTGACACTTGTGATGTGAATGGATGTGTTCCACAAAGCAGTCACCCAAGCTGTGTTTGGCTCATTTATTATTTATTTATTGCCCATCCATGGTTTTACAGTCAGAGTCAATTAAGCTAGTCTCACCTGTCTGCATCTGGCCAATATTCCTCCAATGCTGGATGCATTGAAAACAGCTAAAACAGCGCACCAAATTGCTTTACTTGGAAAGAGAAGTGGATCAGAGGCAATGGTCCTTCAAAAGGCTTAATGGGGAGGGAAAGTCGGAGGAAGATGTGCATGGTTTTGGTAGGGAGAAACTGAGGATTGTGGATGCTGGAGATCAGAGTTGGGAGTATTGTGCTTGAAAAACGTGGCAGGTCAGGCAGCATCCGAGGAGCAGGAGAATTGACGTTTCATGCAAGAGCCCTTCGTCAGGAATGAGGCATGTGAACTGAGAGGGTGGAGAGATAAATGGGAGGATGGTGTACTTGGGAGGGAGGATTGCTGAGAGTGCAATAGTTAGATGGAGGTAGGGGTAATGGTGGTAGGTCAGAGAGGAGGGTGGAGTGGATAGGTAAGAAGGAAGATGGATAGGTAGGACAGGTCATGAGGGCAGTGCCAAGTTGGTAGATTAAAACTGGGATAAGGTGGGGGGAGGGGAAACGAGGAAACTGGTGAAGTCCACATTGATGCCATGTGGTTGGAGGGTCCCAAGGCGAAAGATGAGGCATTCTTCCTCCAGGCATTGGCTGGTAAGGGAGTGGCGATGGAGGAGGCCCAGGACATGCATGTCCTTGGCAGAGTGGAAGGGGGAGTTGAAATGTTCAGCCACAAGGTGGTGGGGTTGGTTGATGTGGGTGTCCTGGAGATGTTCTCTGAAGCGCTCTGCAAGTAGGTGTCCTGTTTCCCCAATGTACAGCAGACTGCATCAGGAGCAATGGATACAGTAAATGGCATGTGTGGAAGAGCAGGTAGAACTCTGATGGATGTGAAAGGCTCCTTTGGGGACTTGGACGAAGGTGGTGGGGGGGGGGAAGGTGTGGGCACAGGTTTTGCAATTCCTGCAGTGGCAGGGGAAGGTGCCGGGAGGGGATGGTGGGTTATTGGGGGGCATGGACCTGACGATGTAGTCGCGGAGGGAACAGTCTTTACAGAAAGGGATGGAGGGGTAATGTGGTGGTGGGGTCCATTTGTAGGTGTCAGAAATGGCAGAGGATGATGCGATATATACAGATGTTGGTGGAGTGGAAGGTGAGGACTGGGGTGTGTGCTTCTGTCCTTCTTGCGGTTGGAGGGGTGGGGTTTAAGGGCAGAGGTGCGGGAAATGAATGAGATACGCTGGAGGGCATCATTGACCACGTGGGAGGGGAAATTGTGGTCTTCTGGTGGGTTCTGTGGTGGAACTGGTCCTCCTGAGAGCAGACTTGGCAGAGGCAGAGAAATTGAGAATAAGGGATAGCATTTTTACAGGAGTCAGGGTGTGAGGGGGTGTAGTCCAGGTGGCTGTGGGAGTTGGTGGGTTTGTAGAAGAAGTCTGGGTTGGGTCGGTCACTGTTGATGGAGATGGAGAGATCCAGGAAGGGGAGGGAGGTGTCTGAGATGGTGCAGGTGAATTTAAGGACAGGGTGAAATGTGTTGGTGAAGTTGATGAACTGTTCAACCACCTTGTGGGAGCATGAGGTGGCAACAATACAGTCATCAATGTTATGGAAAAGAAGGTGGGGAATTGTGCCAGTGTAACTGCGGAAACATGGTTTTGGCACCACACTGAAGAAGGTGGAAATGCCAAAGGATACTCCGTTGAATAGAGAGGCTGAAGAGTAGAAGGTGAGCACAAGAGGAATCCCGTCATTGTTCTGGAAATGAAGAAAATGTCTGGACACCTTTGTGAGCCCTATCTATTAAACTGAAATATTAACCCTTTTTCTCTGACTTGTTGGGTATTTCTGGTATTTTCTGTTTTTATTTCAGAAATCCAGTTTCTTCAATGCCTTGGTTTTGCCTTAGCTCGTGCATATTGAATCCAAGAGCATTGCAGAGCTGAACACATTAAAGTGATTAATGTGAAGGATATCCAGCAATGTTAATGATATTGTATCTTGTTATTACATTTTGTTAATGTTGAATTTTAACACCTTCTTTTTCTACTTGCCTAACCATGCAAAACTCATTTACACCAACATAAAAAGCAATTGTATCTGGATTTATCTATTCTTTCACGGAATGTGGGCATTGTTAGCAAGGTCATTGCTAATCCCTTTTTGTTATTGCACTGAATGGTTTGGAGGGTATTCCTTTGGACCTACAGTCACATATATGGTGAGGATGGCAGGTTTATTTCCTTAAAAGCTAGCAAACTAGATGCGCTTTTACAACAACACTAACATTAGTTTTCAATTCCAGCTTTATTAATTGAATTTAAATTCAAAGATGGCAGTGGAGTAAAGCTTCTGAACCTGGGTTGGTCTGCTCTGTCCGCTTTTCTTTTCATTCTTTTTTCTTTTTTTCTGTCTTTTCTTGTTTTCTCTCTCTGTTATTTTACTGATTTCTTGGGAAGAACTCGGTTGCAGCGATGGGCATCCATTGGCACCAATGAGTAGACCCAGCAGCATGGATTCGGGAGAGCAGCCCTGGAGGCGAGTTTGGATTCCCGGCGGTTTCTGACGAGGCAGTCTTGGCGCCAGTTCATGGCTGCTGCGGTGGAGGCAAGTCTGGGCTCCCGATGATGTCTGCCTCCAGTGCAGATTACTGGAGGTAATGGTGGAGGTGAATTCCGGCCAATAAGGAGACCTGCGACAGTGGCTGCAGGTGGGTGCGGTGGGCCCGAAGTGGCCTCCTGGTGGCAGCAGAGTTGAGTTTGGGCCGATGTGGTACCCAGTGACACCAGTGGCGTCTACACTGGTAAGGTCCAATAAGGACTCATAGTGGTGAGAGTGAGTTAGCGCCAAAGAGTGGTGACCAGTGGCAGCTTGGCAAAGGCCCATGGCAGAGCACAAAACAAGAAGAAGTGAAAAGTTGAACACTTTTTGTTCATTTATTCATGCTTCTGCCTTTCTATTCTATATTTTGGTATACTTTTCTGTGTTTTAAAATGGCGCTGGAGAGTGGCGACACTGCAGAACACTTAATGCTGTCTTTTTTAACAAAATACACATGGTGATAAATAAATCAAAACAAAGCAAATCAAATGCCAAATGCCGCTGTGGTGGGAATTGAATTTATATCCCTCGAGCACTGATGAAGGAATGATTGTAGATGGTTGAGAATTGAAACGAAAGCAGAATGTTCTGGACAAACTCAATGAATCTGGCAGCATCTGTGGAGACAGAAACAGAGTTATTGTTTTGAATCTAGTGACGCTTTGTCAGAAATCGACTTGTTTTTGCAGTCAGTTTCTCCTGCACTTTTTGGTTTTGTCCCTAGAGGATTGGCCTGGCCTCGAGATTATTACATCTTCCTAATGATGTCAGCACTCTTCTGACAAAATGTTGGAATTTACAATCAGTTTTGTCTTGATATTTAAAATAGATGAAGATCAACAGATTTAAAGAGATTTCAGAATTATAAAGCAAAATACCTTTCTCGGTTTCAATCTTCTAATTTTTCCTTTTAAAGAAAGAACTCTGGATAGCAAGGTAACACCCAAGTGATCCATCATTCAATGTCCTTGATCAAAAGCAGACACATTCTCAAGATAGAAGAAACCGAGGACTGCAGATGCTGGAGTACCAGAGTTGAAAAATGTGGTGCTGGAAAAACACAGCAGGCCAGGCAGCATCCGAGGATGGGCATAAACCCTTCTTCAGGAATGAGGCTGGTGTGCCAAGCGGGCTGAGATAAAAGGTATGGGGGAGGGAATTTGGGGGAGGGGTGCTGGGAATACGATAGGTGGAAGGAGGTGAGGGTGAGGGTGATAGGCCGGAGAGGGGGTGGGGGCGGAGAGGTCGGGAAGAAGATTGCAGGTCAACAGGGCGGTGCTGAATCCGAGGGTTGAGACTGAGATAAGATGGGGGGAGGATAAATGAGGAAGCTGGAGAAATCTACATTCATCCCGTGTGGTTGGAGGGTTCCTAGGCGGAAGATGAGGCGCTCTTCCTCCAGGCGTCGTGTGGCCAGGGTCTGGCGATGGAGGAGGCCAAGGGCCTGCATGTCATTGGCGGAGTGGGAGGGGGAGTTAAAGTGTTCAGCCACGGGGCAGTTGGGTTGGTTGGTGCGGGTGTTCCCCTCCGCGAGTTCCGCAAGTAGGCGACCTGTCTCCCCAATGTAGAGGAGACCACACCGGGTGCAGCGGCTACAGTAAATGATGTGTGTGGAGGTGCAGGTGAATTTGCAATGGATATAGAAGGATCCATTGGGGCCTTGGAGGGAGGTGAGGGGGGAGGTGTAGGCGCAAGTTTTGACTTCTTGCGGTTGCAGGGGAAGGTGCCGAGAGTGGAGGTTGGGTTGGTGGGGGGTGTGGACTTGACGAGGGAGTCACGGAGGGAGTAGTCTCTCCTAAATGCTGATAGGGGTGGAGAGGGAAATATATCCTTGGTGGTGGGGTCTGTCTGGAAGTGGCAGAAATAACGGAGGATGATACGATGTATCCGGAGGTTGGTGGAGTGGAAGGTGAGGATCAGTGAGTTTCTGTCCTGGTGGCAATTGGAGGGGCGGGATTCAAGGGCAGAGGTGCAGGAAGTGGAGGAGATGCGGTGGAGACCGTCGTCGACCACGTCGGAGGGGAAATTGCAGTCTTTGAAGAAGGAGGCCATTTGAGTTGTTCGGTAGTGGAATTGGTCTCCTGGGAGTAGATGCGGAGGAGGCGGAGGAATTGGGAATATGGGATGGCGTTTTTACAGGGGGCAGGGTGGGCGGAGGTGTAATCTAGGTAGCTGTTGGAGTCGTCGGTTTGTAGTAAATGTCTGTGTTGAGTCGGTTGCCCGAGATAGAAGTGGAGAGGTCTAAGAAGGGGAGGGAGGAGCCTGAGATGATCCAGGTAAATTTGAGGTTGGGGTGGAAGGTGTTAGCAAAGTGGATGAACTGTTCAACCTCCTCGTGGGAGCATGAGGCAGCACCGATACAGTCATCGATGTAGCGGAGGAAAAGGTGGGGGGTGGTGCCAGTGTAGATGCGGAAGATGGACTGTTCCACATATCCGACGAAGAGGCAGGCATAGTTGGGGCCCATGCAGGTTCCCATGGCTACTCCTTTGGTTTGGAGGAAGTGGGAGGATTGGGAGGAGAAGTTGTTAAGAGTGAGGACCAGTTCAGTCAGTCAAAGGAGACTGTCAGTGGAAGGGTACTGGTTGGGTCGGTGGGAGAGAAAGAAGTGGAGGGCTTGGAGGCCTTCATGATGGAGGATTGAAGTGTATAGGGACGGGATGTCCATTGTGAAGATAAGGCGTTGGGGGCCGGTGAAGCGAAAATCATGGAGGAGGTGGAAGAGACCACTCCCTCTGCGACTCCCTCGTCAAGTCCACACCCCCCACCAACCCAACCTCCACTTCCGGCGCCTTCCCCTGCAACCGCAAGAAGTGCAAAACTTGCACCCACGCCTCCCCCCCCCTCCCCACCTCCCTCCAAGGCCCCAATGGATCCTTCTATATCCGTCGCAAATTCACCTGCACCTCCACACACATCATTTACTGCATCCGCTGCACCCGATGTGGTCTCATCTACTTTGGGGAGACAGGCCGCCTACTTGCGGAACGTTTCAGGGAACACCTCTGGGACACCTGCACCAACCAACCCAACCACCCTATGGCTGAACACTTTAACTCCCCCTCCCACTCCGCCAATGACATGCAGGTCCTTGGCCTCCTCCATCGCCAGACCCTGGCCACACGAAGCCTGGAGGAAGAGCACCTCGTCTTCAGCCTAGGAACCCTCCAACCACACGGGAAGAATGTAGATTTCTCCAGCTTCCTCATTTCCCTTCCCCCCACCTTATCTCAGCACCGCCCTCTTGACCTGCAATCTTCTTCCCAACCTCTCCGCCCCCACCCCCTCTCCGGCCTATCACCCTCACCCTCACCCTCACCCTCTTCCACCTATCGTATTCCCAGCGTCCCTCTCCCAAATTCCCTCCCTCTTACCTTTTATCTTAGCCTGCTTGGCACACCAGCCTCATTCCTGAAGAAGGGCTTATGCCTGAAATGTCGATTCTCCTGCTCCTCGGATGCTGCCAGGCCTGCTGTGTTTTTCCAGCACCACATTTTTCAACTCATATTCTCAAGATAAGCAAGAGAGGAAATTGTATAGAAATTCAGCTTGATCTGTTCTTCAGAATTTGAAAAAGACAGTGTGTATCTGCTGCTTTCTATGCCCCCAGCCATTTCTTCAGCTTCTTTATTGACTTCATACTATCTAATTTGGGAGTTGAAGTGAGAGGGAAAAACAACTAATACAAGGATTTTCATACAAGTAATCTTCTACTTTCTTCACATATTCGACTAGCACAGATCAGTGATGTGGGAAAACTCAAACCTTCACTAATTTCAATTCCTGTCAGACGTGTGTATATTTCCCTCTCATTTTGTAACTTCTTATCCATGTCCATGTTAGGGATGTGTAAATACTTTATTTCCATTCTCTGCAACATGGCAGGGTTCAGTAATGCATGGCATAACCAAAACACAACTACAATTCTAGCCTACTTTGTGTGGTATTCTCACAGATGACCACTCCTGGAAGCATGTGATATTTGTCCCTTCTATCACCATGTGACACTGGGTGAGAGTTGTTTTCAGTAGTTTGCTGCTACTTTTGTCTTTGCTTTGTCTTGGGCCTGCCTAGAGAGTAGTAGTAGAAAATACACTAACATAGTTAAAAATCACACAACACAAGGTTATAGTCCAACAGGTTTAATTGGAAGCACACTAGCTTTCGGAGCATTGCTCCTTCATCAGGTGGTAGTGGAGGGCTCAATCCTAACACACAGAATTTATAGCAAAAATTTACCGTGTGATGTAACTGAAATTATACATTGAAAAACTGATTGTCTGTTAAGCCTTTCATCTGTTAGAATACCATGATAGTTTCACTTCTACAGAAGAGGCACTGCTCTTACAGAGCAAAAACATTTATTTCATAATAGCAGTAAGTATAACTATACTTGGTTCAACATCATTCCTAGAACCTGAAGGACCTATTATAGATACAACCAGTCACTCTGAAAACTAGAGTAGAATGCTTTGTCTCCACATTCATAATGCGTAATATCAATAGAATGGATGGAGCCAATGTAACTAGAATATTAACCCCTTTCGAAACAATAGTTGATATAACTATCCATAATATGAGAATATTCATAAGCTGTTATTACTTGAAAAACACTTTTGTCAACTATTTTTATCTTGTTTGCAAAAATACAATGTAATAAGGTAAATTCTATTAGGGGCATAACTTAAAAATAATACAGTGGTTTCCATGCAAATAATCTTCCATTTTCTTCATGTATTTGACCATTAAGCACAAATTAGTGATGTCATTTGTACCAGTCAAATTAATTCATATCCTACCGGGCCCTTCAAGCTCACTCTCTTGTTAGATACCTTGCATCAGCACCCACCAGAAAAATAAATCCATAAGTAGTTTTAGGAATGTCATTCTATTTTAAAATCACAGTTTTAATGAACTCTTTCAATTGTACGTTTCCCTTGTTTTCAGTCACATTGTTTAAACTTCCAAAGATTGAGAGATTGTCTCTTCTGCTCTGTTGAAACAATGACTTCATTGTTTTGTTAGTTGCTATTTTGCCCCTCAGGACATAGTACCCCATTGTTTACACTGTTGGCAGTATCATCAATTTGTGATTATCTGATGGTATGACAGCATGTGGTGTCGATAGAACCTTCTGGACTCCATGGACATTTTGTTTTACTTGTTTTCACTTTCTCTCTAAATCTTGTTTGATGATGCTAAGGTACAGTTATGCAAGTGCCAGGTCCCAACCAGCCCCTCACACAGACTCAAAATAGGAACCTAGGCAGTGACGTCATCTAAAGCATGGCTTGAAGGGCTATAGGTTGGACATCTTGATCAGTGAAGGATAGAAAGTCAAAGTTGTTTTACAGTTTGGAGCAACAGACCTTTCAAGGTACACAGGTTAGTTATGAATTATTAGTAAGTGACTTCAGCCCTGATGAATTTATAACTTTAGTGGCAAGGATAATAGGGATTCACAGTAACATGGAAAGGCAATGACTAAAAGAAAGTTAGTACCATAATAATATTGTCACTGGTTTAATAACCTAGAGGCCTACACAAATGCTTTGGGAATATATGTTCAAATTGCAGCATGGTGGCTGAAGAATTTTAAATTCAACTAATAAATCTGGAATTGTAAACTAGTTTCTATGATGCTGATCACCGTCAATTGTGGTAAAAATCCCTATTTGATTCACTGATAACATTGACAAAAGGTAATCTGCTGTTGTGGTCTGGCCTACACATGGCTCCAGCCTCACTACGATGTGGTTGACTCTTAGCTTCTGAAATGTCTAGCAAGCCACTCCATTTAAAGGTAATTAGGGCAGGAGAATATGTGCTGCCATTACTAGCTGGTGTGGTATGGTTCTCTCTATTTTAGCCTTTCTAAAATATACCAAAAAGACTCATATTGACACAAACATCTGGAAGTTTATGAACAACTAGCTAGTTGCACTTATATGGTGTCTGAGACTTAAGTATATTCTGTGTTCTGACCTTATTTATACTTGTTATTACATTATACTCATACTCATTGATGGTTGATGAACTAAATGACTGACTGACTGACTGTCACAGATTGACATCCTGACTCATTACTTGTCTAGCAGCTTAACTAACTTTAACTAATGATAACAAAAATAGAAATTGGTGGAGAAACTTAACAGTTCTGAAAGCATCTGTGGAGAGAAAACAGAGTTAATATTTCTGGTTCAGTGACCCTTCTTCAGAATACTGTCTGTTTATAGTCCTCCAAAAGTATCCATTTAAATCTGAACTTTCAGAGGACTCCATTGTAGTTAAGTAAAAAGTAAATGCTCCACTTCGCCCAAACCCCATACAATCCCCAAGTCCTGAGAAATCCTCCCCCCTCTCACCCTAAGTTCCTAAAGTCCTCTCTGCCTCCAGAAGCCAAGCACTTACCCCACCATGGATCTGACTCTCCCTCCCCCATTACCCATGCCCGATGCAAACCCAACTTGCCCCCCAGCCCCTGAAATACAACCCCTTCCCATGCCACTGGATCCAACATCATCTTCTTCTACTCCATACCTGACCTTCTGTTACAGAGACACAACCCCTTGTCCCTCTCTGGACCCGATGTCTTTGCCAGACTGCTGGACATGACACTCCCCCACAACATGCCTCCTTGGGATCTGATACCTCCCTGCCACCCCAGAATCTGTCAGTCAGCTCATTGGATAGATTCAATGATGCAATGTGGAATTTTTGGTGTTGGATTGATATCTTTATGAGCTCATATATTGGGGTAATGTGTAGATCCATATATGCAGATTGACCAATGATGGAAGATCTCATTATAAACAATGTAAACATTTTCAGTCGTCCATCCCAGATGTCTAGTTCAGTAATAACATCAGCTGTAATTATAATAATATTTAATTGAACAATATTGTGAATCATAGAAAAAATAAATTAAATATTAACAGTTGCCATCTAATAGTCATACAGATGTTAAACATCTGCTTTCTTATGAAGTTAGAAAGACAAGTAATCCAGAAGCAAAATTTCATTTGTTTTTCTGAATTCTGAAAAAAGGTAATTGGGTCTGAAATATCAACTCTGTTTTCTGTCCCTAGATGTTGCCAGACCTGCTGAGTTTTTCCAAAAATCTTTGGTTTTGTTTCTGATTTCTAACATCCACTGTTCTTTGATTATTGTTTTTTTTTTCAATGTGCAAAGGTGATTTAGTCAATTACTCAGTTCCTTTAATTTTCCAATGCAACTTTTACATATGGTAACTTAAGGGGACTGTATTACGTGGGGTCTTATGGGTTACAGAGTCCGCACAAAACAAAGCTTACAAAATGCCATTCTGACCAGACACTCGGTCTCAATCTTCATAAGCTAGCTACAGGATCTTATCTTGCTTTTGTGCAAATTATGGACACTTGTCCCAGAACCCAAAGTGCCTGAAAAGCTGCATGTTATTTAGTTTACCAGAGTCACTGAAATAATTGTGTTCGATATTGTGGACTTTGCAGCCCTGGAATTAGGATTCATCTGCTCCATTGGAATGTTTTGAAATGCTCCTTCTGACCTTTTAAGTCGGTGTCTCACTGCAGCTGCTGCAGGGGAGATCTGGCTCAGCTAACCTGTTGAGTCACGGTGGGTATGTTTGTTAAATAGATCATAATACAGCAGATATGCCTGCATGCTGAGTGGAATTGGCAAAACCGTGCTTCTCCTGCAGTGCTGTTTTATTACTTACACTCATCATCAATAGAATCGACTCAAGATGAGTTGTTCCATGAATGTTCCTATTCATAAAATTAGAGTTTGCATGGCAGGTATTTAACTTTACAGTGAAAGACTGATGACACTTCATCATGATGGTCTAGTGCAGTAAATGGTTGAATGTTCTGGAGTAGAATGTGGGTTATTGTGAGAAAAAGATACTGCACTTGCTAAAAGGTAGGCTCCACCACACTTAAAGCATAATGTGGGCAATTCAACCCTTGAGTATACCCATGAGCAACAGCAGCAATTCTTTCTTGGCAGGGCAGCTGATATTTTGCTACTGACCTATATTGCAAGGCCAGACAAGAGTCTTTACTTTCAGCTCTAGCAAATGCTCTCCCTACTGTTAACAGCACTAGAATGTACTGCTTTCATTCATGCTGAGTGTTTCATCAAATGCAGAATCATCTGCAGACTATTTAACTCAAATAGTCTTGCTTGAGAATGATGGAACAGTAAATGGTACATTCTCTGAGGTCTCACTTTTATGCAGTAGTCACGATGAGGAGTAGATAATTTGGGTTTGAGCTGGAAAGAAATTTTTTCACTTTGGTTGTGAGTTGTGTCCTAAGACCAATAGATTTTTTAGATACTAAGACAATCAGTGGATAATGGGAAAGAGTGGAAAGGGAGAATTGAGCTCAAAGATCAATCACAATCATAATTCTTGGCAAAGCATGTTTGAGTGGCCATGTAGTCTTTTATGCTTTTTCTTAGGTTCTTATATTATTTTGGCGACAGATGGTGGGAAGACAAGATGGAGTGAAGTTGAATAAGTGATGAACAGAAATCTAGTGTGTAGAAATTGTGATGATACAATGGCTTTAAGAGATGTATTTGTCCTTCTCCATGGAGAAAGATTGAGACAGAGGTAGCTCCAATAGAGTAAACAGCTTATTATGCCCTGTGTTTTTTTAAATTGGAACAATAGAAGCAGCCTGAATGAATGCTCCCACACAATCAGGATTTTTAATTTAACATTTCTTCAGTCACTGGGGTATTGAAAGCTGGATGTGAAAGCTTTTATTCCTCTCTGTGCTCCAGCTAAAAACTTTTCTCTTTCTGCTTCTAAAATTGCATGTGAGACAATCTATTTTACTGAATTTACATTTACCAGCAGTGCATTTGTAGGAAAGAAAAACAGAAATTGCTGGAAAGGCTCAGCAAGTCTGACAGCATCTGTGGAGAGCAATCAGAGTTAAAATTTTAGGTTCAGTGACCCTTCTTCAAAAGTATCTTGTCAGGTCTTTTGAGGTAAATGAATTCAATAGACAATAGACAATGGACAATAGGTGCAGGAGTAGGCCATTCAGCCCTTCAAGCCTGCACCACCATTCAATATAATCATGGCTGATCATTCCTAATCAGTATCCTGTTCCTGCCTTATCTCCATAACCCTTGATTCCACTATCTTTGAGAGCTCTATCCAACTCTTTCTTAAATGAATCCAGAGACTGGGCTTCCACTGCCACACAGCCACCACTCTCTGGGTGAAGAAGTTTTTCCTCATCTCTGTCCTAAATGGTCTACCCCGTATTTTTAAGCTGTGTCCTCTGGTTCGGCACTCACCCATCAGCGGAAACATGTTTCCTGCTGCCAGAGTGTCCAATCCTTTTATAATCTTATACGTCTCAATCAGATCCCCTCTCAGTCTTCTAAACTCAAGGGTATACAAGCCCAGTCGCTTCAGTCTTTCAGTGTAAGGTAATCCTGCCATTCCAGGAATTGACCTTGTGAACCTACGCTGCACTCCCTCAATAGCCAGAATGTCTTTCCTCAAATTTGGAGACCAGAACTGCACGCAGTACTCCAGGTGTGGTCTCACCAGGGCCCTGTACAGCTGAAGAAGCACCTCTTTGCTTCTATACTCAATCCCTCTTGTTATGAAGGCCAGCATTCCTATACCAAAGACAGCTGAATTCATAATGGTAGTCATGTGACTCCTGTGAGACATTTTGGAGGGTAATTTGTCTATCTTAAAGACTGATAAACTTTCTTTACAGTATGTTCTAGTTACAAAGTCCTGCCACAAATGAGATTGGACATCATGTGCAAGCCTTATCACCAGATGAAATATGTATATTGAATAGAGATATATTGATATTCATTGATTAGATAACTTTGGCCTTATGCTTTATCTTTTCTAACTGCAGAACAGTGCAATTGATCATCACTTACTGGAGAAGATCCAGTACATGGCATGGCTCTGCATGCCTATGAAATCTTCATAACAATGACTCTTAACTCTTCTCTTTGCCTTTCTAAAGGAAAGAATACCATAATACAAATGTGTGCTCCCAGATATTAATGGAGGGGTACTAAATACTTGCATCCATAGATATTTTGAACAGGAGACCACAGGGTGGGTGAGAAAGTCAGTGTCAGTACCTGTACTGATCGAAAGGACCATCTCAGAAAGTCAGTGGTGGCGTCTCCAGCAACTGTAGTCAGATGTTCAGAATAAGAGATTGTTTAGCTGAGGGAGTTTGCATATTCAGCAGTAAGTATTAGTGATGATCAAAACAAAAAGGAAAGGAGTTCAGCCATCTCCCGAGCCCTGTCTGCACACACTCCTCAAATTCAGCTCCAGCTTCACTACCACCACCATCACCACTCTGAGGATGAAGACTACCAAATCACAAACGATGTACCTGCACCCTCACCAACACAGGGACATTCATTTCAGTGGATGCACCACCTGGAGTAATTTCAGGGTTACAGTCTAGTAAACATATGACAGACCTTGCTCTGTAGCGGGCAGAGGAATCAACACACAACTTCTCTGACACTCAGTTGCATGCTCTATACTTGAACATAAGTGACATGTTGGAGATGCAAAGACAGGAAGGGGACCATCAGGCAGAGCTGCTAGTGGTTTTCAGTGGATCAGAGCACAGGCTGAAGGAATCCATCCACATTCTTGGCTTTGGGATGCATTTGTGCAGCTGCCTTTTAAACCCAGGTACACTCAATGGCTACTGCTTATGTTCTCATACCTGTGCTCCTTCACAGTATCCAGGGATGCAGTGCATATCAGTGGCAAGGCACGAGGGATTGAGGAGCCTCTTCATTTCAAGATGTTAGGGAGATGTGATTAGACATCAACAGGGAAGTGTACCACCAACCAGACACCCCATGGATTTCATCTCATGGCATTCAAGAAGTGCCCTGCCCCAATAGTTCATCCCTGCCAGTAACTCTGACACTTCCAGTATGTTAGGCTGAGGAAGATGCATCTGAACTAAGCCTCAAGCCCCCAAAGGACACCTGTCAAAGTCATTACAGTCACTAGGGCATAGCTGTCTACATAGCTGGAGATGTCAGGGTAGTGTTAAGATGTACTTGTCACAAAATAAGAAGAAAATGTGTTCAAGGCGTATGGCTGGCACTGACATTCATTCAATAGGTCATCTTCAAAATACCAAAAATACTTTGACTTAGACACATATAAATTTGAGATGTACATGATGGGTTGGGATAGGAGTATTTTGAATTGCCCCACCTATAAAGTCATAGAGGTACAGTCACTAAGATTGCTAAGCTAATGTAGACAAGACTTACGGTAGAGAAAGATCTCCAGGACACCATTGATAGAGAATAAGGTAAGGACTCGCGTCAGATGTGATGCTGGAGATCTGTAAAGCAAGCTTGAGGTTTTGATCAGCTAATCTTGCTTAATCCCCATGGCCTGCCTGAAAGTGCACCATACCATGATAATGCATATCATTCTTCCTGGTGTATACTGTAGTACTCCGTTTGAGGTATACAGGCATTAAAACCTCTTTTTGAGCAGTCCTATCATTCACTGAAAGATAATCGCTACAGAGCCATATGCAGCCTTGTACCTTTCCTTGTTGGTAGCCTGAGAACTCTTCAATGTTGTAATCAGCCAGATATTCTGGAATGTGTCCTTATCTGCCAGCAGCCAGCCCTAAAACTATTGAGGGCATTAAAAACCTTAGTCATTTATGAGCGCTACAGAGTGTAGGAATCATGAGGTCCCTGGGTATCATTTGGGTCCCTGAAGGATTTAGCTGGTATGGCCACAGTTCTGCTGCACCTTGAGAGAGTGGAATCCTTTCCAGTTCACAAATGCAGCTGACTGATCTCAGGCTGCTCTGATGAAAATAGATCTGTAATCTATAGCACCTTGCATCTGTGGAAGTTCTACTTTGACAATAAATCCCAGTGCCTTGGGTACCTGGCTCCCTGCATTCAAGAGGAACCTCACAAAACCCTAGGCTTTTTGCAAGAGAGCATCATTGAGCTGGTGGACACACTTAGATGGCTGACCAGGAGATTCAGCAGAGCTCCATGGAACAGAGCTGAAAATGTGTTGCTGGAACAGCGCAGCAGGTCAGGCAGCATCCAGGGAACAGGAGAATCGACGTTTCAGGCATAAGTCCTTCTTCAAGAACCTGAAGAAGGGCTTATGCCCGAAACATCGATTTTCCTGTTCCCTGGATGCTGCCTGACCTGCTGCGCTGTTCCAGCAACACACTTTTAGCTCTGATCTCCAGCATCTGCAGACCTCACTTTCTCCTCCATGGAACAGAGGCTATTTGTGAAGTCATTCAGGTCTGTAATTTCCTTGAGCTCACTGTAGCATGTTGTGGAGACAAACTCACAAAGTATCCTGAGGTATTATCTGGATTGTCTCTCTGTCTGTTGAAGGTAGCTGCAGCACCCCCTGTAAATTCTGTTTCTGACCAAGGCTTGTCATTGACATGGTCCTGCTTGCCTGAATCTTGTACCTCAGCAGACTGGACCTCTATCCTTCTGTGCCTCTGTGTCCTCAACTGAAAAATGGTAAGAAGAACGTCAGGGATTATTCTGTTCATATTAGTTCTGGTTTAGGAAGTCTGATCATACAGTGTCCTGACAGATACTGATAATAATGGTGCTTCTTCATAATCATGCAGTTATCATTCAATTTGAGATTTGCTCACAAAACCTGTTCCGTTATGCCCTTGATATGTTGCTGATCTAACATCTTTTCCTCCTCCTAACTAGCATGCCAATAATGGTGAGGTCCATCAGGTGTTGTCCCTTGGAACAGTTTCTCTGACAAAACATTGAACAGAGGCATTGTACACTGTCCAGGATATTTAAAGCACATCCAGGCATGCTCCCAAACACAGTTGTCTGCTTCTATTCAGCAAGGTTGGAACATAACCACTGTAACCTTGCTTCGACACGAAAGAATTGTCAACACCACCCACATGCAGCCCCCTGTTCCTACCATCTTTGTCTGCCATGAACTTTCAGCCAGGGAACAAGAGGTTCCAGTGCTGGAGTCTGTTGTTCTCGATGACCTGGACATTTACGGTGTGTATCTCTTCCCCTTCTTGCCAGGCTGTGACATCAATATGCAATCAGCTCTCAATGTAGGGAAGTTCCATGTCTTCATGAGATTTTGTTGGAATGTAACACAATGGGGTCTGGAGTGACGTTGAATTTTTAGGTGTTGAATTCAGCTGTGCATGTTTCTGTAACCAGTGGACTCATAATAGAGTGGCTCTCTATGAACCAAAAAATCTAAGCATTAACTTCATCCACCCAAAAATAAGCCTCCTCCCATTTTGGGCATTGCCCTTTCATAGCACCTCATGATATATGATATACTTTAGTTCAAATGGGAGAACTAATGTAAACTAATATATTTCCCTATCACCCACCAATGTGACCCCGCTCCCCATTAACTATCCACTTACACTAGAGTGGTGCTGGATATGCACAGCAGGTCAGGCAGCAACTGAGGAGCAGGAAAAGCAACGTTTCAGGCAGCAGCCCTTCTTGTATGTCCTTCTTGGACATACTTTACAATCCCCACTCATGACTATGAAACTCAGACCCTACCATATCCAGCACCATACTCTGCTGTGCTGCAACACTATTCAGACCCCAAGGCATAAAGATTTGATACGTGAACCCACCCTTGACACTCCGTTACCTGTGATACACCCTGCCCAGGCTTGTGCAAATGACCCACAGGTCAGAACCATACTACCACGTGAAGCCTTCCAACCTTGTATGAGAATTACTCCACCCTTCTCCGGCCATTGCTTTTCCTTCCCCAATGATTGTCCTTCTAATACATTGCATTTGCTCCACACCACCTTGGAGTCATGGAGTACCCAGTCAGCTTCTTACCACCTGCTGATGTTGGTCCTTTTAGAGAAACAACACTGCAACTCAATCATTAATCTTGATGTAAATCCATATCTCCAGTAACACAAAAGAGCAACTACTCAAAAGTACTGGAAGAAGTCAAGATTACTGGATACATGCTTTCTGTGAAGCCATATATTTAGAAATTAGGTAGAACTTAATTGCAATTAAATCTCCTTATTGCTGAAGTATATTAAAGAAAATAAAGAGCAAATGCAATTACTTTGGTTTTATTGATATAATAAAGCAAATTTCAATTTTAATTTTGGTGACTGAGCTTTTAGTGAGATGCAAATTTAAATATCCGTAGGTTTGGAAAGACCTAGGATCAAGAGATTCAAACCATCTTTATCGGTGAAAATTACTGAAGTTTATTCCAACACCAAATTTATCAATTCTGAACTCTCACCCAAATGAATTTCCTCCAAAGGCCTTTCTCCTCTCCCCCAGAACTGGAAATTCCATCCATTGCTTCCAGCGGAATTGTACACTAGACTGGGAAAACAATGTGTCTTCCAGTGAATAAAACTTTATTTTGAAAAAGGCAATTCTGCTTTAAACAACCTTTAGACGTCTGTCCACAAATTGCTTCGAGAACAGGGTATGTTGATGTGAACAGACGAGGATCTGTCAATCGCATGAATTACATCCCATCCCTCACACTGAAAATATCCACTTTCTTTTCACCATATTTGCAACTCAAATTAAAATGGAAAATTACTTTATTACATCAATAAAAAACAAATTAATTACATTTTTTGTTTATTTTCTTTAATGTACTGCAGCACTAAGGAGATTTTGTTTTACACCTTCATATAACCTCTCACCAGAGTATTTGTTTTGTTGTAATTATCGTTCAATCAATCAGCAAACTAAATGAGCTCAAAAACATAGTGTCTTATGTTAGTTCTGTGGTCTTGTTTAAAAATCTTCTTCTTCTTACCTTTCCATTAAGTAAGTCTTGATCAATAGTCAGTGGTTTTCCAAGTAGATTGAATGCACTCCCACAGGGCCTGTAAATCTCATTCATTTTCAGAAGCAATTAGAGCTATGACTAAAACAACTTGCTCCAGGATATATCTTGTTATGAACAAAAAACGCCTGGAAGAGATATAATTATTTTAGGTTCAACAGCATGGAGCAATTTGTGTTTGACCCATGTTAACTGTTAGTGTGTGGCTTCATTATTTGTAAGTCCCCCTATAAATGTTCTGCAGGTTAGGCACAGTAGTATTCTCTATACTGCCACAACAGTATCCTCAGGAAGTATTTCTATTTGCATTTGTGTGAAGTTTCTGTACAGCAAATTGTGTCGACTCTTTCGGCGAGCCTAGCAATTTAGTACTAATGAGCATCAAATTGTAGATCATTTCGTGCTATAAACCTACGCCCATTAACAACCAATTAAGGAGCACCTAAAAATATTCAGCTTAAGCACTTGACAGTTGTGGGAAATGTATTTTCATTCCATTGGATTCAAACATATTTCCCAATGAATGATGACATTCAGGTCTGAGCCATTTTCTATTATGAAGAAGGGCCTGTGCCCGAAACGTCGAATCTCCTGTTCCCTGGATGCTGCCTGACCTGCTGTGCTGTTCCAGCAATAAAGTTTCAACTTTGATCTCCAGCATCTGCAGACCTCACTTTCTCCCCATTTTCTATTAACCCTGCCTTGTAAATGGTATTGTTTTGAGTAACTGAGTGTGCATGACCGACATGCAAGAGCAAGATCAAGCTTTCACAGCTGAAGACCAATAACCTTTACCAGTAACCATTGTCTTGGCACAAATATGACCACAATCCACCAGAGGAAGATCATAACAACAGGCTTAGAAATGTCTTCTACAAGGAGACCTGGATTTGGTAATAAAATGACATTACAGCTCCCATTACCAGGAACACCAAAAATATTGCAAGTTATGATTTAAGCTTACTTCTTTTTTTCCCATAATTTTGATTCTTAACTCTTCACATTCAGTTTTCTACAATTATGTTCTGTTCTCAATATGCAAAGAAAAGCAGATGATATTGCTCCATACCTCTATTTATTTTTGCTCAGTATCTCTATCTCACCAATCGAATTGAAAATTCTGGGTGTACCTTAATTCTAGGAAAACATTTTATACTACATTTTTGACCACATGAACTTAGAATGATTGAAGTGTGAAAAGTAAATCACAGAGGACACTTCAAGGAATTGAATATGACAAATGTTTTCATCTTTAAATAAAATGATAAATGTATGAGCATAAAGCTTTTTTATATTCATGTCTTTTATTGTCTGCATGAAAACTATAATGGTTACTAGGTCAGAAGAAAAATTGAGTCCTAATTTCTTCATCATAAAATTATGTAAATGTACAACATTTTTATCTATTACACAGCAGAAGTTATTCGGGAATAGATTGAGTGAAGTGGGTTATTTAGATGAAAATAGGCCAAACTCCCTCAAGATCAAATTTTCCCTCTTCACTTAATCATCATTTAATTTTACCTTGTTTCAAAAATACCTCCTATAATGAATGAGAGCTTCAATTTGACATGAAACCTTTTGGTATGGGTGGCTTGAACAAACAGAAGGCTGAACAGTAACATCACCTCAGTGGACATTTTAGGAACAATACCTTGTAATATTAAAAAAAGTTAAAGATTCTTAAAGAGAAGGACAACAAAAGTAAATTATAGATTAAAAGTGATGTGCAGTGGTGCCATTTCATTCTTGGAATGGTAATATATGTCCAAAATGGAATGGTGTATGTCTTCGAAGGGAACTTTGAAACAACATTGTTTTGCCCATATGCCATCCTCATTCATCTAAGGGCAGGACAGCAGACTTGAAATACATTACCAAAAAAGCTTTACTGAGTTGCTGTGTTGCTTCCTCTCCAGGTTTGCTAGCTCAGTTGATTCGAATGCTCATTTTGCAATGCAGAGTAATGCCAACATGGCAGATTCAATTCTTGTATCAGTTGAGGTTACCACAAAGGGCCCACTTTTTCAAACTCAATCCTAGTTAGAAGTGTGGTGACCTTCAAGTTAAACTCGCCCTCATGTGTCTCTCTTTCGAATGAGAGATCAGCCGCCAGGATTAACATTACTTTCACGATAAATATAGGTTGCTCTTTGTCAGTTATTAACTTCAAACTGGTTTTAATTGCATTTATTTAATGGTTACTTCACAGTTTCTCAATCATAAGCTTTCATTTACCACAGTTAAAATTTTAATTGCAAAACTGAAAATTATATTCTAAAACTGATGAGTTACAAATTAAATGTTAACTTGTTGCAAGTTTGTCTTGGAACCCCCTGTGCAATGCTGACAGCTCTCTGTTATATAAATTTACAGCTCCTGTTGATGCCTTGAAGACATTTGGTAGTGGAAAGAGAAGAATATACCAAACAATGTGGGAGCAGAAACAAGAAGCTCAGCTGGCTGAGAAGATGGCCCAGAATAAAACAGAGGTCGACCAGCAGGAGGCTGGAAGAACACAGCAAGTCAGACAGCATTAGGAGAAGGATTACACCTGAAGCGATGGCTTGTCCACCTCTTGATGATGCCTGGCTTGTTGTGTTCTTCCAATCTTCTGTTAGTCTACCTTGGATTCCAGCATCTGCGGTTTTTCTTTACTCTAACCCAGAGAAAACAGAGGCCAGTGAACTGTGCACTGTCTCAGTTCATTGTCTCACTCTGTCGTAAATGTGGCAGAGATCCCTGTGCTAGAGTGTGCTCCTGAGCCACAATGCGTAACCCAGCATGGATCACCATTGCTTGAACCATTGCTTTTTAAGACCAAAGGTTATCACTGTTCACAAAGAAGAACAATTTGTATATCATTACAATGTGTAGGATTTTAAAAACAAAAGACACTTTTAAATTATGAAAATAAATACATCACATCTTATATCATACTCTGTTAACCTGACTTCCAAGGCACAGTCATTTTTGAAAGATTGTGGTTGGATATTATTTTCTTTAACAGTTAAAGAAGCTCTTGCTTAATTTAAAATGTGGTTGTTAAAGCTTTTTACAAGAATAAAAAAAAAATTAGTTTTCAACACAAAGGGATGAAGAGCTTCATATCATTTAATTCACTGTGATATGTGTCTGGGAACAATGAAAAGCAAGATTGCATTTCTTCTTGTGAAAGTTTTTACCTAAAAGGAAATAATTTAAAATCTTAGGTTGTTAGGATCTCTGCTGCTTAACAGTCGCAATTCAGTTCCAGAGGTCATTGTCAAATCACATTGAGGTCATATTCATGGAGCAGGAATGGGAGTCAGGAATGGGGAGTCATCATGCTTTGTGCATGAGTGTTTCGGAGAGGTATTTGCTCATATAAATCAGTACCTGTCTTTAGTCATGTCTGATTTTAGTGAATAAGTTATATGGGTCATAACAAACACAACTGAGACTTGTAATAGCAAGTTGAAACTTTGCAGGGTTGCTTGGAAAGCCAGACTACCCTTTGGAAATAGTCTCAGGACGCCTTCAAAAGAGGTGAGCTACCTATTGGGAGATGTAATGTGCCCTTTGGGAGAAAAAGAAGTGCCATTTAGAATGGTTAAATGTAGGCGTAAAAAGTGTATAAACCCAATAACTATCATGCTGATTGGAATTTTCACAGAGCTATCAATAGGAACCATCAAAAGGACCTGTTACAATAACAACAGTTGTTAGAAGAGTCAAAAACAGCTGTCAAAAGAAAGTGTCAAAGATACCCATTAAAAGTAACTGTGTAGAGCCTGCAGCAAACATATCAAACAACTGTCAAAAAGGTCAGTAAAAGCATATGTGAAAAGAGACATATCAAAAATCCTTGCTAAATGTAGCAAAAGCAAATGTAAAAATGACTTGCCAAATGACCCATCAAAATGAATGACAAAAGCCCCAGTCAAAAGTGTCAAAGGTTATTATCAAAGAACTGTCAAAAGAAACTCTCAAATATGGCTATCAAAAGCAACTGTCAAAATTAATTGCCAGAGATGCCAAAGTGACCATTCTAAACCACTTATCCAAGTTGTCAAAAGCAACTTTCAAAAAGATCTGTCAAAAGTGTCAAAAGCATTGTCATAAAAAATGGTCAAAATAAACTGTCAAATTTCAAGGAATTTAAATTTCTTGTACTTCTTACTATTTCACCTATCAAGTGACCTAATCCTGAGGTTTTTAATGACTGGATTAGTGTCTCTGTGACCAGTTTCACAATCTTCCATTATCACAGTATTGCATCTGTCAATTTACAGTTTGATTGGTAGCTCCAAGTGATTGCAGACTTTTTGAAGTAGGACTATAAATTGAATCAAAAAGTGCTGCTTTTTATAAGACATCATGCAGATGAAGGGGTATGAATGTAGTCAATGTATTATTCTAAGAGAGATTATTTGAAAAAAAATTAAGTCTCTGATAGACACAACTCTGTTTTGTTTCATCACTGTGTCTATACTCAGGTCCTCTCATGATAGATGCTGGGAAAGTTGGCATGGAAGATGGAAGAGCAAAGGGTGGCATGAGTTAGCACTAAATTAACACATGAACTATAAAGGGCCATAGGAATAGGTGAGGACATTAACTGTATCCATGGAGAGTATGAGGGTTATTGGTGGGAAAAGTGCATAAAGTTGCATGGAGTGTATGAAGGGTCTTGAAGATTAGGTGTGAACTATAAAATGTCGTGGGGTTGGCATGCCTGAGGCATTGTTAGGTGGATAAGATGATAAGATGGTGTGAGGTTTGAGGGCTTTTTGTATTGGGTTTTTTAAAGCTTATTTCAACTTCAGTTCAGAAGCAAAACACTAAGGCAGGGCTTCTGATCTATCCACTTCTATAAATGACAATCTCCTCACTAGCTCCAGGATTGCCTGGGTCAACGTCAGGAGAAACTAGTTACCCTGGTATAAGATGTCCAAAAATCAGAACACTTTATTCCAGATTGGATTTGTGGATGCAGGAAGAGTTCTGACTCCATGATCCTGAGCTGGAAGCAAAGAATCAGGCCAAACTCACTCTCCTCTCACACCCAGCTGCACTATTATCACATTTTAGAAGAAAAAGCTGTGCAGTAACTTAATAAAATGTTTTTGTTTTAATTTTCTGAATTTACATATATTAAATTTAATACATATTTTTAATTCAAACATCAAATCTCTTTATATCATCAAATACATTTTCAATTACTTAGGCCTGTATGTAGCTATAACAGAGTGAACCTGGAACTTTTACGTAAAGAAAGTGCTGAAGAAATTCAGCCAGTCTGGCAGCATCTGTGGAGACAGAAATAGCATTTAACATTTACCTTTCAAGTTCAATGAAAGTTCTTCTCAAACTTTGGCTCTTTAATATCTGAAGTACAATCATAGCAGGTTGCTAAATTAAATAGATGCTACATGATATTCATTTTTAACCCCTCATGTTTTCACACAACCGTAATTAATTGCATACATATAATTTGGTTGCAATTTTCCTTATACTATACTTCATTCAATCATTGCCCTTCATTATATGTTATTTCCCTTTGAAATTTCTCTGCTTATACTAAAATAATCACTAACGTGTTCATCCATTTAATCTCAATGCTCTGATTCAACAATCTTCTCTTATTTCTGGTGTCTCTTCATATTTGGCATTTCTGCTCTACCTTTTGTATATTTATTTTTTATATATATATATATATATATATATATATATATATACACTCACTGTGTTCCTCTTGGGTAATAGTGCACAGCTGTTTAATCAGAATAGTAATGCCAGTCATAATTTCACTTGAAGGATTTCGGTAATAACATACTTCTCATGGAGTTGTTTGCAATTACGAGCCAACAAACCAACTGAGTTAAATCCCCACTGCAATCTGTTTTGAACATTAATCTGACAGAGTCAAAAGGAAGGCTGAAGGTGGAATCTAAAATATCTGATTTTATATATATTTACATTTTTTAAAAAAACACTGTATTGCTTTGCTTGGCTGGCTAAAAGCAGACAAATGGTGCTAAGATAAAAATGACAAGATTATTCATATTAGGCATAGTATGCAATGGTGGTGAATCTTAAATAAATCTGCATTGTGTTATCTTGCAATCCACCAATTTTCATGTTGTTATCACGGCAGATTAACCACTGAGGACCCAGAACTGAAAACTACTGAACTGTTATATGCAATCTGGCACAAGCCATGTTATTCCATTAGCAAGGCAGGAGAGTTACTTGTTTTTGTACCTCAATATTCATCCACAATTGCACTGGAAATAATAAGCAATGTTCTTAGCAGATTGTGCAATAAACTATTGTTGCTCTAAAACTGTGTCTTTATATAAGAATTCAACCTTGGTACAAGGACATGTAAGATTATAAGAAATTGGGAAAATAACTGTCTTCATTTTCTTTCAATGTGCTGCAAACCTTGCTTTCTATTGTGTTTTTTTTTGTCTGTGATTCATTTCATTTTCACCCAATGTGAAGAAATGACAATGAAAAAAATGCAGATTTGCAATCATAATGTGAAAGTTACACGAGAAAACAATTTCACCTGATTTAAGAGTACAAACTAGTCAATTAAATTATTTTGCTTCTGTAAACATGCTATCAGCATCATAACCATAACATTCTTGAAATTGCTATTTATATCAGACAAATGCCAAAGAGTTTAATATCATATACACACGACTGCTTTTTTAACTAGAAACTTGTCAGTTTAATAGGTTTGACAAATGGCTTACACAGATATCATGGTTTAAAAGCCTAAGTGCAAACTTATGGCTGGACACTTTTTTTTGGCTAGGTCAGGTGGCTTAGTTCTAATAGGAAGCAAAAAGAAATGTATCTGAACTAACCTAGATTATACCAATAAATTAACAATAGAATGTACAAGATAATGTTAACAATGTATGATTCAAACAAATTAACCTATTGTAAGAAATCTTAAGGGTACAGGCAAAATACTGGTGACTAAAGTTTGTTCAATGGTTCACTTGTCTGGTTGTCTACTTTTGAGTATAAAGATCAGGACATTTTATTAGCTTTGGGTGACATTGTTTGAAATCACTGAAAGTCAAGCTCAAAGAAAACCAGATTCATCCCAATGGGTTATTAGTATGTAGATGTATATAACAATGTTGCTTGCTATAATTGATCATACGTGTACATCAAAACTACTGACACTAGGCATCTGAGCGTATTTACTGAATTTTGCTGAAAGGAGAGACAGATTGCTTTTTCTTCTTGTACTCATCAGAACTAATGTAAAACTGTAAAATTTCAAAAGAAAACCATTTTTGTTACAGGTGAAAAACATGCTGACTTGTTCCATGTCGACTCTGATTGGTTGAGACATTATTAGGGAGAAAGCAACATGGCAACATCGGATTGGCAAGCTCTTGAATAATATTATAAATATTGTATATATAACAGGACTCGAGCAGCTCTTTTGGTTGAAAACCATAGGTCTCTGCAAATGAACATAAACTGTCTTTAGATGCATCAATCTTACAAGTTTGGCTAATCATCTTAAATCTGGAAGCACTTTACCAGATTGTGGTGAGTGCTGAGACGCTGAGTAAATTTCACACAGATTTTTAATTAGTAATGGGTTGAAGATTTCGGGAGAGTGGGCAGGAAAGTGGAGTTGAAGTTGAACTGAGATCAGCCTTGATCAGATCGAATGACAGAGCAGGCTCAAGAGGCTGAATTGCCTATTACTGCTCCTGGTTCTTACCTTCTTATATTAAATTGGTTGTTAGTATAGGTCTTAGCATACCAAGGATTATTTTGCAAGGTCTTGCATAATCATGGAATCACATTTACCAGTAATTATTTTGTGTTTTAGCATTGTAAACACAGACTGCTATCTCCATGGCAGTGCAACAACCAATATGAGTTGACTTCCCAACTAATCTGCACCCGGTTTCCTGACATGTAATTTATCATGATTGTTTGAAATCTGGTATTCTTGCATTTCACTCGATTAGTTGTCTCTTTTTTCAAAACTCTGTATTATCAAGTGATAACTTATGAAAGTGGCAATGTTTTGGACTGGGTTAGAGTGGTGCTGGAAAAGCACAGCAGGTCAGGCAGCATCCGAGGAACAGGAAAATCGACGTTTCGGGCAAAGGCCCTTCATCAGCTCCTCGGATATTGTCTGACCTGCTGTGCTTTTCCAGCACCACTCTAATCTAAACTCTGGTTTCCAGCATCTGCAGTCCTCACTTTTTCCTAATGTTTTCGACTTGGCCAGACCATTCAAAACATTCTTGAGCAGGCAACCCAGACCATAACTTTGCAATTTCTTTCGGTATGTGTACAGTGAAGGTTACTTGGAGTGAGGTAGCTAGGTTGACTACTAGGTTTTACAAACAGACAGAAATTTATTCACAAAATTACACAATGAAACACAAAGAACCTCTACAGAACTCAGTCTATCCAAACTAGACTTAATTATGCTCTTCTGAATATACACAACAGTCCCAGTAAGCAAAGTCCCCTAAAGACAGTAAAAAAAAGTGGAACAGATGCTTACAGGTTGAAGTTAGAAAGGCAGAAAGAGAGAAAGCCTATTTCCACACAGCTGTAATCCTAACCGGTTCTGGACTAAACTACTCAACTAGAGAGCTGACCACTCCCCTTTCATTATACAGGTCACTTCTTAAACATGACCACTTTGACCCGAAGTCTCATCTGTTTACTTATAAACAAAAAGGCCTCTCAATACCCTTTAATCTCTGGTCAAATCTAATCATAACCAAGAGAGTTTTATGACCCTTCTGAAAACAAATCAAGGACACAGTATCCTTGAGAAAAGGAACAGCTTTTAGAAAAAAGGGACCAGCTTTGTGACACCTCCCACTTAAAAAAATGAACCATCAATACCAAAAGATGCCTTCATTTTTAAAACCCTTCAAAATCAAACTGTTTAGTAGTCTAAAACACATGCATATGCTATACTAACTATTAACATGCAAGCATGCACAACTACATGTGAATTCAGGCCATGGCACACCCGCCACTGAGTGCCCTCATTCCTCATTAGAATCTCGATAACCCATTGACAATCACACGTTTGCAACCTGCCACATGTACAATTGTCAAATTGAATGGCTGCCACAACAAGCTCCATCTAAACAGCCTGGCATTTTGTCCTTAAAGTTTTCCACAAATGTCAATTGGTTATATTCAGTGTATACGATTGTCTCAGATGCATTACTGGTAATATAAACACTAAAATATTGTAATGCCAACACCAAGCTTAAAGTCTCTTTCTCCACCATTGAATATTTCTGTTGATGAATGTTCAACTTCCTGGAAAAATACCCGATGGGTCTTTCTATTCCCTCGTCATCCTCCTGCTGGAGCACTGCACCGACACCCACATCACTGGCATTGATAGCCACCTTGAAAAGCTTCATGTAATCCAGTGTGGCTAATACTGGGGCATTGGTTAACTCAGTTTTTAGGCTGTCAAATGCCTTTTGACAGTCCACTGTCCACTGAAACTTCTTGTCCTTTTTTAACAATTCAATGAGTGGAGCAGCCACACTGCTAAAGTTCAGTACAAACTTTCGGTAAAATCCACTCAATAACAGGAATCATAGTACTGCTCTTTTCGGCAACGGTGTTGGAAATTCCCCAATTACTTTCATTTTCATATCCCATGGGTCTATTTGTCCATGTCCAATAACATGGCCAAGGAAGGTGACTTGAGCTTTTAGCTAGGTTTACCACCAAACCTGCCTTCCAAAGTCAATCAAACAAGTCTGATAAAAGCTGTAAATGTTCCTTCCATGAGTGACTAAAAATCACCAGGTCTTCAATATACACCACACAGTTGAGTAATCTGGCAATGACCTTATTAGTCAGTCTCTGAGATGTGGCTGGAGCATTTTGCATACCAAATGGCATGACTTTAAATTGATACAGTCCATTTGGCATTACAAAAGCCAAAATTGCCTTTGGTCTCTCTGACAGAGGTATTTGCCAGTAGCCTCTGAGTAAGTCCAACTTAGAAATGAAAGTTGCTTGTCCTACTTTTTCGACACAGTACTTCAACTGTGGAATTGGATATGCATCAGTCTTTGTAACAGCATTGACTTTGCAATAGTCCACACATAACTGTTGGGTGCCATCCGGCTTTGGCACCATGAAGATGGGTGAGCTCCAGTAACTGAAACTACTTTGATTATGCCATCTTGGAGCATGCACTCTATCTCCTTCTGAACCTGTGCCAACTTTAGAGAATTATGCCTGTAAGGATGTTGCTTAATCAGGACAGCATCTCCTATATCTACATCATGCACAATAAAGTTAGTACTTCTCAGTTTATTTCCACATCTCTCCCTATGTGACAGTAATAACTCTTTCAGTTTGATTTTCTCATGGAAGGTAACTCAATAATTTATCCCAATTTTTGACAACTCCCTCATTGCCAATTTGATTTGAAGAATGTCCAATTCAGAATCCTCTGAATGTGGTTCTTCCTTCTGTGCTGTAATCATTAACACCTTCCCCTCTTGCTTTCTTTCCCTATTGAAATACCTTTTGAGCATATTCACATGACACACTCAGATTTCTTCCTGTCTGGAGTCCTCATCAAATAGTTCACTTCACTCAATTTCCTCTCGATTTGATACGGTCCACTAAACCTTGCTTTTAAAGGCTCACCTGATACTGGAAGTAACACCAATACTTTAACCCCAATTGCAAAATCATGCATTTGTGATTTCTTATCCACTTCCTGTTTCATTGTATGCTGCGCTACTTTTAAATGCTGTCTAGCCAACTCTCCAGCTCTGTTTAATCATTCTCTAAAATTTGACACATAGTCCAATGGGTGGTCTCTGAATTCTGACTTGTTAATTTCTCCTTAATCAATTGTAATGGCCCTTCCTACTGCATGCCCAAAAATTGATTCAAATGGACTGAATTTAGTCGATTCCCTTGTTGCATCTCTGATCGTAAAATGTACAAATGGAACTCCCTTATCCCAATCATCTGGATAATCCTGACCACAAGCCCTCAACATGGTCTTTAGTGTTTGATGCCATCTCTCTAGTGCTCCCTGCAATTCTGGATGGTACGCAGTAGATTTGAATTGCTTTATTTCCAAGTTATCCATAAACTCCTTGACAAGTTTGGATGTGAAGTTTGATCCTTGATGTGACTGGATCTCTATCGGTAGTCCGTATCTAGTAAAAATGTTTAAGTAATTCTTCTACAACACTTTTAGCTGTGACATTGCATAATGGGATTGCCTCTGGAAATCCAGTCGATACATCCATTATTGTTAAAAAATACTTATTCCCATTTGTGGTTTGAGGTAGGGGACCTATGTAATTAGTCAACACTCTTGTGAAAGGTTCCTAAAATGCTGGAATAGGTATTAAAGGTGCAGGTTTCATTACTGCTTATGTTTTTCCAATTAGCTGATATGTATGACACGTGTAGCAAAATTCAATTACATCCTTATATAGTCCAGGCCAGTAAAAATGTCTTTGTATTTTAGCCTGTGTTTTCCTCACTATTAAATGACCTCCAAGTGGTCGCTCATGAGACACTTGCAGCACTTCCTTTCTATACCCGACTGGCAAAACAATTTGATGAATCTCTGCCCATTTCTCATCTGCTTGAATGTCTCCATTTCCTCATTAAGACATCCATTTATTAAGTAATAACATACAGGGATGCATTCACTCTTGTTCTCTGTAAATGCCTTTTGATATAACTGTTTTAAGTTCACATCTTTCTGCTGTAACTCAATAAATGTAGCAGAGCTAAAGATACTTGCATGCATACCTAGTTGCTCCTGCTGTGTGCCACTTATCTGATCAATAAAGTCTCAGATAAAGCTATTTCAGCTTCCTTATCTGTGCCTTTTGGTCTCTCCTGCTTCAGTTTGTACCTCTGTGATCTTGTGACAACACAATCTGGGAAAATTGCTGAATAAAGATCCTTCATTTCTTCAGTTGCCTGTGTCTCCACTGGCTTTTCAAATAGAGTAGGCAACATGCCTACCAGTGAATCAGCTATATCATTTTCAAGGACAAATTGTATTCCTGGCACTGATAGTTTGTCCAATACTCCTACCACAAATTCTCCACTCTTCTCTGCACTCTCTAGCCTCACTTTATATAATTGGGTGTTTTTTGTCTCACCATGAATTCCTGTTACTAGTACCTTATATGGCAATAGTCTCTCAGGAGTACATATCTCCTCATCCTTTAGCATCCCAGACTAAGAGAATCCTGTGTATTCCTTAATATTGTAACCTCTTTACCTGCTACTCCTGGCCTATGTGAAGTTGTTTACCCTTGCATGTATATTTTTAAGCAGATCTGGCACTTACTCCTTAACCAACCTCTGATCATCTTGTACATTCTGAGGCAGTTGTCTAACTTCCCTTGTGCTCTTTATTACTAGTCCAGCAAAACTTCCAGGCTTGTCCAGTTTTTCTACATCTGGTTTTCTCCTAGTCCACCAACACTGTGATATTATGTGGCCCACTTTATTGCAATGAAAACACCGGAGCTTTTTAACTTCTCTGTCCCCCTCAAGGTTTTTTTTTACCCTGTGGTAAGTCATCCTTATGATCTTCACTGAGATCTACCTTTCCCTTTCCATGTGAGGATTTCTCTTTGTCTTAATTTCTAACCCTCATGGACTGAAATTGATTCTGGGAGCCAAACCATGTTTGATGGACCAGTTCATAATCATCAGCCATTTCAGCTGCTAACCTTGCCATTTTAACTCTCTGCTCTTCCACATGAGTTTGGACTACTTCAGGCAGTGAATTTTTGAATTCCTCCAAAATAATTGTCTTTCTAAGGGCATCATAGGTTTCTTGATTTTTAAAGCTCTTGTCCATCTATCAAAATGTAGGTTTTGACCTGGGTCCCTCCTTAGATTCCTGAACTGGTGTCTATAGGCTTCTGGTACAAGCTCATATGCACTTAAAATGACTTTTTTTCACCTCCTCATTCTCCCCAGATACCTCCTCTGATAGTGATGCGAAAGCCTTACTAGTCCGACCTACAGGTTTCGTTTGGATTAACAAAACCCACATTGCCACTGGCCACTGCATTTTTTCGCCACCTATTCAAAGGAGATGAAAAAGGCTTCCACATCCTTCTCATCAAATTTAGGTGATGCATGAACATACTTAAACAGTTTCTCACTAGGCTTCTGACTACCAGAAGCTTGTTCCTCCTCACTCTCTTCCTCACTAAGCCTACCTTCAGCCTTTATCTCCAACCTTTTAAGCTGAATTTCCTTTTTAAGTGTCAGTTTTTGAAGTGCAAAAGCTCTCTCTTTTTCTCTCTGTTCTGCTGCTCTCTCTTTTCCTCTCTTTTCTGTTTTTAATCATAACTCAAACTGTTCTATTTCTGCTGCCCTTTCCTTATTTCTCACCTCTAACTCAAGCTGCTTAATTTGGAATTGAATTCTTGCCATTTCTATAGATTCTGATGGTTTCCCCAGCAAGTTTAAATGCTGAGCTACTGCTGTATTTATCTATCCTTTCCTCACAGAAGCAGGCAATTCTCATCCCAGCTTGTCTGCTAATTCCTGCAGCTTGGTCTTATTCACCTTTTGAAAAACATTCAATGTCACCGTACCACTTCCAGACAACCTTTGGCGACTGAAAGACCCATTACTATCCCAACCAAACTAACACCCAAAATAAAGACACTAGCACCTATCACTTGCTGTTTAAAATCCTGCAAAGAACCCCCAATCTGTTATGGACTAGGCCAGACCACTCAAAGCATTCTTGAGCAGACAACCCAGACCATAACTTTGCAAAATGTTTTGGTATGTGTACAGTGAAAATTACAGTCTCAATAACAAACCTCCTTAAAAGAAACAATTTAAAAAAAGGAACAGATGCTTACAGGTTGAAATTAGAAGGGCAGAAAGAGAGAGAGCCTGTTTCCTCACAGCTGAACTCCTAACTGGTCTGTGCTGAAGTTCTCAGCTAGAGAGCTGACAATTCCCCTTTCATTATACAGGTCACTTCTAAAACATGACTACTTTGGCCTGAAGTCTCACCTGTTTACATATAAACAAAAAGGCCTCTCAATGCCCTTTAATCTCTGTACCAAACCAATCTAATCAGAACTGGGTGAGTTTTATGACTCCTCTGAAAAAAATCAAGGACACAGTATTCTTGAGAAAAGGAACAGCTTTTAGAAAAAAAAGGGACCAGCTTTGTGACAACAAAAGCTAAAACGTAATAACATTAGCAAATTTATTTATGAAAAAAGGTTACAATCTTAGTGTTCTCTCAAGCCCAATTTGTGAAATCCAATCTTAAAATTAGGACATTATGTCAGACTAAAGCAAAGTTGAACTTAAGAATGCATTGAAAATCTGGAGGGGTTGTTAGTCACCACATACACATGCAAGCAGACAAACAAAAAAGAATAAAAGAAATGAAGGAAACTACAATTACGAATTGCTTTAAGATCAAATATTTTGAAATTAATTCACATGTATTAGACTCAGTAAGTCTTGCATTTGGTTGGTCTGGCAGCATTCATTTCCATAAGACTTCTGATTCACGTGGGTGCAGTTGAAGGTACAGTAATATAATTCTTGTAAATGAGGAATTAATTCTCTTTTCATGTGAAATTCAGGAATCTTCCTGGAAATGAGGTTTCAGAGAATCTGAGACTAGTGGCAGCTACTTTGTTAATCTTGAAGGTATTCTGTTGTTTTCTGGCCTGATAATCAAAGCAGATCAATAAAAGAGGTCAAAAGTGCTTAATTAATGCTTTTTAAAAGAAATCAAAGTTTCAGTCTTGTGACAGAATTTCCTGAGCTAGTCACTTTAGTTAAAGAGATGGCTTTAATACAAACTATTGTGTTATGTTGGAGATACTTGTGGGAGTCATTCATGACATCTCAGCCATGATGATTTTTGATTTTAAATTACAGCCGACATATTGTATGTGGATCTTTTGGGTAAATGTAACTAGCTAATCTACACAATGCAAGGATATGACATTCTAGGAGGATGATGAGTCAGTTTTTGTTCACAGAAAACATTTGGATTCCATGCTAATGATCCATCTTGCATCCAGTAAGTGTCCATTTAAAAACTAGATATAATTGTTAAAACACAATTTGAGATCTCTCTTCATGACTTCTGGGTATGACATAGATTTCAAATATTGGCTTACTATGAAGAATAGCAAAGACGCCATTGGGTGCCTGATTTAAATTCATGAGCGGTGCATAAAGAGCTGTCAGGAAGCAAACTGTTGGGACTGGTGTAAGTCTTTTCCAGAGCTCTAATAAAAATTGTGGATGCTTTCTTATGTATTTTTCTTCTGCTGCTGTTCTGCACTCGTGCATATGCTGCTCTTGAGAGGCTGCTCCCTGAGCGTGGCATCAAGACATTAACCTTTCAATTTCTTTGTGGTTTGTTTCCACAGTGCCTGAGGCAGTAAGAATGCTATGGGTCCTACTAATATGTCCTTTGAGTTTGAAATGTTCATTATATTAAAAATTTTGCTTCAAAATAACTTTACTATTTATCTGTGTGTTATTGTCACCCCCATAATATTTGTAAAGAATAAATTATTATTTTCAGATCTCCAGTATCCACAGTATTTTGCTTTTTATTCCTTCAGTATTTGCATTTTTAAAAAAGATAATGGTCCAAGAATTAATATTCATTAAAAGAATGGGGACAAGGGATTGTTAAAAGTTTATTGTTTGAGAAAGGAATTGCAAGATGTAGGAATCATTCCTGTCATAAAGTCCTTAAATACAAGTGATGCATTAATGCATTCTTAACATGATTTATGCTCTAGGACAAAATGTTTATAAACAAGCATGAAATAATAGATTTGTAGAATGGTTTTGGTTGAGCTCAGTGCTCCTTTAAAAACAAAGGATGACTGGACACTCCTGTAATATAACACCCAAGCTTGAATTGGAAGAGGCAGAAAATTGTGGAAAATGTGGAAATAAAACAAAGAGTTATGCATGTTGGAGATCTGAGACAAAAACAGAAATTGCTGGCGAAACTCAGCTGGTCTGCCAGTATCTGTGAGTAGAAAACACAGTTAATGTTTGAAGTCTAGTGACTCTTTGTAAGAAGTTCTGACATGATGAGTTACTGGACTCAAAATATTAATTCTACTTTCTTCCAATAGGTGCTGCCAGACCTATTGGGTTTCTCCAGCAACTTCTGTTTTTATATGGAAAGTGTGAGTTGGGAGAATTTATTTTTGCCTCACCTGATTTTTTTCCCCTAACTCACCAAGCACAATCTTTGTTATGTCAAATATGACTTCAGGTTCTTTGAGTAGATCCATTGCCACCACTCCTTCTTGCTGGCATTAATCTGATACCACATGGACAAGGATGTCCGCACAATGTCTTGGGAAGGAACTACATCAAGATTAATGAACATTAAGAGGCTTATCATATGTTGCTTAATATCAAGTTGCATTGTGTCTAAACTACACATTGTCTCTTATGCATAACTCAGAGAAAATAGAAACAGGAATAGGCCATTCAGCCCCTTGAGTTTTCTTTCCTATTCACTATATTCATCCAAACTCAGTACCATGTTTTCTCCCCATATCTTTTGATTCCTTTAACCCTAAGAACTATATCCAACCTCTTCTAGAAACAATTCAATGTTTTGGTCTCAACTGCTTTCTGTGGTGGAGAATTTCACAGCTTCCCAATGCCTTATTTCTTTTACATTATATTCAAAGGGCCCCACTCACTCCAACACTGCCACTGCACACATTAAGGTTCATGAACTACAACTCGCACTATTGCAAGTATCATATTTACTCAATGGTTATCAACTACTTCTTCCTTTCAAATTAATAGCCCTTCTTGTCTTCTGCATTTCCTATTCATTGACTGGGAACTCTTCCCACTTGTTCCTGTTCCTGCAACACCACTATCATCATACTCAGTCTATCTTTTTGTCTCATTGATGGGAAACTAGCTAAGTCACTGTGATGTATCCACAGCACCCTGCCTGATGTACCTGTAGTCTCCAGACAGATTGCTCTTGATCTGTATGACTAACTATGGCCAAATTCCTGAACTGTAACAGCACAGATGTCCTTGTAAGACCAAGCACCTGACTGACCAGGAACAGGATTGGAATAGGACAATCCGCTTGACTGATTGCAGTAGTGCCTCCTGGCCGATTGCAGTCCCTCTTGATCCCACTAAGGACAAATCACCTCCACCTTTCACACATGGCCATTTATTTTGAAGCACAAACAATGTGTTTGGCTGTAAGCTGTTGACTCTTGCCTTCAGTGTGACATTGACATAACACTGTGCCAAACAGCAATATGTCCATTCCTTTGACTGTTCAATCCTCCATATACATAAATTTGGAAAATAGGAGCAGGAGTGGACTTTTCAATCCTTTGGGCTTGCTTCACCATTCAATATGATCATGGCTAAACACACTCTGTTCCACTTTCTCCCCATTACCTTTAATCCTTTTCACTCTAAGAACTATAGACTGTAACTCACGGTACTGGACACTACATCCTTCCTGTATCTATCCTGTCTACTGCAATATAATTTTGTAGGTTTTTACAAGATCTCTCCTCATTATTCTAACCTCCAGTGAATATAGCCCTAATAAATTCAGCCTGTCTTCATATATCAGTCCTGTCATACGCAGAATTAGTTTGGTAGACTTTTGTTGTACCCATCATAGCCAGAACTCCTTCCTCAGATAAGGAGACCAAAACTGCACACAATACTATAGTTGTGACCTCACCAAGACCCTGTACAATTGCATCAAGCCAACTCTACTCCTGTATTTGAATCTTCTCACTATGAAAGCAGAATACATTTGCTTTCTTCACTGTCTGCTGTACCTAAATGCTTACTTTCAGCATCTGGTGTACAAGGATACTCAGGACTTGTTGCATTTCCCCTTTCCCAATCCATTGCCATTCAGATAATAATCACCTTCCTGTTTTTGTTACCAATATGAATAACCTCACTTTATCCATATTAAACTTCATCTACCATGCCTTTGCCCACTCATTCAACTTGTCCGATTCACACGAGCAACTCTGCATCCTGCTCACAGATTACCCTACCACCCAGTTTTGTGTCATCTGTCTCTACCAGCTCCATCAGTCTCTGTTCAAATTATGAGAGTATGCTTTCTGAGAATCTCTTACATGCCCTGGTAAAAATTTAATGCTGAATTTACTGTTTCAGATAATCTTGAAATACATAATATCCTGGTTTTCTGTGTCTTTCCAGCTGTTCTTGGAAAAGTCAACTCTAACACCTGTGCTTGGCAGCTGTTGTAATAATAATGTTGAATGATGGATTGTTATGGCCAAGGTATCTGTGGAGGTCAGTATGCCTTTGATCTTCTGGAAGGCCTCTTCTTGATGTGTGTCTCAATACTCTCCTTGAGACTTTTGACTAAGTGTTGCAAGTGTTTATTGATGATTGCCAAGCAGAATAAATGTTATATGAACTGATTTATCATTCCCAGAAATAATTGTAAGCTATGAATTGACTTTACTATGGAAAAATCTTTTACTACCTTTTGTCACAAAGCTGGTCCTTTTTTTCAAAAAGCTGTTCCTTTTCTCAAAAAGACTTGGTTTTCATCCAGTGGGTTTGTAAACAGGCTGGGCTCCGAAATGGCTGGGTTTGGTACAGAGATGAATGGCTTTTTTATTTTTCTGTAAACAGATGAGTCTTTAGGCCAAAGCTTTTGTTTTTAGAAGTAACCTGTCTAAGTCACGGGGGCGTGGCCAGCTCTCTAGCTAAGCAGTTTAATCCGGAACCAGTTAGGGAGTTCAGCTGTGGAGCTGTGTGGAAATAGGCTGCTAGACTCTCCTACTGCCCTTCTAACCTCGACCTGTAAGCCGTTGTTTCATTTTTACTGTGTTTAAGAGGTTTGATTATTGGGGTTGTTGTGTATATATGGAACAGCAGAATTAAGTCAAGTTTGGACAGACTGAGTTCTGTAGTGGTTCTTTATTCTGTTCTTTGTGTTTCATTGTGTAAGTTTGAGAATAAGTTTTGTCTGATTTAAAACCTTGTAGTCAACCTAGCTAACTTAATCTGGGTAATTTTCACTGTACAGTTACTGAAACAAATTGCAAAGTTATGGTCTGGATTGCCTGTTTAAGAATGTTTTGAGTTGTCTGGCCTAGTCGGTAATACTTTACACTTTCCATTGAGTATAAGCCCCCCCACCTGCATTTATTTCTTAACTGTTTGGACTCGGTCATGAAGTTCTATTGTATCTGCAATGACCAACATATTTTCCTTATGTCTAGTAACACCTGGCATGCATTATAAATATTGAACACAGTACATTGGGAAATCTCTGGAGATGAGGGGATTCCAAAAGGGCAATCTGTTGAAACAATATTTCTCAAATAGAATGATGAATTTGGTAAACAATCTGGGGTTCTCATCTAATGGGACCCATCAAAAACTCCAATTGGTCTCAAACTTCGTAAAGATTTTGTTTTTCGAGAGTTTGGATTAGCTTTCATTCACAGTAGTTACAATATAGATTCTCTAGACACCACTTTAATGAGTTGTGTTAAATATAAACACATTCTAATAAAATGGTTGGATTTTGGTACAATAACATGCCCAAATATCATTCTCTGGCATTGTCACTTGTTAGTTGTCACTTATATTGATTATCTCCTGTATTTATTTTTACTATCTCTATTGAAGGTTGAAGGATCTTTCTAGCGATGTAATATGCAATAACTTAGCATCTTTTCTTAACACAATACTGACTTCTGTATTATGTTCTGCATCAAAATTCTCTTCTCTCTATTTGTTAGCTTCTTCTATTGAGTGGAGGAAGTTCAGAGCAAAATTTGCTTTCTTGTCCAACAACGAGCTCTGCTGGTTTTAGAAGTGGTAAACCTTTTTTTATTTGTGATAGTCTTTATGCTTCAAAGACATCGCTAACATCTTTTCATTTTTGGAAGCTATACTACCTGTCCCAAGTAATATTAAATCAAAATTGAGTAATGTAATTTTCTTCAATCAAGGTTTCGTTTTCAGACAAGTTGAAAACATACCTTGGTGGGAAATTTGAAATTAGTTGATTGACAATTAATCTGCAATATACTCGCTTAAAAGTAGTCATTTCTTGCCACTGAGAAAACATGTTTCATAATTTCCAAAGATGGCATATTATCTGATGCGTTTGAATAAAGGAAAGTCTTGGTATTCTGAGTGCTGTTTAAAAGATGATTGCTCTAGGTGTTAACATTTGTGTGCACAGTAGCATTTTTAATTTTGTGCTTGAACAGCTATTTTTGACTCTTGCATTTTCTCTGGACTTGTACCACTTCCATACAAACTTTAAGGAATGAACAAGTAATTGTCACACATATCTTAAAGGTACAGTGAAAGGTGTTTTGTCTCAACAATCCAGCATTATTTTGAGTTACAATATGGTTAAAAAAAAATTACTTAAGGAAGAGTTCATCTTCTGTTCAAATTGGGGTCTTAAACATGGCTTCAGGGTTTCTGCAAGGTCTCTGCAAGGTGTTCCATTCCTCAAGGAGCTCCCCCTCCGGTAACAACAATGACAACACCGATAACCCAGAAGTCTTCAGCTCAGCTGCCACCAGCACCTTGCCAACATGACCAAGATTCCAGACTGCGGATTTACAGCTGCAAGAAGTCCTGGTCCCAGCACACTGCTGCAATGAGTCCTTTATCCAGACACTGCTGCTGCCAAGAGTCCAGGCTTGAGGCCTACCATCACCGGGAGTTCAGGCTCAGGCCTATCGCTGCTGGGAGTTCAGGCCCCAGGCGTACCACCACTAGGAATCCAGGCTTCAGGTCTATCACTGCTGGGAGTTCAGGTTCCGGGCTTACCACTGCCAAGAGTCCAGGCTCTGGGCACTACTCAATGTCCCGCCCAATCATTGATGATGTAGCCACCGCCATGTAATTACTGCCATGATATTGAAGATGAAGAAGTAAGGAAGAAGAAAAGAAAAAAGATGGAAAGTACATAGAGAAAACAATGCCACTGGCCTGGAGTGAATGGAATCTGACAAGGTTTAACACTACTCACAATGACAGCACATCTTGGAGCACAAGTTCTAAAGCTGGTCATTGCTTATGTTAATTCATTTCTTTGACTATTCTGGGACACAAACTTCAACAGCAAAGGATTTAAAGCCATTGTATGTTGACCTAGCATGTGATGTTTTGGTATTTTTGTACTTAGAAAGTTGGTTAGGTCTGATGAGCTTTTAAAGTTTCCTTTTCAGTTTTTTCTCTCTCTACAAGGTGATTTCTTACACCCTGTCATTTGCAAAAATGGTGCCATTAGTAATACTTGTGCTTCAACCAAATCTTTTTCCTTTACTGGGTTCAAGGGCCTATTTGTTTTACAGTGGTAGAGGAGCAACCTGAACTGAGTTTGCACAAGAAGAGATTCTTATCTTAAACAAGATGCAGTTTATTGCCTGATAGAAATCAGGTACAAGTTACATTAGTAAAATAAGCATTGTTAGCAAGATTATGATGAGACCTGTGGATATATGTCTGCACTCCATAAGGCTCTATAATTTTCTGCTTTTTCCCTACCCAAGACTGTATGACAATTGGCATGGTAGCTCAGTGGTTAGCACTACACCCCCACAGTGTCAGGGACTCAGGTTTGATTCCAGTCTTCGGTGACTGTATGTCTGCGTCAGTTTCCTTTGGGTGCCCTGGTTTCCTCCCACAGTCTGAAGATGTGCAAGTTAGGTGGATTGGTCAAGATAAATTGCCCATTGTGTCCATAGATATGCAGGTTAGATGGATTAGCCATGGGAAATGCAAGATTACAGGGATTGAATGGGAGGGTGCATCTGGGTGGGATGCTCTTTAGAGGGTGATTGTGGACTCCACGGGCTGAATGGCCTGCTTCCACTGTAGGGATTCTTTTATTCCATGATTTGTCTTGTAATATTGATCTTCGTTCTGACTGTGACTTGCATAATCTGCAGATCAGCATCCTTGGCTTTGCCCCAGTCAATCATTGATGGACATTGGTTCTGCGATAAGACAAGGTTCTTGCAGTTCATCCATTCAAAACCCTTAGCTGTATGGAAATAATACATTCACTGCTGGTCCTCTGCCTCTTGAGTAGCTAGATCATTCATGGCAAGGTCCCTCATCCATATCTGTTGGTTTTAGCTCAAGCGTGGCATCTGTCAAGCATGATGATATTTAATATAGTGAATAGCCTGCCAATAAGACTATTCTAATATTCCTGTGAACTCATCCGCTTTGTTGGGATAGGGAGCTGAGTCTTCAGTTTTCTACCTCTCAGTAATTCTGATTGTGGCATACTACACTGGGGCGGGGCGGATCAGTAGTTAACAAGTCTTTGCAAAATTCAATTATTTTCTTTAAGAAAAATATAATAATCTGGACCCCACATTCTCCCCGTTTCCCTTGTCAATATTTTTGTATGTCAAACCCAGAACCAACTACAAATTGATTGGAAGACTTGAAACAAGTTGTTGTCCATTGTCTCACAGAACTTCATTGGGGACCCCATATACAGACAATACTTCATGTAGGATCCTAACAACCATTTATATGGTGACGCATAGACTTAACTTTAACTTTTTCAATACAGTGCACCAAGATGAATAGTCAACAGCAATAAGACAAGACCATCCATCAAACACTCGCAGCTCTGTCCCTCCTATTTCCATTGTCTAGCAGAAAAAAAACATAGCTCTCACTGCTCAGCTCTGTGAACAGCACAAGTTTCACTGTCAGCTTATAGGGTTTGATTCTCCCTTGAGATCCCTGTCCACTCTACAGATGACCGAGTCTGGGCTCTACACTTGTTAGTCCCAAAGCATCCCTGGTGTATCATTTTGAGGATATCTTACCATATTGAGAAAACCATCTTTTGTCAAACATAAATAGTCATACACACATATACACGCACACACACACACACACACACCTGAGACTATGCCCTTTCAGCTTGGACGCCTGGAAACTACATAGTTGAGGCATTGAACACTAGAGCAAAGAGGCAATGATAGAATGTTAGTTTAGTTTAGAATGTTAAAAGATTACAGACGTTGTAGCCTACAGAAATGAAATTATATGGTGCATCAAACATATATTGCAGAATCAAAAGCACGCTAAAGACAAATATCTAACACAAAAGGTGTCAGAAAACATTAATTATAAATGTAATTTATAATCAGGAAACTTCACTTGAACAAGAATCAATGTTTAGCCCTCAGCCGTCTTGAAAAGATCAGAGACTGAACAGCATAGGAGTAAAACTTTATTTTAGAAAGGATTCACAGGGTTAGTGAAACTCACTACTGAGTACAGCATCATGTTAAAGAAAGATGCTAAACTGTTATGTCTCTACACGATTCCACATTCCTGATTGAGGCAAGTTCAGAGTCAACTTGAGCAGATGTGCAGAATGAGCATCATTTCCCAGAGACTTGTTAGTTAGGCCACAGTTGGAGTATTGCTTACCACACTGTGGGAGGGATGTAGTTGCACTGGGGAGGGTGTAGAAAACATTCACCAGGGTTAGTATTTTTCAGGTATGAAGGGAATCTAGGTAGATTGGGATTGTTTTCCTTACAACAGAGAATGATGAGGTAGACTTGGGATTGAACCATATAAAATTATGAGGAGTATAGATAGGGTAGTTTGGAAAAAATGTTTCTCCTTAACAGGAAGATCATTAACAAGGGGACATAGATTTGAGATGGAAATGTGTTGCTGGAAAAGCGCAGCAGGTCAGGCAGCATCTAGGGAACAGGAGAATCGACGTTTCGGGCATAAGCCCTTCTTCAGGAATGAGGAAAGTTGGTCCAGCAGGCTAAGATAAAAGATAGGGAGGAGGGACTTGGGGGAGGGGCGTCAGAAATGTGATAGGTGGAAAGAGGTCAAGCGCATCATCCGCCGCCATTTCCGCCACCTCCAAACGGACCCCACCACCAAGGATATATTTCCCTCCCCTCCCCTATCAGCATTCCGTAAAGACCACTCCCTCCGTGACTCCCTCGTCAGATCCACACCCCCCACCAACCCAACCTCCACTCCCGGCACCTTCCCCTGCAACCGCAGGAGGTGCAAGACTTGCGCCCACACCTCCCCCCTCACCTACCTCCAAGGCCCCAAAGGAAACTTCCATATCCACCACAGATTTACCTGTACCTCCACACATATCATCTATTGTATCCTTTGCACCCGATGTGGCCTCCTCTATATTGGGGAGACAGGCCGCCTACTTGCGGAGCGTTTCAGAGAACACCTCTGGGACACCCGGACCAACCAACCCAACCACCCTGTAGCTCAACATTTCAATTCCCCCTCCCACTCCACCAAGGATATGCAGGTCTTTGGACTCCTCCATCGTCAGACCACAGCGAAACGACGATTGGAGGAAGAACGCCTCATCTTCTGGCTAGGAACCCTCCAACCACAAGGGATGAACTCGGATTTCACCAGTTTCCTCATTTCCCCTCCCCCCAGCCTGTCTCAGTCAAATCCATCAAATTCAGCACCGCCTTCCTAACCTGCAATCTTCTTCCCGACCTCTCCGCCCCCACCCCAGTCTGACCTATCACCCTCACCTTGACCTCTTTCCACCTATCACATTTCCGACGCCCCTCCCCCAAGTCCCTCCTCCCTATCTTTTATCTTAGCCTGCTGGACCAACTTTCCTCATTCCTGAAGAAGGGCTAATGCCCGAAACGTCGATTCTCCTGTTCCCTAGATGCTGCCTGACCTGCTGCGCTTTTCCAGCAACACATTTCCATCTCTGATCTCCAGCATCTGCAGACCTCACTTTCTCCTCAAAGACATAGATTTGAGGTTAAGCGAAGAAGATTAAGAGGGGACTTTTAAGGAAGAATTTTATTTTCCACCCAGAGAGTGGTGATTATCTGGAATACACTGCATGAAAGTGTGACAGATGCAGAAATCATCACAACATTTAAAATTATTTACATGGTCATTTGAGGTGTCATAGGATATAAGCCAATGTGTCAAATGCTGGAAAATGTGACAATTGCAGATATGTGCTTGATTAGATTAGATTACTTACAGTGTGGAAATAATCTAATCTAATCAAGCACATATCTGCAATTGTCACATTTTCCAGCATTTGACACATTGGCTTATATCCTATGACACCTCAAATGACCATGTAAATAATTTTAAATGTTGTGATGATTTCTGCATCTGCCACACTTTCATGCAGTGTATTCCAGATAATCACCACTCTCTGGGTGGAAAATAAAATTCTTCCTTAAAAGTCCCCTCTTAATCTTCTTCGCTTAACCTCAAATCTATGTCTTTGAGGAGAAAGTGAGGTCTGCAGATGCTGGAGATCAGAGATGGAAATGTGTTGCTGGAAAAGCGCAGCAGGTCATTTAAAATTATTTACATGGTCATTTGAGGTGTCATAGGATATAAGCCAATGTGTCAAATGCTGGAAAATGTGACAATTGCAGATATGTGCTTGATGATCAGTGTGAATACAATGAGCCAAAGGTAATCTTTTCATGCCAAAAAACTCCATGTCTCTATCATTTTCAATTCTCTCCCCATGTAATAAGATGTCATCCTGTGGTATATGGCACCTTCTAAACCTTGTAAATAGACACATCGTCCCTTGAAAAATCTCATGGTCTGGGGAATACCAAAAGGCTGTTTATTGGAGCAACAATTTAGTGACAAAGCTAGCAAACAGTTTTGATTGTTCATCCACTGACACTTCCTTGAACAAATTTCTGGTATTGGGTTTAACGAAAAATTTGGGTAAACATACATCTACTGCTGACATTGAGGGGATTTTCCTTTTGAATGACTTATTGAGCTGTGTTATGTATTCTTATAGACCCATTATGTTTGGAAGTTATAATCATGCTCAAACATGGTTTGGTCTCTGGAAAATGATGCTCATTCTGCTCATCTGCTCAAGTTGACTCTGAACTTGCCTCAATCAGGAATGTGGAATCGTGTAGAGACATAACAGTTTAGCATCTTTCTTTAACATGATGCTGTACTCAGTATTGAGTTTCACTAACCCTGTGAATCCTTTCTAAAATAAAGTTTTACTCCTATGCTGTTCAGTCTCTGATCTTTTCAAGAAGGCTGAGGGCTAAACATTGATTCTTGCTCGAGTGAAGTTTCCTGATTATAAATTACATTTATAATTAATGTTTTCTGACACCTTTTGTGTTAGATATTTATCTTTAGCATGCTTTTAATTCTGCAATATATGTTTGATGCACCATATAATTTCATTTCTGTGGGCTACAACTTCTGTAATCTTTTAACGATAAGACAATGATACTTGCTTCAGGCTTAAAATTATTGAGATGTTTACTGACAAAAACAAGTTCTGTCAAACTTCAGTCAGTTACAGCATAAATTTCCCTTTGGAATGCTTTGGGTTTATTTTCTAATACTGCACTAACATCTTTGTATTAGTAGTCATTTGACATTTTACTGCTCTGAAACTGTTCCTACTCCTGCATACTCTCTGGAAGTAGCATATAGTTTTACAAATATAGCATTCTTTTGTCCTAGCTGGTCACTGCTCTGTTCTTGTGAAGGTTTTCTTATTCCACAATGCTGATCCTGATTATTTGAATATCCAAAATTATACTTTCAGCGTAGCAGCTGTGGAAGTGTTAGACTTGCTTACACTGACACAGCTCTGACACACTTTGTTGCCCATTCAGTATGTAGATCTCAGAACCAGGGTGGCAAGGTGCCTCAATGGTTAGCCCTGCTGCCTCTCAGCACATTCTGCGTGGGGTACACTTACTTTCTTTCACCGTGCAAAGGTGAGCAGGTTAGGTGAATTGGCTATGGGAAATGGCTACAGAGATAGAGTAGGGAGGTGGGTCTGGGTGAGATGCTCTTCAGAGCTGCAGTATGGACCTTCCAAATGGCCTGCTTTCACACTGTGTAGGCATTCTATGGTAAGTGCTAATGCATGCTCTGCTCATCATTTGATACTAAATGTAATTTAACCAGTTCATTTTGTTATGATACGGCAGTGAACCCCTCTGCTAGTTAAACTAAACACACAGAAAAGCTCATCTCGCCTTGTAATCTGTTAAAGTAAGAATGACAGAGAACTACTCAACTTCTATTATTTAAATTTAAAAAAATCAATTTATTCTTTAACTGTAAAAGCGAACATTAAGCAACAACTATTTATAATGTTAAGACTCCTTTCCGTTAAAGATTTGTAATCTACTTCCCACTCTATAACAATACACTGATCCAATAAAGCCCCTGTTAAATTTACAGCAACTTAATTTTAAAACCAGACAGCGATTGTCACCTTCAGTGTTGATTTTCCTCTGTTTATAGATCTTCCTGGGTTGCCCTTGGTCTTCTGCTGCAAAGATGTTTCATATGAAAAAAGGTACCTTTGACAGCGAGAGTGGTGAATAACAGTCTTTCAATGGCAGTTGGTGCTCTTTCTGGCCAATTGTCCAAAATGCTGTTTTTAAAAGCATCAAGCATCAGATTGTCTCATTGGTTTGATGTTGTTAAAACAGTGAATTTCTAATTTGATTGGGTTTTATTATCCTGGTGCATAATTTAAACTGTTTGGTTAAAATCAAATGGTTGTCAAAACAACTGAGGTATCTAGTTTGCAGCCAAATGTTACATATTTTCAATTTTTCCGGCACACTCTGTGACTGCAAGTCAGTCACATGGCAGTTGCTTGCAAACTCTCACTGCCAAAATAGCCTTCACTCTCTCTTAAAAGCATTGTGCACACTTTCAACTTCATAACAATTGTTCTTTGAAAACAAAAGATCTTTTAAGGATGAGAAAGAAAGTACTAAGTTTTTTTCCTATTGAGCTAGTTTGAGATTAGCTAGAGAAGCCCACGATGTTTGTGCCATATTCTGACAAAATCGTCATGGAGCCAAGTAAATGTTGACTTGATAACAAATATGTCTACAGCATCTATTGGGCATCTATGTAAATAGCAATAGTGTGTTGATTGAAAGTCAGTGATGATCATTGGCTGTTGAGTCAGATGAAAGAAAAACTAAAGTCGCATGACACATTAAAACAAAATCTAATTTTCAGCTGTTCATCAAAAAGCCATTAAACCATATTAGGCACTGATCATATTATTTCTGCCAATCAACTGTCAATGGTTATATGATGGACACCCATCAATTATATTTCACTTGTTTTATTTTATCAGGTCATATTAGTAGCTATGATGATACAGGCTGTCAAAAATAGCCACACTGTCATTTTTTTTTAAATCGGGATTTAGAGGAATGATTTTAGTCTGCAGGTGAACTGAAACAATTTTCCTTTGGACGTTTTGTTGTTTGAGATTGCTATAAGCACTCACCATCACTGATGCTGGGTTCCTCATTTTGAATAGGGAATGAATGTTGGATTTCCTTTCAAGTACCACTTTCAATTGGTGGTATGAGACTTTGGAAACCCATTATCAGCACATTAGGTTTGTGAATGAAATGGGCTGCTGAACTATATGGAATACATCAAATAGTTAGTTTAAATTGTTTTCACATTTTTACATGTCATAAGCAGGAGCTGCATTGTAAGTGAACGTGCTTCAGTGAAGTGATTCATCCCAGGGACTTGTCTTTTAAAGGTAAGTTGACCGTGTAAGTGTCCTCACTTTCTCCCTGTAAGTCCTGTCAGCTATGCTTTCATCTTTACTACTATTATTTAAATAGCTCCTTCATTCTAAAAAATGGCTTTGTCACTTGAAAAACATTAGTCACCTGTTTCTTTATATTGATTAGCATATACTCTGCTTTGAAATTAAAATGAGAATCTTTTTTCCTTCCCTTTCCAGCTATCTAACGTGTGAATAGTTATGGTCATTGCCAATGTTCAGCTAGGTTTCAAGTGCAAATGGTTTTTAGTACAGTAGATGATCCATTCATCTGGATAAAAAATAAAGTTTCAAGAATTTGCAATAACAGATTGACGTTTTGCTATGGTTTCTTTCTTTTTGCCGTAAATTAATCTTCTTCTAATGCAGTCCCTTGAGATTGAGGATCAGTATTTCCACTCCAATTTAATGGATTATGAGATGGCTAATCAGTTCAATGCACAACCTGTGGACTTAGCGTCATCTTGTACAGATGTTGGTTTAAGGATTTGTGTAGATAATGTGTTTGAGGCTTTGTACACCGTCTTGGAAACCTTGATTTAACTCCTCCAAATTTCCATTAAAGTCATTTCATATGTTCAGTATTTACCTTGAGGAAACTTCTTGAATTTGATCAGTCACAAACCAGGAAACTGTGACTTGGCAGGACTTACCTAAAGCATCTCCATTGTTGTCCAGGAAGTTTGTTGCCTTGTGTATCACAGTTGTTTCAGAAGACTGGTGTCAGACTTACAAATGATATGTTGCACTCAGGGGTTTTGGGTGAACAGCACCTCAATGTTATCAAACAGCACATCGGCTTGTTTGAGGACATTGCTGTTGAACCCCATCTTTCTCCCAGATTGGAAGAATTTTGTGAAGGCAATACTGGTACTGCTTCTCCGGTGCTGTCAGGTGCCTTCTCTGGGCCTCCAAACTTCAGAATCATTTAAGGAGAGGGATGGCTCCTTCCAGTAAACCACAACTTTAATCTCAGGTTTGAGATCCTCCCTCTCAAATGCTTGTTTCCTCAGTCATCTAGCACACTGGAGGTGATGTTTTTCAATGCTTACGCCTGCCTTTGTAGAGGTGATGCACCCAAGGTACAGCAAATGGAACATATATTTCTGGATCTCATCATTGAGAGTAAGGCATTTTGCTACCAAGTGGTTTGGAAGAGGACATTGATTTCTCAGGTGTCTGAGGAAAGGCCTACTTTCCCTTATAATTCAGAAAGGGATTTGGCTATCATATAGTGCTTAGTTTTGAGTGAGTGCGTATAAGCATAATTTACCTACCGGAGCTCTATGACTGTGGTTGAACTTGCTTTGGGTTGAACATTATTTGGCTAAGCAGTTCCCCATTTATTCTATAGTTTACCTTCATACCTGTAGATAATTTGCTGGAGGTAAGGTAATGTATTGCAGAAAGGAAAATTAAGAGAGATGGTGATAGCCCACTTGGACTATAACCAGGTTTTGTGATTTTTAACTTATCCCAGTCCAACACCAGCACCTCCAAATCATAGGAGTGATGGTGTCTTGTTTAAACCCAGTTTTCACTGAGGTCAAATTTGTGGTGGGTTGCATTGTTAAGCCTCACGGCTTGCAAGTTATTATGGAGTTTTGTGGATGGTGACAAAGTTTTGAAGGCCACTCCTTATGGTTGACGAGGCCACTCCATATGGACATTTAAGTTAGGAACAGAAGCAGTAGTCATTTAGCTTCTGCTCTGCCATTTGATAAGATGATGGCTGATCTGATTATAACCCCAACTCTACATCTGTGGTTCTCCCCAGTGATTTTTAACCCCTTACTTGCCAAGTACCTATCCACTTTTATTTTTAAAATATTCAAAATCTCAGCTTCCACCATCTTTTTAAGGAAGTTGCAAAATCTTATGACTTGAAGAGGAGAAAAAGATTATTTTATCTCTGTCTTCAGTGGGTGCCTCTTTATCTTTAAACTGTGACTCATAAATCTAGATTTACATACAAGAAGAAACATCAATTCCACATCCACCCTGTCAAGCTTCTTCAAGATCTTATATATTTCAATCAAATCACCGATCACTCTTCTAAACTTCAATACATGAGTCCAGATTGTCCAATCTTTCTTCATGAGATAAATTGATTCCAGATATTAATCTAATTCATCTTCTGTGAACTGCAAATACCTTTCAGGGTGAGAGAATCAAAGGCTTTGGTGAGGTTGAGAAAGGTGGTCGGTGTAGTTTCTTGAACTCTTATTGTGTTTGCCATACAGAGAAGAGTAAAGGGAATTGTACCTTGACTCTAAGTATAGCTACTAAGAATGAGTGAGAAGAGCTATGCCCTAGTCATGTCAGATCACATATGGAATTGGAGCCTAGATTAGTAGAGCTTCAGGTAAAATGTCCACTCTTATCTTTCCTGTGCAGATAGCAAGGCAACTCCACTGCTACTGCATTTGGACTTGTTTCCCTCTTGGATATAGTCATGATCACATCCCTGAAATCCTTAAGTTTCCAGTCTTCATCCAGACCAAGAGGGCCTGGCCTTAAGTCTTACTGCCCCATAGGTCTGTCACAGTGTATCCAGTTAGACTGATTTAAAAATAACTTACACTTTTCTTCCCAGAAGAGAGTTATGTTGTTTCAAAAGTGTATCTTCACTGTGTTTCAGAATTACAGTAGGGATTCCACCTCCTTGAGGATCACAAGCATAAAAATATTTTTCCTACATGATCCTGGCCACAATATATTCATCCATGAATCTTTGGTGTATTGTTAATACACCAAATTGGAGCGGCACGGTGGCTCAATGGATAGCACTGCTGCCTCACAGCACCAGGGTCCCAGGTTCGATTCCCAGTCTTGGGTGACTGTTTGTGTGGAGTTTGCACATTCTCCCTGTGTCTCCATGGGTTTCCTCCGGGTGCTCCAGTTTCCTCCCACAGTTAAAAGATGTGCAGGTCAGGTGAATTGGTCATGGTAAATTGCCCATAGTGCTAGGTGCATTAGTCAGAGGGAAATGGGTCTGTGTGGGTTACTCTTCAGAGGGTTGGTGTGGACTTGTTGGGCCGAAGGGCCTGTTTCAGCACTGTAGGGAATCTAATCTTATCTGAAGGTGCTAGCACTTTACAAGTTTATTTAGCTTGTAATAATTTGAAATTTAATAAAGGTGTTTGCTGTAGATAGGTGGCTCAAGGACAGCAACTACCCCATCAGTATTTTGTCACCCAGGCCTAAGTCTTAGAACTCTCCTACGTGCTCACTGTTGGTGTTTCACCTCTTGGTATTAGGGGATGATATGGAGACTTCCTTCCTTCACCATATGGCATCAAAGGTTGAGACATTCTTGATGAAGACAAATGAACACTGAACATTATTCATGCTTGGAAAATTATGGAGCATCCTGAATAGTTGTTACACCATTTTTCAGTTTGGACTGGAATATAGGAAAAGCAATTGCTTGTTAATATCCAGAACATGTTGGGTGAATGGAACCTGGCAATAGATGCTGCAAAAGGTCACTTTTCTTGTCATAGTATGTTAGCTTTGATGAGTTTCTAACTTACAGCCCAAAGGTCAGCTTTGAAGGAACGGCCATCACAAGAACAAGGTTCAAATTTAAGCTTGGACAGTTGCTGCTCCCCATACTTCATTTGATGATGCATCCTATTAAAGCAGCACATAAAGGTTGAAACATCTTTTCTTTTTCAAAGTGAATGTTATTTCAGCAGGGGGTATGACAATTTTCCTATATGTTCTTGTGTGTTAAGAATAGTGTAGATCAAAACTGCATCAATGATGTATTAAAGTGTAGTGGTGAGCCATTTGGAATCATCTTCTACTACACCACATCTTACACCAGTATTATTTTTAAATCTCTTTGAATCAAACTGCCCAGCTATTCAATTTTGTGCTAAATTTATTTCATAAGAGACTTATTCAGGCATCCAACAGAGAAAAAGCTTTTATTCGTCAGTCCTGGTTAGTTTTGAACTGTGGTCATGTAGATTGAAAAACGGAATTCCCTAGTTTCTGTACAATGTACTTTGATTATATAAGTGCTTTCAAATAGGTCTCATTGTGACAGATGATCAATGATCAAATCCAGACAATATTTCACATTTTAACATTTTTTGGTCTTTTTCAATAACTGTGAAAAGAGAAATCAGAAGCCATTTCATGTCTACTGTGAATGCAGCAACAACTCAACAAAAGCAATTCACAATCCAAGGAATTAGTTGAATGAGGTTAACTAACTGCTGATGGACTGACTAGTCAATGAATAAAAAAGGAGAAAAGAATAAAGTTGTAAATGTGGAGATTTGAGTAGACGTGGAAAATAGATAACTTTTATTTCACATCTGAGAAGAGGAAACAGTTTATTGTTTTAGTTTTAGACCTTTACTCAAAATGTGATCTGATTTATCACAGGACTAAGAAGGGTTGGGATGGGGCTGTAGTCAATTTGGGAAATGTTCGAGAATGGTGTTCCTGTATATCTTTCATGAATAAACTTCAGGTTCCCAGGAGCTGGTAACATTGCCACATATTCCTGATGAAGAGCTTATACTCAAAAAATTGATTCTCCTATTCCTCGATGCTACCTAACTGGCTGTGCTTTTCTCGTACCACATGTTTTAACTTATGCTCAGGAGGAAACCTAATTCAACAACCTGATGCCTGTTCCAGAATGTCTTGATCATGTGTTTGAATGGTGATTAGGGAGTTTAGGGATTGTGAGCATCAGAGAAACAGGACTCCGGATCTTGGGACATGAGTTCAGTGATGTTCCCGGGTCCGAATCGCAAATGGAACAGTTTAACAATACTCAGGGTCTTGAATGCACAGCAGCCCACTAGATGCTGATTGTCAGGGAGCGGCCTAACAAGTATGGGAAAGGTAAAAAAAATGACTGCGGATGCTGGAAACCAGATTCTGGATTAGTGGTGCTGGAAGAGCATAGCAGTTCTGGCAGCATCTGAGGAGCAGTAAAACCGACGTTTCGGGCAAAAGCCCTTCATCAGGAATAAAGGCAGAGAGTCTGAAATGACCTGGGAGTTGCAGTGGGAGAGGGATTGATGAAGGGCTTTTGCCTGAAACATCGATTTTACTGCTCCTCGGATGCTGTCTGAACTGCTGTGCTCTTCCAGCACCACTAATCCAGAATCTGGTTTCCAGCATCTGCAGTCATTGTTTTTACCTAGTTGATTTTAACCCTACTGCGAATCCTTTTGCATGGATGCCTGCCTTGAAGAAGTTTTCCTCCTCTCTCTACAAGAATCTCAGGGAGTCCCTCTCCCACTGCAACTCCCAGGTCATTTCAGGCTCTCTGCCTTTATTACTGATGAAGGGCTTTTGCCTGAAACTGCTCCTCGGATGCTGCCTCAACTGCTGTGCTCTTCCAGCACCACTAATCCAAAGTATGGGGAAGGGTCTCTCAATCTGGTCATGCAAGAATTTCAATTGCAGAATAGATAATTCAAGGTTGGGGAATCCAAAATTGGTTGATGGAGCGATTATTAGTCAGGTCTCATGGTGGTCAGGAGGAGGGGTAGGTAAATGCTGGAAGGAAGGTTTTACTGGGTAGCTTGCTAACCCTATAGTAATCACTCTGACTCCTGCTGGTCATGCATCAGTGCTGTAAAGATACTTATACCTTGTGGAATCAACCCATAATCACTCTTAAGCATCAAACTCCAAGGCCTAGGAAATTCAAACATTGGTTGTCAAAATTAGAGTAAATGTTAAGGTAAAGTTCATTATAATTAAATTTACAGTCAGAAGTGGACTGGTTCTAGGTTCCTTTTAATTGATTCATTTTTTTCAGATTTTTGGCTTTAATGTATGACACAATCCCGACTCACCATGTTACAGAACTCAAGTTGCAGTTTACTGAACCAAACTACATGCTGTAGATTTTCCACTTTTATAAAGGCTTGAGATGGGTTTGAAATAAAAGGTTTCAGAATATTGCTGCAGGATAAATGAATTGTGACTGGAAACCAAACAGATTTGCATGGTCTCTCACAACCTACACATTGTTGCCCTCAGTCAAAGTGTTTTGCCCTGTCCAGGTTTGACCAATTAGACAGAAAACAAGGACTTTTTTGCACTTCACAAGAAAGACTATTTATTACATTTAAATTGATTCTAGTTAAGGTAAAATGAACCATTGGCATATAAGTGTACTAATTAAAACTCTGAACTCCTTATAAACATCCGCCCCCTACACATGCACTCTATGATACGCACACACGGGGAAGAGAACATGGATGTTATGAATTGAGGGAAAAGTGAGAGATGAATTCAGTGGTCTGCTAAAATGGTTCTTGTGCTGATCAGAACATTGCTTCTTCCCACATACAACCACTGGTTTGCAATAGGCACAGGGCAGCTGGTTCACTTTTAAAACTCTGTGGTTTATTATTTAAAAGTCATGCCTACAGCAACTATTGGAGGAAAGATAAGTTGGTTTTCTTCAGACTTCCTGATTTTTTAACGACAGAAAACAGAGAGAACTTCCAGCTATTGGAGTTCTAAATAACTTCTCATGATGTTGTTCACAGCTCCAAACAGTTCAGCTACTTGAGGACCAATCATATAGTTGTAGGAAAGTAGAGGGCCTTTGGTCTGTGGACTAGCAACCAGTAATCAATGACAACTAGCTAATTGTACCAAACAAAGCTTTAATGTATTCAACTCTTTTGTTTCAGTTTGTCTACAATCACACTTGAACAAGCAACAGTGCAGATGGTGGTTACAATGAGTATCAGGTTACTTATTTCCAAAATATGCAGTAATCCTTGAGTTTTAAACTGTACTTTTCTTATCTCAGTCTCCAATAAAAACAAAAAGCTATGATATTTGTAAATGTTACTGCTTATTGCAAGCAAAATTGGTGACAAAAGTAGGAAGGTTATTCTTCTTTTGTACAGCGTTTTGATGAGATCTGCAGTTCTCTGTATTGTTTTTGTTTTCTTATTTAAGAGGACTGTAAGTACATTGGAAAGAATTCAGAGAAGATTTACTACGTTAATACCTGGAATGAGCTAGTTGCCTTAAATGGAAGTATTGGCCAGGTTAGGTTTAGAGTTTAGAGGAATAAGAAAGAACCTGATTGAAACATTAGAACAGAAACAGGAATTGCTGAAAAATCTCAGCAATACCTCTAACAGAGTTACAACATCAATCCAGATACAACTGTAATGGAATAACTTCTTTGTAAGAGTTAACATTTGACTTTTTGCTATTCTGAAATTGTACGTTACTTTTGCAGGTCTTCAGGAAGTGCCCTAAAGTCTTACAGTTCTATTCTTCTGGGCATTGCCTGTATTATGAGGTTTCATTGGTCCATAGCCCTGACACTAACACTTTGTATATGCTGTTTGCCTTTGTGCTGACTTGTGCTGTGCCTCTTTGGAATGGTCAAACCTTATAAAATGAGCAGGTCTGTTGCTTTCCTGAGATTGGACTTTTCTTCCCCTCTCAAGATCTGTCTGAGAGGTTTTTATGGTTTCTACATCGCACATGATTTGAGGAGCTTTCTTTCAAATTAAATCTTCCAGGAATTGTAATAAATCTGATACTATCATACTCATAGTCCCAACAATAATTATATCTCTTATGGCTTCTGATTTCCAAAGGCACAGTTCTCCAGTAATCCAAATAAATTATTACTACAACTATTTATGGATTCCCATTAAAGCTGGATGTTTCTGTTAAATCTTGCTTCTTTAAGAATTAATTTTGTTCTCAGTGAAGTAATTATCAAAGCTTGAATACCTTCTTCAAAATTATGCATGCTTCTCTTCTACTTTGCCAAGTTATATTGTTATTTGGTCTAAGACCTATTGAATTCACTAGTATATTAATTTATTCATCTTCAGATTTTGAAGAATTCTCCTTTCTAAGATATCTAATCCTGTGTACTATTTGATCTATCTTTATCAATGAGTATGTTTGGAAGTATTATTTTTCTATCCATTTTTGCTTAATGTGCTTAGACTTATTTCTTTAAAGTTGTTTTAAATCCATGGCTTCTCAATACTGTTTGCAATTTGCTGCTATCTAGCTTTTAATCTTGCATTAAATCAATGTTGCTTAAATTCTCTTGGCATAAAGTTCATTTAGATAATTAATATTAACTATTGAGGCATAATTACAACTAATTACAACTAACAATTACAATGCAGAGCCAGGTATATCACATCAATCTTCATCGGGACCTTATGCAGATTAGCCATTTTTCCAAGAAAGACTGTGAGGCACTGTCAGGTTGGATAGAGGGAGGGTGCAATTTAATTAAATCTTTCAGAACCAATAACTGAACTAGTTGGCTTTTAAAAACTTCTCCTTGAAGTCTCATTATGGGTATGACATCCTGGACATTTTTCCTCCCCTTCGCCCCACATGCACCTCTTCACTTCTGCATTTCTTGCTGTTCCTTCCCTTTTATCCATCATTGCTTACCACCCATGACTTGAATCAATTGCTTGCAATTCTAACAAAATCAGTCTAGCACCAGCTCAAAGTGCGGAGAAATTTAGCAGATCTGGAAGCATCTGTGGAGAGAAAGCAGATTTTGATTTCAGTGACCCAGTTTGGATGAAGGGTCACTGCTTTCTCTCCACAAATGCTGCAAATCTGCTGACTCCAAACTCCATCAACTTCCATTTTCATTTCAGACCTTCAGTATCCATGCTCTTTGTTTGATTTTGCCAGCACTGATCTGTTATCAATGTTAGAACTTCATTTTGAAATGCACAAAATAGTCTTCAATGTTAGCTGATAGCTGGGGAAATAATGGAAAAGTGGAACCTAAAATTACCTAAAGGAACAATTGGCATTGGCAATGTAATTATACCCAGATGATATCATTAATTCATAGTGTAAGAACTAATGCAAAAATTTTATCTTTTACCTGACTGCTTTATAATTCAACAGTAACACATTGCATAAATGTTGTATAGTTCTATTGCAGCGATAATACATAGCTGTAAACAGTGCTTAGAATAATGGGTAAACTGGATTGATTTGAAGTCAGCAGTGTTAGAGTATTATATAGGGAAAAGCTTTGAATTAAATGATTAGCCAATGACAGTGTCATTAGTTCTGTCTCAAATTGGCAGTATGTACACACTGATTTCAAAGCAAGTGCAAAATCTCAAGCAAATGGGGACACACAGGAATCAATGTGCATTAGGACGTTACATAACTTACTAAGAGAAGATTACTGCTTTTCAAGTTAAGCAGCTCATGAATATAATTGCAAGTATTATACGTTTTAGTGTACTTTCTGTGGTGTTACACATGGAGAGGAAATATCAAGTACTATCTTCAAGAGGAACAAGGTTAGATGATGATTAGTACGTGAAATAAGTTCACAAATGTAATTTATTCTTGGGTTTTGTGCCAGAAGGCAGATCCTTTGCCTCATTGTCTGCTTTACCCTGAGTCTATTTTCCTGACAATATATTCCAATGTCTTCAATTCTCGGGAGTAAGGCAAAGAGGCAAGTCCCGAGGCTACTTCAGCCAAAATGGAAATCAAACTTATACCTCTGCCATTAATCTGAACCACATGCTAATCATCTATCCAAGTGAACTGACAAGCATCACATTAAATGATTTAGTCCAACTTTAAAGTAATAGATTTTGTTTTTTCTCAGTATAACATTTTCATTTTGTACTATTGGGCATGCTAATATGTCACATAATAGGGAATAGATTTGAGTTAGCAAAAGGATTGGAAGTCCTTTTGGCCAGAGAGCTATGATCCCAACTGAAGCATTATATTGCCATTATAATGGTGGGGAGGTGATGTTCTCGTGGTATTATCTCTGGACTACTAATCCACGTGCCCAGATAATGTTCTGGGGACCTGGTTTGAATTCCACTGTGGCATTTGAATTCAATAAAAATCTGGAATAATGAATCTAATGAAATCATTACTGATTGTTTGGGGAAAAAAATCTTGTTGACTAATGTCCTATTATGGAAGGAACTTTTAGCTGCCCTCGGTGCAATTAGGGATGGGCTATAAATGCTGGCCTAGCCAATGATTTTTAAAGCAAAAATCATTGATTTGAGTGTTTGAAACTTGCATAAACAAATTTTGCTAGGTGACTGTTCTTAGTATTTCTTTGTAAACATGGAGCACAGTTGCTTGCATGTTTAATTCAATTCTTGAGTTTGCTTCACTCTCTAATGGCCTTTCAGGTTTCACTTCATTGGAGCCAAAAGCTGTTGAGTACAGTGAGGACTTGGTGTTTAACACCTTCCTTGCACTTGTTCCACAGAGAGCAAATGAGAGATTCAACCAATACCATAAACCTTATGAGTGATAGTTCAGTGGTTTTTAACTATTATTGGAATGAGGAATCTAGCACAGGAATAATTACAATTACATTTCTTTATAAGCTATTTTCATTTAATATAGGATATTATTCTGGTTTTATTCCATCTTTTACTGGCATCATCTGTCACTACAGATGTTGACTACAGTGTGGTAGGTACCCTTGATGGCTTTTGAAATTCACAATGGAATATTGTCAGCTGTGATTACTTTAATTTACCTAATACATAATCTGCAACTGATTACCACTGTACTACGGGGAGAATGTGGGTAAGTGGAGTTGAAATGCCCATCAGCCATGATTGAATGGCGGAGTGGACTCGATGGGCCGAATGGCCTTACTTCCACTCCTATGTCTTATGGTCTTATGTGTATCATATTAACAATGATAATTTTTAATTCACTCTCCGGCTGTGACACGTCCCTGTCTGTGATAGCATTTATTACTAATTGTTAATTGCCCTGAAGGTGGTATTGTGTGCTTTCTTGAATTACAGTCAATCCACAGTGCTGTCTTGAGAGAGAGTTCCAGGATTTTGTTACAGCAACAGTGGAAAAATGGTGATATATTTCCAAGTCAAATGGTGTGTGACTTGGAAGGGAAATTGCATGGGGTGATGTTCCTATGCATCTACAATCCTTGTCCTTCTAAATGGTAGAGTTCACCAGTTTGCAATGTGCTCTAACAGGAGACTTGGTGAGTTGCTGAAAGGTGGGTGGATGGAGTGAATATTGAGGGTTTTGGATGGGTGTCAATCATGTGGGTTTCTCTATCTTGAATAGTACAGAGCTTTTTGAGTGTTGTTGAAGTTGCATCCAGGAAATTGGAGACGAACATATCCATCATATCCCTGATTTGTACTTTGTGGTTGATAAACATGCTTTGAGGAGTTAGGTGGTGAGTTACTTGCCACAGAATTCTCAACATCTGACCTGCTCTTGTAAGTATTTATGTGGTTGGTCCTGTTCAGGTTCAGGTCAAGGAAAAGCTCCTAGGATGTTGTTAGCAGGTAATTCAGAAATAATGCCATTGAATGTCAAGTGGCAATAGTTGGATTCTCTCTTGTTGGAGATGGTCATTACTTGACAGTTGTTTGGCATGATGGCTATTTGCCAACACACAGCCCAAACCTAAATGTTGTCAGGACTAGCTGCATTCGGATACACTATTTCAGTGCCCAAGAAGACATGAGTAGTGCTGGACATTGTGAATACCCTCCCATTTGACCTTATAATGGAAGGACCTACATTTGAAGCAGCTGAAAATGCTTGAGCCAGGACACTACCCTGAGGAACAAAGGGCTATTGAGATGCAGTGGTAGTAACTGTCTCTAAGCCAAAAGACTTGGGTTCAAGATCCACCTGCTCCAGAGATATATAATATCGCTGAACAGGTTTATTAGGAAAATATCTACCCTTAGGAACTCCTGCAAAGATGTCCTGGAGCTGAGATGACAGACCTGCAACAATGTCCTGGAGCTGAGATGACTGACCTGCAAAGGTTCTAGGTATGACTCCAAACAGCATTGAGTTTTCCCCAATTCTCATTGACTCCAGTTTTACACTTGTTCCTTGATGCTAAACTTGGTCAAGTGTTGTCTTGATGTCCCCCTCTGGAATTCAGCTCTTTATCCACATTTGAACCAAAAATGAATTGATGTCAGGAGTTGAGAGTCCCTAGCTGAACCCAAACTGAGCATCAGTGAGCAGGTTGTTATTAAGTGCCACTTGAAAGCACTGTCGATAATGCTTTGCAACACTTTTTTTCTAATAATTGAGAGAGGACCTAACGGGCTGCAATTAACTGGGTTGGATTTGACCTGCTTTTTGTGGACAGAACCTGGGCAATTTTCCACATTTCTGGATAGATGCCGCTGTTGAAATTGCACTGGAATAGTTTCGCTAGTGTGCAGCTGGTTGTCCAGCATAAATCTTCAGTTTCATGATCAAAATATTGTCAAAACCCACAGCCTTTGCAATATTCAGTGTCTTTAGCTATTTATTGATATCACACAGAATAAACCGCATTGGTTGATCAGTGGCAGGTGTGATGGTGGGGATCTCAGGAGAAAAAGATGGACTGCCCATTAGTACTTCCAGCTGAAGATTGTTTTAAATGCTTCAGCCTTGTCTTTTGCTCTGATCACCCATCATTGCATAAGGGGATATACATAATACTATCTCTGCCAGTGAGTTGTTTAGCTATCCATCACATTTAGGACTGTCTGCAAGATTATACAGCACCGATTTGATCTATTGGTTCTGGGATACTCATCTCTATACCTCACATGCTGCTTAGAAATAAGTAGACCATGTTTTAATTTCATCAGGATGACACTTCATTTTCAGTTGTGCCTGGTATTGCTTCTAACACGCTGTTCCGTATGCTTCATTGAACAAGGTTTGATTGTCTGGTGGTAATGGTAGAGTGGTGATATACCAGATTAACAGGTTACTGTTTGCTTGATTGTTTTTGAATACAACTCTACTGCTACCAATAGCCACAGGGTTTCATGGATGAAGGGTCTTGAGATATCATAGAGATCGACAGGACAGAGAAATGTCCCTTGGCTCATTGTGCCATGCCAGTCAAAAGCAAACCCCTAACTACTCTAATTCCATTTTCCAGCACTTGGCTACTAACATTTTTGCTTTAGTGTTTCTTAAATGTTATGAGGGTTCCTGCCTCTACCACCCTCACAGGCAGTAAGTTCCAGACTTCCACCACCTTCTAGACGAAAAAGGTCTTTCCTCACACCTTTCTGCTAGTTACTTTTAAATCTATGCCCCTGGTCTCTAGTTCCTCCATCAAGTGGAAAGATTTCTTCCTGCCTACCCTATATATGTGTCTAATAATTTTATGCATCTCAATCTTGACCCCTCTTCATCTCTTCTACTTTAAGGAAAAGAACGTGAGTCTGTCCAATCTCTCTTCACAACTAACTGAATCTCTCCAGTCAAGACAACATTCTGATAAGTCTCTACACCCTCTCCAGTGCTATCACATCCCTCTCCTCTAAAGATATGCATTCCAGAACTGTATACAATACTGTAGCTGTGACTTAAACAATATGTTTCACAGTTCTAGATCCCTGCTATTAAACTCTCTGGTGCAACGAATAAAGGTAAGTATTCCACACGTCGTCTTAACCACTTGACCCACTGGTCCAGACATCTTAAGGAACCGGTACACATTCACACCAAAGTCTCTGATCCTAAGTGTTTTCCAGAGCCCTGCCATTCATCATGTATTCCCTTGCTTTATTGTCCTTGTTGCTAGGTCTGATGCAGGCCTGCCCATTCTCCCAATTCCTCTGCCTCCGCCACATCTGCTCGGATGAGGAAACATGCCACTCGCAAGCATCCCAGATGTCCACCTATTTTGAACAACGTGCTTTTCCTCCCTTTGTCATCCAGACAGCCCTCCGCTGCACCAGCTCCATTCCCCGTTCCACCGTTCTCAAATCCCTCTCCCAACGTAATAAAGACAGTCCTCCTTGTCCTCATCTACCAGTCCACCAGTCTCCGCATCCTCAAAAACTTCCACCAACTCCAACTAGACCCTACCAACAAGAACATCTTCCCCTCCCCCCCCCTCTGCCTTCAACAAGGACCGGTCACGCCACGCCTACCACCAAATCCCCAGGGGCCTTTCTCTTCAACCAGAAAAGATGCAAAGCCTGCCAATTCACTACCCCCATTCACATCCATCCAGGGCCCCAAACATTCCTTCCAGATGAGACAGAGGTTCACCTGCCCTTCTTCCAACCTAGTTTACTGCATCAGGTGTGCCCATTGTGATCTTCTGTACATCGGGGAGACCGAATGTAAATTTAGAGAACGGCTCATTGAGCATCGCAGCCGGGTCTGCAGGGCTGAGCGGACCTCCCAATAACCGCCCATTTCAATTCCCCTAACCACTCTCTTTCCAACAAGTCCATCCTTGGCCTGTTCCATTTCCAAAACAAACCACAGCTGCTATTGGAGGAACAATACTTTACGTTCCACCTGGGCACCCTACAGCCCGGAGGACTCAACATTAAGTTCTCTAATTTCAAATAACCTCCCTCCCCACCCCTTGACTCCCTTCCCAGCCCCTCCCTCTCCCTTCCATTGCTCCTTGCCACCAACTGGATTCATTCATCCCATTGACTAACCAGGTCATACCCTCTACATGTCTTCACTTATCCCCACTTCACCACCCTGCCCCTGCCTCCCCCTTTATCTGCAGCTCCCCCCACACCAAGCCCCAGTCCTGAAGAAGGGTTACACCTGAAACGCTCACTTCTGCACCTCTTGATGCTGCCTGGCTTGCTGTGTTCTTCCAGATTCCTGCCTGTCTACTTTGGATTCCAGCATCTGCAGTTTTTTTGTCACTAACCAGGATAAGATGAGCCAGTAATCTTGCTGAGAAATTGGAATAATGCACTGTAAGGTGAAAGTGAAGACTGCAGATGCTGGAGAGAAGAGACAAGATTAGAGTGGTGCTGGAAAAGTACAGCAGGTCAGGCAGTATCCAAGGAGCAGGAGCCCTTCATCAGGAATGAGGATTCATAATGCACTGTAACCTCAATGTTCTATTTGATTGCTATTTTAATTCTCTAAATTGTTTTATGCTCCTTTTCAGTGCTTGATCTCCTGCATTGCTCCATCAAAGCCCAAAATAAACTCAATGAGCAGCACCTTCCCTTTCTTTTAAGGACTTTACAGTGTTTTGGACACCATATTGATTTCATCTAATTTCTGACCTAATTTTTGCTTTTTCTCTTTTGCAGCATTTTGCATCTGTTGTGTGCATTGGTGAATACGGTGAGTGAGGTGGTGGTCAGGGAGATGGATAGATATGTTAAGTGGATAGGGTGGACAATGAATAGGCTGAGTTGTGTGGCAGCTCGCTGGGTGGTCAGTTTGACTTGGGGAAAGTTGAGAGGGGGGAATCATAGTGAAATGACAGTCATGGAGGTAGTTAGGGAATTGATTTTGACTGACAAGGTTTTGGAGTGGGTGGAAGGATGTGAGGGGCTTAGGTCAGGATGGGGACATCGGGTCAGTTGAGTGATCTGAGGAGGTCTGGATCAGAGGGGGAGTTGAGGGCTACAGTGGAATGAGATTGGTCAGGGAAGTGAAGGGGTATTGATGGGGTGTCACTGGAATTGTGGAGAATTAGTGAGAGTGATAGAAGATGGGAGATTCAGTTGTGAATTACCAGGAATTAGACATAGTCATAATCAATCCAATATTTCCTGGATAATTATTCAGTTAAATTACTAGGAACTCTTCCAAGTCTCAGACTTTAATTCATCTTCGGAGATATTTGCACCGGGAAATGGGGAATTGCCTATCCTAAGTTTAAATATCCCAGCCAATATTCACTGACTCAGTACATCAGGAACTCTGAACAGTCCCAACACATCTCTAACCAGTCAGACACTAGAAGATCTAGGACATAATTTGGAAAAAAATTGAAAATATAAATAACGCAGCATTTGACATCCATCTTGGTGGAAATTCAGCTGTAGCTACTGCTCTTTCCATTTTAATAAGATCATGGTGTTGTGGTACTCAGCGAAATGACCATTCTCCCTGCAGAGCTATCTACATAATATGTAGTCATACTCCTGCATTGGCAGTTGACAGTAAAAATATATCTGACATTACTTCAAAAATCCATTAAAATGCCAATGGGGAATTCTCTAAATATAAGAAGGTTGACATTTTATTTAATCTCGTGCACTAATGGGCAATAGTTTACTGACAATAAATTGCATTGCTCCAGATAACGAGATACAGAAAGATTTAAATTTGGTGGCTTTAATGAAACACATTATGGACTGTCAGGATTCTAACAGTATTTACAAGTAACCTTACTCAAGTAAGCTGAGAGCTTAGAATGCTTGCCTTATTTAGGTGCGTGTATCAGCAATTGCATTCTGGAAAACCTCATGCAAAAGCATCTTTGTTGCAGTCCAGTGCTATCAATGTGAAACATGATGTTGATCAGTATCAGCTCCAAAACCTGAAATATTTTGCTTTCTACTCATTTCCCATTCTCTCATATGCCAGGACAACATCTATAAATATCAGTCATGTACTCATTCCTAATCCAGGTGACAATATGCATATGAACCAAAACTTGAGTCCTATCAAACTGGTCAAATGTGAACACTGTCAGTCAAGTGCATGCTGTCCATTGGGGGAACAAAAGTACATCCATTTGGATGTCTCGCACAGAACTTAACTTTAGTGCCCACCAGCTCCCACAAACTGAGACAGTTGTGATCTGTTTAAAACCAATGTTAAGTTTAGCTATTTTCATATCCATAACACTTAATGTCATATGTAGTGCATTAACCAGCTCAGTAATTAGAAAATTCTCTCAATAGCTAGTAGAGTGAAGCATTGATTCAAAAAAACAGCCATGGTTTCCAATTGAGAAAATGTACAATGGATGCATATTGCACAGCATTGCTCTTCTTTGGCCAGTATTTCCTTGTGTTCTAGACTTTCCTTGCTAAATTGCTCCACCTTCAAGTTCCATCTCCCATTTTGTGAAACTCCGTGGAAGCTATCATTTTTAATAAAATGTTAATAAAATATCCCAATATTTTGTTATTTGACTTGGTGCATTTTTTTCACCTCTGTAAAGTGTGGAGGAAACCAATTTATTTTTCTCCAGCAGTTACTGCAAATTGTGACTTTTAGTTATTAAGTCAAAAACCTTTGAGAAGTCAATGAACTATGCTTTGCCTTTCATAAACAAGTGGAAATAACTAGAACAGGAAAACTGAGATGGAGGATTCTGATCAGATCCTGTGAATTGAGACCATTCAGTTGCTTTCCACCATCTATAAAATATTATCTTTTAGTGTTTTTTAAACATCATTCTTAATCAATATATGTAATCAATTATGTTATTACACACCTTTAGAGCAAATGGGACTTAAACCCAGGTCTCCTGATCCAGAGGTAGAGACAATACCGCTGTACCACAACACAGACCTGAAGGCACCACTTGAGTATGAACCTGGATCATCTTGTTTACCAGGCAGCTGTTTTTCCGAACTAAGCCATGGCACTGCCCTTCTTTTTTCTTATAAAGGGAGGGGGGGGGGGGGGGGGCGAGAGAGACAGAAACAGAGACAGAGAGAGTGTGTGTGTGCGTGCATGTGTTTGTGTGTGTAAAAGGAGGGGATCAGAGAGATTTGGGAATTAACTAGTTAAACTATATGCCAATGCTTCATTTTTTTTTACCTGTAGCTAGAGTCTATTACTTGTAATAAACAGTAATTCTAGTAAAGTACAAAAGCGACCCTTTTTTAACCGATCTGGGTCTAAAAGCCAGGAAAATTAAGGAATTCCACATACTTTTTAAAATCTACCTTTTGGAATGCCTTTGGGAATGGTACAGAGTGTTACCCCAGTGAGGCATAACAGTAGAACTCTCACAGTAGAACTGGATGTCCTTATTATGACTGCTTAGAGTAATAATTATTATCATGTGATGTTCAAAATTAACAAGCTTTGACTGTGAATTTCCCCAGATGCTTGCCTTTAACTTAAATCTGGTGGTTAAATTGAAGGTGATAAATGCTCATATTTTTCAAAACAAAAATGTAGAAATTTGCTTAATTATATAATCTTGACATGCACATTGCCTTAGTTTGTTAATATTTAATGACAATGCATGTGATCTTTTAAAATACTAATATACACAAGGTCAGCAGTGAGTATCCACCACTGAATGCAGTGGTATTCTAACAAGAAGAGTCTGTCACGATGGATGAGAGTATTCCAGAATTTTTATTAGTATCAACAACTATAAGGCTGCTACAGCTGTTTTAATTACACATTGTTTAAAACTTTACATTAAACTGTCAAGATGTGCATTGATATCCTAACAGTACAACACATGTGCAAGGAAGTTGGAAACCTTGAGGTCAGATTTCAAAGCAGGAAGTACATCTGTGATCCTTTCAATGGCACTAAGGTAACAATACTAGTACGTACAACTCCTGTGCTGTAATAGCTTTTTGTAACTTTCTTAACACTCATTAAATCCCAACTTGTAGCTGCATTTGTCCACATACGAGATGCTTCAATCGCAGAAGATGTATGTGGGAGGAAGAGGGAAGATGCGAAATGTAGACCAGAACACCTCCCCATGGTTAACAACAGAAAGGTCAGTTAAAACTCTTTAACCCACATTGTCTCCTAGACATGGTTAAAGTGCAGAACTGTTGGTGACCTAGGACCACTATATCCTATTCTCTTTGCTGAGTAATGATGTGAATAAAGGGAAAAACTATTAATAAAAAATGTGAAATCATATGTGAAACAATACCTTCAATATAGATAATTATTTCTTATTTATGGTTCTCTTTATTAGGGTTAAAATTCTTCAACCAGCTGAAATTACTAATTACCCTCTAGTGGGAACAGTCTTTGTGGCAGCAAAAGACATAAAGAGAGGAAAAACAAACTGGAAAATTACATCCAGAATCTAAAGATTTAACACATTAAAAAACAATTGTATCCTTTCTTTATTTACTTCTAATGAAAGACCTCTCCTTGTTAAGTCCTCATTTGTCTTTTAAAATTTGGTATTTTTCTAAAAAAAAGTGTTAATGTTTACTAATTGCAGCTGCTCAAATCATAGCAAAAATTACATAATAAAATGGAAATAATGTATGGATAGATGAGTTTTAGGACTTCTTCATTTCTTTGCCCTCCACATCAGGAAAACCTAGTGCTGAGCAATGTTCCAAAGCCATAAGTATCCATTAGCCTGACACCCAGTGCAAATCTAACTTTGAAAGTGCTTTTTTTTGGCCACATTTTGTGCCAAGAAAATAGATAAGCCATTGCATTTGGCTTGCTACAACAATTCATTTAAAATACAATCCTCCAAAAACCACAGAAAACAAAAGTTTTTAAAATTTATAGCAATTTTGGCCCAGAAATTAAAACATGCACCAAATTTTCAATCACTAATCTGTTTAAGACATGCTTTAAAAATTTACAATATTTTATCCAATGAACCATTTTTACATGTGACTTTTAATGATCAGCAGAAGAAAATGCCTCTCATACTATTTACAGATAAAGGTAGCCTACCCAGTAGACCAGGTTAAACAAACCAAAAGCTGTGGGAAAAAAGATACGGGCATACGAATCAACTTTGGTGATACGGATGTGCAATCTCCCCTGCCTCCATGCTCCTGTGCGGCACTCATCGAAACAGCAAAAGAAACTGGTGCAATCTTTGCCATCTAGACACTCGTATCCATATTCTTCATCCCGCTCTTGCAGATGTGACGCATTGTTCATTTGGACAGCAGATGACCCAGGACGGATATCCACAGTAGGTGCCTATAATTATTACAGCAAAATAAATCAATCTGGTTACTGTGAGGGAATCAAAATAGCATATTCTAAAGAAGGTTTGTGCAGTTCTCTGCCCTTTCAAGATGAAGCATGTCCTTGCTGATAACATCGAGCAAGATTTGAGAATGATCTAGATTCGTCATGGGATTAACTTTCCTGTATTGTATCTTGAATGTGCTTTGGCCTTACACTTCAAATGAAACACTTCATTCAGATTTGTTTTCGAAAGTCTAAGCTGTGTGCTTATGTCCATTAGAAACAAAATTTTATTTTTTGGTATTAGACAGTACGTCTACTCTTTCAGTACAGGTGAAAGAGAGAATGCTATACTGTTAGAGGTGACCAGGTCTGTCCTTTCAACGATATATCCCCTGACTAAATTTAAGTTAACTAGCATCATTCAAATACCTAAATACTAAACAGCAAATTTTAAATTGAAAACACACCTTCCAAATAGTGCCACAAACACACCCCATCCAACAGCCCTTCTTCCCTCAAGCTGGCTGGTGGGATATCAGTAGCCAGCCCTACCTCATACTGGTGTGTTTGAATTTTATTTTTAAATCATTACTGTTGGTTATAGAATACTACTGGAAAACAGTACACAGGGATGTAGGATAATCATGCTATGCATTCATTCATGAGCTTCACTATTCAAGGTTATACCTTTCTTAAAATTCAGTTTAAGGTTGGTAACTACAATGTACATTGTGGGTGAGTTTGCTTTTGTATTTTAAGGTATTTTTGTCCATAGACTGACAATTTTCCTGAAAATTGTAAATTCTATTAAGACAAAATCATAAAATGATGTATGTACAGAATTGGTTTTAACAAGAAATTAATGCAGTAATGCTGATTTTGGCTTAAATTTGAGATCTTAATCATAATACTTGAACTTTAATGAGTCTTTTATGTTTGGCTGGCATGGTCTTTTAAAGAGATATAGGAAAAGAAAAACACATTAGGTTTTATCTAGATCCTTCACATATTTCTGTCTCTCACAATCTTAAACAAGGAAAAGCTGCCTGTTCCAGAGAAGAAGGGGACTAATTTAAGTAATGAAGTCGTAGCCGGGTAACATAATTGATTAGGATTCATGTTCCATTTAACCACATCCGAACAATAGATCTTCGATCTGCCAACAAAACTGAAATTATGGCATATCGATGCTCAAGTCATTAGTGATATCTGTTTTGTATAAATGGATCCTTTCAATCTGCCACAGGGGATACCAGTCACAGCTCTGACTGCAGCTCTCAGCTGTATTAAATAGGTTATCAATGTCCTTTTCGCAAAGGACAAGGAGTTTTTCATTATCTGCACTTTCTTGACATTCAACAGGGAAAAGGTTTAAGTTTCATAGTGATACCTGGTTTCCCTACATGCACAGTGTGATTGATTTGCACATAGCATAGTCTACTGGGAAATAAGCACCCAGAATATGCCTTATTGGGAAAATTAAATAGTATGCAATTACATTTGAAATAAAAGAGAAGCTTGGAATCTTCCCAAATGGGTTTCAATCAATTTTGCAGTAATACTGACATTTTACACAATTCATTATAGTATCTCACAACTCAAGTTTATAAAAATAGCTTTCTTACTTTCCCCTGTAATGGATGTCTTTTAGGAATGTTCTTACTTATAGAATTGATTACTGATTTCAGACATGGTTAATAATCAGAAAAGCTGAAGTAGTCAAGAGTAGTTTGACCTAAAATTACAATGGAGTACTATAAAATCAATTAATTTTAAAAAAGATCATTCCTATTATAGAATCATGGGATCCCTACAGTGTGGAAGCAGGTTATTTGGTCCATCAAGTCCACACCCGCCCTCAAGGAGAATCCCACCCAGACCCACCCACCGAGCTTGCACATCCCTGGGCACTATAGGCAACTTAGCATGGCCAATCCACCTTACCTGCACATCTTTGAACTGTGGAAGGAAACTGGAGCACCCAGTGGAAACCCATGCACACATGGGGAGAATTGGCAAACTCCACATAGACAAGGGTATACAAAGATTATAAAAGAATAAAAATTCAAGATGTTTTGGAAGTTGTAGATTTATCTGATCTGATTGATATTTTTTATAACGTCTGGTTAATCAGCTGGAAAAAGCAAATTCACTGTGAGGGACAGATTACAGAATGATTCAATAGACACCAGAATATTTTTTTTATTTGTAGGAACATTCACCATTTTCGAGGAAGTCCATTCACTAAATAAGTGTCCAAACTTTTATGCATAAAAGACAATTAGCATTTAATTATTCTAAATTATTTCTGATTGATATTTGTACATGAATTTCCATACATAATTTTTTTGGAGTTTTGGAAGCAAGAGCATATCTCCTTTATTTGATTTCCCCTGGTTTAAAAGCACTACCTTTAGCTGTAAAGACCATTAATATATTGTTGTTATATCAAGGATGATCCACTTTTTTATGCTTGTCCAAGAGGTGACAAGTAGCAATTTTAAAAGGTGGTTTTCTTTAGTACTTTTGTTACAGACTGGAATTCCTTGTGTTGAAGTAAAGACAAATCCAGAAAGAAGCAGAAAGTCCTAAGATCACCTAAGATCATCCTGATGGGGGAGGTGGGGGTGGATGCGTAAAGGGATTGCCTAGCATGGTAAACAGGTGATGGCTGGTGCCTGCAAACTGAAAATTTTAAAACCGTTGAATTGTTGATGTAAGTGAAGAGGGACTGGACAAGGCAAGAAAAGAAAATAGAGTTGAGGTAGGATTCCACTTCTGGAATCAAATGGTTTGGCTGGCCTCATGGTTTACCATTACACTACTGTTGGTGGAATTCACTTCAGTCTTTTCTCACATCCTGGCTCTAGTTCAATAATTCTGATCACTGTGAGCCACCAAGTAGAAATATGAAGTTCATAATATCGGAGAAAGTGAGAACTGTAGATGTTGGAGATGAGTGTCGAAAAGTGTAGCACTGGAAAAACACAGCAGGCCAGGCAGCATCCAAGGAGCGGGAGAGTCTTAGTGAGCTCTAAAGGCTTTATTACTTCGACTCTCCCGCTCCTTGGATGCTGACTGGCCTGCTGTGTTTTTCCAGTGCTACACATTTCGACACTCATCTCCAACATCTACAGTTCTCACTTTCTCTGATATTATGAACTTCATATTTCTACTTGGTGGCTAACAGTGATCAGAATTATTGAACTAGAGCCAGGATGTGAGAAAAGACCGAAGTGAATTCCACCAACAGTAGTGTAATGGGTAAACCATGAGGCCAGTCAAGCGATTTGATTCCAGAAGTGGGAGGAACACCTGAACAGGAGCTCGGTCGTAATAGGGACCAGCAAGTGATGGCCCACAAAGCCCACCTAGGTACTGAACCATGGAGTCACAAAATCTACATGAAGCAACAAGTAAAAGAAACAAAAAATTCAATTTGGCACAGTGAGTAAAGACTTCCCAGAAATTCAAAAACTCCTTAAGAGGGAAGGGGAAGAAACAAGCGCTCAGAGAATCTACTAATGGTAAACATGTGAAGAAACAGTGTGCTGTCAACACCATGAATGAACTATTGGTGAGAATTCAACGCAGCCAGTGTTATGGAGGATTGCATAGTGCAAAGGGAGTGATCCTAGGTTACAGCTGCAGCAACAGCGCAGAGTTAAATACAGATCACTATACATTGCGAGCCTGCCTATCACAGTACAGAACACAGAAGGGTAAGAGGAACTCTTCCTAGGGGATATGGCAGGTCCACTGCAAGATTTCAACTTCATTAATTTCATTGACCTGCAGAACATATTCTAGTAAATATACATGAAAGGTAAGTGACAACAAAATTTACCTTAAATTGGCACAAGGGCAGATATATTGATTCTTTTGATGTCTTGGTCATGGTTAAAGAAAACATCCAACTTCTCCACTCAACTTTGTAATACTAGAGATTTTAAAATAACAGTAAACTAGCTGGTGCATGCCACCCTTTGCAACAATGTGAAGCCGGTCATCCTGAATGTTATTCCTAACCACTATTGTTCTTTACTTTAAATGGAACTGCATGTGTATCAAGTGCCAGAGTTGCTGAAGATGGTTCAGCAAACCAGGAATTTCTCTCCACTGCAGGCATCTAGCCTGAGGATTGCGAAAAGGTAATGCTGAGCTTCAGCTTATCAAAAGAGATGCTTGAAATGATTGGGGAGGGGGAGGTGTGACGAGCTGCTAATGGTATTTCTGGACGTTATTTTGCCCTTTCAAGAGATAACCACAGACACTCAGATTGTCATTTAGTGAAGGCTTAGACCTGTTCTCTTGCATCTGGGTAGCACTGTTTCAAAGTCCCTGCTGCCTCTTTTGAGCAGAATCATTGCTTTGTTTTCTTGAAGAAAGGAGAAATAAAGGTGCAGCAACAACCAACGTGGATTTAAACAGAAATTTCTCCCTTTGATAAAAGGTCAGAACACTAAATGGAAGCAGGGGCAAAACCTTATACGAGAGCAATTATCAATAGAAGCAAGTGAAACTTTAAACGTTCTACAGTCAATAATGCCCACTGCAACAGCGTAGTATGGCTTATGGATTAAGAATAAGATCTTCAGTGATGCAAGGAAGAATTTCACAGCTCCATTGTGAAGAGTATTGAAGCTTCAGTGAGGGTATAGGATGGGCCTGCTGCAGTAACAGTCACCAACCTTATATCAAGTGTCTTTACAAAGATATTCAGAGCACAATGCAAACTTGATGTATTTACAGGAAAGCTCCAAGTCCTCGAATTGAATCATCAACAATTATATACAGTTGATAAAAGGCTCAGGGAAAGATGAGGTCCTTTACTCCAAATTGGATCAAACCCATTTGACCTTCAAAGCTTTCACATCTGAAGACTGCCCTAGACCAGCTTTAATATTAAGCATTAAAAGGAGCTTGAACCACTAAACATAACTCAGGTTTGAAATAGTTTAAATATCTTTTAAAGAGGCTACTAACCTAAACAGTTCAGGCAGCATCCGAGGAGCAGTAAAATCGACGTTTCGGGGAAAAGCCCTTCATCAGGAATACAGGCAGAGAGCCTGATAGGTGGAGAGCCCTGCCTACCTGCCTATCTTCTTTTCCACTTATCCACTCCACCTCCCTCCCCCGACCTATCACCTTCATCCCCTCCCCCCTCACCTATTGTACTCTATGCTACTTTCTTCCCACCCTCACCCTCCTCTCACTTATCTCTTCACCCTTCAGGCTCTCTGCCTGTATTCCTGATGAAGGGCTTTTGCCCGAAACATCAATTTTACTGCTCCTCGGATGCTGCCTGAACTGCTGTGCTCTTCCAGCACCATTAATCCAGATACTGACCTAAACACCAGTTGCTAGTAGTTACATAACTCAAAACAAATGTCTGCAACTCAAAACAAATGTCTGCAACATATTTCTGAAAATTATTTACAGAAGTAGCCAGTGTTCTTATGCAACTGATATGAGCACAGTAAGCTTGAAAATAACTGAATAATACTATCTCAGGAATATATTATGCTATGGTCAATAAATGTGCTCTGGAGATTTACAGAGAAGGGACAAAATCTTGAAAAAGACAACACAATTTTTTTTAAACTTTGCAGAAAACTATCATTGAGAAGAACAATCCTTGTTAGGAATGGAAATCACCTGCAATTTCAGGATAATATCTAGCAAATAGCAAAAAGCTTCAGAGCACAGAGAGAATTAAATGAACTGGTTATCCAGTCTGCAGACCATACTGTTATGCACTCTTACTTTCTGATACAGTTCCAGAGAAGTTCTTGTCTACAGAGACAGCTATTGTACGCTACACATGTGTTTGCCCTACCAAACAATAACAAGGGAGACTATACATCCTGTAGATCCTCCAGAGAGCTGAGAATACTGGTGAAAATTATTGCCTCAACCCAAAGAGGGGGATGGGGGCACTATGGGTAATGCTCACGTAAATAGAGAAATGTGGTACTGTAAAAGAACTTGGGTGAATTTACTACTGTATATCTTGACCCCTTTTCAAGCAGAATTAACATGTATTCTTGGGGTAAAGATACTGTGATGTTGGATAATACAGATCTAGTGCTTGAATCTGTAGAATGTCTTTTCTTTGCATGACTTGTAAATAGTTACACTAAAAACCCTGTCAATTGCCATTTAGAAAAGACTGTGGCCTTCACATGTCTATATCATGTGGTTTCTATAATGGACTGTTCTTTGTAATGCTATTATATAGAAAGTTTAAAAGTTTATTCCACAAATTTTCTTTTTTGCTTTAAATGGGCAGAAAATTAAAGGGTAGGGGGGAAGAGGTGGGTATATAAAAATGAATGACCTATTCCAGGAGATTATCACCCAGGTAGTGAAGCTGAAAATCTATACTGTGAGGCAACAGCAATTGTCTCTAGAAGATGGCCTTAGTGGAGATTTTTTAACATGTTACATTTTTCAAATTCTAAGATCTGGCACCATGTCACAATTAAGATACTATGGCAATGAACTTGTTCTGTGAAGTGAATGATTTGATTAGATGATTCAGAGCAGAAAAGGAAAGTAAGTAACTACTTTTGAATATTAGAGATTAAGGATTGATAAAATTCAGTCTACAGAAGTATGCAAAGTTGAAGAAAACATCTTTAAGTGTTATTGGTTTATGATAATGCATTGTTAAAACTTTTCTTGATAAATGGGATCAAATATAACTAAGCACATTTTCTGACAGAATATGTGCAATCATATCAATGTGGACAATCATTCAATTGCTTATTATACTGATTGAGTTGGACAACATTGACAGGATTTTCCAAATGATGGAAGAAATTCATAAATAGCAATTCTCTCTAACTTCTGAAAGTGATGAAATCGGGATTCATGAACTGGAATTTAATCAAAATCTGGTGCATTAACAATGGTTAGGATAGGACTGAGCAAGAACCTCACATAATACATCTGAACAGTATTATTTATTTCTTGAATCTCTTGAATATTTGTTTCAATCTTGAATCTAATTTATAACTATTTATATAGCATCTTAATAAATTAGCTAATGGACTTAAGTAATTTTGAAATGAATTAGTTCCATATGTATTTTGATTTTAGACACTGGATCGTAATGCCTAAAACAAAGAGCTTTGTGATTACTTCTTCAATTCTGCTGTTTAACATGAAGTGAATTCATGATGGAGATATTAGCCTACTATTGTATTATGTAACATATTGAACAGGGTCACAAAAGTGCCACTTTGTCTGATTGGTTTATATGTTGGATTTGTTGCCTTCGAAACATTTTACAAATTTCTTATCTACATCCAGTTTAGAACACATCAAAGGAGAATGGGTATTTTGCATCAAAAGTCTTAAGAGATATTGGTAAAATTAAAGGAAATAGGAACTTCAATGAACGCTGCTCACTAGAAGAACACATGTGATTAGCATTTAAAAGGCTGTAAAGATTTAGAATGTATACAATGCCGATTCCACTGGCTGTGTGTAGCAACATAATGAATTGTATATTGATTCACATTGGATTTTGGACAGGCAAAAACATTGACAGTAGGAATGCATCAGGCAAAAAAAATGCAAACCTAAGACTCCATTATAAAGTAACTATTTATAATATTTACAAATAAAACATTCCCAACAATGAGACATATAATCTTTCCACTGCACTTAAAATGGAGAAGGTAATAGATTTATTTCTACCATTATGGTGCTCTCTGTTAGAAATATTTTTACAGAATACTTTTAATTGAAATTACATGTCATGTACCAAGCATGTCATCTTACTTTACGTAATTTTTGCTATATAGTTAAAAATGTCTCTTATCTTATCTTAGGCTATTTTAATAGCTCATATCTCCCAGTTAAAGTCAGAGTTGAAACAGTTGCAAAATAACACAAAAGTTACACATGGCCTGTCATGTCTTTCACAAAACGATTATTAACATTGTATTGATATTGTATAAGTATTCTTCAATTAACAAGCAACTGGTGCTCAGACGTAATTGAGAAATTAACTGGCAAATAATATTCATGCTACACATGTGCCAGGCAACAGCAGAGAATCCTCCAAAAGAAGAGAATCTAGCCTTGACATTAAATGATTTTGTCATTGCTGAATCCCCCATTAACAATGCCCTGATAGTTAGGATTGACCAAAAGGTGACTGAACCAAAAACAGCTATATAAATACTGTGAGTACAAAAGCTGGTCAGGGCCTAGGAATTTTGTAGTCAGTATTTGATAGTTAATTCTTTGCCTAGTTGATGTGTGGCTCTGTTGCATAACTTCTTATAGCTGGCAAAACAAGGCAGGGAGAAAGTGAGGTCTGCAGACGCTGGAGATCAAAGCTGAAACTTTATTGCTGGAACAGCACAGCAGGTCAGGCAGCATCTAGTAATATGTTTTCCAACCCAAGCACAGCTATCTGGTCATGGATAGTGTCATAAAAATATACAAATTTATTCTTTTCTGCAATTATTTTTCCTATCTCTTTATGATTATATGTTTATCACTGCTACTGAACATGATTCCATCTCTCAAAACCATTCATTTCTCACTGTGTAGTTACTTGTAAGTGTAAACGACTGCTCAAAAGTAGCAATAATGTGTTGGGCCAAAGTTTCTATATTGTAAATATTTTGTAATGGAAGGATTCAAAGACATGACTCACAGTGAGCAAACCTGGATATGTAGCATCCTTCATTGTGTTAGGATGTCTCAAAGTGTTCTAAGTTCATTACTTTTAAAGTGCTACTTTGTCTTCAATCTTGGGGTGAGGGCTTTGCTTGAACCAGCATTTATTGACCATCTTTAATTCCCTTAAAGAAGGTTGTAGTGAGCTGCCACCTTGAACTGTTGCAGTGCTTGGAATGTAGGTGCACCCATATTTCTGAGAAAGAGGTTGCTCCGGCAATTAGGAGCAGTGATAGTGAAGGAATAGTGATGTTGTTCCATGTCAGGAGACTTGAGGGAAATTTGCAGGTTGTGGTGTTCCCATGCACCTGCTGTCCTGATCCCTTACGAAGGTACAGATTGTAGGTTTGTAAGGTGCTGCTGGGTGTGCCACTGAGAGTTATTGCAGTACACGTTTTAGACGGTACACACTGCATTTGATTGATGCATTGATGGTGAAGGGAGTGAACATGGAAGGTGGTGAATAGGATGCCAATCAAGTGATCTGTTTTGTCATGGGTTGTGTTAAACTTGAATGTTGTTGAACAGTATCCATCTAGGTAAGTGCAGAGTATTCCATCACACCTTGTGGTGACAAGAAGCAATCAAATAACATCCAAATATATTGAACCCATCTCAAAAGATAAAGGTACATTTTCCTTGTGATATTAATAACATCAGCATACTGACAGAAATAGATACCTTTGGTTAAAAAAAAGGGATATTTTCAAACTGGAAACAAACTAGAAATAAACAAAAAACTAATTATCTATGTTCATTGGAAAAATAAATATAAAGTACCTTTGACGAAAACATCCGAAGAAGCTTTTTTTAAGAAACAGAACAGAATAAAAATATTTAATGAAAACTTAAGGGGATATATCATTATCACAATGCAATTGAAATACATTTGAAGGAAGTGTAGAGAGAAATCAAAATCAATAAGTAGCAATAAATTCATTTATAGGACAGGAAACAGATCTATGTTGAATAACCTGTCATATCCCAGTGATGGACTTCATAGAGGCATTTGGATTTGAATGTCTGCTGCAGAGAATAACAGCTCCACAAAATGCATCTTATTATTTATATGGTGCACAAGAAATTCTCCTTAAATCTTAATTGAAAAGTCAGATGGTATGATTACACAGCATTATTTGGTAATAATGATCATCGAACAGGTACATTGGTTAATTCTTAGGTCAAAGATTGTAAAAACTGATCAAGCTCTAATGGTAGGTGTGGTAGGTATGTAGGCAAAAAATATAAGAGGGATGTTATGGCAGCAAATTTCAGAATGTATGCTTTCCATTCCTTCATAATGATATACAGTTAAATCAGTAATATCTCAAAAAGGATAAAACATTTAATCAAGTGACCACATTTGGCAAAATGGACTCTACTTCCATTCTAAGTGGAAAATGTGGAACAGCTCATGAAGGCAAAAAAGTGCAATGTTTACACCCAAGGGAAGTATTTATTTCAAACGCATGCTATACTTCAGCACATTTATCTATTTAAAACAAAGAGTAGCATTACAATCTTTGAAGGAGTCAGTGTTACAGCAAAACACTCTGACAAAGCTTTTGAAAAAGTGCTTCTGTACCCATCACCAATTGTGGTGCTGACTTTTATGACCTTTCCAACTTCAAACATCAATAACCATATCTAAGGATGCTATTGTGATAAGAGTACATACGCGATTCTTCTTCTTCTTGTCTTTGTCTTTACTGGGCTTTCTGTTACTGACAAAATAATGCAAGGTCCCATATTCAATCAGCGCAGCAAACACAAAGATAAAGCAAACAGACACAAACAGGTCCATAGCAGTCACATAGGAAACCTTGGGGAGGGATTTACGTGCAATCGTGCTCAGTGTTGTCATAGTCAGGACAGTTGTTATGCCTGCAATGAAAGTAAGATCATGAAAATATGTGAGCAACCTCCTTTAACTTTTATTTGACACTATAACACATAGAAGAGAAGTAGACAATGAAACCTTCCATGCATTTATGTCTTTCATGTTTGTATTAGCATTACCTTTATTACATATAAATGGCATGTTAGCAATGGAACTTGACTTAAATACACTCCATCATTTTTATTTTGAATAGTTATCTCACTGAGCAAATAATTTCAATCCTGTGAAACATTTGATACACTCACTGCTGTTATTTGTGCAAGTGAATTTTCACTCCTTCAAATGCACTGGGATTTTGTGGCAAAGTAACAGCCCTTGCTGCTGTTTCAAAGAAAGTGACTGGCAAAGGTTTAATGATCCCTGAGGAATGGATTATCTTTCCTGGTATGAATTGGGCTCTGGCATCAAGCCAGGAGTGCTCCAGCCATCCAACAATAGTAATGTCAGTAAACAACATGAAGCTTATGAATTCTCACAGACAGCAAACCACTAAGTAGTGTAGACTTATTTCTCATATTTTATAAAATTTGCAGAGAGCAATAACAATCATGGCATACATAGACAGAGAGCAGAAATATTCTAAACAAACTTTAAAAATACATTTTTAATTGTATGCACGCCCTATGGAATTTTTGTCATAATGGTAAAGTTTGACAGACAAATATAATGGTTCTTTAGAAGTAGTTATGATCTGGTACAGCATTAATTCCCAGTTACATGTCATTGACAATACCATAAGTTTTAACATTGATATTAGAGCATAAGAAAAGTTCACAGTCAGACATTTCTAAGTGATTTCCATCTGTGGGGGACTTCAACAGTTTATTTTTCAGAGTAACAGAATATCATTGTTCAGCAGCTTCTGGATTTCTGTGTTCAACTGTGCACATGTAAATGCAATTTCACAATTGTAATGATGGTAAATGGTGCCTATCTCACAATCAGTACATCTGGATAATTCAGGGCATCACAAAATGAGGTCGTCTATGAACATGTACAAGTCAGTTATGACATAACTGACAATCAAAAAATGGAAAAGTAGGTTACCTCTGTGGCATGTGGCTTTAGGCACTATGTGCCTAAAAAATGGTGCACATTTTGGATGAGAAGTGTGGTGGACGCTGCCTTGGTTAAAGAGTTTGCAGATTTGAACTAAATGACTATTTGCAGCTGCAGAGCAGGCAGGTTACATTGTTCATCAGCAATACAATACTGCTCTGATTCCAGTAGTGCAGTTTTGAAAGTCATATCCCAATTTACACACAGAGGCGAAGTAGGCTATAATGCTAAACAGCTTCTATCTGCGTTAGTTGTAGTGGATCAAATAATGATTATGGCATATCCATATCTTCTATCACAGTTCACCATTCACCAACAACCCTATGCTCTTCACATTTATTCTCTAATCATCACATTATCCTCTTTGTCACAATGAAAACAATGAACACCATCAAGGAAGTGCAGAGTAAAATCTAAATTTGAAATTTAATCTTGATAAAATGTGTATAAAAATAAGTACTCCCACCATATGCTTCAGCTGCCCATAATACATGATTATAGAAGGTTGTTGACCTGCAGTTAAGGAGACTGCAAATTGTTTTACATGTTGACCTTAAGCAGTTTGGGGCCTCAAAGGCTGTGCCACCATTCCTTGGCTGTGGTAGATTGCTCAAGCTGGCTAGACAACAGGCAACAGTAGGGATACTTGGGATGTGACAGGAATTTCACAGGCTGAGAAAAGATTGTAGGTTCATGCTCCACACTGCCACTGTCACTTTCCTCAAGTGATCGTAAACCATCTTACTGATCTGTTAGGGATCACATTGATGGATTGCTATGTTATTCTGTAGATTCCTCTTAACAGGATATCCACACCTATGATTGTAGTAACATAATACAAGGCAACATTATGAGCTTCCATTGTTGCTCTCAAATCTTTGATAGAACTGTTAATTACATACATCTGCCTTCTTCTGTAGCCTGGTCCATTGAAACTGCCACTTGAAGCAGAGCTGGTGTATGACCTCAAAGTTCAGCAAGCTAAAAATATTGCTACTCTTGCCCATGACCACGGATCCTGTACTCGTGTAGTCTCAAGTGTAGATCCTCTTCTGTCCTAACCTCCAGTTATGCCATGTCAGTGTCAAAGTTAGCAACTACAAGATTAAGATCAAATGATGCTATTTTTTCATCCTTACTATCTTCATCATTTTACTCTACTGACTAGAAAAGATCCCTTACTTGGGTACCTGAAAATGAAAAGAGACAAAGATTTGCGCAGTGACGAGACAGGAGAAAGAGAGAAGTGTTGATTGAAGCCATCTGCAGCTTGTGAATCAGAAGAAATTGTAGAAAGACAGAAAATTGAATGAGATGAGGAGTAGATACGCACAAATCCTGATCATTGGTCACCACCAGTGGCCACAGCCTCAGTGATGGCCCATCCCATTGTGGGCAGCATTGTCTCCTACTACACTTGTTTTCCACTAGTTCTTTCCCCTCTGCCTTGGCATGGACCATTTTCTGTTGAATGAATAAGGGTATTAGTGTCCTATAAGATGCCTGGTTGAGTTGTACTTTCAAGGCTTGTAGCAGTGTTAATTGTGTCAGGGTAAAGTAAAGCCATTAATGTTAGGATTGAATGGTGATTGAAAGAGATTGTTGGTAGGTAGGTGATGGGGATTCAGTAAATTGAACACAGATTGAGAGTTTGTGGTGCAGTTGAAAGGACGTGTAATTTGAAGATGAATGGACTCATGTTGACAGCATCTTTTTCTTTATTGATCTCAGACCTACGGTACAATGAAAATTCTTGGACTTGCTTCCTTATATGATCAAACTATAGCCCAGATATTTTTGTTTAAACTCCTACCATTTAAGTGGTACAGGGTGCAATTAAATAGTGCTAGCCACTCACTATCAGAGGCTTTTACTAAAGGCAACTATGTAGTGAGAATGAGATAGGTAAGGAAAGTTGTGACCAAGTTACAGAAAGATGCAACAAATATATAATCGGGGACTTCAATTTCCAAAAGATTAACAGGATTGTTAGAATAACAAGAAAAAAAGGCATGGAAATTTTGAAATGTTTACAGGAAAACCTTATTTGATCAATGCAATGAGGAAGAAAAGAGTGACAAGACTAGTTATGAGGAACAAAGTGGGGCAAATGGATCAAATTTTAGGGGAACAGTGAACAGTTTTAAGTAGTAATCGAAAAAGACAATGGGCAATCAAGCATCAAAAATATTTAACTAGAAAATACAGAGATGATCTTTGAAAGAAAATGGAAGTGTGAAGAAGACAAAATGAGAATACATTTAAGGCTAATATAAAAAGGATACTTAAACGTATTGTGCAAATGCATAATAGCAAAAGGATAGTGAAAAGGCGAAACTAACTAGGAAACATACGGAAGAATTCATAGTGGAAAAAACTTAAGGATGATGGCATAGCAGCAATGAGTACTTTGTATTTGATTTGAGTAGAGGGGAAGAGGTTGTTAATGTAACAGGAAAGAAGGACAAAGTAGCAATGTTAAAAATAAATGAAAAAATATGATTAAGTGCACAATACAAAATAAAATCATCACCTGCTCCAGATGGGATGCTTACAGGTTATTGAATGGAACCTTCCAATTTTCCTTCAAATGTGGGTTGGTGCCTTAGAACCAGAGAACTAGAAGTGCTACTCTTTTCTTCCAAAAAAAATGAAGTGAGGAATAAACTTAGCAACTACGGGCCAGTGAACTTAACATCAGTGAAAAAATCACTGGAGACAAAAATCCAGGGAGGAAAATATTTAGCACTTGGAAAAGTATGTCATAATAAGTGAAAGTCATAATGAATGTGTTAAAAGCCACTTTAGTTTAGTTGACTTGATTTAGTTCTTAGATGAAGTAATGGAAATAACATGATAATGGTAGTTTGAGTAATGTATTTATAGATGTTCAAAAGATGTTTGACAAATTACTACACAATAGACTTGTTAAACAAAAGCTTTTAGAATTAAAGGGATAGAAGCAGTATGAGTATGAAATTAGCTGAAGGGTTGAGGGCAGAGATTAGTGGTGATTTGGTACTTTTCAGATGAGTGCAAACCAAAAAGATGTTTTCCGAGTGTTGGTACTAGGAACACTGCAATTTTGATATATTAATAACTTAAACCTGATTGGACAGGGCATGATTTCAAGTTTATATATTAAAAAGAAAACCTCTACCAACCATAATGAAGTCATAATGTATTTCATAAAATATGATGATGACATAAACAAAATCGTGCCATTTTACAGGGGTTGCAGTGAGATGGGGACTTGTGTACGTACATAAACTTTTGAGGCTTGCAGGACAAGTTGAGAAACCACTCAAAATGCAAGTGCTTAGGGCCAGATTTTCAGGGCACAATTTTCCTGAGTCCATGGACTAAATTAAAATAATGTGTGGGATCAGGACATATTAGTTCTGCCCCTATTTCCAACCAACCCAATTTCTGTCATTAAGGAAGAGGCCAGAATGTGATTCATTGCCCCTGTGACTGCTTACACTCTGTCTCTGAGGTCGGTAGGCCCAACTCTGTACTGTATCAACACAGTCTCCAAATCCGCAGTAAAAATCACATGTTTATGGATACCTTCTTAATTAGAAAGTTTGCGTTTATTTGGTGAAATTTAATAACTTGAGCAATCAGTTTTAATCGCGGAAATATGGTCCAATGAGAACAAAATAGAATTATCATTGACAGTTAACTGCCAAATTTTGTTTAAAATTTAAATCAGGCAGTTTGACTTAGATTGGTCAAGGAATTACCTTGAAATTTGAAATAGCAAATGCCTCTAAGCTTTTTCTTTGTGCTGAATCAGGCGCAGCGTGTGTACAAATACATTCTATCTGCAAAGAACAGGGCCCTACATAATAATATAAACATGTGCCACTTCCAATACATGTAAGTGTGTCGTACTGAGAAAAACTGACAACCCCAAATTGATTTGTCAGCATATTTCTTTGCACACTTAGGATTGTCCAACAAATATTGTCCATTGCAGAATGATTCTAATTTTGGACACTGCATTGAGAACTTTGTAAGTGTGGGCTGCATGAGTACAGTCAGCATTTTGCTTTTGCAAACGGAGTGATATGATGTTCAATATATTCTGCCAGGCTTTGTAACATATGACCTATATGCTTGGTAACAAATCAGCAAAGAAATTCATATACCGGGTTATACTGACAGACGATTTGCAGAAATATGAGTATATCATAATAAAAATGACTAGCTGAGGGGGAAATGTAACTACCCATTTCTACCCCACATTAAAACTAAAAATCTGATTCAAACCGAATCATATTGTATTCCTCTTCAGTTCTATAGCATCATAAAAATGAAGGGTCTGCCCTGAGTCTTTCCAAAAGTGGGTAGGGGAGTTTAATTGGGTAGCCGACAATATTTTCCACAGCAAGTTAAAGTTTTGCTGTTATGTTTTTGGATTCTTTCGGGTGGATCAGCCTTTTCACAGTGAGCAGCCTCTTTTGCATAAAATAGCATCCATGAATATTAAGTAACACTCGAACCTGTTGGAGTTATGTTGACGAGCACAATGCTGTAAGGTCAAAATGGGAAGCATGTATTCACAAGCCTGACTACGTACATGAGGCATGCGCTTGGTAGGGTTCGCTTCTCCTTCCAAACTGCAGACAGTTCAAACTTCTTGACTAATATGGATATTTCATCACCAAGTCATTTCTTCGCACGAACAATTACACAGTATAAAAAGTGAGGTCTACCAGGGCCAGTTTATATGGTATTTGATCTTTCTCATTGTTAAATGCTTACTGTATCAAGGGTGAAGCCTGACCCAGTTAATTTGCCCATGATAGAAAACAGAATAGAACATAGAACAGTACAGTGCAGAACAGGCCCTTGGGCCCTCGATGTTGCGCCGACCTGTGAAATGTTCTCAGCTCGACCACCTACACTATCCCAATATCATTCATGTGCTTATCTAAGGATTGTTTAAATCTCCCTAATGTGGCTGAGTTGACTTCCTTAGCAGGTAGGGCTTTCCACGTCCTTACCACACTCTGCGTAAAGAAGTTGCCTCTGACATCTGTCTTAAATCCATCACCCCTCAATTTGTAGTTATGCCCTCTCGTACAAGCTGACATCATCATCCTAGGAAAAAGCCTTTCACTGTCTACCCTATTTAATCCTCTGATCACCTTGTATGTCTCTATCAAATCTCCCCTTAGCCTTCTTCTTTCCAATGAGAACAGACCCAAGTCTCTCAGCCTTTCCTCATAAGACCTTCCCTCCAGACCAGGCAACATCCTGGTAAATCTCCTCTGCACTTTTTCCAATACTTCCACATCCTTTCTGTAATGGAGCGACCAGACTGTACACAATATTCCAAGTGTGGCCGCATCAGTGTTTTGTATAGTTGCAGCATGATATTGCAGTTCCGGAACTCAATCTCTCTGCCAATGAAACCTAACAAACCGTACGCCTTCTTAACAGCACTATCCACCTGGGTGGCAACTTTCAGGGATCTATGCTCATGGACTCCAAGATCCCTCTGCACATCCACACAACCAAGAATCTTTCCATTGATCCAGTACTCTGCCTTCCTGTTATTCCTCTCAAAGTGCATCACCTCATATTTAGCTGCATTGAACTCCATTTGCCACCTCTCAGCCTGTTTCTGCAGTTTATCCAAGTCCCCATGCAATCTGTAACACACTTCCAAACTGTCCACTAATCCACCGACTTTAGTGTCATCTGCAAATTTACTAATCTATCCACCTATGCCTGCATCTAAGTCATTTATAAAAATGACAAACAGCAGTGGTCCCAAAACAGATCCTTGTGGCACACCACTAGTAACTACTCCAAACTGAATATTTTCTATCAACCACCACTGGCTGCCTTCTTCCAGAAAGCCAGTTGCCACACAGGCTGACACTAGCAAATCTGACCAGATCAGACAGCGTTTAAGTCGAAGGGACCTTCAGTCAAAAGGTTCAGAAATTGGTTGGTTAGGTACGAACAAATGATATGGAATGGAGCTGAATGTCCACATTGTGAGAGGTGCTGGAAGGGGCCAGGAAAATGAAAGAAGGCAACTGGGATGTAGGGGGAGAGCCATTGTGATCAGGATAAGGAAAAATGGTCCCTGAATATTTAGAGTTTGGAACACAAGGGCATTAAGGCACTGGAGAGGCAGAATGAGCAGGTAATTTTGATAATGACTCAGTGTGAGGCTAAGGCTGGGTATGGAGATCTGGACGGCTGTGGAATTAAGGAGAAGAGTAGGAATGTCAAGTAGGTGGTGAAAGGTCTGATAATCACAGAAGGATATTGAAAAAGGACAGAATGAATGCAAGAAAGAAGTGATGGGGAAGCAAAGTGTGCTGTAGAAAAGAAGTGGAGAGTATGAACAAATCATGTGAAAATTTAACAAGCACTACCTTTCTGCAAAATCGCCTAATATAAAATGGCCATGCAGAGCACGCACAGTACAAACTGAGACCTGTTTGCACTTGTTCCTGCACAAACAACAGAGGGAATTGACATGGAAATTGAAAAATACCACGTGCTTGGTTAAGGCCTAAACCTGAAAGGGAGCATTCAGTACAAAATAAAGATGAATTGGATCCATCAACTCCTAACCATAACAGCCCATCCACATGCCATGAATCATTTAACTCTGAGAAGAATGGCATTTAGGAATCACAAATAGTGGTTTTGATGGTTGGTGGATGGGGGCAAGGGGTAAGGAAGTATTTCACATGCAGCTACACAGGCGCATTCACAGCCGATGTGTCTGAATGCTAAAGACATAGTGATAAAATTGTTATGTAAGCTATAGATTCCAAGGTTGTAGGGCTGTACTTCAGGAAACAATGAAGAGCAGCAAGAATCTGATTGAACTGATTGTTTTCCATGCACAAAACAATGTAAAGAACAAGGCTACAAAGATCTTGTAAATGGCAGATGAGAAAGTGGAAATCCAGGCATGGGTTCTGGAGGATGCATTTCACCACGCAAATGTGGCTGTCGGGCAGGTCTGTGGTCAACCTCTGAGAAGCCTGTCAAAACCCATACGATAACCTGACTGTGTCAGGATTTCAAACAGAAAACAAACATTGCTGTCCTGATATTTCTTCACAGATCCGTACTTTCGTGCCAGGTGTTTGAGTAACTTAATCCAGTAGCTGCACGAGTTTTGCTGTGGTAAAGGTGGAGGGAAAGAGGAGAAGATGAAGGAAATCCCAACACCAACATAATCAGAGACACAAGCTCAAAGAGCTGCAGCCAAGTGAACCAGGGTATTCAGCACTGTTGAATAAAGGAAGGCTCACACTATGGCATGTTGGAACTGGAGATCGATGAGTTGAGCATTATATGCTCAACTCATCGATTGCCAGTTCCGACGTGCCACAGCGAGAAATTGTAATGACTTCCTCAGGAGACAGACAAGGGATGCAACAGATAGGGACCCTTCATTGCCCAGTACTTCCTGGGAGTGGAGAAACTACATCATGTTCTTCACAGCCTGCAACACATTATCGATGAGGATGACCACCTCGCCAAGACCTTCCTTATGCCTCCACTTCTCACCTTTGAACATCCACCAAACTTTAAACAAACCATTGTTCGCAGCTAACTACCCAGACATCAGGACAATATTGACCACAACACTGTACAACCCTGTCATGGCAATCATGTAAGACAAGTCAGAGTGTCGACATGGATACACGTGGGGACACTGCCCACCATCTTCGCGGCAGGTACTCATATGACTCGGCCAAAGTTGTTTATCTCATATGCTGCAGGGAAGGATGCCCATGGCGAGACCGAGCAAACACTGTGACAGTGAATGAATAGATACCACACAATAATCGCCAGACAGGGATGTCCCCTTCCAGTCAGGGAACACTTCAGCATTCAGGGACATTTGGCCTCAGATCTTCAGGTGACTGTCCTCCAAGGCTGACTTCAGGATATGCAACAAAGCAGAGTCGCTGAGCAGAGGCTGATAGCCAAGTTTGTTACCCATGAGCATGGCCTCAACAGAAACCTTGGATGTGTTACCGTTGGCCAGAAACTGGACCAGCCATATAAACATTGTGGCTACAAAAGCAAGTCAAAGGCTTTTAGTTCTGTGACTAGTAACTCAACTACTGAATCCTCAAACCTATCCACCATCAGCAAGGCTTGAGTCAGGAGTGTGACAGAACATATCACACTTGCAGTTGCAATAACTCAAGAAGCTTGACATCATTCAGGATAAAGCAGCCTCATGGATTGGTTCCACATCTAACACCTTCAACATTCATTCCCTCCATAATAAATGCATTGTAGCATTTATATACAAGATGCACTCCCATGAATCACCAAAGCTCCTTAGATAGTACCTTCAAAACCTGTGACCTCTATCACCTCGGAGGGCATCAAATATATCACCAGTTTTAAGTTCCCCTGCAAATCATATACCATTCTGACGTGGAACTACATTGCAATTCCTTCCGTGTCACTGGATCCAAACCTTGGAATTTCCTTCCCTCATATCAGCATAGTCACTGTGCCTATACCACAAAGACTGCAGTATAAGGCAGTTCACCATCACTTTATCTATCAGCAATAAGGGATGGACAATTAATGTTGGCACAGTCAGCAACACCCAAATCCTCCTGAATAGGTAAAAGAAAATCACAGGTGATTGACAAGAATCAGAGAAAAATCACACAATTATCATATGTTAGATTGCTGTGCCATGAAATTTTACTCCTGAAATTAAAGCTTAGTACTGAAAAATACACTTCCTTTGGTGAGGTAGAGTCACTTGACCTGAAACATTAACTCTGATTTCTCTCCACAGACGCTGCCAGACCTACTTGAGCATTTCCAGCAATTTCTATTTTTGTTTCTGATTTACAGCATCCACAATTCATTTGATTTTGATCTTTACTGCCTTTGCATATTATACATTTAAAATAGTGGCCAATATTCAGAGTTTAATGCATTTGTTGTAATTGTTCAGAACTGCCTAAATAGCTATGTTATTCTTATACATTATAAATAAATGTTCAGTCATGAGTCTCCACATATGCACTGCATGGATATGTACTATTCTTCTTCATTGACATTAATGAAGCATTGTGCAAGTATTGATCTGTGGCATAGCCTGCCTGCACAGAATAAACATGATACAGTGTAATGAGAAGCAGTGCAACATACAATAATTCCTCCCCTGTATATTTATTTTTAAAGGAACAATTAGAAGAGGTGAAAACTGTTATTGTTTTGTCAGAAAGCAATATAGTTCATATGATGTAATTACCTAATGATGTTCTGGCTGGTACTGCATCCTTATTGATCCAAAATGATACCCAGGATAAAACAACCGTCAATGTGCAAGGGATATAGGTCTGGATAGTGAAGTAGCCCATTCGTCTGCTAAGATCGAAGTACACAGACATCACAACATAATCTCCTGCAAAAAGATAAAAATAGAAGGCGAATCTTTCACTCATAATAAAGCAATATCGGCACGGAGAATGAATGATGCTAACCTCTCATTAGGCTTGCAGCTGTCAAATGAATTAAGTGTGGTAATGTGAAGTAATTAGAAAATCATCTAAGTGTCCTCTAAAGGAAATATTGGATGTGTATAAAGCAGGGCAAACAACTGCATGTCTCTTTCACCAATCAGTTTGAAGAATCCTTTCTATGACATTCTAAGAGTTAGAATGTGTAATTGAACATAATCAAATGCAGAGAAGTGAAACCTCCATTTAAATTTGAAATCACAAACAAACGCTTTCTTGTAGTGTGTGTATTGGGTATCTAGTGGATACATACCACAATGTCATATTCTCCCTGAATCTCTGGATAAAGTATTGATGTGGCATGGCTTCCATAGGAGCAGAGCAAATCAGTCAGGAACTTTTTGAACTTCACATTTTATAGTAGTAATGTTTGAATGGTGGAACTTTTTTTTAGATTAGATTCCCTACAGTATGGAAGCAGGCCCTTCGGCCTAACAAATCCACACCGCCCCTCCGAATAGTAACCCACTCATTCCCTTACCCTGAATTTACCCCTGACTAATGCACCAAACACGAGGGGCAATTTAGCATGTTCAATTCACCTGACCTGACCTGCACATCTTTTGGATTGTGGGAGGAAACGTGAGCACCCAGAGGTAACCCACGCAGATACGGGGAGAATGTGCAAACTCCACGCAGACAATCGACCGAGGCTGGAATCTAACCCGGGTCCCTGGAGCTGTGAGGCAGCAGTGCTAACTACTTAGCCACCACACCACCCTATGTTAATGTTAATCCATAATAATTATAAAAGTCAATAGCCTTGTTATTACCTGAACTATATAACATGGTATAATTTCAAATTATTATAATACTATTACTATATTTACAACTGAATTTTCCAACAGGAATGTTCCTGTCTACAGAATTGGAAAGAATGATTTGGGGATTTTAAGAAAGATTTCAGGCTATACAAATAAATGATCTAACACAAAGAGGGGGCAGGCAATATAGAAGCATAACATTTTTCTTGTCTATTAGCGGAAACTTAATAAGGTTTTCTTATATCCTTGATATTTTTTCTTAGAGAAGCTTTGTTTCCAGTTATAGGATCAGAAGGGTGTTATAATGAAACCAGATCCAGATAGGTATCATGTTTGTTTGCTACATCAGCATTTCATAAATTGTATTAGTCAAAAAATATTGTATCATTCCTAATTTTTTTGTGATCTAAGTATAAGAAATTGGTAATTAAGTTAGACATAGGATCCAAAAATTGTACTAAAAGAAGGATCTAAATGACCTGATGCAACACTTCTTTTCCCTTCACTTCATATGGAACTGAAGTAGCAATAGGCCATCCAAATATAACATGACATAGGTCAACAAAATTGAGACTGTTCAGGTCTTCGCCATCAAGAGGTAGAAGTCTACTCAACAAACGTAAAAGTGTTCAACACTAACTCACACCTGAGTTAGGAGATTATCCAGAGACTAGGAGAAAGTGAGGAATGCAGATGCTGGTGATCAGAGTTGAGAGTGTGCTGCTGGAAAAGCACAGCAGCTCAGGCAGCATCCAAGGAGCAGGAGAATCGACGTTTCAGGCATAGGCCGTTCATCAGGATGTGACGGGGAGTGGGGGGCGAAGTGGCTGAGAGATAAATAGGTTGGTGGGAGTGAGGTGGGGGGAGGTCGCTAAATAGGCAGTAGGTTGATGCAGGTGTAGACTGTGGGGTGATCGTGATAGTTTGAAGGGGAGGGTGGAGCAAATAGGTTATCCAGAGATGTTAGCACAAATTCTCAGCTGACACTTCAGTTTACTGCATTATCGGAGATTACATCTTTCAAAAGGGATGTTAAGGCAAGATAAAACCAAAATGTGCTGGTAGCATCTGTGAAGAAAGAAACAAAGTTAATTTTTCTAAAGACTCTACTTTGTTAGAGTTCCACAGAACAATTGTCTAGGGAGCTTTATAAAGACTGTAGAGGAGATGGGAAAGAAAATGAGCTGAAAAGAAACAGCAATTAAAAATAAATCAAATGCTAAAGTAAACAGCACTAAAACTGAGGATTCATGCATAAGGTTAAAAATTCTATAACTTTGACATGAGATGAGCAGGTACTTTCTTTTCTGGAGTGATTATATGGAATTTGCTCAGTGCAAAAGCAGTTAGTATTATTTTGAGGAGAAAAGTCTTCATAAGTAGAGTCATGTAAGAATCTGGATAGAAATAGAATTAAGCAAAAATGCTTAAATAACTTTTGAACAAGAACAATATTTGGGTTACATTAACAGTATTAATGTGCACTCAAAAATGAGAATGTGTTCAGGATCCACCTCTTAGTAAATGAAACCAACAAAAATGAGTATTTGGCAGTTAAAGGGTTAGTACTGGGGGGTTTTAAATTCACTCAATTCCTGGAATAGCTTGTACTGGAATTTATATTCATATGTACCATTTTATAGAATCGAGATACTGTCCTCCAACTGCAATAAACTTAATGCTACTTAGTCAATGTGGAATTTAAAGTTAGACAATACTGTCAGATTTATGCAAGTTATATTGTAGCAAATAATAGGTGCAATATTCCTCGCCTTTTTCCTAAGAAGAGATTTTTTTTTTGTTCATGGGATTTGTGCTTCACTGGCTAAGCCTTCAATTAATTGTTCATCCCTAATTGACCAAAGGGCTGTGAACAGTCAACTGCTTTGCTACACATCTGGAGTCACATGCTGATCACACCAGGTAAGGGCTACAGTATCTTCCCGCAAGGAAGGACATTAGTGAATCAAATGGGTGTTTATAACAGCTGACTATCACTACATGATCACCATTGTATAATTTTTCTATTCCTGATATTTCTTAAATTCAAATCTCACCATCTTTCGTGGTGGGGATTCAAACCCATATCCCGGAGCAGTGGTCTAGCATTCTGGTTTACTAGTCCAGTCATCCAGTCATGTTATTATGATGTCACCACCTTCCCATGTTGTAAATTTCCTTCCAAGTTCTTGATTAAGAGTCACTTTCTTCAAACTTCAAATTTCATGTATTATTTATTTTTAAATATACATCTCACTGAATATGTTCATATGAAATCACTAAGGAAGTTAGTGATGACTTCCGATAGAAAACGTCTTCTCCTGGTGATTTTACATGACAAAATGCTTGGAAACAAAGCTGGATAATTAATTGATGGGACATGTATAGATTAACTGATCTTTGGACAGCAATTTGTCTAACATTTGTTACTCCACTGGGAACTTGAAGAAAATCTTTCAATAAATTAATTAGGTCATGCTTAAAAAGCCACAAATCTTCACCATTTAAAGATCAATAGTTTGAGGTATTCATTCCAAAATATTTACAATGGCAGAAAAGTCAATAGTGTCAATACAATATTGTCAACCCAGATGTGCTATATAGGTGAATGCCTAAGTTGAGGATTGGTACCATTCAATTCATGACTCAGAACTATATTTTCCCAATTGTAGGGAAAGTAGCTCATTACATGAGATTCTTGGCACAATGATCCATCTCAACCTTTTGTATGTAATTCTCTGATTGTTATCTCATTAATGCTGCAACTGATCATGTGGCAGGAGAAGTAAAGGTTCTCAACACCACTGGGATTTTACAATGTTACCGTCACTGACATCATAATTAAAGTCCAGTTGCACAACACTTCAGATGATGCAAGCCAGGAACTGCACTTCATACTGTGGTCCTGCACCATCATCTCCAAGGATTTAGCTGCTCAGTTTGAGGTTCAGTGGACAAGATGACAGAGAGGACAGCAGTACAAGGGAGACAAGGTTATCGGGCACATCAGCATGGACTGAGATAACAAGCCTGGGTATGTGCAGTTTCCCGAGTGAAACACAGCTTTGAAGGAAGAATAATAATGATTTCTGTCTTCTGCATGGGGAAATGCACTATTGCATTTCTACTACCTCATACTCACAGGGCCATTATTCACTCTAACTCTGCCAGTGCACACACATACAATCATGACTTATGAACTACAACTCACACTATTGCATGCATTATGTCTACTCAGTGGCCATCTCCCACCTCATGCTCCCAAAAAACTCATCCTTCTGCCTTCTGCATTTCCTACTCACTCACTGGGGAAACCTCACCACCTCTTCTCTGCCTTCATCATCACTAACTGTTTTTCTGTCCACTATCATCACACTCAATCCATCCTTTTGTCTCATTGAAGAAAAAGATTAGTCAATTCACTGGATTGATATCTTCACAGCACCCTAATTCATGTACCTGTAACCCCCAAACTGATTTCAATTAATTTGCATGACTGACTATGGCCCAATTCCTGGAATCCAAGGACACAGATCCTCTGGTACAACCAGGTGCCTTACTTGACCATGGTCAGAACTGGAATGGCAAAATCCCACTGACTGATTGCAGCAGTACCCATTGACTGACTAAAGTCCCTCTAAACCTCATTAAGGACTGATCTCCTCTGACTTTCACGCAGTACTATTTGGTTGAAGTGCATACAGTGTGTTTGCTGTGTAAACTGCTGGTACATGCTGTATGTGATACTTACATAGCACAGTGCTGTAAGGCAAAACATGTCCAATCCTCCAAACCATGTCAAGCTGCCTGATTCTATCTATACACTTAAGCCCATTCCCATTTGCAAGCCCAAGGCTGGCAGCTTCCAACTAAATGAAATGTGATTAATTCCTAAGAAATGAAGTAAAGAGCTATAAGATCCATCTTGTGTTGCTGCACATGATACACGCATTCCTGCTCACAAAATGATCTTGCAGAAATATGCACTGCGTAAAGTGTCCTTGAGGTTAATTTGAAGTCCTGAAGTGCTGTATTGACCCAAAAGCAGGCAGGCTGAAGTGATGAGCCTGGTGGTTTGCCAACCCCATCTTGTTAGATTTGGAGATACTAGTGTTGACCTGGGGTGTACAAAGTTAAAAATAACACAACACCAGATTATAGTTCAACAGGTTTATTTGAAAGCACTAGCTTTCAGAGTGCTGCTCCTTCATCAGGTGGTTGTCTTGTCACACCATCTTGTTAGAGGGAGGGTGGAAGAGTATAGTGTCGATGGAGCATGAAGGGATGTTGTGATGATGACAGATTTGCATGAAGGTCTAAAGAAGCAAATAGCAAACTGCTGCCAGCTGCTGAACACATTTCTGCACTGGGGATTGAACTTTAGGACAAGTAGGAAAGAATTTGAAGCTGCGTAGAAATGAGGAGAAAGTGAGGTCTGCAGATGCTGGAGATCAGAGCTGAAAATGTGTTGCTGGAAAAGCACAGCAGGTCAGGCAGCATCCAGGGAACAGGAGAATCGACATTTCGGGCATAAGCCCTTCTTCAGGAATGGCTTTCCTGAAGAAGGGCTTATGCCCGAAACGTCGATTCTCCTGTTCCCTGGATGCTGCCTGACCTGCTGCGCTTTTCCAGCAACACATTTTCAGCTGCGTAGAAATGAGGCAAGTTGGACTAATAATGAGACATGAATACAGGGTAATAAGGTTGACATTATTAGCATGATTCTGAACTTGCCATTTCAAATGCAACGTGGAATTTTTCTTCTCAAAGTCAAGACTTTGATTTTTTTTTCATTTTTGGTGTATTTTTCCACATTTCTCTCCATTGCCCATGAGGTTGAAAAGAATAGAAAATTCTGTGCATCCATTGAAAAATAAGCTGATCCTTCTGTGGTTTTCAAAGTTTAATTCATAGAACAACAAATTAATCCCATTATAAATGCCATCCCATTATAAATACCATCCCATTATAAACACCACTCTTGGAGAACTCAACATTGCAGGGCAGGGTGTGGGCCAGGTGCAAGCATTAGAATGTTTCTGCAGGATTTAATGATCTGCACAATACAGAGCATGAAACCAAAATACAAAAATCATGTTCGATGGACTCTGCAAATTTTTGTTTTCCTGACAAACATCTGTGAAACTGTGAAACTGTGAGAGCTGCAGGAGGTTTCAAACCTCCAAAGGTTACTGTTCAACACTGACAGACATGTTTTCATGAAGTTGAGCATTATTATGCATGAAGTTACATCGACTCACAAGATGGTTAACTGGTTTTCAATTTCCAGAATGGTCTGCAGTGGCACCAAAATCCTACTCCTTCTGACTGTAATATCACTAGTTATCCAAAGGTTCAAACACACCATCTACAACAGGAATAGTAAATTATATTTATTTGAGTTTAAAGAAGAAAAACCAGTAAATTTGAAGAAACGCACTATAAAAATGACAATCCTTTACTCAGATAAATGTTTCTTCAGAAAACCTACCTCCAGATGAACGGATTCATATGAACTCAAGTTAATTTTGTAGTTGTGCAGGAAGATAATATGGTTCAAAGATCTTTTGATGCAAACTAAGTCACCTAAACTGACAAAGCTAGAAAAAGAAAAATTATTATATCCAGACTTTAAATTGTTTGACACTCACATAAAAACTTCAGAAATTGATATAATTCAAAGAGTCTCATAACTATTCCACTAATTTTTTTCCTTTGTAAAGGTCATAGTGGCTCTATGGTTAGCACTACTGCCTCACAGTGCCATGGACTTGGGTTCGATTCTAGCCGCAGGTGACTGTCTGTGTGGAGTTTGTATATTCTCCCCGTGTCTGTGGGGTGTGCTCTGGCTTCCTCCCACAATCCAACGATGTGCAGGTAAGATGAATTGGCCTTCTGTGTTCAGAAATGTATAGATGAGGTGCATTTGTCAGGGGTAATGGGTCTGGGTGAGTTACTCTTTGGAGGGTCGGTGTGGGCTGAAGGACTTGTTTCTGCACTGTAGGGATTCTATGACTTGGACATTGATATACTGCATCCAGTCAAAGTGGATGCTTCAGTTTTCACCTGATGTGTCCTAGTCATCAGTACACTGATTTGTTAGTAAAAGTTAATCTAGTTCTACTTCCCCTTTGTATCATGTAAACACATATATTCTTCCTTTTCAGATAATAATCCAATTTCTTCTTGAATGTCTTGCTTAATCCTGCATCCACCATATTGTCAGGAACTGCATTCCCAGTCTTAACACTTGCTACTTAGAAATGTTTTTTTTCATGTTTGCACTGCCTCTTTTGCTACATTACACTATATTTGTGCCTTTTATTTGATTCCTCCATCAATGGGAACAATGTTTTCCTGACCTGCTCTGTCCACTTTTTTAATGGCTTATTCTATTTATTTCATGAATAGATTGGACACTGGACACAGTCAGGAATTTTCTGCAGTCAGATTTTTGCTTCCAAAAGACTAGAAATCATCACCTTTTATATAGAAAAGGCAATTCTGCAATTTTAATGAAATGACATTGTAGCAAAACTACAGCATTCCAGTCAACAGCTGATTCAACAGGGTTAGATCATGACAATCTCATGAATATTTCCTGCATACTTGCATTTGTGCAGTAAGGAACAGGACTGAGTAGAGGAGGATATCCTTAGACCAGCAGATTTCCAAACCATTTATAATAAATCAACCATGTGACCAATGAAAATAGACAAGATAATGTTGCCAGAAAATCCCTTTCTCATGAATATACTTGCAATATTTTACTGGCAGGTTTCTAAGAAACATGAATATTCACAACAGAGAGAAAACTTTTCTCTGCCATGTTGTTTAAGAATGAAATCTGGTATCTTATTGAATTGATGTTTTTCTAACAATGTCCATGGCTAAGGGAGCAGATTCGAAATAAATTGCTTTCTGATCTGTGTTGCCACAATAAATCGTACTTGCCACCATTAATTAAGTCTATGGTCATTGTATGTAAGCCATAAATACTGTGCTTCAAATGTCTTGCAGCCTCAGCATAATTCTATATATCTAAGCTTCTTCAATACCTATAATGGTGCAGGAAGAAATTTGTGCCTGACAGATAAAATTACAAATATCACAAGTAGTTTTTGTGCACTGTAGCTTGTATAAATTAATCTTGTCCTCAGTTACCTGCACGTGAATAGAATGTAGTCATTCAATGGAATGCTGTTTACTGTTTTAAGCTACAAAAATGTTGTTAGAGGAGCAGATGGCCACATCTATGTTGTTAACAAGAGCCTGCACTTCTGTAAAATCTGTCACTTGGTTAAAAATGCTGGACTCCTTCCATTGGTTGAAAAAAACACTTTTGCTTGCAAAGCAAATTTTTGTTTCTTTTTAATGCATCAGTGCACAAAAGACGAATAATCTGACAAATATCATCAGTGATGGCTTGGGAGGATCCAAGAGCACAAAATTATAATGCTCTCATTACCTTCACTTTTACAGTGCTGACCATTGATGATGTTATTTCTGAGGAAATTCAATGACAGTCTGCCATGTAAAGCATGGACAACGAAGGCAGATATCTGCAGACAAAACCAGGTTTAATGTATTGTTCATGGGTGACAATGTTTCTTGTACAATTGCACCTGCCTTTCTTCCTACCTCAATAAGTCTGCACTGTCACAGAATTCCTAAAGGAAATGTCACATTGCACAATTAATTGGGTCTCCTTGGTAACTAAGTCAGTCTGATATTGTACCTGGACAGTGTGCTTTATTATGAAGCACAAGCAGGTCAATACCAAACAGCCCGGATCATATTAAGTTTGCACGGTCTTCAGTGAGACAGTAAAAGTACTTTACAGTTCATGGTGAGTCTTATAGTGCTATACTATGATTGATTATTTAATTAATCGACCAAAGTTAATTTACCTTGAGTGGGCAGTCCTTCTCTTCACCTGTTCTGACACTGAACAGTTTTGAACTAAAGCATATATAAAATGAAATACTATGGATGCAGAAAATCTTCAAAAGTGTCACATTTATCTCAAACCATAATTTCAGGGAGAGAGAGAGAAAACTTACTGCCACGTGTGCTGAATGTTTGCAAATCTTTTTGGTTTTATTTTTGACCCATGCTTGTTCATTTGTGTAGTGCTAGCCAGTGGTTGTATTTTATTGAGCTTATTATGCACTATGTTAAGACAGTGATCACCAGGCTTTTAATATTTCCACTCATCTACTTAGTTCTGTGCTCAACGGTAATTCCAGCATGTCGACATGAAAACACACTGTGAAACATAATTGTAATTTGTCCAGCTAACTGCAAAATTCTGTACCATTTGGCACAGAATGTGTTCATAAACATCATAGCACCGAAACACAGGATGCTTTGACACTCATTTATTACCTCCGAATGGAGTCTGGAGTTAACCAATGTATAAGCCATCCAATCAATTTTGGAGGCACTTAACCAGTGCCTCTGCACCATGATGAAAATCATTTGATGTTTAGTGACTCAAAAACTCCAGATTTACCTAATGTGTATGTTAATCATTTGAAGAACATATTTTTCTCTAACAAGGACAGAACTAACTCGAAACATCAGCAGGTCAACCAGTATCTGTCAGAGATAAAAATATAACTGCAGATGCTGGAATCCAAAGTGGACAAGCAGGAGGCTGGAAGAAGGCTGACAAGAACAAGGTTGGCTTTCATTAGCAGAGGGATTGAGTTTAAGAGCCGCGAGGTTATGCTGCAGCTCTATAGGGCCCCGGTTAGACCACACTTGGAATATAGTGTTCAGTTCTGGTGGCCTCATTATAGGAAAGATGTGGAAACATTAGGAAGGATGCAGAGGAGACTTACCAGGATGCTGCCTGGACTGGAGGGCATGTCTTATGAAGAAAGGTTGACGGGTCTAGGGCTTTTCTCACTGGAGCAAAGAAGGATGAGAGGTAACATGATAAAGGTGTAAAAGATATTGAGAGGCATAGATAAAGTGGATAGCCACAGACTTTTTCCCATGGCAAAAATGCCTATCACAAGGGACCATAATTTTAAGGTACTTGGAGGCAGGTTTAGGGGAGATGTCAGAGATAGGTTCTTTACTTAGAGTGGTGGGTGTATGGAATGCACTGTCAGCAGTAGTAATAGAGTCAGATACATTAGGGACATTTAAGCAACTCCTGGATAGGCACATGCAAGCTAGTACAATGAAGGGTATGTAGGTTAGTCTGATCTTAGAGTAGGATAAAAGGCTGGCACAACATCAAGGGCTGAAGGGCTTGTACTTGCTGTACTGTTCTATGTTCTAACACAGCAAGCCAGGCAGTATCAGGAGATGGAGAAGTCAATGTTTTGGGTATAACACTTCTTCAGGAATGGAGGTGGGGGTAGGCAGTTGCCCATACTCCCACCTTCATTCCTGAAGAAGGGTTATACTTGAAACATCGTTATCTTCACCTCTTGATGCTGCCTGGCTTGCTGTGTTCTTTTAGCCTCCTGCTTGTCTACAATCAATATCTGTGGCAAGAACATAGAAGTTAATGTTTCAGAAGTAGATTCTTCTTTGGATTTTTAAAGTTCTTTGGAACGATCTGTAACTAAAATGTTAATTGGCCTACAGAAGACTAAAATGACTGCTGGAAGCCAGAATTAAAAACAGAAGATGATAGCAATACTAAACAGCTTAAGGAGAATTTGCAGACAAAGAAACAGAATTAATGTTTCACACCAATGACCTCCGTGGCCTGCTGAATATTTCCAGCATTTTCAGTTTTATTAGAAATAATTAATCTGTTCTCCCAACAGATATTGATGAATCTATTGACTGTTATCAGTTTTTTCTCAGTTTCATATTTCCAGAATTTTGATTTTTATTCATTCACAGCATATGGACATCACTAGTCAGGCCAGTATTTAATGCCCATAATGTAACTACCTTGCTGTGGATCTGAAGGCCAGACTGGGTAAGGCTGGCAAATTTCCTTCCCTAAGCAGCATTAGTAAACCAGATGGGTATTTTCCCTGACAATCGGCAATTAATTCATGGATATCATTAGACTTTTAATCCCAACTTTGCTTTTAAAAGCAAATTCAAATTCCACTGTCTGTCATGGTGGGATTTGAACCTTGGTTCTTGGATTAGTAGCCCACTGATAATACCACTAGGCCACTGCCTCCTCTGAATTAAAATTAGTAGCTTTGTTTTATTTTTGCTTAGAGTTCTCGCTAACATTACCAGGACTGCTATCTCAGTATGTACAGGTACGATTGACAACTGGCAAGCTATGTACAGTTTTGAGAATTCTGCACATCAGCTATTATTGCTGGAAAGTTCTAACTGCAAGTATTCCAGCAATTCCTTCAGTTGAAAAGGCTTTAATTAGGTCACGATTTTCCACATGATTTATGGATACAACATATTTTAATTCCCCACTTCATAAAAATGAATTGAACCACTTAATTGCTCCTTCATAACTTTGCTACAATCAAGCGTTCCCTCTGGGAGTAGCTTTCGTTTGGGTTATGTCATGCAGATAGAACAATTCGTTTGAAACTCGTTCCAGCATGAAGAAATTTCACCAAACTGAACCTAACAGTTTTCCCTGTTAAGTAGTGTGTTATTTGGAACTGCATACAATTTTTTGTTTCAAATTCAGGAAACAAAACGTATTTTTTAGCTACCTCTCCATCATTTGTGTTTTTAATCTATTCATTTGTGAAAAATGTTACATAGCTCTCAAAGAGCTTCCAGTATAACAGCCTACAAATATGACACAACCACATATTCTTCAGCCTGAGAAAACAGATGTAACGTGACAAGCATTTCAAAGTCACATTTCAAATCATGAACAATACACAAGAAATTACTGCTGTTGTTGACATTAGACTTCAGATGCCTGCCTTGTGAAGTAACCTGAAAAGAAATTCTTTATTTCTTTGACTGTGAAGCAAGAGGTTAAGAGCAATTTGGGGTTTGGATGAAATGTGGAACAAGGGGAGACAATGGTCTAGTGGTAATATCACTAACTTGGTAACCCAGAACCCCGAGGCATGTTCCAGTAACATGGGTTCAAATTGTTCCAGGGCAAACTAAAATTTGATAAATCAGGCAGATTGCATTGAATGACAGAGCAAACTGAAGGGATCAATATTCCTGTTCATATTTTTAATCAGATCAGCCTGATCTTATTAGAAAGCAGAGCAGACTTGATGGCCCTAGCCCTGCTCCTAATTGGTGCAAATGTAATACTAGGCGAAAGTGAGAACTACTGATGCTGGAGATTAGAGTCAAGATTACAGTGGTGCTGGAAATGCATAGCAGGTCAGGCAACATCTGAGGACCAGGCGAATCGACGTTTCAGGCAGGAGCCCTTCGTCAGGAATGACAAATATAATATTGTCATTCAATTCTATCAAATGGGCAGGTAACATTACAGGGACTCAAACCAAAATACAAACTGAGAAAGAGTTGAAAACTAACACTTAGAGGGAGTTAAAAGCTTTTATTTTATGTATAAGTGAGAATTATTGTCTTGACTTAACAAACGTGAAAAGATGCTAGGTTATCCAGTTACACATGTGTGGAAGAAGCATGACCAGGCTCGGTATCCTGAATTAGTCTGAAGTAATCCTGTCAGAATGAGATCAAGTATTTGGTCATTCTCTACAACTTGCATGCTAACACACTTCCAACTTGTACCTTGGAAATACAAGAACCTTTCCAAACATTTCAAACTCAGAGGACTAGATGTTCCACTAAGCAAAGCCATGTCAAGGAAATAAAACATCAGGTGTGGAGGACTGCAGTTTCAAAGCTGCAATTCCATTCCACTGCCTGTCCATGTTGAGGAACATGGCACAATCAAAATAGCAATTTGAATCCCTGCCGGAAATTCAAGTTTCCTTTTCCAAAATGGGTAGTTTCCTGTTGGCCATGGGAGCTCTTCAAGATAGATCAGGCTGTGAACCTAATGGGAGGTCTATTGCAGAATCAGGAATCTCTCGCTAGGTAAGTTTAAAAGATCTTGCCAATACTCCTCATATTCCCCTTCCCATCTCCATAGCTGTTCCACTTCTCTCATTTACCTCCCATGCCCCTAAGCATCTCTATACCTATCCTTCAGTATCCACTACTTACAGTCCTAAAACTGACAAAATAAGCCAGCACGCTTTGAAAATCTGTTTTGGAAAAAAAACTGCTCTTACAGATTCCTCAAACTGTCTATCAAACACAATCATTCATTATATAAAAACAATTAATTCCTGAAACCCATTTTCTCATTCAACCTGTTTAGAGGTATTACCATACTACTCTGGAACAGGTGGGACTTGAATCCTGCCCTCCTAGTTCAAAGGTAAGGGTACTCCCACAACAGTCCCTGCAATTAATTGATATTAATCATCTAATATTGTCCAAAAAGACAAACAGGTAACGAAAACTCAAAAAAAACTTATTACAACTTTAAAGCAATCAAACAAAGTTAGGACCTTTTGTTTTGCAACTGTATAAAAGTTACCCATAGGGCTGAACACATTATCCATTCTTGGCACACAGCTAAACATCTGACAAATATAATCAGCAGGTGTAAGCTGGGCAATATCTTGACTCAAGGGTGCCAACACGAAGAGGAAAATCCAACCCAGAACATGTTAGGAACAAAAATAGGGGAGGCAGTGACATGGTAAAGTCACTTGGCTGGCAATCAGAGACCTAGCTGCTGTGAATTAAAATTTCACCATGCAGTTGGTAGACTTTAAATTTGGTCAATATATCTTGAACTATAAAAATTTGGCTCCCAGGAATGGGGACAATGACAACTATCATCAAATAATGTAAAAGCCAATCTTGTTCTCTTCAGGAAAGGAATTCACTCATTCTTACCTGCTCTGGCCTTCATGTGACGGCAGAACCATAGCAATATTATTATTCATACTTCACAAATCCCTGAAATGGCCTCTCTTGCCATCCTTTTGTGGCAATTTGGGTCTGGCAACAAATACAGGTTTTGCCAGTGATGGTCATAGTCCAATAAAGAATGAAAATAAGATCAAGTCACTCAGTCTGTCAAGACTACCCTGCCATTCAATTAGACACCAGCTGATCTCTATTTGAACTCCACATTAGTTTTTGTTCCAATTTGCTAAATACTATTGGTTCAGTGCTTAATGCTGGACTCCACATAAAGGTTGGTGATGGTGTGGTTCTCAATGTATTATAATTATATGCAGGTTTTTCACTAGCTTTAAGAGGATAGTGTTATCCTGTAAAAAGCCAACTGTTCAAACTGTGGAAGAGTTGATGATAGGTCACATTGCAGAATATATCAGTCATGTTATTCTTTGGATAATGGTATTCACATGCAAAATTGCCTTCATATTTAGAGTGTTTATATGAACACTGTTTATAAGCATTGTTTAGGAGAACCTTCTGGCTTATTGGATTGTCAAATTGATCCCTAGTGGCTTCACTGGATCCACAAATAGTGCCCGGCTATTTTAAAAAGATCTATGTACTCGACATCTAATGGATTCTTCTCCTTTGGAAACAGCTGAAATTGCCCTCACTGGTAAACCTGGCATTTATCACTTGTTTGATGCATCTCTGCACTGATGTGGCATGGAAATATCCTGTATAATGAAAAAGTGAAAGCTGTTGTGACATTCATAGCTACTGGGAAACCACTACATTTATGAAGGTGGGCTATCGATCAGCCTGGAGCAGGTGGTATAGTTCATTCACTGCCTTTCTTTTGCAGTAATAATAATAGGTTTACTCAGACATGCCTGGAACCACATTCAGTCCCAAGGATACCAGAAGAGTTCGTTAATGTACCCTCTGTTATTCCCCTGCACTTGGAGATAGTTTCTTCTCAAATTGCTTCTTCTTTTCTAGTGCATGAAAGTCATTTGGAATCCCCAAAGTAATTCTCGTCTTTCCATCTTACCTGCTACCACCTCCTGTAATTGCAACAAAAAGGAGTTCAGGCGAGAGTAACTGACAGAATTTCAACTTTCCATCAAAATGAAGTTTTTATAATGCCCTAAGTGCCAAATAGACAGTTAAAAATACTTAGTGGGATAAATTGTAGTGAAATTGCTGCAAATCAAACTGCAAAGCCAATGTTAAGATAATCTTCAAAAAAGCTGGATACTTTTCAAGTAAATATTCCATCACATAAGGATGAAAAGACACAGAGGGAACAGTGTGCGACATCACCCAATCTATCTCAATCGCAAGTGAGATGAAAAACGCAGGATTTTTTTTATCATTTCACTGTACAAAGAAGGAATTCACACACAGACTGAGGAATCAGTTATGAGATAATAATCTCACTAACGGGAAGTTCATCCCTCTTTGAGTTACCATAATTGACTCATTTAGTAACAGTTAAAAATAATAGTGTTGAAAGTCCAGTTATAGCTTTCACTATTGATTAAGATGGAAATTCTTGTTAAACTCTCCTGGATAGAGTTGAAATAGTATTGTTCAATACAAAGTTCCTAACTGGACCTGCCACATAAATAAGTCAGTTCAAAGAGCAGGTCAGAGGATTAGTGTTTTATGGTCAGTGACTCACCTCCTGGCCCCTCAAAGCCTTTCCACTATCTACAAGGTATAACGAGAATAAAATAATTTTTATATGTCTCAGTGATTGTGACTTCATCAAAATTCAAGAATATTGATACCATCCAGGCAAAGGAACCACTTAACTGGCATTCCATTCATCATCTCAAATTTTCCCTCTCTCTATCATTGGTGAATGTGATTACATTAGGTACCACCTACATGACTTACTACAGTAGTACACCAACAATTCTTTGACATGGCATCTCCCAGACCTGCAAACTCTACTCTGGACAAGGACAAAGACAGCAGATGCATGAGAACATCACACATTTGCAATATCCTGACAAAGTGTCACATTCACCTGAGTTTGCTTTATCATTGCTAGATTGAAATCATGAACTCCCTCCATTTGTGGAAGGGCCTTTACCACACAGATTACATGTACATTTTCAGAAGGGATTTGCCATCACTTTCGAGGGCAACTTGAGATGAGAAGTAAATGCTGGTCTTTCCAGTGATACATCATGCGAATGAATATGTTTTAAAACAAAAGTTCTCATCTCTCTCCCAATAGCCCTGTAAGTTTTATTTTTATCATGTATATCCAAATTCTTTTTGAAAGGTAACATTTAATCTCCGTTTACGATCGTATCAGTCAGGTATTTAAATTAGTAACTTAATACACAAACTAATTCTCATTGTTCCTCTGGTGTTTTGTCAATTATTTTCAATTTGTCTCTTCTGGTTACTGATGGCACTCCAGCCAAAGATAATCATTTCTCTCTCAAAAACCCTCAATTTTAATAATTGTGTAAAACACCTTTTCCTACAACTTAAACTTGTGTAGTAGCTTTAGCATAATGAATTGTCTCAAAGCACTTCATAGGAACATTAGTAGACAAAGTATGAGACTAGCCACATAAGGGGTTATTAACACAGGTGACCTCAAAGATTTGATGAAAGAAGTTAGTTTCAAGTGGTATCATAAAGGAAGTAAGCAAGATAGAGTTGCAGAGAAGTACAAAGTGGGTAATCTAGAACCTGAGGTTTAGCCAACAGAAGGCACGGCCACCAATGGAAACGCAATCAAAATTAGGATTGCAGAAGGTAGAATAAGAGGAGCTTTGTCACTCCAAAGGAAACAATTCCAGCTTTGTTAGTTCATCACTCAAAGAGCTCATTATTTCACACAAGGTCCAAACATTTTTGAGACATGTACTGATGCGAAAGCAATAGAAAATGAGAAAATAATGGGGATGAACCAAAGAATTTAAGTATATTGAGGTTCCTTCATTGCTAAGTAAAATTACGAATACCCCTCCCGAACTTCACGACACAAACTGCTGTGGCGCAAAAAATCAGCTTACTATGATCTCCTCAAGGACAATTAGGATGGGAAATAATTGCTGACCTCACCGGCGATATCCAAATCGCATGAATAAATATGAAATTACAATGTGTCTTGGTGATCTTCTCAGTTCAGTCTTCTACAACATTTTTTTAAAAAGATCATTTCGGAGATTGGGCATCACTAGCAACACCAGCATTTTATTGCCCTTGGAAAGATGATGTTGAGCCACCTTTCTGACAATTGAGTCACTTCCTAAATCATTTCAGAGGAGCTAAAGACTGGTCCAGGAAGACAATTTATTCCCAAAATAATATTAGCAAACTCGACAGGTTTTAACAACCATCCAGTAGTTACATGGTTACTATTACAGGTGCATTTTTAAATTACAGATTTATTTCATCAACTGAATTTAAATTCTCACCCCCATCTAGGCTGGTTTTGAAAGAATCTCTCTGGATTTCTAGTCCAGTAATATCTAATAATCCCTCCACCTACCCAATTCTTGCGATTAGCACCCTTTTAAAAAGTAAACAACTATAATTAATTAGCATCAAATTGAACATGATTCCTTATTTTCTGTCCATTAATATTGTTTTGATTGAATATTGTTCTTCAAATATTGAGTGTAGTAACACTCAATTGTCTGCAATGATTACCAAAAACAAAAGAAGCTGAATAAATATCAGTATGGCTAGTCATTAACCCTGCGTGCGTCAAACATATCATCACTCCCACCAAGCAGTTCTGCCAATAATTACATCAGCAGTCAACCCTGAATAAAATATTACTTAGAAGTACATCCAAATTCTCAATGACATTCTTATAAGGATTTCCACAGCCTATTCTATCATGCAGTCTAAAATAAAATATTTTAGAACTAGGGCAAGAAAGTGGGAACTGAGATGGAAGATCAAACATGAACCTATTGAATGGTGGAGCTGATGCGGGGCCATGTGGCCAATACCTGTTCATATTCCAATACACTTTTGCTCTTAGCTATCTGTGAAGAAGTGGATCAGGAGAAAAATGGTGCATTCAAACTCATGGTGTTCTGCATAATTAATCAAAATGATTAATCTACTTACGACTAACCCTGTACGTAATATACCAAAGATCACATGTATCTCCCACATCAGATTTTCACCTTAAAATGTGGACAATTACACTGGATTAGGAGGATGAAAATAAGAGATTAATTTATTTATAAGTAGAATTCCTAGGACACAAATATCACTTTCTTGGAAAATATCAAAATTTGAATCAATGCACAAGCGAGTAAATGATTTTTGTCAGAAAATTGCTCATATAATTTGCTCATTTTAGACAATGCACTAATTCAAAGATGTGCATAAATATAATGGTGTTACACAAAGAAGCAAGCAAAAGTGAGTATAAATATTATCATGGATCTGTTGGGATGAATGGCTCATTTGTGTTGTAAATACTAAGTAATGCTATTTAATAATCATTTGGAAAATGTATTCTACAGCAATTGCTACCAATTATGTTAATAGCTTTGGGCATGGACCCAACTGGAGTTTGTAGGATCAGTATGAGAAAGAAAACATAGAAGCATAGAAGGTAGGAATAGAAATAGGCGATTCAGCCTTTCAAGCTTATTCTGGCATTCAAAATGTTCATAGCTGATCATCCAATTCAGTACCCTATCCATACATTTCTCCCTTTATCTCCAAGAACTGTACCTAATTTCTCCTCCAAAACATTCAATATTTTCTGGATCACCGTAGCTGAGAAGTCCTGGAAGAACATGATCTTAGAGCACTCGTAAATTAGGGCCTTTGGATCCTTCCCTTGGATCCTGGAAGCTTCCACAAATCTCTCCTTATTTCTATAGTGACGAAACCGCAACAGGAGAGGACGAGGATGTTGACCCAGACCTGATCTCCATGTCGTGACCAGGTGAGCTTTCTTGGTCTTAAACCTCTCATGCTAGCCTCCAAGTTCAGGAATTTCAGCAACCAGTCCTCAAATCCGCCAGCCGCTCACCTTCCTTACCCTCAGGCAGACCGATGATCCAAACATTCTTTCTCCTGCCCCTGTTCTCAAGATCATCCACTTGGTCACGCAAACTATGGACCTGCATCACCAGGGCTTGGATCCTATCTTTGGAGGAACTGGAATCAGCTTCAATTTTCAGGTCTCCCAGCTGCTGTTCATGCTTCTGCAGCGTGATAGAGATCAGGGCCATCTTCTCCTCTACTTGCTTACCCAGCATCTCATGAGATTTCGCGAGCTCGTTCACTAGGGCCTGGTGGGTAATCGCCTGGTGAGGACCCTGCAGGCTCGTCCTCCCTTATTCGGCAGTCTGGACGGCAGAAACACAGGTAAATCAAATTTTCACAGTTTCCTGGTTTTCTACAAAGTTTCTAGAGTCCGAGGATATCACGATGGCCCGGTATGGGTGGGTTAGAAAATTATCCCACTTGTGCTGCACTGCTGTGCTCTGCAAAGTGATCCTCCTAGATCACCGCCATCTTGGATCCCCATTCAATATTTTCACCTCCACTGCTTTCAATGGCAGAGAATTCCACAAGTTCACCACATTTTGGGAGAATAGATTTCTTCTTGTCTCAATCCTAAATGGCTTACCATGTGTCCTTAGATTATTACTCTGACTCTAAATGTCCTGGTCACGAGGATTATCCTTCCTGCATTTACCCTATCTAATCTAGTTAGAATTTTAAAGGTTGCTATAAAATCAATCTCAATTTTCCATATTCCAGTGAATATAACCCTAGCCGATCCAGTCACTAATCATATGTCAGTCCTCCCAACCAAGCAATCAAGTCTGGCATGCCTTCTTCACACTCCCTCCATAACCAGAACATCTTTCTTCAGATAAGGAGACCAAGGCTTCACTCAATGTTCCACGTTCGATCTCACCAAGGCCATGTACAATGTTGCAATGAAGGGCCACATACCACTTGTTTTCTTCACTGCCTGCCACACCTGCATGCATATTTTCAGTGATTGATGTACAAGAACATCCAGTACACCTTACACCTCATCCTTTCCCAATCTATCACCATTCAGTTAATTATCTGCTTTCCTATTTTTCGCAGCATAGTAGATAATCTCACATTTATCCACATTATCTGCCTTGCATTTACCCACTCATTTATATTGTCCAACTCACACTGAAGCATCTTTGCATCCTCCTCACAGTTCCCCCACCCACCCAATTTTGTCTTGCCTGCAAACTTGGAAACATTGTTCAGTTTCCTCAGCGAAGTCATTAAAATATTTGTGAACATCTAGGACCCAAGCACAGATCTCTCTGATACCCCACTATGAATGCCTATGAACTACTACATAGAAAACTATTAATTGATTCCTGGTCTTTGTTTCCTGTCTGGCAACGAGTTCTCTGTCCACGTCAGTACACTACCCTGAATCTGACAGGCTTTAATTTTACATGTTCATCTCTTTGATGGGATCTTATCAAACGCCTTCTGAAAGTCTAAGTAAACCACATCCACTGGTGTTGTCTTATCAATTCTAATGGTTCCAATCTCAAAATATGGCAATGGATTTGTCGAGCATAATTTCATTTTTGTAAATACATAAACTCAGTCCAATACTGTCACTGTTTACTCAGTGCTCAACTATTAAATCTTTTAAAATGATATCATTTTTCCACTACAAATGTCAGGCTAACTGATCTATCATTCCTTCTTTTCTCCCTCCCTCCTTTTTTAAAATAGTGGAGTTCTATTGGCTACTCTCCATTCTGTATGAAATATCCCTGAGTCTACAGTACCTTGAAAAATGACCACAAATGCTTCCACCATTTCTGGGGTCACTTCTGGGATGTAGATTATCAGGTGCTGGGGATTTATTGGCCTTTGAGCCCATCAAATTCCGCAATGCTACTTCTCTACTAATACTGCTTTACTTCAGTTCCTTTCTCCCAATGAACCATGTGTTCCCCAACATTTTTGCAAGGTGTTTTGGATCCTCCTTTCTGAAGGCAGAACCACAGTATGCATTTAACTCACCTGTTATCCATTTGTTCTTCATTCTAACGTTTCTTGTTTCTTACTGCAAGAGAGTTACATATGTCTTAACTAATCTTTTCCTCCTCACATACTTGCAGAAGCTTTTACAGTCAGTTTGAATGATGCCAACAAGCATATTTTAATATTCAATTCTCCCCTCTTAATCAATCCATTTATCCTCCTTTGCTGAAATCTATACTGCGTCCAATTTTCAGGTCTGCTGATTTTGGTTTGACCATTTGTATGCTCCTTCCTTAGATCTGATACTACCCCTTATTGCCTTCATTAACCATGGTCAGGCCACCTTTACCATTTTCTTTCTGCGTCATACAGGAATAACAATTGTTGCAGTTCTTCCATGCACTCTTTAAATGTTTGCCATTGTCTATCCATTGTTATCCTTCCAAAAAGCTCCCCAATTTATCATAACCAACTCACAGCCTATACCTTCATACTTCTCTTTATTTCAATTCAGTACCCTATTCTCAGAGAATCAACACAGCATGCTCGGTATTAATGAAGAATTCGATTATATTATGGTCACTGTTCCCCAAGGAGCTTATCACAGTTAGATTGCCAATTATTTGTTTGCTGATTACACAATATTCAGTTTTGGATGGTCTATTCTCTCATTGGTCTCCATGTATTGATCCAGAAAATTATCCTATAGTCCCTCCTCTACGAAACTGTGAGTCATAGAGTCACAGTCATAGAGATGTACAGCATGGAAACAGACATTTCAGTCCAAGCCGTCCATGCCAACCAGATATCACAACCCAATCTAGTCCCATCTGCCAACACCCGACCCATATCCCTCCAAACCCTTTCTATTTATATACCCATCCAAATGCCTCTTAAATGTTGCAAATGTACCAGCCTCCACCACTTCCTCTGGCAGCTCATTCCACACATGTAACAACCACTGTGTGAAAACAATCGCCCCGTAGGACTCTTTTATATCTTTCCCCTCTCACCCTAAAACTATGCCCTCTTGTTCTGGACTCCCCGACCTCAGGGAAAAGACTTTGCCTATTTATCGTATCCATGCCCCTCATAATTTTGTAAACCTCTATAAGGACACCTCTCAGCCTCCAACCCTCCAGGGAAAACAGCCCCAGCCTGTTCAGCCTCTCCCCATAGCTCAAATCCTCCAACCCTGGCAACATGCTTGTAAAACTTTTCTGAACCTTTCAGGTTTCACAACATCTTTCCGATAGGAAGGAGACCAGAATTGCACGTAATATTCCAACAGTGGTCTTACCAATGTCCTGTACAGCTGCAACATGACCTCCCAACTCCTGTACTCAATACTCTGACCAATAAAGGAAAGCATACCAAACGCCTTCTTCACTATCCGATCCACTTGTGACTCCACTTTCAAGGAGCTATGCGCCTTCACTCCAAGGTCTATTGGTCAGCAACACTCCTTTGAACCTTACCGTTAAGTGTATATGTCCCGCTAAAATTTGTTTTCCCAAAATGCAGCACCTCGCATTATTCTGAATAAAACTCCATCTGTCACTTCTCAGCCCATTGGCCCATCTGGTCAAGATCCTGTTGTAATCTGAGGTAACCCTCTTCGCTGTCCACTACACCTCCAATTTTGGTGTCATCTGCAAACTTACTAACTGTACCTCTTACGCTCGCATCCAAATCATTTATGTAAATGACAAAAAGTAGAGGACCCAGCACCGATCCTTGTGGCACTCCACTGGTCACAGGCCTCTAGTCTGAAAAACAACCCTCCACCACCACCCTCTGTCTTCTACCTTTGAGACAGTTTTGTATCCAAATGGCTAGTTCTCCCTGTATTCTGTGAGATCCAACCTTGCTAACCATTCTCCCATGGGGAACCTTGTTGAATGCTTACTGAAGTCCATATGGATCACATCCACTGCTCTGCCCTCATCAATCCTCTTTGTTACTTCCTCAAAAAACTCAATCAAGTTTATGAGACATGATTTCCCACGCACAAAGAAATTTTGACTATCCCTAATCAGTCCTTGCCTTTCCAAATACATGTACATCCTATCCCTCAGGATTCCATCCAACAACTAGCCCACCACCGACGTCAGGCTCACTGGTCTATAGTTCCCTGGCTTGTCCTTACCACTCTTCTTAAACAGTGGCACTACGTTAGCCAACCTCCAGTCTTCCGGCACCTCACCTGTGACTATCGATGATACAAATATCTCAGCAAGAGGCCCAGCAATCACTTCTCTAGCTTCCCACAGAGTTCTAGGGTACACCTGATCAGGTCCTGGGGAGTTATCTACCTTTCTCCATTTCAAAACATCCAGTACGCCCTCCTCTGTAATCTGGACATTTTGCAAGATGTCACTATCTATTTCCATACAGTCAATATCTTCCATATCCTTTCCCACAGTAAATACTGATGCAAAATAATCATTTAGTATCTCCCCCATTTTCTGCGGCTCCACACAAAGGCCGCCTTGCTGATCTTTGAGGGTCCCTATTCTCTCCTTAGTTACCCATTTGTCCTTTATGTATTTGTAAAAACTCTTTGGATTCTCCTTAATTCTATTTGCCAAAGCTATCTCATGTCCCCTTTTTGCCCTCCTGATTTCCCTCTTAAGTATACTCCTACTGCCTTTATACTCTTCTAAGGACTCACTCGATCTATCCTGTCTATACCTTTCTTAACCAAACCCTCTATTTCTTTAATCATCCAGCATTCCCTGTACCTACCAGCCTTTCCTTTCACCCTAACAGGAATATACTTTCCCTGGATTCTTGTTATCTCATTTCTGAAGGTTTCCCATTTTCCAACCGTCCCTTTACCTGTGAACATCTGCTCCCAATCAGCTTTCGAAAGTTCTTGCCTAATACCGTCAAAATTAGCCTTTCTCCAATTTAGAACTTCAACTTTTAGATCTGGTCTATCCTTTTCCATCACTATTTTAAATCTATTAGAATTATGGTTGCTGGCCCCAAAGTGCTCCACACTGACACCTCTGATTCAGCTGCCCTGCCTTATTTCCCTAGAATAGGTCAAGTTTTGCACCTTCACTAGTAGGTACATCCACATACTGAATCAGGAAATTGGCTTATACACATTTAACAAATTCCTCTCCATCTAAACCCTTAAGACTATGGCAGTCCCAGTCTATGTTTGGAAAGTTAAAATCTCCTCCCATGACCACCCTATTATTCTTACAGATAGCTGAGATCTCCTTGCAAGTTTGTTTCTCAATTTCCCTCTGACTATTAAGGGGTCTATTATACAATTCCAATAAGGTTATCATCCCTTTCTTATTTTTCAGTTCCACCCAAATAACTTCCCTGGATGTATTTCCAGGAATATCCTCCCTCAGCACAGCTGTAATGCTATTCCTTATCAAAAATGCCCCCCCACCCCCCACCTCCTTTCTTGCCTCCCTTTCTAACCTTCCTGTAGCATTTGTATCCTGGAACATTAAGCTGCCATTCCTGCCCATCCCTGAGCCATATTTCTGTAATTGCTATGATATCCCAGTCCCATGTTCCTGATTTCATCTGCCTTCCCTGTTAGGCCCCTTGCATTGAAATAAATGTAGTTTAATTTTTTAGTCCTACCTTGTCCCTGCCTGCCCTGACTGTTTGACTCACTTCTGTTCTCAACTGTACCAGTCTCAGATTGATCTCTTTCCTCACTATCTACCTGGGTCCCACCATCCTACCTTCCTAGTTTAAATCCTCTCGAGCAGCTCTAGCAAATTTCCCTGCCAGTATATTAGTCCCCTTCCAATTTAGGTGCAATCTGTCCCTCTTGTACAGGTCACTTCTACACCAAAAGAGATTCCAATGATCCAAAAATGTGAATCCTTCTCCCATACACCAGATCCTCAGCCATGCAGTCATCTGCTCTATCCTCCTATTTCTGCTTTCACTGGATTGTAGCACCGGGAGTAATCCAGATATTACTACTCTCATGGACCCCCTTTTAAAATTCCTGCCTAACTCCCTGTAATCTCCCTTCAGAATCTCAACCTTTTCCCTTCCTACGTCATTGGTTCTAATGTGGACAATGACATCTTGCTGCCCCCTCTCCCCCATGAGAACATTCTGCACCTTCCCTGAGACATCCTTGATCCTGGCACCAGGGAAGCAACACATCATCCTGCTTTTTCACTGCTGGCCACAGAAATGTCTGTCTGTACCTCGGACTAGAGAATCCCTGACACAATTGATCTCTTGGAATCCGATATACCCTTCATTGCATTCCAGCCAGGTTCAATACCAGAATCATGGCTGTTCATGCTACGTTCCCTTGAGAATCCATCACCCCCTACATTTTCCAAAACAGCATACCTGTTTGAAATGGATATATCCACAAAAGACTCCTGCACTAGTTGCCTACCTCTCTTACCATTCCTGGAGTTAACCCATCTATGTGACTATATCTGAGACTTCCCCTCCTTCCTATAACTGCCATCTATCACTGTTGCTGTTGCAAATTCCTCATTGCTTCTAACTGTCTCTCCAACTGATCCATTCGATCTGATAAGATTCGCAGCCAACAGCATTTATGGCAGATATAATCCACAGTAACCCTTAAACTCTCTTTAAACTCCCACATCTGACAAGAAGTACGGATCACTCTATTAAAGGACATTTTTGCTCCTTCACAATCTACAGACCCAGAAAATAACACCGTCTTATTCCTCTACAAAACACTGCCCCAGGTTAAATTAATAGTTATGGCTTATATTTTAAGTTTAATCAAGAGACCTATCTCAAAAAATGTATAATCAAGAAAGAATCCCCTCTACTCACTACTGCAGATTCTCTGTAGGCCACACTTAAAACAATGATTAACTTATCTGATTCTAGGCTGTGAACTTCACCCAACAGTTCCTCTCAGATCATTTTTGAATTTCACTGTTTTTATTAATTTTCCCAGACGCACTCCAATATCCAGCCTTTTATTGTCCAAGCTATACATAGATTAAAATCACCCATAATTACGATTGTACTTTTATTGCTTGCATTTCTAATTTCCTTCCATTTTTAAGTCCTTCCTCAACATTACAATTACAGCTTGGGAATCTTTATATACAACCCCCACTATCATTTTCTGCCCCTTGGTGTTTCTAAGCTCTATCCTTACAGATTTCACTTCACTAAAGCTAATATTCTTCCTCAATATTGTGTTAAAACATAGAACAATACAGCGCGGAACAGCCCCTTTGTGCCTTGATGTTACACCGACCTGTGAACTATTCTAAGCCCATCCCCTACACTATCCCATCATCATCTACATGCTTACCCAAGATCTGTTTAAATGCCCCCAACATGGCTACGCCCTTACCACTCTCTGAGTAAAGAACCTTCCTCTGACATCTGTCTCAAATCTATCGCCCCTCATTTTGCAGCTATGCCCTCTTGTACAAGCCAATGTCATCATCTTAGGAAAAAGAGTCTCACTGTCCACCCTAATCCTCTGATCATCTTGTATGTCTCGATAAAATCCCCTCTGAGCCTTCTTCTCTCCAATGGGAACAGACCCAAGTCCCTCAGCCTTTCCTCATATGACCTATGTTCCAGACCAGGCAACATCCTGGTAAATCTCCTCTGCACCTTTTCCAATGCTTCCACATCCTTTCTGTAATGGGGCAACCAGAACTACACAAAATATTCCAAGTGAGGCTGCATTTTGTAGAATTTTGTAGAGTTGCAGCATGATATCATGGCTCCAGAATTCAATCCCTCTTCCATTAAAAGCTAACATACCGTATGCCTGCTTAACAGCACTATCACCTGGGTGGCAACTTTCAGGGGTCCATGTACATGGACACCAAGATTTCTTTGCACATACACACCACCAATAACCTAACCAGTATTCTGCCTTCCTGTTATTCTTCCCAAAGTGAATCACCTTACATTTATCTGCATTGAACTCCATTTGCCACCTCTCAGCCCAATTCTGCAGTGTACCCAAGTCTCCCTGCAACCTGCAACATTCTTCCACACTTTAGTGTCATCTGCAAACTTACTGACCCATCCACCCTTACCTGTGTCCAAGTCATTTATAAAAATGACAACCAGCAGCTGTCCCAAAACAGATCCTTGTGGCACACCACTAGTAACCACACTCCAGATTGAATATTTTCCATCAACCACCACTCGCTGCCTATTACAGAAAGCCAGTTTCTAATCCAAACTACTAAATCACCCTCAATCCCATGCCTCTGCATTTTCTCCAACAACCTATCACGTGGAACCTTATCAAAGGCTTTACTGAAATCCATGTGCACCACGTCTACTGTCCTACCCTCATCCACATACCTGGTCACCTTTTCAAAAACTCAATGAGGCTTGTGAGACATTACTTGCCCTTGACGAAACCATGTTGACTATCTGCAATCAAATTGCTGCTTGCTGAATGATTATAAATCCTATCTCATACTCCTTTCCAAAACTTTTCCTACAACAGACATAAGCCTCACTGGTCCAAAATTACCACGGTCATCTCTCCTACCCTTCTTTAACAAGGGCACAACATTTGCAATCCTCCAGTCCTCTGGTACTAAACCTGTAGACAATAATGATTCAAAGATCAAAGCCAAAAGTTCCATCCCCTCCTCCCTAGCTTCCCAGAGAATCCTTGGATAAATCCCATCTGGCCCAGGGGACTTCTTTATTTTCACACCTTCTAGAATTGATAATACCTCCTCCTTACTAACCTCAATCCTTTCAAGTCTAATAGCCCATATCTCATTCTTCTCCTCTACGATATTCTCCTTTCCCTGAGTGAAAACAGATGAGAAATTTTTGTTTAGCACCTCTCTGATCTCCACATTCCACACACAACTTCCCACTTCTGTCTTTGATTGGCTCTATTCCTACCCTAATCATTCCTCACATACCTATAGAAAGCTTTAGGGTTCTCCTTTATTCTATTTGCTAAAGACTGCTCATGTCCCCTCCATGTTATTCTTAACTCTCTCTTTAACTCCTTCCTAGCTAATCTGTAACTCTCCATTGCCTCATCTGAACCATCTCGTCTCAATGTCACATAAGCCTCCCTCTTCCGCTTAACAAGAGATGCAATTTATTTAGTAAACCAAAGTTCCCTTACCTTATCACTTCCTTCCTGCCTGACAGGGACATACCTATTAAGGACACACAATATCTGTTCCTTAAACCAGCTCCAAATTTCGACTGTCCCCATCCCTGCATTTTGCTACCCTATTCCATCCCTCCTAAGTCTTGCCTAATTGCATTGTAGTTGCCCTTCCTCCATCTGTAACTCTTGCCCTATGGCATGTACCTATCCCTTTCCATCACTAAACTAAACATAATTGAATTATGGTCACTTTCTCCAAAATGCTCACCTACCACAAAATCAAGCACCTGGCCTGGTTCATTACCGAGCACCAGATCCAGTGTGGCCTCCCCTCTTGTTGGCCTTTCAAGATACTGTGTCAGGAAACCCTCCTGCACACATTGGAAAAAAACTGATCCATCCAACATACTAGATTATAGCATTTCCAGTCAATGTTGGGGAAGTTAAATTCCCCCATAACGACCACTCCTACCCAGAATCATTTTGTCAATCCTCTCCTCCACATCCTTGGATCTTTGTGGAGGCCTATAAAAAATTCCCGCAGTGTGACCTCTCTCCTCCTGTTTCTAACCTTAGTCCATTCCACCTCAGTAGATGAGTCCTTATCAAAAGTTCTTTCAGCTACCATTATACTATCCTTGACTAACAAAGCCACACCTCCCCCTCTTTTACTACCTTCCCTGATCTTAATGAAAGATCTAAACCCTGGAACCTGCAACATCCATTCCTGCTCTATCCATGTCTCCGAAAAGGCCACAACATCAAAGTCTCATGGTACCTATCCATGCTGCAAGCTCACCTATCTTATTCCGGACTATCCTGGTGTTGAAGTAGACATACTTCAAACCAGCTTGCAGTCTGCCAGCACACTCATGTGCAATAACTTAGGTTAAGATCTTTGGAGGAGTTTCAATATGAATATCATTAAAATCACAATGAAGTATTAAAAGCACCCAGACTGATTTTGTGATTCTCCAAGATTACTCTAAAGGAAGAATGTCTACATGTCAAAAGTCAGCAAAACCTAATGATCTGAGCATTTCACATCTGAAGTTAATAAAACTTGCAGTAAGGTAAGTTGTGGTGTTAAAACATTTTGTCTCAGATTGAGAAAAGATAGGGATATCCGCCACAGATTCACCTGCACCTCCACCCACATCATCTACTGCATCCGCTGCAGCCGGTGTGGCCTCCTCTATATTGGGGAGACAGGCCGCCTACTTGCGGAGCGATTCAGAGAGCACCTCTGGGCCACCCGGACGAACCAACCCAACCACCCTGTAGCACAGCATTTCAACTCCCTCTCCCACTCCACTGAGGATATGCAGGTCATTGGACTCATCCACCGCCAAACCACAACAACGCGACGGTCGGAGGAGGAGCGTCTTATCTTCCGACTGGGAACCCTCCAACCACAGGGGATGAACTTGGACTTCACCAGTTTCTTCATCCCCCCTCCCCCCACCTTGTCTCAGCCGAATCCCTCCAGCCCGGCACCGCCTTCCTGACCTGCAGTCTTCTTCTTGACCTCTCCGCCTCCATCCTACTCCGACCTATCACCCTCACCTTGACCTCTTTCCACCTATCACATTTCCAACGCCCCTCCTCCAAGTCCCTCCTCCCTACCTTTTATCTTCTCCTGCTGAACACTCTCTGCTCATTCCTGAAGAAGGGCCTGTGCCCGAAACGTCGAATCTCCTGTTCCCTGGATGCTGCCTGACCTGCTGTGCTGTTCCAGCAATAAAGTTTCAACTTTGATCTCCAGCATCTGCAGACCTCACTTTCTCCTAAAAGATAGGGACAGCAAACCTGTCAAGTTTGGAAAGTTCTGCCTTCAAAAGAAGGTGCCAAATAGAGATGAGGCAATTCACTACCAATCAGGCATGGAAATAGAACAGCTTGGCTCCCTCTGCACTTCTCATTACATAACAATATAATCAATTCTATCAGAGATCTGTAAGTTACATACCCTTTCTCCTTATGACAGTGCACAGGGAATAAACTAAACAAAAAAAGTGGTATGTTTAACTTAATTGAAGGCTTGGCTTCCAATATCGACTTTTGACTTAAATCTTTGAACTGACCTTGTTTCTTAGTATTCACTTTATCACTCCACAACTATATATAATGTACTTGACATACACTTGTGATTGAAGCCAATCTGCTGCAGATCCTGTTTCTTTCCAGTGACAAATAATTGTTCAGATGTTCAGCACCATGGACAGCTGTTCAGCTGGCAAGCAATCAATGCAAGAACATGTCTACCGAACAAAAACAGCCTTTCACTGTATGAATTGTTCACGTTACGTCAGTGACATTAATAGCACATTTTACTTAAATCAGTTCAATATGGCTGGTACAATGCTCTCCCATTATTGTCAGTTTAAAGTCACATGCAAAATCCTGCTTTTCTAAATGATTGCTAGGGTTCACAGTAAATTAAGTTTTGGAGTTTCAATCCAGTTTTTTTTACAATTAGGAGATAAAATAGACAATCCAGCAAAAAGAAGCAACCGAGGTAAATTAAAAAAAAGTTTATAATAGGGCAACTGGGAACTATTTTCTTAAATTGTTGTTCAACTACACAAGAAGAAAGGGAAATAGAGCAAAAATTTGGAGGGGTTTGATTTTGGTGAAGGTAATTGAATTTTTCTAAATACTCTGACTTTTCCTTATTTGCACTCATTTAAAATGTTTCTTGAAAATTATTTTAAATAAGCTTTTGTTAACCCATCCTAATACTTCTTTCTATGTCTCGTTACCCAGTTGCTATCTCACTGCATCTCAGGAATATCTTCCACTGAAGGATGGCACATAAATATCGATTGTAATAATTAACAGGGAATTTTATTCTTCATTGAGCATGCACTAAAATTGACACAGCAAGGCTCGATAATTTTTTTTTAGGGTTACTATTTGTAATTATGATAGAGAACATGGTTTAAAAACTGCTAAACAACACGTCAAAGTTGATCCACATTTGTGCATTTGTAAACAAAAGTAAATTCTTGCAGCAATTTTATGGCATGCTTGAAAAATAAACTAAAAACAAGTATTACTCCAAGATTTGAAGGCTGTTTACAGTACATTCTAAAATTAGCTGTAGTGTTGACAAGTTATACAATTCTCTCAAACTCACTCGTACAACCTCTTTTCACACATTCTTTAAGAGTTCTCACATTGTGTTAGCACCTCCACACCAAACAGAGATTTTGTTGATTCTAAAACTCTTAACCATTAACACTTTCTTTAGTATAATTAATGTTTATTTCTGGAAGTTCAATGTTTTTTAAGAATGATCGTCCTGTTCAGAACACAAATCTTTGTGTTCCATCTTTTTGTTATCCTCTTTCTCAGACTAAACAAGACTTTTTACAAACTCAGGTATCTGTTCAGCACCAAATAATTCTTATGATCATGTACATTTGCAGTCACAAGATTGATTATGTCCACTTCCATGAAGCTGCCTGCCTCTGCCCCTAATTACATTGCTTTATCATTTCCAAACTCTCAAAGAAATTCCTTATTCCTTGGTTTCCCATCTTCCATATAAGCGTCAGCTCATCGAATTTAAATCCACTCTCCCAGCATTCCTTTCCTTACTGATCGACATTAATTCATATTGCAGAACAGAAAAAATTAAAATTTACAGCCTCCTATTTAAACTTCTTCATCCTTCCCTGTCTCTGTAATGTATTCCAACAATTACAACCAATCACAAGTTTCTCAGACTTAAAACTTTAAGATATCAAAAGGTGAAAATGCCCTTAAAATCATTACGAATGGTCACCTTAGCTGCTGGCCCCCATTCACTGGAATTCTTTTTCTAAACTACAATGAACTCACTCAACTTTCTATCTATTTAAATTAATTGACGGATTATAAGATGGGCGAGATGAATGGATTTCATGTTCTATTTACCTCCATCTGCCCTAACCATAAGACTTAGGAGTACTATTAGGTCATTTGGCCCATTGAGTCTATCCCATTTGATCACTGATATGTTTTGCAACCCCATTCTCCTGCTTTCTCCATATAATCCTTGATCCCCTTACAAAACAAGGTCCTATCTATCTCTGCCTTAAATACACTCAATGAACTGGCCTCCACAGCCCTCTATAGAAATGATTTCCACAGATACACCACCCTCTGGCTGAAGAAATTCCTCCTCATTTCAGCTCTAAAGGAACATCACTTCATTTGGAGGCTGTGCCCTTGGGTCCTAGTTTCCCAACATCCATTCTATCCAGGCCACTCAGAATTTTGTCAGTCTCAAACCCCTTCATCTTTCTAAACCCATCAAGAGCAGACCCAGAATATTCAACTACTTCTCATGTAACAAGCCCATTATCCCTAGAATCATTCTTGTATACCTCCTTCGTGTACCCCTTCCAATGCCAGCACAACTCCTCACAATATTTGAAGTTGACCAAAACTTGAGATATCCTCAGCAGTACATCTCTGTTCTTGCATTTTAGCTCTCTTCAAATGAATGTTAACATTTGCATTTGCCTTCTTAAATGTCAATTGAACCTGCAGTGCTAACCCTAAGAGAGTCCTCAACTAGCACTCCCAAGTCCCTTTGTACATCAGATTTCTGAAGCCTTTTCACATTTATAAAATAGTCTATGCATTTATTCTTTCTACCAAAGTATATAGCCTCACACTTTCCCACATTAGGCAAAAAAGTGGCAGATGGGATACAGTCTCAAAACCTGCCTAAGTCCTTCTGCAGACTTCCCACTTCAACACTACCTGCCCCTCCATCTATCTTTTTTCCATCTGCAAATTTAGTAACAACGCCCTCAGTTCCTTTGTCAATGTACAACATGAATAGTTGTGGTCGCAACAGTGACCCCTGTGGAACTGCACCAGTCACCAGCTGCCATCCACTCTCCGCCTTCTGTCAGTCAGCCAATCCTCTATGTCTGTACCTTGCCCCTAATGCCATAGGCTCTTACCTTATTTCGCAATATCCTATATGGCACCTCGTCAAAGGTCTCCTGGAAATCCAAGCAGATCATGTCCATTGGCTCTCCTTTGTCTAACTTAACTGTTACTTCCACAAAGAATTCTAGACATTTCCAGGCATGACTACCCCTTTGATGAAACCATACTGACAAAACCTGACTTTACCATGTACTTCCAATAATCCACAATCTCACCTTTAATAATGGATTCTAAAATTTTAGATTAGATTCCCTACAATGTGGAAACAGGCCCGTCAGACCAACAAGCCCACACTGACCTACTAATGCACCTAACACTATGGGCAATTTAGCATGGCCAATTCACCTGGCCTGCACATCTTTGGATTGTGGGAGGAAACTGGACCACCCGGAGAATGTGCAAACTCCACACAGTCGCCCAAGGCTGGAATCGAACCTGGGTCCCTGGTGCTGTGAAGCAACAGTGCTAACCACTGAGCCACCGTGCACAACTGATGTCAGGCTACGCAACCTATATTTTCTTATCTTCTGCTTCTCTCCTTTCTTAAGCAGCAATATTATGTTCGGCATTTTCCAGTCTTCTGGCATCCTCCTTGACTCCAATGATTCCTGAAAGATCACCACCAACGCTTCTACAATCTCCATCAGAACTCTGGGGTATAGTCCATCTAGTTCAGGTGATTTATCCACCTTCAGATCTTTTAACTTCCCCAGCACCATCTCCTTAGTGATGGCCACTCACTCAACACTGTCCCCTAATGTGCTTGAAATTCTCGCATACTGTTATCTTCCACTGTGAAAACTGATAGAAAGTATTTATTCAGTTTCTCTGCCCTTTCTTTGTTCCCCATTACAACTTCTGCAGTCTCATTTTCCAGCAGTCCGATATCCACTCTTGCCTCTCCTACTTTTCATACATCTAACAAAAAACTCTGCAATTTTCTTTTATATTACTATCTAGCTTACTTTCATGTTTTATCTTCTCCCTCTTATTGCTTTTTCAGTTATCCTCTACTGGTTTTTAAAGGCATCACAGTTCTCTGGATTTCCATTAATCTTCATAATATGGTATGCTTTCTCTTTTGCTTTCATGCTGTCCTTGACTTCCCTTGTCAGCCAAGGTTGCCTCATCCTCTCCTTAGTATGTTTCTTCTTTGTTGGCATGAATTTCTGCTGCGCATCCTAAATTACCCCCAGCTGCTCCACTGTCTTCCCAGCTCAGCTCCTCTTCCAATCAACTCTGGTCCATTCCTCCTTCATGTCTTTGTGGCTGCCTTTTCTCAATTTTAAGACCATTACCTCTGATTCCAGCTTCTTCCTTTCAGGCTGCTGGGTGAATTCTATTGTATTTTAGTCACTGCCCCCCCGGGGTTCCATCAACCGAAGCTCCCTAATCCAATATGCCTCATTACACATCTCCAAATCCAGAACTGCCAGCTCTACCACAGACATTCCCCACAAATTATTTTTCTTGAGATCCACTACTAAACTGATTTTCTCAATCCATCTGCATGTGGAAGTCCTCCATGATTATTTGAATAGTGTCTTTCTTACATGCCATTTCTATTTCCTGATATTTTTTTTCTCCCCCATGCTCGGATGGCTGAACGTGTACTGAATCCGTTGCTTTCGATGTGTCCTCCTCTACGTCAAAGAGATTTAACACAAACTCATCGAATGGCTCAGGAGACATCTCTGGTCCATACGCATCAACCAACCCCACCTTTCAGTGCCTATCTATTTCAACTCCCCTTCCCATTCCCTCAATGACACGTCCATTCTGGGCCTCCTCCACCGCCTAAAGAAGGCCACCCATGAACTCAAGGAAAACTACCATCTTCTGTCTCAGGAACTTACAACCACACGGCCTCAACATTAAATTAACTAGTTTCCAAAGCTCCCCTCCCCCATACCCCTCCCAGATCCAACCCTCTGACTTGGCACCACCCTCTTGACCTGACCCACCTTCCATCATCCTTCCCACCCATTCGCTCAACACTTCCCACCAACCTATCACAATCACCTCCTACCTTTGCCCACCTATCGCCATCCCACCCATCTTTCCCCAACCCCACCCCTAGTCCTCCGATTAATTTCTCAGCCCCTTTCCCCTCCATAGTCCTGTTGAAGGGTTATGCCCAAAATGCGACTCTCCTGCTCCTTAAATGCTGCCTGATCTGCTGTGCTTTTTCCAGCACCACACTTGATGGACTCTGAATCTCCAGCATCTGGCATCCTCACTGTCTCCTGGCTGTACATAACTCCCATCTGGGTTTGTTTTCCTTCATGGTTACTTGACTGTACCCACACTGATTTGACACTTTCCAACTCTATATCACTCAAGCAATTTAATTCCTTTTCTAAGAACCAGACTATTATTTAGGTTCAATTGTAAATTCTAATGTATTAATTTAAGCATTCTCAATTTCTCAGAATGCATATTATTTTTGTAATAAACAGTTGTTAGTTTAAAAAGAAAGTCTCTAGTCTAGCAAAGTTTGAATCATACCCCAGTGTTGACTTGCCCATGTGAATTGCCTCCCTTTTCACTTCTTATTAGTGGTCATGCTTTTAGTTGCGAATTTTAGCATTAATGTACCGGCAGTCAATTCAGATCAGTGTTATGCAAAGCATGTGATAGAAAATTACCTGCTTTGAACAGCTGTATAATTGGCATATCTGAACAAAACAAAATCATGACAGAAGTGAGACATTTACTTTTTGATACAATGCATTATAGTGGATAGCTTTCAAACAGAAGGTTACAAAACACTGTTGGAGAATTGACTCCAAGACAATAGGATTGTCATATAAAGAGAGATTTAGTTGGCCATGTCTGTATTCCTTAGGATTTTGAAGAATATAAAATTATCTGAATAGAACATACACAATTCAATTCAGAGAGGGCTTGTCAGAGTAAGATTCTTACCATTTCCCCTAGCTGGGGAGTCAAAGTGGTAGTTTCAGGATATTGAGTCAATTATTTCGTAGAAATTGGAGATACTTCTTTATGTAAGGGATGGGAAATCTTACATATTCTCTACTCCAGAGAACAGTAGATCCTCAATTATCAAGAATATTCAAGATAAGGGTTAACTGATTTTGAAGGACATTAAGGGAATCAAGGAAGGTAGAGATAGGGAGGGAAGTTGCAGTTGAAGTTGAAGTTCAGTCATGACTATATTGAATAGTTGAATCGGCTCAAAAAACCAGATCATCTATTACTGTTCCCAATTTCTTATGGTCTTCTCTCCAGAAGGGTTCCTCTAATCTGAAAGTGTAGGAAATATTAGAACTGTAAGGGAATATGGGTTCAGAAGGTACTTGGGGAAACTGATTGAAAAGAATTAAATATTATAACATTTTCTTGAACAGTGGATCTAGAAATGACAGATGTTCTGGTTTTCCAGAGAAATCAACATTTTGTTTCTAAGAAAAGCAAAGGAGGAAGCTTTGAGATATGAAGCTCACTGTTTGGGTTTTATCTCACTATTGGTAATCATTTGTGCTGTAGAATTCTTATTCCTTTATCAACTGACAACCTCTTTATTTAGTTTATAATATTGGAGATGGTGAACTAGATTTTAATTTCTCAGCTTTGATAGACAACATTACATGATTTTTTTGCTTAAATTAGTCAAGAAAATAATAGTTTAAGACTTGATTAGAGTTGACCAGACCTTTAGTTTCAAAATCTATCAGATGGCTAAGTTAGAGGTAATAAAAAAACTTGTGGTCAGATAATAGAGGCCCAAGCACTGTTTTTGCTTATACATGCATATATCAATGTGATTGGGTGGATAGAAGGATGTATCAGAGAAAACGTAATTGAGTAACATCTGAAGGAGTTCCTGTTTTTAACACATATCCAATGACTAAATCAGTGTAGATCATTCAACATGAGCAACTAGATGGTTAACAAGGATGAATTATGGAGAAATTTGAAACAGGAGTCACAACATTAACCCAAGGAATATTAGGTTAACATAATTCTCAACTCGTACATGGATTAAATCTGATAATTCAGACTTACTCAAATAAAAACTACCATCATTACCAAATGGACAATTGCAAACAGTCCAACAGAGGTTATGAATTTCCCTCATGCATTTGTTTATCACTCCAGCTGCTAGATATAAAAAAGTCAGAAAGATTACTTTGCCATCTTCAACCAAGGTCCAACGGCTCACAGAGGTGATCACCATAGGCAGCATGCTAACCTTAAATGGTCTCTCTTAATATCAGTGCAGCTGAGTTGACAATTTTAAAATCAGCAGTGACTTTATCTGCCTATCCATGCACTTGTGACAATGAATGACATTTCTTGTGAATGTTTATGTTCAAGTTAACATCGCATGCAGCAGGCATTCCATGCAGTGACACAGAAGTAAATTTAAATAACACAGTTCTCTTGAGTTTTTTTCACTCAGCAGCTCCACTTCAATGAACATTGTGGAGACTGCTGATGGAATTGCTAGAGGCAAGTACAGCTTCCGTTAACATTAGATAGGGAACCTTGTTACAGCCTAGGGAGTATGATTAGTGAGCTCTCCCAGGTTTGGCTATTGGAATACAGGCAACTGTGGGGAGGTTAGAAATTTGAATTAGTGACAGGATAACCTCTCCACTATCATTTCAATTTGCCAACAAGAGCAGAACAAACAAGGCAAGCAAATAAAAATATAAAGTTAAAAATCACACAACACCAGGTTATAGTCCAATAGGTTTAATTGGAAGCACTGGCTTTCGGAGCGCCGCTTCCAATTAAACCTGTTGGATTATAACCTGGTGTTATGTGATTTTTAACTTTGTACAACCCAGTCCAAAACCGGCATCTCCAAATCATAAATAAAAATATTATTGTCTACAACCTTAGCAGCTACCAGTTTCTCTTTATCAACATAATTCATGAATAATAGTTTATATAACCGCAGTTGTTCCATAATAGAGCAGTGAGAAAAATAGTAGTACATGGTCTCTGGTAGACTGAAGGCAGCATTAGTGACCAATTCTAATGGTCTTGTGGCATAATGTATGCCTCATCAATGAATCACCAACAATGGACATGTCTATACATCCTGAATACAGTGTGGAGAGAGAATAATGTATCAGTAGTTCCCACCTAGAAAGACCCTGTATTAGTGGGACTGGGTTTCATTTACAGCTTCACAAGTATTTAAAATAAATAGAGATTCTGTCAGAGCAGCACCTCACAATCTAAAATCCGAACACCAAATTGTTTAATGCAAATATGTAACATTTAGTCATCAAAAGACCAGATAAATTCGAAAGCAAACCTGGACAGAACCCATAAAAACACATTACGAGAGGCATTTATATACATGGTAGGTTGATTTTGTGTTATCTGACAGATAATCTACAGTACTTCTACAAATAATAAACAATTCTGCTACAATAAATTATTTTTCTTTTTAGAAACAACAAGCAATTTCCATATATACAAAGAGCTGACTTCTCCCTTAAAAATGACAGGCAAATAGTTCTTATACAGATCACCACAAATACTTGGTTTACATATATCTATTTCTTTTCTGCTTATTCCATTGAAGTACCGAAACAGCTTGTTAAATAAATCCCAGATGGGAAATAAAAGAGGGCAATAAAAAAAAGTAATTTAAGTGTCAGTTTAACTTAGATAGGAACACTGTTGCTTCTGAACTGAAGAAAGTCATTTATTCAAGGGCCATTCCGAGACTTGTGTATTTAATCTAAACTGACACCAGTTCTTCATCCAGATACAGCCATGGTGACCAACCTTGCACCCCAATATGCCAACATTTCATGCATAGGTTCAAACAAGACTTCTCTATGCAGGACCTCCAACCATCACCATACACAGGTACATTGATGACATTTTCTTCCTCTGGACCCATGGTGAGGAGTCACTAAAACAACTACACTGTGATATCAACGAGTTTCATCCCACCATTAGACTTACCATAGACTACTCTTTAGTATCTGTCTCATTCTTAGATACATGCATCTCCATCAAGGATGGACACCTCAGCATCTCACCTCTACCGCAAATGGATTGATAACCTGACAATGCTACACCTTTCTAGCTTCCACCTAAAACATATTAAAACAGCTATCCCCTACAGACAAACCCTACACATACACATGATTTAGAGATGCCTGTGTTGGAATAGGGTGTACAAAGTTAAAAATCACACAACACCAGGTTATAGTCCAACAGGTTTAATTGGAAGCACCTGAAGGAGCATCGCTCCAAAAACTAGTGCGTCCAATTAAACCTGTTGGACTATAACCTGGTGTTGTGTGATTTTTAACACTGTACACAAACACAGGATGTGTTCAGATGAGGAGGAACGTGATGGACATCTGAAAGTACTCAAGTGTGCCCTCATAAGAGCAGGGTACTATGCTCAACCCATTGACCACCAGTTCTGACATGCCACAGCGAGAAACCATAATGACCTCCTCAGGAAACAGATACAGACTGCAACCGATAGGGTACCCTTCGTTGTCCAGTACTTCCTGGGAGCCAAAAAACTATGTCATGTTCGTAACGGCCTGCAACACACTATCGACTAGGATAAGCACCTCGCCAAGACCTTCCCCACACCTCCACTTCTCACCTTCAAAACAACCACCAAACCTCAAACAGACCATTGTTCGCAGCAAACTGCCCAGTCTTCAGGACAATATTGACCACAACATGGTACAACCCTGTCATGGCAGACGCTGCAAGACATATCAGAGTGTCAACATGGATAACACCATTACACGTGGGGACACCTCCCACCATGCACACCGCAAGTATTCATGTGACTCGGCCAATGTTGTCTATCTCACACGCTGCAGGCAAGGATGCCCTGAGGCATAGTACACTGGTGAGACCAAGCAGAGGCTACGACAATGGATGAATAGAAACTGTGCAATGATCACCAGGCCAGAGTGTTCCCTCCCAGTCAGGGAACATTTCAGCGGTTCAGGACATTTGGCCTCAGACCTTCGGGCCACCATCCTCCAAGGCGGACTTTGGAACAGGCAACAACACGAAGTGGCCGAGCAGAGGCTGATAGCAAATTCGAATACCCGTGGGGATGGCCTCAACCAGCACCTTGGGTTCATATCACATACAAGTGACCCCAGTGCACTATATATATATACACACACACACACACACATGCTCAAAAACTCATGCAGACTCTCTCTCATACATAAGCTTTCTCTCATATGCGCACACATGCACCCCCCACACTCACCCCCATGCACACACCTTTTCACAAGCTTATACCTCATTGCACTCAACACATACCTGACCAAGCTTATACACACATATGCACACACTCCTCCACATGCACTCAGATCCACACGCACACACTCAATCTGTCTCTCCTGCACACGCATACATATAAGTTTATGGGGTGAATTTGTATTTGCAGAATTATATTTTATTTTGCTCAAAAACTGCATGAATCCATGTAAGATTCTGTAAATCCTACTTTAGAAATAGAACCAGTCTGATTCAACATTGGGATACAGACTTTAACCACACACTTTTAATGCATTGTCTGAGCTGAGATGGCACCTATTGTTGGAAAAGCTGAAGCTATGTTCAGATTGTAACTTAAAAGGAGTTCTGGGATTTGCATATTAAAGAACCAAAATGAACATATCCTATTCTAAAAGGTGAAAGACTTAATCTAAATTTGTTTAATATATCATTACAGCTCCATGACACTGTAACCCTTTTGCTATAAATTCTGTGTCTTATGGTTCTGTTACACAACCACCTGATGAAGAGGTAGCACCTCGAAAGTTAGGGCTTCCAAATTAACTTGTTGGACCAAAACCTGGTGTTGTATGGTTTTTAACTTTGTCAACCTCAGTCAACACTGGCACCTCCAAATCATAATCTAAATTGACAATTCATTGTAGGACAGGAAGACAGCCATGTTGAAAAAGGTGCCAAAGTGTAACTTGTGGCTAGGTCATTCTTGGATACCTGATGGATTCAAGTCTCCAGACTACAAAAGAAAAGTTAAGAGAAATACCTGGGTCTGTACTGCCTTAGATTTTCAGTACATCCTTTAACAAAGGAAATTTGATGTCTTCACCCTGACTGCCTGGATATGATTTTGTACATATAGCGAAATATTGACTTTTAGCAGCCCTCTGAAGTGGTCTAGTGAATCACTCAGTTATGTAATTAGGGGTGGATAATAAATGGTGACCCTGCTAACAACATCTCCATCCCATGAATGAATTAAAGAGTCTCCCAGTATAACAATAGAGAAAGCTATTTTAGATTTAATATTGTGTCATGAAGCAGAGTTAATTGATAATCTAAAAATAGAAGATGTACTGGATAATATGATTATAGTATAATTTGATTCCAGTCTTGCAAGTTAGGGACTGTAGTACTTTGCTTCCAGTCCCTAACAGGAACCTTTAGCTCAATTACATAGGAATAACTGGAGCTGGCCAAAGTTGATTTTATAAATAGACCAAAAAAAAGTCAAGAAATAAAAACCAGGGGACACTTAAAGTAACAATTCAAGGTGTTCAACAAAACTTGTTCCATCTAAAAGAAAAAATATTCAAGAAGAAAGATCTACCCAAGGCTTCCTAAGGTACAATTTTAAAATTACAAACTTATGAATGTTGCAAGAAACAAAAGTAAGTTTAGGAATTGGGTGTATTTTAGAAACGAACCACAGGCCACCAGAAAATTGCAAAAACAAAATGATGGAATGCAAGTAAACTAGCTGGAGATATAAACACAGACATAACATCATACAAAAAGAAGAGTTGCTAAAATAAATATTGGTACCTTAGACGCAGAAACAGGGAAAAAGATTGTGCTCGAGATTGTGAAAATAACAGAGGCATTGAATAAATATTTAGTGCCTGATTTCACATTAACATTACTTGGTGGGTAGTCAATGGGCTAAGAGTAAGGAAAATACTAAATATTTAATACATATTTATTTCATTGGTGTAAGAGCACCTTAAGTGAATAATACATATTAAAACTCATGACATGATGATTTGCATCTTAGTTTCTAAAACAGATAGCTCCTGAGACATCATATATGCTGGGTATAGATTTTCAAAGATTCTCTAGACTCAGGAATGGCCAAGCATATTGGAAGTTCGCAAATGTAACTACATGATTCAATAAACTAAAAAGACAGGTAAACAGCGTGGCAAAGAAGGCATTTGGCACACTTGCCTTCATTGGTCAGTGCACTGAGTATAGGAATTGGGATGTCATGTTGCGACTGTATAGGTCACTTTTAGAATACGTTGTTCAATTTTGGTCTCCCAGCTGTAGGAAAGATGTTGTTAAACTTAAAAGAGTCCAGAAAAGATTTACAAGAATGTTGCTGGGATTGGAGGGTTTGAGCTATAGGGAGAGGCTGAATAGCATGTTTTTTTTTCCCCCTGGAGCATTGGAAACTGATGGATAACTTTATAGAGGTTTAGAAAATCATGATGGACATGGATAGGAAGAATAGCCAAGACCTTTTTTTCCCAAGGTAGGAGAGTCTAAAAGTCGAGGGCATAGGTTTAGGTTGAGAGGAGAAAGATTTACAAGGGACCTGGGGGACAACTTTTTCGCATGGAGGGTGGTGCATGTATGGTGGTGCCGTCAGAGGAAGTGGTGGAGGCTGGTAGAATTATGACATTTAAAAGGCATCTGGATGAGTATGCGAATAGGAAGAGTTTAGAGGGATATGGGTCAAATGTTGGCAAATGGGACTATAGGATATCTGGTTGGCATGAATGAGTCAGTCTGAAGGGTCTGCTTCTGTGCTGTATAATTCTGACTCTATAACTGGGGCATACATTACACCTGACAATCATGATCAGGAAAGCACTGGAATCTATTATTAAGAAAGCATTAATAATATGTTCAGGAAAAGTTAGTATGATCAAACAAAGCCAACATGGTTTTATGGAAGGTAAATAGTGTTTGATAAATTTATTGTTGAGCTATGATGTACAGTAGATAAAGGGAAAGTAAAAAGGGCAGCAAACTTAGACTTCCAAGACACATTCAATATTGGGTCATATAAAAAAAAACAAAGAGCAAAGTAAGGGCACAAGGAATTTGGGTAAGTACATGAGCAGGGATAAGGGATTGACTAACAGACAGAAAGAAAACAAATGGGATGAACAGGATATTTCAAAGTTGGCAGTGTTACGGACCAGGCTAGACACCCCCAAAATAATTTAACAAGGTTGCCTAAATTTAAACTTTTTGTTATATTAAAGGGAGATGTGAAGTGCTTCTTCCAGGTGAGAGGCAACTGGTCAAACCACCCAACAATAAGCAAAACACAATTTATTTGAACACTGCAGTTAAAATAAAATCAAAAGAAAGAGAAATTTAGAATGACTTGCTATTGGAAAACTTAACTGAATAACAGATAACCATTACTAATTACCTGTACCAATATAGTAACATCCCATAAATACATCCCTTGGCAAAAAGGTAAATTCAGACACTGATTCTTAGATGCCATTCAACATCAAGAGAGATTTCAGAGAAAGTCACAGTTAGGAATCATTTACTGAAGCTCCAACTCTTCTGGGACACAAACAGCTTCCGACTGCTACAGCTAAAAAAAAACCCATTAAAGCTTGATCTGGGAGAACTGGCCACTCCTCCTTCACTGTCACAACTTCTTGTAAAAAAACCTGAAGGTCTCTTAGCCTATTGATGTAGGCTGGCTCCCGTTGCCACTTCAGCACCTCTGACTTTAAAACCTCTCTTCAAAAAACCTAGGACAAAATGACCTTTTTAAAGTGACAGCACCATCGTAGCAGGCTGTGATTAGTGAAGTGCTGCAGGAATTAATACTGGTTCGATCTTCTTACAAACTACACCCTAAAATTATGACATATGTGATCAATTACTGATACCGCACAACATGAATTGGCCAAATGGTAGCGTAAGTTGCTACGATCAGAGTTTTGAACTTCACAAAAGCCTTGGACTCTGTCAGTTGGGAGGGATTACAGTGCATCCTCCTCAAAACTGGTGCCAAAAGAAATTCATCACCATCCACAGCCTGCTACATAATGGCATACAAGAACATCACACCAACACTACTTTCCATCTTTCTCACCAGAACAGTTTGCCCCATATCCATGAGCTTCCTACTGTTGTGAAACTAATCTGCAGAATAAGAAGCTCCATCTCCAGTCCCCATGTCAAATTACAGAATGCAGACCACACTTATGTGCATGGATACTCACAGGCCAAGCTCCAAACTATCATCAGTGCGCTCACAGCTGCATGAGAGAATGTGTCTTAAGCTAAAAATCTGGAAAATAAACATCCTCTTGCATGCTGAACACTAGTTCCACACCTTCACCCTCAATGGCTTTAAACATCCACTGCAAGCCACTGGACAATATTGAATAATTCACTTATCCCGGCGAGCTATAAGGAGAGGTTGAATAGGCTGGGGCCGTTTTCCCTGGAGCGTTGGAGGTTGAGGGGTGACCTTATAGAGATTAACAAAATCTTGAGTGGCATGAATAGGATTAATAGACAAAGTATTTTCACTGGGGTGGAGGAGTTCAGAACCAGAGGGCATAGGTTTAGAGTGAGAGGGGTAAATTATAAAAGAGACCTAAGGGGCAACTTTTTCACTCAGAGGGTGGTACGAATATGGAATGAGCTACCAGAGGAAGTGGTGGAGGCTAGTACAATTGCAACATTTAAAAGGCATTTGGATGGGTATATGAATAGAAGGGTTTGGAGGGATATGAGCCAGGTGCTGATAGATGGGACTAGATTGGGTTGGGATATCTGGTCGGCATGGATGAGTTGCACCAAAGCATCGGTTTCTCTGCTGTACATCTCTGTGACTCTATGACTCCTCCAATGAGGGCAGACATCAACAACAATGAAACTCAACAGTTTCACAGATGTCCAAAGCCTGCACTGGAGCACTGGAGGCAAAGAGTCCTCTCTCAGATCACTATTCACAGTATCAGGCCAACAGTCATTGTCAGTCAGCTTTTGTTGGATGAACCACATCCGTTTCATGACATCCAATACAAGTGTTTGACAATAGCTTTGTTACAGCAAGCAATTCCAAGTACGGCAAAGGAAACACTCCAAAGAAGAACTCAAACCTGCCTCAGATAATGAAACACCCTTACCAAATTATCGGAAGCACCACCCCAAGACTACTCAAACTGCACAGGAAGTCTGTGTTAAGGAACCAACCATTTTGTCCTTCTCCAACAGGCCCTGATGAAGGCCAACACAAATAGTGGAGTTACCATTCATAAAGACAAACATCCCAATCTCCGAATGGCCTCATTTTGAGCTTGCAGTTTCAACAGACACCACCTTCAGCAAACAATACTCAAGAAACTTGACACCATCCAGGATAAAGCAACCTACTGGTTGACATCATATCTAAAAACATATATACCACCTATTACTCACACTCTGTATCAGCACAAGATGCACTGCAGAAATTCTCCAAGGCTCCTTCCAAATTCATGACTAATAGCATCTGGAAGGACAAGGGCAATTGGTACATGAGAATTCTAAAACCTGCAAGTTCCCCTCTAAGGCATTCACCATCCTGACTTCAAAATATATCTCTGTCCCTTCACTGTCGCTAGGTCAAAATCCTGGAAATCCCTCCTGAATGACATTGTCAGTATGCCTACAGCAATATACTGCAGCAATTCAAGAAGAAAAGACCTTCTCAAGGGCAACCAGGGATGTGCAATAAATGGACTGGCTCAGTCAGTAATGCGCACATGATTGAAAAAAAAACCTGCTCACCCGTGGCAGGCCTTGTGGATCCAATATTGGACTGTTTACTTTTCTGGGGTCTTGAGGTGTCTAAGAAAGTCTCAAGGGATCCTGAGAGAGTGCTTAAGAAGATGGTAACCACTTTTGACTGAGAAAACCACATATACATTAGGCAGAATTTTCACAGTCCCTGAAGGATGTGGATAATGATGAGTAACTTAGCAGAATGTGAGGAGTTTCTCAATGGCAATAGCTGAAGGTCCTATTTTCCACTCAAGTGTTAAATGGTGCGATTGGGAGTCTTGTTAATAAGTGGCAAGAGATCGATTTTCATGTATTAGTTTGCACTAACATCTCATTATTACTTAATGTTGTCTTCATAATATGTAGTTTCATATCTACCATTTAGAAACTGGATTAGAAACACTTGATTAGAAATTTAAAAAAAGACATCAAAAGTAAGGTTAGTTGGGAACAATTCCAATGCACTGTTAGCTCCTCTGGACCTCTATCTTGGATGCCAGGCACCAACATTTCAGGGCACACACCATAGTCAGTGACCACGTGCACCTGATGTCCATGCACACTGAAATGCGACAGATACTAGATTCACCACACTGCGGCACAATTTCAATCCATTTACATTACATTTCTGCACTTCAAAGCTGCACTTTAGAATGCACTAGAATCTTTCATTGCTGCTGGAGGGCAGGTTGAGCACAGGAATAGACACCCATTTCATGGATTCAACCAGAAAGCCCTTCAGGGCGGCTCACTTGCTCTTCTTCATGCCTATTTCAATGCGTGCCCTGACTTGCCTTGCCTTTTAGCATTCTGGCCCCTTAGCCAGAGCTTAAAGGCTTCACATTACTTCTGTATTTTCTTGCTGTTTGGAGCCGGTATGATGTCAGGCAAATTCTCATGGTTGTCAGTAGTCACCAATCAAGATTAACATATTGTTACACGGCAACCTCACTCTATGTGCCAGCCATGGATTTAAGCTTCCGACATAAAAATGGGCCCATATAATCTTCGCTGAGGTTGGAAGAGGTTATGGCTATGGTTGGATTATGACCACAAATGGATGTCCTGTGACACTGAAGTCACCATTAACAGGCAAGGACAAATTTATTTTTTCTGTCCTCCAGTTTTATCATCAGTTCAATCAGGATTTGCAAAGTCTAACGGAAACCAGTCTTGTTTCTGAACTTGTCAACATTTGGGGAATACGCTGAGGAATCAAGAAAATTCAAGGCAAGTGTTAAATATTTTAACAATTTCAAATATCATTAGATGGTGCATTCTAAGTAGGTTGTGAATTTTTCCCTATCATAGAGCTCTATTTGCCATGATACATTGACCATTAAGTTCATAAACACTTAATGAGTATGTGAATGCATGAAAGTATTCTGGATGTAGGTTTGCTCGCTGAGCTGGAAGGTTCATTTCCAGACGTTTCATCACCCTACTAGGTAATCTTCAGTGGGCCTCTGAGCGAAGCACTGTTGATAATTCCTGCTTTCTATTTATATGTTTAGGTTTCTTTGGATTGGTGATGTCATTTCTTGTTGTGACAGTATTTCCTGTGGTGATGTCATTTCCTGTTCTTTTTCTCGAGGGTGGGATCTAACTCAATGTGTTTGAGTTCCAGTTGGAATGCTATTCTTCTAGGAAGTCTCGTGCATGTCTCTGTTTGGTTTGTCCTAGGATGATGTGTTGTCCCAGTCAAAGTGGTGTCCTTCCTTATCTGTATGTATGTAAGGATACTAGTGAGAGAGGGTCCAGCTCAGCGAGCAAACCTACATCCTTAACCTGAGCTACAAATCTTCTCAAAACTCGCTAAGTATTAAAGTATGTTAACCATTGGAGAAAGCACTATTATGCAATCAAAACTAGGGGGAGTGGGGGGGGGGAACAGTCTCAGGGAACCAATTAACATGACTTGAAGTGATTTTACTGTCCATAGTGCTTTAAAAGTGAAGACAAAATAGTTTGCAGCTTTCACATATGAGACAAAAGTGCTTCCTATTCCTGGACTACTTTGTTTGATACCTTATCTGTTGTGGCTTTGGAACAAAAACCATTATTTTTTTCCTGTTGTTATATCAGTGAATCTACCTGACAATTTGGAAAATTTGTCAGTTACGTTCCAACTACAAGAAAAGCAGAATTGATTCAACCTAGCCAATGACCCTGTTTCCTTCTGCTACTTAATTAGCATATGATGTGGAGGTACTGGTGTTGGACAGAGATGGACAAAGTTAAAAATCACATGACACCAGGTTAGACCTGTTGAAGGAGCAGAACTCCAAAAGCTTGTATTTCCAACTAAACCTGTTGGACTATAACCTGGTATGATATTTAACTTAGTCAACATAGTGATGGAAGCTGTAATCTACTCATGTACTCAGCAATTACATGCTCACTGATGTTTAATCACCTCATTACAACTACAATATCAAGGCCAATGCTCTCATTGAGTTGTTTTATGAAAATGTAATTACAACAATATATTTTACCTTTTAAATAAATATGCTAAATACTGTCATATAAATTTCACAGAACTATGGAGTATTATAGTCTGGAAAGAGACCCTCTGGCCCATCAAGCCCATGTCAGTCATCAAATACTCATCCTCTCTGATCCCAACCTCCACATGCCCTTTGTCTTTAGCTGTTTCTTCACTGATACGTATGCCTGTTCCTTTTCTTGCACTTAATTATTTATTCTACGTTGGCTGGTATAAAAAGGCCTTTTGTTGAATGAGTATCACATGATTCCCATTTCTTTACCTTTTGTATTATGTTTCTCATCTGTATGTGGATGGCTATTACAATTCTTTTTCTCCCTCTTCAAAATTAATTTAAGTGTTGTGATTAAGGAATCCTTAGAAGTGTGGACAATGGCTCGAAGTGATCCCCCATGACTTCAAAGCATGTAAAAATAAAGTCTGGCATGCCTCCTCCATAATAACGTGCAAATATGAAAGGCTGACCAGAGGAATAGCCATGGATACTACACAAAAAAAAATTTTAAAAACTGACACACACAGCAGACAAATGAGAGATTTGAGAAAATATTAATCAGCAACTTTTTCAGATCTTTTACAAGAAATTATCAGTAAACAACTACAGAGAAAAGAACAAGGTAAAGATGAACACAGGAACAACTAGCAGCAACTCAAGCATCTTTGAGATAAAGGGCATATTACATGTAAAGACATTCTGATGCAGGATCTATTTCATTAAAGGTGCTGAATGTCTACACCAACATGGTAGCAGTTCAAATTCATCACAAGGTAATTTGCAAGTTTAGGTATTATGCCGTCAATGAACTTGGCGCGTAGCTTTTACAGATGGTGGTAGTACTCTTTTAGTTCACAATTGTATGTTATGTAATGCAATATGTTTGGGCCCAATTCACAGTAGAATGGTGAGTGCTGAACCCTGCCACTCCCCAAAGATCATCCCAGCTTTTCTTCTTACTTGTCCACCACTTGAAAACAGTTCATACCTTCACCAAACCCTATTTCATTCATAAACAATTTGTTTTAACAATCTTTATTTCAGCTGAGGTGTTTTCGTATGATGCATCTTTTCTGGCTGCTGATGAACCCAGCCTTTTGTCGGGAAAGTTCTGACACAATCAAATTTGCCAAATGTTATTATGAGTTTTTGTTTTTGATGTTGGCATCAGTTGCCAAAGTACTGCAGACCACTGGTTGTGATGGTGGTGCATGGCAGTTACAGAAGACGATGCCATTTTCCTTTGACAGCTAAAGTTTTCCAGGTGCAATAATTAACATTTAGAACCTTCGTGTCACATATAAGGCGTCCTTAAAGTAATACTTTGGGCATTGTAAGAACAGGTGTAAGCCATCCTGATATAGCTTGTATCTATCTTTTGCAAATTTTGGAAGTTTCAATAAGATCATCCCTCTTTTTTTGAAATGCCAGAGAATACAGGACCAATTTGCCTAACCACACTTCAAAGGACAATTCAATTATCCCAGGAACAATCAGGTGAGCCTTCACTGCACTACCTCTATGAAAATAATATCTTTCTCAAGACAGGGAAATCATAGAGAGTACACTAGATGGAGATTAACCAAGAGTTTCTACACAACTGAAGCAAGACTTCACTATTTCTGTACTTAAAACCTCTTACAACGAAGGCTAAGATTCCATTAACCTTCCTCACAGTTGGTTGCACCAGCGTATTAGCCTTCAGTGACTTTTTAACATGGATACCAAGATCACTTTTTGAATTTATACTTGCCAATGTCTTACCATTCAAAGAAATACTCTAAACATCTGTTTCTCTTACCAAACCTCACATTTTTCCACATTATATTCCATCTACAATTCTCCTGCCCATTCCCTAAGCCTATCCTCTTGAAGATCCTTTACATCTCCCACACATTCCCACATAGTTTTGTAACATCTGCAAAATTTGGAAATGATTTATTTGGTCAATACCTTCAAAAAAATCGATAGCATTCTGAATAGCTGGGGCCTAAGAACTGATCTTTGTGGTACGTCGCTAGTCGCAGTCTGTCAAAGCAAGAATTATCAATTTATTTTTACTCTGTTTTTTGTTAATCAATCATTGATCAATGCCAGATGTTACCTCCTTGTCCCATATGCTTTAATTTTTCTAACCAGCCTCCTGTGGGGTCTTTTGTCAAAGGCTTTATGAAAATCTTAGTGTATTTGTCCATCGGTTCTCCGTTATTAGTTTCTCCTTCAAGAAATTCAAAATTCATCAAATATGTTTCTCCATTTGCAAATCCATGCTGACCATGTCCAATCAGATCATTATCATCTAAGTGTCCAGCATCCCATTTTTTATAATCAATTCTAGTAGCATCTTCCTTACTAGTGATATAAGGCTAAACAGTCTGTATATCCAACTTTCTCTCTTGTTCCTTTCTTAAATAGCAGGTGAACATTTTCTATCTTCCAATCCATATGTATCATCCCAGAATCTATAGAATTTAAGAAGATAACCAATACATTGTCTTTCTTTAGCACCATCTCCTATTGATTATCTGGCTCTAGCTACCTCACTATACAGAAAATATTTGGGAATGCAATCACTGTCAATCTGCAGATATGCCTGAGCCACTTTGATGAGGCCTAACTAAACTTTGCAAACTCTGCCTTTGCATTCCTGATTTTATCCTGCCAGACTATACCCACAATATACTGAGGACAGCAAAGATGGAAAATGTTTAATGAATCTGCTCAAGGTTGGTAGCTGCTTTCTGTATATGTACCACAGTTTGCAAAAAGTGACAGATTGTCTGACACTGTGGACCAAAGCTAACAGAATTTCTTAACCATTTTCAGCGTGGTTCTGAATATGTGGTCAGATATGTGGCTTCAGGATTGAGGTCAGCAGCTATGCAAGGACCCACAGAATCCATGACTAGATACACTGAACTTCCTAAGTGGACAATCATACTCGTTAGTGATGACAATTAATTTGACCATGGCTGAAGGAACCTTATTTATAATTTCTCCCCATTTTCCAGAACCCCATAATTTCACAGACAAAACTATAACTTTCTAGTTTTTATCAGTTATGTCAAATTCAATAATAGAATTCACTACTCAAAGCTTTAATATCCTAAATCTGACTTGCATATTGTGACAGCTCTATCATCTTTATATCAATTGCTGCAATGCATGATACCTTGCAACCCTCCAACCACATGGCATTAACAGCAATTTCACCAGTTTCCTCATCTCCCCTCTCCCCACCTCATCCCAGAACTAACCTTCCAACTGGGCACCGCCCTCTTGAACTGTCCTACCTGTCTATCTTCCTTTCCACATATTTACTTGACCCTCCCCTTCGACCCATCACCATCGCCTGCATCCACCTATCACCTTCCCAGCTACCTTCACCCCCAGCCCCACTCCCACCCTTGTATCTATCTCTCAGCCCCGTTTCCCCGTTACGTTCCTGATGAACGGCTTATGCCCGAATCATCAATTCTCCTGCTCCTCGGATGCTGCCTTACCTGCTGTGCTTTTCCAGCACCACACTTTTTACCTCTGATCTCCAGCATCTGCAGTCCTCACTTTCTTTTAATTGCAATATCATGAGCCAGAGTTAAACAACACAAATGTGTGTAATAAAGAGATTAATAATGTTATAAAGATCATATTATGTTGTTATTGCATTTAAAGTTACAATATTTTAACATTTTGAACGGTAACATAATTTTGACCTAATTTATTAAAAGGTTGCACAAGATTGTAGCTATTTTACATTATTAATTTATTACTTTATTAAAAAGTGCAGAAGTTGACAAATATTTGTATTACCTACTTGAGTTATAAAAAGTTAATTAACTCAAATAATATTTTGAAAAAGACATTTGAGTGCTGACATTGAAGTAACTAATTGTAGGACTACACTATATTTTCAACAATTTAACAAGTAAACTAATTTTGGTTTGATATTTAGACATAATTCATTAAAATGTCCCAAGTTAAGTAGAGAATCGCCATGTACTAATTTGCTGAATAGTTTAAAATTGGCATTAATTTGACTTATTGTCAATCAGTAACTGATTGATAGGTATATGGATCATACTCTCATGCGATGCACGATAATGGTCACTACATAAGAAGAAAATTTGAATAATACATTTGAAAAAAGAGCAGAGAAAGGGAGAATCAGGATAAATAGCAATAGGAAAATTAGTCAGATGAGGTGGATACGACTGGTACTGACCCCTATGGAACTGTGCTAGAGCTCTATATTTTCATCGCATTTAACAATCATCTTGACAAAAAAATGAAACACAAGAAACTGAAGCCAGAGTAAATCACAGGGTCTCTCAAGACTAGTCCACCATTCCATGAAATCATGTCTGATCGTCTACAGCAACTCCCAGCATATCCCATGACTCCCTTTCTGTTTAAAAATCTACCAATCTGAAACTTACATCATTCAATCACTGAGCATCCACAGCTCTCTAAGGTAGAGACTAACTAAGATATTTCAGAGAGATAGTTATTTTTATAAATCACAAAGAACGTAGATCCTTTCTACTCAATCTTAATTCAGAGAAACCATTATGCAAATGAACCGATTTTGTGAACTTTTGTCACATCCTGTCTAAGGCAAGTATATTCTTCCTTAAAAAGTGTTTATCACAGAGCTAAATCTCTAATTTTGAAGAGTTTTTTTAAAAAACTTTGGAACTGTGAAAATTTAATGGAAACTAGATAAATTCAGACCCGTCAAAATCTATTACAGCCTCAGGAAGACATTAACAATTACATAGCATTGACAACATAGCTGTCAGAGACAAAATCGTCAGAACATTTTGCAAACTCACACTGGAACAGATATTTCAAGGGAGGATCTGAAAGTTTGTCACAAATTACTGAAATGGAGCTGCAATCTCTCTCTCTGTCTCTCTCTGACTAAGAAACTGGCTCAGTTCCCATGGAAACAGAGAGAAGCAGCATTTAAGAAACGAGCTAACCAAGCAGCAGGAGCTGATAACATTAAAAATAAGTATAACATTTGCTACTGCCAAATGCATTCAAGAAATCAAAATGTTCTGAAGAAGGGTCGCTGGACTCAAAACAATAGCTCTGTTTGTCTCTCCGCAGATGCTGCCAGACACGTAGAGCTTCTCAAGCAACTTCCGTTTAGTAGCCAATCTTGACTAGAATTTAAAATCTTATGCCTCAAAGGATTCTAAACTGTATCTTATTTTAACTTCCTTTGTATGTTGTGCATGTATATGTGTGTGTAGCCAGAAGGTTTTGGATCTGGCACCTTTAAAATAGGGGTAAAGGCAGGAAAACTGTCAGTTACCCACAGCAAATTAAGTTTTAATATTAGTTTTTCAGAAATGATGTCAATTTGGCTTGCATTCATTCAAATACAATTAATATGTGAATCTTGTTAGGCAAAAACAGGATATCCATGTGCTCACAAACTTGATAATGAAGTGGTGAACTGGTGGGGTAGAAGTCCTCCTGCAAGCTTCTTCAGTAACCTGGCTCTTTCACAACAAAGTCACATCTTTACACAAATATGTAAGGGATGAAGACTGGCCAGATCAATCAAATTATGAAAAGTCTCAGTCCTATGTTGTCTTCTTTATTGGTGTTAAATACTTGCAGCGTAAATGGTGGAGCTTGACAAGACTAACAAGCCTGTTCAGGTGATGCAGCCACACTCGCTGATGCATTCAACAAACCTGTCTAGAGCAAACGGGCTCAACTCAAAAAGGTTCAGAGAAAGGCAGATTAGATACAAAAAAATGATTGGGAATGAAAATGAAAGGGCATGGTTTTTGGAAGCACTGAATAGATCCTCGAAACCAGGAGTTAGAAAGTTGGAATACAGAAGAGAGAATAACACTGATAGTGGCAAGGAGAAAGAGGAAGAGTGTGTTTGTATCACGATGGAGTAAAAGAATAGATAGATTGAGTAAAGGGTAGTGAAAGGCTAAGGTCTGATATGGGGATGGGAATGAGAATAGGGTGGGGGCAAGAATCATGTTCCTCCATAGTACATGCACACCCGTCTGAGGGAACCAAAACAGAAACTGAAAAATACTATTGCACATGCACCCAGGTAAGTGAAAAAGAATGAAAATGAAAGTCATAGTTCCAGAGGCATATAGACTGCTCCCTATCATTAGTTAGCAGGAACTGGTGCTGAATTTAACTGCATTGAAGGGAAGGGCTCCCTGCAAAATAAAGATAGTGATGCTCTACCAACTCACAATACTAACATCCAACTATTTTCTGAGTTACTTAACTCTGTAAAGAAGGACACCTGAGACTCACCAACTGTGGTGATAATGGTAGAAGGTTCTTGCACATGCAAACTTATAGGAACATTGAAGTTATTATGCAGTCTATAGTTTCTAAGGTTATAGGACCCATACAACAGGCCAAGTTTCAGATTGCTTTGCATACAATAAGCTATTTGGCGCATACAAAGACTAAGTCTACAAAGATCTTGCACAAGACAGAATGAAGAAGAGGAAATGTAGTCATGGATCATGGAACATGTACTTCACTGTCAAGAGGTGGATGTAGGGCAGGCTTTTGCCCTGATATGTATCTTGATAAAGTTCAAAGTGTAGCTTGAATATGTTCAAATGGCAAATGAAGAACAAACATTTCTGTCCTCATATTTCTTCACAGATCAGGACTTCCATGTCAGGTGTTTGACTGACCTAACCTAACAGTTATCCTGGCATTGCTGAGGTACACATTGAGGAGAAGACAAAGAGGGAAGGCCCAGTGATACCAGAAAGACAAAGCTCAAGTGGATGAGCAAACAATGCCTGAACAGGATTGCGGGGGCTTTCAGTGTCAGAGCAGTCCAATAAAAGGTACTGGTAAAGATGGGAGGTGGTGGAGGCTGGTACAATTGCAACATTTAAAAGGCATTTGGATGGATATGCGAATAGGAAGGGTTTGGAGGGATATGGGCCGGGTGCTGGCAGATGGGACTAGATTAAGTTGGGATATTTGGTCAGCATGGATGGGTTGGACCGAAGGGTCTGTTTCCATGCTGTACATCTCTATGACTTTATAACTCTATGGGCCTGGAACACAAGGATTTCTATTTTGCCCTGGCTTGGCAGTGGGATCCAAAGAAATACTGAGATATTAAAAAATAGGTTTATGTGAAGATCTACCACCTTTAACTGAGGTTTCATCAAGCACCAACATCTTAATGTGCTGCTGGCAGTAGGAAATTGGAGGCTCCCTCACAAAGTGGCAATAAATTTCCAAACCCTCTTTCAGCATGGGTACATAAGCACAGTGCTTCAGGAGCTGTGCATCAGAACTAAAAACAAAGTTATAGGGGGAAAAGTTAGATATTAAACAGTTCAGAATGAAAACTGGTTTAATGTCTTCTGTTGTGGTTGTGTCCATGTCCCATTAAAAGCTATCAGGTGTTCATATTCTACTACTTGTAAAGAAAGGTCAATGAGCAGATGGTGCACAAGCTGTTGAATACTGTAGCTTCTGATGAAGAGTGTGAAGTAATACCTGCCTTGTAAATATGATGGCCAGACGGTCCTGGCAGGAGGGAGAATGTCCTACCTGTCTGCCCTTAAACTTTGTAATGCATTTTCAATGCATCGAGAAGAAAAATAACCAACTCCTGGGTGGATGTACCTCATAATTTTCGGCCCAACACCACAATTAATCTCAAAGAAACAAGACTCACCCTGTGTTTGGCAAGATGACTGCATAAGACCTCATATGATGTTGCAACTTCTTTACTTTTCTTCAGTTTTGCACTTTTTAAATTTGCTCTGACTTTAGCTGAAGAAAACCTTGTGCTGGTCTTATTGCTTACAGTAAAAGGTAGTTAACTACATTTTAATTGGAGAGAGGTATAGACTCATGCCAATGAGAATTAATGCTACTGTTTGACCAAACCGAGGGTTGAGCCAATGGGATCCAGCTCCCTCGTTCACACCTGGTTGTAGCATGTTGAACATTATGCTTGCAAATGACACTCAATTTGGATGCAAATTCAATAGCAGAGATGAGAGCAGAAAATTAAGCCAAAGAAATACAGACAATTTAAATTCATGTTATACACAAAATAAGTTCATGTTATGCACAAATTAAGTGCATGTTTAGAACAAATTGAGGGTAAACAGATTTCAGATAAGCATGTGTGAAGCACGTGTCTACTTTGGACACAGGAAAGGCATATCAAAATGTTGGGAAAACTGATCAGGAGAGAGAGGCCATTAACATTTCATGTCCAGTATAATTCCAAATTTCAGCATTTGAAGTGCTGTATTTTGCTTTTAAATTAAACTGTTAGCTTATTGGTGAGGTACCAGGAACCAAGATTTAGGTATTCATGTACACAACTCACTATGTGTTAGTGGACAAGTACAAAAAGCGATCAAATAGTTGACAGAACAATGACCTTTTTCTCAGTTGCAGAATAAGTAAATTGATGCTTTCTTCATTCATCTTCATTCAATTCTGTGTAATGTATCTGAAGAAATGATGCATTATCTTTGGAGGACATGAATCATTCATTCTCAGTTAAATAATCATATGAACAAATGAACTATAACTAATGCAAGATAAACCCTCTCTGTAATACTACAAATGATCAGGGTGCACTTACTGAGGGTACCATGGAGACAAATTCAATCCTGACTTTCAACAGGGAATTGGACTAAATGAGTCAGTCTAGCACAACATATGCATGAAGACAATGGAATGTATAGAATCCTTCTGTGATATAACCGTCCTACAATTCTTGAATGATGAGGATAGGTTGCCTAATCTTTGAGTACAGAAGATTGAGTTGTGGTGATCTAAATGAAAATGTGTATAATAAGATAAATAAAGAGGAGGTATTTCCCCTGGACAATTGGAATCAGAAGACAATCCTAAAATCAGAGCCAGGTTAATCAAGAAGAAATCACTTCTTTAGCATAGGATTGTGGATATCTGGAAATCTTTCCTCTAAAACAGGACTTTCATTGCCCTGACGTGGGCAACACGGTGCCTCAGTGGTTAGCACAGCTGCCTCACAGCACCAGGGAGTCGGGTTTGATTGCACCCTCAGGTGACTATCTGTGTGGAGTCTGCATGTTCTCCCTGCGTCTGTGTGAGTTTCCTCCAGGTGCTCCAGCTTTCTTCCACAGTCCAAAGATGTGCAGGTTAAGCGGATTGTCCTTGCGAAATTGCCTGTAGTGTCCAAGAATATGCAGACTAGGTAGATTAGGTGCATAGGAAATGCAGGGTTACAGGGATAGGATGGTTGGTGGACCTGGATGGGAAGGTCTTCAGAAGTCAGTGTTGACCTGATGGGCCAAATGGCCTGCTTCCACACTGTAGGTGTTCTATGAAAACTTTGTGGTACTGTATTAGTGGAAGCTATATAAACTGATTTTAATAAATTTTATCAGGTGAGCATAGGAAGAGGCATGAATCTAATGAATGAGGTTGAGGTTCAGATCAGTTGCAATGAGCTGAACAACAAAACAGGCGTGAGGGCTGGGAGTTAACTCCTGTTCTTAAGTAACTTCCTGAATGGCTGAATACAGTTCTGTAACAAAAGAGTTTGTTTCATTAGCCTGATGTGTTGGAGAAAATTTTAATCAATAGCTAATGCAGTACATATTTTCTGTTAGGCCATGGTTTATCAATTTAAATCTTATTATATTGCTTTTTACCCATACACTTGTGATTTTGACTTGAGAACTTGCCAGTTGAGGAACTCTTGGTAAAACAATTAAACAAACCCGGCAGCTGAATTTTAGACTTCCGTTCTAAATGAAAGGCCATTGACCTGAAATATTAACTCTGATTCTGTCTGCAGATGCTGCCTGAACTATTGAGTTTTCCAATATTTTTGTGCCTATTTCAAGTTTCCAGAATCAGGAATATTTTTATTTTAATACATTCTGAAATTAATAGAATTGCATCTGCTATATATCTCAGGCTTATTATAAGCCTGTCAGTGATAACAGTGGTTGTTATGCATCCACCTTCAATTATAGAACTCCCTATGATAACACCAAACCATTAATGAAGCCTCCAGGTGTACCATGGATACTGACATGTTTTTGCATATCCCTGCCTTTGCTTTCTTCAGGCACTTCTGCGAGGATGCATATCTAATTATAAGCTAAAATACTTGGCTTCTGGGTAGAATGCTACAATGACCAGCTCACGAATAATAGTGATGATCAGGCAATTATTACCAAAAACAAAATTAGCTTAAAGGAAAATAAAAGATTTAGAAGTGGAGTTGTGTGTCAAAAAAATTCTCGCTCATTTATTCAACATTTGAGGGGATAGTTGTCTTCGGATCTGATGCTAATCATAGCACTATCGTATAATTTTACTACCAAAGTATATAAATCATTTGTGAAGATACATGCATATAAAATTTGGTTCACCGTGAAGCAATAGTGAGCACAATAGAATCAACTTAATAGGTACAATAAATTTTCTCTACAGTGAATGAAAAATAGCAACGAACTGGAGTAAATTACGGAGTGTACATGACGTTTGTACATTGTTAAACAAGGCTTAAAGTATTTGCCTTCCTATCAATTGAGATAAAATATTTTATGTCCACCTTTCCAATTGGAAAATGAGACAAATGACATTGAATAGTTTAAAATCCATTCTGCATATGAGTTAGTTAACATTCAGAACTAAGACCAAATCAATTCTCCTGAAGGAGGGAACTGCAAAGTTCATTTTTACTTTCAAGTTGTCAGTCGTAAAAGAAAATCACTAAATTACTGAAATGGGTAAGAAGGATGAAACAAACTAACTTAAAATCAGCCCAAAGTGTTACGACTTGAACAGTGCTTGACAATTGACTACCTTGTACCGAATATCCCAATCACACTTATAAAAAGGTCAAATAAAATTATCAGAAATACACAACAAATGATTTGCAATCAAAATACTTTGTTCTTTTTTAAACCCAATTCAATTTGGGAAATAACTGTTAGACCAAAATAACAGTTATTATTATAATAAAACAATTCAATTATCAAGAGACGTTTTGTTCCTCCAATAATCGTGACTTTTAGGGTTTTGGTGGTAGGAGAGATATTGACATTTTTTTTAAAAGTCCTCCCATTCATTGAAGTCACATTACCATTGGGCGAGGTGCTGATATGGATTCAAACAAATAAATTAATCCATAACATGGTAATAGGTAAAGGAGGTTCTGTTGGTAATATTGAAAAAACATAACCAGTGGAAGACAAAATGAAGTTCCAAATCATTTTCTGCACACACCTCAATATATTCCATCATATATAATTAAATAAAGCACAGGCAGATTCGTTGCCCTTTCCTCCTCCCCTTGAAGTTACAGCCTATATAATGTGCAATTCTATCTCTGCATAATATCTTGCATGTTCAAGTAAATTAATTGGATTTCCTCCGGGTGCTCCTGTTTCCTCCCACAATCCAAAGATGTGCAGGTTAGGTGAATGGCCATGCTAAATTGCCCATAGTGTTCAGGGATATGTAGGTTAGGTAAATTGTTAAGGGTTAAATGTAGAGTAATAGGGTAGGGGTATGAATCTGGATAGGTTACTCTTCAGAGGGTCAATGTGGACTTGTCAGGCCTGTTTACACGTTGTAAGGAGTCTATGATTCTATGAATTGCCTAAGATCTTGTTAAAATAAATAACTGCACTCCAAATTTATTCGTGAAACTGGACCTCATCTCCAAAAGTAGAGAGCAAATTATAACAAACATTAGTTAAGGGAAAAGATGAAAAACCAGGAACTAAATAAACCTGAAACTGTGATCGAATAGCAATAATGGACTCAATCAGCATTGCACCAATAAACTGAGAATGACAGACTAATGAAACTGTCTTGCGAATTTAAAGTACTTGGCAAAGGAATTGTGTAGCCCTATCACCATTTCATTTTAATAAATTACATAATATTAAATGTAAATGCTGCTAAAACTTTTATATATTTGCTGAGAGGGTAGAAGTAGTGCGCTGAACTTGCTCATACACTGGTCAGTGCTGTTACATTTCTGAACAGCTCAGATTCAAGTCATGTAGATAATTCATATTATAATGTGATGTAACATCTGTGATAGTTTACCACATAGTTGATTAGTTGAACAAAGATTTAATGATAATGTTGAGGTATAATTTAGGAATGGGTGACCAAAATTTTATACACTAAAAAAGGAGCTAACATTGACACTGATACAATGAGCAGATTCTTCCCAGCCCCCTGAATGATATAGGCAGTGTGAGAAATTTGAGAAAATTGGATGAAATCCCCTGCAAAGTCCTTCTTGACATCAAGAACAAAAATAATATATTTTCAAACAAATGCTGGATCTTGAGGCAAAATTCTCACTGGTGATTGGCAAGAAGCCTATTATCAGGGACTATCGCTTATCACCCTTGTTAGTATGTAGTCTCCCTTTCTCCCATTGCTGTTTAGAAACTAGTTGTCTGAAAATTCCAGACAAGAAAGTCAAAGTGAGTAGCTGGTGACTCCAGCTCATCTCTTGTTCTTCCACACCTTACTCTTGGGCACCAATATGTCGTATCCATAAATGTTGACATCCAACATGTACCAGTTTCACTGCATCATCACATCACATCTCCAATCAATGAACAGTATGGTTCTGCACTTCAGTGGCTGCATCCTTTAGTCAACTGGCACCTTTAATTGCAATGCTTTTTCCAGTTGACTCTGAGTGCAGGGGCAGGTGACCTGTTCATGGATTGGACTAGGGTGCGTCGTAGGGCTCCTTGCTTGCTCTCTTAGCCTGCACTCATTTGACCCTACTTGGAATGCTCACAGCATTTTTTATCTCAATCAGCTAAAAGTAAGGCTCTGAGTACTTATTTCTTGACTTGCTATTTAGTGCAGGCATGAAACCATGCAGCTCATCATGGCTGTCAGTATCAATCAGTCAATGGGGAGAACATTTTTCTATAAGGTACTGTGCTATGTCAATCTCACACCCGCACCATTTGTCAGCCATTGCACACCAAATGCCCGATGTTGTGCTTCAAGCAAATGGCCATGTTACAAAGTCAAAGGGAAGTATTGGCCAAGCATCATGAGGAGCTGTATGTTGTGGTTCTTTCTACTCTATTATGACTGTTTTCTCTTGGAATGAGACAAAAAGGAGTGAATGAGCATGATACAAGTAGTTGGCACAGCTGCTAACACTGATGTAAGTGGGGGAGGGGAAGGGTGGAGAGGTATCCCGAGTGAGTGAGTGAGTAGCTTGTGAAGAGGCCATTCAGAGTTAGTAGGGTGGGGATATTGAGTGAATGAGAGAGGAGGCAGATGTTAAGAGTAGTATGCCAAGAGATGGGTACAATAGCAGAGATAGAATATGTGTTAGGCCACAAAGTGAAGACAGTGACCCTTATCCTGGTGAAAAGGAGGTGAGTGTTCCTCTTGCAGCATTTCTTACAGTTCAGACAGCTGAGCCCACAATGACCTGGGTGGCATCCTTGAAATAGACTAGCAAGGTCTGGTGTCATAGCTAGTACTTGAAGAAGTGAATGTTCCACAAGTGCAATAACTCAACCAACAGGACCTCCAAATCCCCTTTCACAAAGTGGGGCACCAATATTTATCATGTCTGGAGCAAATGTCAATAACTGTGAGGTGCAGCTGTACACTGACAGCACTGGGGTGGTTGCACAGCTTTCTAAATATGGCACTGATGCCAGGAATTCAAGGATAACTCTGCAGTAATGAGTACTTCTGCCTATGCAAGTGGGAGATTTGAGCTAACATCATATGAGAGAGATACCAGATGGGCATTGTATCTAGTTAATGAGATGCGTTTGGGATGATGGTGAGAAAACTCACCAAGTCTGTTGAGAGAAATCCTGCATGAAGTCCAGCAAAAATGATATGCTGATTAATTTCGACCAATATTCAGCCCAATATGATTGGATCTTCCCCAGTTTGTCTTGGGCAATTGTCTTTGGTTAATTTCAAAATTGGCAGTTGGTCCATTCCAGCCATTCAGAAAAGCTTATTAGCATTCTTCAAAATAATTTCTGGTCAAAAGCTTCCAGAGGAATTTTCACAAGTGGAAAAATGAGAGATAACAGAGGGAATAGTTCTGATGAGAAACAAATTTTATTATCACTAAGGATCACTGAAAGACCAGTGATAGGACAGAAGTGTAACTTAACAATGTACTGGCACTAGTTCAAAGGATGCAACATTAAGAATACTCACTAAAAAATGACAGCTAGCCCATTGAGAGTACCATATGGAGCATCGGTATTGAATCAGTGCCAGCTTATAGGATGTAACACTTATAGAACTCACAATCTAAACCAGAATGAGTGTCATATAGGTGGGTTTCCATCAAGCTGATATTAATCTGGAGCAAAGATCGATCAGCAGCTATTAAATTAACCAGAACTAGCCTTTGGGGACTGTAGTACTGAAGACTGACTACAAACTGCCATTTTTCCAGCAGGAAATTGATTTGAGTTGGTATTTAAATCACTCAGGAAATGCACTAATAAATAACAGGCCTATAGAGATATGAACTGAATAATGATGCTGGTCTGTATTTCTCGTATATGACTTATCACTGTTTGTAATAACCTGCATGGGATAAGGTTCCACATACTTCAGGCACCATCACTGTATTGTTATATTTCATAACCTGTCAGTGCTAGTGGTTGTGCTGGTTTACCTGTGCTAGTGTTAATAACATGTAGCAGTGTAAGTTGCATACTTCACAACAGTATAATTAAAAACATTCCCTTCCAAATTCCATTCCACAGACTGAGAAATCTATTTAAACATAAAACAATGGATTTATGCTCTTTGAAGGACTGCAAAAAGCTATGTATTATTTGGCATATTTAAAGTTATCTAAAAGTTCGGTCCTCGGATGAGGGCAATACTGAAGGCATCAGGACAGCATTCATAGCCTATCCCTAATTATCCAGATAGTAATTAAGAATCGGCCACATTGCTGAGCGTTACATGCAAGACACAAAAAAAAACAGCAGATGCTGGAATCCAAGGTAGACAGGCAGGAGGCTGGAAGAACACAGCAAGCCAAGTGGCCTCAGGAGGTGGAGAAATCACTGTTTCGGGCGTAACGCTTCTTCGGGACTGAAGAAGAGTTACACCAGAAGCGTTGACTTCTTCACCTCCTGATGCTGCCTGAGTTGCTGTGTTCTTCCAGACTCTTGCTTGTCTACCTTGAGTTACATGCAAGGCACACCTGGTAGAGACAGCAGATTCTCCTCCCTGAAAGACATCAGTGAACCATTTTTAAAAAAAATGGCTGTCAACAGTGGTTGTATGATTATCATTAGGTTAGCTTTCTATTCTAGATATTTTTAAATTGAATTCAACTTCACCATCTGCCATGCTGAGACTTGAACACCAGCCCTCAGTACATTATAGTTGGTTCTAGATTACTAAACCTATGACTTTACCATTGCTTTATCCCCAACATCTCCCCAAACTTACACTATCCTGTGTAGTTTACATCACTATCAAAAAGCACAGAACTAGTGAGTACAATTAACTACAAAATAAAAAACGCATTATCCATTTAAATATTGCAATGATGTTTGATATATATTTTGATTAGACATCACTAAAACTGTATTAAGACTATGTAAAATAGATACATACAGGTGTGTATTAATAATTTATGAAAATGTGTAGCTCTATGTTCCGTAAACTGTCAATAATCAGTTGATTGTTCAAAAACTCAAAATCTTTAAGTTCTAACTTTAGGCCTCATTGAACAAACCAACTTGTGAATACTGCAGTCTTGACAAAACAATATAACCTTCTAAAAATAGAGCTGTGAGAAAAGGCTGTAAAACAAGTAGATACAGTTCTGAAGCTTTGAATTACAAGTGAAGTTGTCTGAGCCATGATATCAACAGCGACTCGAATATGATTCAGTGTGGGTATTATGCCAAGCTGTGGCATTCATTGCTTAGAAATACTACCATATAAAGACAGTGCAAGAATTACAGTGCGGTGATATTACATGGTATGGAAATTATGCAAGCTTCTTGATGCACACTGCATATAACCATCAAAATTCCCAAGACAGATAATTAAGCAATGAGGAATTCCAAATTAAAACTCAGATATTTTTAATCAAGAGATCAAATAATTAAAGCTATAAGCAATGTAACAAGGCCAAGACTATGATAAACATCTGTGCATGGAAAGTGATGAGGGTAAAGTTTGGGTCCCAGTCAAGAATTAAAGTAGCGGATAAACTGCCTTATAGCTGGGTAGAATTCAAGGGCTCAGTTGAAACAATTAAAAATTAACCAGCATGTATTTCATTCTAGAAACCCTATTAATGTTTTTCATTCTGCCTTGGCAAAACCGCAGCAAACTCAAATCAGAGTCAGTTTCCATCAGTCTGTGAACATCATGAGAAATGTTTATACGATTTCTGTAATGGGATTGGAGGTAGTTATTGAACATCAATGAAAATTAAGTATACATCAATGAAATGGTTGGAAAAAAGGTAATTGAGAAATAAGAAATGTAACCACTTAAAATGAAGAGGGCATTCAAGGCAATCTGTTAATTAACCTAGTGTCTATATTATGAGATAGTTTGATTGTTTATAAGGACAGTGTGAATGCAAATTACTCTAAAGTGATTGTCATTTGTTTACACTAACAAATGATCTTAAATGAAAATTTTATGAAAATGAAAAACAGCTTCTGTCTGATTAGTAATAGATTGTTTAAGATGAGTCAGCATCAGTACATGTTCCACTGAACGCATAATCCAGGTGTCAGTGAAACACTATCCGTGACCTCATCACCTCTGGTGATCTCCCCTCCACCGTCTCCAACCTCATAGACCCCAGCACCGCTCTGCCTGGTTCTACCTTCTCCCCAAGATCCACAAACCCAACCATCCCCGCCAACCCATCATCTCAGCATGCTCCTGCCCCAAGCTAATTTCTTCCTACTCAACTTCATTCTCTCCCTCTTAGTCCAGGCTCTTCCCACCATCACCCGGGACACCAGTCATATCCTCTATCTCCACAGAAACTCCCTGTTCCTCGGCCTCCAACACTTCATCTTCAATATGGAAGTTCAATCCCTATACACTCCCATACCCTACAATGGCAGCCTGCAAGCCCTCAGTTTCTTCTTCTCCAACAGACCATTCAGTCCCCCTCCACCAATACCCTCCTCCGCTTTGCTGAATTAATCCTCACCCGCAATAACTTTTCCTTCAGCTCTTTCCATTTCCTCCAAATCCAGAGGATGGCCATGGGCAAGTGTAAAAGGCACTAGCTTGTCAGCCACGTCAAACAGTCGCTCTTCACTCCATGCACAGGTACTGTGCCCCAACTCTTCCACTGTTTCATCAATAACTGCATAGGTACTGCATCCTGCACCCAAGCTGAACTGGAGCATTCATCAACTTTGCCAACAATTTCCACCCTGCCCTCAAATTCAATTGGTCTATCTCGGGCAGCTCCCTCTCCTTTCTCGACTTCTCTGTTCCCGTCTCCGGTGACAGTTTACAGACTGACATTTACTACAAACCCACAGACTCCTATAACTACCTGGATACACCTCCTCCCACCCTATATCCTGAAAAAACACCATTCTGTTTTCCCAATTCCTCTGTCTCCTTCGCATCTGCTCTGGCGAGGAGACGTTCCACTCCGATGCACCCCAGATGTCCACATATTTCAAGCAATGTGCTTTTCCCTCTTTGTCATCTAGACAGCTCTCCAATGCACCTCCTTCATTCCCTGTTCCACTTCTCTATATCGGGCCTTGTACAAACATAATAATGACAATGTCCCCCTTGTCCTCACTTTCTACCCCCCTAGTCTACGCATCCAACGTATCATCCTCAAATACGTCCACCAATTCCTACTGGACCCCACCACCAAGAACATCTTCCTCTCCTCACCCCTCTCTGCCTTCCACAAGGACCATTCCCTTCGCCACTCCTTGGTTCGTGCCACTCTCCCCCACCAACCCCCCCGAAACAGCCCGTACCTTCCCCTGGAACCATAAATGATGCAAAGCCAGCCAGTACACCATCCTCTCCCCTCCACCCAGAACCCAAACAGTCCTTCCAGGTGAAACAGAGGTTCAACTGCCTCTCCTCCAACCTAGTTTACTGTATCTGCTGCTCCCAACGTGGTGTCTTCTACACTGGTGAGACCAAACGTAAACTAAGGGTATATTTTGCCAAGCATCTCAGCCAGGCCTGAAAAGGTAAGCCTGACCTCCCAATTGCAACCCATTTCAATTCCCCTTCCCACTCCTTCTCTGACATGACCATCCTTGGTCTCCTCCATTGCCACAGCGAATCGGACATTGGAGAAACAACCCCTACAGCCCAGAGGACTTAACATTGAGTTCTCCAATTTCAAATCACCTTCACACCCATTCCCCAACTCCCTTTCCATCCTCTCCCCTTCCTTTCGATCCCTCTGACCAATCCCTCCTTCCAGCAACCTACCACATTCATTCCTCCTATTGGCCATCCAAGTCATACCTACCACCTGTATTCACCTATTACCACCTCACCACTCTGCCTCCTCTCCCCACCCATAACTCTTCTCCTCCCCTCCCCACCTCATTTGCAACATCCCCTCCACCTATCCCTATTCTTGAAGAAGAGTTATACTCGAAACATTGGCCTTCTCCACCTCCAAATACTGCCTGGCTTGCTGTGCTCCTCCAGCCTCCTGTTTGTCTACTACTGACAGTGAGACAAAGACAAGCAAGGCATTTAAACTTTAAAGTGTAAAGGTTAAACCAAAGTAATAGACTGCATCAGATGTAAAAGCAGAGAACGAGAGCGATAAACATCAGAGTGGAGAGGGGGAAAATAGTGTGGAGGACACAATGAGAAAATAATTTTTTTAACACTTTCTCAACTCAGCATTAAATATGATATTAATTATGGCTTCAATATTGCCTTTAGAAAATCTTTAGGTTAAAGCACAGCATTGTAAATAGAAAACTTTCAAAACTTGTTAGCTCAGGGACAGTAGAAAATCATATTAAATTCAGGACGATTTTCTTTTGATTCGCAGACATTGGATAGAATTTAACCTTGCCTGATTTAGAGGGAACCATGATGACTGGGCCCACTTAACAGGCAAAACCCTGGGTCAGTCTCCCATTGTGTTAAGGGATGTGTAGGGTAGGTGCATTAGTAAGGGGTAAATCTAGGGAAATGGGTCTAGTTGGGTTAGTCTTCGGAGGGTCAGTGTGTACTTGGGCCAAATGGTCTATTTCCACACTGTAAGCTTTCTATGATTCTATGATTCAATGAAGTGGCAAAATTACCCCCATTAGGTTAAAGTGCAGTAGGGAATTCCTCATGATAGTAGCAGAATATCAGTAAGGTTCAATGATTTGCTGCTAACAAAACCATTATGTTCAATTAAGAGCCCCTGCATACTTTATGGAGCAAGACTGCAGCATCCAAGGAACTAACTCTGGGACTGATTAAGAGTCCCAACATTGGATGGTGGGATGGGATGTTGAAAGGCCAGCTCCTGTCTTTGGCTGCAACATCATTATGCACCCACCCTACCACCACACCCATCCCATAATCTTTATTCTGTTCTCACTCATCTTTAGCATGGCATTCCTTGAAAATCTTGGGCTCTATTGGATGCATTTCTGGCAACTGCCACCAGACATGGTGGCACTGTCAAAGAGGAATGGCCAGGACTTCTGGCAGCATGGCTCTGAAACCTGCATTATACCCAACAGGACTAAGTCCAAAAAGGGCACGATCAGGGCACTAGCATAGTACAGATAGTGGCTCTTTGCCTACGAGGAGAGAACCCCAGACCAGTAAAATTCCACCTACTGGGTAGTAAGACTGCATATTGATGGCAAGCATTCCACCATGATTTGACTTTTATTTCATTATTTCCACATGGTATGTGGACACTTGTTGCCCCTTGCTAATTGCACTTTGAAAAATGGTGATGAGCTGCTTTCTTCAACTGCTGTAGTTCTTTGAATGTAGGTATACCAACAGTGTTATTCGTGTTCTCGGGTTTTCATCATACAACAGTAAAAGAACAGTTCTATGTTGAGATAGTCTATGCCTTGGCGGGGTGGAGGCGGCTTGGGGAGGGGGAGGGGCGGTTAATAGCAGATACTGAGTTCCAACATGGCTGCTACCCTAGCCTTGTGAGCTTAGGAGATGCTGTCAAAGGAGCCTGCATTGCATTGTTGTATATGGTACATGTAGCAGCCATTGCTCATCAGTGGTAGAGGGAATTATGCAGAAAAATGGTGGATGGGGTGCCAATTAAATGGGCTCCTTTGTCCTATATATTAAGCTTCTTGAGTGTTGATGGAGATGTGCTCATCCTGGACAAGTGTGAAATATTCCATTAAGCTACTGATTTGTGTCTTGTAACTGGTGGACAGGTTTTGGGGAGACAGACATGGAGTTACTCTCCTTAGACTTTCCAGCACCTAACATGCTTTTGTTGCCATAGTATTTATATGGCTGGCCTACTTCAGCTTTTGGTCAAGGGTAACTGCCAAGAAATTGATGGTGGTCGATTCAGTAGTAGCAATCCTACTAAACTCCAAGTGGAGATAGTTAGATTCTCTTCTCAGTGATTGTCACGACCTGGCACTTGTGTGGCATGAATGTCACTTATCACTTATCAGACCAAACCTGGTGGTTGTCCAGTTTTTGATGCACATAAAGACAGACTGCTTCAGCATCTGAGACTGATGTTGAACATTGTGAAATCAGCAAATATTCATGGAGAAAAGGCCATCAGTAAAGCATTAATGGCTTGGGACCGAGATCACGGAACTCTAATGATCAGAACCATCTTCTTTTTTGGTAGGTATGACTAACCAATGCAGAATTTTCCCTCTGATTTGACTCCTTAACATCATACCGGGTCAAATACTGCCTTGATAGTCACTCTCACCTCACTTCTGGGATTCACTCTTTTGGTCATGGTTGGATCAAGGCTGCATTGGCGGGGGCCAAGCAGCCCTGATGGAAGCCAAAATGAGCATCAATGAGCAGGTACAACAAGAATTGAACTTTCTTCAGCAGTATCAGTGCGATAGTTGTACCAGAACAGCTTGGCTAGGAGTATTGCAAATTCTGGACAGCAAAGGTTTCAGTACTATTGTTGGAATGTTGTCAAAAACCAAAACCTGTTCCGGACTCAGTGCTATCAGCCATTTCTTCATATTACATGGAGTGAATCAAACTGTCTGAAAACTGGCATCTATTATGCTGGAGATGTCCACAGGGAGACAAAAAGGGTCAGCCACTGGTACTTCTGTCTGAAAATGCAAGTGCTTCAGCTTTATCATTTTCACTGATGTTCTATACTTTTCTGTCATTGAGCATGTCAATATTTGTACAGTCTCCTGCCCATAACCATTCACAAATAGATGTAGCTGAACTGCAGAGCTTAGATCTAATCCATTTGTTGTAGGACTAATTAGCCTTGTCTATGGCATGCTGCCTCTCCTATTGGTATGCAGGTTGTCATAGAATCCCTACAGTGCAGAAAGAGGCCATTTGGCCCATTGAGTACACATTGACCCTCCAAAAAGCATCTCAACCAGACACACTTCTCCACTTTATTTTCATAATCATATACCATAGCTAATCCACCTAGCCTGTACATCCCTACACATTAACAGGGCAATGGCCAGTCCATCTAAACTGCATATCATTTACTGGAGGAGAAAGCCAGACACCCAGCTGAAAGCCAGCTTCCCTGTGTTGCAGCTTCACCAGGTTCACATCTCATGTATGAGTATGCTTGCTAATCCTCCTAGCACGCCATCCTGCAATGTTCTTTAAAATAGGGTTGATCAGCAGGCTTACTAGTAATAGTAGAATGTGGAATATGCTGGCCCTGAGTTTGAACACAGTTTTCCTGTTGCAGATAACCCACAATAATTAATGGATGTTCAGTTTTGAGTTACTAGATCTGTTCAAAGTCTGTCCCATTTAACATTTTGCTCATGCAACTCCACATAATGGAGGGTAACCTCAATGTGAAGATGGAACTTTGTTTCCACAAAGGTTTTGCAGTGGTCACTCTAACTGATTGCTACAATCAGATTCATCTGCAACAGTTTGATTGTGGGGAATGAGGTCGAGTAGGTCTTTCTATCTTGTGGGTTCCTTCACCATCTGCTGCAGACCTAGTCTAACTGCTGTGTCCTTTAGAACTTGGCCAACCTGATCAATAATGTTGCTATCAAACCATTTTTGGTGATGGATAATGATGTTGTCCACCCAGAGTACATTCTACAGCGTTATCACCGCCATGTTTCCTCTAAGTCATGTTTAAAATGGAGAAACTCAGCTTTATCAAGCAAGGGTGAAGTAGATAGGAATCAGCAATGGTTCTCCTACCACCCCAATGATCGACCAGATGCTATGAGACTTGATGGGGTCTGGAGAAAATACTGCAGATTCTAGGGGCACCCTCTTCCCAACTATATCCCACTGTGACATTAGCTCTGGTGAGTGTGTCCTGCCAGTGGGACAGGACAATGATGGTGATATCTCAGAGTTTGTCCATAAGGTATGATTCTGTGTCAGACAGTTGCTTAACTAATCTGGAGGACATTGCTCCAAATTTTAACACAACACCTTAGATACTCATCGAGAGGATCTTGCAGTTTAGATACAGCTAAGTTTACAGTTGTTGTTTTGAGCACCTGGGTGTTCCATCCATTTTCATTCCTTTTCTTAAATTTTGCAGCAGTTGGATACAACTGTACCTCCCCTTCCTGCCAATGAGGAATGAAAGCTCTACATAGCTTTTACAGATAATTGTCATTTTATAACATCTGACTTCTCTATCGTTATTCACAGTTTGTAACTGTGCATTGGAAATCTTTGCTGAAAATGTGTTGCTGGAAAAACGCAGCAGGTCAGGCAGCATCCAAGGAGCAGGAGAATCGACGTTTCGGGCATGAGCCCTTTTTCAGGAAATGGCCGAAACGTCGATTCTCCTGTTCCTTGGATGCTGCCTGACCTGCTGCGCTTTTCCAGCAACACATTTTCAGCTCTGATCTCCAGCATCTACAGTCCTCACTTTCTCCTTTGGAAATCTTTGCCAATGCTTACCTTAAAGTCAACGAAATATAACTTGATTTCAAAATCATTTTGATCTTCCACCCAAGCAAAGGTTTCAGATGTGGAAGATATTCATTTATCTTGTTTTACTTCATGCATTTTTATTCAATTCCATTAGTTTTATATCAACACATTTTATATTAAGTCTGCAGATGCCTATCATATCTGACAACAAAGAAAATCAAACATACTTCACATAACTTCAAAAGAAAGGTGTACTAAACTAATACGAGTGATACCTTACATAATGGACATTTGTTTAAAGTAGGATGCTATTTTCTGATGGTTTCCTGTAGCTTTTGACCGTACCAGTTGACTTGTATATTCCCAAGTTATACATCTCATCTCATGACTACAAATATTTCCAGTTGTAAATACCAAGTTTATCAGCAACAGAATAAAATAAAACTGAACAGGATAAACCATCTGGTTACCAATATTCTGCCAAAAGAAATATCATCCACAGTTCTCAAAATTTCTCTGTTAGAGCATGCATAAACTTCAATAATATGACCCCCATGACGGCTGGGGGGAGGAGGAAGACCTATTTTGCGAGCTGTCAGTTTCAGAAAGTGACTTACCAGAAGTAGTCCTGACAAGATCTGTTGTATTTCTCAATCCAAGAAATGCAAATTGATACAGCCTCCAAAAACGTGGCTCTCCAAAGATAACAGAACGATACCTTGCCCACTGGTATATTATTTCATCTTTGGGATAGCCATCTAGAAATTAGATTGCAAGAATGTTTTTCATTACTCTATTAAGTCAGCAGTGTTTTAAATTGAACGTATAATCTTTTATTTAGAAAGATATAAAATATCATGAAGGATGAAACGATAGCCAAATCTCCACTTTCCAAAGGCCGTGTACATTCCCTACCAAGAACACTATCCCATCTATTCAATACCCAGAAGTAAGGTTCAAGTAATTCAAGAGCATAACTTCAATCATAAGATCAAAATGCAATTAAAGATGAGTAAAACTATTCAGCCTACAATGATTAATCTATTCCCAAAGACTATGCAGTCCTATGATTACTAAATCTAATTCTCTCTTAAAAGACTTTGAAGTTTAGCCTTCACTGCTCTATCTGGAAATTGATCATTCTTTGTATGAAAAAGTTCTGAATATCAGTTCTGAATATAGCTTTTACTAGTTAAACTTGCTCACTAGTCAGCTACTCACACAATTTAAGGTAAGACTGTGTACAGAATTTGACAATTTTCTTAATTACTAGGTACACTTCTAGGCTTTTCATGACAAAACTCCCACCCCAGAAAATATTATGTGTGCAATAGTATTATGTAGGCCATTGAAAAGGCTAAAAACAGACACTCACTGGAATACCTGAAGTAATTTCTATTTATAGAACTCATTTTATCATGTGGATTCTCATCTACATCTACTAGCTTTAATGTTCTGCAAATGTAATCTTCTGAGCACTGTAAATAAAAGCAAAACACTACAGATGCTGGAAAGTGGAAGTAAAAACAGAAATTATTGGAAAAAAATCAGCATATCTGGAATATCTGTGAAGAGAAAGACCAAGTTAATATTGGGCTGTCTGACATGGGTCACTGGAGCTGAGAAAGCAGGTGGTTGGACCCACAAAATAGGTTCGAGAGTGGGGTGCTGGAAAAGTACAGCAGGTCAGTCAGCATCTGAGGAGCAGGAAAATCAATGTTTTGGGCAGGAATGAGGCTTGTGAGCCGAGGGGGTGGGGAGATAAATGAGAGGAGGTAGGGCTGGAGGGAAGGTGGCTGAGAGTGAGGTGGCCAATCAGAGATCTAATAAAGGACTTATATCAGACTCAAAACATTAATTTTGTTTCTCTCTCGACAGCAAGATATGCTGAACTGTTACAGCACTATCTGTTTTAATTCCCCCGAGCACTCTCTGTAACTTCATGGCAAAGTGATTTCTCTTCCAATGATGGCACTGACAAAACTAAATATCCAACAGTTTTTTTTTAAAGAAATGAGTTCCCTCACTTGGCACACGTCCCAAATTTGACCTCTATCTTGAACCTCGGTTCATTTGGCTTTGTTGCTATTGCATGTTATCGACAAGGCCGGACCCCCTCAAAACATTTTGAGAAAGTAGCCCAGACCCTAACATTCCTAGTTGTTTTAAGCAGGTGTAAGGTGGATATTCCAGGAGAGATGCAGTGGTCAAACCACTTGGTTTTAAACAAAATAGAATTTATTTACACATGAACAAAAGAAAACCCAATTTAGAATAACATAACTATTTGAAAACCCAACCGACATGTTATCACAACTTAAGGAAGAGCTGTATTGATTTCCTGCAACATCCCATAAACATCCCCTCAGAAAAAAAACGTAAAATCAAATACAGGTTCTTTCAGGAGAGATGTCAGAGAGAGAGAGGATCAGCACGGAGCTATTTCTTTGAGTCTCCAACTAAAACTAATCCAAAACTAGACAAAACCCTGAACTGGGAGAATTGGCCACTCCCCTTTCATTGTACAAATGTTTAGAAAAAGCAACTTAAAAGCCTTTTAGGTAGATATTTCCAGAGATGTCAGAATCTCTGCCTTTACGACCCCTCTTGAAAAAAACTAAGGACAACATAAACATGTTAAAGGCATAACATCATCACATGCAGGATTGTATTATTTCACATAAATGTGTGTTAAACATCAATGTTAATCATGCAAAACTTCAGAATATCTACATATTTTATGAAAACAATCCTGTTCCACCCTTTGTTACCATTCACAAGTGGCAATAACCTCTCCCCATTGTTCCTTTCTCTGTTGAATATTAGGAATATGTCACAGTCAGGAATTATTGTGCAACCAGATTGCATTTATTCAGAACTATTACTTTAATTTGAAGTTGGATGTTGCTGACTAGGTCAGCAGTTCACACATTACTTTTCTTTTATTCATTTGTGGGAAGTGGGCAGTACTGGCTGGGACAGCATTTATTACCCATCTCTAGTTGGCCCTGAGAAGGTAGTGATCGGCCTTTGTTTTGAACTACTGCAGTCCATTTGGTAAAGATGCTCCCACAGAATAGAGATCAAACATTTAGGGCTGGATTTTACAAGGCCTGCCTGGCACATTTTTGACAGGAGGCAGCACTTAAAGTGCAGCTGATGCTCAGTCCATTATCTTCCTATGCACCAACAAGCTCACTGCCATAACACAGTAGATGGGTGGTTGCCAAAATTGGCATTCCACACAAAGTTCTGCCTTTGATTAATTAATAATGAGTAATGGCAATATAGGTCAAATGCAGAGCCATGTGAGAATTGAAAAAAAACCTGTCAGCGTTAATGTTCTCATAAACTTGACCTTGATCTAGTTGGTAATGTCCAAGGAATTCTGAAATACTGTCAAATGCTTGGTGAGTTGATTTTGCATCAACTGGCAGCACGCATTGTTGCCACAAAACATAAATAGCATAGCAACCGGTTGTTTAGGCTAATGAATCAGGTCGATTGCTATTTTCTGAATGGTGTCATGCTACTTAAATTCAACTAAGCAAGTGGAGTATATTCTGTCACACTCTGAATGTGTGCCCTGTAGGATGTGAAAACAATTGAGGAGGCAGTGAGGAAGCAAGCTTTAATGCTGCATTTGCAGCCCAGAACTGCTCCAATCCTTGCAGCAGACAATAGAGACAGTGACACACAACAAGTATGTAGGGTGGGTAGGAAGCAAAACTGTTTGTAAAGCAAAATTATATAGTATTACAATTGCAAAGTCAAATGAATTGCTATAACTTATTTAATGTCAGTTCCATAGTTTTACATATGTGGAGAAAGCTTGTTCTGACACTACAACAGGACCTATTTTAACTTGGTAAGGAAAAGGGCGTACAAGGGGCAAACAGTCACAACACTAACAATAGGCAACTTATGTTTTGGTAAGGTAAGAAACAGGAATTAAGTGGGCTCGGCAAGTGGATGATCAGAGGAGGAGACACTCTTTGGGCATATAAGGCTATTGTTATCATCCTGGCCTGCGAGGAAGATGTACTTTAAAAAGAAAGGCATGTTTGTTGACACCCGGAAGCATGTACAGTAACAGTAACCAAGTATCGAAAAACATTTGAATAAACTGATAAAAACCTGACAATATGTTTTTAAAAAAAAATAGGTGAATAAAGTTAAACAAAATAATTTTTTTAATTGTTAAGAACTGGCTTTCTGTTGCCCATGTGTAGGCTGAAAAAAAATTCAAGGGTGAGAACGTGCAGTCGGCATTCAGCATAGGATCGCTGGTGGCGGACATATTTTTTAACATAAAAAACTTACCTGGGCCGAATTATTGGTTACCATCAGCTGAGTGCTGAGAAGGCTTGTCATAGAAAGGCTAGTCAGCAAAGTTTTGGAAAGAATTCTGAGGGATAGGATTTATGACTATTTGGCAAAGCATAGTGTGATTGAAGGCAGTCAGCATGGCTTTGTGAGGGGCAGGTCAAGCCTTATAAATCTTATTGAGTTCTTTGAGGAGGTGACAAGACAGGTCGATGAAGGTCGAGAAGTAGATGTGGTGTATATGGACTTCAGCAAGGCATTTGATAGGGTTTCCCGTGGTAGGTTCATTCATAAAATCAGGAAGTATGGATACAGGGAGATTTGGCTATCTGGATTTAGAATTGGTTGGCTGACAGAAGGCAGAGAGTGGTTATAGATGGAAAGTATTCTGTCTGGAGGTCAGTGTCGAGTGTGGTCCCGCAGGGCTCTGTTTTTGGGCCTCTGCCCTGTGTAGTTTTTATAAATGACTTGGATGAGGAGGTTGAGGGGTGGGTAGTAAATTTGCAGATGGCACAAAGGTTGGAGGTACCGTTGATAGTATCGAGGGCTACTACAGGCTGCAGCGCGACATAGACAGAATGCAGAGCTGGGCTGAGAAATGGAAGATGGAGTTCGACCTGGATAAATGCGAAGTGATGCATTTTGGAAGGTCGAATGCTGAATATTGGATTAAAGACAGGATTCTTGGCAGTGTGGATGAACAGAGGAATCTGGGTGTGCAAGTACATAGATCCCTCAAAGTTGCCACCCAAGTGGATTGGGTTGTTAAGAAGGCATATGGTGTTTTGGCCTTCATTAACAGGGGGATTGAATTTCAGAGCTGCGAGGTTTTGCTGCAGGTCTACAAGTCCCTGGTGAGACTATACTTGGAGTATTGTGTCCAGTTCTGGTCGCCCTACTATAGGAAAGATACAGAGGCTTTGGAGAGGATGCAAAGAAGGTTTACCAGGATGCTGCCTGGACTGGAGGGCTTGCCTTATGAAGAAAGGTTGAATAATCTTGGCCTTTTCTCTCTGGAGAGAAGGAGGAAAAGAGGAGACCTGATCGAGGTATACAAGATAATGAGAGGAATAGATACAGTCAATAGCCAGAGACTTTTTCCCAGGGCAGGATTGACTGGTACGAGGTAACATAGTTTTAATATATTAGGAGAAAAGTATAGAGGAGACATCAGAGGTAGGTTCTTTTTGCAGAGAGTTGTGAATGCATGGAATGCATTGCCAGCAATGGTGGTGGAAGCAAATCATTGGGGACATTTAAGCAACTGCTAGACATGCACATGGATAGCAGTGAGTTGAGGGGTGTGTAGGTTAAGTTATTATATTTTACATTAGGATTAAACCTCGGCACAACATCGTGGGCCAAGGGGCCTGTTCTGTGCTGTACTTTTCTATGTTCTATGTTCTAAATGACATGCACATTCCTGAAAATTCATCAAGGTACATGCCATTAAGTTATCTTCCCATTCCTCTGTTGGAGACAACCTTCTGCCTGAAGACATACTTCCAAACATCAATAGACAAGAGCACGGAACAAACCTGGCCCCCTTCCCTTCATGACCCCCTACCCACTCCCATGCCCCTAATCCCTTCCCTGCTATGACTCCCAACCTCATGGTTCATGCCAGCTGCAGACAAAGGGAAAACTAGCAACATCTCTAGATAAGCATAGCTATCACAAATAAAGAACAACTAAGAGTTTCCATTGTGTTACGATGGAAATGTTTAACTATTGTTGCTGGCAAAAATCTCCTAGATTATAATTTTTTGTCATGCTATATACATTTACAATGTGTACTTTAGTAAAATAATTCGCCTGAAAATATTAAAAATATTCAATCCTCTCCCTAATAACATTGTGGGTCAATCCACAGCAAGTGGACTGCAGTGCTTCAAGAAGACAGGTCTCCACCACCTTCTCCAGGGCAGCAGGCAATAAATGCTGGCCAATCAGTGATTCCCATATCCCACAAATGAATAAAAATAAATAAATATGTACTAAAGTTTGTAAGTACATCTCTTCCAGTCTTCTTTGTGACAAAACAGTCTTTTAAACATTGTGAAATTCTCTATCAGATGACACTGCTGTTTTATATAGTGATTAAATTATAACTCATAAAGTTATACATACAACTCGAGAATACCAAAGGGCATGAGTGCTCATCCATTGGGAAGTTATGCAGTTGTAGCTGACATTCAGCTTCAATTGTCAACCTAAAAATAGTAAAAGCTCATGTTAAGTGTTGAAATAATTGAGGGGGCAGTCTCATTATGACAGAAACAGTAATTATAGAGAAATATATTCACCCATGTATGACATATATAAAATTATGTGTCAGGTGTGAATCAAAGACACAGGCATATGTATTTACACATGTAAGAAATGGAGACCAACAAAAATCATTTACTCAGCATACTTTATAAGACGCACAAAATATATTATACTTCATAATACAAGCTGTAGTGTTTTAAGCATGTAAAACTTATATGATGGAACATTTCAAATACTCATTAACGGTGAATATTGTTTAGATAAAAATAATACAATTGATGTCATAATACCATTAGCAGTGAATCACAGTAAGTGTTGTATTAGATTATCAAAGATAAATTTAGTTACCTTACTGATCTAATTTCTGAGAGTATTCCAGTGAAGAAAATCAGACTGTAAATATTCGCTTCAGCACTACCCAAATACCTTAATATGTTGCACATCAAGTGCATTTATAAATTCTTTAGAATTTAAATAAAATTGGTGTGCATTTAGAACTAACGGGGTAATAATCTCCCTAAATATCAATTTACAACAAGCAGCATACAATATTTCATTCATTATTATTTAAGAAATGCATTTTTGAAGTGATTGAATAATTCAGATCTATCTGATTTCAAACCAAAATATCGAACCAATGGCAAAATATTCATTGCTGTCTTTGGGAATTTGTAGCAGTCCTGGTTAGGCAGTGAGTGAACATCCTTACTGGCACCTAACTAATTAAAGTGCATTATAGCCCTGTCGCTCTCAGCATCATTCAATTGTGGTTTAATTATTGAATGATGTTTTTAATTAGCAAAGTTGTAGGAAAAAGCTATAATAGCCCAGAATTTGCAACCAAAATAACAGAAAGCTTAATTACACTCACTCTTAATCGCATAAATGATCCAATAGCTTATGGTCAGAAACAGATATTTTGTGAATTGCAAATCATCTCATTTCTGGACAAATTCTGATGTTTCACCATAAGCTTTGCAAAAAAAGACAACTTGTCCTTATGGTCCTCTTTACTTTTAGGAATATGCTGGCTTTGGAAAATTAAGCTGAAATTGAACATGACACAAAAAGTAAAAGCATATTTTGAGAACTGAAATAATGATGTGCTAATACTTAATGCCAAACAACCTCTCTGGTGTAGAAAGGAAGCAGTTTAAACTGTTGAGTTACAATCCTGCATACAATAAAGTCTCGCATAAGTCAAAAATTTCAAATTTGACTTCTTGTCTTACTTCACTTTCCTGCATCTTAATACCATTTTTCCCTTCTTTATTTATTTTTCTATATTTGGTTTGATTGGAATTAATCCAATTTCCTTTTAGTTCATTCCTCAGCTTCTTTCTTAATCCTTAAATCACATTAATTAAAAGGGATGGCACTGCTGGTCTTATTTATCACCAAGATCCCAGGAACTCTGTTGCTATTGCACTTCCAGCAACCTTTTTTTTTAACAAATTAAAACAAAAAAGGCAAAAAGTCTAACCGTTGATTCCTTACCCAGAAAAATCAGTGCCAACAATTTCAATAATGAGAAAGTGTAGTGGTATGGTTATGCATGTAAATAAGTTTTCGATGTACTTATAATGAACTTACATTACCAAATCAGCAGGGAGCTTCAGGAAATTCAGGACCAAAGTAATCAGATCTTGAAGGTTTGTTTATCAATTAATTTGATCATCATTAAGTGTTGCAAACTAGAACTATTCTCGTATCTCATGACAATAACATGATATTTACTGTCACTAAAATCAAGCGAATGAAAATAGTTGTGTACGATAACAATCTTAAAAGTGCCCTCAACTGACGTGAGGATTATGTTCATGCTTTTCTTATACTTAACCAAAATGTTAACAAGTTAGCTTAAATTACCTTAGCGTGTACAATATTCTTCCATCATTCCATATCCGAAGCATTCTATTTGGAGTCGTTATCCAATGGGCATCAGCCTTCTTGGAATTTCTAAAGAACGTGTCTGGTATCCAAATTTTGCCAACCATGTTGCTGTTGAGTCGGAGGACCTTCATCGTGCTATTAAATTTGAGACGTCTATCATACCATGTTTGGGCAAAAAATATGTCAATGGTATACTCCTGTTAAATGAAAATGAATCATCAATATTAATATACAGAGACAAAGTTTCAATAATGCATTTGATTATCCAAACGTTTAATTTTCTGAACAAAATACTCCCCATCCATGTCGTTCAGATAATTGCATACAAAACTTCTAGAATGTTATCTTTCACATGAAATTTTAATGTAAGCACTGTTAAATCATGGAGTAAACTCAACTGCCAAATAATTCAAAACAGAGGAGATAGCATAATGGGAATGTGACTAGACTAGTAACCCAGAACTCCTGATTCCTGAAGGAGGGCTCATGCCCGAAACGTTGATTCTCCTGCTCCTTGGATGCTGCCTGACCTGCTGCGCTTTTCCAGCAACACATTTTCAGCTCTGATCTCCAGCATCTGCCGTCCTCACTTTCTCCTAGTAACCCAGAACACCAGGCTAATGTTCAGGGAACATGGATCCAAATTCTATGGCATAACTTGAATTCAATTTCTAAAACAAAGACCTGAAATTAAAATGCTATTGATTGCTGTAAAAGCTGATCTAGCTCACTAATATTCTTTTACAGAAAACCTAAATCCTTACTTGGTCTGACCTCTATGTACTCCTAACCCATAGCATTGTGGTTGACTCTTAACTGGCACTGAGAAATTAGAGATGAGCAACAAATACTGATCTAGCCAGTACATGCAATGAATAATAATAAAGAAAAGTCATTGATCTGGAACAGTGATATGAATTATGTGCTGGGGCAGGTAGGTGGGGTAACGTGTTCTCCAGTGTAAATATTGGAGGTGAGTGCATCTCCCATGAGCTTTCATCCTGGGTTTTGGGCTGAGTGCCTTTTCATTACTACAACCCTCTTCAATCAGTTACCAGCAGCTCTACAGTACTGACCACACTGATAGGCTTAGTAATCACTGCCAGTGCTGCAGGTAGGACAAGGGGAAGATATGCTGCATTGGATCAGACCTTCAAGTAAGTTTACAATCTTGCCAAAGGCCAGACTCACAGGTCAAGTTTAAAGGGGTGGGAATTTCAGGAAAATGAATAGGCAGAGGGAAAATCATGGTGGTGGAGGATGGTGGATTGTGGGGGGGAAGAGCCCAAAATTGACATTCAGCAGTCAAAGAAGGCCTGCCCCTTCCGAATGAACATTTTATTGGCCTAAGCATACAGGGAAAAACAAGTCAAGGCGCATTTTGGGTGTTGCCCTTTCCTGGCATATTAAATCTGAATAGCACTAGGAAGAGGCCTTTAACTAGGTTTAATTGCCTAATTAAGGTGCCTTTACTGGACAGTGAATGAGTTGGTTTTATTTGAATAATAAATCTGTTGGTATAAGGCATAAAATGAGAATGACCTGGCTCTACAGGGACAACAAGTAGCAATCGCGAATGTACATGGTACTATTGTTTATACTGAGCTGCTATAACACTCGTGCCTTTTAAGTCGGATTCAAAGCAATGAGTATACTCAAGCTTTGTCTAGGTATTCATATTAAATCCAAATTCATTGACCAGCATCAGCATTACAGATGTTCCCTCAATTCTAAAATATTGAAAATTAATTATGCTGTGTGGGCAAAATTGACTGTATAGGTAACTGTGATATAATATATAAATACCATCTTTCAAATATGATATGGAGCACCTGCCTTCAACAATTTTAACAAAAACAAATCACACAAGAGTTACATCCCAGTTGTTAACAATTCCATCTATTTTTAACCATTCAGTGAGTGAACAAAGAAATTCCACATCCTGTCAATAGGGAAAGGTCTTCCTCCTGCTATTAACAGAAATCAAACTGGACAATAAACCTCTATAAGGTCACCCCTCGAACTCCTACGCTCCAATGAAAAATGTCCCAGCCTCTTATATTTCAAACATTCCATTCCAGACAACATCTTTGTAAATTTCTTCTGAACCAGCTTCAACTTAATATCCTCTCTATAACAGAGACATCTCTGGTAGCACTTCAGATGCTGAGAGGCAGGCACTGTCCCTCACACAATGGTGCTCACTGTGATTACCAACCCTTTTACTCGATAATAATTCTGTAGGTCTGTGACATAGCTTAGAGGAAAACTCTCTCCCCTTTTCACAGATAAGTTAATAGAAAGGAGAGCAGTTCCTTTTCCAACAGGCCATCACAAGAGGTCACATTATCTGACACAGCTAGCCTGTAAATAAATAGTTGAGAAAGAAGCTCATTGATCATCTGATCTCTGCAAGATTAAGTGCCACCATTTTTTCTGCTCCCTCCCACTCAAGGCCTGTACTCACTAACTCTGCTACTCCACAAATAAAAATTATGGATTACAACTTCCAGTATTTTATGCATCCTGTTAATTCATTGGCTCTCAACCACCTCATCCTCCCAACCCTATGAGCTTTGTATTCATGCACTGGGAACACCTCACTATGTCTCCTGCATTTCAAGAAACTGTTCTTTCATCTACTACCATCATATGCAAGCCCTTCCATTTATCTCACTATAGGGAAACCTGGCCCTCCCCCACCTTGGACTGATATCTTACCAGCACCTTGACTGACCTACCGGTGATTCCTGGACCATGTTCACCTGACCTGTAGGACTGACTGTGGCCCAACTCATAAAGTGCAAAGATGCAGATTCCCAGTTTCTGCCAGGTTGTAGTGCCTGACTGACTGTGGGCAACCCTCTAGTGGAATTGAATAAACCCCTTAACTGACTGTTGCAGTATCCTCGATGGGAGGTTGTCCCTCCTTCACACCAACAAGGACTGCTCCCCTTTGACTTTTACACAGTGCCATTTGCTTCAAGTTTACATTTACCCATACAATGCTGGCACATGCTGCTGGTCTGATTTAATGGTGCCATACAGCAAAGTGTCCACATGTCCTTCCCTGGTCTAATTGATCAAATGACTAGTCAGTGCTCGCCACCATCAAAAAACTGACTTCCGGTATTGGAAGCCAGGGAGGGTGGCAACTTGTAACTGAATACCAAAGACCTTCTGTATTTAAAAGACAATGCTAGCCACATCGAGGCTGGTAGCTTGTAGATCAGTTCTGAAGTCAGTGAGAGTGCTATAACAATGCAATGTGAAGTAAACAGAGGCTGGTAGCCTCCAGGTGAGCAGTAAAGTGAGTGGACATTAAGAAAGCAAGCTAAGAGCCATAAAATGTATCCGATGCAAATACAGGAGACATCTTTGCCCTGCGAGCAAAATGACATGGCAGAAGCATTCACGTTCTAAGTGTTCCTAATCTCCAAAGTGTTAAAGCGCTGAAGTGCCTCCTGAGATGCTCTGAGAGCAGGCATGATGATGTAGCAAAGCTGGTAGTTTGCTCATGCCAACATGCAATGGATGAAGTGTTGAGGAGGATGATGACCATGGATTAGGCAGGAATGTTGTGGAGAAACAGCTGGAGCAAACATATTACAGCTTGCAGCCACCAGATTCCCACACTGATTTATATGCCAGGCTTTTGCACTGTCTAGTTTTTTCCGCGAAGAAGAGGATAACAGGAGGTGACATATAAAAAAGGCTAGTTGGGCTTTAATAAGGTGCAAATGCATAAGCTTAAGGTAGTTACTGCTCAGTGGGCAGGTTCTGAAATAGCCATTTATGATTTGCAGTAAAAAAAGAAAATTTTTCACAATGCTGAGAATCAAATTTTTCACTCACATCGTACTTTCCCACCCTTAGTTTTCTCGGTCACACCAGACACAACAAAATTCTCCAAACAATAATATTAAATAAAAAAACAAAATTCTAGAATAGTATAATTTTAAGTTAACGTAATGTGTATTACCATTTTTAAGGAGTGCTGGTTTCCCAGTTATTGCATACACGTGATATGTTCTAGCTGGGTGTGATACATGTGTCAAAAGCACGTCTTCATTTCTGTCATTAAATCTGTTAGGTTGAGGCACCAAAAGGAAGAAATAGTTGGCCTAATTTACTGAACTAAAATGAAACAGGAAGATTTCTTAACAGGCAATGGAGGATTTTTCATAATATATTTTTCTTATGTTCTTTGTTTTGATTCATGGAGAAATTCTTGGTTCATTCTGAAAGAATTGGCTGGGAATTTGATCTGAATTAACTCATTTTGGCACAAGATATCTTCAAGAGATCGATGATGTTCTGAGGAGAGAGCTGGATGTTGTTCATAAGTATGATGAGAATTATTTAATATGTCTCACATTGTGAAGTAAGTGAAGTTCCGATCAGCATTAATGATCTTCACAGATGGCGAAAGCACAGAACATGGAGTGATTGCGAGTTATTTCAATAATGAAGGTGATATTTATTCTCTGCAATGATGTTTTATGTATATACAGACTGAGATTGTTAATTCCTTAAAATGAAATTTGCTGTAAAAATCCTTATAAATCTGTGAAGATATCCTGTCTGTGCATTTAGTTAAAAATTCATTTAAAATATTACATAAAATCTGTTCAAAGGATTTTTTTTTTAAATTCCTTCAAGTTGCTAGCAAGCCCAGTTTTTGTTGCCCATTCCTAATTACTCTTGAGCTGAGTTGTTTGCTGAAGCCATTTTCAAGGCAGTTAGGAGTCTGTGGGTCCAGTCACATGTTTGCCAGACTAGGCAAGGATAGCAGATTTTCATTCCTAAAACGATGATAGTGAAACAAATGGGTTTTTCACAACAATCAATAATAGTCCCATGGCATCATAACTGAAAGTACCTTTCAGTTCCAGAATTCATAATTGAGTCAGAGTCATAGAAGTCTACAGCACAGAGGTGACCCTTTGGCCCATCAGATCTGCACCAGTCAGAAGAAACACCAATACTCATCCCATTTTCTAGGACTTGGTCCATAGCCTTGAATGGAGAAAGTGAGGACACTGGAGAGTCAGAATTGAAAGTGTGGCATTGGAAAAGCACAGCAAGTCAGGCAGCATCCAAGTAGCAAGAGAGTTGACATTTCAGGCATAAGTCCTTAATCAGAAAATTGCTTTGACATCATAAGTGCACATTTTAATATTTCTCATACTTCATAAGGGTTTCTGCCTCTACCACCCTTAGGTGCAGCATGTTCAAGACTCCCACCATGCTGTGGGCGAAACAAGATTTTCCTCACATCCCCTCTAAATGTTCCACCACTCACCTTAAAAAGTATACCCCTTGGTCACTCCAACAAGAAAAGTTTCTCCCCGTCTACTTTATCAATGACGCTTATAATTTTACTATTTCAATTTCATTTCCCCCAGACTCCTCTGCTTCAAGGAAAACAACCTAGTCTATCCAATCTCTCTTCCTAATTAAGACTCTCTAAAAACTAAGAAACGTCTGAACAGATTCGGTGTAGCATTTACCTTACATGATTTTTTAAAAGAATGCCCGTGCAGGATATCTTCACAGGTTTGGTGACTTTTCCAAAGAATTTCATTTTCAGAAATTAACGATCTCATTCTATATATAAATACAAATTGCAGTGGGATTCTGATTGTCAATTTCTGATTGGTCATCAGTTAAACCAAATTAACATCATAAACTCCTTAATAGTTCTCACTAGCATCCTTCTTATCCAATGATTTTTTAATCCTGGCTCCACAACATCATTTTAGCATAAGGAGGTAGGCCTCAAGAGCTACCTGAGTCACCATCATGATTATACCTATTCCAATGATTCTATTAAGCACATATCCTATCCAAATAAGAAAAATAGCTGCTACATCACAGCTAGGAACACAAAGGTGATTATATAATGGTATGACTGTTCTCAACTGCAGTTAAAATCCAAGTAGAATTTTGAAAAGCCTGCTTAAAAAGTGATGCCTCAAGGACAGAGATTATTGAGTGCATTTGGATCTTCAGTGAAATGAGTCAATGTGTAGAACACAGATTGCAACTACAGTTGTTGAGTGGTCTCCAAATTCAGCCATTTCAGTAACAGCAAACAAATAAAACAGGACACCAAGTGCATCCTTACATGAAGAGGTAAAATCTCAGAGGAGTAATGCCATAGATACTGTTGTACACTTAGTGACAAATTACAAATTGCTTTTGCATTCTCTTTTGTTATGGATGAGATCAAACACCCTCAAAATATATCAATGAGATAGCTTAAACCCTAACTTTTAATTTTATTTGAAGGCAAGTGTAAGGCACTGTGTTCCAGATTTGATTTGACTGGTTCATGGCTGGGCTTTAAGCAAAACACACTTTATTCTTACAACACTAAGATACAAACAAAAAGAATTGGCATAACTTTAACTCTGCTGAAGTTTTTAATAAAGTAATATGTTGTTTAACTACTAATCATCAACTGTTCCAATACAGCAGCATACTATAAACACACCTTTGACAAAGCCAAATTCAGCTGAACAGATTTTCATCACTTGCTATCTCTACCGCAGACCAGGAGAAAGAAAAATTGAAAGAAACAATCTAGTAGCGGAGAGGCTAGAGCAGAGAAAGAACAGTATCTGTCAGCTTCAACAGCCATCTCCATATCCCAACAGGAAGCAAAATGAAAACTCTGGGTCTGTATGATGCTGACTCCACTCACTCATGTTTCTTTTGTCTAATTTTAAAAAAGACAAACACTCAGGGAGCTCAAAGCTGTTTACCCACTGTTTTTGAAGTAGACGTTCCTATACCACTGTGGCAATACTTCTCTGCAAAAGACACACAACAAAACAAATCTTTCTTAAAGGCACAATGCTGTCACACATGGCTGAAGGTACTGCCTTGCACAAACGGAATAAATGTTATATGCACAGCAACATCCTGGAAGCTATCCAGTGCTAAAAGGGCATTTCCTGCGTCCAGCCATAAAATTCACATGTGACTACATTGACACCACAGCAACAGGAGAGGTGGCCAGGTACCTAAACACAGACATAAAGGCCACATGAATCAGCAAATTAAACTTACCATGCACAGCAGAAACCATAACCACCAAAAGACAACATGTAAGATTAGAGTAAGTAGACTGCTACAGAGTCTTCTGCCTTCATCAGCAGGTCTCAGAGATGTTGTGTTATTGCTGCTTAGGATCCAATTCTCACCTTCCATGAAGTAGTTCTTGTATGAATGGCATACAAAAAGGAGAAGCTTTCCAGACAAAACCTCAAAAAGATGTGAAATCTTCAAAATATACGTCAAAATGTTTAATTGTTTGGGTGACATGGTGGCTCAGTGGTTAGCATGCTGCCTCACAGTGCCAGGGACCTGGGTTCGATTCCAGTCTCAGGCGACTGTCTGCGTGAAGCTTTCACATTCTCTCCAGGTCTGCGTGGGTTTCCTCTAGGTGCTCTGGTTTCTTCCCAAAATCCAAAAATGTGCATTCAGGTGAATTGGTCATGCTAAATTGCCCATAGTGTTAGGTGCATTAATCAGGGGTCAATTTAGAGTAGGGAAATGGGTCTGGGAGGATTACTCTTTGGAGGTTCGGTGTGGACTTGTTGTGCTGAAGGGCCTGTTTCCATACTGTAAGGAATTGAATCTAATCTAACCTTTTAATGCTTAGAAAGTCCAAAATTGTCACAGGGTTCAAGATTCTAATCAAATCAATGGGGATTTGTAGAAGTCATTCCAAGGGTTGAATAAAGTAGCACAGAGTAGAAAAAAACTGATTATGCCTGGACTAATCAGGTGATGCGATAGGTATCTGTAGTTGTGAGCTCCATCATAACCCACTCACAGCTTCACAGATTATCTCATCACTTTATGCTTCCATTTATCATATTCCACAGTTGTCCATGACACATTATCTATTTATATCATAAAACATCTTGTCAACCTCTTAATATTACATTATCAGAACAAATCTTCCCATAACATTAGTTCTGAACTACTGGATTAGCCCTATGTTTGCAGTTCCATGTTCTACTTTATCTCCAAATAATTAATAATGCAACCTTCTTTCCAAGTAATCAACTACAAATTAGATCTAGTAAACTGTGATAAAGATAATAATCAGAGTCTTTCAGCAAGTACTTTGTGCATTAATTAGAATGAAATATAGCTTTCATATCAAAACATTCCAAAACATTCCATAATGAATAGCCTTTCTGAACTAGCAACTGTGGATATGCTGATGAATGAAGAAAACTTGAACCAGTAACTTCCAACAAATAGCTTTTAATTAAAATTTTCAATTATATTTTGAGTAAACTGTTTGCCCAACCAGGTCAATAAACTCTTCTCCAAACAGGTACCCTTAACAAGCTGAAGGTTAGATTTCCAGCCTATTATTCCACACAGCAATTAAATAAGCCATTAAAAAAAATCTGCATTTAATGTTATCAACATTCTTAATATTTGTTACTTCAGATACCCAGACCTGATAAAGGGTATGTTACTTTACAGAACATTATTTTGCACTTCTTTGACAAAATGGTGCATTTATTATAAAATGTAAAACAAACTACATATTCATTTGTTATAAACCAATAAGCATCGGGCTTGGTCTTGAAATCTTGTAACAAGTGAAATGAACTTGCATTGCCCATACTAGGTGATGTTGCTTGCTGATGTTAATACTACTGATTTGCTTATGCTTATTGAAGGGAAAATGGAGGGATCCAAGGTATCCAGGGGACCACTTAAAGGTAAAAGCAATTTTTAAGGAGGAGGCTACATTTTGGTTGCAGACACAAAAAGAATTTAGTTCAGAAATCACCGAAAGAGGAAGCAAGTTGGCACCCAGATTTTCCTCAATTGAACATCAAAGAAATTCTCATTTTACGAGAGAGCAGGAAGATCTCCATGTAGCTTCTTCACAGAGAGAAAGAATTGCTGTGTATGCAAATATTAGGAGTATTGTAGCAAGGACCAAACTGCAATGCTGTCAAGAAATATATAGATCTAACTGGGGTTATTAAAGTGACAAGCTGCTCTCATTCACACATAGAGTATCTACAATATGGAAACAAGCCAATTGGCCCATCAAGTCTACATTGACCCTTTGAAGAGCATCCCACCCTGACCTAACCATCCCCATCCCACCCCAACTTTGACTACCCATCCACCCCCACCCTATCCCAGTGACCCTTTATTTCCCATGGATAATCCACCTAGCCTGCACATCCTTGTGCACTATGGGCAATTTAGCATGGCCAATTCATCTAACCTGAACATCTTTGGATTGTGGGAGGAAACCAGAACACCCACAGGAATCCCACGCAGACACAGGGAGGATGTATAACTCTACACAGACTAGCAGCTGAGGGTGGAATCGAAGCCAGTTCACTGGCACTGTGAGATAGCATGCCTGCTCAGAACATAACTATAACATTATAAGATGGTATTTAATGAAAACAATGGGGGTCACACTCATCAGTTGGTGACCCTGTGCGTGCTCTGCAGTGCCTCTTAAGGAATACCTGCTGAATGAAGTATTACTCAAGAAATCAACTAGACAGTGGTCAACCTTCCATGGGCTTCAACATCCTGGGTCAGATATCCCAACAATTGAGCGTTGCTAAACAACCAGAGGCCTGATGTTCTACAGAATGGCAGCAAAGCTGGACAGCACTGTCAACAGCCAAAACAACACACATCAAGCCCTGGTATCGTTGCTGGATTACAGATCATATTACTGATGACAGAAGGGGAATTGTAAGTTGCTGGCTGGTAGAGGACTGAGGTGCATGCATAAGTTGCTTAATAGCAATGGTAGGTGGGTGATTCTCTGTTGGCTTTCTATTCACCAAACTGTTACAACTCTACCACAGCTGGTCGTAAGTAACTCCGCATCATTTGCTTGCATAGTACCCACCAGGTGTAGGGGGAAAGGTGGCAGGGAACCCACCTGCCACTCTCCACTATCAAACCCACCATGGTGATGATATTAAATATTGCTTATTAATTATACATGGTAGAGACAAAGGGTATCCTCCTTCACTACCTCTTCTCCAATCACTGCAGTATTTCAAAGTCAGTTCCCTCTCCATGTTCAAATTTCAGAACTCTTACTTTCAAACAACTCAAAGTTCACATCCAGATGACCAGCTGTTCTGTCTAGCCAGCCACATTCTCCAAACAACTGAAGATTCTCACGAACACTTTCCCTTCCTTTTTGCCGGAAGAGATTGTACAGAACACAAGTGTGGAAACCAGAGAGAGAACAACCTGCCAAGAAGCTATCACTGCCCCTTGAAGACGGTACACTGGACAGGAGATGCCACATGTGCTATTTTTTATAATCTCAATTCTTACAACTTCCCTCACTCAACACACATTTTATGACAAGATACAGATGTTTTCAATACACATTCATTGCTTCTTTCTTTTCTCTCATGTTACATGTTAACCCTTCTACCTCTCTTTCATCTCAGCTACTGAAAATATCAATACCCCTCAGCTCGAGCAGAAGAAGAAGCCCAGCATTCCAATGAATGCATGGTCATTTGTTCTGACTTTCAGATTGCAGCTCAAATTTTGGCACGATTGGGATTTCACAGAGCAAGATTAAATGTGATATTGGTATTTGGTGATTTTCTAGTGTGCAGGAGCACAACCAGAAGCAGGACCTCATAAGCCAGATTGCCAGGACTGATGTTATATACAATGCTTTTGTAGCAAACACTGATGCTGGCTCAGAGGGTTGTACTGTTGCAAAAGCCTGATGGATATTGCCAAGACCAAGTGAGGAAGGGAGAATCAACTCTCCTCTTATTAAAGTTGGCTGTAACAAAGGTTTTCAATTATTTTTAGCACACAGCAAATCACACTTCAATTAAAATGTAGGTCGAGTCAAAATTAATGAGCCAATTACAAGGTTTCCTTCAACATGAACACAAGGAATTTTACTATTTACTAACCCCAAGAAAAATAACAAAACATGGTATCTAACACATAGAGGCACAATGTTTAAAAGGGTCAGAATAATAGGAAGTTTAAAAATATACAGTTTAAAGAGTTCTTAGAGTCCTTGAGGTTTTACAGTTGAGCCAGAGACTATCCCTATTTAATTGATATCTCATATCCACAGCATAAGCAAAATTTGCAGAATCCTTGTGTTCTCAGTGAATAAATGATCCTCCAGTTTGCTTTATCATTAATGCCTTTCAATACGGGAAGGAAACAGAAGAGAATAAGTCTTCCAGCCCTTACAGTAACAAAACCTTTTGTTCTTTCTCTGTTTGCTTCTTGGCCAAACAACCACTGAAACATTTTGCTTGTGTATTCCCAAGCCTGTTTTCAAAAGCTTTCCAAGCTGAACAGTTTCAGGCAACCTTCAATGTCCAGATTTTGCAATTTATCATGAAAGTGTAAATTATGCCATGAAAAGTGAGTTTTTAATGCCTGACTCAACTGGGCATTTTGACATCTTTTAATGTCATTTCAGTTTGGATGATTTGCTGGAAAAGCAACACATTTTTCAGTTCTGATCCTCCTGTTCCTTGGATGCTGCCTGACCTGCTGCGCTTTTCCAGCAACACATTTTCAGCTTTATTTCATACGAGTTTTCTAATATTGCCTTAGTTTGCGGTCAGTTGATTACTGTGGCCATTTGAAGTCCATGTTTCTTCCCTTTTAAGACTATTTTAGCCAATGAGGTTTTCAGGTACTTATATCAAATGATAGATTTTGAAAATTGACAGACCATATTTTTGCAATGATCATAACAGGCATGTGTCAGAAAAATGCCCTGTGCATTCAGAAGCCTGTGAGAAAGCTTGTTCATAATGTTGAGGAGCAAGGAGAAGCCAAAATTACTATTTTGCAGTTTTTGAAGATTTAGTGCACAGAGACTACTCTACCATGGACCAAGCAGTCAGATCCATCAATCCATTGGTGATAAAGCCACATATTAGCTTTGATGACTTCTATGGCTTCGTTTAACTTCTTTCAACAGTGACTGCCATTAAGGGAGCACTCTGTTGAAAGGGACTTTCAGGACATCACTTTATTTCCACATGTATTTGCAAAACTTTGCTGTGAATGATGGCATACCTGCTCAGCTAGCAGACATACCATCACTGCTAGTCAGTATCACACAACTAGTGAACACAAACTGTTGCAGCCCACACAAAGGTTGTTCAGCCTGAAGCCAAGCTCCATAAATCTAGAGATATTTGAGATCATCTTCCAAGGACAGTTGAAGTGTCCTCAAAGGAAGTTCTGAGGCCTTCCATCACCCAAAGTGTAGCCATGAGGAAGATATTTTTATAGGAGCACAGGGATAGGAAAATTAGCATACCTGACAGCTATGAAGGGGTTGAACATAGGTGATTAATCTTTTTTTGGTCAATATTCACATTCTTTGACAATATTTATTTGTTAAAGTTAGTAATTGTCCTTCCAGTGAAATGGAGGATAGGCTCATAATGTTAGACTAAAGGAATGTAATTGAATTACGGTTATAAGGAAATTGTATGACTATTGTCGAATACAAGACCTAATTAAGGTAAAGAGCTTCTCAATGCACAGGTCTCTGATTCCTCTGGGAGGTAGGAGCGGTATTAGTTGTTATATTATCCATTCACCATCCTCCATCGTTTTTCTTCTCTTCATTCAGTACTCATTGTTGTCTAGCTAATGGTAAAAGCTGCTTCATCAGGATATCAAAGTTTTTCAGATGCAACAGATGAAGACAATTATATACTCAGGCATATGCTGCAAAGCTCCTCAAGGACAAACTAGTTATCACACATGCTGCTTGAGTATTTCTTGATAAATGTTCCTTTAAATAGCACAGCCCTCATTCTGGGTTATGTTTTGTAGCTTTGTATGAAATGTTGGATATTACCCTTGCCTCCTAATTGTCAGCCTACAACTTGGTAGGTTGTTGGAATAAAGGTAGAACAGAGAATTGGCAAAAGATGAAGGAGTCATGACCAGTTTTGGGTGAGCAAAAACGAACCTGCCCAATGGCTGTTTATTGACAACGTCAGCTATACCTTTAAGGACTTGTACTCCTTTGAGGCTTTGCCAGGCCAGTGCAAAGATCTGTAAGAGCTTTATAGTTCCTTTACATAGTGACGGCAAAGGGTTTGCTTGACATTAAGCACTATGTTGCTCTGTATATGATGAACATATCGCAAATGAATCATTGAACATTGGAAAATTTAGAGTGGGTCCTTCGAGAGCATCTTTTATATCAAGTATTCTTAATTTTAAACATTGCTATGAGTGCAACATTGTTTTTAAATACTGAAAGTGTACCTCTGGTCAGAAATGTGCAAATGTTTCTTCCCTTTCCTCTTGGAACTTAGAAATATTAGTATCTGGAAAATGGATACTGCAAGACCAGATTTCAGGGTAGAAGTATACAAGTATACCAGTAGACTTGTCCAAGTGTGATGTACAGAATGATAAAAACAATGACTGCAGATGCTGGAAACCAGATTCTGGAGTAGAGTGGTGCTGGAAAAGCACAGCAGTTCTGGCAGCATCCGAGGAGCAGCAAAATCAATGTTTCGGGCAAAAGTCCTTCATCAGGAATACAGGCAGAGTGCCTGAAGGGTGGAGAGATAAATGAGAGAGTGGGGGTGGGGAGAAAGAAGCATAGAGTACAATAGGTGAGTGGGGGTGGGGATGAAGATGATAGGTCAGGGAGGAGGATGGGGGAAGGTAGCAAAGAGTACAATGGGTGGATGGGGGTGGGATGAAGGTGATAGGTCGGAGAGGAGGGTGGAATACATAGGTGGAAAAAAAGATAGGCCGGTAGGACAGGTCATGGGGAACGGTGCTGAGCTGGAAGTTGGAACTGAGGTGAGGTGGGGGAAGGGGAAACGAGGAAATTGGTGAAGTCCACATTGATGCCCTGGGGTTGAAGTGTTCCGAAGTGGAAGATGAGGCGTTCTTCCTCCAGGCGTCGGGTGGTGAGGGAGTGGCGGTGAAGGAGGCCCAGGACCTTCATGTCCTCGGCAGAGTAGGAGGGAGAGTTGAAATGTTGGGCCACAGGGCAGTGTGGTTGATTGGTGAGGGTGTCCCAGAGATGTTCCCTAAAGCGCTCTGCTAGGAGGCGTACAATCTTCCCAATGTAGAGGAGACCGCATCGGGAGCAACGGATACAATAAATGATATTGGTGGATGTGCAGGTAAAACTTTGATGGATGTGGAAGGCTCCTTTAGGGCCTTGGATGGAGGTGAGGGAGGAGGTGTGGGCGCAGGTTTTGCAATTCCTGTGGTGGCAGGGGAAGGTGCCGGGAAAGCAAAGATAAGAATCTAAAATGTGATATTTGATCAGTCCCTAAGTGCATGGGAAATATGAAAGTTCACCTTGAGTAATTGGCCAATTCTAGAATTTTGATTTACCTGTGCAACATTGTTTATTTTGTGTACTTGGATCAAAAGGGCAAAATACCCAACAAGCTTACAGGTCAAATGTGGATTGCAATATTATGTTTGAATCAAAGAATATCCCAATATTGTAAAAACTGATCCATACTTTTGCAAGAAACTCAAGAACTCGATTAAAATAGGCATTCAGTTGCAGATATAAAGCCACAGCATATTATCACACTGGAATGTAAAATTTACACATACAACATCAGTACATTCTGCCTTGCATCAGTGACAAAAGAACTATTGATATTGTCTCTTTGAAAAAATATCAAACAGTCTGTGCCCAATAAACAAGACATGGACAACTTTCAGCCTAGGGTTGATAAATGCCAAGTACATTTATACTCCACAAATGTCAGGCATTGATCATCTCCCCTTCACATTCATTACCATTAATGTTAATATAGAACATAGAAAAGTACAGCACAGAACAGGCCCATTGGCCCACGATGTTGTGCCGAGATTTAATCCTAATGTAAAATATAGTAACTTAAACTACGCACCCCTCAACTCACTGCTATCCATGTGCATGTCCAGCAGTCGCATAAATGTCCCCAATGACTTTGCTTCCACCACCGCAGTTGGCAATGCATTCCATGCATTCACAACTCTCTGCATAAAGAACCTACCTCTGACGTCTCCTTTATACCTTCCTCATAATATCTTCAAACTGACTTCTCATACCAGTCAATCCTGTCCTGAGGAAATATCTCTGGCTATTGACTCTATCTATTCCTCTCATTATTTTGTACACCTCAATCAGGTCTCCTCTCTTCCTCCATCTCTCCAGAGACAAAAGTCCAAGCTTATTCAACCTTTCTTCATAAGGCAAGCCCTCCAGTCCAGGCAGCATCCTGGTAAACCTTCCTTGCATCCTGTCCAAAGCCTCCATATCTTTCCTATAGTAGGGCGACCAGAAATGAACACAATATTCCAAGTGTGGTCTCACCAGGGTCTGGTAGAGCTGCAGCAAAACCTCATGGCTCTTAAACTCGATTCCCCTGTTAATGAAAGCCAAAACACGATATGCTTTCTTAACAACCCAATCCACTTGGGTGGCAACTTTGAGGGATCTATGTACTTGCACACCAAGATCCCTCTGTTCCTCCACACTGCCAAGAATCCTGTCTTTAATCCTATATTCAGCATTCGGGTTCAACCTTCCAAAATACATCACTTTGCATTTATCCAGGTTGAACTCTATCTGCCATTTCTCAGCCCAGCTCCTGTTTATGTCGCGCTGCAACCTACAGTAGCCCTCTACACGATCGACAACACCTCCAACCTTTGTGTCATCTGAAATTTACTAATTCACCCCTCAACCTCGTCATCCAAGTCATTTATAAAAACTACACAGAGCAGAGGCCCAAGGACAGAGCCCTGCGGGACCCCACTCAACACTGACTTTCAGACAGAATACTTTCCATCTACAACCACTACCAGCCTTCTGTCAGCCAGCCAGTTCTGAATTCACGCAGCCAAATCTCCCTTTATCCCATACTTCCTGACTTTATGAATGAGCCTACCATGGGGAGCCCTATCAAATGCCTTGCTGAAGTCCATATACACCACATCCACTGCTCAACCGTCGCCGACCTGTCTTGACACCTCCTCAAAGAACTCAATAAGATTTGTGAGGCTTGACCTGCCCCTCACAAAGCCATGCTGACTGCCTTTAATCACACTATGCATTGCCAAATAGTCATAAATCCTATCCCTCAGAATTCTTTCCAAAACTTTGCTGACCACAGATGTAAGACTGACTGGTCTGTAATTGCCAGGGATTTCCCTATTACCCTTCTTGAAAACAGGAACAACATTCACCTCCTTCAATCTTCCATTACGACTCCTGTAGAGAGTGAGGAGGCAAATATCCTCGCCAGCAGCTTAGCAACCTCCTTTCTCACTTCCCCAGAGCAGCCTAGGATAAATCTGATCTGGCCCTGGGGACTTATCAATCTTCATGTTTTCCAAAATTTCTAGCACATCAACTTCATCAATCTTGATCTGGTCAAGACTGTATCCCAGCTCCTCTAAGTTTTCATTTACAACAAGTTCCCTTTCCTTGGTGAAAACCGAAGCAAAAAACTCTTTTAGGGCTTCCCCTATCTGCGAATATGATTGGGCTCACCACTGACCAGAGCTACTGGTCCACTGCAACTAAAACAATAGGTCAGATTTTGAATATTTTGCAGTAAATAATATACCTCCTGATTATTAATTATATATTACTTGTGTTTGATTGTATTTTGGTGGTAGGCATTAACTAGGGATTCACTTGGACCTCATTAAAATTGAAATTGAAATTGTTGAGTGAAGACAGATAATGTAAACCTTTAAATAAGTCTTACAAAAGTGTGTTAACATTTTTCTACTTAGTTAAAACTAGCTATTTTCTTTGCCCACTAATCTTCTGCATAGGATGGCACAGTGGCTCAGTGTTTAGCACGGCTGTCTTACAACACCAGAATCCCAGGTTCGATTCCAGTCTCAGGCAACTGTCTGTGTGGAGTTTGCACATTCTCCCTGTGTCTGTATGGGTTTCTTCTGGGTGCTCTGGCTTCCTCCCACAGTCCCATGATGGGCAGGTTAGGTGATTTGGCCATGCTAAATTATCCATATTGTTAGGTGCATTAGTAAGAGGGAAATTGGTCTGGGTGGGTTACTCTTCGGAGGGTCGGTGTGGACTGGTTGGGCTGAAGGGCCTGTTTCCACACTGTAGGAAATCTAATCTATTCCATTCTAAATTAAATCCCCAAAACCATTTCACCATCTTTAATACCTAAGTCAGAGCTAAAATAGAATACCCCTCACTTTCTGGATAAGAGCAGCTCCAACAGTCAAGAAGCTAGACATCATCCATGACAGCCCCCTTGATTAAAAAAATCTATCTACCATTTGAAGATTCAGTTGGACAGAGGCTGTGGTGCATGTCATCTAAAAGTTGCACTACAATAACTCACTAAGGCTCCTTCAACAGCACGATCCCAAAACTCTGCTATCTAGGCACATCAAAACACCATCACTTGCAATTCCCCCTTCAAGTCGAACGTTATCTTGATTTGAAACTACATCACCATTCCTTTATTGCCTCTGGGTCAAAGTCCTGGAATTTTCTACCCAACAATAATGTGGCTGCATCTATAGTCTTGAATGATTCAAGATGATGGCTTCCCATCTCAAAAGCTTTTAAGAATGTACAATATTGTCCTTGCTAATGATACCTACATTCCAATATCAAAATGAAAACAGGAATATAATATAGGAAATTATGAGGCAATACTTAGGAATAACTTAAAACAAAATATCATATACATGGACATAATCTACAAAATGTTTTGATCCAAAGAGATCTAAGTGTTCCACATGAATCACAAAGTGTTAGTTTACAGATACAGCAAGTAATTAGGAAGGCAAACAGAATGTAAAATTTATTGCAAGGTAAATTTTTCTCGAAATATACAGGGTGTTTGTGAGACTGCACCTAGAGTATTGAAAACAGTTTTGAATATATTTGTGTAGGAGGCAGTTCTGAGATGGTACATCAGGTTGATTCCTGGGATGAGGAAGACCTCTCGGAAAGATTTCAGTGTAGACCCAATTTGCTTATTTAAGTTGAAAAGAATGGGAGGGAATCTTATTGAAACATAAGGAATTCTGATAGTGGGGCTTCACAATGTAAATGCTGAGAGGCTGTACCTCCTCTTGGGAGAATATAAAACTAGTGGGTACGTTTCAAAATAAGTGGTCTCCCATTTAACCTAGAGGAATTTCTTTTCTTGGACTGTGGAATTTTCTAACCCAGAGGGCAATGGAGAAGCACAGAATATATTCAAAGCTGAGTTAGACAGATATTTGATCTAACAGAAAACTCAAGAGTTATGGGGCATGCAGTATAGTGGAGTTGAGATCAAAATCAAATTAGCTTGTTTTACTGAATGAGAAGTCAGGTTGAACAACTGACAAGCCTGCTCTTATGTTCTTACAATTCAAATTGTTAAAAAAAATTGCAGTTCTAAATCTTTCAGAATTTAACATGATTAAAATTTCAGAACTCATACACAAACATTAAGATTAATAATCATATTACTTACCATATTGATAGCATTCACTGGGCCAATGCTATTTATATACATGTCAGTTCCAATTATCGTTGGCTTCACTGGAACAAAACATTGTAATTTATTAGCATTTGACTTCTTTTCCAATTGCAAGTAAATATAATTTTGAAAAATATGAAATTTAAGTCAACAATGAAACATGCATAAATGGAACTCACGTCCACCTACCTCCTATGTCAGGCCTGAGTTTATTGTCATACCCTTCCAATAAATTGTTTAAAATAAGAGTAACATCACTTTCATAAACTTTTGGTGTCAATACCCAAGTTTTGTTAAGTATCAAATCTTCATAGTCTTCATCGTCACTTTTTCCCAAACTTAATAAATTGAAAGAAAATATACAAAAAAGAAAAAGACATTTTTCAAAAGAAAGATACAACTAGAGAAAAATATTATTTTGTAAGAGACTTTCTGTCACAAACCAGTTATGTCAGAATTTCTTCCCACAATTTTCACATTACATCTGCTTTATCACACAATATATTAACACAGCCAGAACAGACAGGAAGAGTAGAGATAAGTGAGAATGCAACCACTGATGGTGAGATTGTTCTTAAGGACTAATTCATTTCATATTCAAATTACAACAGAGAAATGGTGCATTCAATAATTTAATGTAGAAGAGCTAGAATTATGACATGAGATTTTTAAAAAATTGTTCACAGAATGTCATAGAGTTTGCCAGCAATTAGTCTCCAACCCAGATTTTAGTTTAAATGTGTTCCTGGGATGTTGGCATCACCGGCTGGGTTAACATTCCTGGTGGTCGTGGTGAGCTGCTTTCTTCAACCCCCACTGTCCTTGAGTTGTGGGGATACTCACAGTGGTATTAGGAAGGGAGTTGCAGGATTTAGACCTAGTGACTTTTATGGAATGCTGATATAGATATTAATACATGGACATTAAATTAACATTTTATTCCAGAAGGTGGTCCAGCTGAGCAGCCCTTGGAATAAGGTTTTCTGATGTGATAATTGGTCACAGACAGGACAGTTTGGCTAAAACTAGGGCAGGTAAGGAGACCCTCAGATTGAGATTACAGGACTGTTGCCTTCATAATTACCTAACAGATTTGAAATTCTTTCAGGCTTGTTTAGTTGTAGAATCAGTATCTAGATATTTTGAAGAGATGGATTGATTCTTGAGAAGTAAAGTGGTGAAAGGTTAACAGAGGTAGGTAGGAATGTGGAGTTCAAATTACAATCATACAAGCTACATTCTTATGCAATGACATGGCTGGTTTAAGGGGCAAATGGCCTATTCCTATTCCCATGTGGTGCAGTCTGCTTTGCTGCGAGGACACCAAATGCAGGTTGGGTGATGCCTTTGTGCTCCACCTTCCTTCAGTCCACAGGTATAAACCTCAGCTTCCATTGGCTGACCATTTTAATTCTCTACCTTGCTCTCACATTGGTTTCTCCATCTTCGGCTCACATCAGAGTTTCAATGAAATCTGAATGTAAACTAGAGGAACAGCTTCTCATATTTCAATTAGGCACATTACAAACTTTATAAATATCATGGAGTTCAGCCTATATCAAACTGGATCTGTCTCCTATCTTATTTCCCTTCTGTGCATGCGACAATATTAACCTTGTCCTTTCTTATTTTTGCAGCTGGGCATTACTTTCCTTCCTGCAACAATTTTTGACATATCTTTGATTTCTTTCCTTTGCCTGACACTACTTCTTCTCTCCCACCTTTCACTCTCTCTCAGACTTTCAACTGATTAACAAAATAGAAAGTGCAGCAAATACTCCTCTGGTCACAAAACGTCTGTTGAGAGAAACAGGGATCTGGATTTTCCATTTCCAAAATCGGCACTGCTGCCCTCCCTCACTTACAGAAAATCCAGCATGATGACATCAAGTCAAAAACCCAAGATTAACACACTGATTTCCCATTCCACTTCTTCATCATCTGATGTGATAAAGTGGGTAGGTGAACATGGGAGGTCATTCACTGGGTAGTGTCCTGTACCCATCAGGGGTACACCCCCAAGATGAAATCTCCACTTTGTGCCTCCCATCCGGGTCAACAAAACCATTCTCCCAAATCTATTGCAAAGGTACCAGGTACATCCAGGTAGCCAAAGATCCTACATTTACCAGAGAGTGGAAGCCATTATTGTTTTCCCCTTGGTGCTGTTTTCACTGAGGTGCTGCTGGGAATGCTAGAACTACTGGCCAGATTAGCCAGCAGCTCTCGAGGGCAGTACATCTTAGACAGCAGAGTGAGAGGTACCACGATCCATCTATTCAGGCCATCCACAGCATGTTACCGTTGCCTTTAAGATGGTTGCTTCACAACCAATCTTTGTATGTGCCATCTTCTGTCAAGTCCAGCCCAAATTTTAAGTTCAAGTCAATGATCTTGCAACAGAAGGTTCAATTAACATTCAATAAAAGTCCCACATAAGACATTAGGTAAAATTAAAGCACATGGAATTGAGAACTAGTTAACAGACAGGAAACAAACTTGTAGTAAACAGATCTTTTTCCAGGGGCAGGAAGTGACTAGTGGGGTACCACAGGGTCACCAGCTATTCCCCATATATATCAATGATTAAGATGAGGGATCTATATGTAATATATCCAAATTCACAAATGAAATAAAGCTGTTGAGAGGGTAAACTATAAGGAGGACGCAGAGATGTTTCAACATGAATGAGATGAGTTAGTAAGCAAATAGAGTATACAGTGAATAAATTAGAGCTTATCCACTTTGGTAGCAAAAACGGGAAGGTGAAATTGTTTGAAATGGCAATTGTTTGGTAAAGAGAAAGGTATAATGAGATGTGAGTGTCCTTATACACTAGTCACTGAAAGTAAGCATGCAGATGCAGCAGCTGGTGAAGAGGGCAAATGGTTCATTGGCTCATCATGAGACAATTTGAGAACAGAAGCAGGGATGTCTTGCAGTAATTGAACATGGCCTTGATGAGGCTACACCTGGAGTATTGTACATTTTTGGTCTCCTTATCTGAGAAAGGGATGTTCTGGCTGTGGAGGTAATCAAAGGTTTACCACATTGATTGCTGGGATGACAGGACTAATGAATGAAGAGAGACTGTATCAGTTAAAACTATATTCATTGGAGTTTAGAAGAATGGGAGTGGGGAGGTTAATTTCAGAGACACCTTTAAAATTCTAACAGGACTAACAAGGTAAATATAGGAAGAATATTCCACAATGAGCAGGAAGTACAGAACCAGGGTTCACAGTTTAAGGATACAGGATAGGCCACTTAGAACTGAGATGGGGAGCAATTTCTTAACCCCAAGAATGCCGAGCCTGTGGAATTCTTTGCCACAGAAAGCAGTTGAGGTCAAACATTGAATATTTTCAAGAAGGCAATAGATACAGTTCTGAGTGCTAAAGGAATTGAAGAGTATTGGCAAAACAGGAATAGGGTACAGAGTTGGATGATCAGCCATGATGCTTTTGAATGGTGGAGCAGGCTAATAGGACTGAATGGCCAGTCCAGTATTTTCAATTTCCCTGAGTTTATGGAACAGAACTCTTCCCTTTTCTTCATTTCCCAAACTCTCATTTGACCTATAAAATGTTATATTTCTAACATTTCCTTCTTCTCATAGAAGCAAATCGACTTAACATTCACTCTGCTCCTTTCATCTGTGGGTTTTTTATGTTTTATATTTATTGCTGTCTCTCTTAACAAAACATTACTATTTGGATATATTTCATACTGACACATAAAAGTCCTGCAAAGTATTACTAACTACCCTATGTGATTTCATCCTCATTTCTGGGTGTATCTTTTCCACTGACAGGTCAGACTCACCACAGGTTAGGAGGCAGATGCCTTGGCAGTCATCCACATTGATTCTGGACCCCATGAAGTCTCATGGCATTAAGTTAAATAGTGCTAATTGTCACTAATGCCATTACTTCTGCTGCTCTACCTCAACTGATGAATCAGTACTCCTCATGTTGAATACAGCTTGGAGGAAACACCGAGGTTGGCAAGGGCATGGAACATATTGGGGGCTGGGGGGTTGGGAGCGCAATGTGTATCACCAAGTGTGACTCAATAGCACCACCAGCAACAAGCTGGCTCAGTCCTAAAGGATACACGTGCTTTATTGGATTGATGGCAACTGGTGAGGAAACCAACAAGAGAGAAAAAATAACTTTGTCCTCATCAAACTAGCTTTTGCAGATTCATTGTGACTTGATTTTCACATCCTCCATCGTAATGTATGGCTATACCATCATGCTGAATTACTTTGAACATCCAACAACTCAAACCTGGGGATCTATGGGGCACCGTGGGCCACAAACAGCATGGCTACAATGTGCCCCTATTCCCCCATTACTGTTAAGCCAGGAGATCCATATTGGTTTAATGAAGTGTGCAGCAGCAGACATTCATAAAATAATCGATGTTATTCTGGTGAAGCTACAAAAAATAACTGTTTGCATGCCAAGACAGTGGAAGCCGCATGTAATAAACAGCATTATGTGATTCCACAGCCAATGTATGAGATTGAATGGGGCAGGACTGCAAGGCTTCAGTCATGAATGACAGTGGATAATTAAACACGATAGAAGGGCTACAGCACACCAAATATGATCATGGAGGAGTTCAGCACATTGGTGTAAAAGACAAAGCAAAGTATTTACACCCATTTTCATTCAGAAATGTTGAGTAGATGATTCACCTCAACTTCTCTCAGGTCCTCAGCATCACAGATGTGAGTTTTCAACCAAATCATTCATTCCATATGATATCAAAAATTGGCTGAGGCTATGGACCCCGGGAACATTCTGGCGTAGATGCTGAAGACTTGTTCTAGAACTATTCATTCACTTAACCAAGCTGTTGCAATGCAGCAACAGTACTGGCATCTATGCAACAAATGTGGAAAGTTGTCCAGGTCTGTTTTGTATACATAAAACAAAACAAATCCAACCTAGCTGAGTATTGTCCTGTCAGTCTACTCTCAATCATCAGCAAGGTGACAGAAAGGGTCATAACAGTGCCACCAAATGGCTTTTGCAGAGGAATAAACTGCTCACTGACCCTTCAATTGGGTTCCACAAGGGACACTTAGCTCCTGATATCAGGATAGCCTTATTAAATCATCAACAAAAGTGATGCACTCAAGCGGTGAATTAAGATGACTGCTGTTGACATCAAGGCAGTATTTTACTTAGAATGGCATTAAGCAGCCCTGGCAAAACTGGTGTCTCCATTTATTGAAGTCATTCCTAGCAGAATGTAAGATGGTTACAGTTCTTAGATGGGAGAGAGCTTGGTTCTAGGATATCACTATAGGAGTTTTTCAGGACAATGTCTGAACCTGGCTATCTTTAGCTGTTTCATAAAGTAAGTGTTTAACAGAATGGGACCATTCATATCTGTAACGTGGCTAGAAGAGTAGGTCAGAAGGTAGGAATTCTGTACTGAGCCAATCACCCCACTTCCACAAGCCTGGAATACTATCCACTTGCCTGGATGGATGTAGCTCCAACAACAATCAAGAAGCTCAATACCATTGAGGACATAGCATCCTGCATGATTGACATGCCATCCACCATTTTCAACATTCAAACCCTCCAACACTGATGCTCAGTGGCTATCATCTCACCAAGGCTCCTCCAAAGGCAACCTACTACCTCTACCACCAATAGGGACAAGTGCAGTAGATGCATGGGAACACCACACACAATCCTGACTTGAAATATATTCCTTATGTGTTACTGGGTCAAAATCCTGGAATTCACTACTTAACTGCATTGTGAATGTCCCTACACCCTAAAAAAACTTCAGCAACTCAAAAATGCATCCATCACCACCCTTACCAGCTTAATTAGGGATTTGACAAAATAGTTGGCAATCCTCTCATCGTAAGAGCAATTTCTTTTAAAAAATCACTTACTACGCTGAATTTCAAGTGACAACGGAAGTTTTAAAATTTTTATTTTCTAAATTAGAATGGAAGTCTTGCATTTCATATAACATCTTGTACAACCTTAGGAAATCTCAAAACACGATACAGCCAGTGAAGTGTAGTCGCACGTCTGATGTTGGAATTATGACAAACAGGTTATGTACTGCAAGGTCCCACAGACAGAAATGAGATAATGAGCCGATGATTCAACTGTAGTTGAGGAAAAGATTTTGATCAGGACACTGGAGAAAATTGCTGTTCCTCTTTGAAATAGTGCCTTATGTTCATTTATGTCCATTTGAAAAAGGAGAGATGAGGCCACTGTCAAATGTTTCATCCAAAAGGCAGCACCTTGGGATGTTTTCAAATCTCTGGTGTTGGAGTATGTAATTGCCATATAAGGTGTAAATTTAAGATGTGGGATAGTCAGTGAATAGGTAATATTGCCTTTCTCTGCATGCTTCTATTTATTAAGATTAAATGACTATTTAACTGATTTGATTTGAACAGAGTTTAAAGATAGTCTCACTATATGAACTTATTACAAGTATGTAATAGTCATTGAATTAATTGTATGCTAGAAATAAACTACCTTCTCCATGCTTGACAGGCATCTTGATGTTAATACTTCATTAAACACAATTTAAAATGACCAGAAAGCAAAGCTTGACATATATAAAAAGAATTTCAGGATTAAAAATCAAATCATAAGTCACAGTCTAAAGAGAACACAAATCAGTAATGAAGAAAGCAAAACACTGCATTAGATGGTCTGATATTTTTGTAACGAGATGGATGAAAATAATATAATTAGTATTTACGATACATTAATACTTTTCTATTTTTTGAGCATTGCTCAGTGCATAATCTTGGACACTATTTCCATATGATCTTCTTTACTCAATTTAAGGAAAGCATTTCAAAATATGGTGTAGGACAAGGGGAAAGCATTTTTGAATTATCTTTTCTCCATATGTGGGACTATTATTTTATTAAATGCATATATTATCTGGTTTTAGGCCATGGATTCCCAATATGATTGAGTCCAATTGTATCTAGTAAAGCAACTTTTCTGATTTCATCCAATCAACAACAGTATGACTAGTGTTTAATTGAAAAGTAACATGGCATTCTCTTCAAGAGGCTTTGAATTCATTGTTTTTGTCATTCCTTGCTGGCCCCTACAATAACTGCCTGAGCAATGGCTATTTTAGCGTAGTTGAAAGAGACCTACTTCTTGTCATCTTTGTGTGACTTAACTATGACATGCAATTACAATGTTATTAGTCAATGTTATTTGGTATCTGTGTTCTGTAACTGGACTGGAGGGGGGGGGGGAATTTGTGTCACTTTGCTTTTCAAATGCTTCTTCTTTAATTGTTGTGGGGCAGACACACTTAAAGTAGTTTATCTCTCAAGCATGCAAAGAAACCAGAGGCAACATTCACCAATCTCATTCTCCAACCCCCACTATTGATAAACATGGGAATCTCAAACATCCCAAACATGGAGATGTCATGACTCAGTGTTATTCTTGGGATACTATTAATCCAGAGAGTCAACTAATGTTCTGGGACCTTGGTTTGAATCTCGCCATGGCAGATCGTGGAATTTGAATGTTTTTTTAAATCTGGAATTAAGAATCCACTGATGATTTGTTGACTGCCAGAAAAACTCACCTGGCACACTAATGTCTTTCAGGGCAGGAAATCTGCCATGTTCACCTGGTGTGGCCTACACAAGACTCTAGACTCAGCAACGTGGTTGACTCTCAGCTGCTCTCTAAAATAGCATAGCAAGCTCCTCAGTTCAAGGAGCAAGGGACAAGCAATAAATTCTGGCCAGCCAACTGTGCACATGTCCCACAAATGATTTGTTTTTTTAAAAACTGCAAATTTCTAAGGATAGTAAACCTGTATTCTACTTTAGTCACATTTATTTAAAAAAAAAGACTTTGCAGCACTTTTTCATCTGACGTTTCATTATATTGGGGGCCTCTGTGCAACCTGGATTGAAGGAGACGTTCACTGCACGTATACAATCGTCAAACAAAGCATTTACATCTCTGTGAGTGTCTGGGCGTCTGTGTAGGCAACTGGGTGTAAGTATGTATACTACAGTACACAGTTGTGTGTCGTGTGTAAGATTGCTCTAAATCTGCCTTCATTTGAGAAATTCTTTATTTATGTGCAGCGTTGGAGAGGAACTATGACCTATATAAGAGGACATGCACGTCCCTGGAAAACAGGGAACAGAATGCTGCAACAGAAAACCTTTAAACGGAACCTAGGGGGCTACGATCGAACAGCACCATCCTTTCTAGCATCCTATACAAACGCTTCATGTCAATCCTTGTTTTAAGCAAAAAAAAACAGATGAATGCTGTGTGATTCATTTTCCACCATACATATGAACAATGAAATCCTAATTGTGTCCAAAGGCAAAATGATGGACAATATCGAAATAAGGGTCGTTGCTATACCTATATAACAGTCACAAAACGACGTTTAAATTTAAGCAGTTCTGATGACCCATTACAACGTAACTATGTAACACCTGATAGGAAGCTAATGCATGCCTGTGTGATGAGGAATGCCACCAATGCAGTAATCGCTGATTACAAGAGGGAGAGAAAGAGTTCCAATCTGATTGTATTTCCAAGACGTTAATACACATACAAAATGAAAGGCAATTTCCAAAAACTTACCAGGATGGAAGACACGCGATCAGAAATGTCCAGAAGACTACCTTTCTGAGGAATGAGACGCTGATTGACACGATGGGACATTGGAGATGTATTTTGCGAGAAGCCATCTCTCGTTTCATCTGTGTCGTCGACTCGGTCCTCTCTCTCTCACCGTGAATATCCACACAGCAACATAGCAGCACGAAACAGCTTGCACTTGATTGTTGGCGAGCAGCAAGCGCTCGGCAGCCTGCTGAAAGGCAATTGGAAACGTCAGATCAGACAGTCCAACCGTCTCCCGGGCGAACCATGACACAATTACAATTGGAACAAGTCGAGAAATAAGTTTATTGCGTTTTTAAACGTAGCACTGTCATATAATTGTTGTTGCAAATCAATCCGAGAGTCACAGTGCGATAGTTAACCCACTGGAAAGCACCAAGGCATGATTCTCTGTTATGCTTTTAGAAATAATGTCTTTATTAGAAGTGTATATTTACCTTGACTCCGGATTTCTCTTTGGTTTGGAATTGTGATGTTAGTTCAGAAATTAAAGGAACCCTCCCTTTGAAACCAATCACATTCACGATTTGTGGTTAATATATCGTCACAGTCGCCAGTATCGTCGGAGAAGCTGCTGATCTGGCTGCTTTTTTTATATCGCTCGGTATTGCACGTAGCTGCTCTATCTGTAATGGATGCGTTTCCCAGTGAAGGCTAAATAGCGAGGTAGAGTGAGAGAGAAGTACAGAGGGCGAAGTGTGTCATAACAACCTCTTGTAATCCAAGTTTACATATTTTCTAATCAACGTGCTCACAGATGTAATGACACACCCCGAGAGAAGGTGGGACTTGAACCTGGGCCTCCTGGTTCAGAATTGGGATACTACCAATGCACTATTAGAGCCTATAATCCAAGTTGAAACTGACGTTCCCATTGCCGAACGATCCCATCCCAGAAAGGGTCCGGAGACAGGCCGGATGGAGGATTTTGTTACACACGATAATTCAGGATATTCCCAAACACAATCACTGCAAAAAAAAACGAGTTTTAGTCCAATTATTTCCGTAAACGGATTCGCACTTCAGTGGTCTAACCCTTTATTGACTGACGTCCACTCCTTGGCAATGGACAATTTTAAGTCAAATACTATTATGTCTACCACATGGCTGTTCCAATGTCAGACACGAACTAAATGAGAGTTTAGTTGTCTGGAGCTGATTCTATCCGCTCGCCCCAACCACTGCTTGTTTTCCAATAAACCTATTCAAGTTGAGCTGCTTTTCAGTCATGAAAATACATTCCAAGGCTTTACTGATTTTTAAGTTAATGTGTTCACTACAATAACAGTTGTTGCTATCCACGACCTCAGATCACAAACTTCCAATGATCACCAGGGATGAATAAGTTGTATTCCTTTATTTAATTTTAATTTATTCAATTAAATGCTCCTTTTAGCTTAAGTTGCCACAGAAAGAAGCTGATGACATACGTTTTACAATTTTCACAAGGAGTCCCGGTTTTTACATACATGTTTCAGTGTGGAGCTATGGATTATGATGGTGAAGACTTCAACTTTCTGTCATACCACTAACCCAGAGTATCTCCTGCTCTTACTACCTAATGATGTGTGCTGGAAGAATTTACACATGAATATATTCAATCTGTTTCATTGGGAAAGTAACAAACTTCCTTACCGATCTAGTCCTTGGATAAGATTCAAACCCAAAATTTCCACCCCAGAGGCAAGAACATTGCCAACTACAGTGTAAACCTCCATGATGACATCTAGAATATGACTAACAAATTCTTCATCAATGTCCGCTATTCCTTCACCATTAATATGTCATCCTATCTATGTGAAAATCTCTTGTTCAAGACCCTAAAACTAATTTTAAAAGAGTAGCACATTGTTACATACTTCTGTGTTATGTTCAGTTGCCATGAAGAGAAGTGAAGATGGAACTAGATTTGAATGATTTGCGATGAATTACCAGTTCCACGGATTTTTAGGCACCATCCGCAAAGACTGAAGCATGAACGTGTAAATGAGGTAGAAAATACATATCACATGAGACAGTAAAAAAATTGCAATGTTAAAGATATGAATTTTTTAAAAATGGTGGAAACAATCAGTAGGTTTGGCAGCATCTGTGGAGAGAGAAACAGAGTTAATGTAATCACATTGGATTTTAAAGATAAAATCCAATCAATTGATTGGGTTAAATTATAAAATGGGAAGGGTAGGTTTGAATGAGTTATGCTTAATAATCAAACCCTAAGACTTTGTTTATTGTTGTCACATGCATTAAGATACAGTGAAAAGTGTTGTACAGACAGATTGTAACATATAAAGTGCATCAGGGTAGCAGAATAGAGTGCAGAATACTGTTTTACAGCCATCGAGAAACTACAGAGAGACAGAGCGAGAGAGAGATCAGAATTAACATTTGAGAGGTCTATTCAAAAGTTTGACAACAGCAGGGAAGAAGCTGTTCTTGAATCTGTTCATACGTATATTCAAACTTTTGTATCTTCTCCTGGATGGAAGATGGTGAAAGAGAGCATAACTGGGGTGGGAGGGGTCTTTGACTTTGTTGGTTGCTTTCCTGAAGCAGTGGGAAGTGTAGATGGAGTCAATGAATGGAAGGTTGGTTTGCGTGATTGGGTGGTGTTCATGACTCTCTCTAGCTTCTTGTAGTCTTGGGAAGAATGATTGCCATACCATGCTTGATGGATCTAGATTGGATGTTTTCTATGGGCATCTATAAAAATTGGTGAAAGTCCTTTTGTACAATTTTCTTAGCCTAGATGCCCAAAACGTCAACTCTCCTGTTCCTCGGATGCTGCCTGACCTGTTGTGCTTTTCCAATGCCACACTTTTCGACTTCAATTTCCTTAGACTCCTGAGGAATTAGAAACATTATTGTGCTTTCTTGACCATTGTTCCAATGTGGGTGGACCAGGACAGATTGTTGGTGAACTGGCAGCGTGTGTTGGTACCTGGGACTTCGATGTTGTGGCCATTACAGAGACATGGATAGAGCAGGGACAGGAATGGCTGTTGCAGGTTCCAGGATTCAGATATTTCAGTAAGAACAGAGAAGATGGTAAAAGAGGGGGAGTTCTGGCATTGTTGATCAGGGACAATATTACAGTTGTAGAAAGGATGTTTGGGGGCTTGTTAACTGAGGTAGTATGGGCTGAGGTTAGAAACAGGAAAGGAGAAGTCACCATGCTAGGCGTTTCCTATAGGCCTCCAAATAGTCCCAGAGATGTAGAGGAAAGGATAACAAAGATGATTCTCGATAGGAGTGAGAGAGGCATGATAGTTGTCATGGGGGACTTCAACTATCCAAATATTGACTGGGACCACTACAGTATGAGTACTATAGATGGGTCAGTTTTTATCCAGTGTGTGCAGGAGGGCTTCCTGACACAGTATGTAGACAGGCCTACAAGGGGCGAAGCCACTTTAGATTTAGTACTGGGTAACCAGCCTGGCCAGGTGTTAGATTTGGAAGTAGGTGAGCACTTTGGAGACAGCGATCACAATTCTGTCAGGTTTACTTTAGTGATGGAAAGGGATAGGTGTACTCCACCGAGCAAGAGTTACAGCTGGGGGAAGGGAAATTACGATGCAATTAGTAAAGATTTAGGAAGCGTAGAATGGGGAAGGAAACTGCAGGCGATGAGCACATTAAAAATGTGGAGCTTATCTGTGTCCTAGATAAGTATGTACCTGTCAGACAGGGAGGAAGATATAGAACACGTGAGCCGTGGTTTACTAAGGAAGTGGAATCCCTGGTCAAGAAGAAGAAGAAGGCTTATGTTAGGACAAAATGTGAAAACTCAGTTAGGGCGCTTGAGGGTTACAAGGAAGTCAGAAAAGACCTAAAAAGAGAGCTCAGAAGAGCCTGGAGGGGACATGAGAAGTTGTTGGCAGATAGGATCAGGGTTAACCTTAAGGCTTTCCATAGGTATGTCAGGAATAAAAGAATGACGAGAGTTAAATTAGGGCCAATCAAGGATAATAGTGGAAAGTTGTGTGTAGAGTCAGAGGAGATAGGGGAAGCACTAAATAAATATTTTTCGACAGTGTTCACTATAGAAAAAGAAAATGTTGGCGAGGGAGATACAGAGATACTTGTGTCTAGACTAGAAGAGATTGAGGTTCACAAGGAAGAGGTATTAGAAATAATGCAGAGTGTGAAAATAGACAAGTCCCCTGGGCTGGATGGGATCTATCCTAGGATCCTCTGGGAAGCAAGGGAAGAGATTGCAAGCCTTTGGCATTGATCTTCAAATCATCATTGTCTACAGGAATAGTGCCTGAGGACTGGAGGATAGCAAATATGGTTCCCTTGTTCAAAAAGGGTAGTAGAGACAACCCTGGTTATTACAGACTAGTGAGTCTCACTTCAGTTGTTGGTGAAGTGTTGGAAAAGGTTATAAGAGGTAGGATTTATAACCATCTAGAAAAGGATAATCTGATCAGGGACAGTCAGCACGGTTTTGTGAAGGGTAGGTCATGCCTAACGAATCTTATTGATTTTTTTGACAAAGTGACCAAACAGGTAGATGAGAGTAAACCGGTTGATGTGGTGTATATGGATTTCAGCAAGGCATTTGATAAGGTTCCCCACAATAGGCCATTATACAAAATGCAGAGGAATGGGATTGTGGGAGACATAGCAGTTTGGATCAGTAATTGGCTTGCTGAAAGAAAACAGATGGTTGTAGTTGATGGAACATGTTCATCTTGGTGTCCAGTTACTAGCGGCGTACCGCAAAGGTCGGTGTTGGGTCCACTGCTGTTCGTCATTTTTATAAATGACCTGGATGAGGGCTTAGAAGGGTGGGTTAGTAAATTTGCGGACGACACTAAGGTCGGTGGAGTTATGGATAGTGACAAAGGATGTAGTAGGTTGCAGAGAGACATAGGTAGGATGCAGAGCTGGGCTGAGAGGTGACAAATGGAGCTTAATGTGGACAAGTGTGAGGTGATACACTTTGGCTGGAGTAATCGGAATGCAAAGTACTGAGCTAATGGTAGGATTCTTGGGAGTGCAGATGAGCAGATAGATCTCGGTGTCCATATACACAGATCCCTGAAAGTTGCCACCTAGGTTGACAGGGTTGTTAAGAAGGCATACAGTGTTTTGGCCTTTATTAATGGAGGGATTGAGTTCCGGAACCAGGAGGTTATGCTGCAGCTGTTCAAAGCTTTGGTACGGCCACACTTGGAGTATTGTGTACAGTTCTGGTCACTGCATTATAAGGATGATGTGGAAGCTTGGAAAGGGTGCAGAGGAAATTTACTAGGATGTTGCCTGGTATGGAAGGAATGTCTTATGAGGAAAGGCTGAGGGCCTTGAGGCTGTTCACGTTAGAAGAAGGTCAAGATGTGACTTAATAGAGACATACAAGATAATCAGAGGGTTAGATAGGGTGGACAGGGAAAGCCTTTTTCCAAGTAAGGGGATGGCAAACACGAGAGGACACAACTTTAAAGTGAGGGGGGATAGGTATAAGACAGATGTCAGAGGTAGTTTCTTTACTCAGAGAGTAGTAAGGGTATGGAATGCTTTGCCTGCATCGGTAGTAGATTTGCCAAGTTTAAGTGCATTTAAGTTGTCATTGGACAGGCATATGGACGTACATGGAATAGTGTAGGTGGAATGGGCTTCAGATTAGTATGACAGGGTGGTGCAACATCGAGGGCCGAAGGGCTTGTACTGCACTGTAATGTTCTATGAATATGTCTATCACCTGAAGGAACTTAACACTCTCGACCACCATCACCTCACTCCACTTCCTGAAGGTCAATGATCCGCTCTTTCATTTTGCAGAAATTTATGGACAGATTGTTGGCTTTACACAATGCCACTGAGCACTCAATCTCTTTCCTGTATTCTGTCTCATTTTTGTACATTCATACTTTACAAAGATATAAACTGTGATGGTTGGAATCTAAAAATGTCTTTGTTCTTTTTAAATTGATTAGCCTTTCAATGAATATAGACAATCAAGATCTAAACACAATTAAGTCAACTATTTTTTGTGACCAAGATTGGGAACCAAATATCCAAGGATATTTGCCATTTAGGAGGAATAGGCAAAAAGGAAAGAAGGAGATGGAGTGCCACTCTTAATAAGGGAAGTGATCAGGACGTTTGTAAGAGAGAATCTTAGATTGAAAGATCAAAATATAGAAACAGTTTGAGTGGAACTAAGGACTCACAAGTGATAGCAAATATTGGTAGAAGTTGTTTATATGACACCAAACCCTAGTACAAATATTGAGCATGATATAAATAAGGAAGTCAGAAACACAAATAATGTAAATAATGTGAGTAATACAGTAATAATGGATGTTGTCCATTTCATGTAAACTGGGAAAATCTAGAGTGGAGGATGAATAGAATGAGCATTGAGTTAGGTTTCTTAGGGTACTAAGAATCAAAAAGAAGTTATTTCCTATTTTTTCCCCATTTCCATTTAAGTTAGATGTTAGTTTCATGATCAATTAATTAGCAGTTAGTATTGGTAACCTATTAATCCTATAGTAGATCCTAAGAGGTTACAAAAGGGTGATGCAAGCTAAGTTAATTGTCAATAAGGTGAGGAGCAAAGCATATTTTCTGCTCTGAAAGAACCTGGGCAATATCTGAGACATATTTGTTGCTGTGACACATGAGTGTGTATTGGCATGGCACCGCTGTTGCTTCTCACCATGAAGAATGACTGGTTAACAGAAGGCTTTTTCTGTGATCAAGTATTGGTGTATAGATCTGTTGTATTTGGTGTAAAGCTTTTGTACATGGATGGCCTTGTTCATTGTTCTGTGGGATGACATTAATACTGGCTGGAACAGGATTAGAGAAGTTCAGCTCATTGGGCCTATACGTGGGACTGAGGAAACATTGACCTTACAATGCCCTGAAACTTACATTTACTTTCATCAGAAAGTATGTAATTTTCTCATCAATGATAGTGAGTAAAGCACCTGATTCAAAACCTCATCTCTTTGTTGAGTTGTCATATTGGCCTTGCCTGTTTCAAAATATCAGGAATTACATAATTAGCATGTTATATTACAGCTTAGGAAATTACTTAGAAGGCAAAAGTACTTTGCCTATGCAGATAGGGTATTTCTGATAAAAATTAATTAATCTGAGACTTGACCTCTGGTTTCTGTCCATGAATGATCCTTGACCATGATCTGCTAAGCATTTCCAGCATTTTCAGTTTCCATTTGGCTGTGAAGCAGTTATATATCAAAAAAACAATCAGCTATGATGTTCTTATTTTTCCTTTTGCAAACAGAAGTGATCAAATAAGCCGACTTGTTTGAAGATCAAACATTGCATTCCAATCAGGCAACATTGTTGACCTCAGTGCATGATAGCACAATACAAATAGGATGTGGGCAGTTTTAGATGCAACCAAGCTTGTCATTGAGACAAATTCCATTCAGGCATTCCATATGGAACAGAAAGTGCTTTCATAACACTGCATGGTGGCCATGAGCAAGATGTTCATCAGACCTTTAAGTAACCAACACCCTCAGACAAGTGTTATGTGTTAGTTTAAAATTTGTCCAGTTTCAAATTATAATAAATTATAATAATCATTGAGTGTCTACACATTTAGAGAAGACCTGACTGCTAACATTTAAAAAATAAAAGTTGTTAGGTAAATTCTGCTCTGCAATATTATTTGTCCTTGTCCTTTGATTAACCTGTCAGCAGAGGAAAATATGCAAATTCCTGTCAAAAATTTGAATCTAGTTAAGTCAAAGCTTATTTAGCTAAGCTTTATTTGTTGAACTTATTTGCATTGTCAAGTTCCTGGCCTGTCAGGACAGGATGTAATTTCACATAGCACAGTTTCAATTATTGTTAAGATACCTGCTAATCTGGCAGTTTCTTTTCATTATGGGCTTGTGTTTAAAAATAAAAAAATCTAAGGGCTTATTTATGTCTAATGTTTTGAATCAGTGTCAAGTTATCATTTAAGCAAATTATTATCTTTTATTGATTTAACTTCTGTGTAAATTCTTGTTGAAAACAATTCACAACTTAACTTGAAATATGTGGCCTGCTGCAATGATGTGGGATCTTGATGTCATTGGCTGGGTCTGCATTTATTTCTCTACCTTGTTGCCCTTGAGAAGGTGGTGGTGAGCTGCCTTCTTGAACCATTGCAGTCTGCTTTGATGTAGTGCACCTTTTAATACCATTGGAGAAGCGCTTCTACGTTTTTGCCCCAACGAGTATTGAATATTGTGTAATCATCGGTGAACATCCCCACTTCTGACCTTATGATGGAGGGAAGGTCATTGATGAAGCAGCTGAAGATGGTTGAGCCTGAGGATGGCCTGCAGAGATGTCTCAGAGCTGAGATGATTAACTCTCAACAACCACAACTCTTCCTACATGCTATGTATAACTTCAGCAAGCAGAGTTTTCCCTGCTGATTCCCATTGACTTTAGATTTTTGAGGGCTCCTTAATGCTACACTCAGTCACATACAATCTTGATGCCAAGGATTTATACACCTAGTCCAGTTAATTTTCTGATTAATGATAACCTCCAGGATGTTATTTAGTGTGGGATTGATTGATACTAATGCCATTTACTGTCAGAGGGCAGTGGTTATATTCTCTCTTATTGGAGATGGTCATTTCTTGGCACTTGTGTGGAATGTGTATTAGTTGCAACTTGTCAACTTGCAAATTGTCAACTCTCTCACCTCATCCCTAGAATTCAGCTCTTTTATTGATGTTTGAACCAAGGTGGAAAGGAGGCCAGGAGTTAAGTGGCCCTGGCAGAACCCAAACTGGGCACTTGTGAGTAGGTTATTGCTAAGAAAGTGCATTGATAGCACTGCTGATGATCATCAGTAAAGTAATTATAGGTATTAAGAGTAAACTGAGAATAGTAATTGACTAGGTTGAATTTGTCTTCCTTTGTGTACAATACATACTTGGACAACTTTCCACATTGTCAGATAGATGCTAGTGCTATACTGCAATAGCTTGGCTTGGGGCACAGCAAATTGTGGAGCATATGTCTTCAGTACTATTGCAACAAATGGTGTGAGGGTTCACAGCCCTTGCAACATCAGTGGGCGGCACGGTGGCACAGTGGTTAGCACTGCTACCTCACAGCGCCAGAGACCCGGGTTCAATTCCCGCCTCAGGCGACTGACTGTGTGGAGTTTGCATGTTCTCCCCGTGTCTGCGTGGGTTTCCTCCGGGTGCTCCGGTTTCCTCCCACAATCCAAAAGATGTGCAGGTCAGGTGAATTGGCCATGCTAAATTGCCCGTAGTGTTAGGTAAGGGGTAAATGTAGGGGTATGGGTGGGTTGCGCTTTGGCGGGGCGGTGTGGACTTGTTGGGCCGAAGGGCCTGTTTCCACACTGTAAGTAATCTAATCTAATCTAATCAATGTCTCTTGTCATTTTTGATGTCATGTAGAATGAATCAAATTAGCTGAAGACTGACAATTGTGATGCTGGGGAACTCTGAAGAAAGCTGAGATGGATCATCCACTCAGCACTTCTGACTGAAGATTGTTGCAAATGCTTCAGCCTTGACTTTTACACAGTGCTGGGGTCACCTGTTATTGAGGATGGGAATGTTTGTTGAGTCAACTCCTCCAGTCATTAGTGGCATTGCAGATCTTAAATCTGATCTGTTAGTTATGGAAACTCTTTGCCCAGTGTATCACTTTCTGGTTACACTGTATGCCGCACAAGTAGTCTTGTTTTGTAGCTTCACCAGGTTGACACTTCATTTTTGGGTATGCCTGGCTGTCTTTCTGAATGCCCTCCTATATATATTGACCCATATTAGTGACAATGAAAAAACATGTTCATAGAGTTCATGCAGTGCCAAAATACCTACACAATTCAGGTCTTACACTAAAAGCAGTATGATTATCCATAATGTCATATGACTACCACACCCAAGACAGATGTAGCCAGTGATGTTAGCTGGCTGTCACAGGACAGGCTGCAATATATGTCTGCAAGTACAGATAGTGTCACCACATTGCATCTCTTTAAATGACACATTCTTTGCGCGACCTACAGATGGTGTTTACAGCATTCATGACCCTCTCAAAGCAAAGTGCGCATTTTCCAAACAATCTACTCATTTCTTGGGAAACGTTATTGACATAGTTGGGATAAAGCTGGATCCTTAGAAGACAAAGTGTTGCCTACTCAAAAATTGGTTCAGTAATAGAAAGGATTTCGAGATATGGTGAACTAATTGTCAAGATTTTTGCCTCACTTGGCAATATGATGGAATCCTTCAGACAACACACAAAAAAACCAAAATATGGTGCTGGGAAGACATGGTGATATCTGTAAATTCTGTGCCATGACAATCCATCCTTCCAAACTATTATAGTTACAAGTGCTTCAGCTACGAACACTAGAACAGAGCTCTTTCAAGAGCAAACAGATGGGTGTTGGAAACTGGTACTCTTTGCCTCTAAGATATTATCCGACATTGGAGATAAACGTTGCTGTCATAAAGGAGGTGGCTCTGTAGGTCAATGGGCTTGCAAAAAATTTCCAGGTCTATGTCCTTGCTTAAATGGACAAAAAACTATTGGTCTACCTGTTAAATGACAAAGAGTTAGCAACAAAGCCTCCACAGATACAATGGTTTAAAATGGATGCAGAGGAAACTGCAAATAACAGCAGTTATTTCTCTCTAGAAAAACTGTCAATAACCTAACAATATCTGATGAAGAATTTACTGGTTAATTTGAAACATATACTCAGGCGACAGTGACAGAGTAGTCAGCAACCCAAAGGCTCAATCAAATCTGAAATGAACAAAAAAAATAGATCTAGAAAATATTGCCATTCACCTAAATTGTGGCAGACATTGGCAAGGTAAAATGTCCAGTGCGTTGGCTGTGAAGACCTGTTTTAAGCAATGACAGTATTTTACCATCATAAATGACTTGTTGGTACTTGATAATGAACTGGACGTTGCATTTTCACTCAGAGATGAGATCTAGGCAAATTTTCACCAGGAGCACGTGGATATTGCAAAGTGCAGAGCCTGGATTAGGGTGGTGGCCAGGGACATCAAAACAACTAACTTATGCTATTAACAGGCCTGAACACAAGGAGCAACTGATCTGCACTACGTTCTCCACTAGACCATGAGAATGAAGAGGAACTGACTTTTTTGTACTCATTCTTGGGAGATTGGTGTCTCTGGCTTGCCAGAATTTATTTCTCATCCCTAGTTACCCTTGAGAGGGTGGTTGTGAGCTGTCTTCTTGAACCGCTGCAGTCCACATGCTGTAGGTTGGCCCACAATGCCCTTACAAAAGGAATTCCAGGAATTATACCCAGTGATAGTGAAGGAGCAGTGATGTATTTCTAAGTCAAGATGGTGAGTGACTTGGAAGGGTACTTGCAGGTAGGGGTGTTCCTATCTGTCTGTTGTCCTTATCATTCTAGACAGAAGTGAACATGGATTTGGAAAGGATGTCTAAGTATCTTTGGGTGAACTTCTGTAATGCATCTTGTAGTGCATCCTCTACTGTGCTACTGAGTGTTGATGGTAGAGGGGTTGAATGCTTGTGGATGTGATGCCAATCAAATGGGCTGCATTATTGTAGATGGTGTCAAGATCCTTCAGTGTTGTCGAAGCTGCACTCATTCAGGCAAATGGGAAATATTCCATTATACTCCTGACTTGTACCTTTGCAGATGCTGGACAGGCTTTAGGGAATCAGAACGTGAGGTACTTACCACAGACCTGCTCTTAAAGCCCCTGTGTTTATATGATTCTAGTCAATGGAAACCCAGAGGATGTTGTTCGTGAGGGATTCAGTGGTGGTAACTGTCAAGGATTGATGGTTAGATTATCTCTTATTTGAGATGGTCATTGCCTAGCATTTGTGTGGTATGAATGTTCGTTGCCACTTGTCAGCCCAACCTGGATATTGCCCAGATCCTGTTGCCTTTGCACATGGACTGGTTCAGTAACTGAAAAATCACAAATGGTGCTGAACATTACGCATGATTGGCAAACATCCCCACTTCTGACCTTATGATGGAGCGAAGTAGCTGAAGATGATTGGGCCGAGGATACTATCCTGAGGAATTCCTGCAGAGATGTCCTGGAGCTGAGATAGCTGACCTTCAATGACCATGACCATCTTCCATGTGCCATTTATGGCTCTGACCAGCAGAGAATTTGCCCCAATACTCATTGATTCCAGTTTTGCTGGGACTCAAGAAATTTCTCCTCATCTCAGTTCTAAAGGATCATCTTCATCATGAGGCTGTGCCTCCAGGTCCTAGTTCTCCTACTAATGGAAACATCTTTTCCACATTCACTCTATCCAGGCCTCTCAGCGTTATGTAAGGTTCAATCAAATCCCCCCAGTCATCCTTCTAAACTCCTTTGTGTACAGACCCAGAGTCATCAACTACCTCTTTTATTCCTGCGATCATTCTTGAAAACCTCCTCTGGATCCCCTCCAAAGCCAGCATGTCTTCACTGAAATAGGAGGCCCAAAATTGCTCATAGTATTCCAAATGTAATCTGACCAGAGCCTTATACATCCTTAGCAATGCTTTTGTATTCTAGCCCTCTCAAAATGAATGATAACATTGCATTTGCCTTCCTACCTGATAACTGAACCTGCATGTTAACCTGAGGAGGGTCTTGAAGTAGGACTTTGTGCTTCAGTTTCTGAAGCTTTTCCCTATTCAGAAAATAGCTATTCTTCCTACCAAAGTACATAACCTCACACTTTTCCTCATTGTATTCCATCTGCCACTTCTGAGCCCACTCGCCTAGGGTATCCAAGTCCTTCTACAACATCTTCACCTCCTCAACACTACCTCTCCTTCCATCTATCTTAATGTCATCTGGAAACTTCACAACAATGCTTTCACTTCTTATGTCCAGATTATTAATATACGACAAGAATATTGGTGATCCCAACACTGACCCCTGCGGGACTCCACCAGTCATTGGCTGCTATACTAAGAAAATGACCCTTTTATACCTACTCACTCCTTTCTGGCCAGTCAGTCAATCGTCTATCCATGCTTGTCCCTAACACCATGGGCTCTTATCTTATTTAGCAGCCTCTTGTGTGGCACATTGTCAAAGGCCTCTGGAGATCCAACACCCTTCAGGAAGTAACAATTTTAAAAATAAATTAATTCTCAGTATATAGTCCCTTGACTCACTTAGACAATATCAAGACTCAAAGAACATTTATACACTGCCACCTTCTCTCTAGAACCTGGCCTGACATAACTCTCTAACCCATTTCTTGGGCAATATCAAGAGGTACAGAAAGTTTATTTTTCTTATGTATTTTTCCATGGGTTATCGGTATTATTGGCAAGGCTAGCATCTCTAATTGCCCTTGACTGACCAGATTTCTAGGCCATTTCAAATGGAAGAGCATGTGTGGGCAGAAAGGGCAGAAAGAAAATAAGAACTAGGAGCAGGAGTAGGCCATCTGGCCCTTCGAGCCTGCTCTGCCATTCAATAAGATCATGACTGATCTTTTTGTAGACTCGGCTCCACTTACCCGCCCTCAGACCTTTAATTCCTTTACTGGTCAAAAAAAATCTATCTTAGCCCTATCTTATGTTATTGCCAAATAAAACTTACAGGGCTTACAGCTTGTTACTGGCACCTTGATGGATATGATCAGTAAAGCTGTACTGTGCTCTTTTATCACTCTGATGTACCTTTTTACGTGCAATGCCATTGACCTATTTATTAAATGCACAAGTGATTATTTCCTACATACTTTCTATATACTTCTGATTTCGTGTTGGAGCTATTTTTTCTGCCAATTTCTAAGGCAAACCATTCCATTTGTTCTCGTCTATACCTCCTAGTCCAATATTCAGATGTTACTGTCACAGGTCTGAAGTACCTAAATATATTGCTGTGATCCAAATCCCATTGAAAGCACAACAGTCTGAGTTATCTGGTCACCCATGAAACAGCTCCAAATTATAGAACCATACAGTTATATTGCACAGAAACAGACCCTCAGCCCAACACGTCTGCACCAACTAGAAACCCAATCTGATCTAGTCCCTTTTGCCAGCATTTGGCCCATATCCTTCTAAATGTTTCCTATTCATATACCCATCCAGATACCTTTCTAAATGTAGTAATTATACCCATCTCTACCACTTCCCTTGGCAGCTCATTCCATACACACACCACCCACTGCGTGAAAAAGTTAGCCCTCAGAACCTTTTTAAATCTTACCCGTCTCACCTTAAACCTATGGCCTCTCACTTCTCACCCTTGGCTAGTCATCTTATTATATTCCAATTCCAAGATGGAAGAACCATAAATCCCATTACATCAATTGAGACCATTAATAAACTCAGCGTTTCTCGGTGTTGAAGTGATATTGCCAATTACCAAAGAGTATATCTTTTAACTGGAGACAACTCTATAAGTCTCATAACTGTATACAGACTTTTATCTTAAAACAGCTAGAAGGTAAATACAGTTCTTTCATGCCTAGAAGCTGAATTTAAATTCAAAATAGGATAATTTTACGTGAGATGCATTTAGACAATTTCAATCCAGGCACTTTAAAAGTATGGACCTGCAGAAAGAAAACTGCAGTAACCTGCTAATAAATTCAGAATGGCTGGCAATTAGCTCATATACAAAATATAAAGTTTGTCATACTTGTGGAGAAAGCAGTGTTTCTCTTATGTTAGATTTGGAGAAGAAAAATGGCAACTTATATGGCAAAATCAATGCATTAACATTCCAATGCACTTATCAGATGCAAACTTTAAATCTGAGATGCAGAAGGAGATAACAAAGTGGGTGACCAAATTCCTGGTCAGAGAGATAAGATTTAAAGATTAACTCAAATCAGCAAAGTGAGTCAAAAGAGGGAGAGATTTATAGAAGGATGGAAAATAAGAGTGTGATAGGCCATTCGGCCTTTCAAGCATGCTCTGCCATTCAATATGATCATGACCGATCATCCAACTCAATGTCCTGTTCCTGCTTTCTCCCCATATCCTTTGATCCCTTTAGCCATATGAATTATATTGATCTCCTCCTTGTAAATATTTAATCTTTTGGCCTCAACTGCTTTCTTTATTTTACAGGCTTACCACTCTCCAGATGAAAAAAATTCTCATCTTAGTCGTAAAAGCTCCATCCCTTATACTTAGACTGTGACCCCTGGTTATGGACTTCTCCAGTTCTGGAGAAAAAACCTCACTGGATCTACCTTGTATAAGTATTTTAGAATCTCATAAGTCTTTATGAATTTCCTCCTCCCATCTCATTCTTCTAAACACCAGTGAATATATTCAGGGCCAGTCTAGTCTCTCTGCATAAATGAGTCCTGCCATCCAATGAATCAATCTGGTCAAGGAGGGAATTCCAGAGCTCAGGGGCCAGCACAGCCATAATCTGAAATGGTAGAGTGATTAAAATTTAAGTCTGTTCTACATCATGTAGTTGGAAATATACAGGTATCTAAGAGAACTGTGGGTCTAGAATAGGTTACAGATATAGGGAAGGATAAAAAAAGGGAGATTTGAAATCAAGAATCCAATTTTTGTTGACATCAAGACACTTTTATTCAGGAGTCAGTCTAGATCAGCAAGCACAGGGGTAATAGATGGATGGAACTTGGTAAATGTAAAGACACAGGCATTCTGGATTAGTGGTGTTGGAAGAGCACAGCAGTTCAGGCAGCATCCGAGGAGCAGTTAAATCGAAGTTTCGGGCAAAAGCCCTTCATCAGGAATACAGGCAGAGAGCCTGAAGGGTGGAGAGATAAGTGAGAAGAGGGGTGGGGAGAAAATAGTATAGAGTACAATAGGTGAGTGGGGGAGGGGATGAAGGTGATAGGTCGGGGGGGAGGTTGGAGTGGATAGGTGGAAAAGAAGATAGGCAGGTAGGACAAGTCATGGGGACAGTGCTGAGCTGGAAGTTTGGAACTGGGGTGAGGTGGGGGAAGGGGAAATGAGAAAACTGTTGAAGTCCACATTGATGCCCTGGGGTTGAAGTGTTCCGAGGCGGAAGATGAGGCATTCTTCCTCCGGGCATCTGGTGGTGAGGGAGCAACGGTGAAGGATGCCCAGGACCTCCATGTCCTTGGCAGAGTGGGAAGGGGAATTGAAATGTTGGGCCACAGGGCGGTGTGGTTGATTGGTGCGGGTCTCCTGGAGATGTTACCTAAAGCGCTCTGCAGGGCCTCCTTCACCGCCGCTCCCTCACCACCAGATGCCATTAACTTTCGTTTTACTGAAGTCAGTTGTGGAAATCTGTCAATCTTACAACTGAACTTGAGACTACTATACATTTATTATAATGTACACTTTTTGAAATAGGCAAAAGTGAGGGCTGCAGATGCTGGAAACCAGAATCTAGATTAGAATGGTGCTGGAAAAGCACAGCAGGTCAGGCAGCATCCAAGGAGCAGGAAAATCGATATTTCAGGCAAAAGCCCTTCATTAGGAATCGGCTTTTGCCCAAAACGTCGATTTTCCTACCCTCGGATGCTGCCTGACCTGCTGTGCTTTTCCAGCACCACTCTAATTCACTTTTTGAAATGCTTATTTCTGTTTAACAATGTACTTAAAACACAAAGTAATAAACAAAGGCGTCACGAGGGTTCCCATCAACCTGAAGTTGCAAGTAAGTTTCAAGAAATGTTATAATCCCACAATTAATTTTAAAGGGTTACTAAAAAGTGAATCTTATCAATTTCCCCAGACAGGCTGAGGAATTATGAATTTGTTTTGCAGGATAAATCTGGTGAAAGTCACCAAAGCTGAGGATTGGTGTGTAGAATGTGAAAGTCAAGAATAACTTTTAAAAAATAAGGAAAAGTGATTAAGGAATAATGGAAAAGATCAGTGGTTAGCATTGCTGCCCCACAGTGTCAGGGACCTGTGTTTGCATCCAGCCTTGGGTAACTGTCTATGTGGAGTTTACACATTCTCACTGTGACTGTGTGGTTTCCTCCAGGTACTTTGGTTTCCTCCCACACTCCAAAGATGTGCAGGTTGGGTGGATTGGTAATGCTAAATTTCCCACAGTGTCCAGAGATGCGTAGGTTAAGTGGGTTAACTATGGGAAATGTGGGGTTACAGGAGTACGGTGTAGGGGATGTTTGGGTACAATGCTTTTCAGGGGTATGGTGTGGACTCAATGGGCCAAATGGCCTGCTTCCATGCTGTAGAGTATCTATGGAAGTAGTCTATGAAAAATAGTATATTGATCTCATCTTACTCCCTGACTCATCTCTCTCGGATAATTCCTCAACTCTTATTGTCAACATCGTATCCATTACCATTTTGAATGCTAAAGCTGGGCCATCATTCACTGCAATTAAGTAATTGCATTTTCCATAATTGGGTAATAAATATGAACTGAAAATGTGTTGCTGGAAAAGCGCAGCAGGTCAGGCAGCATCCAAGGAACAGGAGAATCGACTTTTCGGGCATAAGCCCTTCTTCAAGTACATTCCTGAAGAAGGGCTAATACCCGAAACGTCGATTCTCCTGTTCCTTGGATGCTGCCTGACCTGCTGCGCTTTTCCAGCAACACATTTTCAGCTCTGATCTCCAGCATCTGCAGTCCTCACTTTCTCCCCTAATAAATATGAACATTAGCTTTTAATTTGCGGAATCCTTTGCTAACATCGTTCCTTAAATCCAGCTCTGCACAATGTAATTCTCTGCATCTAATTTGGTGCCATGATCAAAAACGTTAAAGTTTCCTTCCTCATAATGCTGTCCGATATGTGCATATTTCCAATATTGTTTGTGTTACTTTCAAATTTCTAGCACTCACATTTGCTTTTATTTTCTCTAAAGCCAATGTTATTCTTCATTAAACAAAATGAATCTTGTTCTTTGTTATATTTACATTGAAAAGTGTTTTAATTTCATAAATTTCTTTCTGCTGCTGATCTATCTATGTAACAGCACCATGGGCCATATTTAGAATTTATCATTGATATATAAAACCAGCGTTACAGATTAACTCTTTGATATTGAATTTTCAGTTGCCCTGAGACAGAAAAGAAACATAGGTGTTAGTGTTATATATTCTTGAGTTTTATTCTGTTACAAAGGCACTTCTTATTTCACATTTCTTTGAAAACTTGTTTTTTAAGAATTTTAGATAAATGGATTTGTTTCAAGGTTTGTGAAAATACCTGGAGTAGTTTCTTTCAAAGAGATCTTTGAGATGTTTCTGTGGACATTGGAGATTTAAAAAAATAACTTCCTGGAAAATACATGAGTGATGATAACTGCTAGCTTTGGTTTAGACCCTACTGGGGTAGTTTGAACAGTATTTGGCTTGGACAGTTTGCGTTATTAGGTGATTTTCAAATCGGCGACAAAAGCTTTTGTAGAAGGGATACCAAGCTAATCTTTCAACTTGTGAAAATACACCCTCTTCTTCTGTTCAGGGTGAAGCCAATCTGTTTCCTAAGAGTGACTAAAGGAATATCTCCATATTGTCTTCCCTAAGCATGCTTTGTCCACAAAGACTCCAGAGCCAACCATATGTGACTAATGAGTTGACTAAACATGCCCGAATATTGCAGCAGCAAACTTCATAATGTTCTACGCTCTATCCTTTCACCTTAGAGAATAACCCATTGGCCAAATGTGTTTTCCCAGGTAACACTGCAGAAAGTCTTTATTTTTTCTTGTTTTCTGAAAAGTATATGCGTGTGCACATGTGTTTTGGTGTTATTTAGAGCAATAAGCATGTATGCTTCAATATTACCAAAGGGGTACACAAATTAATCATTGTATTTTCATTGACTATGTTTTGTTTTGAGAATAAATCAATAATTATGTTTATTAAGAAATCTGATGGCTTATCTTTTTGCTTAAAACCTGACACAGAAAAAAGTATTTATTTGACCATCTTGGTAACTGGAAAACCTATTGTGTTACTTTCAAATTTCTAGCACTCACATTTGCTTTTATTTTCTCTAAAGCCAATGTTATTCTTCATTAAACAAAATGAATCTTGTTCTTTGTTATATTTACATTGAAAAGTGTTTTATTTTCATAAATTTCTTTCTGCTGCTGATCTATCTATGTAACAGCACCATGGGCCATATTTAGAATTTATCATTGATATATAAAACCAGCGTTACAGATTAACTCTTTGATATTGAATTTTCAGTTGCCATGAGACAGAAAAGAAACATAGGTGTTAGTGCTATATATTCTTGAGTTTTATTCTGTTACAAAGGCACTTCTTATTTCACATTTCTTTGAAAACTTGTTTTTTAAGAATTTTAGATAAATGGATTTGTTTCAAGGTTTGTGAAAATACCTTTTGTGAAATATGGAGTAGTGGGACTGGAGTGGTAATACATGTCTTTAGTCTCAGTCATAATATTGTGATTCTTGGTACAATGGAGTAATAGAACCATAGAGAACAGTGAGGAGAGATATTTTGGTCCGCTGAGTTTGTGATGGTATTTTCACCAAACACTCTAGTTCATCCCGTTTCAAAACTGTGTACAGTTTTAGTCTCCTAGTTAAAGAAGGGCATACTTGCTATTGGGGGAGTCCAGAGAAGATTAACCAGACTGATTCCTGGAAAGACTGGATCAACTGCATTTGTATTCACTGCAAGTTAGGAGAATGAGAAGAGGATCTCATAGGAACATTTAAATTCTGATGAAACAGGACAGGCTAGATGCAGGAAGAATGTTTGCGATGTTGGGGAAGTCCAGAACTATGTGTCACAGTCTAAGAGTAAGAGGTAAGTCATTCAGGCCTGAGATGAGGAAGAATTTCTTCTCTCAAAGAGCTGTGAACCTGTGGAATTCTCTCCTACAGGAAATTGTTGGGGCAACTTCATTGATGTATTCAAGAGGGAGCTGGACATGGCCCTTGCAGCTAAAGGGATCAAGAGGTAAAGGGATAAGGTGGGAATGGGATACTTTGATTACATAATCAGCCATGATCATATTGAATGGTGCTGCAGGCTCGAACGCCCAAATGGCCGACTCATGCACCTATTTTCTTTGTTTCTCTGTTTCATATGTTTTCCCCTGTACTTCAGCTTTATTCTACTTTTACCATAAATCCCTTTTGAAAATCTACTATTTAATTTGTTTCTAACTGCCCGATAAGCCAGTGCATTCCAAATCCTAAACACGTATGTGGAAAGATATGTTTCCTCATGTTACCTCTAGTTCTTTTGCTAATCATCATACACATGCCTTCTTCAGGTTCTTGCCCTTCAATCATATAGAGTAGTTCCTATTTATTTATTGTATGTAACTCCTCATGGATTTTATTGCCTCAATAAAGTCTCCTCTTAGCTTTCCCTGCTTAAGAGGAAGAACCAAAGCTACTCCAGTGATTAAATGTAATTAATTACACATCCTTGGAACCAATAAATCTCTTCTGCACTTCCTCCAAAGACTAACACATTTCCTAAATTGTAGTGTTCAGATTCAGACACTTATTCATTGTGTTTTTTTTTTAATTGGATAAGATTTGTGTAATACAGAAATTAAAAATTCATAGATTTATTGGCTCAGATCAGCTATACTACTCAGAATGTGTATCAGGAATCTGTGGAAGTTCTGACACACTGACATTTGTGAAAATTGTCTGGGAAGTTTTAACATTAGATGCACAATTCTCCTGCTTCTCTGGACCCTCCTGAGACAGAGTCAGGGACTTTGGACAGTTCTGGGGTACTTCCTCAATAGTTGCTCAGTAAGTGTTAGACGGAAAATCTTGGACGAACTATTGGGTGATTAAACAATTGACGTTCTCTAACAAACACTCATACTGAAACCCCAGTTCGTCCTAATACTCAGACAATCTCCTGTCACCTGACTACAACCTAGCTGCACCTCCAACCTGACCTGACTGGTCACCAATCTTAGAGTGATGCTTGGAAAAGCACAGCAGGTCAGGCAGCATCCGTGGAACAGATGAATCGACGTTTCGGGCAGGAGCCCTTCCATCATTCCTGATGAAGGGCTCCTGCCCCAAACGTTGATTCGCCTGCTCGTCAGATGCTGCCTGACCTGCTGTGCTTTCTCAGCACCACTTTAATCTTAATTCTGATCTCCAGCATCTGCAGTCCTCACTTTCACCTGGTCACCAATCTGACAACCTTCAGACCTAACTTGACTACCCTGACTCACTTACCCACTTCACCCACCTGTCATTCTACCCACTCACTGCACCTACCTACTCACCCTACCCCTTCACTAACATTTACACTGGACATTTAAATTTGCCTTAGAGCAGCTAGTGCCATAAAAGTGGGCGTGTCCAGTCTTCTCCTCAATACTCCTGTTTTATAATGAAGATTTCCAAATGAAAGTTCACTCTGCATTTATTAATAAGCCAGCTGAAAAAGATTAGCCAGAAATGTGAAGCAGCATCATGGTGGACAAAAATTTGAGTTTAGTAGCAAGCCAGTAATGATCGCTGTTCTGTGGAAGAAGTCAGCCATTAAGTACACTCTAAGTGCAAGTGTTCAGCAATGAATTTGGTTAATGCTTATAATCAAATACTAAGTTATATGTTCTGATGCATTGCAATTCAAAACTCAATATTCCGCTGGATTGACTCATTTTAACCTAAGTTGCTATTACAATATACTTCTATAACTTTTGAGTACTAATTATTTATCAAAATCGCCATAAATTGTTAGTTAGAAATGATCTGATTATGTTTTGGTCATGTGTAATTTCACATAAACTGGAACAAACATAATCAATTGTAAAATTTCTTGACATGCCTTTTATCAGCAAAAAGCTGAATGCACTAGTTGCAGCAATGTTTATGGGCATCAAGACAATCACAGTTGCATTATTGAAGATTGTGCTCTAAATCTAGTTCTGCCTCTGAGCCAACCTGCTCCAGTACAGCTATGATACTGGTATCAACTTAACACTGTGGGAATTGTCTAGGTATATGCTTTGCATATATAATCCAACCTGGACAATTACTGTACCATTAATCTCTCCTTGATCATTGCCAAAATGATGGAAGATATTATTGAAAGTGCTACAAGGAATACTCAGGAATAACACACTCACCAATGCATAGTTTGAATTCTGCTAGGACTACCTCATTCCAAATATCATTACATCCTGGGTCCAAAATAATGCCAGCAACTGTGATGGGACCTGAATCCATATCCCCAAAGCGTTAACCTGGATTACCAGGTCAATGACATTACCAATATGCCACAAGAATCATTGCTTATATACCTCAACCTGGTAACATTTATAACATTTAAAAAAATGTTTTAGTACTTTTTAAACACTTTAAAAGGCTTTAAAAGCTTTTTAGGTTTCTCAGATATTGAATTCTATCACAGTACTTTTAGGTTGTTAAGTTAATTATTCTTCTTGGGAGCCAGTGATTATAGTAATTCTCCATAAATGAGTTGGAGGTGCCGGTGTTGAACTGAGGTGTACAACTTTAAAAATTGCAACACCAGGTTATACTCCAACAAGTTTATTTGGAAGCACTAGCTTTTGGAGCACTGCTCCTTCATCAAGTGATTGTGGAGCATAAGATCATAAGACATAGAATTTATAACAAAAGTTTACAGTGTGATGTAACTGAAATTATATATTGAAAAAGACCTGGATTGTTTGTTAAGTCTCTCATCTTTTAGAATGACCATTTTGGTTTCAGTTCTTTCATATGTTCTTTCAGAACCTTTTCAAAGTTACATTCTCATGTGAGTGTTAACAATAAGTGCCATGTTGGCCCAGATAATGCATTGAAGGTGTGAAGATAATGCATTGCCCTGTGTGAGACTGTCTGTGCCCTAATGTTCAGACTGATTCTAATCGGAAAAAGGGATTTACAAAATCTACACAGATTCAGCAGTTTTTGAGCAAAATAAAATGTAATTCTACAAGTACAAATCATCCCACAAACTTATATATGTGTGTGTGTTTGCCAGTAAGGGGGGAAGGGGGGAGGGTGGTTATGAGTGTCTGTGACAGAGTGTGCAGATGAGTATGTGTGTGAGTGTGAGTGTAAAGGCATATAAGTCTGTGAGAGGGTGCGTGCATGCGTGTGAGTGTATGTATGAGCATATGAGAGAGAGCTTGTCTATGAGAGAAGGTCTGTATGAGTGTATGGGTCTGTCAGTATGTGTGTGTCTCTGTGAGAGAATGTATAGTGCAATGAAATCACCTGAAGTGTGACATGATACCAAGGTCCCGTGAGATCATGCTCATGGCTACCAAACATGTCTATCAGCCGCTGCTCGGCCACTTTACATAGTTGCCTGTCCCGAGGTTCACCTTGGAAGATGGTCACCCGAAGGTCCAAGGTCAAATGTCCCGGACCGCTGAAGTGTCATCTGACTGGGAGGGAACACTCCTGTCTGTTGATTGTTGTGCAATATTCACTCATCTGTTGCCATAGCCTCTGCTTGGTCTCACCAATGTACCATGCCTCAGGGCATCGTTCCCTGCAGCATATGAGATAGCCAATGTTGGCCAAGTCACATGAGAACTTGCCGTGTACATGATGAGTGGTGTCCCACGTTTAATAGTGATATCCATGTTAACACTCTGACATGTCTTGCAGTGTCTACCGTGACAGGGTTGTATGGTGCTGAGTTTTCCATGAAGCAGACTGTGTCTGTACCTGTCCAGAATCTAGGCACATGTAACAAGGCTCAGAGCTAATCAAGAAAACAGAATCCTTCCAAACCAACTTCATCGTACTGAATATATCACATGGTGTATGTGGCAAAGAATACATGCTGCCATATTGAAATTCATTTGGAAATTGTAATTAGAGTAAAACACAATTCTGAAGTAAACTTTTCATTATGCAAATACACAATATTATTTAGTCCTGTTTAAGTCTTGCAAATGTTCATTCCTTAAAAAAAAGTTATCTGTGCGTAACATTTTTAGCTCCCTATAGAGTTCAAACAGCTTTATTCAAATTTATGTAAATATTACAGTAACTTTATCAGATCATTAAACCAAACATATTTTTCAGGAAGATACAAGCACTGCATGAAATAATTAGAATGTAAGAACATAAAAATATAAGGACTAGGAGCAGAAATAGGCCGTCTGGCCCGTCGATAATGCTCCGCTATTCAATAAGGTCATAGCTGATCTGTTTGTGGACTCAACTCCACTTACTCGCACTCTCATCACATCCCTTAATTACTTTATTGTTCAAAAATATATCTATCTTAGCTTTAAAAACATTTACTGAAGTGACGTCAACTACTTCACTGGGCAGGGAATTCCGTAGATTCCCAACTCTCTGGGTGAAGAAGTTCCTTCTCAATTCTGCTCCCTCTAATTTTGAGGCTGTGCCCTCTTGTCCTAGTTTCACCTACCAACAAAAACATCCTCTCAACTTCTAACTTATCTGTTCCCTTCATAATTTTATGTTTCTATAAGATCTCCCCTCATTTTTCTAAATTCCAAGGAATATAATCCCAGCCTACTCAGTCTCTCCTCATAGGCCAAGCCCCTCATCTCTGGAATCAACGTAATGAAACTCCCCTGCACCCCCTCCAGTGCCAATATATCCTTTCTCAAGTAAAGAGACCAAAACTGCATGCAGTACTCCAGGTGTGGCCTCACCAGCACCTTTTACAGCTGCAACAAAACCTCCCTGCTTTTAAACTCAATCTCTTTAGCTATGAAGGACAAAATTCCATTTGCCTTCTTAATGGCTTATTGTACCTGCAGACCAACCTTCTGTGATTCATGCACAAGGACGCCCAGGTCCCTCTGCATAGCAGCGTACTGCAACTATTTCCCATTCAAGTAATCATCCTTCTTACTGTTACTCCTATCAAAATGGATGACTTCACATTTATTAAACAATTCAAGTGTAATTGTTAACAAAATTGAAATTGACAATTTTATGATCGATTTCTCTTGCAAATATTAATGTTTCCATGTTAATGAAATATGGCCAACTGATCAAGTATTCTCAAAGTACGGTGGCTCAGTGGTTAGCACTGCTGCCTCACAGCACCAGGGTCCTCGGTTCAATTCCAGCCTTGGGCGACTGTCTGTGTGGAGTTTGCACATTCTCCCTGTGTCTGCGTGGGTTTCCTCCAGGTGCTTTGGTTTCCTCCCACATTCTAAAGATGTGCAGGTTAAGTGAATTGACGATGCTAAATTGTCCGTAGTTGTCAGGTGCATTAGTTGAGGTGGGTTACTCTTCAGAGGGTCAATGTGAACTTGTTGGACCAGAGGGCCTGTTTCCACACTGTAGGTAATCTAATCTAAAAAATTTATGCCATTTATTTAGTGGGAAATATTTTCCTGAATTGGATGAAAAACCAGATTGATAATACCATTATCTCCAATTTAGATTGTAGTGTTTTATTTTAATATCAGTTCCTAGGTTTAAGAACTGAATCATGTTAGAGTGAATATAAAGTAGTTACCTGTACATTTCCTGAAGAAGGGCTAATGCCCGAAACGTCGATTCTCCTGTTCCCTAGATGCTGCCTGACCTGCTGCGCTTCTCCAGCAACACATTTCCATCTCTGATCTCCAGCATCTGCAGACCTCATTTTCTCTTCACCTGTACATTTCAGTCAGTGCTGTATAACTGTAAATAAAAGTTCAGATTAAGCTGGTAAGGAAGATTCACAATTGGATTTTATCACTGTATGCTAACGCATGGTATTTTATACTCATCACTGACCATTATGTTTTGTGTGATTTTATCATTTTTGCCATAATTCAATATCTGACTACTTTGGAGGATGGATGGAACCAATTTACTTCATCTATCTCAACTATCTTTATATTCACATCTAATTATTATAATTTCAATGTCTTGCTGCTTTAGCTCCAAGTCCAAGATTTTTTTTTTGTCTTTTTTTTTCCCCATTCAAATGGACTTTACATTCATTCTCTAAGGTAATATTCCTAAATTATACAATCATTTAAGAAATGTAAGGAGGCCATCTGACCAATCAAGTTGACACATGTGAAAAGATACATTTTCTTGAATGATAATCCACCTAGGGAGAATGCCTATATTTTCATGCTGTAACCTTCTGTATTGGAGATAGTAACAATTGCAGGTGCTGGAGATCAGTGTGGACAAAGAGTGAAGCTGGAAAAAGCACAACAGGTCAAGCAGCATCAGAGGAAGAGGGGAGTCAATATTTCAGATCGCAACCTTTCACCAGGTCCTTATGAAAGGTTCCGAACTGAAAGGTTGACTTCCATTCTCCTCGGATGCTGTTTGACGAGCTGTGCTTTTTCCAGCTCCACTCTTTATCGAAACTTCTGTATTGTAGATGTAAATTGAGATTTGACTATGAATGCTTTTCCACCTGAATTAATGCAAGCTTGAAATCACTTATTTTGTTCTTAAGTAGTTTTAATACTATTGACACACCACATAATTATACAGGCCAGGGAAATATCCATCATGTCTTGTACCAGCCCTTTATAGAGTCATCTTATTACAGGAGGGTTAACAGCACTGGAGAAAACTAGCCAGCCCATTGTTTCTGTACTAGCTTTTTGCAAATAAAAATTGACTCCCCTGTTCTTTCCCCTTTAACCTTGTAATTAGCTTTCTCTGTCTGCACTTATCCATTTTTTAATTTTAAAAGCTACCATTTCATCCTGCTCCACTATGCTTTCAGGCAGGATTTATCCTCATGCTGCCATTCATTCTTTTATCGCTTGCTTTAAATAGTTGTCTGTAACTGATTGAAAATTTACATTGTCAGTTTTGTCCACTTAACGCTACCATACACATCTACCAGCAAATTATAAGTCAAAAAGCAATAAAAATAGAATGAAGTAATTATTTTTAAAAGTACACTTGGAGTTCTGATTTGGAATGTATCTTCATGGATTGTGTTGTTTCTTCCCAAGAACTTACCCAAAGAAACAAAGTTGGAGAAATATGAAACAATGTTTTCAGCTGTGAAATATTTGGCAGGTGTTTCTCTACTTTCTCCAGGCAGCACTTTAAACTGGACATGTAGGGATCACATTGTGTGTCTAAGAGGATGCAACCTCAAGGATATACTCTAATTTTGAATTAACAGAGGAAGTGCTTGCAGTGTATGCGCATCAACACACACTAAGCACCCAGTTAAAAAATAATCACATATCATGACAGAAAAGTTTTTTTTCTTTGTAAGAACTATAATCCCAATCCTTATTCAGCCTCTTTTAATGCATTACCTATCAATGTGGCATTTCCCAAGCCCAATCTAGCATGCTTTGTTGGACATTCAGAGTCAACATCTTCATTCCAAGTTGTCTAAATGACTGCAATGTTCCAAAAGTAAGATAGTAGATTTTGAGATCACAGATAACAAAAGGAAAAAGGCTTTACTTTTCTACAATAAAGGAGAAATAAAAATATGTCTGAACAAATTGTCTGATTCAGCAAAAAGTGCTCTCACAATGTATTCCAAGCCCAAGAAAAATACAACATATTGTTATAGAGTCATAGAGATGTACAGCACGGAAACAGACCCCTCGGTCCAATTCATCCATGCCAACCAGATTTCCCAACCCATTCTAATCCCATCTGCCAGCACCCGGCTCAAATCCCACCAAACCCTTCCTATTCATATACCCATCCAGATGCCTTTTAAATGTTGGAGTTGTACCAGCCTCCATCACTTCCCCTGGCAGCCCATTCCATACACGCACCACCCTCTGTTTGAAAAGATTGCCCCTTACGTCTCTTTTATATCTTTCCCCTCTCACCCTAAACCAATGTACTCTAGTTCTGGACTCCCCCAACCCAGGAAAAAGATCTTGTCTATTTATCCTATCATGCCCCTCATGATTTTATAAACCTCTGCAAGGTCACCCCTCAATCTCTGACGCTACAGGGAAAACAGTCAATTTTTTCTGAATCCTTTAAAGTTCCACAACATCCTTCCAATAGGAAGGAGACCAGAAGTGCAAGCAATATTCCAAAAGTGGCCTAACCAATGTCCGGAACAGTCGCAACATGACCTCCCAACACCTTTACTCAGTACTATTCCAGTAAAGGAAAGCATTCCAAACATCTTCTATTCTATCTGCCTGCGATTCTACTTTCAAGGAGCTATGAACCTGCACTCCAAGGTCTCTTTGTTCAGCAATACTCCCTAGGACCTTACCATTAAGTGTATAAGTCCTGTTAAGATTTGCTTTCCCAAAATGCAGCATCTTGCATTTATCTGAATTTAAACTCATCTGCCATTCCTCAGTTCATTGGCCCATCTGATCAAGATCCCGTGGTAATCCGAGGTAACCTGCTTCGCTGTCCACTACACCTCCAATTTTCATGTCATCTGCAAACTTACTAACGACCTCTTATGCTCATATCCAAATCATGTCCAGGTGAAGCTTCCAGGTTGGCTGCAAAAAATATTAACATTCCTTTTTAGCGTGAGACCATACTCTGGCTAATAAGCATGGACTAATGCAATTTCTAATGTAACCAAAGTGAAAAAAAGATTAATTTTATTATCAGCTAACCAAAAGAAAAATAAGAACAATCCAAGTTCAAGTAAACAGAGAGATAGAAAATTTGAAAGTGTAGTGTTCAGTGTAAAAGATGGATGAAATGAACATATAAAGTCTTAGAGTGTTCTCAAGCACAATCTTGTAATCTGAGACCATTTTTCAAAAAGGAAATGTCTTGTAATAACAGCAGTAACAATCATTTCAGTTATCCTTTGAATTCATCGTGTTCTAATGTTTCTATTTAATCACTTCTGTCACTGGGAACTTTTACTTTGAAATATCAAGAGAGGGAAAAGCTTTCTCCAGTTTTGCAGTCACAAATCCATACTCTTCTTTTTTCAAAAGACAGTTCCATGAAATACAAGTTTGTTTTGTGCATTGTGTCTATGGAAATTACTTTTCTCTAAGGTGTGCGAATTGGAGGTAAAATTCCATCTCCAAGATTGAAAATTTGCATCAATGTATAACTCAAAATAGTTGAGACTTTCCTCTTGTCTAACTGGCTTCTCTGGTTCCAGTGCATTTTTGTAAGATTGATTTTGTTTCAGACTGGGTAGAAGTAGGTACTGCAAATGCTGGATATTAGAGTCAAGATTAGAGTGGTGCTGGAAAAGCACAGCAGGTCAGGCAGCATCCGAGGAGCAGGAAAATTGACGTTTCGGGCAAAAGCCCTTCATCAGGAATGAATGAAGTCTTTTGCCCGAAACGTCGATTTTCCTGTTCCTCGGATGCTACCTGACCTGCTGTGCTTTTTCAGCATTATTCTAATCTTTGTTTCAGACTGTCTTAGTTTATTTCCAACCAGTTTTATGGCTTGCCCAACCTACAGTCAGGTAATTGCTGCAGCCATTTTAAGCCAGTCTTATGATGTCAAGTAACTGTTTTAAAAGTACAGGCCTATCTGGCCTGAAATCTATGCCATAATTCAACATAGACCACGTTGAAGAGGAGATCAAAATACATAATTCCCTCTTGGAAATATCTTCTGGTTGAAATAATTCCAACCACAGAGGTCGACCATTGTTCTTTTGCAGTGTTGTCAGCTAATATTTAGTTCCAATTTACCTCAGCCAGATCTATTCTCACAGTACTAGAATTGGTCCTCTTACAATTCAGTTTTTCTTTTCCATAGTTTGGTCCTTTTTTTTATCCATAATTAACTTAAGCCCAACACATTAATCACTGTCCTCTAAATATTCCACTACAGACTCTTGATTTGCTTTTACTCCCAGAACTAAATCCAGCAATTCCTCTTTCCTTGTTGGTATGGAAATATACCGATTCACCAGAACTTCAAACGTCCTTCCATCTCTCTGCTCTTCACATTTTTCCTATCTTAGGTTGTGTTTGGTGTCAGACATAATTATCGATGACATCATTCCCCAGGTTGTAGAAATTTTTCATACCTCTTTAGTGTGCTTTTAGGATTTCCATTGTTGATAAAGATATCAATACACACATTCAAAAGCAAGCTCTATCTGTGGTTGACTCAATGATTACATCTAGAGGCAGCATAGCTTTAGGCTGAAGACTACAATCCAACTCTACCTGGCCATTGTCCTTCCCTGCTGTACACTGCAAAATTCTCAATCTGATACCTGAGACCCATGGTGAGAAATTGATGGTAAGATAAAATCACAAACATGATTCTTCACCATGCAGTACTCAATAGTATGGAGAACACCCAACAGAACCTCCACTTCAAAAATGGAGACCGTATCCCTACATCAATGACTGTAAAAGCCCTCAGGAGATCTTCCAGGTAAAACTGTTCCAGGGCAAACAGCATCAAGCTGATCAATAAAGAACATGAGACAAACACACCCACACCCCAATGCAGACTACCTCGCGTAGGAAACCACTGCAGTCAACCAGTTTCTTTGGTGGCAAGCACTGAATTGGTTTAGTGTATTTCAAGGTCCATACACATTAAACCTGTTAGAATCTAATTTACACAAAAGCAGGTTAGACGGGCCACAGCTGTGGAATTTCTCCCAACAAGAACAACAACAGATACGACAATTTCGGTAGATGTCTGTGTTGATCGTAAACTGGACTATTGAGTCAAGAGAAAACTCACAGAAGATGAATGATTAAATGGCAGAGTAGACTTGATGGGCTGAATGGCCTAGTTTCTACTTCTATGTCTTATGGTCTTCTAGTCTAAGACAACGTAGTCACTAACAATTTGGATACACTCAAATAACAATGAGTCCACCACCATTGTCACCTTTTACATTTACACATTTATGTAATTTTCCTGCAAAGTTGGTCCTCTTTACCTTGCCTATTAATTTACAGTTTATAGAATACATGCAGAAATATAATGATACCTGTATTGTGTCTTTACCTAAGCCAAATAGATTTTGTTACTATCAAGACTTTGCCTCCAACATGGTTATATTTGCCTCAATAAATATTTTGACTTTTAACAGTAAAAATTTACACATTTTCTCACAAGTGAATTTTTTTTTTCACATGAATATAATAGGACAAAGCCGCCACCTTACATCATTCTCAAATGATTTTTTTGTTGTAAACTTATAAATTTGTATTCCTCTCTTCAGAATATATTTTATGAACATGATTAACCCACTTGTTTTTAAGTGTGGAAACAGGCCCTTCGGCCCAACAAGTCCACACCGACCCGCTGAAGCGCAACGCATCCAGACCCATTCCCCTACAGTTACCCCTTCACCTAACACTATGGATAATTTAGCATGGCCAATTCACCTAACCTGCACATTTTTGGACTATGGGAGGAAACCGGAGCAAAGCCATGCAGACACGGGGAGAATGTGCAAACTCCACACAGTCAGTCGCCAGAGGCGGGAATTGAACCCGGGTTTCTGGCACTGTGAAGCAGCAGTGCTAACCACTGTGCCACCCATAAATTTTACTAATTCCTAAGAGATCCATGAAGTGATCTTAGGATAAGTCATTTTGTTCTAGTTGGAAAGTGTACCATTGTCATGATGCATCCTTATCATCAAAACTACTGAAAATCATTTGCAGACATATGTCTGAATATGCTGAGTTAGCTTCTGTGTGACAGTATAAATAGCCATCTTAAGATAGAGTTACAACAAAGCACATTGCTGAAAGTGATTGAACATTGCAGCACCTCTGACCATCCAAGTTCAGTTTAGAATCAATCCACCATTATAGCCTCATCATTAAGTTTAGAGTTCAATGGAGAAGGCTTACATCAATAATGCATGTCTTAGCACTTTGATATTTTAATCAATTTTCAATAACCAATTGGACTGCTCTATTTTAATTAATTCTACAAATCAGCTTTACAACTGATAGCCGATGATCAACCAAGCATGTGCTCTTTCCACAAATGAAAGAAAAATATGAACATTATCAAAATGTTATTAGAAAATCAGGTCCCTTAAGTACTGAGAGTTGAGATGAAAATATAAGAAAAAATTGTAGAATATCAACTTCAGAGCATAGCAAGTTATTCACAAAAGGATAGCAAAAGCATTTTTTCATGGTTAAAAAAATTAAAATGTTCTTCAAAGATAGTGGATTTCTGAAAGCAAAATAATTATTGATGAAATTGAAAATGGGAGCATGTTACAACTCTAGCAAAGGCATGAATGAGTGCGGAATTTGTTAAGTGTGTACATGACAATTTTCTGATTCATTATGTGGATGTACCTATAAGAGAAGGTGCAAAACTTGGCCTACTGTTGGGAAATAAGGCAGGGCAGGTGACTGAGGTCACAGTGGGGGAGCACTTTGGGACTAGCGACCATAATTCTATTAGATTTTAAATAATGATGGAAAAGGATAGACCAGATCTAAAAGTTGAAGTTCTAAATTGGAGAAAGGCCAATTTTGACGGTGTTAGGCAAGAACTTTCAAAAGCTGATTGGGGGCAGATGTTTGAATGTAAAGGGATGGCTAGAAAATGGGAAGTCTTCAGAAATGAGATAACAAGAATCCAGAGAAAGTATATTCCTGTTAATGTGAAAGGAAAGGCTGGTAGGTATAGGGAATGCTGGATGATTTAAAAAATTGAGGGTTTGGTTAAGAAAAAGAAGGAAACATATGTAAGGTATAGACAGGATAGATCGAATGAATCCTTAGAAGAGTATAAAGGCAGTAGGAGTATATTTAAAATGGAAATCAGAAGGGCAAAAAATGGACTTGAGATATCTTTGGCAAATAGAATTAAGGAGAATCCAAAGAGTTTTTACAAATACATAAAGGACAAAAGGGTAACTAGGGATAGAATAGGGCCCCTCAAAGATCAGCAAGGCGGCCTTTGTGTGGAGCCGCAGAAAATGGGGGAGATACTAAATGAGTATTTTGCATCAGTATTGACTGTGGAAAAGGATATGGAAGACATGGACTGTAGGGAAATAGATGGTGACATCTTGCAAAATGTCCATATTACAGAGGAGGAAGTGCTGGATGTCTTGAAATGGGTAAAGGTGGATAAATCCCCAGGACCTGATCAGGTGTACCCGAGAACTCTGTCGGAAGCTAGAGAATTGATTGCTGGGCCTTTTGCTGAGATATTTGTATCATCGACAGACACAGGTGAGGTGCCGGAAGACTGGAAGTTGGCAAATGTGGTATCACTGTTTAAGAAGGGTGGTAAGGACAAACCAGGGAACTATAGACCAGTGAGCCTGACGTCAGTGGTGGGCAAGTTGTTGGAGGGAATCCTGAGGGACAGGATGTACATGTATTTGGAAAGGCAAGGACTGATTAGGGATAGTCAAAATGGCTTTATGCATGGGAATTCATGTCTCACAAACTTTATTGAGTTTTTTGAACAAGTAACAAAGAGGATTGATGAGGGCAGAGCGGTAGATGTGATCTATATGGACTTCAGTAAGCGTTCAACAAGGTTCCCCATGGGAGACTAATTAGCAAGGTTAGATCTCATGGAATACAGGGAGAACTAGCCATTTGGATTAAGAACTGGCTCAAACGTAGAAGACAAAAGGTGGTGGTGGAGGGCTGTTTTTCAGACTGGAGGCCTGTGACCAGTGGAGTGCCACAAGGATCGGTGCTGGGTCCTCTACTTTTTGTCATTTAGATAAATGATTTGGATGTGAGCATAAGAGATACAGTTAGTAAGTTTGCAGATGACACCAAAATTGGAGGTGTCATAGACAGCAAAGAGGGTTACCTCAGATTACAACAGGATCTTGACCAGATGAGCCAATGGGCTGAGAAGTGGCAGATGGAGTTTAATTCAGATAAATGTGAGGTGATGCATTTTGGGAAAGCAAATCTTAGCAGGATTTATGCACTTAATGTTAAAGTCCTAAGGAGTGTTGATCAACAAAGAGACCTTGGAGTGCAGGTTCATAGCTCCTTGAAAGTGGAGGCACAGGTAAATAGGACAGTGAAGAAGGCGTTTGGTATGCTTTCCTTTATTGGTCAGAGTATTGAGTACACAGGAGTCGGGAGGTCATGTTACAGCAGTACAGGACATTGGTTAGGCCACTGTTGGAATACTGCATGCAATTCTGGTCTCCTTCCTATCAGAAAGATGTTGTGAAACTTGAAAGGATTCAGAAAAGATTTACAAAGATGTTGCCAGGGCTAGAGGATTTGAGCTATAGGGAGAGGCTGAGTTGGCTGGGGCTGTTTCCTGGAGCGTCGGAGGCTGAGGGGTGACCTTATAGAGGTTTACAAAATTATGAGGGGCATAGATATGCTAAATAAGCCAAGTCTTTTCCCTGGGGTTGGGAAGTCCAGAAGTAGCGGGCATTGGTTTAGGGTGAGAGGGAAAAGATATAAAAGAGACCGAAGGAGCAACATTTTCACACAGGGAGTGGTACGTGTATGGAAAAAAGCTGCCAGAGGAATTGGTGGAGGCTGGTACAATTTCAACATTTAAAAGGCATTTGGATGAGTAGATGAATAGGAGGGGTTTGGAGGGATATGGGCCGGGTGCTGGCAGGTGGGACTAGATTGGGTTGAGATATCTGGTCGGCATGGGTTGGACCGAAGGATCTGTTTCCATGCTGAACATCTCTACGACTCTATGACTCTGTCATAATACTATTAACTTTAAACCTCACCCTAACATCTTTTTCATAAAAACAAATATTCTGTTCATCTGACATATTCAATTTCAAATTGAGAGCAGATCAAACATAAATGATGAAAGGCATCTCTGCTACTACCTGAGGTTGTATTAATAAATATTTGTGAATTTATTCATGTGATTTTTAAATGAGTTTTTCATATAAGACAAAGCGTCAAAATTAATTCATCCTCAATATTTATTTTGTTGTTAACTTATAAATTTGAATACTCCTCTTTAGAAAATAATGGTTTGTTTTGCTTTGTGACCATAGAGATTTCTTGTTTATTTAATAGACCGAATACTTTTAATAATTCCTTTCAGCAGATATGTCCTATGAGAGTAAATCGGACTTGCACCTTAAAATAGTGATTGGTGCCTTAATTAGTTGTTCGTATTCTCCATTGCTGATATGTCTCTTCCCATTAGATTGAAAGTAACTTATTGTAGTAAGTAACTCCTAGGTTTTATCAACTATTGTTGCCTAAATCATTTTGCCAAGGTGTAATGTTGTTTATACAGTTAAATTACTTAATTCCAAATGCACTGCCTCCTTTGAATAAAGCACTGCAGCATATGGCAGATAATGAACTAACAGAAAAACTGCAGTATTCAATTTACTTTTTGAATGAAAGTGTACTCAGTCTGCCATTGTTATTATTCCAATTTCTGCCAGGTCATTTCACTCTTTGGTTAAGTACTGAAGTGTTTTGAGAGTGATTTATCTATCTGCTTTGTTGCTTCAGGAAGGGAAACAATAAAATCATGTTTTTTTTTCGAAAAACAAAGAACTGGATATGTTTGAAACCTGAAATAAAACCAATGCTATCCCTTATCAAAAATACCCCCCCCCCCCCCCCTTTGCCTCCATTTCTATCCTTCCTGTAAGCGTTTGTATCCTGGAACATTAAGCTCCTAGTCCTGCCCATCCCTGAGCCATGTTTCCGTAATTGCTATGACATCCGAGCCCCATGTTCCTAACCATGCTCTGAGTTCATCTGCCTTCCCTGTTAGGCCCCTTGCATTGAAATAAATGCAGTTTACTTTATTGGTCCTACCTTGTCCCTGCCTGCCCTGACTGTTTGACTCACTTCTGTTCTCAACTGTACCAGTCTCAGATCGATCTCTTTCCTCACTATCTCCCTGGGTCCCACCCCCCCACCCCCCCCACCCCCACCTTACTAGGTTAAATCCTCCCAAGCAGCTCTAGCAAATCTCCCTGCCACTATATTAGTCCCCTTCCAATTTAGGTGCAATCCGTCCTTCTTGTACTGGTCACTTCTATCCCAAAAGAGATTCCAATGATCCAAAAATGTGAATCCATTTCCCATACACCAGCTCCTCAGTCATGCATTCATCTGCTCTATCCTCCTATTCCTGCCCTCACTAGCTCGTAGCACCGGGAGTAATTCAGATATTACTCCTCTCAAGGACCTCCTTTTTAAATTTCTGCCTAACTCCCAGTAATCTCCCTTCAGAATCTCAACCTTTTCCCTTCCTATGTCATTGGTTCCAATGTGGACAATTACCCCTTGCTGCCCCCTCTCCCCCTTGAGAACATTCTGCACCGTCTCTGAGACATCCTTGATCCTGGCACCAGGGAAGCAACACACCATTCTGCTTTATTGCTGCTGGCCACAGAAACGTCTATCTTTACCTCAGACTAGAGAACCCCCTGACACAATTGATCTCTTGTAACCCGATGTACCCTCATTGCATTAGAGCCAGTCTCTATACCAGAAACTTGGCTGTTCATGCTACGTTTCCCTGAGAATCCATCACCCCCTATATTTTCCAAAACAGCATACCTGTTTGAAATGGGTATATCCACAAAAGACTCCTGCACTAGTTGCCTACCTCTCTTACCTTTCCTGAAGTTAACCCATCTATGTGACTGTATCTGAGTCTTTCTCCCCTTCCTATAATTGCCATCCATCACATACTGTTGCTGTTGCAAATTCCTCATTGCTTCTAACTGTCTCTCCAGCCGATCCACTCGATCTAATAAGATTCGCAGCCAATAGCATTTATGGCAGATATAATCCGCAGTAACCCATAAACTCTCTTTAAACTCCCACATCTGACAAGAAGTACATATCACTGTATTAAAGGCCATTTTTGCTCCTACACAATCTACAGAACCAGAAATTAACGCCGTCTTATTCGTCTACAAACACTGCCCCAGGTTAAATTAATACTTATGGCTTATATTTTAAGTTTAATCAAGAGACATATCTCCAAAAACATATAATCAAGAAAGAACCCACTCTACTCACTACTGCAGATTCTCTGTAGGCCACGCTTAAAACAATGATTAGCTTATCTGATTCTGTGCTGTGAACTTTGCCCAACAGTTTCTCCAAGATCAGTTGTGAATTTCACTGTTTGTTAATTTTCCCAGATGCACTCCAATGTCCAACAATACATGAATTCAAACAGCAAAGGCAGTAACTTTGCAGGTTCTCTCTCTCTCTCTCCTGTAATGACCTCACCATGTGTTTCCTTTGTCTGTTCTTCTCCCTTTTGAAACTGCTGTTGTTTTGACTTTTTTTTCCCAAAGTTCCAAAACAATGCAACAGTATATAAAACAATAATTGCTGCTCCTGGAATTCGAGAGAATCACCTCCAGCATCTAAAATACTTCAAAAAAGGATTCTAACTCTGAATCTTACACTAAATGCATTCCTCTGAAATTGTGTTGGTAAAAATGAAAAACCTTCACTGTCCGCTTTGAAGAGTTTATATAGGCTAGCAACATTTCATTAGTATTTCAGTATGCTACAAATGGGCCAGAATCTAGATTGATAATAATAATGAGGCTGAAAGCACGCACTGTTATGAAATTGAAATACAACTTTCCATGTCTCCCCAAGCATTTTCAAATGCAAAGTTGTTAAAACATTAATTAGGAGCAAGAACAAGCCTGGTCCTTCATTCAATAAGATCATGACCAATAAGATTACTTCACATTCCTGACAAAACTGATACATTTTCAATTAATAAAGCGGTGAAAAGTTATCAATTCCACCTTTAAAAAAAGGATTCAAAGGCTCTGCAATCCCTGCCTGTTCAGGGAGAGAGTTCCAAAGACTCCCGAACTCGTGAGAAAAAGAAGTAATCCTTATTTTATTGTAAATGGATGGAGCTCTATTATGAAGCAATCACACCTATTTCTCCCACGAGAGGAAATATCATTTCCACATGAACCCAGTAAACACCCCTTAGAATCTTAGATAATTTAATCAGGTTGTCTTTTACACTTCTCAACATCACCTCATACAAGTCCGAGACAGTCCAAACTTTCCTTGTAAGACAACCTTCCCATTCCACTTATTAGCCTGGTACACTTTCTCTGAATTAATTCCAAGTGTATTTATATCACACTGACATCCAGGAACTTCCACATGCAGCAGCTTTATAACATCACTTGTCCTGCTATCCTTAATGAGTTCTAATTATTTATTCATTTATTTATTTTCTGCAACGATTTATTTTCCCTTTTTATTTTTGTTAATATTACCACCAATTCCTATAATATCTTAAATGTAAGGAATAGAACACACCTTAACCGTTCACCAGGTATTCACCAAACCTCTTCTCTGTAGAGATGTAAGAACACATTTCTCGAGGTTAACATGTTAAAAAGAGCAAAGGAGCTTCTCCCTCCAATTTTCCATATTCTCTTACTTACCCAACTGCTAACATTCTGTTCAAGGTTACTCTTCATGCTGAGATAAAAATCACACAACACCAGGTTACAGTCCAACAGATTTATTTGGAAGCACTAGCTTTCGGAGTGCTGCTCTTTTATAAAATTCTCCACAAATAAAATAAACTTCTGAAAGTTTAAAATCAAACTTTTAAATCCAGCAAAATTGTTTGGCAATAACTACAATGTTAAAATTCACTTAGGCTGTATCCAACATGTCTAAATTTTACTGGCACCTTTCGAGAGCAACCTTTGGGTAAGTATTGGAACTTTTATGTAATTTGCTTGATTTCAGTAAATTTGGTAAGGGTTGCTACAGTACATCCTGTGTAGGAACAAGACTTTTCTGACAACAGATAGCCTACAGCATAAGGGCATGTAAATAGACAGATTTCTGTATGGCGTGGCCATAGTGCAACTTGGAATAGTGCTGGCAGTTGGCTGAGTAAAGCAATTCTTAATCTCTATAAAAATCAAAATTTGTTTATATTTCACATTCAATATTTAACTCTAATTTAGAAGTTTATTTTTAATTATTCACAGGAAGAGGGTCACTGGCTAAGTTAGCATTTATTGCCCATGGGACAGTTGAGAGTTAACCACATTATGGGTCTGGAGTCACGTGGAGGTCAGAGCAAGTAAGGATGGCAGTTTCCTTCCCTAAATGACTTTAATGAACCATAATTAATGTTTAATGAACCAGATGGGTTTTTCCTGCCAATTGACTCATGATCATCATTAGATTCCTAATTCCAGACTTTTAAAAATTAAATTCAAATTCCATTATCTGCCCTGGCAGGATTTGAACCCAGTCCTCAGATCATTACCTGGGTCAACAGCCCAGCAATAATACTGCATAGTCATTGCCTCCCTGTAATTAGAGTGTTGAAGACTTTTCCAAAAACCATTTACTTTGCTCTTCATACCTGCCTGTTTTATTACTCCCTGTTATCCAAAACGATACTTCCACATCTTTATTATGGTTTTTGACTAAATTGAAATACATTCAATTAATACTTACCGGTTTAGACTTTGCTCGTCACAGGGAGGAATTTTCAAATGAATTGATTGCAAACCTTCACCATTGCTTTCCCTTTTTAGAGCATTAGACATCAATCACAATGGGCACTACACAGTAAGAGCTACCAACTGAGTGCAAGTCTTCTCTCAAAATCTGAGACAATTATCAAAAAAAAACTATTTTCTCACAGACTGGTTCATTTCCCTTTGAAGTATGATATCCGGCCTTACTCCATTTCCAAGTTAAACAGTAAGATTTGAGAATGTGAATCAGAGCTCAGATTGGTCAGGTTATGATTTTGGATAGATTTACAGGAAAACATGTGCAGAGAGAAAATTAACTTGCATGTGTTTCGTTGCCAAGCTCTAATGCCAACAGTTATTCTTGACAATAATTATTTCTGTTGGTTTGTAAATGAGTTTGTTACTGTGCTGGCCATGACTGCAGCAATGTTGGCGTGAGATTAGACTTTGACTCTGTCTTTGTTTTCTTAGGGTGAACAATAGCAGCACTTTAGGAAATGTTCATGAGCTTGACTTCTGTAGATTTTCAAAATGTTGAGGCATCTGAGGACTATGATCAATAGTTTATCCAAGCATTAATGTTATCCTGCCAACGTGAATTAACTTTGATTGTCTCAGTATCATTGTCAAGTTATGTTTCATGAAGCAGAAGTTATCTAAAAGTACCTAAACTTCCTGACTTAAATCCAGTTAGATTATCTTGATTGAAAATTCAATTACATTTTAATTGGATAATGCTAAGATTCTTAAATGAAATATTTCTGGTCTCCAAGTATAAATTAGGTTTGCCTTGTAATTTTCTGTTTGGGAGGTTGTGAGCATTCCTGTTGGGTTCTAATGTTTGGATTCCTGTTTCACCTTAAATATTGCATTTATTCTTGATCATTATCTGGTTGGTGATTAAAATGTAATGTCCATAGCTCACTCACTTTCTGCAAAAGGTCCCATAGATCAATCTCTACTTCTTAAGATATGGTTGAAGGAAGGACAGGGACAGCAGATCAAAATTGCAGACTGTAAAGATTTCAGGTGTAATGGCAAAAGGTACGCAAGGTGGGGACAATGCATTATTGATAAAGAAAACTTTTCATTGGTGCAGTCATAAGGGAGGACATTATAGAAGAGTCTTCACACTTAATGGTAAGGTCCTAGGTAGTGTTGCTGAACAAAGAGACCTTGGAGTGCAGGTTCATAGCTCTTTGAAAGTGGAGTTGCAGGTAGATAGGATAGTGAAGAAGGCGTTTGGTATGCTTTCCTTTATTGGTCAGAGTATTGAGTACAGGAGTTGGGAGGTCGGCTGTACAGGACATTGGTTAGGCCACTGTTGGAATACTGTGTGCAATTCTGGTCACCTTCCTATCGGAAAGATGTTGTGAAACTTGAAAGGGTTCAGAAAAGATTTACAGGATGTTGCCAGGGTTGGAGGATTTGAGCTATAGGGAGAGGCTGAACAGGCTGGGGCTGTTTTCCCTGGAGCGTAGGCTGAGGGATGACCTTATAGAGGTTTACAAAATTATAAGGGGCATGGTTAGGATAAATAGGCAAAGTCTTTTCCCTGGGGTTGGGGAGTCCAGAACTAGAGGGCATAGGTTCAGGGTGAGAGGGGAAAGATATAAAAGCGACCTAAGGGGCAACTTTTTTTGATTAGATTAGATTACTTACAGTATGGAAACAGGCCCTTCGGCCCAACAAGTCCACACCGACCCGCCGAAGCGCAACCCACCCATACCCCTACATTTACCCCTTACCTAACACTACGGGCAATTTAACATGGCCAATTCACCTGACCTGCACATCTTTGGACTGTGGGAGGAAACCGGAGCACCCGGAGGAAACCCACGCAGACACGGGGAGAACGTGCAAACTCCACACAGTCAGTCGCCTGAGGCGGGAATTGAACCCGGGTCTCTAGCGCTGTGAGGCAGCAGTGCTAACCACTGTGCCACCGTGCTGCCCACAAGTTAGGTTCACTCAAAGACAAAGGAGGGAATTTATTTAGATTTTAGATTACATTACAGTGTGGAAACAGGCCCTTCGGCCCAACAAGTCCACACCGCCCCGCCGAAGCGCAACCCACCCATACCCCTATATTTACCCATTACCTAACACTACGGGCAATTTAGCATGGCCAATTCACCTGACCTGCACATCTTTGGACTGTGGGAGGAAACCGGAGCACCCGGAGGAAACCCACGCAGACACAGGGAGAACGTGCAAACTCCACACAGTCAGTCGCCTGAGGTGGGAATTGAACCCGGGTCTCTGGCGCTGTGAGGCAACAGTGCCAACCACTGTGCCACTGTACCCCCTTTTCACACAGAGGGTGGTACGTGTATGGAATAAGCTGCCAGAGGAAGTGGTGGAGGCTGGTACAATTGCAACATTTAAGAGGCAATTGGATGGGTATTTGAATAGGAATGGTTTGGAGGGATATGGGCCGGATGCTGGCAGGTGAGACTAGATTGGGTTGGGATATCTGGTCGGCATGGACGGGTTGGACCAAAGGATCTGTTTCCATGCTGTACATCTCTATGACTCTATAAATGAGGCCATCTCGGTAGAGTTTAGAAATTACAAAAGGGGCAATTATCTTGCTGGAAGTATATTACAGGCCTCATAAAGTCAGAGGGAGACAGGGGGAGCAAATATGTATGCAAATCATAGAAAGGTGTGAGAGAAACCTTGTTGCAAGAGACTTCAACTTTGTTTAAATTACTGGGAAGGCCTTCATGTAAAAGGATTATATAGAGTGGAATTATTAAAATACATCCAGGAGAGTTGTCCATGCCAGTACGTTGATAGTCTGACTAGAGATGGGATAGTGCTAGACCTAGTCCTAGGGAATGACACCAGTCAAGTGGCTGAAGTTTCGGTGGGTGAGCATTTTGGGGATAGTGACCATAACTCCATAAGCTTCAAAGTCATTATGGAAGGGATAAGGATAGTGAATAGGTTCAGTGACGAAATTGGGGGAAGTCTGATTTCAATATCGTTAGACAGGATCTGGCAAACATAGGCAAGGAGCAGTACTTGTAGGTAAGTCAACATTTGGAAAGTGGGAGTCTTTTAGAAGTAATATAGTGAGAATTCTAGACCTGTGTGTTCCTTTAAGAGTGAAGGGCAAGGATAGCAAGTCCAGGGCACCCTGAATGTCAAAGGATATTGAGAGTTTGATCAGAAAAAAGACAGAAGCATATGCCAGGCATAGCACATTAAAAACATGGAGTCTTTTAAAAGTATAGAGTGCAGATGGTAGCTTAGAAATTTGGAGGCCAAAGAGGGGTCGCAAAATATCTTTGGCAGATGGGATCAAGGAAAATCCTGATGCTTTTAACAAGTATATTAAGAGTAAGAGAATTACCAGGGAAAGAGTGGGACCTATTAGAGAGGTCTATTAGAGACTAAAGAGGCAACCTGTTATGGACCATAGATTAATTCTTAAGTAAATCCTTCTCATCTGTATTTATAAAGGTAAAGGACATTGTAGCTGAGGATTTTACTTGGGATGATGAGGTTCAAGGACATGGTAAGATTCATAACGCAGAGGTATTAAGTATTTTAGGGGGCAAAAAGGTGCATAAATCCCATGGCGTGATGAGATGGATCTCAGGCTGCTATGGGAGGCAAGGGTCCTGGTGTGGATACTTAATACTTTGCTGGCCACTAATGAAGTGCCAGATATCTGGAGGATAGAAAATGTAGTTCCTTTGTTAAAGAAGAGCAGCAGGGATAGGTGAAATAATTACAGATCAGTTGGTCTAGTGTCAGTGGGAGGGAAATTATTGCAAATAATCTGCAAAACAGGATTAATCAATATTTTGAAAGGCAGAGATTCAAGGATAGACAGCACAGATTTGTTAGAAGGAGATCCTCTTTGGCTAATTTGGAAAGGTGACAAAACATACTGCAGAGAGTAGTGCAATTTATGTGGTTTACATGGCATTTAGTAAGACTTTGATAAGGTCCCATATGGAACATTGGTCCAAAAGCTAAAATCCAAATTGGCAAACTGGAATCAAAATTGGTTTACAAATAGGAGGCAAAGAGTAATGGTGAAGAGTTGTTTTTGTAACTGGAAAACTGTGACCAGAAGTGTACCACAGAGATCGGTGCTAGGACTCTTTAATGTGAATGTAGAAGTTTTAATTTGTAACTTTGTAGATGAAACACAAATTGAGTGTGTTATTGATAGTGATGAGAATTAGCTGGCTTCAGTTTTCGGAGCTCTATATGTAACTTAATTGGTGATAGATGGGGAATGAAAAATCAGTCTGATGTGGTGGCTCATATAAAATTATTCATTCATTCGGCTGAATTTCGATCCATGTGTAGCAGTGTGCACCAATTACTTGAGCACTCTTAATTTTTTTTAAAGAAAATCCAACTTTCCTCCACAGCACTGACTCCGCACCATGACCGCCCCTGACCGTCTCACCAGTTGAGAATTCCTAATACATAAAAGGAATACCTTTCCTCATCGAAGTCAGGTTCTCCATTTTAAATGAAGGATAAAAATCAGATTGACTTCTGCACATATTTATTTTCCGGTAGAGGGAGAGGTTTTGCATTAAAAGTTTGCCAGGTTTGAGAGATAACAAAGAAAATGGAAAACCTCCAAGGAAACAAATGCAGCCAACTTCATTTCTGAAGAAGAGGCATAGCAGACTCAAAGCATTAACTGTGGGATTCTCTACACAGGTGCTGGCAGAACTGCTGAGTTTCTCCAGTGTTCTTTGTGTTTGTCTTAGATTTTTACATCTGCAGTATTTCACTTTTATTCAAGCCTACTGAGGAGTCAGGAACTTTCTGAAAAGATAAATACAAATTGTTTTCACACTGTCAAAAGTCACTGTTGGGTGCTGTATTGTAATACAGATGTGTTTTTATTATTAATGTCATAGGGATCTGTCCTTTAAAGGTAAATTGACCTTCACATTATCACCATTTCTATTCATATGTAAAACAGTGAATTTCCAATGGATAAAGTATCATAATAGAGTGAAAAATGTCCTGTCAGCCTGCGCTGTCATTTTTTTTTCTCTACTGTGAGTAAATGGCTCTAGCTGATTTTCAAAATATTGGTTTTGACACTGGAAGAAAATCAAACCAACTGCTCCCTTACATTGTTTGACGGGCACTCTGATATGAAATTGAAATGAATACCTTCTGTTCTTTCCTTTCTAGACGGTTGTCAATTGTAGACAATTGTGGCTATTATCATTGCTTGCCTGAGTTTCAAGTACTAATGGATTTCAGCACAGTAGGTGTTATAATCACCTGAGAAAAAATTACAGTTTCAAGAAAGTGTAATAACAGTTTCCTTCCCTTTGACATGGTTTCTGGTTTTGACACAAGCTAATAACATTAAAAATATTACACACCATTTTCATGACTCCGTAATCATTTTTGTTGGTATGAATGATATGGAGGATTTTATCACATTGCGAGAGAGTTGTTCTTTTTAACCAAGGAATGACAATAAATATTTCCATTGATATTGCATGGAATCTGAGGGCTCTACATAGTATTTTAAGATTAAGATTCAAGATCATCAACATCCAAGAGTAGTTGAGAAAAAGCCCAGGACCACAGTAGGACAGGATAGTTGGCTGTGTGAGTTGCCCAATCTAAACACTATAGGTAATCTAATCTAATCTAATCTAATCTAATCTAAACCACTAGGGACTCATGAATGCTTCATTTAGCTCAGAGGATTCCTCATGTGGGAAATATTTACAGCATTTGAGCTCCAGGTTTTGGACCTAGGGCAGCAGCTAGAGTTGCTGTAGTGTATCCATGAAGCTGAGAACAATATGACAGCACATTTAATGACATGGTCATACTGCCGACTAAGACAGAGAGGGAATTTGTGACTGCAAGGCAGCCTAGAAAAACTAGGATGTGATGCAGGAATTCCAAAGTTTATCTCACTCAATAACCAGTTGTTAGTTTTCAATACTGGCGAAGCATCAGAGGAAAAAGAGAGCAAAGCTTGTGGCACAGGAACTGGCACAGCTGCACAGGTGAGGGAAGCGGGCAGAAAAAAAGGGACAAGGACAATAATGGTAAACAATTTGATAGTTCGGGAAAGTTACGGTGTTTCTCTGGTCCATGACATGGCTCCAGGTTGCCTACCTAGTACCAAGGTCAATAATGTCATAGAGCAGAACATTCATTTTGGGAATGAGTTGGAAGCTGAGTCCACATTGACACCAATGACCTATGTAAGAAGTGGGATCAGGTACTAAAGGAAACTAGGCAAGAGACTGAAAAGCAGGACCTTGAAGACAATAATCTTAAAATTGTTCCAAGTACAAGTGAACATAAAAACTGGAAGATTGAGGGAATGAATTTGTGGCTGCAAAAATGGTGCAAGGGGAAGAAATTTAGATTTCTGGGACATTGACACCAGCTCTGAGGCAAATGAAAACTACACATGGATAGATTATATCTTAGCAGGACTGATACTAATGTTCTCATGCAGAGATTTTCTGGTGCTGTTGGGGAAAGTTTAAACTGTCAGGGGATTGCAACCAAAGAGGGAATTCATCAACAATAAAAGCAAAGCCTGTCGTGGGAAGTAGAAAAGCTATAAATGACAACAAAAGCAGCAGAAATAAAGCCTAGAATCTAGAGTGTCAAATGACAGAACTATAGAATATAGCAGGCAGAATTTAAAGCACTCCAAATGCCCATAACATCTTGAACAAGATAAGTGAATTGATGGTGCTAGTCAAAGTAAAAAGTATAATTTAATTACCGTTACAAATACATCACTAGAGTGACCAAGACTAAGAACTAAACATTAAAGGATAGTCAACATTTAGGAGGAAAAGGAACAAGAGGTAGTGGTTAGTGCTGATAATAACAGATGGGATCCATGTATTAGTGACAGAAAATTTACAAACAGAACAAAGTGATGTAGAATCTGTTTTGTGAAGCTCAGTAATGCCAAAGGGCAGCAATCATTGGTATGAATGGTTATAGCCCTCCACTGTGAATTGGTAATGTTGTGTTCAGTGTAAATCAGGAAATTATATGTGTGTGTAGTCAGAGGAATGCTGAATTCATAGGTGACTGCAATTTGTTTATAAACCTGTTAAACTTAATGAATACCACTTCCTTGAAAGAAGAATTCCTTGAATATGTTGGAGATAGTTTTCTGGAGTAATTTATTAAGAAACTAAACAGAGCACAAACTATTTCAGATTTGTATGCTGCAATGAGATCATTGAGTGAACAAGGTCCACAACATGACATAATTTTGCATTAAGTTTGAAAAAATGTTCAGTTCAACCCAAATTAGAGTCTTCAGTCTGAACAAGGGTAATTATGAAATATGTAAGAGGATTTAGTTGGCTATGGTGAGATGGAAAATACATTAAAATATTTGGTGGATAGGCAATGGCTAGTATATAAAGAGGCAATGCTTTGTTTTCAAAAAAGATGCATTATTTAAACATGTTCAACCAATAAAAAAACATAGAGAAAATAGGCTATGAACATTATTATTAGAAATGCACAATGCATTGTAAAACTTTTTACAGGAATGTATAAAAGCTAAGATTAACAAAGATAAATTGTGTGTCCTTTACAGGTTGGAAAACTTAAAATAGGAAATAAAGAAGCAAAATAGATACTTTGCAAAATAGGAACATAGGAAGACACAACAGGCCTTCCTGAATTAGTCACGATTTGGAGATGCTGGTGTTGGACTGGGATGTACAAAGTTAAAAATCACACAACACCAGGTTATAGTCCAACAGGTTTAATTGTAAGCACTAGCTTTCGGAGTTCCGCTCCTTCATCAGGTGGTTGAACCTGTTGGACTGTAACCCTGGTGATTGGACTGTAACCTGTGATTTTTGACTTCCTGAATTAGTTAAGATATAAAAATCTAGTAACAGTGTAGAATTGAAAGAAATTAGTATTAGTGAAAAGTTGTATTGCAGAAAATGATGGTACTGAAAGTTAACAAATCCATGGGGCCCAATACCCTTCACTCGAGAGTATTGAAACTGAGGCTACGTAGATAATGAATGTATTGGTAATCATCTTTCAAACTCCGGTTACTTCTACCATGGCACCTGCAGGGTGTAAGCACACTGTTTCAGAGAGAAGGGAGAGAGGAAGCAGGGAGCAACAGAGCTGTGAGCCTAACATAATTAATAGGGAAAGTACTCAAATGACTTAGAAAAGATGATTAGAAAGGAGTTGTCTGATTGGATTTATGAGGGGAAATCATGTTGGATAAAGCTGATGGATTTTTTTGAGGTTGTTATGGGCAGCATCAATAAGATTGTGGTTGTGGGGAATTTAGATTTTCAGAAGACTTTTGATGAATTCCAATACAAAAAGTTAGAAAGCAAAGTTAAATCACACAGGGATTGTGTGTAATACTCTAGCAAGGATTGATGATTATATGAAAAGCAAAAAATAAAAATAAAAGGGTATTCTCAAGTTGGCAAGTTCTGATCAATGGGATACTTTGGATTGCAGCTGCACACAATCTACAGCAAATTTTTAAAATTCAGACGGTGGGGACTTCGCTGGATCCACCAGCATTTATTTCATATTCCGAGTTGTCGTTGAGAAGCTGGTGGTTAATTGTCTTCTTGAAATGTTGCATCTGTTTGGCATAGGTAGACATACAATGTTGTTTGGTTGTAGTCCAACAAGTTTATTTGGAAGCACTAGCTTTCAGAGCGCTGCTCCTTCATCAGATTGTTGTGAAGTATAAGATTGTAAAACACAGAATTTATAGCAAAAGTTTACAGCTTGATGTAACTGAAATTGTATATTGAAAAAGACCTGGATTGTTTGTTTAGTCTCTCATCTTTCAGAATTAACATGTTGGTTTCAGTTCTTTCATATATAAATTGCAGAACTTTTTTAAAGTTATATTCTCAAATGAACTTTAACAAACAGCACCAGGGTCCCAGGTTCAATTCCAGCCTCGGTGACTGTGTGGAGTTTGCACATTCTCCTCGTGTTTGTGTGGGTTTCCTCCGGGTGCTCCAGTTTCCTCACACAGTCCAAAGATGTGCAGGTCAGGTGAATTGGCCATGCAAAATTGCCCATTGTGTTAGGTGCATTAGTCAGAGGGAAATGGGTCTGGGTGGGTTACTCTTCAGAGGGTCGCTGTGGACTGGTTAGGCTGAAGGGTCTGTTTCCACACTGTAGGGAATCTAATCTAATCTAATTGGTGTCATGTCGGCCCAGGTAATGCATTGAAGGTGTGAGGTGCCCTGTGTGAGACTGTCCGTGCCACAATGTTCAGACTGATTCTAATCCAAAAAACAGATTGACAGAATCTCACATGAATTCATGCAGTTTTTGAGCAAAATAAAGTGTAATTCTGCAAGTACAAATTCACCCCACAAGCTGATATGCGTGTGTGTGTGTGTGTTAGGGAGGAGTTATGAGTGTCTGTGAGAGAGTGTGTGTATGTGTAAAGTGGTATAAGTCTTTGAGAGGGTGCATGTGTGTGTGTGAGTGTGGGAGTGTGTGTGTGAGCATATGAGAAACAGCTTGTGTATGAGAGAAGGTCTGCGTGAGTGTAAGGGTTTTTTAACTTTGTATACTCCAGTCTAACACCAGCATCTCCAATTAATGTTGTTTGGGAGAGTGTTCCACAATTTTAACCCAGAAATAGTGAAGGAGTGGCAAAATATTTCCAAGTCAGAAGAGCAAGCGATTTGGATAGGAACTTGCAGGTGATGGTGTTCCCACACATCTGCTACCCTTATCCTTTTAATTTGTACTGGTCATGAGTTTGGAAGCTGCTAAGTATTCATGGAGAATTTCTGCTGTGCATCTTCCAGATGGTGCCCATTACTGCTTCTGTGAAGGGAGCGACTGCCTATGGATCTTGTATCAAGCACATTGGCTGCTTTGTTCTGGATGATGTGAAGTTTCATGATTGCTGTTGTTGGAACTGCACTCGATGAGGCAAGTGAAGAGTATTACATCGCATTTCTGACATGTGCCTTGCACATGGTTGAGAAGCTCCAGGGTGTCAGAAGGTGGGTTACTCACTGCAAAATTCCTAGATCTCACTAGGTCATGTAGCCACAGTACTTGCAAAGTGAGTCCACTTCCATTTCTAGATAGTGGTAAAGCCTCCCCCAAGATGTTTGCAGATGACACTAAAATAGGAGATATCGTGGACACTGAGGAAGGTTATCAGAAATTGCATCAGGATCTTGATCATCTGGGGGCCAAGAAATGGGAAATGGAGTTTAATATAGATGTGTGAGGTCTTGCATTTTGGAAAATCAAGTCAAGGTAGGCGTTTCATGGTGAATGGCAGGGCCTTAAGGAGTCTAGTTGGACAGAGGGACTTTGGAGTTCAGGTGCACTGTTGTCTGAAAGTGGAGTCACAGGTTGACAGGACAGTGAAGAAGGCTTTTGGTACACTGGCCTTCATCAGTCTGGGCATTGAATATAAAAGTTGGGAAGTTGTATTGCAGTTGTACAGGACATTGGTGAGGCCACATTTAGAGTATGTGCTCATTTTTGATCACCTTGCTACAGGAAGGATGTTATTAAACTGGAAAGATTGAAGAAGAAATTTACAAGGATGTTGCCAGGACTCAACAGTCTGAGTTAGAGGGAGAGGTTGGACAAGCTAGGATTTTTTTCTCTAGAAGAAAGTGAGGACTTCAAATGCTGGAGATCAGAGTCAAAAACTGTGGCAACGGAAAAGCTCAGCAGGTCAGGTAGCATCCGAGGAGCAGGAGAGTCGATGTTTTGGGCATAAGCCCTTCAACAAGAATGGGAGACTGAGGGGAGATCCTTTCTATAAGATCATGAGAGGCATTGATAGAGTGAATGCAATCAGTCTTTTTCCCAGGGTTGGGGAATCGAGAACTAGAGGGCATCAGTTTAAGGTTAGGGGAAAAAATAAAAGGAAGCCTGAGGGGCAAAATCTTTACACAGAAGATGGTACACATACAGAGTGAGCTGTCAGCGGAAGTGGTTGAGGCAAGTACATTAACAACATTTAAAAAGCCATTTGGACAAATACTTGGATAGGAAAGATTTAGAAGGATATGGGCCAAGTGCAGGGAAATGGGGTTAGTATTGATGGACATTTTGGTCAGCATGGACCAGTTTGGGGTGAAAGGGCGGGTTTCTTTGCTGTAGACAATAGACAATAGACAATAGATGCAGGAGTAGGCCATTCAGCCCTTCGAGCCTGCACCGCCATTCAATATAATCATGGCTGATCATTCCTAATCAGTATCCTGTTCCTGCCTTATCTCCATAACCTTTGATTCCACTATCTTTGAGAGCTCTATCCAACTCTTTCTTAAATGAATCCAGAGAGTGGGCCTCCACTGCCCTCTGGGGCAGAGCATTCCACACAGCCACCACTCTCTGGGTGAAGAAGTTTCTCCTGAGCTCTGTCCTAAATGGTCTACCCCGTATCTTTAAGCTGTGTCCTCTGGTTTGGTACTCACCCATCAGTGGAAATATGTTTCCTACTGACTGAGTGTCCAATCCTTTAATAATCTTATACGTCTCAATCAGATCCCCTATGAATCTTCGAAACTCAAGGGTATACAAACCCAGTCGCTTCAGTCTTTCAGTGTAAGGTAATCCTGCCATTCCAGGAATTGACCTCGTGAACCTACGCTGCACTCCCTCAATAGCCAGAATGTCTTTTCTCAAATTTGGAGACCAGAACTGCACACAGTACTCCAGGTGTGGTCTCACCAGGGCCCTGTACAGCTGCAGAAGCATCTCTTTGCTTCTATACTCAATTCCTCTTGTTATGAAGACCAGCATGCTATTAGCCTTCTTCACTACCCTGCTGTAGCTGCAGGAACAGGATACTGATTAGGAATGATCAGCCATGATTATATTGAATGGCGGTGCAGGCTCGAAGGGCTGAATGGCCTACTCCTGCACCTATTGTCTATTGTCTATTGTCTCTGTACTGCCCGTTTACATAAATTGATTCCATTGAGGTAGTAGTCTGCCTTCCTGTTCTTGCTACCAAAGTGGATAACCATACATTTATCCACATTAAACTGCATCTGCCATGCATCTGCCCACTCACCTAACTTGTCCAGGTCACCCTGTAATCTCCTAACATCCTCATCACATTTCACCCTGCCACCCAGCTTTGTATCATCAGCAAATTTGCTAATGTTATTGCTGATACCATCTTCTACATCATTAACATATATTGTAAAAAGCTGCGGTCCCAGCATGGATCCCTGCGGTACCCCACTGGCCACTGCCTGCCATTCCGAAATGGAACCATTTATCACTACCCTTTGTTTCCTATTAGCCAACCAATTTTCAATCCAGTCTAGTACTTTGCCCCCAATACCATGCGTCCTAATTTTACTCACTAACCTCCTGTGTGGGACTTTATCAAAAGCTTTCTGAAAGTCCAGGTACACTACATCTACTGGATTTCCCTCATCCAACTTCATAGTTACATCCTCAAAAAATTCAAGAAGATTAGTCAAGCATGATTTCCCCTTCATAAATCCATGCTGACTCTGTCCTATCCTGTTACTACTATCCAGATGTGCAGTAATTTCATCCTTTATAATAGACTCCAGCATCTTTCCCACCACTGAGGTCAGACTAACTGGTCTATAATTTCCTGCTTTCTCTTGCCCACCTTTCTTAAAAAGTGGTATAACATTAGCCACCCTCCAATCCTCAGGAACCGACCCTGAATCTATCGAACTCTGGAAAATAATCACCAACGCAACCACGATTTCCCAAGCCACCTCCTTCAGTACCCTGGGGATGCAGACCATCAGGCCCCGGAGACTTATCAACCTTCAGACCTAACAGTCTCTCCAACACCAAATCCTGGCAAATATAAATTCCCTGAAGTTCAGGTCCTTCAGCCACTGTTACCTCAGGGAGATTGCTTGTGTCTTCCCCAGTGAACACAGATCTGAAGTACCCATTTAATTCCTCTGCCATTTCTTTGTTCCTAGTAATATATTCCCCTGTTTCTGTCTTCAAGGGCCCAATTTTTGTCCTAACAATTTTTTTGCCTTTCACATACCTAAAAAAGCTTTTACTATCCTCCTTAATATTCTTGGCCAGTTTACCTTCGTACCTCATTTTTCCTCTGCGTATTTCCTTCTTAGTAATCCTCTGTTGCTCTTTAAAAGCTTCCCAGTCCTCAGTTTTCCCACTTATCTTAGCTATGTTATACTTTTTCTCTTTTAACTTTATATGTTTCTTAACTTCCCTCGTCAGCCACGGCCGCCCATGCCTTTTCCTGGGATCTTTCTTCCTTTTAGGAATGAACTGATCCTGCAACTTCTGCATTATACACAGAAATATCCGCCATTGTTCCTCCACGGTCATCCCTGTTAAGGTATTGCACCATTGAACTTTGGCCAGCTCCTCCCTCATAGCTCTATAGTTCCCTTTATTCAACAGAAGTACTGTCACTTCCAACTGTACCCTCTCCCTCTCAAATTGCAGATTGAAGCTTATTGTATTGTGGTCACTACTTCCCAATGGCTCCTTCACTTTGAGGTCTCTGACCAATTCTGGTTCGTTACACAATACCAGATCCAGAATTGCCTTCTCCCTGGTCGGCTCCAGCACCAGCTGCTCTAAGAATCCATCTCTGAGGCACTCCACAAAGTCTCTTTCTTGAGGCCCAATACCATCCTGATTCTCCCAGTCTACCTGCATGTTAAAATCCCCCATAACAACTGTAGTGACATCTTTGCGACAGGCCAATTTCAGCTCCTGATTTAACTTACATCCGACATCCAGACTACTGTTTGGGGGCCTGTAGATGACTCCCAAGAGGGTCTTTTTACCCTTGGTATTTCGAAACTCTATCCACACTGACTCTACATCCCCTGACTCTAGGTCCCCCCGCGGAAGGGACTGAATATCGTTCCTTACCAACAAGGCCACCCCACCCCCTCTGCCCATCAGTCTGTCCTTACGATAACACGTGTATCCTTGAATATTCATTTCCCAGGCCCTGTCCACTTGAAGCCATGTCTCAGTTATCCCCACAATATCGTATCTGCCAATTTCTAAAAGAGCCTCAAGCTCATCCATCTTATGTCTAATGCTTCGTGCATTCATGTATAGTATTTTTAATTTGTTACTGCTCTCACCCTTCCCATCAACCCTTATTTCACTCAACCTTACAGCATGATGCCTTTCCGAGTTTTCTGCCTCATTGATACAGTTGTCTTTCTTGACTTCTCTTGTTCTAACTTTCCCTTCAATTTCCTTTTTAAACATCCAGCTTGTCCCCTCCCCCCGGCTACTTAGTTTAAATGTAACGGTGTTGCAGTAGAAAACCTGCCTGCCAGAATGCTGGTCCCTAACCTATTAAGGTGCAAACCGTCTCTCTTGTAGAATTTATGTTTACCACAAAATATACCCCAGTGATCCAAGAACTTAAATCCTTGCTTCCTGCACCAGTTCCCCAACCACACGTTCAAGTCCATTATCTCCCTTTTTCTGGCCACACTAGCCCGAGGAACTGGAAGCAAACCGGAGATAACCACCTTGGACGTCCTGCTTTTCAGCCTTCTTCCTAATTCTCCGAAGTCTCGCTGTAGTATGTTCCTCCTCTTCTTCCCGACATCATTTGTGCCGACATGTACCACCACCTCTGGCTCTTCACCCTCATCCTTGAGGATTTCCTGCACTCTGTCCGCGATGTCTTTCACTCTAGCACCAGGAAGGCAACACACCATCCTTAAATCCCGTCTGCTGCCACAAAAACCCCGGTCAGTACCTCTCACGATGGGCTCTATGACTCAATGACTCTATGTTAATAGTAGGAAATCCAGTAATGGTAATACCATTGAATGTCAAGTGGTGATTCTTAGGAAATAGGCATTTTCTTGTACCCTATGGCATAAACATGACTTGTCACATGTTAACTCAAATCTGGGTATCGTCAAGGCCTTGCTGTATTTGGACACGGATTGCTTCAGTATTTTAGAGATCACAAATGGTAATGTATATTGTACAATCATCAATGATCAGCCCAACTCCTGACTATATGCTTTAAGGGTAATCATTGATAAAGCAGCTGAAGATTCTATCCTGATAAACTCTTGCAGTTCTGGAGCTGAGATTACAAAATAATTTTTCTTTCGATTAGGTGTGTAATGGACCAGGCCAGATCCCTTCAAAACATTTTAATAAGGTAGCCCGGATCCTAACTTTATTTTCTTTTTGGCAGATGTAGAGTGGATATTCCAGGAGTAATGCAGTTGGTCAAACCACTCAGTTTTAAACAAAACAGAATTTATTTAAACACTATGGATGAAATATGATCGAAAGAAAACAGAATTTAGAATAAGTTAACTTATTTGAAAACCCAGCCAACTTTATAGCAACTTAACAAAGCTGTTCCAATTCCCATAACATCCCATAAACACATCCCTTTGCAAAAGGTAAATTCAAACACAGGTTCTTACAGTCAGGAGAGATTTCAGAGTATAGAGTCAGGCAAGAAAACATCTGTTAGAGAATGGCATCTTGTTTCACTGTAGCAGCTTCTCTGTTAGTAGCAGTTTTCTGACTCTCCACTAAAATTAAACCAAGCTAGAGAAAACCAGAACTGGGAGAAGTGGCCACTCCTCTGCCTTATTGAAAGTGACAACTTCCAGACATTTTGGCACTTTTACCTTTATGACCCCTTGTGAAGAAAAAACAAGGACAACATAATCTTGTTAAAGGGGCAGCATTGACGCAGGTATGACTCCAAATAAACAGAGTGTCTCTCCCATGATTCTAGCTTTGACTTCTAGAAGTGGATTCTGTGCTGCCATGCACAGTCAAATGTAATCTTAAAAACAAGAGCAGTCAGTTTCACCTCACCTCTGGAGTTCCGCTTTTCGGCCAATGTTTTAACCAAGATTGTCATTATGTATGGAAATGAGTGCCCCAGGCAGAACTCAGAGTGAATGTCAGTGGGCAGCTTTTTAAAAAAAAATCATAGGATGACGGTGTTGTTGGCTAAGCTAATATTTATTCTCCATCTTTAATCCACCAGAAGGCAGTAAGAGTCAGCTATATTTCTGTGGGTCTGGAGTCACATGTAGGCCTGATCAGGTTGCAATGGCAGATTTTCCTCTTTAAAAGGGCAGCAGTTAACAAAATGAGGTTGTATGACAATCAACAGTGGGCCAGTTTTTTATTGGACCAGATTTCACTATTTGCATAGAGTGATTCAAACATACAAAATTAGCATGGAATTCTGAATTACTTGTGCATTACCACTATGCCACTGCCTCCTCTTAAGACAGTGCTGCTTGTTAGCATTGCTTATGACCTCTTCCACTACTTCATTAATGATTGAGTGTAGGCTGATGGGACATTAATTGGCTGGCTCAATCAGCCTGCTTTTTGTATAGAGAGTGTAGCAGGACAATTTTCCACATTGCCAGGTAATTGCCAATGTTTGAAGTATACTAGAACAGTTATCCTCAGTGTGAAGATGAGAGGCCAACATGGATGTAGGAACCAATTATAATAAATCCAGGTTTACAGATGCTACAAACTTTGGTGGAAACTTGAATCATGAGGAGGATGTCTGTCACATGGAATATCATGTGAACAAGGGGTAACTATTTACTAAATGGTGACAGTTTTGTGATTGCCTATAGAGGATAAATGAGATGGAATAGAGTTGATGTGATAATCTGAGGGGACATGAGGTGACATGGTTATGGTTTTAGATGGATAGGGGACTGAAGTGAGAGGTTTGGTGGGTCACTGTTAAGAACTGGCATATTGTGTTGCAAAACTGAGTTGGTCCTTCTAACTGACCCACTTCTGCACCATTCCCATGCACTCCAGCGTGACATACATACTGTATTATATATCACACCCTCTTGTGAAGAACAATAGCACGTAAAATCACACGTGGGTCAGGTGTACAGCTTGCAAGCCATAATACTGCACAGTCAGGTTTTTCCAAACTCATAAATTTATATACATTTTAAATTTTCAATACTAATATAGTATTGTGGTTTAGAGTTCATCTAACAGTGACTTGACAGTGCTTAAAATACTCCTCTCCAGTCCTGAAAGTACATCAATTTAGAACATGAACAGGAAGTAACCTCATATAGAAACAGAATCAGAAGTCAGATTGCTTAATGTCAAGATTTCAATTTGAAGGCAGTGGGCTAGATAAAGAAGAGTAGTGTGTGCAATATCTCCTGGACCAGAGAGAAAACTAGTTTAACATCATTGATAAAAGTCATCTTTAATTTATTACATAGGTGTAATGTCAACTATGACCTGCATGCCTGCTTAAATATTCCACAGCATCATTTCATGAATAGCAATGTTCCAGCCAATGATTATTTCTCAGCAAACATCAGCTAAAGAGAATAGGATCTTGTAGTGTGCAAATTGACAGTCCACAATGGACTTTGGTATTTGGTATTCAAGAATATCAAATGACTGTGTGTGGTAAATTTTGCCAAAATTATTCTTGCATGTGCAGTTCAGGTTGAAGCATTTTTGAACATTAAGGACATAAAGCATGTTATTTTTTTCTAATACATAATTTCTCAGTCATCAGAGTGAAGTCCTTAATTCTGAAGTCAGTCCTTTGCAGTAGAAGATGTAATCATTCTATGTTTAGTTATGTAAAATAAGGTCTCTGCAAAATCAGAAGTGCCATTTCAACCAGAGCTGGTAAAAATGTACAGAAGGTAGTGTTGTACAGCTGTGCTAGCCAGATAAAGGAAGATATAAATATACCACTTACAAATACAGGCTTCTTTGAAGTCGAGGGAGCTAACATTTAAATGACTTAATTCAAATTCCGTGATCACAATGAAAGGTAAATTGACCCAAGAGTGATGAATAACACCTCTATGGAAGAGAGTTCAACACTCTGATAGCGTAGAATAAAAAAAAACCTTCAGAGTTAGGAAAGCCAACCAGTTCATTCACATTACCATCTGAAAGAATATTTTTAAATCAACTGGTTATGTTTGGCCAGGCTGGACATAAACCCAGATCTTGTGATACACTATTGTTCCCACAAACTAATCGCACTCTCGGAGGAGGATGAAGATTTTTGCCTTCAGAACTCATTATTAACAAGCACATAACCAATCTATTGAAGAGATTAAAGCCTATCAACTGCTGTTGATTCAAGTCTTCTAACAAATCCAATCCTAAAATAATTCTACGGAATGTATAATCATTCTCTGACAATGATCTCAGTTTAAATTATAATCTACAATCAGTTACAACTGAATTACCGAGACAAAGGTTACAACGGCAGTTTAAGTTATTTATTTTATTAATTAGACCTGTCTTCAATCTTGACTTTGTGCAGGTTTAGGTGATGTCAACTAATTTTAGAGTTATTAAAAAAATGTTAGTTCATGAATTTATTGTCTGACTCTTTAGAAGATCATTAGAAGTAGAAGCAGAAGTGGATCATTCAGCCCATTGTCCCTACTCCATCATTCAATAAGTTCCTGTCTGATCTAAATGCTTGCCCCTCATAATCATAGACTCCCCTGTAGATAACACACCTGTCTAACTCAGCCTGGCTATAATCAATGAGCCAGCCATCATTACTCTCCTGGATAGATGATCCCAAAGATTAAAGACCTCAATGGAAGACCACTTATTTTGAGATTCTTCAAATAGAGGAAGCATTCTTCCAGCATTCACATTGTTCAACTCCCTTAGAGTTTTATGTTTCAGGAGGATCATCTTTATTTTTCTAAACTCCAATGAAGATAGCAACATCCTGCTTACCGTTCCCTCATTAGACAAATCCTTCATCCCAGAAATCAACCTAATCAACCTCTTCTGAATTGATTCCAATGCAAATGTATTTCCATTTAAGGAAGGATGCCAAAACTATATACAGTACTCTAAATGTAGTCTCAGCAATACCATGTTTAGTTATAGCAAGATTTCACTATGTTTACATTTAATTTCCTTTTCAATAAAGGCTAATATTCCATTTATCTTCCTAATGGTTCATTGTATGTTAACTTTTTGTGATTCAACTTCAAGGACGCCAAGCATCCTCTGTACCACATTGCAGTCTCTCTCTCCATTTAAATAATATTCTGCTTTTCTATACCTCCTGCCAAAGTGAAGATCTTCACATTTCCCACATCTATTTTCCATCCACTAAATGTTTTACATACTCACTTATCTACATCCTTTTACAGGTCCTAATTACCCCTGCCAATAGCAAATATGGCTACAACAGTCTGCCTCTTCGTCCCATTTGTAAAACAGATCATAAATAGTTGAGGGCTTGAGACTGATTCCTGTGACATGCCACTCATTGCAGTTGTCAACCTGCAAGTTAATCTCATATTTGGTTTCTGTTAATTAGCCAAGTATTTATCCATGTTAATATATCACCCCCAATAACAAGAGATTTTATCTCATGTAGTAACCTTTTTGTGCAACATCTTACTTCAGATTTCCAAAAGGAATTTTACTGGTTCCATTTTATCCATGCTGCTTGTTACATCTAAAACGACCAATAACTTTTTTCAAGCATGATTTCCCTTTTACAAAACCATGTTGACTTGCTTGATTGTATCTTTTTTTTGTAATGGTCTGCTACTACTTCCTTAATGATGGAATTTAGCATTTGCCAACCACATGTTAGAATAATTGCCATATAGATTTTGATTTACATTTCCCTTCTTTCTTGAACAGAAGTGTCACACTTGAGGCTTTCCAATTGTATGGGATCGGTCCAGAACCAAATGAGTTTTGGAAGATTACAAACAGCTCATCTACATTGTCAGCATTTTGTTAAGATCAAGTCCAAAGAGATGAATAAATTCCTCTCTATACACTCCTGATGTTGATTTTTTTTTAAGAAGATGCAAATTTTAAACTTACTAGGTACTTGACTATGTGTAAAACTATAAGGAGAAATAAGTCAGACAGCGTTAACAAAAATAGGGAATTAGTTTTATTATAAACTTAGACAAATATAGAAGTTAATAAAAAAAGGTAAAGGCAGAGTTAGACTTCAGCTGAAGTCTTGTGTCCAGTTAACAGTGCCACATAGTGTCATACAGGAAGTAAACATTTTGCAAAGCATCCAGAAGAGGTTTACAACAATGGTTTCAAGGGTTGAGAAATTTTAGTGATGGAAATAAATTGGAGTTGGAACTGTTTTCCTTGGAGAGAAGAAGGCTAAGAGGCGATTTGCTGAAAGTTTTCAAAATCTTGAAGGGTCAAAACAGATAAGGAGAAACTATTCCAATTTGTAAAATAATTATAAATGAAAGGGTACAGATGTAAAGTAATTTTCAAAAGTAGTAAATGTGAGATGTAAGAGGGAAAAAGTGCACAGTTTGGGTTTGGAATGTACTGCCTGGAAATGTAGTGCAGGCAAGTCTAAAAGCCATTTTAAGAGGACATAAAATGATTATTTGAATGGAAACAATATGCAGGGTTTCAGAAAAAGGCAGAAGACTGGCATCAAGTCATAGGCTCATTTAAGGAGCTGGTGCTGACATGATGCAATGAAGACCTCTTCCTACATCATAACACTTCTGTATGATAAAACCTGTGCCAAATCCACAGACATGTTCACACACAAGCATGCAAATAGAACAAGGTATTATGGGTGGGTAGGTGAAATGTAAGGATAGTTAATATCAGTCAGTAAAAAAAATTATATGTTCTGATGTTCCTGTGATGGTTGTGAACTTCAGCAGTGTTGTGGCTGATGTAAGTTGGTTATTCTTCTCGAGACTCTCTTTGTTAATCTCCATCCATCTTTTTCCAGGACAGGTGCTGTGGACCTTAAAGTTCCTTTCAGTACTTAGTTGTCCATCTCTATTATATGCTTCAACTTGTAAGGCCCAAACTTGAAAAGAAGACTATTGAGAGAGTGAGCTGTTAATGTTCAATCCTGCAGGCCTTCTAGATGTTACTTTTCTCTGTAGCAAACAAGGTTGAAATCATACCTTTTCACAAGTGGGGAGTGCCTGTCTAGTGATAGCTGGCTATTGACATACAATGGGGATAATCAGCGATCCAAATTTCGAGAGTTTTCACTCCAAGGTTGGTTGAGTGGCAAACTGCAAACCAGTTTCTTGAAAAGAAGTTAATGCAAAGGAGTTAAATATTTATCTGAATATTCCTGTCAGGATATTGATCCCAGTGCTCTTAGAAGTAGGAGATTATATTAGATTTCTTCACTGAGAAATCCAACTACATTTAATATGTTAACAAGATAATATTTTGTTTATTTTCCTCTAAGCTCTGAGCTGGAATTCTGTGAAAAGATACTACCACACTTTTGATTTCATGTAACACAAATATTATTTTTTAACGTGGAATCAATGGATGCCAGAAGGATAGAATAAGAATGTTGAATAATAATTTTAATTTAGCTAATTGGTCTAATTCATACCAAGCTTCTTAGCTAGAACAAAATGTTCATTGCTAATCTGTTTTTAAAATAAGCCTTTTCTGGATAGTTTGCTAACTTTGCACTCAGAATGATTAATAACATAACTAATAATTAGAACAAGTGCCTAGAAATAGAAATATACGTGAATTAGGACATAAAACACGGGATAGTAGATGCTGCAGGCATCTAATTAGGTCAGTGATCAGTCTGCAGCAAATTGGTCCATTGGCCCCATTAGAATGGTACTTCTAAGAAGTCTGTGTGATGCAGTGGTATTGTCCTCACCTCTGAGCCAAGAGGCCTGTGATTGATTCCCACCTGCACCAAATGTGTGTAATAACATCTCAAAACAGGTGATAGTCATGGAGTCAAACAGCACAGAAACAGACCCTTTGGTCCAACTTGTCCATGCTGACCGAGTTTCCCAAATTAAAATAGGTCCATTTGCCTGCATTGGCCCCATATTCCTTTACCCCTTTCCTATTCATGTACCTGTCCAAATGTCTTTGAAGTAATTGTACCTGCATTAACCACATCCTCTGGCAGTTCATTCTACATTGAAGCCATCCTCTGTTTGAAAATGTTGCCTCTTAGGGCCCGTTCAGATCTCTCTCCTTTCAACTTAAAAAAACTGCCCTCTAATTTTGAATTCCCCTAATCAAGAGAAAAGACCTTTGCTATTCAACTTGTCCATGCTTCTCATGATTCTATAAACCCCTATAATGTCACACTCAACCTCCTACACTCTAATAAAATAAAATCCCAACTTACCCTCGAGTCCTAATAACATTTTTATGAATCTTTCCTCCACCCTCTCCAATTTAATAATATCCTTCCTATAACAGGACAACCAGAACTGTGCAGAGTACTCCAAAAGTGGCCTCTTCAATGTCCTGTAAAATCATAACATAATGTCCCAACTCCAAAACTCAATTGTTTGGCCAATGACAGCAAGCATGCCAAAGGCCTTATTTACTGCCCTGTCTACCTGTGACACAACTTTCAAAGACGCGTGTACCTGAACCCTGAGGTCTCTCTGTTTGACAACACTCCCCAGGGCCCTACCATTAACTGTATATGACCTGCCTTTGTTCATCTTAAAATGCAACACCTCACGTTTATCCAAATTGAACTCCGTCTACCATTCCTTGGCACATTGGCCCATTTGATCAAGATCCCTTTGTAATCTTAAATAACCTTCTTCACTGTCCACTATACCACCAATTTTAGTGTTATCCACAAAGCTTTTAACCATGCTTCCTAAATTTTCATCTGGTATTGGTGAGTTGCAGTGCTATTTACAGAGGGAAATTGTTGAGCAAAAAGAAACACGATATTTGTCTCTCCTTGACCAGACTGAGGGCCTCAAAGGAGCTGGGAAGTAAAACAATTGGGAAGTGGGAGATGAGGAGCAGCTGACAATGATCTGTGGTATAATGTGGAGATGGGAGGAGCACTCCTGTCCAGACAATAAGGCAAGTAATAATCCTTTTGGGTTGCAATCTACAGCAGCCTCTTTATGTTTGCGAGGAAACACAGCAATATGATAGGCATAAACAATACATCCCACTTGAGTCAATTAATTAACATATAACTGGTGTAATCTAAAGGCAATGCAATTTGATGAAATAGCTATAATAAATTCAGTGATGATGTTAAATGCTGAGGTGACTCAGAAGAGCAAAGTTCAAGCCGAAAATTTCATTACCTTATCTGACCAGAAGGAGTCCTCAAATAGCAGAACTGGGCAAAGAATCACATTACTTTCACCAAAAATTCAAAGTTAAAAATTACACAATACCAGGTTATAATCCAAAAAGTTTATTTTGGAAGCACTAGCTTTCGGAGCGCTGCTCCTTCATCAGATGGTACAACTACCTGATGAAGAAGCAATGCTCCAAAAGCTATACACCCCAGTCTAACACCGGCTCCTCCAAATCATGACTACCAAAAATGCAATTATTGATGGCAAATAACAGAGTGTGAATCAATCTACATGATGAGCCATAAAGTCATAGAGATATACAGCTTCAGTCCAACTTGTCCATGCTGACCAGAACTCTTAAATTAATCTAGTCCCATTCATTAGCATTTCACCCATATCCGTCTAAATCTTTCTGATTCATGTACCAATCCAGATGCCTTATAAATGTTGTAATTGTACCAGCCTCGACCACTTCCTCTGGCAACTCATTTTACATATGCACTATGCTCTGCATGAACAAGTTGTCTCTTAGGTTCCTTTAAAATCTTTCCCCTCTCACTTGAAACCCATGCCCTCTAGTTTTGGACTTCCCTACCATGTGAAAAAAATTATTCACCCTATCCATGCCCCTCATGATTTTATAAACCTTAAAAAGGTCACCCTCAGTCTTCCAGGGAAAATAGTCCCAGCCTACTCAGCCTCGTTTTATAGCTCAAACCCTCCAACCCCAGCAATTTCATTGTCAATCTTTTCTGAACCTATTCATGTTTCACAGTATCTTTCCTATACAAGGGAGACAAGCATTGAACATAATATTCCAAAAGTGGCCTAACCAATGTTCTGTACATCTAGAACATGACATCCCTCAAAATATTTCAAGAAAGCAGCCCGGACCCTAAATTTGCTCTTTGTTTTAAGCAGTTATGAAGAGGATATTCCAGGAGTGATACAGATGGCCCAACCCCTGAGTTTTAAGCAAAACAGAATTTATTTGCAAGATTGCTGAACGAACATAAACAAAAGAGAACTGAACATAGAATAACAACCAATCTGAAGACCCAACAGATTATCCCAACTTAATGATGCTGTTCCAAATATTTGCAACAATCCCATAAACATCCCTTTGCAAAACAAAGGAAATATCCAACACAGGTTCTTACAGGACAGATGTCAGAGAGAGGAAGGGTCAGCATGGACCTGCCTCTTTGGGTCCAGCAGTTTCTCAACTGACTGACTTCTTTCAGTGAACAGCCAGACTGCTAAAAATCAAAGCAAACCAAACCAAATGAGAGAAAAGCTGAGCTGGGAGAACTGGTCACTCCCCTTTCATTGCACTTGTGTGTTTTTTTCAAACTTGAAAGCCTTTTTCTGAGGCACTATCTGTTAGCTGTAATCAAATTTGATCTAAAACCCTTCAAACCTAGACCTAACTGCTTTTATGATCTCTCTGAAAAAAACAGCCAAGGACAGCATAACCTTGTTAAAGGAGCAGCATTGTCACACCTTCCCCCCTTTAAGAAATGAACCAATGTTCAAAGATAGCTTCATTTTAAAACCCCATAATCTTACACTGTTAGTACTCTACAACACCCATATACATTACATTGACAATAATCATGCAAAGATGCACAACTACATTTTGTTTCAATCTGTTTTACTCCTGTCACCGAATGTCATCATTTCTCATTAAAGCCTCAACAATACTTTGGCAATCACGTTTTCTCATCTGCCACATGCACACTTTTCAAATTGAATGGCTAGAACAACAAGCTCTATCTAAATAGTCTGGTATTTCTGTCCTTAAATTTCTCCACAAACCTCTATGGAATATGTTAAGTGTATATGATCGTCTCAGAAAAATTACTGGTTACACAAACATTGAAATGTTGTAACACAAACAGCAAGCTCAAAGTCTTCTTCTCAACTGTTGAATATTTCTGCTGATGAATGTCGAATCTCCTGGAGAAATACTTGATAAGTTTTTCTATTTCTTCATTGTCTTCCTGCTAGAGCATAGCACCAACACCACATCCTTGCATCGATAGCCACCTTGAATGGCTTTGCATAATTAGGTGTGTCTAATACTGGGGCAGCTTTCAGAGTGTCAAATGCCTTCTGAAAGTTCGCTGTCCACTGAAATGTCTTGCCTTTCTTTAGCAATTCAGTGAGTGGAGCAGCCACACTGCTAAAATCTAGTACGGATTTTCGATAAAATTCACTCAATCCCAGGAATTGTAGTACTGGTCTTTTTGTCGATGGTATGAGCAACTCCCCAATAACTTTTGTTTTTGCATCCCATGAAGCTATTTGTTCATGTCCAATAATATAGCCCAGGAAGTGAATGGGCTTTGCCAATTCACTTTTAGCCAAGTTTATCACTAAGCCTGCTTTCTGAAGATGATCGAAGAATTTGGAGAAATGTTGCAAATGTTTCTTCCGTGTATGACTAAAAATGACCAGGTCATCTATATACACAACACAATTGGGTAATCCTTATGTGTTTATCTCAACTGACTGACTTCTTTCAGTGAACAGCCAGACTGCTAAAAACCAAAGCCTTATTGGTTTATCTCTAAAATGTGACTGGTGCATTTTTCATATTAAATAGCATGACTTTAAACAGCTACAGTCCTCTCGGCATTATGAAAGCCAAAATTGCCTTAGCTCTTTCAGACAAAGGTACCTGCCAGTATTCGCTGAGTAAGTCCAACTTAGAAATGTAAATTGCTTGCCCCACCTTCTCAACACAGTCTTCCAAAATGCAAAGTTAGATATGCATCAGTCTCCGTAATGGCATTGACTTTGTGATAGTCCACACATAACTGTTGGGTACTATTTGGTTTTGACACGATTACTTTGGGTGATCTCCAGTCACTGTAATTCACTTTGATTATGCCACCTTGTTACATGCATTCAACCTCCTTTTGAACCTGTGCCAACTTTAGAGGGTTATGCTTATAAGGATGTTGCTTAATTGGAACAGCATTTCCTGTATCTATGTCGTGCATAATTAGGCTAGCACTTCCTAGTTTATTTCCACATACCTCCCCATGTGAAGTAATAACTTTCTCAGTTTATTTTGATTTTCCTCTGGAAGGTAACTCAATAATTTATCCTAATTTTTGACAACTTCCTCATTGTCCAATTTAATTTGAGGAATGTCCAATTCAGAATCCTCTGAACTTAGTTCTACCCTCAGTGTTGTAATCAATAACACAGTCTCCTTTGGCTTTCATTCCCTGTCAAAATACCTTTTGAGCACATTCACATTCCACACTCTGTGAGATTTCTTTTTACCTGAAGTCCTTATCAAATAGTTCACCTCACTCAACTTCCTTTCAACTTTATAAAGTCCACTAAACCTTGCTTTTAAAGGTTCACCTGTCAGTGGAAGTTACACTAACACCTTATCCCCAATTGCAAAATTGCAAGTTCTGGATTTCTTGTCTGCTTCATGTTTCATTGTACGCTGTGATACTTTTAAATGCTGTCTCAGCAATTCCCCCGCTCTATTTAATCGTTCCCTAAAATCTGACACATAGTCCAAATATGTTGTCTCTGAATTCTGACTTATTAATTTCTCCTTAATCAATTTTAGTGGTCCTTACACTTTCTGCCCCAAAACTAATTCAAATGCAAGAATAGGTATCAAAGGTTCAATTTTTTTTACTGCCTGTGGTTTTCCAACTACCCAACATTTATGACATGTTTGGCAAAATTCAATTATACCCTTATGCAGTCCAGGGCAGTAAAAATATTTCTGTACTTTGGCTTGTGTTTTTCTCACTCCTGAATAACCCCCTAGAGATAGCTGGTGCACTACTCACAACATCTGTACATCTCTATGAGTATGACTATGACCTCCTTTCTGTAACCCATGGGACCCTCCAATCTCATGGCATCAATGTGGATTTCACCAGTTTCCTCATTTCCCCTCCTCCTACCTCATCCCAGTTCCAACCTTCCAGCTCAGCATGGCTCTCATTACCTGTCCTACCTGTCCATCTTCCTTCCCACCGATCCTCTCCACCATCCCCTCTGACCTATCACCATTATCCCTACTTCCATCCACCTATTGCACTCTCAGATACCTTACCCCCAGCCCAAAACCCCTCCCATTTATCTCACCACCCCGAGGCTCCCAGCTTCATTCCTGATGAATAACTTTTGCCTGAAACGTCAATTTTCCTGCTCCTCAGATGCTGCCTGGCCTGCTGTGCTTTTCCAGCACCACAATCTCCACCATCTGCAGTCCTCACTTCTGCCCATTTCTCATCTGTCTGAATATGTGATGATCTCCATTTCCTCTTAAGACATGCATATGCTTTTTGATACAATTGCTTTAAATTTTCATCTTTCTACTGTAACTCAGTTAATTTACCTGAACTAAAGATGTCTGCTGTGTCATCTATCTGCTCCTGGTTTGTCTCAACCATCTGATCAAACATGGTCTCTGCTAATTCACTTCAACCTTCTTTACTATACTTTTTGATCTTTCTTGCTTCAACTGGTGACTTTGTGACTTTGTTACCACACAATCTGGAAAAATCCCAGGATATGTGTCCTGCAAATAGTTCCACTGGCTTTCCAAACACAGCAGACAGCACTCCTACCTGTGAACCAGCTATATCATTAGCAAGGACAAATTCTATTGCTGGGGCTGACAGTTTGTCCAGTATACCTGCCACGACTTCTTCACTCTTCATTGAACACTCTAATCTTACACTACTTAATTGAACGCCTCTTGTCTTACCGTGAACTCCCATTATGAGCACTTTTCTGGCAATATCCTTCAGAGGTACATACCTTCAGAGGTACATACTTCCTCATCTTTTAACCTTAAAAATTGAAAGGATCCTACATCTCTTAATATTATAACCTCTTTACCTGCTGCCCCTGGTTTATGTGAGTATACTCTACAATTGCAGGTATATGGTTTAAGAAGATCTGGCACTTCCTTCTTAACCAACCTCCGATCAGGTTGTAATTCTGGTGCAGCTTTCTAGCCTCCACTGTGCTATCCATTACTACTCCAACAAAATTCACTGGCTTATCCTGGTTTCCTACATCTGGCTTCCCAGTGCTTTTCCTAACCCACCAACATTGTGATCTCACGTGGCCTACTTTATTGCAATGAAAATACTGGAGCGTTTTGACTTCTCTGGCCCCAATTAAGGATTCACTTTTTATTCTGTGATAAGTTATCCTTATGATTTAGCTATGTAATTCTTATACACATAAATAAACATTCAGTCATGAATCTATCAACAACAGAGGCAGATGGCCTCTCCCAGCATATTGGCTATAAGGAAAAAGAAAGTAAGAAATTTTGATTTTCACATGAGCTTGATCTATTAGAGATTTGGAAAAAAATGCTAGTTTCTTATTCTGTGACCAATCATCTACTTCAGAAAATTGTAATTGAACATTTGTGACAAGAATGAGGGAATCCAATGGATTAAAGGATACTTTTTCGCAATTCCTTATGTTTTGCACAACATTTCATAAACATCAGTCCACATAAAACTAAAGAAAACAAATACCACGGAATGACTCTATGATTTTCACTGAGATCTACCTTTCCCTTTCCATATGAGGATTTCTCTTTTTCCCAATTTATCTCCCAGATTGAAATTGATTTTGGAAACCAAACGTTGATTTATGGACCAACTCATTATCATCAGCCATTTCAGCTGCTAATCTTGCCATTTTAACTCTCTGCTCTTCCACATGAGTTCTCACTATTTCAATAAGTGAAATTTTTAACTCCTCCAAAATAATCATCTCTCCAGGAGACATAAGTTTGCTTTATTTTTAATGCCCTTAGCCACCTAATAAAAGTACTTTGTTTGATCCTTTCAAACTTGTTTGACCAGGGTCCCTTCTTAGATTCCTGAAATGTTGTCTGTAGGCTTCTGGCATAAGCTCATACATACTTAAGAAGACTTTCTTCACCTCCTCATAAGCCCAGATACCTCCTCTGATAGTGATGCAAACACCTCACTGGCTCTACCTCCAAGGTTTGTTTGAATCAACATAACCCACATGGTCACTGACCACTACATTTATTAGCCACCTTCTCCAATGTGATGAAAAAGACTTCTACATCATTCTCATCAAATTTAGGCAATGCTCGAATATATTTAAAGTTTCTCACCAGGCCTTTGGCTACCATGCATTTGCTCATCCTCACTCTCTTCCTCACTCAGCTTACCTTCAGCCTTCATCTCCATCCTTTTAAGTTGTCTGTCCTGTCTGAGTGCCAATTTCTGAAAGTTCAAACTCCCTCTCTTTCTTCCTTTCCTCTCTCTCCTTTTCTCTCTTTTCTCTCTCTCTCTCTCTTTCTCTCTTTTCTCTTAATTGTAATTTTAACTGTTACCCTTTCCTTGTCTTCTGACTCTAAATCAAGCTGCTTCATTTTCAATTGAGTATTAGCCATCTCCAAAGATTCTGATGGTGTTTCCAGCAAACCTAAATGCTGAGCTATTTCTCTCCTTTGCTCATGGAAGGAGGCAGCTCCTACCCCAACTTATCTGCTAATTCCAGCAGCTTGGCCTTAATCACCTTTTGTAAAATCTCCAAGAACACTTCTTCCATACCCAGAAAGCTCCTTGTGTCTGAGAGAGCCATTGCTATCCTAAGCATGATTTAAACGAACTGAAATCAATACCTAGAACAAAAGTCACTTACACCTGCCACTCGCACCCTTTGATGCCAACAACCTTAATGGAACCCAAATTACGGACAAGCCCCTAATCTGTTATGGACAAGGCCAAGCTCCCTCAAAACATTTCACGAATGTAGCCCAGACCCAAACTTTGCTTGTTGTGAAGAGGATATTCCCAGAGTGATACAGCTGGCCCAACCACTTAGCTTTGAGCAAAACAGAATTTATTTGCAAGATTATCGCATGAAATACAAACAAAAGAGAACTGAATATAGAATAACAAACTATCTGAAAATCCAACAGATTATCCCAACTTAATGATGTTGTTCCATATACTTGCAACAATCCCCATAAACACCCTTTTGCAAAAAAAAGAAAGATCCAACACAGGCTCTTACTGGAGAGATGTCAGAGAGAGGGAGGATCAGCATGGACCTGCTTCTTTAGGTCCAACAGCTTCACAACTGACTGACTGCTTTCAGTGAACAGCCAGACTGCTAAAAACCAAAGCAAACCAAACCAGAGTAAAGCTGAGCTGCAAGAACTGGCCACTCCACTTTCATTTTACAAGTGTTTTTTTTTAAACTTGAAAGCCAGTATCTGTTAGCTATCAACAAATTTGTCCTAAAACCCTTCAAACCTATACTTTTTGGAATCACTGCTTTTCCGACCTCTCTAAAACAAAACTAAGGCCAGCATAGCCTTGTTAAATGAACCACATCGTCATACATCCCAACTCCTATACTCAATGCACAGACCAATAAAGGCAAGCCAAGGAGTGGATTTTTCACCACAATCTATAGATGGATTGAAAATAAAAATCTGCAAACATAAATTGAAGATACGGTGAATACAACTTTATGGAATCTGCCACTGAGAAGGGACAACCAATGTTCAATCATTCAAGATATTGCTAAGACAAAATTGCTTATTTCAGTAGGGATGATGTTCTCAGTAAAAGAAATCCAAGACATTAAAGGCCCTCTGCTTTGAATAAGAGAGACCAAGGGGTTCAAGTCCCTAATTCTTTGAAGTTTGCATCATGTGTAGACAGGGTGGTTAAGAAGGCATTCACCCTTGTCTCCATTTGCTCATACCCTTCTGTATAGGGGTTAGGATGCCATGTTGGTGTTGTCCAAGACATTGGGGAGGCCTTTTCTGGAGTACCTTGCACAGGATGTTGGTGAGGCCTCTACTGAAGTACTTTTTTCCAGTTATCCTTTTATAAGAAAGATATTATTAAGCTGGGGAGGGTTCAGAAAAGATTTATCAAGATGTTGCTGGAAATGGAAGGTTTGAGTTATTAAGGGAATCTGGATAGGCTGGGACTTGTTTTCACTGGAGGGTTGGAGGTTAAGCAATGAACTAATAGAGGTTAAAATCATGAAGGGTATAGGTAGAGTGAATGGCAAGTGTCTTTTCCCTAGGATGGAGGAATTCAACATTAGAGGGCACATTTTTAATGTGAGAGGAGAAAGATTTTAAAAAGGCGTGGAGGTAATTTCTTTTACACAGGGAGTGGAATGAGCTTTCAGTGGAAGAGTTGGATGCAGGTCAGGTTACAACATTTAAAAGATATTTCAATAAATACATGAATAACAAACATCTAGGTACAATAGTAATAATGGGGAAGAAAGCCTTGGGGAGATGTTGCATGTGGGTTTGAAATGGTCAGTGAAATACCATATGCACCACCCACTCTGATGATATCATACGGACTAGCGAGCAAAACATTTTAAGATCTCAAAGTTCTTCAAGGTCTCTGTAGCAAAATCTATCAGATCAATATGCTTGGATTGCTAACATGCAACAATCTACTTAATTAGCAACATAGAGCCTATTTTGTTTAGATCAGCAAATAGCTATTCATCAACTGAATTAGATAAAATAAATCAATTCCATGCAAAATTCAAATTAAAGGGATAGGAAAAAAATATATTTTCCATACTGAAAAGACCTTACTTGCGGTGACATTGGTCAATTTCATCAATTTGTACCCCCCCAGTAAAACTAAAAAATAGCATACATGTCACCATCACTGTCTCTTGGTGTGATTGCTACCTACTGGCACACATTTAGTGTCTTTGAATGGGTAACAACATCTAGAATAAGAAGAATGGAGACATACAAAAGTGGAACAAAGTATTATCCGACAGTATAGATTCTTTCACTAGAATCTTAGAAAGCATAATGCTACACAAGAAAGACAGAAAGCAAATAATTCATAATGGACAGACAATCCATTGATATTCTGTCAGAAGTTATGTTGTTGAAAGATAAACTACAATCTTCATTTTATAGATTAGCAAACAACTGCAAAGAATGGCAAGAAAACTTCTCACTTTGCAGATTAGCAGATTACAAAGAACAAAATTTTGCAAGACTTATGACTACAAACCCATAGATCCTTCCAAATTTTAAGAATGTCACCTTAACATCCAAGTAAATTCCAGGAAACGCAGGCTTGAGGTCACAATATCCATGAAATGATTAACGTGTTCATAGGCTTGTGTCAGTGCAAAAGTATGGAATGAGATTTCTCCAAAGTTAACTTAGTTGGAAGGCTGATGGAACTAGGTCATTGCCTCCATACTCATCAAATGCTTCAAAGAAGCACTTTCAGACAAAAACTAAGAATATACCTTTGATATTGTACTAAAAGAAAAAACACAAGTTTAAAGCATTTGTAGCAGACCAGCAGCATCTGAAAGTATTGGACACTGGAATATTTATTGCAGCCACCAACACTCAGGTAAAACATTCAAATCACCTGAGGTGTGTCTTACCCAATGCAATGCTCTTACAATGCTCAGCATCAGCAAGCTATGCTCTACAAGAGCTCTTACAAAACTGTGTAAGAAATCCAATCACATCAAACACTTGAACTTCACAGCAGCATGTACCGAAGAGTCAACCAAGCTACAATACTAAAGGAGTTTCCACAGTTGTGTTCATAAGAAGCAAGGCAACAAAGTCCAAGTGATAATCTCAATGTCTGACTGGAGTTAGAAAGTGTTAAGAGTGAATGTTGTCAACTTGACACTTTATGGAAGCCCTGAGGAACACTGAGGCCCATACCTTCATGCAAAAGTTGTAAGACCCTAAGAAATAGGAAACTCAAGTCAGTTCATCTGTCCAATATACTCAATGACTCTGCCCCTTCAGCTCTGTGATATTGAGTTCCAAACACTTATAACCCTCATATTTCAGTTTTAAATTGGCATCCCTTTATTCTGAGATTATGCTCTTTGGTCCTAGACACACCCATAAGGGGAAACTTGCACTCAGCCTGTCAGGGCACTTCATAATCCTATATGTTTTAATGAGATTATCACTCATTTTTCTGAACTCCAATGAGTAGAGTCCCAACCTGTTTAATCTTTGTTCAAAAGGCAATCCCACCAAACAGGGATTACTCTAGTGAACCTTCTCTGAACAATACAGTTCTCCACTTCAATGCTGCACTTTTGAGCACTTAAGCACCCTTTATTGCATTGCAGCTGCTAGATACTTTACATGCAGGGACAAGCACCATCCCATTGGAGCCAAGGTGGATCTCAGGGTTGTACATTGTTCTTTTAGTGCGTTGTTCTCTGCGCCTATTTGGATGCTCACAACTGCTCTTGCTTGCTTGCATTGCCATTTTGCACTCTGCTAACTGATCCAGACCCGAAAGGGCAACTGTACTTCTAAATTTCTCAGTTGTCAGCAACGATCAGTCAAGAAGATGGACATGTTGCTATTGCTATAGCTACACTATGTGTCAGTGGCAAACACACTCCACGTGCTTCATCCAATTGGTCATGTCTCAAAGTCTCAGTCTAGTCAAACAAGACAGCCATCAGTCAGAGGATCCCAGCACAATAAATATAAGATAGTGTAAGTAAAAGTCCAGGAACTTGGACATGATCAGTCAGCCACTTCGGGTAGTCACAGTCAGTCCTGCAGGTCCAGCTCAACCAATACAGGAATCTGTACAGAAATCATTCAAGGGCCCGGTTAGTCATCAGTCAGGGCTATTCATCCAGTTTGATCAGGAATGTGGGCCACGGTCAGTCCTGGGGTCAGCTCAGTCGAAGTCAAGAGGGGTTATTAAAAACTACTGCTGTGGTGGGCAGGTTAGGGAAGTCAGTTATGTGAATGCAACACACAGAGATGCAGAGAGAATGATAATTCTGAAGATGTGCAACTCAAACTATAGGGAGTAAGACAATGACAATGTATTGGAAATATATGCTATTGAAGGAGAGGGTGTCACAGCCACCTTGCCTCCAGTGTCCAAGGTTGTATGATCATTGGCACTTCTAAGCTCCAGAGGCAGACTCAGAGTAATGTTGAGAGATCGTCATAAATGAGAGGGATGTATGGAAGCATGTGGAAGCTCAGGACTGATGAGGTTCAGGGAGTTGATGGAGAAATGGAACTTGGAGGTTTGTGGTTGTCCTTTGATAACCTACCTAAGCCTGTGACTCACTCTGCCAAGCATGATCTGTTTTGCCTTCCACACTCATGTGAATTGTGAATGCACAGAGGAAATGGAAAATGGTTGTGATCACACCCACAGTGGATGAGTAAGGCTTTTTTTTCCTGTCTGAGCGCACAGGCTCTGCCTGTGAACCATATGAGGCTGTTTAAAGGGCAATTGTGTTAATAAGACACTTATACAGTCCACATTGAAGATACCTGTAAATATAGTACCCCGTAATGATTAGATTACTTACAGTGTGGAAACAGGCCCTTTGGCCCAACAAGTCCACACCAATCCTCCGAAGAGCAACCCACCCTAGACCCAATCCCCTACATTTACCCCTTCATCTAACACTACGGGCAATTTAGCATGGCCAATTCACCTAACCTGCACATCTTTGGACTGTGGGAGGAAACTCACACAGACACAGGGAGAATATGCAAACTCCACACAGACAGTTGCCCGAGGCAGGAATTGAACCCAGGTCTCTGGTGCTGTAAGGCTGCAATACTAACCACTATGCCACCATGCCGCCCAATGTGAACTGAATGCAGTGCCCAACTGTGTGAGATACACATCCTGGTCAAAAGTAGTCTTGACCATGTCATTATCATTGCAAAATTGATATGGTTATTTCTGTGAATCAGAAATAATCACATGTAACATTAAAAGTAGTACGTGCAAACTACGATTCACAAGAGAATCCAAGGTCTCATACGTTGCACAAGGGCATGTAACTGTTTTCCCCTCACATTAAACTAGATATTCACCAACATGTCCTCATACGTAATTGAATAATATGGGATAGGAAGATATGATTTATCATACAATCCTTAGAATGTCCTACTGTGTTTGTGTGAGATGGCTTGTGTTGCAATCAGAATAAGATCCCTATTTCAATTATTCATGTAGAAGCATTCTATGGTCCTCCTTGTTGGAGTACTCCATATCCCACTGTATAGACAACTATGCTAAACCATCATTTGTGTGTGATACAAATGCTGACTACTCACAGTTTTGAGGATCTGGTATTGATCACACATTTCAATAGAACCGTGGGGTCATCATCCCTGTAGCCAGAGTGCTAAAAAGGTGCACAATCATTGAAGAGAATGGATAGATCAGCAAGCTCAAGACTAGCAGCAACCTCCAATGGCTGCTAAACAGGCTCCACATTAAGAAATTCATTGAAGGTTCCCTCAGGCTGCACAGGAGGTACAAGAGGCCCAGAATCTATTACAAAAGCAGATTAGAAGCTAGGAAAACTGTGGCAAGTAACTCACCTCCTGACTCTGCAAAGCATGTGCACCCCCCTCAAGGCACAAGACAGGTGCAGGCTGGAATACTCCTCACTTGCCTTGATCAGTGTAGTTCCAACAACATTGAAGAAGATGGACACCATCCAGGCAGCCTGTTTAATTGACACCACATCCACAAACATCCAACCCTTCCACTACTGATGCTCAGTAGCAGCAGTGTATACTATTTATAAGGTACGCTGCAGAAATTCACCAAAGATCCTTAGACAGTACCTTCCACACCCACAGTCACTTACATCTAGTAGGACAAGGGCAGCAGAAACATGAGAACACCACCAGCTGCACGTTCCTCTTCAACCCACTCACCATCACGACTTGGAAATAAATCACTGTACCTTCAGTGTCCCTGGGTTAGAATCCTGAAATTCCCTCCCTGAGAGCATTTTGGGTATACCTATAGCTTAGACTGCTCAAGGTTCAAGAAGGCAGCTTACTGTCATCTTTTCAAGGGCAACTCGCGGAGGGGAATAAATGCTGGCCTAGTCACTGACACCCATGTTCCATGAATGAATACGTTTTAAAAATACAGACTGTAAGCTCAGATTTAGCCAATTACTATAGTTCATTTCACACCATGTGTTTTGTCTTGTAAAATTTGGATAAATTCATTTGTTACATAAAAATCGAACTGTCTCATTCCTTTTTAACAGCAACATAAAGTCCAGTATCAAAAATCAATTTTGGTATTTCTCCTTTAATCAAAATATTATTTTGTGGAGCAGCTCCTAATGGGATGAAGAAGACTCTTGCTCCAGTATTGAGAGGCAGTCTGGTGAATTATAAACATACTTCACTTTACCATGGATATAAGGCTTAAAAATGATTTGTGTATAAAGCTTCTATGCATTGGCTGCATTGTATAATCAGATTACAGCAAATGATCACCACCTTAACACTGCAATTGAAAAATTCCCAGCTTATGACTGAGTATGTTTGAAAAGATATACGGGTAACATGAACAGTATTTCAATGCCTTTTGGAAAAGATCAGAAAGCTTTTATAGAATGACTAGAAGAGCATAAATCAATTTCAGGGCATCCTGTACATTCACTGCATTTGTATTCACTCCGTGTTCACAATCCATTTACACAATGTACGGATGGGCAGAATAAATTCGATTTTTACCTGATGATAAAGTCTTTGGGATTTCAATTTCATTTTTCTTCTGTAAGCACTTTAGACACGTGCATCTGGCAGGGATGACAGAATGCAGTCTAACAAAATACTTTTCTTTTTATTGCAAGTCATGGATTGAGTAAGCGTGAAGACTTGCCTATTTCTTTTTATATTGAGGAAATGCAAGACTTTGGCTTTATCTACCAAAGACATTTGAGAAATTGTTGGGTGACCTTGAGTGATATACATGCCTTACTACATAAGAGGAAATTTTGACCATTGGTTTAAAGCAATGGAGATGGTTTTCAGAGAATGAAATAGTCAAAAATTTAAGCAGCATATTTTTAATGCATTTTTCAGTCTAGATCGCATGTAAGAGAAAAGCGTTCAACTAAGAATGAGAAAATGGTTCAAATGTTCTTGCAGCTGGCTGAATGTTTGACAGTATAATGCAAACCAGCCTGTAAAGGTACAATCCAGTTACTAAAGAAACATTGGCAATAATGTAATATTTTGCAAGAAGACTAAGGCCAATGGCATGTGGTAATTCTTTGGCATTCTGTACATTCTCTACAGGCGATGAAGCCTCAGTAATTGAGTAAATTCAAGACAGAGATGGATAGATATTTAGGTATTTGGTTGATGTAGAGGAACCACCATGGTCCATTTGAATGATAGAGCAGGCTCAAGGAGGGAACAGTCTACTCCTGTTCCTATTTCAATCAGAAAGTTTCGAAAAGTATTCTATATTCAAAAGAATTAATCTAGATCTTATATTTCAAGACTAGAAGTGTCATTCCAGACTCAAAGCACTAAATCAGTTTCTATCACCACAGATGCTGCTAGACCTACTGAGTTTCTTCAGGATTCTCTGTATTTGTATTAGATTTTCAACACCTGCAATAATTGATTTTTAATCTATCCACTTCTTTAATTGAAATAGTACACTGACAAAACAGCTGTTTTGTGTGTTTTGTTTTAAATATTGTAGTTTGCTGCTGTGCACTCACCATCCTGACTTGTAAATACATCCTATAATGTCATTGGGTCAAAATGCTGGAATTGCCTGCCAAGTGGTATCATAAATCTACCTACAGCATATAGACTTCAACACATTGAAGAAAGCAGCTTATCACCAGGGACAGCAAAAAATGGTGGCCCAGCTCACGAGGCCCATATTCCATGGGTGAATTTTTTAAAATAGCCTGGGAGAAATGTCTGGATATATATTTGTTGTTCATGTTGTGGATTGACGTAATAGTTTTGATTATAAAATTAGGCTGATCTACAGATGTTTCACTTTTCCTTTACTATGAATCAGTTTTTGTTCCTTCTGTTAATGAAAAGCATAAAACCAACCCATCTATTCCTGCATTTATATATCCTTCAAAAGCTCCTCTACTTCAGCCACTCCACCAAGTTTGATGCAGTTCTGTTACTTTGCAGTTATTCAAATCTTACCTTATTTCATCATTCACAATGAGCATGGCTCCTATTTAATTTTCCCTCTAACTAGCTTCCCCTTGAATATATTTCTGCTATTTGCCTCAAAATAATGTATGTATTAGCAAATGCCATATTCTATCTATTCTTTAGGTAAAGCAATTTCTGGTGAAGGAATAAAGACTTTGCCTTTTATCTAACATGTACAGAATCAGTTATAAAAGTACCATTTCCCGTTCACTTGCTTTCTTCACTTCAATGGATGAACATACATGTTTTCAAGAAAAAATTGAGCCAGTCACATTTGGCCAAACAAGTGAGTTTAAATTCCTCAGCATGAACAATGTAGTTTTATCTTCTATTATTCTGGATATTTATTGCAGCATTCTGTTTACATTTTTAATTGGTAAGACATTACAGGAAAGTAGGATTTGCATCAGAAAGTGCTGCATGAATGAGTAACGTGTTTCATTATATTCCAGTAAGAACTATTTCAATAAATTGTTAGTAACTACCTAAAAATGAAACCCATAACAGCATACAAGTTTGAAGCTATCAAATGTGATCTTTGCGAATCAGAAGTTCTACCCAAATCAGTCCACCCAAAACGTTCCACCCATAAACATTGTCTATTATTAATTACAGATCTCTGAACATATCTCTGGGATACAGAGAATAATGTATAAACAGTATAGAATAACCCACAGATGATTGCATGGTATTATAGCGTAACACACAGACAAGCTCATATTATCAATAGAATATAACATTGCTTGAAAATGTAAAGAATAGCACATGGTAGAGAGAATGCTACTTTCCATACTAAAATAAACTGGAGTCCAATGGGGAATAAATGTAGGAAAACAAATTTATTGAATTACATTAACAAGGTACCAATGGAAAGGCTATAGATGAGATTTTGCAGGATTTGCCATGGATGGCAAACTTTCTTAAAGTTTGGAAAAGTTGGGATATTCTTCTCAGAGCAGAAAAGATTAGACGTGACCTAATAGATATCTTCAAGATGTTCAGGGATTTTGATATAAAAAAGCTATTCCTTCTGTTGAATAGCAAATAACCTGATGTTATCCTCTACAGCCACTGACAAAACATGTTGGGTGGAGGTAGGGAGAATTTTATTTTTGCTTGGAAATGGACTAACATCTAATATGAAGGTGTAAGCAGTTTCCACCTGCAGAACTGCTCTTTCAAATAGCTACTACAGACAAAATGTACTGAATAATTGTGAACTTCTGTAAGATGGGGAATTTCAAGATTAGGAGGCACATTTTTTACTTGAGAGGAAAGAGATTTAAAAAAGACATGTGGAATAAACTTCCTGAGGAAGTGGTGAATGTGGGCACAATTACGTTTAAAAGACATTTGGATAAGCACATGAATAGAAAAGGTATGGAGGGACATGGGCCTGGAATAGGCAGATGGGACTAGCTTAGTTTAGGACTATGTTTGACAAGCACTGGTTGGACTAAAGTTCTATTTCCATGCTATATGACTGTGTATGAGAGTACGATGGATGAGTTTAAAAATGTTTTGTTAAATATATGATGTTATTTGTTGTATGGAGTTTTATTCTATTCTTCTCGTGATACTATTTTCAATGCGCTATGAATACAGAATGTGTATAAACTGGTAGTATATATATCAGTGAAATTTGAAGGGATGTTACATATTTTCAAAAGAAAAATCAGCTTGCAGGAAGTGGTGTTAACAGAAACTAGTTAGCTTTTTATAATGCTGCTTACATTAAATAAATTTCAAGTTGATTTACATAGCAGGACATAAAGCTGAAAGATTCTGGGTTACTTTAAAAACAGATTGGTGAGGTGAAGATGTTTGCAGAGGGAAGTGTGGACACCAAAGCATAGCAATCTAAACAAAGACTGTTGAAGATGCAGTCCGGGTCAGCTAGAAATAAGCTGCTATGAGTGGGCATTTGCAAACCTCCGTGACTGAAAGAGATTGCTGAGGTACAATAAGGCCATGGAGGAATTTAAGCATGAAGATGAGCATCTTGAAATCATTTACCAGGGAATGAGGAACTTGAAAAAAGGGTAGGTGTAATATGAGGATTGAGATTTAACTATGGCACGGTGGCACAGTGGTTAGCACTGCTGCCTCACAGCACCAGAGACCTGGGTTCAATTCCCGACTCAGGCGACTGACTGTGTGGAGTTTGCACATTCTCCCCGTGTCTGCGTGGGTTTCCTCCGGGTGCTCCGGTTTCCTCCCACAGTCCAAAGATGTGCGGGTCAGGTGAATTGGCCATGCTAAATTGCCCATAGTGTTAGGTTAAAGGGGTAAATGTAGGGGTATGGGTGGGTTGCGCTTCGGCGGGTCGGTGTGGACTTGTTGGGCCGAAGGGCCTGTTTCCACACTGTAAGTAATCTAATCTAATCTAATCTATCCTATAGGCTGTTATGAATGAAACAATTGGTAGCATAATTAATGTCAAGTCTCACTGCTGTTAGCAACCTGCGGACAATCGGTAATGTTTTAGCTCTGACAAAAACAGAAAAATTAAAACCATATTTTGTGTGAAAGGGAGGCATTTTACATAATGAATTCTATATCAAAGCTTTGGTCCAGGCATACTTCTGAAAATTTGCATAACCATGACACAGGTATAGTACATACATATAGCTTACATTTTTCACACTACCTTTGATTTCACTGAGGTCTCCACATTTACCATTCACAGTAGCTTCATGGACACTCTGTTACTATGGTAACCATTTAGTCTGTTCAGGCTATTCAATTATTGGAATCTATAAACTCTACAAAACCTATTCTGCTGCTCATATCCTCAGTAGTCAAAGAACTAACAGAACATTCAATTTGTTTTTTTTAACAGCTGTATTGATGTGATACTTCTCGAAAGAGCAGAGCTTTAATGAATAAGTGACAGGGTATATCATTTGATGACAAAGACAGACATAATTAAGTAAATCAGACTGAAATGCATTGTTTTATTACTCACGTGCAACCTCATTATCACAAAAGTGACTGCAGCTCACACCAATGAAAAGATCGGTTTTCCAAACACTCCTCATGATGATGAATATGCCAATTCAATATTATAAAATGTACAAGTCTGTGTGCCTCAATGTGTTGATTTAGAAAAATCTGTTACAATCCCTGTAAATTTAAGAGAATAAGAATCCTCACTATGTCAATGGAAAGAAAACCACTGGACAAAATTTACCTTGTTAACATTTTTACTTTAGCAAGCCAACTAAAATCAACATAGTTCTGGCATTAATGAACAGGTGAAAGATAATTGCAGCAATGAGATAAAGTTCACTCAAAATATTTGGTGCAACAAAGATATGTCTCACAATGTTATAAGTATGTATTAGTTCCAACATAACAGTTGTACAACATGTGGTGACAGATTTGTCAACGCAGCCTTGTCTAGGTAGAATCTCTCACTTCCCATTAAATATTTTCAGCACTTGAGTCACATTCACCAGCAATCGTATTCTACCTCAAGTTCTCAGGCATAGTTATCATTAACAAGGTACACATTTATGAACCCTCATGTATTTGGGTTACAACAATCCTGATTGCACACATTCGCTGAAGGTGCCCCTCTCTGACCCCTTCAAAACATCTGCTGGATTCTGACAACACTAAAACAGTACATTTATTTTCAATCTATAATTCTTGCCTTTCCACTCTTCAGCTCTCTTCTCAATAAAACTGTATAACACACAGCCATTGTTCTATTCTGAGAGCCCTGGTTCGACACCATGATCTGTTCAAAGGCAGCAGACTGACAAACAGAAAACTCAGGCAGACACAATCCCATTTATCCTTTTCTGCTGAGTTGCTCTTTCTCAAAGCAAACACAGATCCCAGGTAATTCTTGGAATCTAATTATTTCATACCAGGTAACCAATTAACATTCTTTCAGAGTAATGCCCAGTTCGCCCGGATCTCAACGGGGACATTGCAGAAAAAAAACATACTTTTCCAAAAGATAGGTTTCATCACAAATGAAATAGCCATAATCAACCTCAAGAGAAACATACTCAAGCTGAGATCTTTATTTTTTGTTCGACCAAGCAACCATCATGGGCAAAATTTATTACCCTCTCCCAAAGTTTGGAGGTAGGAGTCATTTAACCAAATCAATGGGGATGTGTTGAAACTAAATGCTACTGGGAAGCCCTAACACCTTCCTGCCCTGCCACCAATTGAGACCTATGAGTAGGCAATTAAGACCTATTTAAGAACATTATCCCATTGCTGTGTAATGTTTGCTTGCAGGATCCCAAGCTGAAAATCCTTCACAGTAAGGGGTGGCTATGGAAAGACCATGCTGCTGATCCTAAATCTCTCCCTCTGTCATGATCCCCAAGCCATGACCTTCATCTTGCCCTTATTCAGATGTGCCACTGATCCTAGCCCTTTGGTGCACATAGTGTTGGCAGTAGCCACTAATCCTGCTGAAACTACTTGCAATAGACAGCTACCAGCCTTTGAATGAGAGTTCTCAGGGGAATGGAAATTCCACCACAGGGGTTCTTGATCCCAGGGAAGGTTTGCCACTGGCCACTGAAAAGTCTGATTGGCACTTACTAAACCAATGAGGAGAAAGTGAGGACTGCAGATGCTGGAGATCAGAGCTGAAAATGTGTTGCTGGAAAAGCGCAGCAGGTCAGGCAGCATCCAAGGAACAGGAGAATCGATGTTTCGGGCATAAGCCCTTCTTCAGGAATGAGGAAAGTGTGCCCAGCAGGCTAAGATAAAAGGTAAGGAGGAGGGACTTACTAAACCAAGTCTTCCAGTAGGAGATAAAGTGACACCTTGCTTGATCTCCAACTGGCAATCAAGATCTCAGTCACCTCAATTAAATATCATCTCATGTGTGCTTGGAAAGTATATTCCCATCTTTAAAAAGTTATATTAGATCCAATGTTTGCACACATAAAACACTTTATGCTTTTGTACCAATTCACTAAAAGTATGTGTGCTGGCATATAGTTTGCCATTCTTAGTTTTTTTTTAAATTTGTCAATGCTTTCCCAGGTGCATACTTTCTTCCTGGTATTAACTTCTGGGCCCCACAAAGACACTATGGACTTCCACTGCTCAGGGCTAACACTCCCTCCACAGCTTCACCGCACAATCTAATCTGACCTTTCTCACCTTGCTTCCAGTGACTATTCCTGAGAGTCCCAATATTCAGCCCCCGCCACCCTAATTTATCCATATGCCTGCCAGCCAATCTGCATACTTTGCTGGTGTTGGATGAAACCTGTGACCTTGAATATGGAAATAACAACCAAGAGGGAAAATGTCTCTGAACTTCAACATCTGGTCTTGTAGCTCACTGGGCCTTCAAGAGCCCTCCTGCAACACAATCCCATTCCAGATTAATATTAGGGTCTTTAACCCAGTTTATACAATCAAAGGCGGGCGGGGTGGGGGGGGGGGGTGTTCTCTGTGATATAATTGAATAGAGAATTGATTTAGAACATTTTAGTCATACAATCAGTGGATAAATTGTTCAGTCAATAATGAGTCAAGGAATAACAGCGTGTATGGAGTTTGTACGTTCTCCACGTGTGTGATTTTCTGCCAGGTGCTACAGATTCATGCCACAGTCCAAAGATGTGCAGGTTAGGCGGATTGGCCATGGGAAATGTGGAGTTGTGGGGATTGGATAGGGAGGATGATCTTTGGAGGGTCAGTGGTGACTCGATGGACTGAATGTCCTCTTTCTGTACTGTGAGGATTTTATGATTCTATAAGTCAGAAAGGTTACTGTAAAGACTGCAATTTTTCGACCTTGCGTAGATATACAAAGTCTAAAGTAAGTGATAGTCGAGTATTAGTTTAATATCAGTTGTGGAGGAAACTCTCTTAACAAACAATTCAACATCAAGTGGCAATCTTTTGAAAATTCTTCAGAAAATCATGGAGAACCAGTGCAAATTTACAATATGCAACCTTCAATTTAAAATGAATGTAGTTTGTGATGAAATGACTGATTGAATATATAGAGGGAATGCATCAGCTGGGATACATATCAATTTAAGAAGATATTTATGAAAGTTTTTCTCATGTGTCTTATTAGAAAAATTGAAACATTTGGCATGGGAAAAGCTAACAGACAAAATGGGCTAAATATTCTTCTTATGTGTTGTAAAATTCTCCAGCTCTATCTTAGAAATGCATAAGTTTTTAAAATTTTAAATTGCATTTTTATTTATCAAGACCTTTGCAACACCAGCATTAATAGTTTAGCTTCAGTTTTGTGTTAATTCCATTCCTTCAACTCCCATACTTAGGCAGAATAACTCTTCCAAATCACTGTCCTCTGTGCTTTCACCAGCACTCATCACTAATCAGAAATGAAATAAAAACACTTGGAGAGGTCTTAATGGATCCTGATGGTGAGACATCACGCTCTTTGAAAATGCCTGTGAGGTTTCTAAGTTAAACTTGTTGCTCTTCTTGCAGATTCAACATTTCCATTAAATCTATAATAGTTTATTTTTACTTTCTTCTGAGTTTTCAGTGATCAGCCTTTCAGTTGATAATTTAATGCAATGATCATTGGGGCAGTTAAATCAAGATCAAAGGTATCATTCCCCTTAATTATTGATACTCTATTTCATGACATCCTGATGAAGTAAGATCAGCCCAAGCAATAATTAAAGTAGTTGAACTAATTTAAATTCTGAAGTGTATCAGCAAATCTGCACCACTAGTAAAATTCAAAATAATTTTAAAAACTTGTTTGATTGAGAAAGGATTATTGAAATTTAAAAAGAATACTATTTCCAAATAATACGTCATATTTAATCAAATGGGTTCCACGAGGGCCACTTAGTCCCTGACCTTATTATAGCTTTGGTTCAAACATTGTCCAAAGAACTGAACTCCAGAGATAAAGTGAGAATGACCACCTTTGTTATCAAGGCTACATTTGACCAAGTCTGGCGTCAAAGAGCCCTAGCAAAACTGAAATCAATGAATCACAGGAAACTCTCCACTGGTTGAAATTGCACCTGGCAGAAGGGAAGATAGTTGTGGTTGTTGGAGGTCTGTCACCTCACCTCCAGAACGTCTCTGCAGATGTTCCTCTAGATAATGTCTAGGCCTACCTGTCTGCAACTGTTTCATCAATGAGTTTCCCTCTAACATAAACTAAGAGTGGGGATATTTGCCAATAAGTGCACAATGTTCAGCACCATTTTTGACTCCTCAGATATTGAAGCTTGCTTGAGACTGAACTGGATTAGTTGTATCAATGCAGTGACTACAAAAGCAGGTCAGAGGCAATTCCTGTTGTAAGTAACTGATCTCCTGACTCATCAAAGCGAGACCATTATCTACAATGTGCAATGATGTGGAGGAGCCGGTCTTGAACTGGGGTGGACTATAACCTGGTGTTGTGTGATTTTTTTACACTGTGCAAGTCAGGAATGTGATGGAATACTCCCCACTTGCCCAGTTGAATACAGCTCCAACAACACTCGAGAAGCTTGATACAGTCCAGCACAAAGCAGCTCATCTGGTTGGCACCAGTTCCATAAATATTCACTCCCTTCATCACTGATGCTCAGTGGTATTAATATGTTGCATCTGAGATCTAGCATCATAATCCCCATTCCTAAAAAGGACATTAAGGAAATAGTCCCCCCAAATCTAATACTTCCACATTCTGTATAGTTTACTAACATAATGTAATCAGCCATAGTCCACAAAGGACTATAGATATTCCTCTCAAGTAGAGAGTTACAATTGATTGTGTACAGCATGAGAGTAACCAATCTACAAACATGAAGTAAGGTGAGAAGGCTGGCCTCAGTGTTTTACCACAGCCAGTATTGCAATCAAATCCATGCTATTGGTTTCTTTTGCACCATGCTCTCGTCAGCTCGCCAATGGATCTTACGACCCCCTGTATAGTTTAGTAAAGCAAAGGAATAGAGTGCTTTTTTTAACATTAGTCTGAATACTTTGGAAGTGTATAACAGTTTTAATTCTGCATAATCTCTCCCTACGCAGATAATATATGCAATGGCTGAGTCAAAAATCCTTCTGATCTTTATTCCTGCTGTCAGTGCAACTAATCGTGTCTTATCTGTTCTGAAACTGGAAAATCTCTATCTAGGAACCTCTTTAGAAAAATCTCCAAATTCTAGTGGAATCAACAATCTTTAGTTATACCTTACAACATTTTTCAGTTATCAAAACATTTGAACAGATTTATAATTTCTCATTTTCTAGCGAAGTAGCATCAATGGCAAAAGCTGTCACAGACTAACATCCATTTGCTGCATTCTTGCCAATGGATTTCAGCAATCTACTGGCAGCAAATGATATTTAAAATGATCCTTTCTAGTATAAGCTGATTAAGAATCTCTTCCAATTTTGAAGCCTATATTTCTACACTGGGTATGTTTTTCTGTGCATTTATGAACTAAAATAATTCTGTGTTATTAGAACGTCTGCACTGTTCCCTGGGGATTTGAAAGATTTCTTTACATGTATTCTAAACACTGTTTCAAATTCAGTGCTGCTGATTTGATCCTCTGGAAGTCTATTGTTATTCATATTTTACATTTCTAATTCTGTTCATTCCTAAGGGACTGTAAAATGTTGTAGAATTAAAGGAGCAAACCTGAACTGACTAAATGCAAGTCTTTATTCTAAAGTTGTGATTTTAGAAAAATCAGTGTTACGACTATACAGAAGCAGCAAGAAATCAAGTGCTTTAAAGACAAGAAGTAGCACATCTGCTAATACTATATTAATATGTAATAATGATGTACATCATTGATAAATGTTGTTGTGGATCCTAAATTTATTTTTAGGGGTAAACAATTCTAGTACATATGATTGTACAGAACCAGTTGTCACAGAGAAATTATATTTGTGTAAGAGTAACATGATGTGGCTTTTTTAATTTTATTCATAGAAGTCATACTCAAGCTTAATTTAAAACTGTTTAAATTTTTTGCATAGAAATTGTTGCTAACTTCTGAGTAAAAATAAGGAGACACATTTGCCATGACAAATTCAGTAATAAGCAAAAATTAATCAGGAAATATGCTTTAGGCTTTCTGGACATCAGACTAAAACAAGCATTAGATCTCTTCATTTGTGGTAGCTAGGATCTTAGCTCCCTTTGCCTGTATCCTAACTCACACCAAATCCTGTTCAGACAGAATAAAAAAGAAAAGTGCTGGAAAGTCTCAGCAAGTCTGACAGCATCTGTGGAGAAAAAACAATGAATTTTTTTTGTCTAATCTGACTTCTTCAGAAGGCCCCCGTTCAGCCATCTCTAGTTCTTACAGAAACACCATGGCACCAAATCTGATAGCAAATCAATATTAAAATCATCATCTTTGTTTTCAACTCCTCATGGCCTAACCCTGTAACCTCCTCCTATCTTCTCTGATTTTAATCTTTCCACTATCAATTGCCATGTACCAATACCTGCCTTGGTCCTAAGTTCTGGAATTCCTATTCTAAACCTTTGATTCTCTACCTTGTCTCTCCTGTTTCAGATAGTTCTTAAAACCTATCTTGTTGACCAAATCTTTAGCTATTTATACTGATAGGGCACTCTATGGGTTGGTGTCAACATTTTAATTTACATTGCAGTTAAATAGTGGACTAGGCTATTTTATTGCATTAAAGATACTGTAAACATACAAGTTGTAGTTGTAGTAGGTAAAAACAAGGACTGCAGATGCTGGAAACCAGATTCTAGATTAGAGTGGTGCTGGAAAAGCACAGCAGTTCAGGCAGCATCCAAGGAGCAGGAAAATCGACGTTTCGGGCAAAAGCCCTTCATCAGGAATAGAGGCAGGGTGCCTGCAGGGGTGAAGAAATAAATGAGAGGAGGGTGGGGTTGGGGAGAAAGTAGCATAGAGTACAATAGGTGAATGGGGGTGGGGATGGAGGTGATAGGTCAGGGAGGAGGGTGGGGGAATTTAGCAAAGAGTACAATGGGTGAATGGGGGTGGGGATGAAGGTGATAGGTCAGAGAGGAGGGTGGAGTGGATAAGTGGAAAGGAAGATAGGCAGGTAGGACAAGTCATGGGGACAGTGCTGAGCTGGAAGTTTGAAGCTGGGATGAGGTGGGGGAAGGTGAAATGAGGAAACTGGTGAAGTCCACATTGATGCCCTGGGGTTGAAGTGTTCCGAGTGGTAGACCATTCTGTTCAGAATTTCTGGACAGGAAAAAAATGAGCAATTCTTTTCTTTTAATATGGAACTCAAAGAGTTTGTGTGACGTGCATGGTTATGTGGACTGTAAAGCAGTGCATCATGATTGTGGTTAGTATAATTTCATAGTTTAGAAAATGAGCTCTGTTGATATAATAATAATGTACCGAGAACATGTAATGAAGCATTATACTCATCACTGCTGCTTTTGATTATCATTGAAACACTTTCAATAAAAAGGTCAGCACGTGGATAGGTGGGGCATCACATTATGTAGACATCACAAACATGGGCAGCATTTACTCCCATCCCTAATTGCTCAGAGAACAGATAATAGTCAACCACATTGCTGTGAGTCCGAATTCACATGTACTAGTTAAGGATGTCAGTTTCATTTCCTTAGTGAACCAGATGATTTTTTTCTCCAATAGTTTTAATGTTTTCATGATCAGCATTAGCTTCCAAATTCTAGAATGTAATTGAATTCAAATTCCACCATCTGAAGGATTCAAATCTGAGTCCCCAGAACATTGCCTGGATCTCTGGATTAATAATCTACTCATCAGCTTCCCCTTACATTGACAATGACCATTTTAATCACTTGTTATCAAGCATGGTAGATAATTGTAATGATTGGAATGTAGGCAAGGTGGATCCCATTGATTATGAATTCCTTGATTGGGGCTGTTAATCTGGGCCAATCTGGGTGCCCTGGCTGACAGGTATAAACAGGAGTGTCACAGAGTCTCCTCAATCTAAGGGATTGGCTTTGAACTGACTGGTTTGAGTCCATACACTGTGCACATGTAAATAAAAATTGAATTGAACTGAATTGAATTTATTGTCATGTGTACTATAAGACCATGAGACCATAAGAAATAGGAGTGGAAGAAAGGCTATTCGGCTCATTGAGTCCACTCCGCCATTCAATAATGGCTGATGGGCATTTCAACTCCATTTACCCGCACTCTCCCCGTACCCCTGAATTCCTTGTGAGATTAAGAATTTATCAATATCTGCCTTAGAACATAGAACATAGAACATAGAACAATACAGCACAGAACAGGCCCTTCGGCCCACGATGTTGTGCCGAACTTCTAACCTAGATTAAGTACCCATCCATGTACCTATCCAAATGCCGCTTAAAGGTCGCCAATGATTCCGACTCTACCACACCCACGGGCAGCGCATTCCATGCCCCCACCACTCTCTGGGTAAAGAACCCACCCCTGACATCTCCCCTATACCTTCCACCCTTCACCTTAAATTTATGTCCCCTTGTAACACTCTGTTGTACCCGGGGAAAAAGTTTCTGACTGTCTACTCTATCTATTCCTCTGATCATCTTATAAACCTCTATCAAGTCACCCCTCATCCTTCGCCGTTCCAACGAGAAAAGGCCGAGAACTCTCAACCTATCCTCGTATGACTTCCTCTCCATTCCAGGCAACATCCTGGTAAATCTTCTCTGCACCCTCTCCAAAGCTTCCACATCTTTCCTAAAGTGAGGCGACCAGAACTGCACACAGTACTCCAACTGTGGCCTAACCAAAGTCCTGTACAGCTGCAACATCACTTCACGACTCTTGAATTCAATCCCTCTGCTAATGAACGATAATACTCCATAGGCCTTCTTACAAACTCTATCCACCTGAGTGGCAACCTTCAAAGATCTATGTACATAGACCCCAAGATCCCTCTGTTCCTCCACCTGACTAAGAACCCTACCGTTAACCCTGTATTCCGCATTCTTATTTGTTCTTCCAAAATGGACAACCTCACACTTGGCAGGGTTGAACTCCAGAGATGCCTTGAAGATATTTAACATCCCTGCCTCCATTGTGCTCCATGGCAATGAATTCCATAGGCCCACCAGTCTCTGGCTGAAGAAATGTCTCCTCATTTCTGTTTTAAATTGACCCCCTCTAATTCTGAGGCTGTGCCCACGTGTCCTAGTATCTCCGTCTGACGAAAACAATTTCCCTGTGTCTACCCTTTCTAAGCCATGCATCATCTTGTAAGTTTCTATTAGATTTCCCCTCAACCTTCTAAACTCTAATGAATACAATCCCAGGATCCTCAGCCATTCATCATAAGTTAGGCCTACCATTCCAGGGATCATCCGTGTGAATCTCCGATGGACACGCTCCAGTGTCAGTATGTCCTTCCTGAGGTGTGGGGCCCAAAAGTGGACACAGTATTCTAAATGGGGCCTAACTATAGCTTTATAAAGTCTCAGTAGCACATCACTGCTTTTATATTCTAACCCTCTTGAGATAAATGACATTACATTTGCTTTCTTAATCACGGACTCAATCTGCAAGTCAACCTTTAAAGAACCTGTACTAGCACTCCCAGATCCATTTGTACTTTGGCTTTATGAATTTTCTCACCATTTAGAAAATAGTCCATGCCTGTGTTCTTTTTTTCCAAAGGGCAAGACTCGCATTTGCTCACATTGAATTTCTTGGACCATTCTCCTAAACTGTCTAAATCTTTCTGTATCCTCCCCAACCCCTCAGAACTACCTGCCTGTCCACCTAACCTCATATCATTAGCAAACTTCGCCAGAATGCCCCCAATCCCTTCATCCAGATCATTAACATATAAAGGGAACAGCTGCGGCCTCAACACTTAACCCTGTGGGACACCACTTGTCACCAGCTACCATTCTGAAAAAGAACCTTTTATCCGAACTGTCTGCCTTCTGTTGCCCCCCCGAGGCACCTTATCAAAGGCCTTTTGGAAGTCTAGGTAGATAACATCCACTGAATTTCCCTGGTCTAACCTACTTTTTACCTCTTCAAAGAATTCAAATAGGTTTGTCAGACACAACCTCCCCTTACTAAATCCATGCTGACTTGTTCTAATCCGCCCCTTCACTTCCAAGCATTTAGAAATCTCATCCTTAACGATAGGTTCAAAAATTTTACCTTCAACTGAGGTTAGGTTAATCGGCCTATAATTTTCGAACTTTTGTCTTGATCCTTTCTTGAACGAGGGGATTACAACAGCAATTTTCCAATCATCTGGGACTTTCCCTGACCTCAGTGATTTTTGAAAGATTACAACCAACACCTCCACTATTTCTTCAGCCACCTCCCTCAGGACTAGGATATAGCCCATCCGGGCCAGGAGGTTTATCAATTTTTAGACCTTTTAGCTTTTCAAGTACTTTCTTCTTTGTAATGGGGGCACAGTAGAAAAGCTTTGTCTTGCAAGCAGTGCAGGCAGATCTCATAGTTAAGTAGCATAGATAAGTAAATAATAGGTAAACAACAGCAAAAGAAAACACAGGTACATGCAAATGTTATGGGTTTGTGAGCCCATTCAGTATTCTAACAACAGTACAGTAGAAACTGTTTCGAAAATGGCTGGTGAGTATGTTCAGGTTTCTGTACCTTCTCCCTGATGGTGGAGGTTGAAGAAAAACATTACCAGGATGGGGTGGATCTTTGAGAATGCTTTCTTTGACAGTTGGCCTCATAGATGGATTCTATTGATGAGAGGTTAGCCTTTGTGATTGTCCGGGCTGAGTTCACCACTCTCTGTAACCATCTTCGATCTTGAATGGTACAGCTGCTATACCAGGTTGTGATCCATCCAGACAGAATGCTCTCAATGGCACACCTATAAAAATTGGCATGGGTATTCGCCATCATGCCAAATTTCCTCAGCTGCCTGAGGAAGAAGAGATGTTGTGGGGCCTTTGTAACTAGTGCATCCACATGAAGAGTCTAAGAAAGCTTATTGTGGGTGACCACTCCCAGGAGATTGACACTCTCCAATCATTCCACCTCTGTGTTGTTTATGCGTAGGGGGGCATGAGTAACATCCCACCGAAAGTCAATAATGAGTTCCTTGGTTTTGCCAGCATTGAGAGCTAGGTTGCTCTCAGTGCACCATTTTTCCAGATCTTCCACCCTCCAGTCTGTAGTCTGCTTCATCGCCATCTGAGATTCGACCGACTATGGTGGTGTCATCCGCGAACTTGTAAATGGCATTGAATAAAAGGTGTCTTTGTGATGGGGTATCAGTTTCTGTGCAGTTATTTCAATAATGAACTCAAGGATTTGTCAGCAGGTATTTGAGAGTCTGACAATCCTCCCCAGAAAGGCAACAGCTGGGGACAGCTGGCAAAAGTCATTTCTAATATTCCCTTCTTTTCAATGGTAGCAGTGAAGTGTAAAAGTGGAGAATGAAACCTTTTTTAAAATGTGTATTTCATTTTCCTTTACCTCAGAATGCTTGCTAGAAATCATGCAGAGGAAGTGAGTGTGACATAATCAGGAGAGCCATCCAGTAACCATATTAAAATTAGGTCTAGGAGGCAAGGCTACCTAAACCTTTTACTGGAAAAAAACATGAAGTCATCCCACTCATACCAAATACCCAACAAATTGCTTCTCCTGAGTTAACATTAGGAATTTGTTTCTTATCACATATGACAACATCCTTGTTTTTTTATTTTCCTCAAAACAGTGTTCATTTACCAACAAATTTCAAAGTACTGGATACACTATTCATGGTTTCCTCAATAACATCTGATGCGCACAATTAAGCTGCTGTTTATGTATTTTAAAACAAAATCTGCACATTTGTTTAAATTATTTTTCAAAACCACCGAAACACAAAATGACAATTTTATCATTAAGTTTTATTAAATGATTTTTAGAATATTTTCTAAATGTCAGTATATTCCTCTGCCATGATGAAGTAAAAACAAGAAAATAATCATGCCTTATACACTCAGTAACAAACCAGCCTGGCACTAACATCATGTCACCAATTAACAGGTGGATAAGATTTCCTACTCGCACGAAGTATTGTCAAAAATCCTGAAGTTTCTGGTTCTACTTTGAGCATTAACATCAATGGGGTGGTTATGATGGATGCAATGGGAAAGTTTGACTGAGGAGCACACTGCAAGGAACCTCAACTGTTTATATAAGAAAATAGACACAATTAAATCAATTGTAATTCCAACAATAATTGGGTGAACAGTAAGTTGAACCCAAAATACACTCACAAGCCCAGATTTCAAGTCTAAATATTTCACTATTTTAATATAACAAGGACTTTGAAAGCATTGTCTAAGTTTTTATTTATATACATTAATGGGATATGGACATCACTGGCTAGGCGACCATTTAGCACCTATCCCAAAATGCCCTTCATAATATGCACATGAGCTGGCTTCCTGAACCATTGCAGTCATTGGGATATCAAAAAAAGGGTGTTTTTCAGAAGGAAGTTCCAAGGTTTAACCCAGTGACATGGAGAAACGACAATATAGTTCCAAATCGGAATGGTATGCAGCTTGGAGGGGAGCTTGCAGGCTCTGCTGTTCCCATGCATTTACTGTCCTTGTCTTTCTATGTGGTATAGGCCTGGGCTTAGAAGATGCAATTGGATGAGCCTTACTGAGTTTCTGCTTTGCATCTGAAGATGGTTCAAACGACTGCTAGCATTCCTCGCTGGAGGGCTGAAGTGAATGCTGAAGATGGTGGATATGCTGCCAATCAAGCAGGCTGCACTCTCCTGGTTGATATTGAACATTTTGAAAGTTATTGTAACTGCACTAATCCAGGCAACTGGGGAATATTTCATCACATAGTGACTTGTGCTTGTGGATAGTGGACAGGAATTAAAGGGTCAGGAGATAAGTTATTTGCAGCAGAAAACCCAGCCTCTGACCTGCTCTTGTTACCATGGTTTTTGTATGGCTGATTCAGTTCAGTTTCTAATCAGTAGTTATCCCTGAATGCTGAAAATAGGCAATTCCAGCAATAATAATGTCAAGAAGCAATGATTAGATGCTTTCTTGTTGGAGATGATCATTGCCTTAAACGTGTGGTGGAAATGTAACTTGTCAGTCCAAATCTGGATATTAACCCAGAAGAAAACTACTCGTGGTCAACGAAAATTTACCAATCTCTAAAGATTTCAAGTATTGGTTGATTTGCTGCATCTACCAGGTCGGTGCTACTGTTTAGTTTTTCCCTCTTGCTTGCCTCTTATTCTCAGGCTATTTAGTCTGGTTCTATCCCAGCCAGGGAAAACATCCTTCATCAACCCTGTTTTAACGGGTTCCTAATCCTCTTCCACTTACGGATGGTTCTTGGACTTGAGGATTTTATAAACAAGAAAATTGCACAGACGCAGAGTTTGGCTCAACCACAAACTTAATGTTTCATTGAATCCATTAAAGCCTCTAATGCAGTTACCTCTCTAATAACAGAAGCAAAAAGTTAAACTAACTAGCCCCAGTTCAAATCCTTCTGTGATTAACTGAACAGGTCACCTCCAATCCCAGCTGAGCTCTTCTGCAATTTGACTATGGTACACAATCTCAACAAAATCACCATGATTTGTTTGCACCTTACTAAAACATCAGTAAAACACCACGTTTCTATTTCTAAACCTTTATAAAGATAACATCTGATCAGTCTCTCTATGATTTCGCTGAAATATTTACAATGGTTAGTTCATTTAATGTTGATTGTAGGTCAGATTCAGGCTAGCTGATCTTGACACTTCCAACTGCCGTGAAATCCCTTTGACTTGTCTTTTTTATTATGATTAATGCTGCAGTCTTAAACCACATTAGTTATTGTCATCCTGCAATATCATACAGTATTTAGCACTCTTTTATCTTTAGTTTATTCAATGACCTGATCTAGACAACACTGCAGACATACTGAGCTCTTATTATTTCCACAGTAAAAAACAAAACAATGACATGATGAGAGATCACTGGCTTCAAAGTTGATGGGCAAGTAAATACTTCTCTCATTCATGACAGCAGTGAATGGTGCTGTCTAATGGATGTTGTCTGGGGTCATTTGTTTAAGATAATGGAGTTCTCAAGTTCTTAATTATGTTATATGATGATAGTTGTGCTGTACTACTGTTTATGATTCAGCGCCTGAACTGAATCAGGCAATGGCAGGTACTTCAAAACAGTGTTGTGATATTGCTCTATTTTTCAATGTCTTTGTTGTATAAATTCTGAACCCAAGTTTGAATAAATTACTTACGACATTGCCTGCTTTCTGCCACCTGCCTCTGTATGTTTGCACTGAGGGTTGCCTTCCATTCTGAAATACATGTGTCCACAAGTTTTGCAGTTTTTCATATTTTATAAATTTCTCTAGTGGAGAGGGATTCTGATCCTACATCTCTCTACTATAACTATTGTGTAAGTTACTATGAGAATTCCACTTATTTTTCTAAACCATAGAGAGAACAAGCCCTGTCTCCTCAATTTCTCTCCTCAAAGGACAGTCCCACCAACCTAGGAATTAAACTAGTCAACTTCCTGAATGGCAATTATCCTTCCCTAGGCAAAGGGACCTCAACTGCACAAAGTACTGAAGATACAGTCTAACCAAGGTTGTATACAATTGAAGATCAACACTTTTATCCTTGCCTTCCATCCTTTTGCGATAAATAGAACACTACAGAACAGAACTGCAGATGCTGGAGATTAGAGTCAAGAGTGTGGTGCTGAAAAGCACAGCAGGTCAGGCAGCATCCAAGGAGCAGGAAAATCGATGTTTCAGCCAAAAGCCTTCATCAGGAATGAGGCTGGGAGCCTCAAGGGTGGAGAGATAAATGGAAGGGGAGTGGAGCTGGGGGTAAGGTAGCTGAGAGTGCAGTAGGTGAATAGAGGTGGGGAGGGTGGAGCGGATAGGTAGGAAGGGAGATGGACAGATGGGATGGGTTATGAGGACGGTGCTGAGCATATGGTTGGAACTGGGGTAAGGTGAGGGGAGGGGAAATGAGGAAACCGGTGAAATGCACATTGATGTCATGGGATTGGAGGATCCTGAAGCAGAAGATGAGGCGTTCTTCCTCCAGGTGTCGAATGGTTAGGGAGTGGCAATGGACGAGGCTCAGGACCTGCATGTCCTCGACGGAGTGAGAGGGGGAGTTGAACTGTTCAGCCAAGGGTTGGTGGGATTGATTGGTGCGGGTATCCCGGAGATCTTCTCTGAAGTGCTCTGCGAGTAGGCGTCCTGTCTCCCCAAAGTAGAGGAGACCGCATTGGGGGCAGCAGATACAGTAAATGACATGTGTGGAAGTGCAGGTGAAACTTTGATGGATGAAGAAGGCTCTTTTGGGGCCTTGGACGGAGGTGAGGGGGGAGGTGTGGGTGCAGATTTTGCAATTCCTGGAGTGACAGGGGAAGGTGCTGGGTTGGGAGAGTGGGTTGTTAGGGGGCATGAATCTGATGAGGTAGTTGCAGAGGGAGCAGTCTTTACGGAAAGTGGATGGGGTGGGGAGGGAAATATATCTCTGGTCGTGGGGTGCATTTGCAGATGGCAGAAATGACGGAGGTTGATGCAATATATATGGAGGTTGGTAGGGTGGAAGGAGAGAACCAGGAGGGTTCTGTCCTTCTGAGGTTGGAGGGGTGAGGTTTGAGGGTAGAGGTGCATGATGCCTATTCGCAGAGCACTTCAGAGAACATCTCCAGGACATCTGCACCAATCAACTCCCCTCCCAATCTGCTGAGAACATGCAGGTTCTGGGCCTCCTCCATCGCCACTCTCTTACCACCCGACTCCTGGAGGAAGAATGCCTCATCTTCTGCCTTGGGACCCTCCAACCTCATGGCATCAATGTGGATCTCACGAGTTTCCTAATTTCCCCTGCCCCCACCTTACCCCAGTTCCAATCTTTCAGCTTAGTACCGTCCTCATGACCCATCCCATCTGTCCATCTTTTGCTTCCCATCTATCCGCTCCATACTCCCCTCCAACCTATCACCTTTACCCCCACCTCCATCCACCTATTGCACTCTCAGCTACCTTCCTCTCAGCTACCTGAAACATGGGAGCCGCAGCCCCCTCCCATTTATCTCTCCACCTCCCCAAGACTCCCATCCTCATTCCTGATGAAGCGCCCTTGATAAAAACATCGATTTTCCTGCTCCTCGGATGCTGCCTGAATGGCTGTGCTTTTCCGGCACCACTCTCTTGACGCTACAGAACAGAAGCAAGCTTTTTGGTCCACCATGTCTGTGCCAATCATGATGCCATTGCAAGCTAATCCCATCTGCCTGCATATGGTCTCTCTCCCTCTATTTCCTGCTGAATCACTTTTGCTTCAATACCATCATGCTATTTCCTTCTCATATAGCTTGCTGAACTTGAATGTTAGCTTTCAGTAACTTATGAGCAAGGACAACTGTGTTCCTTTGAACATAAACATCTTCCAATCTCTCACCATTTAATAAGTACTCTACATGCCCATTTCTCCTGCTGAAGTGAAAAAGCTCACACTTGCCCACGTCACATTCTATCTGCCACATTTGTCAACTCGCTCAGCCTGCCTAAGTCCCCTTGAACCTCTTTACATTATCACAGCCCATAGTCTCATCTAGTTTTGGGTCATGAACAAACTTGGAAATATTACATTTAATCCCCACATCCAAATGATTGCTATAGCTTGTGAAAAGCTGGAACCCAACTACTGATTACAATGTACCACATCCTGCCAACCTGAGAGTAGCCCATTCAGCGTTAAATGTTTACATATTTTGGCCAAGTATTAATTTTGGGGAGTTTCATGGAGGTTTTCGCTCTATGAGCTTGTTGATATTTATCATATGATTCTCTGATGCTCACTTCATCAAGTATGCACACACTTCAAGGCAGCACTCTGATACAAACTTGCACTCAGCTGTGGAGGAAATGCTCACTGGTCCTGGAATCTTACAGCATTCATGCTGTGCGCATCATGTATAAACTCCAGCTGCACACACTGTTGCTGTTAGCCTGGTCTGAACAAGACCCCAGGTCAGTGTAATATCCACAGTAGAAGGAAGGTACAGCAGTGCCACAAAAAGGTAATAACCTTCACTCAGCAAGAGTAAGTGCCTTCATCCTCTCTTTCTCTGCTCCCTCACTCTCTCACTGTTGCATTCAGCTCTCATCAAGGCTAATGGTCTACCACTCTTAGTATTCAAGGCAGATCTTCACTCAATGGCTCACACTCAACCCATCCCCCAAAACCATGAATCCTTCCTGAACTCTGTGTTTCACCCATGACACCTCATCTCAGCATTGTGACTGAGAATGGACCAGCACTAGACTGTCTATAGACTCCCTTGACTGGATTAAGGACTAATTCCCTTAGACTTTCAGACAGGGCCACTTGGTTGAAGCACATGTGTGTTTCCTGCGTAAGACATCACTACGTGCAATAGGCGTGACATTGACAAAACACAGTGCCATACAGCATAATGCCTATCCCCTTGACTATTCATTGCTGGCAAACATGACAGCTTGGCTTTGTATCTGCGCTTAAAGGCAAAGCAAGACAAAACTACCATGGGTCTTTATGTTCTGAATGAAGCAGCACTGTGCAAAAAGTCATGGCAAGAGACAAATGCTGTGTGTATCCAAACACAAACAAAATAAGAGCTAAGAAAGCAATCAAAGACCCCTGAGATACATCCTTTCCTAATTAAAGAGATAGATGCCTGTCCCTGCATGCAAAAAAAAAGCTGCATTATGACATATCTCTGTATCTGAATCCCAAGTCTCTTTTAAATGCTGCTATTTTCAACTTTTTTGCTGTTTAAGTGACACAGTCTTCTATCTGCTTTAGGTCTAAAATGAAGCATGTCACATTTGTCTACACTCCTATCCTTTACATATAATGCTTGAACCAACATGACCATACATTTTTAACTCCACCCGTTCCTCCACTACCACCCCCAAACACATTAGATTAGATTACTTTACAGTGTGGAAACAGGCCCTTCGGCCCAACAAGTCCCACCCATACCCACCCATACCCCTACATTTACCCCTTACCTAACACTACGGGCAATTTAGCATGGCCAATTCAACTGACCTGCACATCTTTGGACTGTGGGAGGAAACCGGAGCACCCGGAGGAAACCCACGCAGACACGGGGAGAACGTGCAAACTCCACACAGTCAGTCGCCTGAGGCGGGAATTGAACCCGGGTCTCTGGCGCTGCGAGGCAGCAGTGCTAACCACTGTGCCACCGTGCCGCCCATAAATGTAATCTACTCAGTGAGGCAACAAAAAAGATGACTTCTTACTGCTCCTACGACAAATGATCATACAAACAGAGGCATTTCTTATACTTAGAGTATGATGAAAATATTAAAATGCTGGTGCTTATGAATTTGACACGTAATATTTTCATGCATTTCCCCCTTTTGGTCAATGCAACACCCAATTAGAAAGTTTTATGAGATTCACATTCATCTGGAAAGTAAAATCACTTGCAACGTTTATAACAGTAGCCAACACAAGATAATTGCCCTAGATTAGATTAGATTACTTACAGTGTGGAAACAGGCCCTTCGGCCCAACAAGTCCACACTGCCCCGCCGAAGCGCAACCCACCCATACATCTACCCCTTACCTAACACTACGGGCAATTTAGCATGGCCAATTCACCTGACCTGCACATCTTTGGACTGTGGGAGGAAACCGGAGCACCCGGAGGAAACCCACGCAGACACGGGGAGAATGTGCAAACTCCACACAATCAGTCGCCTGAGGCGGGAATTGAACCCGGGTCTCTGGCGCTGTGAGGCAGCAGTGCTAACTGCTGTGCCACCGTGCCACCCGCCCTAGTTGAGCAGCTCCAGGGAACGATCTATCAAACAAATATTATTGCTGTTCTTGTGTTTCCAAAAGTCACCTTTCTTCAGGAGGCAGATGTGTTAATTTCTGCTTTGTACCTTCTTCTTCAAAGTTAATGTCAGTGTTGAATAGTGTATAGTGCCTTTGAACATCCATGAGGTTGTTTGATCAGCATTTTAGTTCAGGCATAGCACCTACTATGCCATGAGTCATGGCAGCAACACATAAGTGACATCTCATAGCAGATTAAATATTTTGTATTTTTGGAAACTTGAGTTGATATTGATTGTATGAATTATGAAAGTAATAGGGAAAGTAGATACTAATGTGAATAATCGTAAATTGGGGTACACATTCCACCCAGACATTAAATGTATGAAAGCCATTTGCTTAGAAATTGCTGAACAATATTCTAATAGCAGCATGAGAACTGTTGATTGGTATATGAATTCCAGGGAATCATGCACATTAGTGGAAATTGTGTTTTCTTGAATTGTGATGGAGCTTGCTCTGTGTCAAAGTTGATGTATTGTCAGGGATAGTTTAACAGTACATCACTCACCTGATTAATTGCTCAGCGGGCCACATAGCAGTTTGGTTGTGGTTCCCCTCAGGAGGCTAGAAAGCTAGTGGTGATATAGCAATTAAAGAGTCATTATATTGACTTCCAGCATTACCACAATACTAATTGCTGACTGTCCTTGTAGGTCATTGTTCACATGGTAACTCAAGTCAGTAACCACTTCAATGGATAACCATAGTTTTGGAATGCACTGCTGCTTTTTCCAACTTACTCAGCCTTTTTTTGATCCTCAGTAAGCTCTGGTGACTGGCAGCACACTTATAATATTATATAATACCATTGGTTATAATACTATTGTATAATATTGTTCTGTTCTGCCCTTTGTCTCCTTAAAATCACAAAAATTGGAAATCAGTGAAGAATTTCTTCTATTAATATAAATGATTAATATAAAGCCATTTACAAGCTTTAAATGACATTGTTAAGCAGTCACTGGTAAAATAATAAACTAATGATTTCTCTATAAAGATCCTTTAATCATGGTGAACATCTCATCATAGAATGACACCATAAACTGGTGTGGCTGCACTATTTGTTTTTGTTGCCCTTTCCTAACAATATCCATGATGGGGTAATGTATTGAAAACATTTCCATTTTAGCTTTTATAATCTTAAATTATTATTCTTTTTATTGATTGTATTTGCCTCCCAATAGGAGCAAAGGTGAAAGATTAATTGATAATCTATGTATTCAGGTCGATGAGGTTAAATTGAATTTCTGTGTTAATGTTAAAACCTTATTTGCAGACATTGCATACTACTGTTTCAGTGAAAGACCACATTTTTAAATATAAACAAAACAAAATACGATCTATCAAGCTAGACTTCAATCTGTGAGCTAACTTGTCCAGTAATAATATTAACTACTACAATAACAATCAGGAGCTGTATGGGATTTGAATTCACTCATTTTAAGAGGATCTGTATTCTTTCTAAAAAAAAGAAATGGGTACATGGAGGTTTGGAACATAAAACTGCTGTGTTGCGATACAGATGGCTTTGACTGTTGCTAAGAGTGAAGGATATAACATTGGATTTTTTGAAATTTTTCGTTGAAGCTAAATTGACTGAATGCAGAAGTAAGAGCAGGGTCTGATAAGGATGAGATACACCAAATGATTATTCAACATTTACAATTGAAAGAAAGAAACCTGAAAATGTGGTTTCATAGCTGGAATTAACTAAGATAATTAGAAAGGAAAAGAAATGACTTTCAGAGAGAAAATTAAAAGAAATGACTTGAGTTAGAAGAAAATGGAAGGACACGGAATTCATTCAATTTGAACTCCAACAAGATAGGGAAGGTGGATGATATGAGTTGATCAAAAAAAACACTTAGAGTAAACAAGGGAGAAAAAATATTAATTCAGAAGATAATTCTGATTCCAATGTGGAATTTGACTTAACTAGAAATCTATTCTTAGAGTGTAAGGTTATTCAGGATTGGGTCCAATAGTAGTTTACTTCATTTGAGAATACCTGATTCTTATCAGCTGGTTCCCAAAATTTATCAATTAAAATTTTAACACTATAAAGAAAGAAACCCAATCAGAGATTTGTAGAATTAACAAAGGAGAAAAAATTGCTGTAGGTCCAGTGATGTGTAGAGCTGGAGAAAACTGAAAATGTAAATGAAGTTATGATTATGGAAGAATTCATATGTATTATTCTGCAAACTTAAAAACTTTCTTAGAATTGTTAAAGATCAGCTGAAGTTCTGAAGAGGAATCCCATTGGACTCCTTGTCAGAGGATGCTGTTTAATTTAAATGTTATTTGTGGGTGCTGTAATTGCTGAATTATACATTTGAGTTATTTTATTTCTAATATTGTCCACAAAGGCTCATTGGAACTGTTTCCAAAGCATTCAGGCTGATAAACTGCACTCATTGCTCTAACACTGTATTGAAAGTATCCACAGGAATGGATGAGAACCCCATGTGTCTGGAAGCCCAGGGACAGTTCTCATTCCAATAGATGTCAAACAGCCTTCTAATGTGGAATTTCCAGTCAAAGGTGCCCTCAGGTTGAGGCAAAAATGCAGGAGACCCTCAGTCACTTATCTTTTATGGAATGTTGTGTAAATGAGAGAGGTGGAGTGGTGCTATATTCCATTTGGAGAAGGGAGCCCAAATGCTACGTAATGATGCTCATGACATCTTCAATGCAAGATTTTCTTCCTCAGGGACCATAAGATGTCTTTTCCACATCAGATATCCACAGGCAGAGCCTGCGTTAATGCTGCTTTGTCTGGGTAATGAGTTGTGAAATAAATTAGAAGGTTGGTCATGTTAGTGCTATATTTGCAGTGTTGACAATGGGAGATGAACGCAGCACTTGGTAATGAAACTCACTTGGTTACTGGGAGATGGAGGTTTCAGCATCACTACATTTGTTGTCTTGGTCCTCTCCTGCTATTTCCACATAGTGGAAGAGGAGACAAATTTCAGGCACCCTGTCTTGACTCTTTCTTCCCCATTGTGTGCCATTTTCTCCTAGAATAAGACAAAGGGAGGGATTGAGTGAGATGCAAGTGGCTGGCACAGGGAACTGTTAGTGGTGGAGAGGAAAGCTGATGAAATGTTGCAGGTAAGTGTATAGGGAGCACAGAGTAATCTGGAGATGAGCATGAGGGAAAATAACTTGTAAAATTGCGCAACCAGTATAACATGGAATCTTGATGGAAAGTGGATGCAGTCACAGAGTTGGGGGGAGTATGAAGAAGCAGAAAGAAGATGTTGGCATCACCCTTGTGCAGTGAAGTCATTAACCATCTTCCTGCATTGTTGGGCATTCCTCCAGACCATTGACATTGTACTGAACTGGGTGGCAATTGCAGAGCAAGCTGGAAGGGTCTGCTGTCCTGGTCTTCTCTGGCCAACCTGAGGAAAGAGGACAGTCCTTTTCTTCACCAACTCATCCACCAGGACATCCAGATCTCTGTTGGCAAAAACGGGTGCCAACTTCCTTTTTCAGACATGTCCTTTATAATTACGCAGCGATACTCTCTGAATGGCAGCCACTAGTTTGCACAATTTGACCTGGTGCACAGCTGCAATATAAATATGGCATCAACCTGGCCAGAATCCCAGATAGTCATGGCACTGGTGGGAGCTTCTACTACAGTTGACTACAAGATAGTGTGCTAGATATGCTATAGAAATATGGAACAGAGACAATGAGTTAGCAGCATCGAGTTGCCTGAATAAATTGCTAGAGCTGACTGCAACGCTGTCCACAAAATTACCTGAAATTGATACTTAGCCAGATTTTGATAAAATTAAGCCAAACAAGCTTCACAAAAATTCTCAAAGTGCATGACTATAAAAGAATCAGTTCAAATCTCTAGTGCTCCTGGGGAAAATACAGGTGCATCTCCTCTATTAACCCATCTCACTATCCCTGTGAGTTTCTGTCAGCTTTTTCATGATGTTCTGTGCTTAAGATTTATAGTCAAATGGGAAAAGAAAGGTTTGTAGTCACTCATGCCTATATCTTCCATGGGACATGTACTGTCTGCTGTACCATACCATTTTTTCATTGTTACCGCCTGGTAATTGAACAAAATAAGACATTAATCCTTAGCATATCATTATTTTGCCATTACCAACAAAGCACATTATCCAATCCCGGTCATACCCACATTGTGATTCCTATAGCCTTATTTAATCTAATAAAGCCAGGCTTAACTTCATATTATTTTCCATATAAACCGAAGCCCAAAGATTTGAAATTATCATTGATGTTCTGAACCCTGTTTACAGTTGATGTTTACATTTAGATTCTAAGTTCCCAATGTAGCCTTATCATTGATCTATAAAAGTCAAAAAAGATAATAACTTACAATTTTACCAATTGTCCTAATAATATTCAGAAGTATAATACTGCATGAACTTCCTTGTCAATATAATCATGGAGTACAGTTTGATTGCCTTTGTCTATAGTCATGTCCAATTGCAAAATCCATTATCAATTTAATATTTGAATACATCATTGTTCATTAGTCTGGAGACTAAAACATTGACACAAAGTGAAGGCTAGAATTAGTTTGGTGGAGTTTAGAAAATTTATTCTGTTTGTGCAAGCAGAGGTACTTGTAAAAATAGGAGCTGGTGAACTTTAAATCATTTATGGACAGTGCTATTTGTATTGCAGGAAGAAATATTTTTATGTTAACTTTTTTTAAAAATATAATGGTTTATATATTATAGCAAATTGATCTAAACGTAACTGAAGGGTGCTGCTGCTGATACAATGACTCAGGAGTTGACCAATAATTTAAGTTTATTATCATCAACTAGTTCAGTAGCAACTATAAGAGACTGAAATATATTCAAGAACTTGTGATAAACTCTATAATCCAATAAAATATCTTATGTCTCGCATCAGACCCTAATACAATCTTTTCAGGATTTTAAAGTTGTAGTATTCTCCTTTTGACCAAACAAGGCAATTATATTAAAAAAAAATGAATCATAATGCAATTACAGGTAACGTACATGGCACAGGTTGATGGCTTGGTCCTTTTTGCCTTTTCTCAAAATGTCTTTATATGTTTTGTCTCCTTTTAAACTCAAGAGTTCCGGCAAAGGCATTACTTTTGTTACAAATAATAGACAAACTGTTACAGTAAGAACGATATGATCAGAGACAGCAAATTTCAAGTAAATTTGTTTGGGTAGAGAAAAGATTTATTTAAAAATAAGAACAGTTCATAGCAATTCTAAAGTGAAGCCTGAGCGGGTCAAAAAGGAATACCACAGCCTTAATGGGATTTATTGCATCTGGGTACATTATATCGCTCACCATTTGACAAATGTACGAACGTCATTTGACGCTTTAGCTAAGTACTTGCCATTAGTCCAACAGTAATTAGCAGCCTTCCAATATAATAATTGTATTCAGCAAGGAAGACAAAATGATTTCAGAGAATAGGGGGTTCTGTCCAATTGTTTTGTTAAAAATTCCAAGCTTTCTGAATAAATTTGAATTCTGTACCTCACTTTACGTTTCAAAATTATTATTTAATATAATTGGAAAAAATGATCAACAAATGACAGAAATTGCAATTCAAAGCTTTCAAATCAGTCAGTGTTTACTACAACAAATAGAAACTATGATAGTCAGTTCCTAAGTCTTTAACACTCCTTTAACACTCCAACCTTCACTGACCGGGTTATTTCAAATTGGATTTAAAAGTTTGGGATTTTTTGTAATTTAACAAAACCCCCTGGTATCTGACTCTGCAAAGCTCTTTATAAAAGCTCAGTTAGGATACTTCAATTTGGTAAAGTGTATTTACTCTATACATTATTTATCAATTCACATTTACATCTATAAATTGAGAACGAAGAAGTGATACAAAGCAGTTATTGCATAGCAAAAAAAGCTGACTAATTTCATTAGATTATTCACAACAATGTGCAAAAGACGCATGAAGATATAGGGAGTAACACTTAGATAGCAGTGGTTCAAAACGACAGCATTCTTTTAAGATGAGACTGTCTACAAATAAAAAGAAACTTTTGAAACAGACAGCAAAAACGTCTGAAGCATTTACAAGAAAGAAGGAGCTGCCCCCACTCTCCACCAAATAAAATAAAATTCTATACAATTTTATCTACACAGGTTATTTAAAGTTATATTTCCACAGAAACTAGAAGCCCTTACATCTGAAGTATATTTTTCTTACAGCAATATTGCTAAAATATAAGGCAGTTATGAAGATGAGGGATTTTGTCAGCTTGACATTGTTATACTTTCGAGTCCTCCTTCAACACTGCACTTTTCAACTACAAAGGTATATTGTTTGTAAATAAATATTTGGATAATATATTTACAAACTGGATTTAATTAAAGGAGAAGTATGTATTACCAAATTGCACCTAAATTCTTAATTGTCAGAAAAAGAAATGCCTTGACACTAATTGGTGCCTTTCAGTCTGACAGAGCTACTCGTGTTTTAAGCTTTAGAATGAACTGTTCAGAGGCTGCCTGCAAACTGAAATTTTAAGCTGATCGCAAGTGACATGTCTATAAATTTTGCTCCATTGACATTAAAAATTTGGAGTACTTAGTATGGCCTTATCCTTCCTACGAAACGTGGCGCTGAAGTTACATCAAACTGAACTCTGCATAAAACACTGTTAACCAGGCTGTCTTGGTGCCAAAACGCAGGAATACCAATAAGTATTAAAAAGCTTCTTTGGATTATTTAGAAATGTTGGGGTAATTCATTAGAACATATTTTTCATCATCTTCCTTGAATTAAATGGAAGAGATAAGAATTATTTCACAATTTGTTTTTTTTTAAATCACTATAATATATGCCGGTGTGCCCAGTACTGATTTGTGCCTTTTGGTTTTCAATTGGTTTCATTGTTTGCTCTTTTTGATATAAGAAGTTCTGAAACTGCACAACATCACAGTTTTTTTGGTTGAAGGTACTCTCCAAAATGAATCACTCTACTAACTATAATTGCTATTTGGATATTAAAGAAAGGGTACCTTTTTCGAAACAAATTCAACATCTTTTTTTCCTGTGCTGACACAAATTTCCTTTCAGCTCAGGTTGATACATGGGGATCCAGCATTGATTTTTTAAAAAATCCTTGTATAACCAACATATTCAAGACTTGAACAAGACTTTGACCTTGAGGTTGATCAGTTGAACAAGGTGGTGATGATTGTGGGTGAAGATTGGAGAGCAAAAAGTAATTTCACAGAAAACAAAGCAAAAAAACATCCTTCAGTACTTTTAAAAAAGATGTTTTTGAATACTTGCGTCAATTAATAGTTTATCAGATTTCAATAGTAACTTCATAAAATTTAAATGTTGTGCAGTTCATAAAGCTAATATTAAAAAGCTAATTTATTATCTGATCTATGACAGTGTTCTCCAGTGATTTTGTTGAGAATTGAGCTTCCTTCCGCACTGATCAAACACTACCTTAAATAGATTCGTACTATTTACTGTGTATTGCAGTTTCCTCAGCATATTCATAAGACAGGAAGGATTCAATTTATAGAAAACAGAAGTTAAATCTTAGTAACACTTTGAAAAAGAATAATATCATCTCAAAGTTTTCAGACCTGTTATATTTTGTTAAAAGTTCTCAAATTATTTATATTCAAATTATATGAAGAATACCTCAAATTTTAACTTGAGTTCTCACTATTGATCAAATATGGATGGACCAGTCCATATTAGAAAATATTGAAATTTTGTTTAATGTTCTTGGAACATTGACCATAATCCATGTTAAATTATTTTGCAATTGAATGAAAGTTAAAGCATTTCATCAGCATGTAGCTCACCTCCAGCAATCTACACATAACTTTAGTGACAGCCCAATGCATGTTGCTGCATGATAGTTTTAGCCATATGGCTCCAAGTGACAACTCCTGAGATGTGTGCCAGAAGATAGACAGAAACACATGATCAAAAGGTGTCATTATTGTCAATGGCAGGGCAGAGAATGTACACATGATGTGATAAAATGATTTTGATATTCACAGGAATGCAGTGGATAGGGGGCTTGGGTGTGGAGATATGTAGATGTAATATAGACATGGTGAAACCAAAGACATAAGAATATGAATGAATAACAATATTACGTTACATCTAGAATATCCTTACAACCTGTTCAAAATATTTTCATTTCCTTCCTCGCCTGGTTTATGTTCCTGGATTTCCCATTGAACTGGGATTTCTCTCTTTTTCTTAAATTTTCATTGCTTTAATTAGTTCAAATTGTTGGTATGAATTAGAGTGGGTAGGATTTACACATCAAAGTTGAAAATGAGAGATCCGTATAGTACAATGTTACCAATGGCAGTGAAAAGGGTTTTGCAAAGTCATCTTTTTATTTAGAAAACTTATTTTTTAAATGTTTTTATGTGTTGGTGTCTAGCACCCTGATAAATATCTCTGTTGTAAAACATTGCCAAACAGTCTCCAGAGAAGGATTCATGGATGTCATTCAGTTTTCTTAGCAATACAAGTAATACCAATGGGCAAAAATGTAAGGTTCCACTCTTATATAGAAAAAAAACTAAGTACAATTATAAACACAAAATCTGGGGATGCTGGAAATCCGAAAATAAAGGAAAAGGTTCTGGAAATACCCAGCAAATGGGGCAGCATCAATGGAAACAGAAGCAAAGTTAACACTTTTTGTTAAATATGAGTCATATTTGACTTAAAACATTAGTATTGGATCTCCACAAATGCTGTCAGTAATGCCAGGTATTTTCAGCACTTTGTACTTTTATTTAATTACTACAAGCACATTGCCACCTGAAAGTCATGAAAATCAGTTCATTCAAACATGAACAAGGATATATTTGTGCAAGAAAACATTAATAAGCTTTGAACGGAAGACCACTTGGAGTGCTGTGCTGTTACCTTTTATCCTGTTTTTGTATTTTAAAACTAACAAGGGAAAAAAAAACAAGACATTAAAATAACATCATATTTAATAAGCTGAAATCAATGAAATAAGTCAATTTTGTGATCTCTTAATTTAGTGAGCTTTCAGTTTTCAGAAGAATGCTTGCATGGTTCTTTAACCCTTTCCAATACAAGATGTTTCAGTGGTTTTCATTGGTATCTTTCCTGGCTGAAGAAAACGGAATGAACGACCTTTATTGATATCTTTGAAACAGAAGTTAAAGGTTATGTAGAACTTTTGCTATCATATCCATATATCACTTAACATCATAGGGTATTTTGGATCTTCCAGGCTTTTATATAATGCTAATGTAAATGCTCTTGTCATTTAAAGTAAAGAAATAAGCAGCTAATTTAACAGTTTTTTGGAAGGAAGAGGGAGGATATTTCATAAATTAATCTTCGCTTCACTTCTCAAGGCAAGAAATTATTATGTACCAGTTGACAGCACACAGTCCTTACATTATGGTCTTATTATTCTATAATGAACTGCTCAGGTCATGAGCCCCACTGATTATTTTAATATCTATTGCCACTTTGGTGCATAAAAATTAATTGTATTCAAAACTATGTTTTGCTCATGTATTGTTATAAATGGTTGGTTCATATAACTTGAAAGGAAATATAACTAAGCCATATACAACCTTCACAGTATAAAGTTCTACATTTGAAAACTTCTTTCCTCAAAAGATCCTGAAAGTAAAGAAAATAATCTATATAGTCTGCAGCCAGTGTCGATCATGGACTTTACCTGACTATGGAAAAGCTTCTCACTATTCCTGGTCAAGAGCCAGAAATGATTAAGACTATTTTACATAAACCCTGCTGTGAGAATAGTTAAAATTCAAATTTGTTCTGTTATGGACACGCTGCAAAAAGGAAGTACTTGTAAAATGAGAATAGCTAATCAATAATAATTCTGTTCGGTCAGTTGCATCACAGAAATAGACTGGTCTCACCAAAGTATAATGCTTTATACACTTATCGAGAGAGAGCTTGTGAGTTCTTTCTGACACTGTCAAATAAATATTAGTATTTTTGTCTCGGAAAGGGCTAAAGACAAAGATAATATGCAACAAATTGAATGGCGAGCTATAATTTGTTAGAAGTTTCATAGAATTTCCCAACAAGTGAAATTATTTTCAAATCTAAACTTTTTTTCTTTGCTTCCTAGTTATGCTCATCATCACCTTTGATAACTAATTCTCGATTCAAGTAAGTAGCCCAATAAACCAAGTTGAAAATGCCAAACATTAATGGAAATGCTATTCTGGCCAGTCTGTCAATTTTGCTGACACTGTTGAAAGTTTTCTTCGGTTCTGGAGGCTTTTGCTCTGGTTTGGGTTCTTTGGATTCTGCACCAGCACTCTTCGCAATAGTTGCCAGACCTGCATCCTTTGCAATGTTTGGTGCAAAGTTCGCTGAGGTTGCTGTGTAGGTGTTGTTTTTCTTCAATAGAGCCTCTCGATCTTTTTCCTTTCTCTGGGAAACAAAAATCAAAAAAGCTGGGGTCAATAAATTGTCAATGTGGTAATTTCAAAAATATATCCAATTTTAACTATGCCATGACTCATTACATTAATGCAGCACTCACTTTGATCTTTATCTCTCAATTATGTTCACTTTCTTTTCAAATAGAATACAAAATCCCTTTTAATCTTAGTCATGCTAAAGTAAGACATTTCATTAATTCAATGACATTGCGCAAAACATAGGGAAAGGTTACTGAACCATTTAATTTTCTCCAGTATTCAAGTCTCATTTCTGTGCCCAGCCTGAACCGTTAACACATTTTTCTCCCGCACAAAAAAATTCCCGTCTCAAGGTTTAGCCATAATATATTTTACAAAAAAGCTTCTCAACAATCTGGTTCATATTATGTAAATAAAAATACAAAAGCTCATTTTACCTTTTCAGGAACTAAGCTTTTTCCATCCCAAGCCCAACTCCTCTTTGTGAAGTAGTTCACTGTGGCAAATTCAATAAGTGCTGAAAACACGAAAGCATAACAAACAGCAATGAACCAATCCATAGCAGTTGCATATGCAACTTTGGGGAGTGAGTTCCTGGCACTGATGCTCAGAGTTGTCATGGTCAATACAGTTGTGACCCCTGAATAAAACACAAAAAAAAACCCTGGAATAATTTATTGTAATGTCTAACTTTGCTTCATTTAACACAATGAAAAAAACACACCGTATTTATTAATAACATAATACAATTATGATCACTGCAGATTGAATCTTGTAATTTAGTTGCATGCACATATTATTGTGAATTTAGCACTAGCCTTGCTTTCAATTTTCATACAAATTATTTTAGCAATGCATAAAATGTATTTCCAAACAGCAATATGCTTAGTAATAAGTGGGTCTATGGAATTTTTTTTTATTATATGCTACTAATTCATACTGTACCATAGGAGTTAAACTTCTTTCAGTGATAACTTTAGCACAAAATTGTCATGTTTCTCCCAATGTCAATTTTTAATTTTATCAACACAAAAAAAGTTATTGGTTATCTTAACGATCTGAGATATACCTTGATACTAAATCTATATGTCTGTTATAAGATGGTTGGTGCAATGATATAGAGGAGATTTTCTAGCTAGAATTGTGCTGAACAATATTGATCTGGATCTTCTAAACAATGGCAATCATCAGATTGAAGCTCCACTTTAAATTTTCTCTAAGATGGCAGTGCTCCACATTTCTTTGTCTTCCCAACCCGGCTTCTCCAGAAATGCGGAGTGCAGCATTCATGGTGAGCTCTATTGGATTACAGTAGAATCAGCAGAAGACAGGACACATTCTCTTTTTTATGACATTGGTTGTCATAAAGCAAGCTTCAATGCCAGTAAGAATAAGTGAAAAGGTGTATGAGTGAATGGAAAAATGCTGGGGTAGATAGGTGGATAGGTTCGGTTGGTGAGGTAAGTAGTTAGGAAGGCAGGTTATATCAGAAAGATGATGGAGGGAAACTCAGGTATTATAAGCCTGTTAAACTATCAACCTTTCGAAAATTGTTATAAGTATAATTAATATGAGGTGACTGAATAGCTTCATGACTTCCAGTTGAACTAACATGATTTTGTACATAATAGATCATAAGTTGATGAAGCTAATTGAATTTGTGGAAGAGATGACTAAACTACTGGATAGGGTAAATCTCTGGATATTACTTAGATGAAATGGCAGAAAACATATAAGCTGAAGTTTGTAAAATTGAATGAGAACTGTTGACCTAGTTAGAAGTTAATTGAGCAAGAGGAGACAGAACGTGGAGCTAATGATCTGATATTCTAATAGGAAACATGCAAGTGGTGGTGTACCACAAGGATGTTTGGACCTCAACTATTAAATGTACAGCGAAATCATGATGGATCAAATTCAGGTAAACCAAAACTCTAGTTATTTCAAACCATCAGCCAGCCATTCCATTGGCAGCAAATGCAAGTGAAGCCATAAGAAGCCATATTCCAAACTGATAAATCCAGATTAGCTGAATTTGTGAAAGCTTGAAGATGAAGGGGTTTTGCCCGAAACATTGATTTTCCTGCCCCTCGGATGCTGCCTGATCTGCTGTGCTTTTCCAGAACCACTCTAAGCTGGTTTCCAGCATTTGCAGTCCTCACTTTTGCCTAAGGCTTGACATATGACAAGTCAGAGCAGAATTAGGGGTCACAAGAGTGTGAAAGCATGAATCTCTGCAAGCCATCATTGACATCAACATCTTTGTGTGAAGGGATATACAAAGACTGCGAACATGGCTCAAGCTGTGAGCAAGTTAAAAGTGTTGTCAATTGGTGAGAAGGTGAAATTGACACAGCAAGTGGAAAGAGTTGAAAAGTGTGGTGTTGGAAAAGCACAGCAGGTCAGGCAGCATCTGAAGAGTTGGAGTGTCAACATTTCAGGCATAAGCCCTTCATCAGGAATGTTGGAGAGGGGGAAAGGGGCAGAGAGATAAATAGGAGGGTGGGAGTGGGGGGGAAGGTGACTGGGCAGGTGATAGGTAGATACAAGTGGGGAGTGAAAGTGATAGGTCGGAGGGGAAGGTGGAGTGGATTGGTGGGAAGGAAGATCGACAGGTAGGACAGTTCAAGAGGGTGGTGGTGAGTTGGAGGGTTGGATCTGGGATGAGGTCGGGGAGGAGGAAGGATGAGGAAACTGGTGAAGTCAATATTGATGTTGTGTGGTTGGAGGGTCCCAAGGCGAAAAATGAGGCATTCTTCATCCCGTTGTTGGGTGGCTTGGATTTGGTGGTGGAGACGGCCCATGTCCTTAGCTGAGTGAGAGGGGGGTTGAAGCCGTCACTACAAGTGGAAAGCTATGGCATGAAATGAAAACTGGATGCAGCAAAGTACTGGGAGATTCCACTATCACATTTGTCAACCATTCTGAAACACAAGGTAATCATCTCAGAACAATTTGGCAGATCGGCATTCTCTTGAACAAGTAAGAAGATATGAACGGCTGCTCATCCCATTTTGAAAAGACTTAGCTAACATGGTTCAAGGCAGCCCATGCAGAGAATGTATCTATCCTGAGTCCATTCCTGCAGGAAAGGGTGGCCATCCTGACAAAGTGGGCCCACAAGGAATTCATTTGCACTAATAGATGGTTGGACTACTTCAAGACAACATATAGCTTCATCTTCTACACAGTAAGCTGTAAGGGTGTAGTGGTTACAGCAGCAATGACAGACGTTTGGTTCCACAATGGTCAGCTAGAGAATGAGAGACATTGCAATCGTGAATGAAACTGGACAGTTTTAGCATCTTTTGCTAAATCACTCCTTGATGATTAAAGCTGAAACATGTAATGATAGAAATCAAAGTAAGGAACACTGCACTGAAAAGCAGCTATGGCTTGGTAGGAAAATCCAAGAAGCCACTATGCTTCTTCATGAATGTGAAGACACTACTCAAGCAGTACAAGGCTTACAAATCCAGGTGAATGACCTCCAGCATTTGTGAGGCATGTATCAAGAAAGTGGACAAGACATATCAAAGCAAGCTCCAGTACAAACAACTGCCCACACATCCTGATATTCATGGACTCAACAATGTCAAAGTCTTGTCTCCCAACACCATGACCAACCAATGGATTAGGAACCTGAAAAGTAATTTCCAATGGTGGCTGATCTTTCAGGTTATTGAAATCATCAGTAAGAAACAGGAATACAAATGTTTGCGAGGCCATGCTCATGATGAAGGAAGTGTGGAAGATGGTGACAGAAGCTGCAATCGCCAACTGCCTCTGCCACACCTAGCTCAATGAGCTAAAATTGCTCAGGATGGCTAGAATAAAGGTGAGGACAAGCAACTCATTGACAAGGCTCTTTTCACTCAGCTGTAAGAGGCAGACATAGATGTTCCAGCAGAGACTTATACTGAGGTGGTTTACACAACAGAATTGACAGATCAGGCATCTGTAGATATATTGTACAATCTTCAGTCAAGGAGGTGGATCATCCAGACAAGCCCAATGAGTGCCAGCTCATTCATTCATTAGTTTCCCTGGCTGAAACCATGAAAGCCATAAAGAAACTCTGGAATTTCACACAGTAACATGAAAACACTGAAAACGTGTTTGACTCAATTAGAACATAGAACATCGAAAAGTACAGCACAGAACAGGCCCTTTGGCCCACGATGTTGTGCCGAGATTTAATCCTAATGTAAAATATAGTAACTTAACCTATGCACCCCTCAACTCACTGCTATCCATGTGCATGTCCAGCAGTCGATTAAATATCCCTAATGACTTTGCTTCCACCACAAAAGCTGGCAACACATTCCATGCATTGACAACATTATGGATTGAATCACTCTCACCCAAAGACAGCACATTATGCAGAAAGATTTATCAAGTGTTTTTGCAGCCAATTCCCAACATTTTCCAATTCTGCAAGGTCAAGCAACTGTGAGTTGTGGAGAAAGTGCAAAATTGATATCACATGTTGACTGTTTTATTGTGTTTTCATGTGCTTTTTATTTTGACACAGAACCAATTTGAAGGCAAATCAGGTTACACAGAGATCTCCTTTTCTAGCTTGAAGAGATGTTTAACACAAATTTGTGAGCAGATACCCCTGTTACACCCCAGACATCCCTTATCAACTTATCAGGATTTGACTGTATTTGTGCAAACTAGAAAGTCACACATCCTAATTAGCTGGTAACACAAAAATTGTCAGCATGGTAAGCAATGTAGATGGAAGCATAAAATTATAAAGATTGATATTGAAAAATTAAATGAGTCTGCAAAACTGAGGTAAATGGATTTCAATGCAGGCAAAGGTGCAATATTCCAGGATCTAAAAATGGTAAAACAGGATATTATGTGTTCTCCTTGTTTTTAAGAGAATTTGCCTTTAAGGATGCTATGTACTGTGTGTATATAACATTGCAACTTTGCCTGATAGTCTGCTTTGGGTTTATAAGCTGTGTACACACAGACATTAGTTTGCTGTGACACCTGCTTCAGAACTTATAATGTGTTTTATTTTGTTTTAAATAAATCAACCCATGGAGTTAGTCAATCCCTAATGAGTGATTGATCATTAGGCCATTATCATTAATGCTACATGTTGAACAATAGTGGGAAACATCATACTGATGAGGCCTATAATGCTTGATCAGTCAACAAGAAAGCTAATCTACAGCTAAAGCTAATCAACAGTCAAACTAATTTATAGTTACATGGGTAATTATATCAAACCACATTAAGGAGGGATCTTATGGTGCAGTGGTAGTGTTCTTTATCTCTGAGCCAGGAGGCCTGGATTCACATCCCTCCTACTCCAAAGATGTGTAATATATCTGAACAGGTTGATTGATTAAAAATTCCTATAAATCATGTGAAAGTGCATGAGACAGCCCTCAATGTCTTTGTTTGTTACCAACATATTTTGCAGGTAAGCAGACTAATCTTTATCCAAAGGCCAGTTTAACTCCCTTGAAAAAGGCAAGTAATCAGGCTCTGTTTGATCAACAGCTATCAAAGGTCACATTATCTCTATGTTCCACAACATTCCCCAGTTTAAGAAGGAGAAAACCTCTTAACACAATTTAAAAAGCTTAGAAAGCATTAAAGCTACATTTTCTGGATTCCGCTATGTCTAACACAGAAAAAAGCAAGCTGCTAATGTTTATTTAGCAATGACACAAATACTGGGGGGAGCTGCAGAAATTGAGGAAGATTGCTAGAGGTTACAGCAGGTTATAGATAGCCTGGAGATTTGGGAAGAGAAAGAGTAGAGGAATTTAATCTGCATAATTGTGAGGTAAGGTATTTTAGAAGGTCTAATGCAGGAAGGAAGCATACAGTAAATGGCAGAACCCTGAGAAGCATTAACATACAGAGGGATCTAGGCATACAGATCCACAGTTCCTTGAAAGTGGCAACACAAGTTGATAAGTTGGTCAAGGCAACATATGGCATGCTTGCCTTCATTGGTCAGGGCATTGAGTCATGTTGCAGCTATATAAGATTTTGGAATTTTGGAATATTGTGTAAAATTGTGGTTGCCATACTACCAGAAGGCCGTAGAGGCTTTAAAAATGGTGTTGAAAAGGTTTATCAAGATGTTGCCTGGGTCAAAGAATATTATCTATGAAGAGAGATTGCACAAACCTGATTTGTTTTCACTTGAAAATCAGAGGCTGAGGGTGACCTGACAGAGGTTTACAAAATTATGAGAAACATGGATACAATGGATTGTGGGAGTGTTTTTCCCAAGGTAGAAACGACAATTACAAAAGGGACAGAAGTTTAAAGATGTTTCTACACAGATGGTGGTAAGTGCCTGGAATGTGCAGCTGATGAGGTGGTATAAGCCGAGACGATAGCAATATTTCAGTGGCATCTTGGCAGATATGTGAACAGGCAAGGAATGGTGGGAATTGGACTTCATACAAGCAAGGGGTTTTGAGTTTAAAAAGGCGTCATGAATCAGCACAGACTTGGTGGTCCAAAGGGCTTATTCCTGTGTTGTACTGTTCATTGTTCTAATTAGGAGCAGTGGTCTCGACAAATTTAACATATCAGGATTAATTTAGCCAAAGACTAAATTAAAATCCCCAAAAGATACACATCACATTTAAAAACCAATTTAAGTGAGACAAAATTTTCCATATTCATGGACGACAATACATATTATTTAAACAGAAGCCAAGAGAATCCACAACTCATTTTGTAAGCAGATGGAGATAAACTGACTCATTACATGATTTTTCAGATGAGGAAGTAGAAAACAGAATCATTGTGTCAGTGATCACACACACCCTCACAAAAGCTTTCCACCAAGTTTTTTCTGGCAAACTGATCATTTCTAGTGTGGAAAAAATAATGAATAATGAACGTAAGGTGTGGCCTTCTGCATTCAAGAAGAAAGTGCCCAGATTTCAATCACTTTTGATCATTAGTAAATGCCATCGGCAGAGGCAGTAAAGTAAAGCAAAGGCTGCTGTAATTCCAAAGAGCTGGGCTCTGATGCCAACAGATTGTATACAAGTAGTACTTTCAAGCTACAATAAAGACCAACTGCAGTCATGCCAGAGGCATACTCTTGAAGTGATTAATGAATAGGAACTTAAGACATACATGATGAGACAAATAATGGTGAACATGTTGCATGTTGTCAATCTCATTTAAAAAAATCAACGTCATCACATGAACTGAAGTGCTAAAAAAAAATTGAAAATCATCTATCCTTAGAAAACTTGTGACTGTTCATTATTAGCTATGATTGACAGGGGATGAGCGCTAATGTACAATTGCTGAGGGCTCCAAAAATCATGTCTGAGAAGCAATGATGAAACCTACGAACATAAAATTTTAACATTCAATGATTCTCCAACTACACGTGCAGGATCAATGGTACTGGAGTACAAGTATAATCAATCTACCTGGATGTTACAGTGTCATAGGCATTACTGGATCAGCAATTGCAGATATACAAGCATACTGTGAGATCATTCTAGTCACCATTTTTGGAATCTGTCAAACATCAAAGACATAACAGAAACCAGAGCAGACTATTCAAAATAGATGAGTAGAACTGAATATGAAAGAAAAATGGAAGGCCACTTTCTTCTGAATGAATGGAGCTAAAATCTCAGCTCTCTGGTTTGGGGGGAAAAATGAACACTTAAGAGGTAAAGGTTGAACTACTAGCTCAGGATAAATCCAAACCTGATATCTTGGAGTTGAGCAAGTTTTGGAGGTTTACCCTGATTAAACTCACAAATGTGAATGAAGAACTGGTAGAGAAGAAAGTAGGGAGGACGAGCATCCCGTATCATAAATCCAGGAATAGATTGCTGGTTTACAGAAACATTTGCAGCAATTTTCCTTTGAACAGTTCATATTCAGCAGAAGCAGCTCCAGAAACATCACATTGAGCTCAAAGTGATGCTAGATAACATGTTCATCTTGCAAATATTCTGTTATTATGCAATTTAATGCTACACTTTGACTTTGGGTTCAAGGAGAAGGCAAAGTCAAGAATTATCTTCAAGCTTCAAAGTAACTTTGTTACACATTTAAACAAAAGACTGATAAAAATGGGAACCATAGATATAAACCCTCTGACATATTTATATTAAGGACAAATCTATCTCACTCAAATCCATGTGATCATGTCAGTCTTCCACACTAGGATGATGTTGAGTGTCCAGTTCCCCTGTAGAATCCAAGTCAAATCTAATAAAATGACCCATACTGTGGAAGCTGTGCTGAATGGTGTGTGCTACTATGACAAGATTCTCTAGGGTCCTGAAGCCCTAACACAGTGCCTGTCCAGATGGATTTTGCCCAATTATAAAGTTTGATATTTATGTACACTCTTAAATGAGTTATTTATTTTACTTATTTCTACAATGTTAAAAATCACACAACACCAGATTATAGTCCAACAGGTTTATTTGAAAGCACTAGCTTTCGGAGTGCTCCTCCTTCATCAGGAGGTTGTCATCAGGGGAAGGAGCAGTGCTTCGAAACTAGTGCTTCTAAATAAACCTGTTGCACTATAACCTGGTGTTGTGTGATTTTCAACTTTGTCCACCCTAGTCCAACACCTCCAAATCTTTCTACAACATTCACTTTTTATCTTTCCATCCTTCAATAGGTAGATCAAGAAAGTCTATGGCCAGGTATAAAAACACTTGAAGTAACGTTGGTTAATCTTCACGTTCTCTCTTGGCTTCTGATATATCAGACATTCTTGCAAAAGTAACTTGTGTTGACTGATTGCATGAATGCATGGAAAGTAGAATTGATTTTATCTCTTCATCAGTAACACCTGGATCAAGTCTGAGAAGACTGATGTTGTTTGCCCATTGATAGCTGTTTTGTATATTAAAAGTATATTCCCTTGCAGTATTGACCCATCCTCCAAAGTTCTGTTCAAATGTATGAATGTGTATGTTGAGTTGTGAACAATTTGACTTGTTGCTTGATATGCTCTTCAGGCTGTAGCACATTTCAAGGGGCTACCTTTTTAGCTACAAAAGAGAATACTGACATTGGATGGCTGTACAGTTTTGTGTTCACTAATGTGGGGTTTTGAAGCCACATTTGAAACAAAATACTGTAAAATAGATTCTTTACAATTGCACATTGATTGTCACAGACGGTATATTGTTCAGATGAAGGATCTGTCTCTTCTGGGCAGATAGTTTATTCTGCATTTAAGCAGTCAATACATCCCGTAGAATGTTCGGCATTAAATAGAAATTCTGCTGTATAAGGCTTCCTAATTTGGTAGAGTCTGTATCATGGGATATGGGCCAGCATCTATCCATCCCTAATTGGCCCTTGATCAGAGTAGCTGAGGCCATTTTAGAGGGCAATTAAGGATCAACCACATTTTCTGTGGGTCTGGAATCATGCATTGGCTAGACCAATCCTTCTTCAGATATAGCAATGAAGTAGATAGATTCCAAGTAGTTTTCAATTCCAGATTTTTTATTGAATTCAAATATTACCATCTGCCATCATGTTGGAATTTGAATGTCAGAATATTGGTCTGCAGTTCTAAATTATTAGCCCAGTGACAGTACCACTGCCTCCCCAAGAGACCGCTCATTCAGAAGTTAGATCTGCTTTGGATTGAAGAAATTCAGTAACTGATTTACCTAAAAGACTAACTGCAATTCTGTTACAAATGAGTACTTACGAATTTCAGTGCCTGGTTCAGATAATGCATCACACAGATCCTTAACAATGATATGTGCAGATTGTTTTAGAAATTTGTATCTGCAATTGAAGTGTAATCTTGAACTAAGATCGTCAGGTTCTGAAGAAGAATTTCTAGTTAACCTTATTTCTTTCTTCACAGATGCTGCCAGATATGCTGACCTTCTCCAGCATTTGATTTGGTGTCTAAGTCAAAAGCTGTTCCAAATATTAGAAATTCTGCCTTCCACATCTGTGAATTCATTGATCCACCAAATATATCTGAAAACTTATATTTTCTGGTTGGAAGGTTGATACCAGTGAATTTTGTTGCATTGCTCAGAGTGACATTTGAAGTTGTTGATTATTTTACTGATTTGAAAGAATGTTATTAGGGTTTTGATCTCCATGTACTGCACACTTTTCAGTGTTTTGCAGTATTCTTCATGATTAACATTGTTGTTGTTGCAAAGATTGCCATTGTAGTACTGAAACTGTTGAAGTTTCTGCTGTTTTATGGTATCTTCACAGAGCTGAATGAAGATATTCATTTTTCATGATGGCTGAAGAATAGTCAAAGGATTTATAAGTTGAAACTGCTACATTCAAGAAGATTCAACATTTTTGGGAGTGCAGAGAGCTGTGATTCAATTCTTTTTGACTGTATCAAAGATGACTGCTGTGATATCATTTGAGTTGATCTCTGCATTTGAGGATTTTTCACATCAATTTCAATATCTTGTGGTCAGAGTTTTACTATTTGTCTTTATCCACATATTTGCATTTTAATAAATTAAATCAATATGATTTGTTACTGAATAAAACTTTGAATTTATCATTTCTACCATTGAAATAACAAAGATTTCACTAACATTATTGTTCAGGCTCTGATAATCCAAATTTCAAATTTTTTTTTTCCCAATTGATTTTTCTTGTAGCCTTAGCCTGATGTATTAATGTAACTTGCTATTGTTAACTTTTTCACCGAGTAGATTGTCCAGAAATTTGTGAACGAACCATTAAAGCCTTAACTGTGCTCCCAAGCCTAGTGTTTTTTGTCCTTTCCCTTAAAGAGGTAAACTTTGCTTTGGGTGTTCACCTATCAGCCCCTTTGAGATTATTCATATTTGAGCTGTTTCTCGGGTGAGTTTTCTATTTAAGCGATGTTTCCTTCATGGCAGCTATTCAGCTCTGTGGCTTTTCTGGTTGCAATTATTTCTCGATAAAAAATATGCTTCTGAATTCTTCTCTTCTCCAGATGTCCTCAGATCTGTTTTTGATCTTCACCGCTGACAGAATTTTCTAGGCAGTGAATCCTAAAGTTGTGACCACCTTTCAAAGTGTGATTTGATCTCACACTCTGAGTTTAGGTTCTGAACAAACTGATTGAGGAGAAGGCAAATTCAAGAACCAGCAAAGAGTTCAAATATGAAATAATTACTATGGAATACAGCAATACACGGTAATAATTGATATACCAGGTACTAATATTAGGTAAGGAATAATCTGCCATCTTCGTGTGTTCATGGACAGGTGCTCATGTGAGTCTTCCACACTAGTGCTGTGGAGAGCCCAGTCTCTAGTGTAGAGTATAACCTAATGATGTCTAACTCCACCCACACTGTGGTATTTATATTTGGAGATGTTCAACTCTGTGTCAGGTGATGTTACAAGGAATTAAGGGCTACGGGGAGAATGCGGGTAAGTGGAGTTGAAATGCCCATCAGCCATGATTGAATGGCGGAGTGGACTCGATGGGCCGAATGGCCTTACTTCCGCTCCTATGTCTTATAGTCTTATGGTCTTAGGTGGAGTTGCACAGCGCATTAAACAAGGAGTTGTAAATCACTCATGTCACAGTCTTTTCAGAAGTAAATGCTTCCTAGGATGCTGTAGTGAAAACACCAGAAAGGCAAGAGGAAATGAAACATTCACAGAAGCAGCAAATGGAAGCAAAACAGGCTTTAAAAATGCATTTAAAAAGTTGAAGAGGCTAGGCTGTTATTAGAACAGTTACAATTAATTGCTAAATTTGTTAAATTGTTAGATCTGTCATTGATGTAATTTTGTTTACGTTGAAGTGTTACAGGGCATAAGTGATGGGTATATTATGGCTGGAGACCTGATATGATCTTGCAGATTGTCCAAACAGACTTTACAGGTTGATTGGTGTACCTAGTTCTTACCTAGCAATGATCGACGTAACTGGCTTTGCAGAAAATACTGCACTCGCGATAATATTGCTACAAAATGCTATGCTTATACTAGATTTCAAAAATGCTATTCCATTTGAAATTCCACTCAATACAAAAATCTGAATGAGGAACAAGAGTAGGCCATTGGGCCATTCAGTAAGATTATTGCTGATGTGATTACTCCACATTCTTGCCTACCCACAATAACTTTCAGCCATTTTGTTTAAACATTCTATCATAGGATGTGGGTGTCACTGGAAAGACCAACATTTGGTGCCAATCCTTAATTGCAATAGAACTTTCACTAAAGTTCACCACTAGCCTCAGCACATCACTACTGTTGTTCTCGGATCAACTTGCACACCATTTTAGCTTTCGATGCTTTACTTTGGAGTTGAGGGACGCACATGACTTGCACATTTCCGCTAGGTCACAGGGACACATGGTAGAATGGTGACCATGGTAGGGGCAATCGAAGCTAGCATAATGAAGCCAATTGTGAATAAGAGGAGACTAGAGGCTCTACAATTGAGGCACCTTGGGAGACAGAGGTGTTCTAGTTTTGGAATCTTCCACAAAAGGAAACATTCTTTCTACATTGACCCTTTCTAGGCACTGCAGGATATGTCAATTAAATAATCTCTTGCTCTTCTAAACTCCAATGGATACAGGCCTAGCCTGTTCAACATCTGCTCAAAAGCCAACCTATCCATTCCAGGTATTAGAGTAGTAAACTTTTTCCGAATTGCCTCCAGTGTCTTAATTAAGGATGCCAATACTATACACAATAGATGAGATTGAGATTAGATTACAATGTGGAAACAGGCCCTTCGGCCCAACAAGTCCACACCGACCCGCCGAAGCGAAACCCACCCATACCCCTACATTTACCCCTTACCTAACACTACAGGCAATTTAGTATGGCCAATTCACCTGACCCTGCACATCTTTGGATGGTGGGAGGAAACCGGAGCACCCGGAGGAAACCCATGCAGACACGGGGAGAACGTGCAAACTCCACACAGTCAGTCGCCTGAGGCGGGAATTGAACCCGGGTCTCTGACGCTGTGAGGCAGCAGTGCTAACCACTGTGCCACCGTGCCGCCCACCATTCTCTACATTCATTCCACTATTTCCCTGTAGAGTTGAAGCATAACCTCCTTACTACAATTCCCCTAGCAAAATACGGATAACATTCTATTAGCTTTCCTAATTACTTGCTACATCTACATGCTAGCCTACTTCAATTCATGCATTAGTACACCATGATCCCTCCACATCTCAAAGTTCTGCAGTCTTTCAATATTTAAGTAATGTTTCTTTATTTGCCTACCAAAATGGTTGATTTCAGTTATTTTCATTGTTATATTGTATTTGCCAGATATTTGTCCACTCATTTAATCTATCTCTTTGAAGCCTCCTTTTTCCCTCAGCACAACTTAGTTTCCTACCTGCTTTTGTGTCATCAGCTAATTTAGCAGCCATACTCTCTGCTCCTTCATCTAAATCATTTATATAAATTACAAAACAACTGTAGTCCCAGCACGGATTCCTATGACACACCACCTGTTACGTGTTGCCAACCAGATAATTATCCATTTTAGCTAGCCGGACTTCTATCCATGCCTCTACACCAAGAGCTCTCAATTTCTATTAAAATGCCTTTAAAATCCTGAAACTCCATCAAAAACAGTGTTGTAAATACCCTTACATCCTAAGACTGCAGTGGTTCATGACATCAACTCATCACTACCTTCTCAAGGGCAATTAGGGAAAAGCAATAAATGCTGGTTTAGCTAAAAATGCCCATATCTGATGAAAGAAAAATTTTAATAAAACACACCCCCAGTTCCCATTTATCCACACAACATTACTTCTTCAAGTAATGTTGTGTGGATAAATGGGAACTGTTGGTTAAACAGAGGTGGAATTTTCCCTTCCCTGCTGTGCCATTAGCTACGTTGAGAAAGATGGGAAAATACAGACAAAATGAAAAAAATAAGAATTTTAATGTGATAAAATCTTTTGTGGCTTTTCATCTTAAGCCTGAAATGGCGTCCTCAGGGTCTTGTCAAAGGCATTACTTCCATGTATTTGCACCTCATTAATATCCCAACTTGTCTTATTTATGGACCACTTCCAACTCTCCTCTCCATCCTTGAGAAACGGAATGGCTCAAATTCCTGATGTGTTGATCAGAACAGGTACCTGGTGGCAGCAGCTCACTGAATGTCTGTCCTGACAATCAAGCAACTGGTTCTTCACAACAAGTGTCCCTGCATGCTCCTTAGCAATCATATTGCACAACCTTACATTCACTAAAGTTCACCACTAGCCTCAGCACATCACTACTGTTGTTCTCGGATAAACTTGCACACCATTTTAGCCTTCAATCCTTTACTTTGGAGTTGAGGGACACACATGACTTGCACATTTCTGCTAGGTCACAGGGACACATGGTAGAATGGTGACCATGGTAGGAGGCAATGGAGCTAGCATAATGAAGCTGATTGTGAATAAGAGGAGACTGGAGGTTCTACAATTGAGGTGGGTTGGGAAACAGAGGTGTTCAACAGATCACAGCAACTCTGGCTAATACATGCAGAGCACCAATTAAAGATTCCTAGTCATCATCATCAAACTGTCATCTGCTGCAGCAGGATTTGTACTCAGTAGAATTGAGTGGCAGTCACATCTCAGTAGTTGTAAAGATCACAGTTGCCCTGAATTTTTATGATACTAGCTTGTTTCAAGAAATACCTGGGTGCCTGTGTCGTGGTTCCTAATCCTCAACTCATAATGCATCCTGAAAGATAACAGAAGACATTTCTCCATCTTACAGCTTTTCATTTCCTTTCCTCATGAAGAGGAGAGTTATGCAGTTCATGCAATGGGATATTCCAGCATGACTGGCTTTCCCCAGGTTCAGGACACTCTTAGACTGAACTCATGTTGCTTTGAGAGTGCACTATCACCAACCTGCAAAGTTCATTATTGAAAAGGTTTTCACTTCATCACTGCTCAAATTATCTACGGCCATCCATCCAACTTTTGGAGGTGTGTGCTAAATATCTTGGGATCTGCCATAACTCTTTACATACTAGAGAACTCACAGGTTTCTGTAGCCTTGCAATGTCCTCATGCTATACAGGGATGGCTACTGGGAGACAAGAGGTGCCTCCACTCAACATAACTCATGGCACCTTCACAAAACCCTCAAACAATTTCAGATCAAAAGTATAATGCTACTCATGGTTCCACCCAACCACAATGGAACAGACATAAGCCACCGTAAGATGAGATCTCATGCATGGACCGCTTCAGTGGGATTTTGTACTCTAGCCCAGAAAGGATGTGTCATGTCACTATTGGAGGCAATAAAGGTAGATCCTGATGCTGATAAAATGTGTGATCTACCACAGTCTTCTGAGGATGAAGATGAGAGGTTCAAAGGTTGAGCAGAAGAGCCATCCAAAACAGCATGGCAGTGCAGTGCAACTTTGAACTTGAGCAGTCCAAGATAACCTCACTGAAACTCATTTCCAGATTGAATGAGCTGGGTCTAGAATGGTTTAACTGTTTATCTTTCTGGCAAGCAGTCACCACTTAGTACAGTTAATATGTATTACTTTTCCAGTCTTTGACTTGTATATTTGATATGTTTGGCTATTTTAAAGTACCTACACATTACACATCCTAATCACCATTTGGGAATAAACAGTTATTGTTCAATGATTTAAAATGGATGACAATAAGGTTAGGCAGCTCTTAAGACTTCAGTGAGCATACCATATCTGAGTGTAATGCAGTTAAGTGTCTCATGATGGCCAGTAGTTTGAGAGGTAGTTTGCCGAATCTCCTTTTGACTCTTCCATCATTAGTAAACTTTAATGTTTCAAAGTGCCTGCAGACTGTTAAATTATCCTGAAATGCTGGAATATCCTGAGGGACAGCTTTGAACCTGCAAGTGGCAGTGTTTTGTACAGCTTTTCTCAGCAGACAATGCACTATGAGGGAGAATGTACATGTGAATTGTCCATTGTACATCTCCCAGCATTAAACTGCAGCGTAGTTCCTTGACAAGCTCATATAAAATGATGTAAGGAATGATCATATTATCCTATGTGGTCACTCTCAAGGTAGGTAAAAGTGTAGAACGGGGTGTACAAGCAAGGTCCTAACATAATCCTTGGCAGCATCCGAGGAGCAGGAAAATCGACGTTTCGGCCCAAAGCCCTTCATCCTGATGAAGGGCTTTTGCCCGAAACGCCAATTTTCCTGCTCCTCGGATGCTGCCTGACCTGCTATGCTTTTCCAGCACCACTCTAACCTAAACTCTGATTTCCAGCATCTGCAGTCCTCACTTTTGCCTAACATAATCCTTGCACATTGCATTTAGCCTTGGAGTTGTCCTTATCAATGTGCAATGCCTTGGCTCCAGTGCTCAGTGCCACAATTCAAGATATCTAAGGGTATCAGCAGTCAAGGAGTTGGGTGCTTGTGAGAATTGAGAAATGCTTGACCATTACAACGTCTCTCATCCTTGGAACATCTGAAGAGGCTGCTTATCTCTCACATGGGTGTGAATTAACAAGGTACAACAATGAAAATTACACTAGAATAGACATGGTCCAAGTGAAGGTATTTTTACAGAAGCAAAAGGTTATTTATAATAATGCGCCAATGACTTCAGTAAGTTTTCTGTTTTCGCCATCTTATCATAATCGATACTCTGTTCTGATTTCCACAGATGGGTTGAGGGAGACTATTCTGTAGCTCAAGATTTCCGAAGAAGACTTATTGAAATATTAACTGTGTTTTTCACTCTCCACAGATGCTGCCAGTCATAGAGATGTACAGCATGGAAACAGACCCTTCGGTCCAACCTGTCCCTGAGTTTCTCCAGCACTTTCTATGTTCATTTCAAATTTCCATCATCCACAGTACTTTGCTTTTAAAAGAGTGAAGGTCTGTGCATATAAATAGTGGACACAGACTGTATTGAATCTAGGTCTTCACAGCAGCCACCAGCTCCTACATGGAGGCAGTTAGATACAAAACATGGAGCCAGCACAATGCTGATAATATTGGTGGGCCTATCCATCCTTCAAATTAGTTTACTGACTTTTTCAGGCAAAATTGCTGCCAGCGATTCCTGTGCATTATGTCAAAGTCATTAAAGGCCAAACCTATCAGATTTGTCTTTAGCCTGAGGTTTAACAGGTTTCTAGTCTCCAACAGTTCTCATAGTGTCAGAGACCTGGGCTGATTCTTTCATAGCCAGCTATAGAGACATGTCAGTGATGTACTCATTGGATTATTGCTCCTGAGTCTAAACTAGAAAGCATACCCACTGAAGTGCAAGGTGAAACAACTCTAAACTGATGGAGGGTGCAGGTGAATGCCTTTCGGAAACATCATCTGAGGATTTAGTGGCTTCCTTCTCAAGAGGTGGTGGTGGAGTTGTGTGTCTCCAACACGAGAATCCTCTTATTCAAGGTTCATTGGGTGCCTGCAGTTGTCTACAAGGATAAACCCTTGTGCAGGATGAATTAGAACTGGTAGTAATGGGAGTACAATTCAGCAGAGCAAGAAAAACTTTACTAGATTGGTTTCTCATTTAGATCTCTCTGACCCACACAATTGTTCCTCTCTGGGATATTTCAAGAATGTCATCTCATGAGGAATCTGGTACTGTGGCTCAGTGAGAAGGCAGTAAGGCTTATTAAGTTGGAAGGATGAAAGGCTTGAAAGCCGTTCAGTGCACATGATGCATGCAATAGTGAGAGTTGTAGTCCATGAGCCTTGGTCAGAGGTGTGTGTAGTAGCAGAGTTAGAGTAAGTGGTGGCCCTTTGAATGGAAGGTAGCAGAGTGAAGAAGGTGGAACTTATCCTTGCAAAGTGCAGATCATTAACCTTCTCTCACTGCTTGACATCTCAACTTGCCCATGGCACAGCACTGACCTGGGCAGCTATTTAGGTCCAGGCTGGCTAGGTTTGTGGGTGTGGCCTCTTGTGGCAGCCCACAAAAAAAAGAACAGACCTTGTCTCCTCCACCTTGTTCATCAGCACTTTCAGTTCACAGTCCATGAAGTAGGCAGCAAGTGTCTCTGGGCCATCACATTTGAGTGGCACAGTAGGAGGGCCAGCTCTTATTTGCAACTGGGCTTTTAACATGGTGACAGGTGTGCGAAAGACAGAAGGTTCCAGCAGTGATAAGTGCTTATGCTTCTCCTGTTGTGAGATTTTTCTCAAAAAGGCACTGAAGACATGGTACCATAAATAATGAGATTCAGAGCAGATGATTAATTGGGAAAAGTCACTCAGAGCCCTGGCAGAACAGCCAACATCAATGGCATTCAACAAAATCCTTTAACTGCAAATGGAAACATTCTGCCTAGGATTTCCTTTTCATAAGCCCAAATAGAGTGCTTTGAATTTTCCAAAATGCCCTGCTTTAACATCTTTAACAATAGCTTTAACATCCTTCCTGTGACCTATAATTTCCTACTTTCTGTCTCACTCCCTTTATGAATAAAGCAGTCATATTTGCTATTCTCCAATCCAACACAACTTTCCCCAAATCAAGGGAATTTAGAAAATTTAAACAACTCAAAAATTATTTCATTGGCCACTTCTTTTCAGACCCTCAGATGAAGCTCATCAGGACCCAGTGAGTGATCAGCCTGCAGCTCTGACAATTTGCTCAGTACCACTTCTTTGGTGATTGTAATTTTCGAGTTCCTCACTCCCTTCCAATTCTAGATCTCAAGCTGCTTCTGGATGTTACTTATATCTTCGGTACTGAAAACTAATGCAAAATATCTGTTCAATTCATCAACCATATCCATGATGAATTTCCTGCACCCGTTTCTATAGGGCCAATGTAATGATTTGCTTTTTTAAATACAGTATTTGTTGAAACTTTTACCATGCTTTTACATTTCTTACTAGCTTTCTCTCATTCTCTGAGATTTCACACCTTACTAATCTTGCAGTCATTCTATGCTTTTTTTAATATTCTGTCCTATCTATTGATGGGTATTTTTTAAAAAGGATTGGCACAATCTTTAACTTTTTTAGTTTACCAGAAATGGTGGCTCCTCCACTTGAAATTTTTTTCTTGTTGGAATATATTATTATATATATATTATATATATAGTGCATTCTAAACCAGGTCTAGTATAGGTTGCTTTTTAGTTTCTTCAGAATATACTATTCTATGAAACTATCCCAAAATAATTCTATAAATTCCTTACTTAGGCTACCTTTACCCAATCTGACTTCTCCAACTTTATGGAAATTAGAATCCCCCATGACTGTCACTATACTTTTCTAACAAGCTCACATCATTTCTTCTTTTATACTCTCTCCTACCATGGGATTTCAGGTAGGGGGCCAATACACTACTCCAGGAAGTGATTTCTTGCCTCATATCACCCAAACTACTTTCTTGAACTTACACAGAAAATAGGAATAGGCCATTCAGCCCTTCAAACCTTTTCTGCCATTCAATATGATCGTGGCTGATCATCCAACTTGACAGACGGTTCCTCTTTTCACACCATACCCTTTGAATCCTTTATCCCTAAAAACTAAATCTATTTCCTTCTTGAAAAGGTTCATGTTTTGGCTTAAACCACTTTCTATAACAGAGAATGCCACAGGCTCCCTCTCTCTGGGTGAAGTAATTCCTCCTCATCTCAGTCCCAAATGGTCTACCCTGTATTCTTAGACTGTGACCCATAGTTCTGAACATCCCAGTCTTGAGGAACATCCTTCCTTCTTTTTACCCTGTCTAGACCTGCTAGAGATATGTAGTATTTTCTGAGATCTTCAACCATTCCTTTAAACTTCAGTGAGTATCAGTCTCTCTTTATAGGTCAGTTTGACCATCCAAGGAACCAATCTGGTAAGCCTTCATTGCACTCCCTTCATTATTTAGGTCATCACTTTCTATTATGATAATTAATTAATTAACTAAATAAGTAAAAGAAACATCCTTCTACTTTTTCCTCACTTCCTGTCCTTCCTAAATGTTTTTCACCTTTCAATATTCAGGATCTAATCTATGACATTCTGAAGCCATCTTTCAAGCATGGTTATTAGACCTTACATATTATTTCGATTTGCACTCTCACTTCATCTCTTTTATTTTGAGTGTTATGTACATTTAGGCACAGATCTTTCTGCTACATCCTTTTATTATTTTTCTAACTTCTAGCCTTATCTGTTGATTTTCTTTTAGGTGTGTGATACCTATCCCATCCTGCCGCAGTCTGTTTTTCATTTCCCTTATTAATAACTTTCTCTGTGTCTCTACTCTTTGATTTATCACATCTTTCTAAATTTGACTCCTTGCCTCCAGTATTTAGTTGATTTGCCTCTCTACTTTTTTTTTACACACCAGTCCCAGCATGCATCAGGTTGAGACCATCCTAACATTAAACATTTCCTAGTACTGGTGCTAGTGCCCCACAAAGTTTCACCCACTCCTACCACACCTATCTTTCAGCCATGTATTCATTTCTCAAATCTTGTTCTCCCTATGAAATATTTCCTAGGGCCCAGGTAATAATCCAGAAATTATTACTTTGAGATTGTTTCTTAGTATGGTGCCTAGCTTCTCCTACTGACAATGCAGTATCCTTGTTCTATATCATTGGTAACTACATGGATTACAAATAATTGGATATCCCTGCTACTGAAGGTCCTCTCCAGTTCTGATCGTATCTCCTGAAGCTTGGACTAGGCAAAGAACACTGCCTTCTGAACTCTTACTCTTTGCTGCAAAGACCTACATCAACCCATCTGACTATTTTGCAACCTATTGTTGCTACATTTCTTTCCAAACTCTCCATTTGAATGTATTCCTATAATATGGTGCCATGGTCAGTTAGTTCATCAAAGCTGCAGTCCTCACTCTTATCAAAACAAGCAGAAAGAACCTCAAACCTGTTGGGCAATTTCGAAGGCTGAGGCTACTTCATCCTTACCATTTAGGTTTCCTTACCTCCCTCCCTTGCAGTCAAACCTCCTTTCTAAGACTAGAGACCCAATCATGTCCAAAGGGATGTCACTGCCTCCTGGTATAAAACAACCATATAACTTTTCCCCTTCTTGATGTGTTGCAGCTTCTGTAGTTTAGCCTCCAGCTCATAAACTCTGAACCAAAGCTGTGTAAGCAGCAAACATTGACTGCAAGTGCATTTGCATGGAATATATTTGCACCCAGAAGCTCCCACATGCCGCAGCCATGACACATCACTTGTCCTGGCATCCTTAATATATTTTAATTTATTTATTTATTTATTCTGTTATCTATTTTCCTTCTTTATACATTTTATTAATCCTGCATCAGGACCCCATTATCAAAATTCTGTTTTACATTTAAATTTGATTTGAATAATCTGCTCTTCAAAATGTGCTACTATGTAAATAGCTTAACTAAACCTAACTGGATGAAATATTTCTCAGCATCTCTAGGCTAGCAGGAGAAAGTGAGGACTAGAGATCAGAGTTGAGAATGTGGTGCTGGAAAAGCACAGCAGGTCAGGCAGCATCCGAGAAGCAGCAGAATTGATGTTTCGGGCATAAGCCCTTCATCAGGGATGACGCTTGTGGGTCGGGGCTGAGAGATAAATGGGAGGATTTGGGGTTTGGGGAAAGGTAGCTGAGAAAGCAATAGGTGGATGAAAGTGAGGGAGAAGGTGAGTCTATTTAGGTTACTTGGACAGAAATAAGTAGGACCACAGAAATTTTAACTCATTAATATATTAAAGTTTAGTGAGATATTATCCAAGCTAAATTCAAACTTTTCAGCAATTAAGTATTTTATCCCCTTACAAACATATGTTTGCCGGTGACTTTCATGTGCTCATTGAAGCAAGAATTGTTACGCTAAAGTTGGGTGTGAATCAAAGGTAAAATAATCTTCATTTGTAGGAGTCATTTACGAGACTTTCATGAATGACGTAAAATCTTATCCACTGGTTGCTCAGGTTGGGAATCTGTGTGTACACTGTCCTTAATTCCATTTTGAAAGGCAGTAAACCAAAGCCAGTAGACCCACAATCTACACAACTGTCCGGCCTGTGTTCCTGTCAGCAATAAAAATTCAAGAAATTCCCCTTGTGGTTTTTACTTTCAGTGAGTCAAGATAGATCCATCAGAGGTTAAATGCAATCCTAAGGTATGACCAATTAACTTCGAAACGCGTCACATCATAATGACACACCCTTTGAATTATGATTGCTGAGTCAGTCGAGAAATGTGACTGCAGTCAAATTTGTGCTGGTTTTGTGCTAAAGGTTTGGACAAGTGCTGAGCTTGAGCATGTCTTAACTGAGTTCTTATTTATTCTAATCCATAACACGAAGATATTAACAAATAAATAATAATGCAACTCAGTAAAAAAGGAACAGTATCATGAGAAACAAATGCACTTTGTAAAATGGGGTCGCAACTTCTATAGAATTGATTAAAATTGACATTACATGTATAGTTATAATTTTTTACCATGAGAAGTAGAATGTTTTTTTAAAAATAAGAACATAAAAAATTTTTGATTAAACTTATCTTGATATAACTTAAGATAAACATTCAAGTATTTGGAAAATATTTGAATAAAAAGATATTCAATCTGTTTGTTGGCAGGTTTTTAGAAACAACTCACCAAAGACAGTTCTTGCAGGGACAGACTCCCTGTTTAACCAGAATGATACTTGGGAGAGAATAACTGTCATGATGCATGGTAAGTATGTTTGAATTACAAAGTAGCCAATTTTTCTCTTCAAGTGAAAATGAGCAGTCATAACAACATATTCACCTAGAAAGTATAAAACACAGAATTTTAACAATATAAGAGACAAAATAACTCCCCCCCACACAGACATTATTGCTCAGTAATAGCAAGCGTAGGTTGTTCCTTCACATAAACTATCAATTTGGTAGACATAAAATGTTCCATTTAAATAAAATATCTTTTAAATTGTAATATAATTAAGGCTAACAATGCTATAAATGTTCAGTCTCATTATTATAACTGTAAATTCAATCAGAAAGATCACGTGTAGAAAATATTAAAATACTTACAGTATAAAATTTATATAATACATTTATCTATAATATAAAGAGCAGAATATATACAAAAGTGCTACATAAATAAATGAATTATTTGTGAACCCAAATAAACATTTTGGGTTCTGAAAAGCTAACTCACAGGTTAGATTGGGTATTCTATATCCCCCATCTATACATCTTAGCTGCCAGTTGTGGCTGAAGAAATTGCACTCTCACATGTGAATCACAAGGTGTAAGTTGAAGGGCAGCTTCAGATAATTGAGTACAATGTCTTGATGACACTTGGCTCTGTTGATTGTGCCATCTTTCAGAAAAGATTTTAATTGAGAACTGATCTACCCTCTCAGATGAATGCTATAAATCAATGCTACTATTTTTAAGAGGTGCAAGGGAGTTCTTCCAATGTTCTGACTGCTATTTATTCATCAACTAACTCTACTGAACAGATTATCTGGTTAATATCATAATATTGTCCGTGAGGACTTGCTGAGAGCCAACTGACTAATGTGATTCCAACCCACTGCAGTGACCACATTTCAAATTTATTTAATTGGTTGTGAAATCGTTTGGGACATCCTACTACCTACAAAAGCAAGCTTTTCTTTTATTTCTAACACCTTTTTCTAAAAATGTTCTACAATGTTTCTGAAATATACTGCACATTGATAATCTGGAATTACAGTGAGTTAATGCACCCAAGATAGGATCACTACTTTATATCAGATATTTATATCTGGAGCTTGATTTCTGAAATTGAAAGATCCCAGTGCAGTGGGATTTGACAATGTCAGATTTTGCTTCAACATTCTGCTGTTCTGGCATCTTTATGCTCGGCTAATAATTAGAGTATTGTCAACCATAGAAAGCAGTAAGTAAATGGGACTGAACAGTAAGATGTACTGAAAATGTCACATATATCAGAACTGAGTGATGTCAAACTGTTTAATAATATAATGATTTTAAATGCCTATCGAGTTCACATTTAACATATCTGCCACTTGATCTTTTCTTCATCTCAATCAGTCACTCAGCTCAGATTATCCTGTTATTGTCAATGTGATCGCTGCTGAATGTAATATCTATAAGCTTGTTTTAATTATTGAATTTGCTTGTACTAAACACAGAGTGGAAAATGACAAACTTTGAAGTTTGTATTAGTTCAATAACCGTGTTACCAAATGGACGATGACCCAAGCAACATCCTCAGTTATGGCTGGTGAAAGTGAGTGTTGCACATCTCTTGATTTTACATTCATTTCATGTTAAATTTAGCAAGTGGATTTGGTTGATGCTGTTCCACAATTTGAGAAAATTTGGAAAGTATCATCACTCCTGCTAGCTACCATAGTCCTCAATCCTTGACATTCTTGGAAGTGGCACTTCCCCAACATCCACCTCATCCCTAGATCCCACCCCAACGCCCCATATGGACTAACCTGAACTTACATTTACATGTAACTCCCATTACTGCAACCTGACACCCACCCCTAATTTGATCCAACACCTGCCAAACTTCCCCTCAGCCTCTCCGACCTGACCTCACCAGACACAAACCAGCACCCACTCTTGACCCCAGCACCCCAATGTGACTGCCAATGCCCAGCCCAACCTATCTTGTCCTACTGAGATGAACCCACCCACCCCAACAACAAACCACAGCCCAAACCAATCCGAGACTACACCCATCCCATCCTGACCACTGACTCAACCCACATCCTCTCAATACTACAATGTATGGCGAATACCCTGCCACCCATCCCGCATCCCCACGACCAACTTAACCCAACTCTGTACATTTCTGACTTAACCTCCCTATCCAATTTGACACCCACCATAATTCATCGACCCAACCTCCTCAACTCAACCACCACCTAACTTGACCTGACATCCTGATCCATGGACCTGAATCCCGCTGCCCATGCTCCCCACCCTTCATGGTGCAATAAAAGTTGCATGGTTCTGACAACGATCTTCCCTGCTGCTAGATTTGATAATACCTGGACAGGTAGAAGTCAGAAGGCCACTATCCAGGAATCTTCAGTGCAGAAGTCAGCAAAAAGTAATTTTAAGTTGATTGGAATTTTTCAGCCAATATCTTGGTTCATAATGAATTTTATTAAACATTTATGAGGGCTTCTCGGAGTCATAAACGAAAGTATATTGTATCAAGCTTTCATTGCACTAGATTGTGATGGTCAGATTAGAGGGACTTCTGCATTTACAGACGTAAGCTCATAGGCAAGTTATGTTATTAGTATAAAGACTGTGTTACTGAATAAGCATATAACGTTCCTGAATAATTATATGACTCCTGTTTATAATATGACTGAATATGCATGTTCTGTGTTGCTAGGATTCTGAAGAGGAGGTACTATTCATTTTCACTCTTTCAATATAACTTTTAAAAACAGAAATTAAATCACACAAAGACCAGTGAAAAGAACAAGTAAATACAAACCTGTACTGGATTTAATAATGACTGTCCCCACGCTTTGTCCCATTAAGTCATATTGATTCAGACGGGAGCCATCTTCAGCTACAACAACTGATTGGGAAGCTCCGTGTGTCCACGTGTACATGACCTCTGATGTTGTGTATGCATCTATTTTGGTAACAAAAGATGAAAAAGGTTAATTACAGAGTTTCTCATAACATGTGAATGCACAAAAGCTAAATTTGCACAGTTGACAATTGTAATAATGCAGTCCACTGGCTAATTCACATGATCTGTCACAACTCAACAGTTTCTTGTTTCCCCACACCAATTTATACCAGACACTTAAAGAGCAGCTAAACACAAATGAGGGACTTCCCAAATAGATAACAGAAAAGAGTATACTGATAGATATAACAGCAGCATAGTGCATATTGTTTTAATTAGCAATTATATTGAAGTTATAGTATAAATTTGGAATCAGTGTCAGAGTACCATAAAACCATTAGGCATAGGAGCAGGAGTTAGGCCATTCAGCTGTTCAGTCTGCTCCATCATTCAATCATGGCTGATAAATTTCTCATCCCCATTCACCCGCCTTCTCCCCATAACCATTGAATCCCCTGGACAATCAAGAACTTATCAATCTCAGTCTTAAATACACTCAATGACATGGCCTCCATAGCCTTCTGTGGCAGTGAATTCCATAGAATCACCACTCTCTGGCTGAAGAGGTTTCTCCTTAACTCGGCTCTAAAAGGTCTTCCCTTTATTCTAAGGCTGTGCCCTTAGGTCCTAGACTCTCCTAACAATGGAATCATCTTCCCAACATCCACTCTGTCCAGGCCATTCTGTATTCTGTAAGTTTCAATTAGATGCCCTTTCATCCTTCTAAACTCCATTGAGTTTAGACCCAGAATTGTCAACTGTTCCTCATATGTTAAGAATGGTCCTAGGAATGAAAAACTTATGAATCTCCTCTGAATACAGTCCAGGGCAAGTATATTCTTCCTGAGATCTGGAACTCAAAACTGCACATAATACTCCAAATGTAACCTCGCCAGAGCCTTAAAGAGCCTCAGAAGTACATCACTACTTTTATATTCAAGTCCTCTCAAAATAAATGGCATCATTGCATTTGCCTTCCTACCTACAGAATCTGCAAGATTACCTTGAGAGAATTTTGGACTAGAGCTCACAAGTCTTTTAGCACTTCAGACTTCTGAATTCATTCCCCATTTAGGAAATAGTCCGTGCCTCTATTCTTCCTCCCCAAAGTGCATGATTTTATGCTTTCCTACATTTTACTCCATCTCCACTTTGCCCACTCTCCTAACTTTCCAAATCCTTCTGCAGCCTCCCCGTCTTCTTGCTACTACATGTCCCTCTATCTATCTATGTATCATCTGCAAACTTAGCCAGAATGCCCTCAGTTTCTTCATCTACATAGTTAAAGTATAAAGTGAAAAGTTGTGGTCCCAACACCGAGCCTTGCAGAACACCACTTGTGACCGGCTGCACCCTGAGAAGACTGAAACTCTTTAGAAAAGAGAACCTAATCATCCCTACTTCATTCAGGTAGCTTCAGTACTGAATTTGGATTTAGAAAACATGTCAGCAGGAAGTGCAGTGTGTGCATATGTTCTTTCTGTTTCTCCCTATTTCAACATTTCTTTTCCCTAGAGTGCAGGATTTCAAGACTAAGGAGCATATTTTTAAGGTAAGAGGAGACAAAAATTTAAAAAGACATACGGGGCAATGTTTTTTTACACAACCAGTGGTTCATGTGTGCAAAGAACTTTCAGAAGAAGTGGTGGATGTGGGTACAGTTACAATGTTTAAAAGATATTTAGATAGGTACATGAATAAGAAATGTTTGGAGGGATATGGGCCAAGTATAGGAGGGTGGGAGTAGTTCAGGTTGGGATTATGATCGGTATGGACTGGTCGGATCAAAAGGTTTGTTTCCATGCTGTATAAACCTATGACTCTATAAAAGAACAAAATGCTGAGAACCATTCAGTGGTTCATTTTTCACTGCAATGACTGATCCAAGTTCAATGTGCCTTGTTTAAAATCTGAAAAATCTTTACTTGAAGTTAACCGTCAATCATCATTAACTGCTGCACTGTCTCCAGCAATACCCCTACCAATCAGATTCTACTTGACAAACAATCAGTATCCTCCCCTCATACAATGTAAATATTTTCTCCTTAACTTGTATTCTTTAAAATTGTCCTGATGTGCACCAGATAAAAAGCATTGACAAAATGTCTCTATTTTAACAATACATAAGAAACTGAATATTCTAGCACTGAATAATCAAACATATTTATTACAACTCACATAACTACAGCTAATCCTTTAAGAGCCTCCTAAAATTGTCAATCACATTGTGAACTCATACCAGTCACTTTTTGCTGAGAGAACTGGTTTTGGAGCTTTTGAAACTGAGTAAAACTGAACTTTCAGGAACACATAGCTGCTATTTTCATAATCTACACCAGTTGGTGTGTCAATTACTGCAGCCCAGCAAAGGTTTTGGTTCTCCTGCACTGACAACTGGAACCATCTTTCATGTTTTAGAACTTGAAATTTAAATAACTTCAAATCATGACACTTACTCAGTCATACCTACCCATTACAGCAATTCACATCTCCTCCATAAATGCATGATGCCCAAATTTGTTCAAGGCAAATAGGAGCATGTTCATGTTTTTAAAGGGTTCCACTGTGTATACAGATGATAGCTAAAGCCAATCTGCACCCAGAAAGTGCTGCTACAAATAGGTGAGGATACCACAGGTGACTGAATTTCAACAGGTTGTTGGCATGAGATTTCCATTCCTTTAATTTTCTTTCTCTGTCTGTTATGTGCCTGCTTTCAAAGGTAGCTGCACAATTTTTTTTTAGTTGCACAAGGTGCAGCAAGCCTAGACAATTTTCTCCCAAAACTCAAAAGGTTCTTCCACGTGAAGTACTTTCCTTCCACAGCCATTAGTGTACACCCTGACTTAAGCTTTCGGTAGAATACACACTTTGGTGAGCCAGTCCAGGGAATTCTGGTTAAATGACCAGCCCAACTCAGTTGTGGCTGTCTCAAAGTGGTGTAAGTGAGCAGGTCAGCATCTGAACATATGTCCTGCATATGATAAATCATTGACTCTCTCTCTATAGGTGTTAGGCCACTTGGTTCATTGTTTCTGGAGCAGTCAACAAAGACCTGACTACACTAATCCTGTTTTCCAGTTTTTGGCCCATAGCTCCGGAGGCTATAGTAACAGGAATGAATATCAAAGTGCTACTTAAACGTTACAAGAGTTTCTGACTCAAACAACCTTTCAGGCAATAAGTTTCAGACTCCCACACCTCTAAGTGAAAAAGACTGCCTTTAACTCAACTATGATAGGATTTGAGCCACATTTTCAAAGCATGGGGGTGGGCTGCTAGATTACAAGTCTCATGACATTATTACCACCCAATCTCCTGCCTCCATTGACCTCACTATCAATGCTCTTGATCCCGAATGAAGGCTTACCATTGACTCGTACTAAATGCTCAAATAATACAAGATCAGGCAAGCTTTTCAGTAAAGAGGTGATGCAGGACTACACTTGCCCTGCAGCTGATGACTAAGACCACCACTGAAAATTAGACTCCTGATTTTCTAATATACTACTCAATAATAGAGTCACAGAAATGTACAGCATGGAAACAGATCCTTCAGTCCAACTCATCCATGCTGACCAGATATCCCAACCTAATCTAGTCCCACTTGCCAGCACCCGGCTCATAACTCTTCAAACACTTCCTATTCTTGCCTTTTAAATATTGTAATTGTACTAGCCTTCACCACTTCCTCCAGCAGATCATTCCATATACGTACCACCCTCTGCGTCAAAAAGTTCCCCTCTTTCATATCTTTCCCCTGTCACCCTAAACCTATGCCCTCTAGCTCTGGACTCCCTCACTCCAGGAAAAGATTTTGTCTATTTATCCTATCCATGTCTCTCATGATTTAATAAATCTCGATAAGATGGGCCGCACGGTGACACAATGGGTGGCACGGTGGCTCAGTGGTTAGCCCTGCTGCCTCACAGCGGGTTCAATTCCCACCTCGGGCAACTGTCTGTGTGGAGTTCGCACATTCTCCCAGTGTCTGCGTGGGTTTCTTCCGGGTGCTCCGGTTTCCTCCCACAGTCTAACAATGTGCAGGTTAGGTGAACTGACCATACTATGGGTTGCCCGTAGTGTTAGGTGGATTAGTCAGGTGTAAATGTAAGGGAATGGGTCTGGGATGGTTGCTCTTCGGAGGGTCGGTGTGGACTTGTTGGGCCGAAGGGCCTGTTTCCACACTATAGGGAATCTAATCTAATCTAAAGATCACCCCTCAACCTCCGATACTCCAGGGAAAGCAGCACCAGCCTATTCAACCTCTCCCCATAGCTCAAATTCTCTAACCCTGGCAACATCCTTGTAATTCTTTTCTGAACCCTCTCAAGTTTCACAACATCCTTCCGATAGGAAGGAGATCAGACTTCCGTGCAACATTCCAAAAGGGGCCTAACCAATGATCTCTACAGCCACAACATGACCTCCAAACTCGTATACTCAATACTCCAACTAATAAAGGAAAGCATATCAAACACCTTCTTCACTATCCTATTTACCTGTGACTTTATTTTCAAGGAGCTATGAACCTGCACTCCAAGGTCTCTTTGTTTAGCAACACTCCCCAGGACCCCACCACCAAGTGTACAAGTCCTGCCACGACTCACCCTCCCAAAATGCAGCTACTCGCATTGTCTTTGGCCTTATGGGACTAGATGTCCTATGAGGTTAAGGAGCCAGAATTCAGGATTTGCTTAATTTTATTTTCCTGTTCATCACCCTCCTGTCTCATCATGAAGGTGTTTAAACTCAAAGCAGATTGACGGCAAGTCGTTGCCATTTGCACTATTGTTTCAAACTCCCTCCAGTTATGAATGTTTTATTAATTTATTAATTTTATTAATTAATGATGCTTCTTGCTTTATGGAGGGCTTCAGGTTTTCTACTTCACATTTTCTTTGTCCTTCTCTGAAAAGACTAATATGTCACCAGTTCTATTAGCTTTTAAATAATGATGGAAAAGGATAGACCGGATCCTGGATGACTAGAGAAAATAAGGTTCCAAGAATAAGAAGGAAGGATTTGTCAGGTATAAACAGCAGAGAGCAAGTAAATCCCTAGAAGAGTAAAAAGGCAGTAGGAATATAGTTAAAAGGGATATCAGGAGGGAAAAAAGGGGAGATAGCTTTGGAAAATAGGGTTAAGGGAAATCCAAAGGGTTTCTACAAATATGTTAAGGACAAAAGGGTAACCAGGGAGACAACAGGCTGCCGCAAGGCAGTCTATACGTGGAACCAACGCCTTACTGAAATCTATACAGGAGATGGGGGAGATACTAAGCAAATATTTTTCATCAATATTTACTTTGGAGAAGGATGTGGAAGATAAAGAATACAAGGAAACAAATAGCGACATCCTGATAAATGCCCATATTTCAGAGAAGGTGGTGTTGGATGTCTTAAAATGCATAAATGTGGTCAAATCCCCAGGACCTGATCGGGGCATCCTCGAATTCTGTGGGAAGTTAGGGAAGTGATTGCTGGTCCCCTTGCTGAGATAATTGTCTCATCGATAGTTACAAGTGAGGTACTGAAAGACTGGAGGTTGGCTAATGTGGTGCCACTGTTTAAGAAGGGTGGTAAGGACAAGCCAGTGAACTATATTCCAGTGAGTCTGACATTGGTGGTGGGCAATTTGTTGGAGAGAATCCTAAAGGACAGGATGTACAAAAATTTGGAAAGGCGAGGACTGATTAAGGATATTCAACATGGCTTTGTGCATGGGAAATCGTGTCTCACTAACTTGACTGAGTTTTTTGAAGAAATAACAAAGAGGATTGATGAGAGCAGAGCAGTAGACATGATCTACATGGACTTCGATAAGGCGTTCGACAAGATTCTTCATGGGAGACTGGTTAGCAAGGTTAAATGACATGGAATACAGGGAGAACTAGCCATTTGATACAGAAATGGCTCAAAGGTAGAAGACAGAGGGTGGTGGTGGAAGGTTACTTTTCAGACTGGAGGCCTGTGACCAGCAGTGTGCCACAAGGACCATGTTGGATCCACAGTTTTTCATAATTTACATAAAAGATTTGAATGTGAACATAGGAGATATGATTAATAAGTTTGCAGATGACACCAAAATTGGAAGTGTAGTTGACTGTGAAGCTTACCTCAGTGTGCAATGGGATCTTGATCAGATGTGCCAATGGGGCAAGGAGTGGCAGATGGAGTTTAATTTAGATAAATATGAGGTGCTACATTTTGGAAAGGCAAATCAGGGTAGAACTTATTCATTTCTTGGTAAGGTCCTGGGGAGTGTGGCTGAACAAAGAGAACTTGGAGAGCAGGTTAATCATTCCTTGAAAGTGGAGATCCCAGTAGATAGGTAATGAAGATTGCATTTGGTATGCTTGCCTTTATTAGTCAGTGCATTGTGTAAAGGTGTTGGGAGGTCATGTTGCAACCGTAGAGGACATTGGTTAGGCCACTTTTGGAATACTGTGTGCAGTTCAGGTCTCCCTCCTATGGGAAGGATGTTGTGAAACTTGAAAGGGTTCAGAAAAGATATGCAAGGATGTTGCCAGGTTTGGAGGGCTTGAGCTATAGGGAGAGGCTGATTAGTCTGGAGCTGCTTTCCCTGGAGCGTCAGAGATTGAGGGTGACCTTATAAAGGTTTATAAAATCATGAGGGTCATGGATAGGTAAATAGAGAAGGTCTTTTCCCTGGGGTGGGGGAGTCCAAAAGTAGAAGGCATAAATTTAAGATGAGAAGGTAAAAATTTAAAAGGACCTAAGGGGCAACTTTTTCATGCAGAGGGTAGTGTGTGTGTATGGAATGAGCTGCCAGAGGAAGAGGTGGAGGCTAATACCATTGCAACATTTAAAAGGTATCTGGATGGGCATTTGATGAGGAAGGGTTCAGAGGGATATGGGCCAAATGCTAGTAAATGTGACCAGATTTGTTTAGGATATCTGGTCAGCATAGACAAGTTGCACCGAAGGGTCTGTTTCCATGCTGTACATCTCTAAGACTGTAATTAGTGAATACAGCTCAATAATAAATCATGCTTCCATGAAACTCATTAAAATATTTCAAGCATAACATTTTAAATATTTATCCCATTAAATATATTTCAATTAAGTATCAAACAATGAAAAGTTGAAGCCAATTATATTTGATACTTTTCTTTAAAATAAATGATAATAATTACTTCTAGTAAAAAAAGGTATCAACCTCCTAAAATAAAAGTGAACCTGTCTCCATTAAAAAGGCTACTGAGGAGATGGCTTTCTCACATTTGTCCTAATAGTGAACAGTACTAATTAAAAGGGAATTATGGTAATATTTCTTTTTTCAAAACAATTAGGGCTGGACTTGAATAGTCCATACCCTCTACTACTAAATTCATTAACTTAAGAGCCTGTGCTTGCACAAAATATACACAGCAAAGAACAGAAATTAACAGAAATTTCTTTACTTACAACTGCCAAATTTTAGAGGACATGCATGAGCATCCATTGGGAAATCTTCCAAATGCATAGGACACTCAGCACGAACTGTCAATCTACAAATAAAAAAATACACGATGTAAATACCTAATCCACACTTTGAAATCATACAAACAATTTCAATCTGCATTAACTAAACATAGATATTGTTTTTCTCTTTGAAATTTGATATTCTTGCAATTATGTCCAGATGATTGCAAGAAAATAAGCTTCAACTGCACTTTTCAACAAAAATCAAATGTAAGCATCAGTGAAATAACAAATACATTTGAAATAAAAAAATTCATACTACACAAGAAATAAAATAAAGCAGGGAGATTTTTGTTTTGTAGCATAACTTTGAAAGCTGCTGATCACTCAGCTGACAGTGCTGCCTGCACCCAGGCATCCTATTCATAGTAGTGCTCCATGAACAAATTTCTCCTCCTGCACATATGAGAAAAAAAAGCAAGATCACATGGAGTAGCAATGTTAATTTGCGTGATAATATTTAATTAATTCAAGCATTTGTAATTTATATTTCCAGTAAGCACACAATCAAAGATGTATCTACCTAGGCATTTGGGGGATTCTATTGCTCCAAAGTAACAGATGAAGCAGTTTGGTTACACTGGCCCAGATCTTCTAGTCTCCAGATAGTCAGAGACTGAACATATCAGTCAGGTATGCTACAGGAACTGTCAAGATCAGATACACTGAATACATGGTTATTACCCCAGCAAGTTCAACCTTCCTGATGAGCATTAAACAACATATATAACTCTGACAAAGCTTCCAACCCTGAGTTACAGTCAAAGGATTCTAATGTACCTACCTGAATTATTCATCAGAAAATGTTAGAGGAATTGAAATCTAGGTAACCATAAAACTGACACTCTTATCAGTTACACTGACGCCCCCTCTGAAACCCCCAAACCACTGAAGTTTGATGCTCCCCAACATCCAACATGGCAGCCTCACACCCTGATTCACACCTGGAACCCAATTTACCCCTCCAAAAATCAAACCACGCCCCTCCCACCCTCACAGAAATCTAATACCCTGCATACTCTAAACACCTCCAAAACTTGATTACCCAAATACACCCCTTTAATACGTGATCCCCTAAAATCAAACCTCAACTGTCTCCCTAGATAACCCAGCATTCCCCCTCTAAAGCCCAGTCCCACTAACTTGAACCCTTTCAATCTGACCCACTCTACCCCATTATCCAGCTATTAGCCAGTTGTACCCTGTCATATTCTATCCTACCTACTCATCTACCCAGTTGTCACTCTATGCTCATCCACCTATCTGCCACACATATTCCACACTCATCTGCCCTCCTAATCCCTCCATTTCCTTTCTGCCACTCTATTCCCTTATCCATTCACCTATCCATTCACCATCCAACCTACTCAACCACCTGCCACTCTACTCCCCACATTCACCTACCACCATACTTTCTCACCTATCCACCTGCCACCTTATCTCTTACTCAATTGTCATGTCTCCTCCTCACCCACATACCTGCCACACTACCCTCTCACCCACACTGCACTCTACCCCCTTATCCACCTTATACCCTATTCCCTAGAGCACCTGCCATCATAATCACATTGTCCACCCTGCCTCCTACCCTGTGACCCATTTTCCCACCACTTGCCCCTCCTTCACCTGTCACCAGAGCTCATCAACCACACACTTGCCTCCTTGTTAATCAACAACCTTCCTCAGTACCCTTCACCCACCTGCCTCTATGGACTCTCACCCACTTTACTTCACACAGCTTCAACCACTCAACTGGCACAATTACCACCATATTCCCCTCCTACGCTTCACCTTTACTGAGCAAACTGGCACCCTACCTCCTCATCCACCCACCTGCCATCCTAGCCCCCTCCACTGTCTTACCTTGCACACTTATCTTCTCTCCTTGCAAAAGATGCTGATTGATGCTGCTCAGAAGATTCAGTTCATGGTTTAACCACTGTGATATCCTATCAATGCAAATATAAGTGGGCCATAAATTGCAGTGCCAGGGCATTGAACAGTGTCTGTCATTGATTAGACTTGCCCTTTTATGTTTGCATGGAAAAATGCTAAACGTTCGAGGTACTGATGGTGCAAGGAGAACCTGAGCAAACAGGCAATTATCAGGGTAACTCCTTATCAAATAAATTCAAAGAATGTGAAATTAACAATGCTGAGAATGAAAGTAAAATTTGATTTGGCCAACTCAATCTCTAATCAGGCACACAAAGATAATGATGAGGTGGAGAAAGAGGATTGCACAAAGAGCGATTGACAACAAGGGGAAAAGAAAATTCTAAATAAAAATCTTTAAATGTAGTAGATAATCTGCAGTGCCAAAGAGGCTGATTGGCAATAATTAATACTTAACATGTCATTAAATGTGTAAAATTTAGTGTAAAATAACCAATGCTTAACACTCTATGATTAGCTTAGCTCATAACTATTGTGCAATAGTGATAATTTCACATCAGTCACAGGTTAATAGTGAACAAGAGGTGGTGTTTTCAAGATACAGCCCACCTCTGACATTAATTTGAGGATACCATGCATCAGTCCCTTGCCTAAAATTGTTGTACCATTTGACATAAATGTTAATGAGTGCTAAAACCTTCAATATTATTTTGACATCAAAATATGGGACACTATTTTTAATAGTACCTGCAAGTCTAGGAATATGAATTACATAATCAGAATATAAATTGTTGTGTACATTATGCATTTTTGCTATAAATATAAATCTAATTTATATTTCACAGATTGGAAACAACAGATAAAACTTGAACTTTTCAAGTATTGCTTTGTATGTAATCATTGATATATATTTTGTCCTACTCATTTTTGAACATGGATAGATTTGTTTTTCCTGGGCTTTGAATGTGAGTTATTCCTGATCAATCATTTTAAGCCGAATCAAAGAATTATACTGTTATTTTCCAGTTGAAGAACTTTGTAAAATTACTTGTAATTAACCTGTTTGCATATTTAGTATATCTGGAATGCTATTAATGTTTTATATCATGAAGACTGATGCAAAATATTCAACTGTGTTGCAATGTCCTTGCAAGAGTCTTACTGTCTGTCTTGGTATTATTTGCAAGTTGCCTCTCAAAGTTTATTGTCTCCTTTTTTTATTATTTCTTTGATCATCTTTTGTTGGGTTTTAAGACCTTCCCAATCCTTTGCCTTACCACTAATCTTTACCCTATTTAATGTTTTTTTTCACATTCAAGTTGATATGATCCTTAACTTCCCAGGTTAACCATGATTAGTTTATTCCCTTCCCAGAATCCTTTCTGGTCAATGGGATATATCTTTACTGTGACTCAAACTATTTTTGTTCAATGTTTGCCATTGTTCCTCAACTGTCCTTGCTGCTAATTTTCCTTTCCCAAATACACTCCAGCCAGCTCTACCTTCATTCCTTTGTAATTATTCTTAACTAAATTTAGCACAATTGTTTCCAATCCAAGTTTCTCACACAAACAGAATGTTAATTCCTACCACATCATGGTCATTGTTTTCAAAGGGTCCTTCACTCTGACATCATTTATTAAACATGCCTCATTGCATATTACACGATTAAAAATAGCCTGATCACTGGTTGGGATAAAATTTTGGTATGGGAAATTCTAAAATACATTCTGAATTCTTCCTCAGGCTTCTTCTGTCAATCTGCCCCAATCTACATGAAAATGAAAATCACCTACATGTCTAAGTGTAAGCATGAGGAAAGGGTGACAGGCTGTGCTAAAACAAAAAGTGAAATGTTCTTCCAATATATTAATATTTAAAGTTTAGTGAAGGGTTGAGTGGGGCCTGTAAGAAACAAATAAGATAAGCTGCTCACTGAAACAAAGAGAATGGTAGAGGTACTAGATCAGTATTTTGCTTCTATCTTTAACAAATTAGAAAGTGATGACAATAGTGGAATTGAAAATGTGGGTGTTGAGCAACTACACAGTAGAGTGATTGTTAAAGAAGAAGTGTGAAAAAGCTGGCAGCACTCCAGGTAGAGAAATCACCAGACAAGGAGAGGATGCATCCTAGATTGCTGAGAGACGTAAAGGAACAAATTGCAGATCTACTGACAACCATTTTCCCAGGCCTCTCCGAACAGAAGATTAGTGCCAAAAAACCAGAGGATTGGAACTGTGACAGTTGTTTAAGAAAGAGGCAAAGGATAACCCAGGAAATTCCAGACCTGTCAGTTTGATGCCAACAGTGGGAGAACTGATGATAGCCATAGTACTGGATGAGGTAAATGTACACTTGGAGAAATATAAGTTAATGCTTATAAAGGGGTCAGCACAGATACTCTTGGCACATATATGTCTACTATAAGGTTGTGAACACTGCTACAAGATGTTAGAAGTAACTCAATAATTTATGCTTCAGGAGAAGATTAGTCAACTTGCTTACTTTTGTAATTGCTGACAAGAATTTGCAATGTGGCGTTGTCAAGGACAGTTCATGTCTGACAAATTTGATTGAGTTCTTTGACAAAATAACACAGGCAGTGGATAAAGGTCATGCTATGGATGTTGTATATTTGGACTTTCAGAAAGTAAGTATCTGATACATTGTCACAGGGCAGGTTTGTTAGCAAATTAGAAATGTTTGGATTGATGGGTCCTTGGTAGCATGAATTAGAAATTGGCTAAAAGACAGGATTCACAGGAGCGGCATAGATGGGCATTTCTCAGATTGGAGACAAGCTTAAAATGGAGTTCCCCGGTGTTGGGTACCTTGCTTTTTCTGATCTATATAAATCTCTAAATTTGTAGATAATACTAAGCTAGGGAGACTAGTGAATTGTGAGGACAATGCTGAGGGACTTCAGAAGGATGTTGACATGTTGGTCAAATGAGCAGACAGCTGGCAGGTAAGTTTCAATGCAGACAAATGCAAGGTAATGCATTTTGATAGAAGAAACACCAAGAGACAATACAGGCTCAGTGTTACAACTTTGAGGGGATTACAGGAGCGGAGGGACCTTGAGGTTCAAGTACATAATTCTCTGGAGGTGGTCAGGCAAATTGAAACAATTGTTTAGAAGGTTTATAGAATCCTTGTGCTTATAAACAGAGGCAGAATATAAAAGCAAGAAAATGATGCTACACCTCTACAAATCATTGATCAGACCACATATGGAGTATTGCGTTCAGTTATGAGCAACTTATTTAAGAAATGATGTTAAAGCCCTGGAGAGAGTGCAAAGGAAATTTACTGGAATGATACCAGGAATGAGGGACTTAAGATACAAGGCAAGATTAGAGAAATTGGGCTTATTCACCTGGGAGCAGAGAAAATTACAAGGTGATCTTATTGATGTGTTCAAAATTATGAACAATTTTGACAGGATAAAGAAGGATATTCTATTTCCATTAGTTGATGTGTCAGTAATTAGGGGTCACAATTTCAAGGCTGTCGGCAACACAGCCAGAAATAAAATGAAAAGAAACTTCTTTTCTCAGAGATTTGCTAAGATTTAGAATGTGCTGCCAGTGAGTGTAGTGGAGAAAGATTCCATACGAGATCTCAAAACAGAGCTGGATATACATCAGAAAGTGATGAATTTTGAGGACTATAAAGAAAGGTCTGGAGAATGGGACTAGCTAGTTACAGACATAATGGGTAGAATGCCCTCCTTCTGTATTGTAAATTCTATATTCTGTGAATTAATTCACTCCTTTTTTATATTCCCTCCTTACACTTTGTCCTACAGTATAACTAACTATCAGGGGCTAATAGATTACACTGATCAGTATCTTCTTCCCCTCGCTCTAATGATATGGATTCTACAACTTCCATACCAAGATCACTTCTTGCTATTGTGTACTTATTTCATCCCATAGACTTCCCATAAAAAAAACTACTCCACCACCCTTCCATTTCTGTCTGTTCTTTCAAAGATTCACATAGCCTCAAATGTTTAGTTCCCAACCTATATCTCTAATGGCTATATGATCACACCTATTAACCTTTATTTGTGCCTTTAGTTTGCTTACTTTGTTGTGAATATTATGTCCATTCAAGTAAAGAGTCATTCATGTTGTCTTTTTGCCATTTCTCACCCTCTCTGTGTTCTTGTTGTTTTCATTTGTGTCTGGGTGTGGATTTGTACTGAAACTGAACATTTCACATCAAGAATCATTCTTTCCATTGTCATTTTTGTAAGATTCATTCACGTCCATTGTTTAATTTTCAGACCTATCATAAACATGTGTAGGAAGCATCTCTTGATAATCACTTTCTCCAATTGCTAATCATGCTATTACCAATATATAAAATTAAATTCTTGGCAGCAATTACTAAAGTACATTGACTAACCTTCTCTTGAATCCTAATTTATTGAGTTACTTATAATATTTTATCACAGTGTTCAGAACCTTATTCTAGTCATGTATGTACCAAGAGTATCTATGCTGACCCCGACTCTTCAGGATTAAAAAATGGTTCCTGCATTATCTCTTGAAGTTGGGTTGAGCCAACTCAGTGGAGAAAGATGTTCTGCTAGAGCTATTAGAATGGCAAACTGAACTTCCAAATGCAGGATAAAATAAGGTTGGAGTAGTCCCAGTGACATTCTGTGGGAAAAAAGCATCATCTAATAATTAACCACCAGGTAAAATGGGGTGAGGTCACTTCTTCACACATCCAAGCTATAACCCTACCTGGTTTCCAAAATTTCTGCTCAACATCCTGGCATTCTTACTTTCTCCAGGCACATCAAAGGGTGGGAATCTGGAAGCTTCCAAATTAGAGGCTTCCTGTACAGGACAGGTGGAGGCTTTTCTTCTTTCAAGTGAAATGGAGATTTTGGAGACCTAGATGGATACAGGTTCCATCCTCATTTGCTATCCCTCAGTGACACTCTCTTTAACATTAATGTGCCCTGTGAATATTTTCTTCCATGTTTTTCTCATTAGTATCAGATAATGCTTGCTGATATGTTTTCCCCACTTCAACATTTTCTATGCTACTATAACAATGTATCTTTAAATAGAATGTATTAGTGGCAAATTAATGTCAGACTAACTGTAAATTATCACAAACAATGCAAGTTTCAGACAAAGTTGAATTCAAAATCTTTTTGTCTCAACACTACAAACATTTGCAGTCCTTCGCAACACCCATCATCTCCCCCAACCATTGAAAGCCCGTGCCCAATCCATTACAATAAAAATTTGAATTTCATGAACAAATATCTGTCCACTACAGATAGGCTATGGATTATAATGTATAATGTTTCATTGATAACATCATGTTTGCTCATTACTATGCCCAGAAAAATATATCAGCTACCCTGCAAGTACAGACCTTTAATATCTATTAACATATAGACCACTATTGAAACAATATGACAGTTAAAGCATTTTATAATGTATATCATAAACATGGCAAAAACCTGATAGTGATTCTATCATCTACATAATCAAGTTACTAGCTAGAAACTATGCAAACATCATACAAGCCAATACATCCAAATTTATAGGAGCAGTCTGTCCCCAATTCATCAACAATATCCCTCTTGACCAGAAATTAGGAAGCATGAAAGAGCACGATTGTGAAAAAAATGCATCAATTTCCCTCTCCTCTGCAGGGAGACATCTGCTCTGTTCAATCACTTTGCAGCACAGTTAAAATCAGATCTCAATGGGCTGGGGACCTAAGATTGCAGCCCATTGGTCTTTGAAGCTGTCCCTCTTTGGTTATTATGATGTAAAATTCTCATATATAAAATGCCTTTCTAAATACTATCACTTTTAGATTTCTAGTTTGCATCCTGTATATGCTATTAGGTGGAATTTGAAGGGAAAGACCTCTTTTGGAGCACTTTTACAGTACAAAACTCTAAATCCATGCCATTTCCTAACCTATGATGCTGAAACACAATGAGGAAGAAAATTTCTCATTCTTTATAACAGAATCATTTCAATTGACCAGGCTAGGATCAGGTAGTTTTATAAAACTGCGCTTGTATGAAGTTTTATAATGTTGCATTCAACGGGAAGCGGCAGTGACAAACCACTATAAATGCCGGAGGAAAGATCACAGAAGCGCTTCACAGGAGGCTCCCAAGCACTGAGGATGTCATCTAGACAGGGGTCGAAACGTCTGCAACACAAATTCCCATCTTGGCAAACAGAACCACAACAGTTCCATTCCAGTGACAATATGAGTAGCTGAGTATAGCATTTTATATCCACAATTTCATTGGGATGGACAAAAAATTGTCACCTACGTAATATCTTATTCCATTTTTCAGAAGCATCCCAGAACAGCTTCATGTAGAATGAATTAACTGTTGTTATGTGGGTAAACATGGCAATCACTTTGTGCACAGTGATATCTTATAGAAGACAACCTTGTTTAGGACTGCTAATTATGAGGAAATGTTCGTAAATTCTAGGAGAACACTTATTTTTTAGTAGTATTGTGAAATGCGTAAAGTACACCTGAATCACTGGGTCAAGCGGGTGATTGTTTAGTTTAATATTGGAGACGCCAATAAAGTAATAAAAGGAAAGGAAAAAAAAAATCTGTTCCCAAATTGACATAACAGTTCAATGCAGTTAAAAAAAAAATGGAGGACAGAAAATGGCCAACATATATATAGCTTAATTGTTTTTTCACAAATGACTGAGGGCATTCAGTAGAATTAATCTTGCTTAGACAGAAGTTTTTCTGTCTGCTAAATTAGTTACTTTGAATGCATTCAACACATGCTGACCAGAAGAAATATGATTAATTTTAGGATTATGATTGGCCTCCTCTATATTGGGGAGACAGGCTGCCTACTTGCGGAACGTTTCAGAGAACACCTCTGGGACACCTGGACCAACCAACCCAACCACCCCATGGCTCAACACTTCAACTCCCTCTCCCACTCCACCAAGAACATGCAGGTCCTTTGGACTCCTCCATCGCCAGACCATAGCAACATGATAGCTGGAGGAAGAGCGCCTCATCTTCCACCTAGGAACCCTCCAACCACAAGGGATGAACTCAGATTTCTCCAGTTTCCTCATTTCCCCTCCCCCCACCTTGTCTCAGTCAAATCCCTCGAACTCAGCACCGCCTTCCTAACCTGCAATCTTCTTCCTGACCTCTCCGCCCCCACCCCCACTCCAGCCTATCACCCTCACCTTAACCTCCTTCCACCTATCACATTTCCAACGCCCCTCCCCCAAGTCCCTCCTCCCTACCTTTTATCTTAGCCTGCTTGGCACACTTTCCTCATTCCTGAAGAAGGGCTCATGCCCGAAACGTCGATTCTCCTGCTCCTTGGATGCTGCCTGACCTGCTGCACTTTTCCAGCAACACATTTTCAGCTCTGATCTCCAGCATCTGCAGTCCTCACTTTCTCCTTATTCCACATGTAAACATCATTCTTAACAAATATGGAGAAGTAAATGCTGGGAAAAAACTTAGCTACTGCTGCAAATACAGAAGTGAAAATTGTTTTCTCTCCTCTGGGAAGTGACACACGACTAGTTTTAATGGAGATAATGAAAATGAACATATTTAATTATGCATATTTAGTACCTGTCTGCTATTTTTATGATCTTCCCATTCCATTCCAAAGTCTTTGTACCACTTTATATATAACATGACCAGAGAAGGACTTTTTAAAAAGCTAGCAAACATAGTTTTCTGAAGTACAGGCAGTGACATCTATTTGTTTAATCAAACATGTCACAAAGAATGACCAGCAATGTTTTCGGGAATGTAATTCTGCGGCAGAAAGTTTTCTTCTCTCACCTCATTGTGTATAAGAGTGTTCCATCTTCAGTTATCCTCAACAATTTATTAGGCATAGTCATGTTATGCGCTACTGATTTTTTTCCATTGTGGAAGAAAGTGTCTGGTGTCCATATTCTGCTAGCCATCAAATTATTTAAACGAAGTATAGTCATGGGTCCTTTGAATTTTAACCTTTCATCTTCCCAGCTCTGGCGAAAAAATACATCTATTGTATATTCCTGCAAAAATGGACAGACCAGAATTATTTACATTCATACAACTATGACCAAAGAGATCACCACAGAAAACACAGGAGAAAAATGATGAAATAAATTAGACGGTTATAATTAAAACACAACTCTGTCACTTCCAAAATAATTCAATATCAGTTACATGAATTTCCATAATGACCATGAGAACTGCATAATAACACATTCATTTCTGAGTTCTGAGGACACCTATTTCCCCTTGATTTCACTGCTTCTCATTGAATCTTTTGACAGCATATGAATCATAAAATAATGTTTATCTATTAATATTTTTCATGGATTCCACTGACTGGTTGGTTTGTAATGTATGCAGGATGACTACCGATCTCTTTTTCTGAAACAGCAGAATGTGTTAAATAGAGATGAATTACATTCACACCACTCTCTAAAATCAGAGATGTTCCATTAATTTGCACTTCTGAAGATTTGATAAATATTGTGTTTCCTAGCATGAATCAGGAAAGCAAGGTTGGCCCTGGAAAACTAGTTTTAATTCCAAATGTTTTAATAATAGGAGGGAGAAATAAAGCATCTCAATTAACTTATTTTTTATGATTGGTAGAGGTTTTTTATTATACAACAAGAAAAATTGACACTTACCATATCAGTATCTGAAACAGGCCCAAAGCTTGTTACATAGATATCAGTCTTGACCTGTGTTATCCGCTCTGAAGCATCAAAATAGGATAGTTATTATCTATCAGCATTTTGATCTGCTTCAAGTGACCATCAAGAGTATCCTGAATAGGAAGTTCCATTACTTTATGAAGGCTATTTAGTATTTATCACTAACATTTCAAACATTCATCATTCTCAAATTAAAGCAAATATTTGAAACAATGATTGTCAATTATTATTTTGTGTTGTCTCAAGTCATTAGGCATGTTAATAATTGTTAACAAAATTGAAATGAGGGTGGGGTACATTGATTATAAAGTAATCTTTGTACTAGCAACATAAAAATGTCTAAGCACTTAAGATTAGTGAAGCACAAATGTATCAATGGGCTTCTTCAGAAAAGAATGAAGCTGAGGAATGACCTTGTTGAATGACATTGTCCAGAAAGTGATCACACTTGCAGAAATTAAGGGGTATAAGTATAAAATATAATTACATAATAGTAAAGTAATATTTTAAAAGTCAGTAAAATTTATGAAGATGTTTTTCTTTACCTGGCATGTAGTTATAATGTGGAATTCATCACCTAATGGTGTGATTGAAGCAGAAAATTAAAAGGCATTTAACAGGAACCTAGATAAGCATATAAAGGATATAAGAATAGAGAGGACAAGAAGGGTGTGAGTGCTGCATAAAAGCCTGCATAGACAATGATGTAGATGAGCCAGTTTCTGCACTGTATATTTTATGCACTGCTGGACCACACATGTTTAAATCAAAGGGAATTATGACACCATTCATACAATTTAACACATGCACGAACATGAAATTACATTTAAACATTCAAGTATACACCAACAACTTGAACCTAAACCAAATTGTACCAACATGTCCATTGATAATTTTAACAATCAGTAATTTATTTTCCTGGTTCGTTTGAAAACGTTCAGGATAATTGCCATCCTTCAGCTGTTTTGAGCAGTGCATGACTCATATGTTACTCTGATTAGAAGGCTAATGATTGAAGAAAAAGTGGGATGTGAAAGTGACAATGGACTTGTGGAAATCATTCCCTGACGTGTTTCTTGTTACATTGATCCCATGTCTCTTCGTGGATTTTAATTAACCATTTCGAGGCTGATTCCGGAGTTACCACATAATATTGCAAACATTTTGATGGGATTTCTCTATCACCATCTTTCTCTTGTACTTTCGACATTAAAACGCTTGCACAAGGCTGATCTATAGAACATCTGCCGTGTGTCCCGCGTGTGAAAACAGTACTCAAGGTGTGCTCAGTCCAACTCCATAAACTCTGGACATGTTCAAAAACGGGGCTGTTTCTTGGGAATAATGATGTGGCTGCCCGTAAACTGTAAATCGCGTTAATAGGTCTGTTGTTTAATACTCGACTACAATTTAGCATTTGTGCAACTGGACGTAGTTGTAATGTTATTTTGCCGCATTATTTTGCTGCACCTTGATATCAACTTGTGTGGTTTCCATAAGCTGCATTAGTCAGAATCCTAGTTTACATCTGTTTATTACTGCACCATGTGTTAGCAAAACTCATTACAGACCTCCCAAGCCTGGTCTCAGACGGTTGTCATATCCATCCAGAAGACTGTCGAGGATTCTTGTGAAGATTGTGATGTTGTTCTTGGCTTCATCAGACATTGCAAAGCTAAGAGGGAGCGATCAAATAAAAACAGGAACCAGATAAATGAAATTAAACAGTCCGCGAATTTTCCAGTAGACTGTCGCCGTTCCTTTCTTTTAACCCCAGTAAACTATATTGGAGGACATCACGCAACTAAAAACCCACCCGCCGGTCACTAACCCACTACATAACCACTTCGAGAAAATAACCTTCCATAGCTTTCAATCACATTTTAGAGTACTGGACATTCAGCCTTAAGCTTGCTGAGCAATGGAATAACAATTAACTCAGTGGGACAGAAGATATCACGTACAGGTTCAGTTAGGATATTTTTAAAAAATAAAATTACACTGAAAACCAAATAGTGTTTTAAGAGATGAGACTGAAAAATAATCCTTGATATTAAAGTGGAGAGAGTCCACTGATAAGGCTGGTATTTGTTGTGAAACTGAAACAAGAAAACAAATAGTTTTAATGAAATAATTTTCCACCATTAACTTTTTTTCAAAGACCAACTGTGATGGCAATTCCAAAATCCTTTGACTTTGCGAAGTCCTGGAGTCAGTCATCAGAGACGCTATTACAAGGCAGGTTTTGTTTCATGCAAATAAAGATGGGACTAAGACAGGTTGGGTTTGTTGGGATGGTGTCTGGTTTACTTACCGGTGTCCATGAAGTTATGTTTTAAATCCCTTAGTAAGTTACTGAATGTAATTTTAAAAGGACGAAAGGTTGGAATGTCTCGCATTTTAAAAGTAACAGCTTCGACATTACTTGAGAAACAAAACCTTACAGTAGTCCTTCACTTTCATTTCCATAAATTAATAAAGAGACCTTGCTCTACTTTAGATGGTATTTTCATTATCCTCAGCATTGTTATATTAGGAACTGTCTTGTAAATAATTTAGCATGAAAATGAAACACTGCTGATACTTGAAAGCAAACAGGGGAATGATAGAGAAACTCAGCACTTCCGACAGCATCTGTGGAGAAAGAAACTGAGTTGACGTTTCAGGTTTGTGGCCTTTTATCAGATTTTTAAAAAAGTTTTGCGCCTAACAGAAACTTATATATTATGAGTTTTCGGACGCCAGATGTCTTAAAATCACAACGGAAAATTTCTCAGTAAACAAAAGCTAAACATAGAAGCAAACAAGAAACTTGCTCCAGTGCCCCAGCCTACGCCATTAATTGCAGTTGAATTCCTAATAACACACATTGTTTTTTAAAAATCGTGTTTGTTTTAACATTAGTTATGAGAAGCAAGGGGCTTTCCTTTGCATTGCGCCTTAAATGATCTGAAGACCTCTCAGGTTATTGTACATCCAATAAAGTATTTTCAACGTTCAGTAACTTTTTTTCCCAATAGTCGAAAACCTGTGAACCAATTTTGGCTCAGCAAAGTTCCACAAACGCGGGAATGAAACAAATAACCAAATTGTCTGTTTCAGGTATTAAGTATTAAAATATTTCCGAAAAAAGATTGCTGGACTCGAAACGTTAACTCTGTTTTCTCTCCACAGATGCTGCCAGACCTGCTGAGTTTCTCCAGTAACTTCTGTTTTCATGTCTGTTATTAGGTGTTGCTTTATGAATCAATGATAACTAGGTAACATCCCTGTATTTGTTTTTCAAATAGTGGGATCCACCTGAAAGGATACAGTCGTTTAACGTTTAATTAAAAAGACAGATTGTCTGATGATGCAGCACCCACTCTGTATTACATGGAGTACCAGCAGAATTTGTGCGATCAAGTATCATCTTACCTGTGACGTTTTTTCGAACTTTGAGACGACAATTAATAAACTTTTGGGAGTACCAACAATGGTCTGCTAGCTGCAGGGACGTTTATTTTCCAGCAATTGAAAGTCGTAATATGGATAATAGCTGAATAATGTTAAATCAACGCTTCAGGGAGCTCAAATCTGTTTGCAGTTTGATTTGGTTGATACAAAATGGCGAATGACAATAGAACAAGCAAAATGAGCATTGTCAGGCCAATATTGATTGACAGCACATTTTTTAAAAGAATCTGCAAGAATATTCAAAACGCATTTTGTGCCTTGTTAGTAATATATAATATGCACGTATTATTGAACTGCATATTGCAAAGAACGAAAATAGCGTTGAAGTTGCTTTTATTCTGTCTGTCATAATTTGAAGCGTTCAGCAGGGGACTATTGGCCATCTTAGTATATTTATAAAGTGGATTCAAATATCTGGTATAAGCGACTGGTGTGTGTGTGGCATATACTGTACATCAACCTGTCAGTGTTCAGAACCACTAATGGAAGAGCAGCTCTGGCAAATCAATTGACCTTTCACGGGAAGAAGAGGTCACGAGCCTCCTTTGCAAGTCGTATGACTTGTTTTGGAATAGACCATTGCTTTATGAAACGGCTAAACTGTACAACAAAAATAGACAGGAAGCAACGCCCTAATGGACCAAATCTTGGATGCAGAAATTAACGCTTTGCAGTCTCGGGTTTGTGTCACTGACTCTTAAACTGATATTTCACTTTTATTGAACTGTGAAAAGAGATCTAATCTGATCTGGATTATAGGTTGTAATGAATGTTTTACACCCCAGCAAGGCCTTCTTTTGTGGAATATTGTACAGCAACTCCATCTACAGGCCATGGGAATACTGACAGTGGAATAAAGCCTCAATACATAGTATCATGTTCCACTCATTTCCAAACAAAAGAAAACAAGAGACTCACTTGAGCACAAACATGAGAGCGAAAGTTGCGTGTGTGTCAGGGGAGGGGGAGGACTGGGGGGAATGATCATTTTTCTGGCTGTCATTTAACATAACAATGAGTTGCCCATGTCCTTTCGAAATTTTAGTGCGGGAAATCCTACCTTTAGCCTTGCACGAAGGACCATATACAGTAAATGCTCTTAACCGCACTTCAGTTAAACAGCTGCCAAATGGCAGGGTGTATGTGAGCAACATTTCATGATGCCCATTCGAAGTTTCCGAATATTGCAGTTCCTTTCTTTGGGCGGAAAGATTTTTTTTTTAAATTTAGAATCAAGCACTAGCTAGAGATAATTCCCATTTCCCACTTTCCACCTTCTGCGCGGAATAGTTCCACACCACTTAGATTAACAAACACCAATGCGTGAATATACTGCTGTTATGAAGTTAGCAATCATCTCCACCCCCCCCCCCCCCCCCCCACCACCACCACGTCTGTTTCCCATCGAACAAAATCTCTGTAACTCCGTTTTAACTCACGTTATTTAGCCTATTGTCACTATCATGAAATGGCACGCTAAATGATTCCCGTGAATCGCTCAAAATAAAAACAGATAGTCATTCAAACTGGTTGCCCACAGCTAAGTTCAGACGGCAAGAGGCTGCTCACCTTGGGCGGAATGCTGCGTTTAGGAACAGAAACCAGAATATCGTCGACACGCAGCTGGTGAGGGCAGTAATTCGCTCCATAGCAATCCACGAAGCAAACACTAATAAATAAATGATACAGAAATAAATAAAGATACAAATGCATATACAGAATGCACACACACACAATCCTGTAAAGTTACTGCGTCCACAGGTACCCCTCCCTCTCCGCTGGAAGGGAAGATTGCTATAGAACATACACTTTCCGTTTCAAGTGAAATAATTAGAAACCCCCTTTTAAAAATATGTATGGTCGAGGTTTCTGCAAGACTGTCGAGGGTGCTCTAGGCGGGGAGAATGGCGTAAATCACTGAGGGTTCGCCCATGGAAAAACTGGAAATATATAAATACATCTCCATATGCATGTTGGCATCACTTTGGGAGAAAGGCAGCGGCCATTCCTTATGGTCGAACCGAGTTTACCTTGTTGCATTCGACTGCGTTACTTAATACGGACGTTTGGTACGGCCACAATAACACAATCGTTTTGCTTTGATTAAGACATGTGCATATTCTCACACTAAACACCTGACTAAGGTGAGCTGATCCTAGTTGTGCCACATCCTTAAAACATTCAAGGAGCAATCGAAGGAATGCACTCTCCACAGCAATTATAAACCTTTTACATCGCTACCGAGCCCTTAATGCATATTATGGATTGATCTCAAAGCAAACAGATTAATGTCTATTGGGTCTCTGGCCAAGTTTCAAATAAACATCACTTGGAGAAAGCATCTCTCTCGCATATATATAGGCAGAAATACATTAAACCCTCTTTTAACAGTCAGGGTATCTAAATGGATCCGATACGTTACCAGCTAAATGTGAACCGAGTTTTCAAACCATAAACTACATGCGGCATTTGCTGCTACAAAATCAACGCTATCCAAAGCGATGCTGTATCTTGCAGAGAATGGAACAAAATACACAGTGCCTAAATATTCAAACAAAACACGAGCTCTCCTGCAGGAGAGACAGGATAACGTGCACTACACCCAGCGGCTCTGAACGGGTTAACCAGCGACAGGGGGATATTGGAATAAACCGTTTCTTCCGATACAGCGGTTAACGACTCGGAAAGTTTAAAGTGTGAATTACTAATTTGATTACAACACACACAAACAACAAAGCATCGGAATGTCGCGACGCAGAGACAGAGCTGAAGCATCCTTTTAAACCAACAAACCGATGTGGATTCTTCCAGTATTGGGAGCGGCGCTTCTCACCCCAGAAGATTGGGTTGGTGTTGTAAACTTCTCTGCTGAGTTGTTAAGCTGCTGACTTGAAATGCAAAACGCATAGGTCTCGCTGCTTGTTGGCTTTTTCTTTCCCTGCTCTCTCTCCCTCTTTGATGTTTTTTTTTAAGGGGGGACCAACGTCTGAATCAGAAGCAGCAGACACACGATGCAATCTCTCCTGGCTGTGATCAGCATTCCCCTGCGGGAGCCGTCACAGTCTCGCTGCCTTCTTGTACGTGTAGGAGAAGCGGCAAATTATTTCATTTGCACGGGATCTACAGGATGGAGGGGAACTGCAGGTTGCAGGAAGCTTTACTCTACCGAACCTATACTAATGTGCCCGTCTGTAAACCGGATGTGAAATAAGCCGTGACTTCAATTCAGGCAGGTTTTTTTCTCTCTCTCTGGTTTTGAGTGAGGGAGAGAGGTGGATCCCAACTGAACGTAAACACGTTAAGAACCAATCCGCTGCCAAACGTAGATGTTCTCTCTCCGCCGCACAATTTAACTTGTCCTCGCTCATGTTAATCTATTGCCAGTTGATGGATATCATACCTTCCTAACTTATAGTAAACCCAGGCTTGAATAGAGTGTTCCACACTGGTAATTGTAACTGTAATCTAAAACGCACATAAGCGCGCACACAGACCTACAAGGGTCGAAATCATGTTCTCTGCCTTCAAACAGTGTGGTGTCCAACATTGGGTATATTTAAGGAGATTGTCACATGCTCATGAGTAAATTGGACAGTTTACCCGAAGCCTAGTTGTTGTTTGAAATGCATTTAGTGCAGCTAATTTGAAATCTCAACACGTCACTTCAAACAAATACCCAGCACAGGGACCAATGAGACGCTACTATGTTGCAATGTTTAAAACACTGTAATTTGAGACAGCTCAAGGTTCGGCCTTGTCCCAGATAATAATCCGATCAGGATTACCATGCAAACAAAACCTCCCGATGGTTCCACAGAATGAAGAGAAAATCAAGTCCAAGCCATTGTCTGATACGCATGCGCTTGGTTTTCAGCCCGGCTCTACAACGGCATGGTTCCTGGGTCCTAAACTCCGCCGATTACTTTTTCTACTTCTGAGCTCTCCTGCGACTTCCAACCTGAGTGACCTTCACGGGGGTAATGGGGGGAGGAGATTAAGGCTCAGACAAATGCCTGAAGAGCAGAAATTGCTGGGAAAACTCAGCAGATCTGGCAGCATCGATGGAGGGAAAGAAGAGTTAACGTTTCGGCTCCCGTGACCTTCAGTATTTCTTAATCAGTCACTGGACCCGAAACTTTTCCTCTGCTTTCGCTCCACAGATGCTGCCAGACCTGATGAGTCTTCCCAGCATTTTTTTCTGTTTCTGATATCCAGCATTCGCAGTTCTTTGTGTTGTTTTGCCTTCTGGCCCATACGTAACCGGATTTCTGAGGAGCGGGAAGATGTTAAGCCTTACAAAGATATTGAAGTTGTCACAATTTGTTGAAGTCAATAACATACATCAGCAAATTTTCCAAATAGAACGAACAAAATAATACTTCAGCTAAAAGAAAATCATCAGTATGTCTAGGAATGCACTGCCTGGGAGTGCGGTGGAGGCAGATTCAACTGTAGCATTTAAAAGAAAATTAGATTTCTACTGGAAAGGATGATATGTAGAATTCCAGAGAGAGAGCGTGCTGAATGTGACGGTACTCAGTGAATTATTCATCTGTTAAAGCCAATGGATTCAGGATAGGCTGAATGAACGCCTGTGATACTGTAACACTGTGACTTACCAGTCAGGTAGTGACCGTAAGAAGTTTAGGATAAAGGAAAACGCAGTAACACTTAAGATTAGATTGCCTACAGCATGGAAACAGGCCCTTCGGCCCAACAAGTCCACACCGACCCTCCGAAAAGTAACCCACCCAGACCCATTCCCCATATTTACCCTTGACTAATGCACCTAACACGATGGGGCAATTTGGCATGGCCAATTCACCTGACCTGCACATCTTTGGACTGTGGGAGGAAACCGGAGCACTCCCGGAGGAAACCCACACAGACACGGGGAGAATGTGCAAACTCCACACAGAGTCGAGGAGGAGCCCGGGTCTCTAGCGCTGTGAAGCAGCAGCGTTAACCACTGGGCCACCTTAGTCCTTGAACTATTCGCCAAATGCTGTCAATCCAAAGGATTCTTAGTATGGTCATCTGTCCAAAACACCTTCCAAGGGCTCCAGGTTGCTGTGGCATGTCGGCTGGAACTACGGATTGTAATTGTAAAGTCTTGTCTTTTAACAAACATGTTTAGATTTGTTATTACACACCTCTGGAGCGGGTAGGACATGAACCCGACCCCCGGTCAAGGGACACTACCGCTGCAGCACAAGGGGACCAAAAAGCATACAGAACCTAGTATTCCCATGGCGGCTTCCCATCCAAACACCAACCAGACTCGAATCTACTTCTGAGAGCAGGCATTTTCAGACGAGTATGGCTATGGTTACAATTCCGTCTGAAACTGTGGCTGATCAGGAATCTCGCCTAAACTTATTGGTTAACATTGAAGTACACCGGAAAGATTTCCAGGTTAACCAGTACTTAACCTGTTAGACTGCATTATTAATACAAACCGGTTGGTTTTTGAGTCCTAAAAGCGGACTTGAACTTGGCTTAGAGGGAGAGACGCTATCCATAGCGCCACAAAACACCATTCTTTCTTCAGGTAAAGTTCAGACAGATCCAATCGTTAGATTAATAGGTTAAATGCAGAAAACGTCAGTGGGAATGTTTTTTTTCATTCCCCAAACCAGACTTTCAGTTATACAAGACTCAGTATTTGAGTCGGTGAGTCCTAGGAACATCCCCAATTATACAGAAGCAGAAAGACGATTGATGTGACATTACTACTACCCCATCTCCCCGAAAGCATTTTTCTGGAGTCCTTGGATTATTATGTAGTGGCATTATTGCTACACTTCAATGTGTCAGAAAGAGATATTTTCTAACCAATCTGTTCAGGGATGTTTTTACATATCTCTGAAGCAAATGGGATTTAAATCCAGGCCTCCTGGCTTACAGGTAGGGAGAACTACAAATAAGAAAGAGGATTGATTTTGCTTTTGTTTATTGGAGGCACGTGGAAGTTCTGCTCATTTGACTCTTTCTAAGTAGTTGCTTTAATGAAATCAACGCCCTGTTAATATTGACCAAATCCGTCAGCCCTGCTGCTACACACACATACTGGCAAGTCCAGTCAACCGTCTAACTAGTTAACTAACTCGTCATATTAAAAACTGAAAAGCTATATACTACTTAATCAATTTACGACGACCTATAGTCCAATAACTAACCTAAATAAAAGGTTCAGGGCAAACTACTGCAGATGCTGGAACCTGAATTGAAAACCAAAATAATGCTGGAGTGGGTCAGGCAGCATCCATGGAGCGAACGCAAACTAACGTTTCGAGTCTGGATGACTTCATTAGAAATAAAAAAAAATGTGAAAGTCAACTTCCCAGTTGAATTTCTGTCACGGCTCACTTTTTGTTTTGCAATTCAGGTTAAATTCTTGAGCCAACCCGAGGCGAGACGAGGATCACTCCTTCTCAATCATCCACAGAAGAATCGAGGACCTCCACCTGCCACTCACTGCACCTTCACCTTGCTGTTGGGGTTGAATGCGAAGATATAAAGGTGGGGGAAGGAGGGGCGATGGAAAAGGCGTCTGGTCCGTTCTTCTTTTGTGTTACTGCTTTACCCATGGCGTTTATCGTTTTTAGCAACTTCAACAAATAATTAAGTCAATGGAGATCTCCTTCTATTAATCATAACATTATCGCCAGGAGAGCGATTTGTAATTGTTCTGCAGTGCCAGTGAAACTGCATTTACAATTTCTGGGATAGGAGACGAGCGAGATTTATAATGTTCGATCTGGGGCGGAGCACTGAAACAGCAGTGTTTAGTGTAAATAACATTGACTTCTTTCAAGGTCGCCGGAGGTGAAATTGAGATCACCACAATTTTTGTGTGACACGGAAATGCTCTGTTGATTCAATTTCACTAAACACGATCAAGTCACTAAGTGGTTATGAAGCTCGACAACTTTATTTCCCATCCCAGGGGTTTAACTTCACTCATCTCAGTTTACACTACACTCTCCTGCCTCAGTACTATTTCATTTACGTGAAAATGTTAAAGTCAACTTCCCAGTTGAATTTCTGTCACGGCTCACTTTTTTTTTTGCAATTCAGGTTACTACTTGCTTTTTGGCGCATATCTTTTCTCCCATCAGAGATTTCAAGCCCGAAGTTTAGTTATATGCACTGTGCAACTTAGACAACGTGCTGAATACTAGTGCTCAAAGGATGCGTTAATATTCAATCATTCGGCCTCAGCCACGGACATAGAGTGAAAACGTTTTTTAAGAATATTGTCAAGTTCTCAAATGATATTTTAAAGAGCATTAAGATTAAGGAGAAATCTTTGGGGCTGTAATTCTGAACAACGCCCTCTTCGAGTCTGTTTCTCCTCGTGCTGCTGCTTACACGGGATCTTGTGTGTGCTGCTGTGTCACAGTAATGTACAGTCAGACCGAGCACACGCCAGCCTCACTCCCAGCGACGCCAATTCAATGCCAATCCCATCCCAGTCAGACAAAAGGCTGTCAATCATTTCTTTTCTTTAGCCAATGTTAGCCCAAGGAGACTTTGGAGTCTTTTTTTTCACGATGGGCGCTGCGACGATTTTGTTGCGGAGGTAATTGGCAAAGTAAAATGCTAGCAGTTTTTAATCACCAGGGAATGAAATTTGACTACAATATCGCAGAATCAGAGCCCAGCAGGTACCAGTCCGATTTGAAAGCACTGCGACCGTGCTGCGGTTGAGGGTATCTCCAGTCAGGAATCCAGTTCCCTGAAATGTAATAGAATTGAAACCTTCAATGAATCTGCCCCATCATACACAAACCAATCTGTCCACACTTATAACTGACCATTCTGATTTACATTAATGCAAATACAACCAAATGCATATAAAGTGGCAGCATCTGTAATGTGACCGTACTCAAAGTACACGAGCAGGATAAATCTCAAGACAAAAACAGTGAATTGTTATCGAATTTTTATATAATTGCATTGCTCTTTGCAGAAATGTTCCTTTTTGTTTGGGGGAGTGGGTAGGCTTAAAAGCCACTATTTACAATGCTGTTTCTGTCATGTAATTTGATTCATGGGCGATAAGATGTCAAGACTTTCTGTTTTGAGTGTTTCATTTATAATCTGTGATCGTTACATTTGGTATGTCTGAAACTCTCCAACCCCTTCCTCACCAATGGAAGCACTAATCTCAAGTTGCCCACACTTTGAGCCATGAGATCCTAAAACTCATTCTGAAGAAATAACACTTCATCACAGGTAAGTAAAAAAACAAAGGTAAAATGAAGTGTACGAAGGACGAGAAATGTGAAGAGCAAACCTCTCATTTCTGAAGACCTGATGTCTGAGATTCAATCATTGTACGGCCTTTCAAAACGGTAAGTACACTTCTGCACTTGGCGGTCGTAACTGCGCCAGCTTTGTTGCAACGTGTTAAGTAGTTTTTTTCTCTCAGCCTGAAACTGACCGGAAGCAGTTTGGAGGATGTCAGAATTAACACCACATGCAGTGGAACTCCAAAGCATTGAAGGGCTAACTGCAGAACCACCTTTTAAAAAGTGTTTTAAATATGTTTAGAGAACGGGCTTCCTAAAGCCTGGGAGATAAACTGCACATTACTGCAGAACATATGTAAAGAACTTTCTTGTGTAAAGAAAATGCGGTTGAAGCTAAGGATTGTAAATAGGGTCTTGTTTGGCTGGAAGTGATGCAGCAACTATTGGTTTCAAACTAGTATATCAACCGGGTAATTATAATATTGCATATTATATAATTAAGGTTAATTTATCTTTTTAGATAATACAGAATTTACATTTTTAAAATTCCTGCAGGAAGTACATTATTGTAACTCTGCCAGCCAAATAGCATATCTGCGTGCAGACTCTGCAGGTTGATGTTATTTTAGTATCAACCACAAAGGGAACTGACTTGAATTTGCTAAACCCCTCAGACAACATAATGCCTCCCTATAGGTGTGAAATTCAAAACTACTGAGGCAAGACACTGAAAGGCAACTCCATTGGGAATTTCAGCACAATTGACTTTGCTTTGTAGCAGAATGATTCATCAGAAGTGATCATTATAAGTTTGATGTGTAAAGTCACAGGACATCTTATTAAAATCAGAACTTCCAAGGTAAATCAGAAACACAACAAAGTTCTTAGCTCAAGATAAAGTGGGTTTCAGAGACCAGCCATGTTTCTGCCAAATGATCATAGATGATCTTCAAGTACAATAACCACAGATCTAACAAGGAACAAGAACCCACCTCTCCAGTCAAATTCTGTTATACTCATTGCATCTGCCTTTGCAATCAATCTTTAACTATTAATCTGCAGAAGCCATTGCGGCTACAGAATTATGAACTTAAGTTTTGAATTCCTTCTTCTTGGAAACAGAACTGTTCAAGCAAATAACAGTCTAACGGGCCTTCAATGACAACTAACTTTCATCTTTACAAGTGTGATGATGCTGCTCCTTTAACAAGGTTATGTTGTCTTTGTTTTTTTTTCAGAGATGCTAGCATAAGAGGTATGGTTAGCAAGTTTGCAGATGACACCAAAATTGGATGTGTGGTGGACAGCGAAGAAGGTTACCTCAGATTACAACAGGATCTGGACCAGATGGGCCAATGGGCTGAGAAGTGGCATATGGAGTTTAATACAGATAAATGCGAGGTGCTGCATTTTGGGAAAGCAAATCTTAGCAGGACTTATACACTTAATGGTAAGGTCCTAGGGAGTGTTGCTGAACAAAGAGACCTTGGAGTGCAGGTTCATAGCTCCTTGAAAGTGGAGTCGCAGGTAGATAGGATAGTGAAAAAGGCGTTTGGTATGCTTTCCTTTATTGGTCAGAGTATTGAGTACAGGAGTTGGGAGGTCATGTTGTGGCTGTACAGGACATTGGTTAGGCCACTGTGAGAGACGATTTCGGTACAAATAGTTAAGATGTGCATGACCTCAGAGTCTAAGGGGAATAGAGCCGTGGGGGTAGGGTAAAACATGCTTCTCTATAATAAAGGACGAGACAGAGTAGAAAAACAAGTCCTTGATTGATAAGACCACTAACTCTGACAGAGAAGAATAAGTCCTTGACTGATAAGACTGCAGGCTAGAAAAACAACTAGGGAGACATATATGCAGACTTTGTGATAAGGGTCCAGAATGGAAAAATAATGAATGTTCAGAATGTGAACCTCGTGACTCTTTAGAGCTATAGAAGGGAGGAGCTTGAACTGTATTTAATCGAAAACTTTGTTAGCCTGGCGCGCCTTTTTTTTTTCAAGGGTGCCCAACTCTGCAGACTTGTTAATAAAACTTTGTTTTCCTGAATTTGTCTAGAGCGATTATTGAGAAGCGATTTTCGTTTCTAACAAACTTGGGGGCTCGTCCGATCAACACTCCGGCCGCGAGGGGGGGCTGAGGAAGGACATCGGAGAAGTTGCACCCTGCCGAGTTCGGCAGTCCCTGATTCCTTGCTTGTCGCCCCGCGCGGCTTGAGCGAGTGATATCCGGAAGGCTCAGGAGAACAAAGGAGGGGTGTGGCCGAGGCAGTGGGGACGGTTAACGATCGAGTAATTTCGGTGCACCGAACCCAGGTAAGAACAGACTTGCGGGAACCGTCTTTCCGGAGGACTGGGGACCTGCGGAGTGCCTGTAGATATTTCTACAGAGACGTGGGACTCAGGAATCTAGAGACCGGGGCTCGTCTGTGCGGGATTTTGCAGAGACCGTGTTTGCGGAGGAACGTGGACCTACGGGGTGCCTGTGATCTGTTTCACAGAGACGTAGGACACAGGAATCCAAAGACCGGGGGTGCCTGCAAAGGGACCTGGGCGATCACGGGACTGAAGGTCCGGGAATTGGCTAAATAGTGATAGATTATCATGGGATAATACAGGAATCTCCGATTTTACAAAGTCCTCGGCAATGGGAAATAAGGGATCCAAGGCGAATAAGGGAAAGGTAGGCTTGAGCGTAGACAATGAAAAATACCCCGGGGTACCTGATGATAGTCCATTAGGAATAATGTTAAATAATTGGGATCAGGGTAGGAGAAAAGGAAAATCTAGAAAGAAGATAGTGAGATACTGTCAAACGTGGTCCCAAACACCTATTCAGGGAGACTCAGTGTGGTGGCCTAAATTCGGCACTGATGAAGACTGGGTCCGACAAGCTCTAATTTTATATGTCAATTCGAAACCTAATGTTACTCGGGAGGAAAGTGATTACGCCCTTTGTTGGCTACCAGTCACACTATCTTGCAAAATGAAGGTAACCAATGAAGACTCGAAAGGGCAGAAAGAATGGGAACCTTTAGATCACTTACCGCCGCCCTACGTGACCCCGTCGGCCCCGCAAAATGGTCCTTCGGGTGGCGACGATTCAGGGGAAGGGGAAGAAAGCGGGGAGGAACCACCAGGTGCCTCAGGAGTACAGACTAGATCTCAAGCTGAAAAGAGTCACAGACGGAACTCTGTCCCGATTGCAAGAATGAATCCACTCCGGGATGTGCCCATGGGAGGCGCGGAAGGAGGGACGGGATATGTGAACGTCCCCTTAACGAGTACTGAAGTACGGAATTACAAGAGGGAGATGAAGGGCCTACTGGAGGACCCCATGGGCCTGGCTGAACAATTAGATCAGTTCCTGGGGCCAAATACTTATACGTGGGATGAGATGTATTCCATCATGGGAACATTGTTCTCTAGCCAGGAGCGACAGATGATACGACAAGCTGCGCTGTTGGTCTGGGAGAGAGAGGGAGGAGCAGGAGGGGAGCAGAAATTTCCCCTCACCGACCCCGAGTGGGATAAGCAAACGGAAGAAGGAAGACGCAACATGAGGGATATGCGGGAATATTGGATAAAAGGAATAAGGCAGGCAGCCCCGAAGGGGCACAATTTTACCAAGGCCTTTGGGAATCATCAAAACCCGGAAGAAACCCCTACAGACTTCCTAGACAGGATTAGGAAGAACTTGCAGCAGTTCGCTGGGGTGGACCCTGAGACGGAAGTGGGACAGCAACTCATACGGGTAGAGTTTGTGTCAAAAGCCTGGCCGGACATACGAAAGAAGTTAGAGAAAATGGATGATTGGGATAGTAAACCTCTGAGTGAACTACTACGGGAGGCGCAAAAGGTGTTTGTGAGAAGGGACGATGAGAAGCAAAAGAAGGCGACAAAGATAATGATGCAGACGGTGCAACAAGTGACAGCTGGAAGGAGGGAAAAGGGGGAGCCGTGGCAGGAACCGGAAAGGGGAGAGTCGTGGCAAGAGCAGAGGAAAAGAGGACCGGGGCCGGAACAAAGGAAGGGTGGAGGAACTCGAGGCCGCGACAGGGAAACGAGGAGGATACTCAGATGTTACTACTGTAATGAAGAGGGACATTTTAAGCGAGAGTGCCCCCGCTACAAGCGGGAAGTGCGGTCGTACGCCCTGATGGAGGAAGATTAGGGAGGTCGGAGGTTCCTACCCTTGGGGCAAAAGGACTATCGACAGGAACCCCTGGTAAACTTGAAAGTAGGGCCCCAAGGGTCGGAGATCACATTTATGGTGGACTCGGGAGCCGAAAGATCAAGTATAATCCAAATACCCCCCGGCGCCCGAGCAGGAAGAACAGTTATGGGGGTATCTGGCATTGGAGGAAAGACATTGCAAGTCCCAGTAGTGGAGGACGTGGAAATTGGGTATGAAAACAGAACTACTAAACGAGACCTCCTTCTACTGCCATCGGCGGGGTTTAATTTGTTAGGAAGAGACTTGCAGGTCAAACTAGGGATCGGAACGGTACCAAGTAACGGGGAAATGGTGGTACGGTTGTTCGCCCTCACCGAAGAAGATGATCAACAAATAGACCCGGGAGTTTGGTACCGGGAGGGGAACAGAGGGGGTCTAAACATCAAACCTCTCCAAATCACCATGTTACCAGGAAAAGGCCCGGTAAGAAGGAAACAGTATCCGATTGCTATGGAAGGACGGGAAGGGTTACAACCTGTGATAGAAAGATTAATCACAGATGGACTACTGGAGGAATGTATGTCCCCTTTCAATACTCCAATACTCCCTGTGAGAAAGCCGGATGGGACGTATAGGCTGGTGCAAGACTTGCGGGGGTTGAATGAAGTAGTCCAGGCTAGATACCCGGTGGTACCTAATCCCTACACGTTAATGAGTAAAATTCCCCCCGAACATGAATGGTTCAGCGTAATAGATCTGAAGGATGCCTTCTGGAGTTGCCCCCTTGACGAAGAAAGTCGGAACCTTTTTGCATTTGAATGGGAGAATCCCTTCACAGGACGAAAGCGACAGTTAAGATGGACAGTCTTGCCGCAGGGATTCACGGAGTCACCCAACTTGTTTGGACAAATACTAGAGCAGATCTTAGGAGGATTTCGGTGTAACGCGGAGAATCAATTGCTCCAATATGTCGATGATCTCTTACTCTCAGGACCGAGAGAAGAGGAGATACGAGCAGACACCGTTGCCCTGCTGAACTTCCTGGGGAAACAGGGCCTACGCGTCTCCAGGACAAAACTCCAGTTTGTGGAGCAAGAAGTAAGATATCTGGGCCATCAGGTTAGTAAGGGGCATCGCCGTATCACGCCAGAACGAATATCGGGGATTACGGGTATGCCAATACCCAGGACGAAGAAGGAAATCAGACAGTTCCTGGGGCTAGTAGGGTATTGCCGGATATGGATTGAAAGTTACACCACTCTAGTAAAGTTTTTGTACGACAAACTGGGACAAGAAGAACAAAAACTGGACTGGTCAGATGAGGAGGAGCAGCAATTTAATATTATTAAAAGTAAACTGATCCGAGCTCCAGTATTGGCTTTACCCACCCTGAAGGAACCGTTCCAGTTATATGTTAATAGCGCCGGCGGAATTGCCCAGGGTGTGCTTACCCAGCTGCGGGCAGGGAAACGTCAGCCGGTTGCATTTTTGTCAAAAATGTTAGACCCTGTGTCACGTGGATGGCCGACCTGTATACAGGCAGTGGCAGCTACGGCAATGTTAGTAGAAGAGGCCCGGAAACTTACCTTTGGAGGAAGAATCACAGTATACTCCCCACATTCAGTTAGTACCATACTGGCTCAAAAGGCTCACCGCTGGTTAACAGACTCTCGCATCCTGAAGTATGAGTCGATTTTGATGACCGGAGACGATGTCAATTTTGCAAAAGATCTCAGTTGCAACCCTGCCCAGTTTCTATACGGACGTCCTGCAGATGGGGAACAGGAGCATGATTGTGTGGAATTTGTAGACTTACAGACCAAAAGCCGAGAGGACCTGCAAGAGGCTCCGCTGGGTGAAGGACAGGAACTGTACATCGACGGGTCGTCCCGGTGCATAAATGGGGTACGGTACAGTGGCTATGCGGTCGTAGATGGCGCAACGAAACGGACGATCGAGTCCGGACGACTGCCCGGGAAGTGGTCAGCCCAATCCTGTGAGTTGTACGCCCTCCAGAGGGCCCTGAAGTTGTTGGAGGGGAAAGTGGGGACCATATATACTGACTCAAAGTATGTATACGGAATTGTTCATACTTTCGGGAAAATCTGGAAAGAGCGAGGATTGATAACTTCCCGGGGAAAAGAATTAGCTCACGAACAAATGATCAGCCTAACGTTGGAAGCCCTGGCGTTGCCTACAGAACTCGCAGTAGTCCATGTACCCGGTCACCAGAAGGGGTCGACACCGGAAGCGGTGGGAAACCGGCTGGCAGATGAGGAAGCCAAGTGGGCAGTGGTCGAAAAATCCGTCCAATTATTAACATTAATACCGTTGAGGGAAGGGCTCGCTAAACAACCCGTCTTCACCCAGGGGGAGATTGATAAAATGGATCAATTGGGTGCCCGGCTAGAAACTAACGGGAAGTGGACGGTTCCTGATGGGAGACAAGTACTAAACAAACAGAGTATTCTGCACCGATTACACCATCAGACCCACTGGGGGGTGCAAGCCATGTGTGACACGGTCTTGAGAGACTATGTATGTAGGGGGATATACACGTTAGCCCAACAAGAAATAGTCGGATGCCCCACTTGCCAGCGAATTAACAAGAAAGCCATGCGTTCTATGCCAGCTGGTGGTCAGCCCCTCGCAATTAGGCCATTCCAGAGGATCCAAATTGACTTTACAGACTTACCCCCAGTACAGAGATGGAAGTATCTGCTAGTAATAGTAGACCATTTCACTCACTGGGTAGAGGCTTTCCCAACCGCCAAAGCCGATGCACCAACCGTGGCCCGACTATTGTTAGAGAACATAATCCCGAGATATGGCATAATGGAATCTATCGACTCAGACTGCGGGACACATTTTGTTTCTAGGCTACACCATTTGATCTGTACTGCCCTGGGTATCCAATGGAAATTCCATGCACCCTGGCATCCTCAGAGCTCGGGTCGAGTTGAGAGAATGAATGGCACGCTCAAGACCCAATTGACTAAGCTGATGTTAGAAACTAAGTTACCATGGCCAAAGTGCCTTCCCATTGCCCTATTGAGGATACGTACAGCACCTCGCCGGGATATCGGGGTCTCCCCCTATGAGATGCTGTTCGGATTACCATATTGGAGTAAGGTTGATGGGTGTCCCACTCTACAAGGGGGAGATGTATTTGTCAGAGACTATTTACTGGCCTTATCCCGTTCTTTTGCAGAACTCCGGAGGAAGGGTCTCCTGGCTCAGACTCCGCCGCTCGACTTCCTCTTGCATAAGGTGGAGCCCGGAGATTGGGTACTTGTAAAGACCTGGAGGGTCGAAAAGCTCCAGCCGCAGTGGAAAGGACCGTTCCTGGTCCTGTTAACAACTGAAGCCGCTGTTCGGACGAAAGAAAAAGGGTGGGCCCACGCATCGAGGATAAAGGGGCCTGTTCCGCCAGAAGGAGAGAGCACTTGGACATGCGGGCCAGGGGACAAGCCATTGGTGGTAAAGCTGAAAAGACAGCGACAATGAACTCTACCTGGACTGTATTGGTGGGGATATTGATCGGTTTACTCCTGTATGTGGGGGAGGGCGAGGGGAGATGTGACAAATGTCGGACTACGGTGAGACTTGGGAGTCAGATCTACTCGGGATCATTTGTGTCTCACTCCCATGTGAACGATCGGTGTTACGATGTGAATGCACGGCAAGAATGTTGGGAGGATGGAAAACCCTATTATCAAGTGTATAATAAAGGGTACGGTGGCAAAGTCCGTGGGTGCCCTAAAAATGACCGCTGGGTGTGTGTTAACAAAGATGGGCAGTGGGGCCTACCCTCCGTGTTGCTCAGAGAGCAGGTTGACAGAGTCAAGGAGACCAGAGTTCAGAACACTGAATGGGAGTTAGAGAAAGAGAACGACCGTCAGAGAACGGTCGTTGTCTCTAAAGTGCCATCTATATACAAAGAGGTAGAAGAGCAGATTGAGCTCCCTGATGTAACACAAAACCTGTTTATAGATCTCACCTCTCGGATTGCCACTGTTTTAAATGTTAGCAATTGCTGGGTTTGTGGGGGGCCACATATGTCAGAACAATGGCCGTGGACTGGGCAAAGCTTAGACATATGGGAATTGCTTCAATACAATTGGACACATGTCAACGAAAGGAAAAGCCAGGGGTGGAGACTGACAAATAGCCCTGAGGGCCAGTTATGTGTTGAAGGCAAGGGGACCGTGGAGGTAGGAATTAGTCCCTGTCAGAGTGTATTGAATGCCACCACACAAGTATGGTGGCCTGAGAATATTGCTTGGTACATTGCAAACCGAGATCATCAAAATTGCATTCGGTTACGTTCTGATTCCTCCTCTTACGAGCTAAGTGCTGACCCTTCCGATGGCATGAAAAGAGTGTGGAGCGGTGGTTGTCAGGGGAATCAATGCTGGAATAATCCTGTCCAGACTCTGCCACGGGGCCAACAATCCGAATACTGGAATTGCAGTGGTCCTGGTCCTTATGAGGGCGTCCCTGGGGTAAAGGAGTTGTGGGATGACGTTGTGAGGCAGGGAGGGCCTGCTCCAGATGGCCTATTTTGGATATGCGGTAATCAGGCATATTCCAAACTGCCCTTGGGATGGGCTGGAGTATGCTTCCTGGGTCTAATAAGACCTGAATTCTTCCTATTACCCCGGGAGGAAGGCGATGATTTGGGAGTTAAACTCTTTGACTCCCTGCGTAGGTCGCCAAGGGATATCCAAGTCGGTGATTGGGGGGATGAGTGGCCACCGGCCCGTATTATTGAATACTACGGGCCTGCTACGTGGGCACAGGACGGATCATGGGGATACCGTACTCCTATCTATATGTTAAACCGAATTATCAGGCTCCAAGCAGTCGTAGAGGTCATTACTAATCAGACCGCCCTGGCCCTGGAGTTGCTGGCTAAGCAGCAGGATCAGATGAGGGCTGCTATATACCAAAACCGGCTTGCCTTGGATTATCTGTTGGCCTCGGAAGGGGGCGTGTGCGGGAAGTTTAACCTGACTAACTGCTGTCTGAAAATTGACGATAATGGTAAAGCGGTTTTGAAGATTTCCGATAAAATTCGGAAACTGGCCCATGTGCCGGTTCGATCCTGGCGCCCTCTTGGTGGCATCGGATGGTGGGATGGTCTCCTAGGTGGTAGTTGGTGGCGCACGGCGTTACTGGTGGCTGGGGGGGGGGGGGGGGGGGGTAATGCTTCTACTCATCTTACCCTGCCTGATCCCCTGTGTTCAATCTTTAATCCAGAAAAATATTTCCCAACTCCAGGCAGTGGCGGTACCCCGACATGGAACGCAGGAACTTAAGGTGCTGTTGCTGCAAAAGACCAAGGATTTCCCGGGCCCCTGATGGGAGGACACTTGTCTTTGTCATGCACATCTTAAAAACAGAAAGGGTGGAATTGTGAGAGACGATTTCGGTACAAATAGTTAAGATGTGCATGACCTCAGAGTCTAAGGGGAATAGAGCCGTGGGGGTAGGGTAAAACATGCTTCTCTATAATAAAGGACGAGACAGAGTAGAAAAACAAGTCCTTGATTGATAAGACCACTAACTCTGACAGAGAAGAATAAGTCCTTGACTGATAAGACTGCAGGCTAGAAAAACAACTAGGGAGACATATACTGCAGACTTTGTGATAAGGGTCCAGAATGGAAAAATAATGAATGTTCAGAATGTGAACCTCGTGACTCTTTAGAGCTATAGAAGGGAGGAGCTTGAACTGTATTTAATCGAAAACTTTGTTAGCCTGGCGCGCCTTTTTTTTCAAGGGTGCCCAACTCTGCAGACTTGTTAATAAAACTTTGTTTTCCTGAATTTGTCTAGAGCAATTATTGAGAAGCGATTTTCGTTTCTAACAGCCACTGTTGGAATACTCCGTGCAATTCTGGTCCCCTTCCTATCAGAAAGGTGTTGAAAGGGTTCAGAAAAGATTTACAAGGATGTTGCCAGGGTTGGAGGATTTGAGCTATAAGGAGAGGCTGAACAGATTGGGGCTGTTTGCCTTGGAACATCAGAGGCTGAGGGGTGACTTTATAGAGGTTTACAAAATTGTGGTAGGATAAATAGACAAAGTATTTTCCCTGGGGAGTGGGAGTCCAGAACTAGGGAGCATAAGTTTAAGGTGAGAGGGGAAAGATATAAAAGAGACCTATGGTGCAACATTTTCACACAGAAGGTGGTATGTGTATGGAATGAGCTGCCAGAGGAAGTGGTGGAGGCTGGTACAATTGCAACATTTAAAAGGCAGTTGGATAGTATATGAATAGGAAGGGTTTGGAGGGATATGGGCTGAGAGCTGGCAGGTGGGATTAGATTGGGTTGGGATATCTGGTCAGCATGGACGGATTGGGCTGAAGGGTCTGTTTCCATGCAGTACATCTCTTGACTCTATGACTCTAGAGGGGTCATAAAGGCAGAGGCTTCGATCTGTCTGGATTTAGTTCCTTGAAGAAGCTTTTACGTTTGTGTTTTAAACACTTGTACAATGAATGGGGAGTGGTAAAAACAATGACTGCAGATGCTGGAAACCAGATTCTGGATTAGTGGTGCTGGAAGAGCACAGCAGTTCAGGCAGCATCCAAGGAGCTTCGAAATCGACATTTCGGGCAAAAGCCCTTCATCAGGATTATTCCCTTAATCTTCTAAACTCCAATGAATACAATCCCAGGATCCTCAGCCGTTCCTCGTATGTTAGACCTACCATTCCAGGGATCATCCATGTGAATCTCCGCTGGACATGCTCCAGTGCCAGTATGTCCTTCCTGAGGTGTGGGGACCAAAACTGGACACAGTACTCCAAATGCGGCCTTACCAGAGGTTTATAAAGTCTCAGTAGCACAACAGTGTTTTTATATTCCAACCCTCTTGAGATAAATTACAACTTTGCATTCGCTTTCTTAATCACGGACTCAACCTGCATGTTTACCTTTAGAGAATCCTCAACTAGCACTCCCAGGTCTCTTTGTACTTTGGCTTTACGAATTTTCTCACCGTTTAGAAAGTAGTCCATGCTCGCATTTGCTCACATTGAATTCCATCAGCCATTTCCTGGACCACTCTTCCAAACTGTCTAGATCCTTCTGCAGCCTCCCCACTTCCTCAGTACTACCTGCCTGTCCACCTAACTTTGTATCATCGGCAAACTTCACTAGAATGCCCCGAGTCCCTTCATCCAGATCATTAATATATAATGTGAACAGCTGCGGCCCCAACACTGAACCCTGCGGGACACTGCCTGTCACCAGCTGCCATTCCGAAAAAGAACCTTTTATCCCAACTCTCTGCCTTCTGTCAGACAGCCAATCCTCAATCCATACTAGTAGCTCACTTCAAACACCATGGGCCCTCACCTTACTCAGCAGCCTCCTATGTAGCACCTTATCAAAGGCCTTTTGGAAGTCTAGGTAGACCACATCTACTGGGTTTCCCTGGTCTAACCTACTTGTCATCTCTTCAAAGAATTCCAACAGGTTTGTCAGACACGACCTCCCCTTACTAAATCCATGTTGACTTGTTCTAATCTGACCCTGCTCTTCCAAGAATTTAGAAACCTCATCCTTAATGATGGATTCTAGAATTTTACCAACAACCGAGGTTAGGCTAATTGGCCTATAATTTTCCATCTTTTGTCTTGATCCTTTCTTGAACAAGAGGGTTACAACAGCGATCTTCCAATCATCCGGGACTTTCCCTGACTCCAGTGACTTTTGAAAGATCTCAACCAACGCCTCCGCTATTTCCTCAGCCACCTCCCTCAGAACTCCACGATGTAGCCCATTGGGGCCAGGAGATTTATCAATTTTAAGACCTTTTAGCTTTTCTAGCACTTTCTCTTTTGTAATGGCAACCATACTAAACTCAGCCCCCTGACAACCGAGCTCCCATGGGGAACCTTGTCGAACGCCTTATTGAAGTCCATATATATCACATCTACTGCTCTACCCTCATCAATCTTCTTTGTTACTTCTTCAAAAAACTCAATCAAGTTTGTGAGACATGCTTTCCCACGCACAGAGCCATGTTGACTATTCCTAATCAGTCCTTGCCTTTCCAAGTACATGTACATCCTGTACCTCAGGATTCCCTCCAACAACTTGCCCACTACCGAGGTCAGGCTCAATGGTCTATAGTTCCTAGGCTTGTCTTTACCGCCCTTCTTAAACAGTGGCACCACGTTTGCCAACCTCCAGTCTTCCAGCACCTCACCTGTGACTATCGATGATACAAATATCTCAGCAAGAGGCCCAGCAATCATTTCTCTAGCTTCCCACAGAGTTCTTGGGTACACCTGATCAGGTCCTGGGGATTTATCCACTTTTAACCGTTTCAAGACATCCAGCACTTCCTCCTCTGTAATCTGGACATTTTGCAAGATGTCACCATCTACTTCCCTACAGTCTATATCTTCCATATGCTTTTCCAAAGTAAATACTGATGCAAGATATTCATTTAGTATCTCCCCCATTTTCTGTGCTCCACACAAAGGCCGCCTTGCTGATCTTTGAGGTGCCGTATTCTCTCCCTAGTTACCCTTTTGTCCTTAATATATTTGAAAAAACCCTTTGGATTCTCCTTAATTCTATTTGCCAAAGCTATCTCATGTCCCTGTTTTGCCCTCCTGATTTCCCACTTAAGTAGGGGACAAAATGTCTGCAAATCAACTTCCCAGCTCAGCGAACATACCACAGCCACAATAGTCGGCATCCGGGCTATAAATATTTACACAAACCTAGAAAACTTTTAATACTTATTCCTGCATTTGAGGAACCCTTTACAAAACTCTTAATTGTTTGCATGGAACCCAACCTAAAACAAAAAGTGGGAATCAGTATTTGTTAACAATAGTGGAAAAGTCCACTAGATTTTCAGAAGCCATTCCATTATACAGTATCACAGCTAAAAGGATTATAGCAGAGTTACTCATTTTTTTCACTTGATATGGACTACCCACAAAGATATAATCAGATCAAGGGTAAAATTTCACATCAAAATTATTCAAGGAAGTTATGGACAGCTTAGAAATGAAACAATTCAAATCTACTGTCTACTATCCAGAATCACAGGGAATGCTGGAAAGATGGCATCAGATATTAAAGACTATGTTGAGGGCTTATATTTGAGATTATCCAGATGATTGGGATAAAGAAATTCTGTTTCAACTATTTGATAAGGACTCCAGATAGAAAGAAATCTCACAGAGTATGTCATGTGAATATGCTCAAAAGGTATTTTGACAGGGAAGGAAAGCCAGAGGAGATTGTTTTATTGATTGCAACACAGAGTGAAAAACCAAGTTCTGAGGATTCTGAATTGGACATTCCTCAAATTAAATTGGGCAATGAGGAAGTTGTCAAAAATTGGGATAAATGATTGAGTTACCTTCCAGAGGAAAAGCGAAATGCCCTGAAAGAATTACTGCTATTGCATGGGGAGATATGTGGAAGTAAGCTGGGAAGTAATAATCTAATTATGCATGATGTGGATAAAGGAAATGCTGTTCCGATTAAGCAACATCCTTATAGGCATAACCGTCTAAAGTTGGCACAAGTTCAAAAGAAGATTGGACGCATGTTCGAAGACAACATAATTGAAGTGAGTTTCAGTGACTGGAGCTCACCCATAGTAATGGTGCCAAAACCAGATGGTACCCAACAGTTATGTGTGGACAATCGCAAAGTCAATGCAGTTACAAAGACAGATGCATATCTGGTTCCACATTTGAAAGACTATATTGAAAATGTGGGACAAGCAACTTATTTCTAAGTGGGTGTTGCTTACAAAATTCTGGCAGGTACCTTTGTCTGAAAGAGAAAGACAATTTTGGCTTTTGTAATGCTGAATGGACTGTATCAATTAAATTTATGCCATTTGGTATGAAAAATGTGTCAGCCGCATTTCAAAGGCTAACCAACAAGGTTACTTCTGGATTACCCAATCGTGTCATATGTATAGATGACCTGTTGATTTTTAGTTACACATGGAAGAAACATTTGCAACATTTATCAGAATTGTTTGATCAACTTCAGGAGGCAGGCTTGGTGATAAACCTGGCTAAGAGTGAATTTGCCAAAGCCCAGTTACCTTTCTGGCCCATGTTATTGGACATAGACAAATAGCCCCATGGAATGCAAAAACAAAGGTTACTGGGGAGTTTCCCATACCATCAACAAAAAGACCTGTACTGTTTCCTGGGATTGAGTGGATTTTATCGTAACAAATTTTAGCAGTGTGGCTGCGCCACTCACAGACTTACTAAAGAAAGGCAAAAAGTTTCAGTGGACAGTGGACTGTCAAAAGGCATTTTACAGCCAGAAATCTATGTTAACCATTGCCCCAGTGTTCGCCACACCTAATTAAGCAAACCCTTTCAAGGTGGCTATCGATGCGAATGATGTGGGTGTCGGTACTGTGCTCTTTCAGGAAGATGGTGAGAAGATAGAAAGACCTATCAGGTATTTCTCGAAGAAATTGAACATTCATCAGCAGAAATATTCGACAGTTGAGAAGGAGACTTTGAGCTTGGTGTTGGTGTTAGAGCATTACAGCGTTTATGTTACCAATCATATACACTGATCATAACCCATTGAAGTTTGTGGAGAAATTTAAGGATAACATTTCCAAACTGTTTAAATGGAGCTTGTTGTTACAGCCATTCAAGTTGAAAATTATGCATGCGGCAGGACAAGATAATGTGATTGCTGACACATTATCGAGACTTGAATGAGAAATAGCGGCATTCGATGGCAGGAGTAAACGCACTGAAATAAAATGTAGCAGTTATAAAATGGTTATAATAAATGTAATATATATGTGTATTCTAGTGTACTAACAATGTATAAGATTTAGGTGTTTAAAATTAAGAAATCTTTGGATATTGATGATTATTTTCTTTTAAAGGGGAAGGTGTGATGATGCTGCTGCTTTAACAAGATTATGTTGTATTTATTTTTTTTCAGAAGGGTTATAAAGGCAGAGGTTCTGATATGTCTGGGTTTATCTACTTGAAGAAGCTTTTAAATTTTTTTTTAAACACTTGTACCATGAATGGGGAGTGGCCAGTTCTCCCAGTTCAGGATTCAGTTTGTTTTGCTTTGAGCAGTCTGGTTGTTCAGAGCTGCTGGTCAAGTTTTTGAGGCTGCTGATCAAAGAAACAGCTCCATGCTGATCCTCTCTCTGTGACATCTCTCCTGTAAGAACCTGTGTTTGATTTTAACTTTTGTTTTGCCAAGGGGGTGTTTATGGGGATGTTGCAAGAATTTGGAACAGCAACATTAAGTTGAGATAGAGTCAATTGAGTTTTCAAATAGTTCTGCTATTCTAAACTTGGTTTTCTTTTGTTCATGTGTAAATGAATTCTGTTTGTTTAAAACTGAGTAGGTAGACCAGCTGCATCACTCCTGGACTATCCACCTCACACCTACTTAAAACAACTAAAAAAAAAAGGGTCTGGGCTACCTTCTTAAAATGTTATGAATGGGTCTGGTCTGGTCCATAATACAAGTATATTTTAGCCATTGAACTATTAATCCTTGTATCTAAATTTTTCTAACATTTCTATCATGTTTTACTTAGTAACTTTCTACAATTTCTATATAGTAAATTAACCTTTGAGAATTAAAGTTTTGCTTCAGTCATTTTTTAACTTGGAATACACAAAAAAAATGGATCTTCAACAAGCCATATAAATTCATAAGCTGTAGACATGCCTCATGGTCATGACAAAAAGTGCCTAGCCTAAATGCACTATTACATAGTTCACAGATGTTTCTTTTAACTGCTTCAGAGTTCTTCTGTTAAGCTTTCTCAATTTTGGATGTAATTTATAATATCTTCAAAAGCTTTCTGTTATCATTGCCATACGTTCCCATCTGATTTTGTTCATAGAATAGAAATAAATGACATCATTTTCTTCAACTCTGCAACTCCTGTCATAAAAAAGCCCCAATTATTACACCATCTATTCTCTCCAAATGTTATTCTATAATCAAGGTTTGTAAGAAGATTTGTAGCTCAGATGCCAGTTGTCATAGTTGTGGATGTGTTCACCTAGCTGAGAAGTTGATTTACAGACATTTCGTCCCCTGTTCAGGTAACATCCTCAGTGCTTTGAAGTCTCCTGTGAAGTGCTGCTGTACTGTGTCTTCTGGAATTTATTTGGTTTTGTTCCTGCTGCTTCGGGTTGCCGCTTTCGGTAGTTCATTGTAGTGGCCGGTATATCAGGTCTCGGTCTATGTGTTTGTTGATGGATGAGCGCCTTGCTTCTCAAAATCATCTAGCTGCCATCTGTTTAGCTTGTCCTATGATCATTGTGTTGTCCCAGTCAAATTTGTGATCCCTGTCATCTGTGTGTTTTGCTAGTAGGGACAGCTGGTGGTGGTGTTTAGTGGGTAGTTGGTGCTCGTGGATGCGGATTGCATGAAGACTGCACAAAACACTATATAGGACAAACAGGCAAGCAACTAGCAATCTGCATCCATGAACACCAACTAGTCATTAAACATCACGATCAGCCAGCCCTAGTAGCCATGCGCACAGATAACAAGGTCTACAAATTCAACTGGGACCGCACAATGATCATAGGACAAGCTAAATAGATAGCAGCCAGCGGATTTATAGAAGCGTGGCATTCAGGCCACGGACTCCATCAGTGAATACGTAGACCTAGACCCAATACACCATCCAACATAACGAACTACTGGAAGCAGCAACCACAAGCAGCAGGAATGGAACCAAATAAATTCCAGAAGACACAGTACATCAGCGCTTCACGGGAGGCTCCAAAGCACTGGAGATGTTACCTCGACAGGGGATGAACCACCTGCAAATCAACTTTCCAGCTCAGCAAACATACCCACAACCACGACTATTTGATAATATTCTAAACGTAACATTTAGGTATGGCATAGTGGAAATGTAAGCCTCTCAAGGGTAACTAGGGATGGACATTAAAAGCTAGCTGGCCAGCCAGCAACACCCTCATCGCACAAATGAATGAATTTTTAACAATATACAGGGGTGAAGCAGGCATAGGTAGTCATCACAGGAGGTCAAAAGAAGGTCTTGTCCAATGAAAGTCTGAGAAAAGGTGCTAGATCTGAAGAAAGATGGTAATGTTGCAAATGTGATTGAATTTGAATCAGTACACTTTACTCTAATAGAATTGGATGAGATGTTCATCATTATTATCAATCAAGGTAAATTACAGGTGTCAAAAGTGTTTATTTAATTACCATTGTGTAGTTAGCCTAAATTATTCCAGTAATCTGCTTAAAATACAATGTACTGCCTGCAGCAGAAGCTACGTGCTTAATTATGTGCAGACATATCCGACACTATTTGCTTATTACAGATATGCCACAAACCTAGAGCAGTAACCTGGCCAATCTTAGCAAGATGCTTCATCACAGTATTCAATATCATTACCACTTGGAGTGCACATTAACTCACAGATGTATACTGCAGAAAAAAATTATGATGCTAAATAAATAAGTATATAGTATTGGCTCAATATTTTTTGGCTATATATGAGTTGAGCCCAATTTTTTGAAGAGATTCCTGTCGCAAAGCTGAGTGGAATTTCTCACCATATCTTACTTTCCCACTAAGCTGGGAGGTTGCTCCAAATGTTCTCTGAGGTTCCACCGCAGTGTTGGAAATCAATGCGACATATAAATTTTGGATGTCCGCAGACGGTAAAGAATTTTGATGGAATATAAATGACCAAATATTCCTCATTAACAGCTCACCCTGTTCTATGGTATCCATCTTGTCCGATTCTAGCCCCAACTTACTGCGAACAACTTGCCACTCAATGGATTTTTCATTTAAAGGGCTGCAGTACACCTGAATAAGCCCTGACATTATAAAGCTGCCCTTCTCACATCAAGGACATTTTGTGAGAATGTCTGAGAAGGGCAAGTTGTACCACAAATCTCCGACAGGGTCTTAGGTTCCTAGTCAGGAAGGTGATGCAAAGGAAGGTTTTCTGCTTCCCAGAGGACTAGCAGAGGATGTCAAACACCAGACCCTGGCAAACTAGTCCAAATTAGTTCCTGACATCCACAATCCTCTGGGTTAAAAAAAAAATCTTTCAAATCTCCTCTAAATGCACCACTCTTTACCTTAAAATGGTGCCCCCTGCTCATTGGCACCTATACTAAAGGAAAAAGTTTCTCTGTATCTACACTATTTATGCCTCTCATACTCAATCAGGTCCTCTTCAGCTCTCTCTGCTCTAACCAAACAACCTCAGTCTGTTTGGTCTCTCTTCATAGCTGATTAAATTTTCATTGAAGTTGAGAAGGCAGCATCCTGTTCTCCAGCTGGTGTGAGGGAACTCTTCCCTAAGTCGTCTTCTTCCTCTCCTCATCCATCTTTTACCTGAAGGAGTAGTTATCTGGTCAGCAGTGGCATCTGATGAGAACACTCCCTCTAACTCTGACCACTTGATATTTTCGGGTTGGCACTTGATGTTAGTACAAAGGCAAACACTTGTCTGAATCATTTTAGACAATGAGCACGAGACAAATACAATATTCGTATCCCTTTGTCCACCTTTATAAGGTCAGTTTACATTTCTTCTAAGAATAAAACATTTTTAGAAGACAATTTGGGACATTAGGGGTCATCAGCCTCGTAGCCTTTGTGGCTATTATCTTTAACTTGCCTGTTATCTTCATTTAATTAATTGTTCATGTTTATAGAAGGAAAATAACTGTTGCAGCAAACATTGCATGGTACACAGGAAATGAGTGGATGCAGTAATCCATCTTGTGATGACAATTACGAAATGAAGTGGAGAAGAGGTTTTGGCGTAATTAGTGTTAAAAGGGACTAAAAGCTAGCATCCAAGTCCAGTAGACAATAGGGAAAGCAAATGGAATGTTGTTCTTTTTTTCAAAGGGAATGAAGTATAAAAATAAAGAAGTCTTTTATAAACGTGCACTAGCCAAACCGCACCTGGAATGCTGTGATGTGGAGGTGCCAGTGTTGGATTGGGGTGGATAAAGTTAAAAATCACATGTCCAACAGGTTTATTTGGAAGTACAAGCTTTCGGAGCACTGATCCCTCATCAGGTAGCGAGTGGATTAGGATCATAAGACACAGAATTTATCGCAAAAGATTATAGTGTCATATACTGATGCGATACATTGAACAAACCGAGATTGCTGTTAAGTCTTTCATCTTTTAGAATAGGTTGCAGGTTTGGATTCATTAATATGCAAATCCTAGAACTTCTTTCAAGTCACGTTCCTGATGGACTTAAGGTTATATATAAAAAAAGTGACAACTCAGCTCAGACAATGCATTAAAGGTGTGAGATTAGAGTCTATATATATTCCAGTCTTGAGTCAGATTGGTTCTATTTCCAAAGTAGGAATTTATAAAATGTCACATAGATTGTAAAAAATTTTGACTGCCTACAGATTGTGTGCTTTTTGAACAAAATAAAATGTATCTGCAAATACAATTCTCTAAATGCAAATTCACCCCATAGATGTGTGGGCGCTTGCATGTGAGGGAGAAAGAGAGTGAGTGTGCATGTGTGTGTGTGTGGTGGGGGGGGTGGGCGGGGAGGGAGGAAGAGCGCGCACGTGTGAGAGTCTGTTGGAGTATTTGCTGTGAGAGGGTGTTCGCATGGGTGTGAGTGTGTTGGGGGTGTGTGTGAGAGAGTGTCTGTTTGAGTGTGTGAGTATATAAGAGTGTGTGTGTATGTGTGCTTGTGTGTGAGTGTGTGTAAGAGAGTGTGTAGTGCAGTGGGGTCATCTGTAGTGTGACATGAACCCAAGGTCCCGATTGAGGCCATCCTCATGAGTATAATCCAGGAGACATTTTATAAGTTCCTACTTTGGAAATAGAACCAGTCTGACTCAAGATTTGAATTCATACAGACTCTAACCTCACATCTTTAATGCATTGTCTGAGCTGAGATGTCATTTTTTAAAAATAAAACCTTAAGTTATCTTGGGATTGTGACTTGTAAGAAGTTCTGGGATTTCCATATTAATGAAGCAAAACCTGCAACCCATTCTAAAAGATGAAAGACTTAACAGCAATCTAGGTTTGCTCAATGCATCACATCGGTATATACGATGATCATTTGCTATAAATTCAGTGTCCTATGATCCTGCCTCACTACTTGACGAAAGAGTGGTGCTCTGAAAGCTTGTACTTCCAAATAAACGTGTTGGACTATAATCTGATGTGATGTGTTTTTTTTTAACTTGGAATACTGTGAACTATTTTCTCTCTTTATATAAAGAAACATATCATGCCATTGGAGGCAGTCTAGAAAATATTCAACGGGTTGGTCCCAGGTATGGACCAATTTTCTTGTGACAAGAGGGAAAGTAGATTGGGCCAGCACTCATTGGTGTTCAGAAGTATGAGAGGCAACCTTGTTGGAACATACTTGTCAGGATAGATGTCGAAAGATTGTTTCCCCTTGTGGAAGAGTCTAGGACCAGCAGGTATAATCTCAGAATAGAGCTTTTCCTATATACAACAGAGGGGAGGAGGAATTACCCTACCTCTCAGAGGGTAGTGAATCTGTGGAATTCCTTAGTATGAAGGACTAGGTTGTTAAGTATATTTGAGGCTGAGATTGACATATTTTTAACCAGTAAGGGAATCAAGAGTTGTGCGAAAAATGTGGGTAAGTGGAGTTGAGCATTATCGGATCAGCCATGACAAAGCAGATGCAATGAGCTAAAAGGACTACGTACCTCTACACCTTATGATCTTTTGAATGCAACTAGCCCCACAAATTCTGGTTCAACTTTGAATTGAAAGGTGTTGCTGAGTTCCATTCCAAGATTAACATCTTTGCAGTTTCAAGGCCTCATTGTCCAGGTTTAAGTATTTATAGTAGCATATTAAACAACAAATTGATAGATAGATATCAGATCTGGAAATATACTCTTGCATGAGCCACGAATTTTAGATGAGCATGAGTAAAAATAGGGATTATTGTGGAAATATGATAATTCAAAACCATCCAAGATTCATCGACATCAATTTTGCAAAGCTAATAAGGTAACATCTATTGCACATGACATCTATTTGCAGGTTTTCCAATTATCTATTCATTAATAAGCAGAGTAGACTTTAACGAGGTGTTCAGAGTCCATTGCTCTGCTAACAGCAGATCCTTCTAATTAAAGTGACACAATCCACTGACAGATAGTCAGAGCTCTGTAATATCTATCCAATAAAGCAATTAAGTGAATAAATAAACCCACAGGTCAACACATAAATAATTACCCATGGATGGCCAATCTAGACTTCTTGCAGATAGATTCCTCCTTTTCTGCTTTATTGGAGAAAGAAGTACCTAGGTCTTGAAATGCATCTTCTTATCACCAGTTTTTGATGCCATCAGAGGCATTTTGCCAATAAAATGTGTTATAGATCAGGCCAGACCCCCTCAAAACATTTCAAGAAGGTAGACCAGACCCCAACTTTGCTCGTCATTTTAAGCAGGTGTAATGTGGGTATTCCAGGAGTGATACAGCTGGTCAAACCACTTAGTTTTAAACAAAACAGAATTTATTTACAAGATTACCAAATGAAACACAAACAAAAGACAACAGAATACTGAATCACTTCTGAAAAACCAACAAATTATCCCAACTTAATGATGCAGTTCCCAATACTTGCAACAATCCCCGTAAACACCCTTGACACAAAAAATGAACTCAAACCCAGGGTCTTACAGGAGAGAAGCCAGAGAGAGAGAGAGAGAGAGGAGGATCAGCCTGGACCTGCTTCTTTGGGGTCCAGCAGCTTTTTTCAACTCTACTGTGGTAAAACCAAACCAAACCAAACCAGAGAGAAACTGTGCTGGGAGAATTCGTCACTCCCCTTTCATTGTACAAGTTTTTTTAAAAGTTAGAAGCCTTTTGCCTGAGGCAATATCTGTAAGCTATAATCAAATTGGCCCTTGTGAGAAACAAAGCTCACTCACTAAACAATTGCAGTCCGAGACAAAAATCTTAATCACTAGTGTGTCTTTTTTTTTGTACACTTGCAAGTGGGTGCAATGTCTAATGCCAGGCAAGGCAAAGACAAATACACATCATATTCCACAAACTTTCAAAATTTATACAATTTGAGCTTACGTCACTCATTTCCTTAAGACTGATCCCACAATTTCTGTTTATCTGGCCTTGTCCGTGACAAATGCCTATCTCTGGCTCCCATAAGGTTGTTTGACGTCATCCCACTGCAGGTCATCGCTAGGCATATCCTTTCTTTATCAGCATTTATTCCTCTCCGGAGGCCACTCTGACCTTTATGACCTCTTTAATTAGGGTTTGTTCCTGTGTCTCCGTACAAGTGGGAAAACAGATGTTTTTCCTACTGTTATACAAGTGATTGCATTCTCTTACAACTTCTTATCTATTCGCCCATACATCTACCATTGTTTTGTAATCACGTCTCATGCTGACATACCATTTTTAACGGATTATATATTTCCTCTATATAATCCCCATTCTTGTTAACTCAGCTCTTAGCCAAAACAATTACACAGTGATGTGAGTTCATTTACTCTGTGTCAGAACTTATAATTGCAGAAATAACATTAATTCACCAATATCCCACAATTTCCCTTTTTTCTTTTTAATTACCATTTGTTATCTTCTGCATTTTTTTTTAAACATCGTTCCCGAAATTCGCAAGCATCATTCCAGAGATTTCATCCATCTTGGCTTCACTCATCTCCTCATTATTTAGCCGATAAAGTTCCTCCGTCTGATTCCCTCTTAGGGGCATCTGTTTCATCAAGGCTGTTTCAATCAGTCTTTGGGTAAGCCCTCGTATACAGGGTATGATACAACAGCCAATGGCCACCAATACCCCGACTACTACTATCAGGGAAGTAAGGATAGAAACCACCACCCCCTTCCATTTTCCAAACCAGGATTCAAGCCATCCCGTGAGAGATGTGTCTACTCCTGAATTCTCAGCTAGTTCCCCTGCTAAAGTACTCAATCCCCGTAAGGCCCGAGTAATTGAACCATCAGGCGCAGTATTATTAGGAATAAAGGTACAACAGCTTCCTCCTAACATCACACACACACACCCTTTTTCTGCTAAAATCATATCAAGGGCTATTCTGTTTTCCCATGCCATCCTACTTGTCGCATCAAGCTGTTCTGATATTCCTTTAACCGCATCTCTTGTATAATTTATAAATCGCTGTTGATTATAGAAAATACAATTTATCCAATCTACATTTTTATTAATTGTTACCCACCAAAAGAGAGCTGACTCAAAGCCTGCTGCAACCTGGTTACGAGTCTTGAATTCGTCAGGCACTCCCCTAGGGACTCCTACCGAGTCGAGATAAATCCTGTCATCAAAAGAAGTATCTAACAGTAATCTCTTACCCCTTCCCTTTTTCCCTACTATCTTTTCCTTCTCAAATGCCAAGGTAAATGGAATTGCCAATTGTACAATTGCACATATCCCTCTCCAATCCGGAGGTAGCGTGGGTCTCAATATTTTGCCTCCACAGTACCACCACAGATCCGCTCGGGGAACCTTTAGTGCTGAGTAGTTCCCTCCCTTCTCCGTTTCGGTAACATTCTTAATCTCTGTACATAATTTCAGCTCCCCCAAATCTCTCGACCGACTTGTACCTTGCCTGTGCACACACGACGTGTGATTTCGAAAAATGTGGGCGGAACTTTTGCATTTTTCTCCTCCAAGGGAGGGAATATCAGAGATAGGGAGGTACAATTCCTATCATTCCATGCAGTCTCATCCTGGTACAGGGCTATCATACATTTCATGCCCTTCCTGTCTCGCTTCCACCCGAGCGGAAAGGGAACCACCTGGGCCACTGGCCTACCGGAGGCACATGCATAGCAATTAGATTAGATTACTTAGATTAGATTAGATTACTTACAGTGTGGAAACAGGCCCTTCGACTCAACAAGTCCACACCGCCCCGCCGAAGCGCAACCCACCCATACATTTACCCCTTACCTAACACTACGGGCAATTTAGCATGGCCAATTCACCTGACCTGCACATCTTTGGATTGTGGGAGGAAACCGGAGGAAACCCACGCAGACACGGGGAGAATGTGCAAACTCCACACAGTCAGTCGCCTGAGGCGGGAATTGAACCCGGGTCTCTGGCGCTGTGAGGCAGCAGTGCTAACCACTGTGCCACCGTGCCGCCCAATTGCTTTTGTTCAGACTTTTTACAGTATACTTTACCCATTCAACCCAGGCATTTGCATCCCCGTACCCAGTTTCTATTTCAATGGTCTGTTTCAAGTCTTTTACCTCTATAATTTTTACTACTTTAGGATCATCGGGAGGGGTGAAGGGTTGTATCTTATTACCCAGTAATTCTACCCGTTTTCCCTGTCCTACGCTAATTCGAAAACAACAGCCCACAAACTCCTTCCCATTTGCTTTCATTTCAATCCCAAATGTTTCATTTAATTGTGTCTCATAAGTGCCCCCCCCCTGCCCCCCCAGAATTGCTTCGTACCATGTGGTTTTCCTTATCGTTAAGTATATGGGGTTACACTTTTTATCGGGACAATCGCAAGCTGGTCGGAAGGGGGCCCGGTGTACTGTGACGAGACCATTATACCAAGTACCATCCCCATAGGACTTAAGATGTATCTCTGAGCTTCAGTACTGTCTCTGATTAACTACATCCCCACAATTTACTAAGCTGCATGCATCAGTGTCTATTACTTGTGGATTATCAGACTCAGGAACCGTTAATAATACATATGAAAATGATATTTGACAAAATCCCAATACTAAGAGGGCTAGCATCATAACTCTAAACATTCCCAGTATTCTAATCATCAATCTTAATATACAATCTTACAGAAATAATCCCGCGCTCGCATCACCACTGTATAGTCAGTTACTCAAATCTCTTTAGTTTGAGTTTTAGCGGGTCTTGCGTTGATTCAGCTGTCCAGACTTCTTCCTCAACTGGAGGGTCCACTGGCCCTTTGATCCGAGTGTAATGAGTCCAGCCTTTTTCCGCCGTCCTTATTGCCGTTTCGGAAGTCAAAAGAGCCTGGTACGGCCCTTCCCAGTCCGGCTGCAATTTAGTCTCTGTCCATGATTTTACTAAGACCCAATCTCCTGGCCGGATGGGGTGAACAGTGAATTCAAGGGGTGGAGTCTGTGCCAATAGACCCTGTTTTCTGAGGAAAGATAAAGAGGAGGACAAGCCCAGTATATATTTCTTTAAAAATAAATCTTTAGTTTCGGGAATTGGCAATTCTCCACTCGTTCCCAGATAAGGTAATCCAAATAAGATTTCATAGGGGGATAGTCCCAAATCTTTCCTTGGGGCTGTTCATACTCGCAAGAGAGCTATAGGTAAACATTTAGTCCAAGGGAGTCTGGTTTCTATTATCAATTTAGAGAGCTGTCGTTTGAGTGTTTCATTCATTCTCTCAACTCTTCCTGATGATGGCGGGTGCCATGGAGTATGGAACTCCCAGGAAATCCCCAACCCCTTCATTACCCCCTGTAACACTTTAGAGGTAAAATGAGTTCCTTGGTCGGAATCTATACGGTTCACTAGCCCATATCGGGAAATTATGTGCTCTAATATTGTTTTAGATACCCCATCCCCAGTGGTGGTAACTAGGGGGTATGCCTCAACCCAACCAGATAGATGATCTACTATGACCAACATATATTTTAGTCTTCCTACTCTAGGTAGTTCAATATAATCTACTTGTATACTCTAGAAGGGTCTCAATCCTGGGTCTCTTCCTCCCGGGGCCTGTTTTCTCAAGATTTTTTTATTTACCTTTCTGCATATTATGCATCCCTCACATATTTGTTTAGCAATGGTATATATTCCTTTACATCCATATTCCCTAAGGACTAAATCACACATTGCTTGTACTCCCCAGTGGCTGCCTTGGTGTAGGATGGCCATAATCTCCCGCATCATCATTTTGTTTAACATTTCCCTTCCATCAGGTAACCTCCAATGCCCGTCTGCTGTTTTTGTAGCCCCTAAATCTCTCAATTCTTTTTCTTCTCTTTCAGTAAATATAGGAGTTTCCCTAGGACCTGGGACAGTAGGTATTAGGGAATGAATCACCACTTCTTGTGGGTTCAGGGCGGCTTCCCTAGCCACTTCATCAGCTAATCTATTTCCCCTAACCTCTGGTTCATTTCCTTTCTGATGACCATTTACGTGCACTACGGCTATCTCTCGGGGGAGTAATAGAGATTCCAAGACCCGTTTAATCAATTCTTCATGAACTAATTCCTTCCCCCGGGTATTGATCAGTCCTCTTTCCTGCCATATCTTTCCAAAAGTGTGCACAACACCAAATGCATATTTAGAGTCAGTGTATACTGTTCCCTCTTTATTTTCTAATTCCCTAAGGGCTTTTTCCAATGCATAGAGTTCGCAGGTCTGAGCTGACCACCCATTTGGCAACCTTCTTGCCTCCACCACACTACCTTTTGTCCCATCTACAACTGCATACCCATTATGTCTTTTCCCTTCAGTCACCCGGGATGATCCGTCTATAAAAAGTCTAGCCCCTGCATGAAGTGGAACATCTCTCAGGTCCATACGAACCTTAGTTTGGTATTCAATAATGTCAAGGCAGTCGTGCCCTGGATTCTGAGGAGAGTCTCCTTCCCCTTTCCAAAGAAAGGCAGCTGGATTTAAACAATTGTCAGTGACCAACACTAGATCATCTTTTTCTATCAGTATTGCCTCATATTTCAAAATCCGCGAGTCTGTCAACCATCGCCCAGCTTTTTGGTTTAGGATCGTTCTCACTTGGTGTGGGGTGCTAACTATTAGGGCTCCCCCAAATGTAAGCTTTCTGCTTTCCTCCACCAACAGTGCAGTGGCAGCCACGGCCTGCACACACTCAGGCCACCCCCGGGATACTGGATCCAATAGCTTTGAAAGATATCCTACTGGCTGTTTCATTCCTCCCCACCTCTGGGTTAATACTCCCAAAGCCGCTCCCTTATCTACGGTGGCAAAGAGGTGGAAAGGTTTATCTAGGGAAGGTAAGGCTAACACGGGGGCATGAATCAAATCTCTTTTGAGTTTCTCAACTAGTTCTTTTTCCTCATCATCCCAATTTAGACATTTTGGTTCCCCCTCTAATAGTTTGAGATATAATTTCCTAGTCTTCTGAGCATAGGAATCTATCCACAATCTGCAATATCCCGTTAGACCCAAAAATTTGCATAACTCCCATTTAGTGCTGGGCAGTGGCATCCCCACTATTCCCTCTATCCGTTCCGGGCTTATCTTTCGCTTACCCTCACTCACTAAATGTCCCAAGTATTTTACTTCTTGCTCCACATATTGTAATTTGTTTTTAGATACTCGCAGTCCTTGCTGGCCCAGGAAATTCAATAATTTGTTAGTGGCTTCTACTACTCTTTCTCTTCTTATTCCTGTTATTAAGAGGTCGTCTACATACTGCAACAGGGTAGTCCCCTTGGGGCTGCTAAATTTCTCCAATATTTGTTCTAACATCTGTCCAAATAAATTCGGGGATTCTGTAAACCCCTGGGGGAGCACGGTCCACCGGTATTGCTGTTTCCGTCCTGTCTTAGGGTCTTCCCATTCAAAGGCGAACAAATTCCTACTTTCATCCGCCAAGGGACAAGCCCAAAAGGCATCCTTTAAATCTATCACACTAAACCATTTGTGGTCATGAGGGATCTTACTTAATAACGTGTAGGGGTTTGGCACCACTGGGTGCCTGATCTGTACTATTCGATTCAATGTTCTCAAATCCTGCACCAATCGATAAGTTCCATCAGATTTCCGCACTGGTAGAATTGGGGTATTATAAGGAGACATACATGGCTCCAACAGTCCATCTCTAATCAGTCCCTCAATTACTGGCTGCAGTCCTCGTTTACCTTCTATGGAAATAGGGTATTGTCGTTCACAGACAACGTCCCCTTTCTGTTTTAAATTTATTAGAAGGGAAGGGATCTGTAGTTTTCCACGATTCCCTTCTCTAGCCCATACAATAGGTCTATCTCTCTCTCTACATCCTCTGTCAACATTGCCAGCTGTACAACTAATTCTTTTTCCTGAATTCCAATCTCCAGTCCTAAAAGGATAATTAAGTCTCTCCCCTTTTACCCCCGAAACAGTAATTGATCGTGTTGACATTTCTGCTTTCTTTGGTTTAAAATTCAGCGATGACCGTTCCGCCCCCGTATCTACTAGGAAGACTACCTCTTCCCTACAGGGTCCCACCTTCAAGTTTATCAAGGGTTCCTGGTGGGCTCCTGAGGGCAGGAACCCCTGACACCCCTATTCTTCATCAAAATTCATAAGCGGAATTGCCCTTTCTTCCCTTTGTAGATCAGGACACTCCCGCTTAAAATGCCCTATCTTTCCGCAATAATAGCATCCTGCCTGTGGAGACTTCCATCTCTGTCGCCCAAACCCTCTATCAAATGTTCCCCCTTGTCCTCTCCCTCTCCCCTTTCCTCTCTGTCCGACATGCTGCCACCCGCCACTCCGATTGCTCACTATTGGTTCCATTCTTTTCTTAACTACCTCATCAACTGTAGCTACCATCATTTTTGCCTTCTGTTTTTGTCTCTCATCCTCCCTCTTTACAAACACATTCTGTGCCTCCCTCAACAATTCATCTAATGGTTTTTCACTCCACCCTTCTATCTTCTGTATCTTTCTCTGTATGTCTGGCCATGCTTTTGTCACAAAATGTACTTTCAAAAGATCCTGTGCCACAAGGTCCTCTGGGTTCATTCCAGAATATTTCTGCATTGCGTCCCTTAATCTTTGCAAGAAAGCTGAGGGAGTCTCATCTTTCTCCTGTCTAACTTCAAAGGCTTTAGTCAAATTCTGTGACTTCGGAACTGCCTCTCTTATTCCTTTTAGAATCAGGTCTTTCAAATTCCTCATTTCTTCTCTATGCTCCGGGTTTTGGTTTTCCCACTGGGGGTCTCTGAGGGGAAACTTCACCTCTCCCTGTCCAACATCCCCATCTCCAATCGGGTGTTCCCTGTCCCATATTTTAATGGCAGCTCCTCGTATAAGTCCCCTTTCCTCCCCAGTAAATTGTATATTCAAAATATACATTAACTCAGCCCAGGTATACAGACTGGGCCCCAGAAATTGATCAATTTGTTCAGACAACCCCACCGGATCCTCAACCAGGACCTTCATTTCCTTTTTAAATGTTCTGACCTCCCCACTGGTGAGGGGGGCACTTACAAACCCAATCTCTTTGTCCCCTATGGGTACCTCCCGAAGGGGATAAGTCATTACGTTCTTCCCCTTTTTCTTTTGTTTTCCCCCCTTAGACTTTGATTTAGATTCTCCGGAAGCCTCCTCTACATCTACTGTAGCTTCCCTTTCTTTTGCTGAGGATTGAGGGTCAGGAACAACAACATCCCCGTCCACCGCCCCTTCGTCCTCCTCTGGTGAATCATCTGTTCCCTGTCCCTGTCTGTCTGTCTCTCCTCCTTCCCCATGTTCACCTAACCTGATTTTATGGTACGGGGGGGGGGGGGGGGGGGGGGCAAACAGTTAAGAGGATCCCAGGGACTAGGTGGGGCAGAGGGGGAATCCTTTGTCTTTACTACCATCATTCCCAAACTGCCCGTCCAACAGGACGCATAGTCCGCCTCCTCTTGACTAAAAGGTTGTTTTCCATTCACATACAAACCTAAATACTGACAGACCCAATCCTCGTCCAAACCATACTTTGGCCAGAAGACAGCTGAACGAAGGATTGGTTCTTTGGTCCATACTAAACAACAATATTTAATCATTTTCTTTTTATCTTTTGCCCTTGTACAAGTATTACTTGTCCAATCCCGCAACATCCTCCCCAACGGACTTTCAGGAGGAATGTTACCAGGGACTGTTTCTTCCTTTACTCCATGACAGCTACTCTGCCTACCCCCCATTTCCCAGGGCCCTCGCTAGTCCCTCAGCAAGTAAATACCTCTTTTCCCGGCCACCAAGGCAATACTTAAAAGTCAGGTTTCTTACCTTGGTCTGTGCACAGAGTTGCCTGGCCCCTTTGTCGCCGTATCTTCTATCGAGCTCCTATCACTGTCTGATTCTTGTAGGATTCACACCAGTCACCCAAGGGAGCAGACCAAACCGGGACAGGAGACCGCTCCTCAATGGGGAAACGGGACGTGTCTTCCCAGTGTCCAAGGCCAGCCACTCCCCCGGCGATGGAAGAAAATCCCGGATGGCCCCCAATTGTGAGAAACAAAGCTCACTCACTAAACAATTGCAGTCCGAGACAAAAATCTGAATCAGTAGTGTCCTTTATTTGTACACTTGCAAGTGGGTGCAATGTCTAATGCCAGGCAAGGCAAAGACAAATACAGATCATATTCCACAAACTTTCAAAATTTATACAATTTGAGCTTACGTCACTCATTTCCTTAAGACTGATCCCACAACTTCTGTTTATCCGGCCTTGTCCGTGACAAATGCCTATCTCTGGCCCCCATAAGGTTGTTTGACGTCATCCCACTGCAGGTCATCGCTAGGCATATCCTTTCTTTATCAGCATTTATTCCTCTCCGGAGGCCACTCTGACCTTTATGACCTCTTTAATTAGGGTTTGTTCCTGTGTCTCCGTACAAGTGGGAAAACAGATGTTTTTCCTACTGTTATACAAGTGATTGCATTCTCTTACAACTTCTTATCTATTCGCCCATACATCTATCATTGTTTTGTAATCACGTCTCATGCTGACATACCATTTTTAACGGATTATATATTTCCTCTATATAATCCCCATTCTTGTTAACTCAGCTCTTAGCCGAAACAATTACACACTGATGTGAGTTCATTTACTTTGTATCAGAACTTATAATTGCAGAAATAACATTAATTCACCTATATCCCACAGCCCTGAAACCCTTCAACATAGACTTTTTGAAATCTGTGTCTTTTACGACCTCTCTGAAAACCACACGGACAACAAAACCTTGTTAAAAGAGCAGTAGTGTCACAAATAGTATGTGTGGATTGAATTCACATGCATCTGTTGCCAGCCACACCAGATGCATGGAATTGAAAATGAATTTAATAATGATGACCACAAAATTATCTTGATTGTGATTTTTAAAAAAAATATGATTTACTAATGCTTGTTAGATAAAGGCATTCTGTTGTTCTTATTTTTCCAGTCTAAATGTGATGCTTGACCTGTTATAATTTGATTGACTCTGAAATGGTCTAGCAAGCTATTCACTTCAATGGCCATTAGGAATGGACACAATCACTGGCTTTACCAGCAATGGGCAATGCCCACATCCCATCAAAGAATAAAAATATCAATCAGTGTGAAATGTTAATTTGATGGCAGGACTCCCAGTTTGACATTCAAGCTCCAGATGACACCCAGTCTTAATCTTGCACTCCTCAGTACACTCTTAGATGAAGGGAAGACACCTGGAGGAAAACACTACATTTATTCCAGCACCAAAATGGTCCCAGCTCAATTAATGCAATATTAACAATGATATCAACAGTTAATGGCTAAGGGCTTATTACAGTCATGTTGAGAGAGAACAACGTCTTCTTTACTGTACAGAATCTAAAGTTTTGAGATAAAGCTGTGTGTGGTCTTTTTTAAACACTTGAGTATGTGGACAATCGTAATAATTGCAGCAAGCTTTTTGCAGACTTAAATAAAGAGAATTGTTTATTCATGTGTTCAGCCTAAAACTTAACATGATAGGAGTCAATTGCACAGTCACATGCACAGAAACGCATGCAAGAAAGGTTCAATTGAAGAGAACAGTGCATTTGTTTGGCAAAAGTATCATTTACAATTCACATGGTTGAATCCTTCAAAAAGCACTCACATTTCAGGCCAGAGGAAGAAGGTGTCCTCACTTACGAAGGGTGATTTAGGTAACTTCAGCATTCAGAGTCACATGTAAAATTGGCTTCCAGAGATATCTCAAAGGGATGAATTTTGTGAAGGAAACAATATTAGTTGCTTGTTGTCCCATTAGCAGAATACCAATTTGCAGTACTGGTGGACCTGAAGTGAAACAGGCATAAGACCTTACAATATTACAGTCTCCAATTCTTAAGGCATAGATATTATGGCCCAGTCCATTGCTATTGCATAATTCATCATTTAAAGAATAAAAGACAAATGTGGCAACACTAACTTGTGGCTTTCCACAGTTCCATTTATCAAATATTGTGTTGGTCTTAGCTATAAACTCAGTTTGAAGAAATTAATCCTGAAAGAGGCTTTATCAGTTCGCAGTTAAGGTCCTAGCTGATGTTCTCACTGGACAAGACAGAAACCAAACTATCATATTAGATACTGAAACAATCCATGTTCAAGTGTGGTAAGACCTGGACAATATCCAGGCTTTCAATCTGAAGGATCTGAGAGCATTTTTGCTAATTTTGAAGATGACAGAAAGATAGGAGGAGGGACAGGTAGTGTTGAAGCATGTAAGTGGGGAGTGGGGAGGCATTTAACTGCACCTGCATCCATCACTTCCTCTGGAACTTCATTCTACACACAAACCATTCACTGTGTAAAAAATGTGCCTCATTTTTTAAAAAATCTCTCACCTTAAAAACATATCTGCTGGGTTTTGAAATCCCCCATCCCAGGGAAAAGAAACCTGTCATTTATCTAATCTAAACCCCTCATATTTGATAAACGTCTATAAATGTCACCTCTCAACCTCCTACACTCCAGTGAAAAAAGCCCCAGCCTATTCAGCCTCTCCTTATAACTCAAGCCCACCACTTGTGGCAACACCCAATAAGTCTCTTTTGAACCCTGTCCAGCTTAATAATACCCTTCCTGTGGCAGAGAGACCAGAACTGGACACAGTACTGCAGAAGAGGCCTCACCAACATCTTATACAACCTCAACATAACATCTCAACTCCTGTACTTAAAGGTCTGAGCATTGAAGGCAAGCATGTTAAAGGCCTTCTTAACCATCCTATCTATATGCGATGCAAATTTAAAAGAATTATGTACCCGAACCCTTAGGTCTCTCAGTCCTGCAAAAAGCCAAAGACCCTACTTTTAATTGTATAAGTCCTGCCTTTACTTATTTTATCAAAATGCAATACCTCATATTTATCCAAATTAAACTCCTTCTGCCACTCTTTTGTCCATTGACCCAATTGATCAAGATTTCTTTGTACTCTTACATAACCTTCACTGTCCACTATACCACCAATCTTGGTGTCATCTGCAAACTTACTAATGATGCTTTCTATATTCTCATCTAAATAATTTGTATGAATGACAAACAAAAGTGAACACAGCACCAGTCTATGTGGAACACATTGGTCACAGGCCTCCAATTTGGAAAACAACCCTCTGCCATTAGTCTCTGTCTCCTGCCATTAAGCCAATTTTGTATCCAAATGGCAAGTTCACCCTGAATCCCACATGATCTAACTTTACTAATTAGTCTACCATGCAGAATCTTGTCAAAGAATTGACTAAAGTAAACAATGTATAATTTACTAAAGGCATTGGCAGGCATCACTAATCAATCATGATCTTATTGAATAGTGGAGTAGACTCAAGGGCCAAAAAAAAGACCTACTCCTTTTGTTTAATACCTCATAGGATATGGGCATCACAGGCTAGCCAGCAGTTATTGTCCATCATAGTTTCCCTTCAGAAGGTGATGGTGAACTGCCTTCTTGAACTGCTATAGTCCATATGCTCCAGGTTGACCCACAATATCCCTAGGGAGGGAATACCAGGATTTTGACGCAGCAGCGGTGAATGAGCAACGGTTTATTTCCAAGTCAGGGTTGGTGAGTGTCTTGGAAGTGAACTTGCAGGTGGTAGTGTTCCCATGTGTCTGTTGCCCTTGTCTTTCTAGATGGGAGTGGTCATGAAAGGTGCTGTCACAGGATCTTTGGTGAACTTCTGCATTGCATCTTATAGACAGTGCACACTTGCTATTGAGCATTGTGGTCGAGGGAATGGGCACTTGTCGATATGGTGAAAGTGAGGACTGCAGATGCTGGAGATTAGAGTCAAGTGTGTGGTGCTCGAAAAGCACAGCAGGTCAGGCAGCATCCAAGGAGCAGGAGAAGAATAGACATTTCGGGCATAAACCCTTCATCGGGAATAAGTCTGATGAAGGGCTTATGCCTGAAACATTGATTCTCCTGCTCCTTGGATGCTGCCTGACCTCCTGTGCTTTTCCAGCACCACACACTCGACTTGTGCCAGTCAAGCAAACTGCTTTGTCCTGGATGATACCAAGTCTCTTGAGTGTTGTCGCAGCTGCACCCATCTAGGCAAGTAGACATTATTCCATCACACTTCTGGCCTGTGCCTTGTGGATGGGGGAACATGCTTTGGGGGATCAGCAGAAAGTGAATTGCTCACCTAAGTTTTCCTTGCTTATCACTTGCTCTTTTAGCCACTATGTATTTGTGGCAAGTTCAGTTGAGTTGCTGGTCAATGGTAACCCCAGGATATTGATAGTGAATGTCAAGGAATGGAAATTGGATTCTCTCTTATTGAAGATGGTCATTGCCGAGCATTTGTTTGGAGTGAACATTATTTGGCACTTTGTGGAACCCAAAATGGGCATCTGTAAGCAAGTTATTGCTGAGCAGATGTTGCTTGTTAGCTTTGTTGTCGACACATTCCATCACTTTACTAATGATTGAAAGTAGATTGACAGGGTGATAATTGGCCTGTTTGAATTTGTACTGCTCTTTGGACACAGGGTATACCTGGACACTTCTCCACCTTGTTGGGTAGATGCCAGTGTTGTAACTGTACTGGAAGAGCTTTGCTAGGAGGCTGACAAGTTCGTGAGCACAAGTTTTCAGTAATATTATTGGAATGTTTTCAGGGTCCTTAGCTTTTGCAATATTCAGTGTCTCCAACCATTTCTTAATATCACATGGAGTGAATCAAATTGACTGGATACCACTAGAGGAGGATCTCTAGCTAAAGGTTGTTCAAATGCTTCAGCCTGACCTTTTACACTGATGGCTTAGGTTCTTCCATCATTGAGAATATTTGTGGCGCCTTCTCTTCCAGTGAGTTGTTTCATTATCCAATGCCATTCACAACTGGATGTGGGAGGACTGCAGAGCTTATATCTGATCTGTCGCTTGTCACGTCACTCTGCTTTGCTCTGTGTATCACTTGCTGATTATACTATTTGGCATGCAGTTGTCTTGTTTGGTAGCTTCACCAAGTTGGCATCTCATTTTAATAAATACCTGATGTTGCTCCTGGCATGCCCCCCTGCACTCTCCTTTGAACCAGGATTGATCCTCTGGCTTGATGATAATGGTTGAATAAGGAATATGCTGTGCCATGGGGTTGCAAATTGTGCTGGAGTACAATTGTTCTGCTACTGATGGCCCAGTCTTGAGCTGCTAGATCAGTTACACGTAGATCAGAAGATTGAAGTAATGCAAGTGGACATCTACGTAATAGCATGGTACAATTTGCTTTAAAGTAGAGAAATCAACACTGGTAATAGTGTGTCCTATTTAGCCTAATGATAGTGCTAGATAACAACATACAGGGTATATGAAGGCAAGACTTTGTCTCCAAGAAACCAGGAGACTTCATGGGGTCTGGAGTAAATGTTGAAGACACCCAAGACAACTCCCTCTGACTATATACCACATGCTACCATGTCTGCTAGGTCTGCCCTGTTGATGGGACAGAACATATCTCGGGATGGTGATGGTGATGTCTGGGGCATTGTCTGTAAGTTATGAATCTGTGCTTGTGACTTTGTCAGGCAGTTGATTAACTAGTCTGTGAGACAACGCTCCAACATTTGACACTAGCCTCCAAATGACTTTACAGGAAGTTTATGCAGGGTCGATAGAACTCTTTCTGCTATTGTCATTTCCAGTGCCTACGTCAATGCCAGGTTGTCCATCTGGTTTTATTTCTTAGTTGAGACTTCATATCAATCAATTCAACTGAGTGTCTTGCCGGGTCATTTCAGAGGGCAAATGAGAATCAACCACATTGCTGTGGTTCAGGAGTCACATGTAGGCCAGATCAGGTGGGGATGGCAGATTTCCTTTCCTGAAGGACATTAATGAGTTAGATGTGTTTTTCTGATAATTGACGATGGTTACGTGGTCATCGGTTGACTCTCAATTCTAAATTATTTTTAAAATCGAATTAAAATAAATTATTGGTCATGGTGAATTCAAGCAAGAACCCCAGAATATCAGTTGTATTTCTATATTAATGGTCGAGTGGTAACATCAATGGGTGATCACCTCCCCTCCTGTTCCTAGGTTCTTAAGTTCTCATGATTGTTTTGATTTAAGTAATGCACAGAGTTCCAGGGTAACACCAAGCAATTTACAGTAAGTCAAAATGGTCAGAGGGCCGGTGCAGACACGATGAGCTTAATGACCTCCGTCTGCATTGTAACAATTCTGTGATTCTGTGCTACCACCTCTGGCAGGCATATTCAGTCCTAAGCAGGAGTGGTGATGGACATGTCTGAGACCTTGGCGATAAGGTATGTTCAGTGGGAACAATTGTCAGAGTTTTGCTTCACTCATCTGTGTGAGAACTCTCCCAGTTTTGGTACAAGTTGCCATATGGCAGTGTGGAGGATTTTGCAGGGTTGGCTGGGAAGGACGTGGCATTTTCTAGTGCCTGGGCAGAGATCATGTTGTCCACCTGTTTTTTTTACTTTGTTAAGTGGCTTGTTGGGCCATTTCTGAGGGAATTAACATTACAACCACGTTACTATTTCTGTTAAATTATCCTGATATTAACTAAGAGGAAGCAATGGGAAGAACAAAGACAGTGAAGAATGGCTAGGATTTTCTAAATCCAGTTGTTTCTGGATTTACAAGACAGGAAACAGTGTTACACTTCGATCAGAAGAATGAAGTAATGCGAATGGACATCGAGGTAATAGTCAGCATTATATAATTTGCTCTAAAGTAGAAAAATCAACACTGGCAATAGACAACTGAGAGGGAATTATTGAGTCTCTAAAGCTAAATAGATGAATACCCTTTTCCCATTAATGTTAACTTGTCCTATACACTGGTAGTTTCATTAATTCTACTGCCAGACAGAAACAGACAAGAAAAAAAAACAGGTCCTCATTGCTTTCAACAATTTATCTTTTAAAATAGATAACCCCAAGAAGATTTCCCTGTTTAAGCCCAAAAAAACTTTAAAGAAAAAAAATTGATGGCCATGAGTTGCTGTTTACTAAAAAATACCATTTATGACGACTACTGAATTTTATTTTAGTTCTTTTATTTTCATTTCAGTTCTCAAAAGATAAAATTCTAATGAAGTTTTAAGTGTTGATGGCATCAGCAAACAAACTGATATGAGAAAATGAATGAGCCAGACCTTGTGGTTTTACAGGCCACATGGAGACATCGATCATGAAGAATATTTGACCATTTTGGAATCACGTTGCTGAAAAATCCATGCATGCGTTCTGATTACTGGAAACAAATAATTGAAATGAATGATCTGGCAATGCAAAAGTTAGGAAGCTAGAGCAACCCTGCCAGAGCCATTTTCAGAAACATCAACCATAAATGCATGGCCATCAGGCAGGAAACTGCCTACTATCAAGATGGTTGTCATTTTTTCATTAATTCACAGATGAGAATGTCACGGGCTAGTCTAGTATTTATTGACGATCCCGAATAGCCCTGAGAGCAGTTAAGAGTGAGTTTAAGGGTGAGTTTTCCCGCATTAAAAGGAACTTACCTCAGGAGTTGGGCCTCCATTTTGCCAGAGTGGCGAGGAGAGAAGGAGAGGTGAAGTGAGGGCTGCCGGGAAGGTGAGTTTGCCCGCATTAAAAGGGACTTACCTCGGAAGTCGGGCCTCTATTTGCCAAGAGGTGTGAGGGAGGAGTGAAGGACTTCTGGGAAGTCATATATTTGTATGGGTGTGTTACCCGAAACGCTACTCAGGTAGTGTCTCCCACCCATCCTCCTCCTCTAAACAAATAAAAGGATGTGTGCCAGATTGGTAAGGTCACGAGTTCTTTTTTATTCCTTATTTTTCAACAGTCTCTTTGGGAATTTAGAATAGTGGGAATGGAGGTTAGGACAGTTGAATGTTCCTCTTGCAGAATGTGGGAGGTAAGGGTTACCACTAGTGTCCCTGCTGACTACATCTGCGGGAAGTGCACCCAACTCCAGCTTCGCATAAACCGCATTAGGGAACTGGAGCTGGAGCTGGATGAACTTCAGATCATTCAGGAGGCAGAGGGGGTTATTGAGAGGAGTTACAAGGAGGTAGTCACTCCTAAGGTACAAGAAAAAGGCAAATGGGTTATAGTCAGCAGATGGAAAGGGAACCGGCAGGCAGTGCAGGGATCCCCTGTGGCCATTCCTCTCAACAATAAGTATACCGTTTTGGATACTGTTGGGGGGGAACGACTTACCAGGGGAAAGCAGTGGGGCACAGGGCTCTGGCACAGAGTCTGTCCCTGCTGCTCAGAAAGGAAAGGGGAAGAGGAGCAGAGCAGTAATCATTGAGACTCCATAGTTAGGGGGGCAGATAGGAGGTTCTATAGGGCCGAGAGAGACTCACGGTTGGTGTGTTGCCTCCCAGGTGTCAGGGTTTGTGATGTCTCTGTTCGTATTTTTGGGATCCTTAATGGGGAGGGGGAGCAACCCCAAAACGTGGTCCACATAGGCACCAACGACATAGGTAGGAAGGCAGATGGGGATTTGAGGCAGAAATTCAGGGAGCTAGAATGGGAGCTTAGAGCTAGGATGAACAGAGTTGTTGTCTCTGGTTTGTTGCCCGTGCCCGTGCTAGTGAGGCAAGGAATAAGGAGAGAGAGGAGTTGAACATGTGGCTACAGGCATGGTGCAGGAGGGAGGGTCTTGGATTCTTGGATAGTTAGGGCTCTTTCTGGGGTAGGTGAGACCCCTACAAGCAGATTGGTCTTCATCTGAACCAGAGGGGTACCAATATCCTGGGGGGAAATTCGCTAAGGCTATTGGGGTGGGTTTAAACTAATCCAGCAGGGGGAAGGGAATCAAAATTGTAGTTAGAGTATAGAAAAGGTTGAGATGGGGAGGTCCAAAATCAAGTTTCAGGGACGCAAGATGGCACCGGCAAGCAAGAGGTTGGTTTGAAGTGTGTCTACTTCAACACCAGGAGCATCCAGAATAAGGTGGGTGAACTTGCAGCATGGGTTGGTACCTGGGACTTCGATGTTGTGGCCATTTCGGAGACATGTTTAGAGCAGGGACAGGAATGGCTATTGCAGATTCCAGGATTTAGATGTTTCAGGAAGAACAGAGAAGATGGTAAAAGAGGGGAGGTGTGGCATTGTTGGTCAAGGACAGTATTGCAATTGCAGAAAGGATGTTTGGGGACTTGTCAACTGAGGTAGTATGGGCTGAAGTTAGAAACAGGAAAGGGGAGGTCACCCTGTTGGGAGTTTTCTAAAGGCCTCCGAATAGTTCCAGAGATGTAGAGGAAAGGATAGCAAAGATGATTCTCGATAGGAGTGAAAGAGACAGGGTAGTTGTCATGGGGGACTTCAACTTTCCAAATATTGACTGGGAACACTATAGTACGAGTACTATAGACGGGTCAGTTTTTGTCCAGTGTGTGCAGGAGGACTTCCTGACACAGTATGTAGACAGGCCAACAAGGGATGAAGCCACATTAGATTTGGTACTGGGTAATGAACCCGGCCAGGTGTTAGACTTGGAAGTAGGTGAGCACTTTGGTGATAGCGATCACAATTCTGTTATGTTTACTTTCGTGATAGAAAGGGATAGGTATATACCACTGGGCAAGAGTTACAACTGGGAAAAGGCAATTACGATGTGATTAGGCAAGATTTAAAAGCAAAGGATGGGGAAGGAAACTGCAGGGGATAGGCACATTAGAAATGTGGAGCATATCCAAGGAAAAGCTACTGTGTGTCCTAGATAAGTATGTACCTGTCAGGCAGGGAGGAAACTGTAGAGCGCTGGAGCCGTGGTTTACGAAGGAAGTGGAATCTCTGGTCAAGAGGAAGAAGAAGGCTTATGTTAGGATGAGATGTGAAGGCTCAGTTAGGGTGCTTCAGGGTTACAAGGTAGCCAGGAAAGACCTAAAGAGAGAGAGCTCAGAAGAGCCAGGAGGAGACATGAGAAGTTGTTGGTGGATAGGATCAGCATAAACCCTAAGGCTTTCTGTAGGTATTTAAGGAATAAAAGAATGACAAGAGTAAGATTAGGGTCAATCAAGGATAGTAGTGGGAAGTTGTGTGTGGAGTCAGAGGAGATAGAGGAAGCACAAATGAATATTTTTCAACAGTATTCATTCTAGAAAATGACAATGTTGTCGAGGACATTACTGAGATACAGGCTACTAGACTAGGTGTGATTGAGGTTCACAAGGAAGAGGTATTAGAAATCCTGCAGAGTGTGAAAATAGATAAGTCCCCTGGGCTGGATGGGATTTATCCTAGGATCCTCTGGGAAGACAGGGAAGATTGCTGAGCCTTTGGCATTGATCTTCAAATCATCATTGTCTACAGGAATAGTGTCAGAAGACTGGAGGATAGCAAATGTGGTTCCCCTGTTCAAGAAGGGGAGTAGAGACAATCTTGGTAATTATAGACCAGTGAGCCTTACTTCAGTTGTTGGTAAAGTGTTGGAAAAGGTTATAACAGATAGGATTTATAATCATCTGGAAAAGAATAATTTGATTAGCGATAGTCAGCATGGTTTTGTGAAGGATAGGTCGTGCCTCACAAACCTTATTGAGTTCTTTGAGAAGGTGACCAAACAGGTAAATGAGAGTAAACCAGTTGATGTGGTGTATATGGATTTCAGCAAGGTGTTCGATAAGGTTCCCCACAGTAGGCTATTGTACAAAATGCGGAGGAATGGGATTGTGAGAGATATAGCAGTTTGGATCAGTAATTGGCTTGCTGAAAGAATACAGAGGGTGGTGGTTGATGGGAAATGTTCATCCTCGAGTCCAGTTACTAGTGGTGTACCACAAGGGTCGGTGTTGAGTCCACTGCTGTTCATCATTTTTATAAACGACCTGGATGAGGGCGTAGAAGGGTGGGTTAGTAAATTTGCACACTAAGGTCGGTGGAGTTGTGGATAGTGACGAAGGATGTTGTAGGTTACAGAGAGACATAGTTAAGCTGCAGAGATGGGCTGAGAGGTGGCCAGTGGTGTTTAATGCGGACAAGTGTGAGGTGATTCACTTTGGCCGGAGTAACCGGAATGCAAAGTACTGGGCTAATGGTAAGATTCTTGGTAATGTAGATGAGCAGAGAGATCTCGGTATCCAGGTACACAGATCCTTGAAAGTTGCCACCCAGGTTGACAGGGTTGTTAAGAAGGCATACAGTGTTTTAACTTTTATTAATAAAGGGATCGAGTTCCGGAACCATGACATTATGCTACAGCTGTACAAAACTCTCGTGCGGCTGCACTTGGAGTATTGTGTACAGTTCTAGTCACCACATTATAAGAAGGATGTGGAAGCTTTGGAAAGGGTGCAGAGGAGATTTACTAGGATGTTGCCTGGTATGGAGGGAAGGTCTTACGAGGAAAGGCTGAGGGACTTGAGGCTGTTTTCGTTAGAGAGAAGAAGGTTGAGAGGTGACTTAATAGAGACATATAAGATAATCAGAGGGTTAGATAGGGTGGACAGGGAGAGCCTTTTTCCAAGTATGGTGACGGCGAGCATGAGGGGGCATAACTTTAAATTGAGGGGTGATAGATATAGGACAGATGTCAGAGGTAATTTCTTTACTCAGAGAGTAGTAAGGGCCTGTACTGCGCTGTAATGTTCTATTTTCTATAACAGTCAACCACATTGCTGTAGAATGGAGTCACATCGAGGCCAGACAAAGTATGGATGACAGTTTCCTTCCCTTAAAGACATTAGTGAACCAGATGGGTTTTCCTGACAATTAACGGTCATCACTAGACTCTTGATTCCAGATTTTCATAGAATTCAAATTCCACCATCTGCTGTGGCGGGATTTGAATCCGGTTCCCCAACATACTACCTGGATCTCTGGATTAACAGCCAAGTGATAATACCAATGGTCACCTCCCCTGTTACTAGAATATTGAACTGTCTTGACAGAGTGGACCATAGGGAAGATGTTTCCATTGACAGGAGAGACGACACGTGAGGGCACACCTTAGAGTAAAAGGAAAACTCTTCAGAATGGAGATAAGGAGAAACTTATTTAGCCAGAGATTGGTGAATCTGTGGAATTCATTGCCACAGAAGGCTATGGAGTTCAAGCCATTGAGTATATTTAAAACAGAGTTCGAGAATGTCTTGATTTCTAAGGGAATCAAATGTTACAGGGAGAAAGCCGGAAAATGGGGTTGGAAAACCTTTCAGCCATGATTGAATTACAGAGCAGACTCAATGAGCAAAATGGCTTAATTTCTGCTCTTATGTCTTATGAAACTTCTCCACATGACATAGGCCTACACTACTGCAACCAGTGTAATATAAGCAGGATGATGCCATTAAGTGAGTAGCACATGGTCACTTAATTGCTTCATCTAATGGGCTTGATATTCTACTTACCTGGCACCATATCTGCTACCCATCTGAGGTCATACCCTAGCACACTACACCCTCCCCAGAAAGCACTCTACTGAGATAGCAACCTATTAAAATGGCACTCTTCCCTCTACTCACCTGGCATTTTACCTCAGACACTCTATCCCCTTCCCAGCTGGCATCCTTTCCTGTTGACATCTTACTTACCTAACATACTGGCACCCTAATCGCCTAGACCTGATCCTCCACTCACCTGACACTCTACCCTCCCAACACATTTCTCTTGAACTTACCTATAGCATATGCCCTTTTACCTCTCCCTGAATGTTTGGAGGTCTCCCGTATACTTCAAAAATATGTGATAACCTCCCTTTTTGGTTTTAAAGTTCTTTCTACAGTATGGCCCAAATTGAGGAATCTTATAAGATGTCGTTCCTCCCTATTTTGTCATTATTCACCAAACAGTAAAAATTGGTGGAGGATGATCTCAGAAAAGGGAGTGCCGAATTTCTAAGCCAAGTTGCTATTAAAAAGGAAGAGGCATTGTGCGTCTTAAAACGTATTAAGGTAGATAAGTCCCCAGGTCCTGAAGGGATCTATTCCAGAGTGTTGAGGGAGGCAAGAGAATAAATTGCTGGAATGCTGGAACATTGACAGACATACTTGTGTTCTCTTTGGCCACAGATAAGGTCTCAGAGGATTGGAGAATAGCCAATGTTGTCCTTTCTTTAACCAGCATGGACAATAGATTAGCTACCTGATGAAGGAGCAGTGCTCTGAAAGCTTGTACTTCCAAATAAACCTGTTGGACTACAACCTGCTGTGTGATTTTTAACACCCCAATCCAACACCAGCCCCTCCATATCTTAGTCATTGGAGACAGAATATATTGGTGGAAGGATGCTTTTCAGAATGGACATTTGTGACTAGTGGAGGGATCAGTGCTGGGACCTCTGTGTTCATGGTCTATATAATTGATTTGGAGGAAAGCATGGCTAGTCTAATCAGTAACTTTGCTGATGATACAAACATTGTTGGAGTTGTGGATAGTGAGGAGGATTGTCAGAGGGTACAGCAGGATATAGAGCAGTTGGAGGCATGGGCAGAAAAATGACAGATGGAGTTTAATCTGGACAAATGTGAGGTGATGTATTTTGGAAGGCTAAGTATAGGTGGAAATTATACAGTGAATGGCTGAACCCTTAAGAATATTGATTTGTAGTTGTATCTGGGTTTGCATATCCATAGATCACTGAAGGCAGCAGCACAGGTGAATAAAGTAGTAAAAAAGGCCTATGGCATGCATGCCTTTATTGGAAGGGGCATTGAGTATAAAGATGGATAAGTTATGCTACAGCTTTAAAGAACTTTAATCAGACTGCACTTGGAGTATTGTGTACATTTTTGGTCACCAGACTACCAGAGAGATGTGGATACTTTAGAGAGAGCACAAAAAAGATTTACTAGGATATTGCCTAGTATGGCAGATTTTAGCTATGAAGAAAGGTTGTATAGACTGGGTTTGTTTTCACTGGAATGCAGGAGGTTGAAGGGCGACCTGATAGAAGTTTATAAGACAGTAATGACATGGATAGCATGGAAAGTATGAGGCTTTTTCCCAAGGTGGAGGAATCAATTATTTGGGGACACAAAGTTCAATGTAGTGGGTGAGAGGAGGCGAGGAGGTGAGGCATATTTAAACGACATGTAAAAGGCATGTTTTTCACACAAAGGGTGGTGAGTATCTGGAACATGTGGCAGAAGCAGACACAATAGCAGCATTCAAGAAACTCTTGGATAAATTCATGAAAAAGAAGAAAATAGAGGAATATGGATCCTGTTAGTGAAGACAGTTTCAGTACAGAAGGGAAAAATGTGATGGTGCAGGCTTGAAGGGGCAAAGGGCCTGTTTTTGTGTTGTATTATTCTTTTACTTGCAGTCATTGACTTCTTGATCGATATTGTGACACCATCTTCTCCTTGACACCACTCTCTATCTCAACTGAAAATTCTATCACCTGGAATAATGAGCTGCCAATTCTATCCCTCCCTCAAACATGCCCTGGTGATAGCAGTGATAACATATTCCCTTGTGTTAATCACCATACCCAATTTATTTGCCTTACTCACAAATCTCCTTGCATTAAACAAATGATTTCCAGTCTTGCCATGCTCCTTCTGGCTTAACTCTGCTCTGCTTTCCAAGTTGACTCGGTTTCTCTTCCATATTTATCTGTGTATCAGTCCCTACTGTGCCAAATCAGTTTAAACCCCATCAACACCACTAACAAGCAACATGCTTATGAGAGGGTTCCATTTCTGATCAGGTGCATCCCCTTAAGACTTATGACTTGGGCCTCTGTTCCCTTGCCAAACAGGTCATATGGGCTTTTCTCCAGGAAGACTTCATTTGAGGTATATACCCCTCTACATGACTCCATTTTATCTGGAATTATAGAGACAGTATGCAACATTTCCATCTTATGCATTCATAGTAAGATTTATTGAAATTATAAAATCATAAAAAATGTTTCAGAAAGAATCTGTATAGGTGATTTGGAGAAGATTTGTAGCTCAGGTTGAGGTTCTGGATGTACGTTTGCTCGCTGACCAACAAACCCATATAAGCAGAAAAAATGTGCCCAAAAACCCTCGCCAATCTCCCCAACATCAAAGACATCTTGGAAATGACTGCAGGACTACTCAGCCCACAAACTCACCAACACACTAAAACAGCAGCTAATAAACTTAAAAGACCCTATAAAGCCAACAAGCAAAATGAATGTAATTTACAAAATAACTTGGAACAAACACTACATTGGACAAACAGGCAGAAAACTAGCCACCAGGATACATGAACATCAACTAGCCACAAAAAGACATGACCCACTCTCACTAGCATCCTTACGTACAGATGGGAAAGAACACCACTTTGACTGGGACAGCACACCCATCCGAAGACAAGCCAAACAGAGACATGTACGAGATTTCCTAGAAGCATGACATTCTATCAACAAACACATCAATTTGGATCCCATCTATCACCCCCTGAGAAAAAAGAACAGGGAATGATGTCACCAACACAGAAAATGACACCACCTCCAGAAATGACATCACCAACACAGAAAATGACACCACCACCGGAAATGACATCACCAATCCAAGGAAACCTAAACACATAAATAGAAGGCAGGCCAAAATGTCAGTGCTTCAGCAGAGGCTCACTGATGATGCTATCCAGTATGGTGACGAAACATCCAAAACCTTCTAGCTCAGCAAGCAATCTTAGATCCAGAATCTGTATAAGTTGCCCGGCAGCACTTTGGGCACAGAACAGCCATACTGCACAATTTATTTCTTAACTGATATGACTGGAAAGATATAGTAGTAGAGGAATGAGTTTTGATGGGACCAATACCTTTATCTCATTAGTAGAAATAGAATAGATAAATGATTCTATATTATTCACAATTAAACCTCCATTACCAGTAACTTGGTAATCTCTTCTGCATTTTACCATTTCCTGTAGCTCAGGGCAGAAAAGTCAAAACTGTGTATAATAAAGTCCAATTTTTTGGATTGCAGAGAATTTTCCATGTGTTTAGCATAAAAGTCAACACCCCTTTGCAACAATGACATTTTGAAGTTGTGCAGTAATCAGCTAGAACTTTTCATCTCATAAATGGGTGTTTTACTTACTAGTACCTTACACACATGTGCAAGGAACTAAGTAGATGATTTGGGGTCGATTATGAAGATGCATGGAACTTTAAGACATGCCCACAGATTGCAGACTTCTTGTGGTGACCATCCACACTAATGCCAGGACTTCATTTTCATAAATCAATTCTCCTTTTTGGAGAATTTTTTTGACTCTTCAAACATCATCATAAATGCCAACATCTATGGTAGTTTAAAAAAGCACAAGTAGATGTTAACTTGCAGTTCTCATTGTGAAACTGGTTACAGAAATTGTTGATTTTAGTTTCCATTCATTTCAATAGAACTGAAGATTATGCTGTCTCTGTAATTGAGATGCTGAACCACAATGCCAGCTCTGTGTCCAGTGCTAAATTGAAAAGGTACCTTGCCACTTCTTAAAAAGAAAAATTTAGATATGTCAAGTGTGAAAGTAACATCAGCCACAGTAACCTGTTCGCACTATTCATCATGGTGTCAATATTCGCTAAAGGCACATTTTGCACTTGTAGCATAGATTTACTCCCATCTTTGTTTTAATGGCTTGTAATGAGCTAAGTTTGAACAGTCTCAATCCAATTGCAAGATATACGCACATGAAAATACTTCAAAGAGCACTAATTTTTAAAATCTAGTTCTGAAATCCATAAGCGCAAGCAATTTGGGAAATATAAAAAGTCTCATAGATGCAATTGGAATTTTTTTGAATCAGTACTGTTATAATGTCAATACAATGTCATTGGATTATTGCATCTTATCTATAGAATATAACTCAATAACTGAATACAAGGAAGAAAACAGTGCTGCAATTTTCATGAGCACAAAGTAAACATGCCACAATAAATACACTTTCAAATGTCAGCTTGGTTGGCTGACTTGAATGTAAGTATTATTTCAGTCTTGCTGCTTCTGATTCTCATGTGAGTTACTACTGGATGAAGATCCATTTATTTAGTTTTGATACAAAGGAAGTCATTACATTGATCCTGGCAGGCAAGCAGTCCCAAATGATAAGCTTGTTGTGAAGAGTTGTCTACTTGGCTTTCAGAATCAGAGGATAGTTATGATTCAGAAGCATAACGAGAAGGATAAATAAAGAGGGCAATCACAATATTCATTTAAAAAGTCATCATAGGTGGTCATTGACTATGATGGATGAAATGATAGAATGATCGTCGGCTACCAACTGATTTACTTTCAGATTTTCAGTATCTGGAGGTTTTTAATTTTAGCTTTTTTTTGGTTTGTGATGACTGAAGCGTAAATATTGATTTCATATGGTATGGTTTTTCAATTGAGATTCATATCAACTCATTAGATTGCTGTATGTGTGCATGAATGCAAATTAATGCATATTTGTGTTTGTATCTAAGTTATCAGCTTAACATATTCTCACAAAAATGTGGGAATTTGTCACTTTGATGTTAATGTATTCTCATGCAGTTTTATGACTTTGTGCATCCCTTGCATTTTGTAGTTTCTCCAGCCATGAAAAATGGTGAGTCTTACTTTTGCAATGTTGCTTTGCAATGCAAAGCTTTTCTTTTAAATCATTTCTGATTGCTACAAACAAAATTGTAGAAATGGACATAGCACTCAGTGCCTCCTGAACTGTCATTTTTAGGTTGAAATAGGTTACTTCTTTAACTGCCATTATCCATTATACCATATTTACAGGTGGCAGCTTACAATTATCTAAGGCAACAGTCAATGTGCAACCCGCTGTGAGGAGCCACTTAGAAAAGAGTTTATTTTCCTCATGGATCATTTCATTATTCCGGATTATTTTGCCAAGAGGTGAGAATGGATAAAAAGCAGACAGTGTTAAACGATAGGTTTAATCTCAGAAATTGTAAATGATGAGAGCAATAAATTCAACACAATTGGAGACAAATGTAGGACTCATGGATAAAAATCACACAACACCAGGTTTATCTAAGTTTATCATTTCAGCTGCATGACACTGTAATCTTTTACTATAAATTCTATGTCTTATGGTCCTGCTTCACAACTACCTGATGAAGGAGCGGCGCTCCAAAAGCTAGTGCTTCCAAATAAATCTATTGGACTATAACCTGGTGTTGAAAATGTGTTGCTGGAAAAGCGCAGCAGGTCAGGCAGCATCGACGTTTCGGGAATGAGGAAAGTGTGCCCAGCAGGCTAAGATAAAAGGTAGGGAGGAGGGACTTGGGGGAGGGGCGTTGGAAATGCAATAGGTGGAAGGAAGTCAAGGTGAGGGTGATAGGCCAGAGTGGGGTGAGGGCAGAGAGGTCAGGAAGAAGATTGCAGGTTAGGAAGGCGGTGCTGAGTTCGAGGGATTTGACTGAGACAAGGTGGGGGGAGGGGAAATGAGGAAACTGGAGAAATCTGAGTTCATCCCTTGTGGTTGGAGAGTTCCTAGGCGGAAGATGAGGCGCTCTTCCTCCAACCGTCGTGTTGCTATGGTTTGGCGATGGAGGAGTCCAAGAACCTGCATGTCCTTGGTGGAGTGGGAGGGGGAGTTAAAGTGTTGAGCCACGGGGTGGTTGGGTTGGTTGGTCCGGGTGTCCCAGAGGTGTTCTCTGAACTGTTCCGCAAGTAGGCGGCCTGTCTCCCCAATATAGAGGAGGCCACATCGGGTGCAGCGGATGCAATAGATGATGTGTGTGGAGGTGCAGGTGAATTTGTGGCGGATATGGAAGTATCCCTTGGGGCCTTGGAGGGAAGTAAGGGGTGAGGTGTGGGCGCAAGTTTTGCATTTCTTGCGGTTGCAGGGGAAGGTGCCAGGAGTGGAGGTTGGGTTGGTGGGGGGTGTGGACCTGATGAGGAAGTCACGGAGGGAGTGGTCTTTTCGAAACGCTGATAGGGGAGGGGAGGGAAATATATCCCTGGTGGTGGGGTCCGTTTGGAGGTGGCGGAAATGACGGCGGATGATCCGCTGTACATGGAGGTTGGTGGGGTGGTAGGTGAGGACCAGTGGGGTTCTGTCCTGGTGGCGGTTGGAGGGGCGGTGCTCAAGGCGGAGGAGCGGGAAGTGGAAGAGATGCGGTGGAGGGCATCGTCGACCACGTCTGGGGGGAAATTGGGGTCCTTGAAGAAGGAGGCCATCTGGGTTGTACGGATTTGGAACTGGTCCTCCTGGGAGCAGATGCAGCGGAGACGAAGGAAATGGGAATATTGGATGGCGTTTTTACATGGGGCAGGGTGGGAGGAGGTGTAGTCCAGGTAGCTGTGGGAGTCGGTCGGTTAATAGTAAATGTCCGTGTTGATTCGGTTGCCCGAGATAGAAATGGAAAGGTCTAGGAAGGGGAGGGAGGAGTCTGAGATGGTCCAGGTGAATTTGAGGTTGGGGTGGAAGGTGTTGATAAAGTGGATGAACTGTTCAACCTCCTCGTGAGAGCACGAGGCAGCGCCGATACAGTCATCGATGTTGCGGAGGAAAAGGTGGGGGGTGGTGCCAGTGTAGCTGCGGAAGATGGACTGTTCCACATATCCTACGAAGAGGCAGGCATAGCTGGGGCCCATGCGGGTGCCCATGGCTACTCCTTTGGTTTGGAGGAAGTGGGAGGATTGGAAAGAGAAGTTATTCAGGGTGAGGACCAGTTCAGTCAGTCGAAGGAGGGTGTCAGTGGAAGGGTACTGGTTGGTACGGCGGGAAAGGAAGAAGCGGAGGGCTTTGAGTCCTTCGTGATGGGGGATGGAGGTGTACAGGGACTAGATGTCCATGGTGAAGATAAGGCGTTGGGGACCGGGGAAGCGAAAATCATGGAGGAGGTGGAGGGCGTGGGTGGTGTCCCGAACGTAGGTGGGGAGTTCTTGGACTAAGGGGGACAGGACCGTGTCGACCGTTAGCCTCCCCTCCCCTATCAGTGTTCCGAAAAAAACACTCCCTCTGTGACTCCCTCGTCAGGTCCACACCCCCCACTAACCCAACCTCGACTCCCGGCACCTTCCCCTGCAACCGCAAGAAATGCAAAACTTGAGCCCACACCTCACACCTTACTTCCCTCCAAGGCCCCAAGGGATACTTCCATATCCGCCACAAATTCACCTGCACCTCCACACACATCATCTATTGCATCCGCTGCACCCGATGTGGCCTCCTCTATATTGGGGAGACAGGCCGCCTACTTGCGGAACAGTTCAGAGAACACCTCTGGGACACCCGGACCAACCAACCCAACCACCCCGTGGCTCAACACTTTAACTCCCCCTCCCACTCCACCAAGGACACGCAGGTTCTTGGACTCCTCCATCGCCAAACCATAGCAACACGACGGTTGGAGGAAGACCGTCTCATCTTCCGCCTAGGAACCCTCCAACCACAAGGGATGAACTCAGATTTCTCCAGTTTCCTCATTTCCCCTCCCCCCACCTTGTCTCAGTCAAATCCCTCGAACTCAGCACCGCCTTCCTAACCTGCAATCTTCTTCCTGACCTCTCTGCCCCCACCCCACTCCGGTCTATCACCCTCACCTTGACCTCCTTCCACCTAATGCATTTCCAACGCCCCTCCCCCAAGTCCCTCCTCCCTACCTTTTATCTTAGCCTGCTGAACACACTTTCCTCATTCCTGAAGAATAGCTTATGCCCAATACGTTGATTCTCCTGTTCCTTGGATGCTGCCTGACCTGCTGCGCTATTCCAACAACACATTTTCAGCTCTGATCTCCAGCATCTGCAGTCCTCACTTTCTCCTATAACCTGGGGTTGTGTGATTTTTAATTTTATCCACCCCAGTCCAACACCAGCTCCTCCAAATCAGGACTCCTAGAATCATTCAATATAGAAGAGGCCTTTCAGCCCATCAAGTTGGTACTGCCAAAAAGTAAACTACTATTTACACTAATCCCACTTTCCCATATTAGTCTCATAGTTTTGAATGTTATGACAGTTCCACTGCTTTTGCAAGTACTTTTCAAAGTTTGCAATGTTTCCTAACTCAACTATCTTTCCTGACAATGTATTCCACACTCTCACCACCGCGTTGGTGAAAAGGTCTTTCCTCAAAACATCTCTAAACCTCTTGCTTTTCACTTTAAAATATGCCCCCTTGTTATTAACCCTTTGACTGAGAGAAACAGTTGCTTTTCATTCACTCTGTCCATGCCCCTCATATTCTTGTACATATCTATCAGAACTCCCTTCAAACAAACTGAAATTATCTAGGTGAAATCCATATAAGCTGGATCAACTGCCCTAACCTTATCCAAACACTTGGTCGTCTCTCTGAAAAATTCCATTCAATTTATTAGGTATGACCTCTCTCGACAAAGCCATGGACTTTATCAGAGAGAATTGAAATCAATTAGTTCATTTAATCATGCCAAACAAAAAGTTAAAAACTGGCAAAAATAGCATGATGAATAAAACATGACTGAAATAATGTAACAGAGTTATGTAATTGTGATTTTAACCCTGTGGGCGTGTCAGATGTGTAGAAGGATGGCATCAATACAAAATTTAGTCATTGATGTAAGTTTCAATTTAAATGCAGCTGTTTGGAGCAAGTCAGAAGAGGGTACAGCATCGTTCTCATCAAGGAGTAAAAAGATTTTGGAATTGGAAAGGATGGATAGTTAATAGCAAAGAGTTGGATTATACCTTTCAAGCATCTCTGCTCTTCCTGGTCCCACAATTGAACATTTTGCATTTCTTTTGTTGGATGTTTCTGCCTTGCGACCAGCTATAGAAATTTATGATGGCATATCCATTTTGATTCCAATGCAAATATTACGTCAAGTATATCTTGATGCACAAGATTCAGATTTCAGTACACCAATGTACCCCACCTTTCGGAAAGCATCTCATGCAACTGAAATTTGACTAAACAGAACTGGTGCAAAGAGGGTTTAACTTGTTCAGTAAACGATTTAATTTAAAAGGCCACCTCGTGATTTCTACTTTCAAATTTAAGACAGACCCCCAATGTACGAAATCGAGGAATGGGAAGTATATAGATGTGCGATTGAGAAATATGCAATTACCACTTTAAGGGTTTGTCAATCAATGTCACCAATGTTCATTTGCAATTTCATTATTCAAGGCAGCAAGAAGAATCATTCAAGCTGATGCGTGCAAAAAATACAATTAGAATCCAAAGATGGTATTTTGTGTGAGTAAATTGCATTAAACCACCACAGGAATGGTAGTGAATCTATTGTGATTTAATTATGAACAGATAGCTTGAAGCAACAGCAATATTGAACATTTTAATTTTTGCTGGCATGTATAACTAAGCAATTATCCTAATATGGCAACAAGATGAAATGTATAAATTGTTAGCCAATGCTTTTACAATTATAATAAATGTGAAGTCACAAAGGAATATTGTATTCAGAGCAAATATTCTTAATTTTTCAGTAAATGTAGAGAAACTTTAATGAAACATTTCTTACAACTGCTCAGCATTCAGAGTACTGCACCAGCTAAGGGGCATATTGGGTAGAGGTCAGTTAATTGTAATGGTTTAAGTCAGGTAGGAGGCCTTAGATTCACAAGACATGGGGCCAATAATGGTTAAGCCATGCCCATTGACTGCAACCCAACTGAATACTGCTTTCTTCTGTCAATGATTTTAGTATCCAACCAAACTGAGAGGGTACTTGCAGTGTAATGATATAGTCCCTGTCTCTAGGTTAGGAGGCCTGGGTTCTCTGTACAGATTGATTAGAAAATATCTCCAACCATCCTGAACCAACACTGCTAACATCACCAAGTCATCAACAGCATGCAATGTTTACCTCAGCCAGAACAGGAATCAAGCTCATGCTGTTGGTGTTGTTTTGAATTACATGCTGAGTATTTAGCTAACTGAGCTAAGTCAATCCCCATTTGAGACTGACTTTGTTTATATCTGGACAAAGGTGTTCAGAGGTAAATTAGGGTTTATTGAAAAATTATGTTGTCAATCAAAATATAAAAAACGGTAGACATGCTGAATTTTGTGTCAGTATTTATAGAAAGGAAAAAGGTCTGCATCCCAAAGAAAGTAACATTTTGTTGTTTTCAGGACAGGACTCAAACATTAACAGAAGCAGATTAATTGTAATGAAGAAAGTAATGACAATCTTAAGACTGAGTCATCTCCAGCTAATCATAGGTATGCAATATATATTCTTCCAAAGGTTTTTTTAAAATTCTGGAGCTGCTGCTTTATATTGGAAAATTGTACATGATTTCTATGATTAAGCAAGGTGTGAGAGCAAAACCTAAGAACCATAGACCAGTCAGTTGAACGTCTGTTGTCAGGAAATTACTGGAGTCTATAATTAAGAAGAGTCTTTCAACACTTTGAAAATTTTCAGCTGACCGAGAGAGCCAGTGTGACTGTGTTAATAGTAGGTTAAGCTTGAGGAAGTGCACCGTATGTTTTCAAAAGGTGAGAAATGTAGCAACAAAGAGATTTTTCTATGGAGTTTATTTGCATGACCTTTCAGAAGTCATTTGATGAAGACCATCAGAAAGTCTGCTAGTTAAAGTTAATGTTCAAGGAATTGAGAATGACTTCTTGACATGATTAGAAAGTTAGCTGAGTGGAAAGAGACAGAGTGTAAAGATCATCCCCAAGCAGGATGTGTGGAATGATGCAATCTCATTATTCACTCAATTTGTTTGCAATTAGGTGATGGAAAGAAACCCACATGTTCAAATTTGCTGATGACCCAAAGATCAGCAGAATCACATACAAGCATGTATAAAACTGCGAAGAAATATCGATAAGTAAAGTGAATGGGGCAAAATTATTGCAGATGGAAGAAGATGTGAGGTCATTCATGTTCAAAATACACAAACAAGAACAAAGCAGAAAAAGTTAAATTTCAAGGAAATTGAGTGGCCCACATACATGGATCATGAAATTGTTATAAGCACTTAAGGCTAATGGGATTTTAGCTTTTATATCTCGAAGACTAGAATTCAAGGGACTAAAAGTTATGCTTCAGCTTTACAAAGAACTGATTAGGCTACATCTAGAGTATTACCAGCAGTTCAGGACACTGTGCATTAGGAGAAATATAATTGGTCTTGCAGAGTGCAGTGTAAGCTTCATATGTCCAAAGTTTATAAGATATTAAGGAGAACATGTAGGATAAAGGGAGAAAAACTATTTCTGCTGTTTGGAAATTCTGTATCTAGGAAATATTGTCTAAGAATTAGAGCCATACCTTTCAAGAATGAAATTAGGAAATATTACATGCAAAGGATAGTTAAAAGTTTAAAACTCACACTAATACATAGAAAATAGGAGCAGAAGTAACTTATTCCACCCTTTGAGCCTGCTTTACAATTCAAGATGATTGTGGTTGATCATCCAATTCAACACCCTGTTCACGCTTTCACTCCAAATCCTTTGATGCCTTTAGCCTAAGAAATATGGTTATTGCCTTCTTGAAAACATCAATGTTTTGGCCTCAACCACTTTGAGGCATAGAATTCCACAGGTCCATCACTCACTCAGTGAAGAAATTTCTCCTTAGGTCCTACCTCAGATTCTTGATCAATTGTTAATTTTAATTCTGAAATTTACCATAATTTTAGTTCACAAAAAAATAAGGAATGTTGAGCAAAGCTGGGTACATGAAGTTTGATCTCAGTCCTCATCTCACTGGCTCACAAACTTTAAGGATGTAAATGGCAGACCCCTGTTCCTGTATTCCTACACTATCATAGATTAGATTAGATACAGTGTGGAAACAGGCCCTTCTGCCCAACAAGTCCACACCGACCCGCCGAAGCATAACCCACCCAGACCCCATTCTCCTACATTTACCCCTTCACCTAACACTATGGGCAATTTAGCTCGGCCAATTCACCTAACCTGCACATTTTTGGACTGTGGGAGGAAACTGGAGCACCCGGAGGAAACCCACGCAGACACAGGGAGAATGTGCAAACTCCACACAGTCAGTCACCTGAGGTGGGAATTGAACCCAGGTCTCTGGCGCTGTGAGGCAGCAGTGCTAACCACTGAGCCACCGTGCCACCCACTGCAACCAGCTCAAGGTGACATTGAACAATAACTGCTACTGTCAGCAGAGGGTGATTTCAGTCTGTCATATATTTTGTCACAATTTATGTGTAGAATGAATTTCACTTTACATATGCTCCCCATATGAATGGCTTGCATCTTCTTTGCATAATCCCTTAGGGTCAAGGATGAAGATCTTCTACTCCAGCAATATTTCCAAGTCAGAATTGTATGTCTTGGAAAGGAACTTGCAGATAATGATGTTCCCATGTATCTGCTGCCCTTATATTTCTGGATGAAATTAGTTGTGGGTTGAAAGGTGTTGTTTAATGAATCTTGGTGAATTTCTGAAGTGCATCGTGCAGATAGTACACACTACTAATGAACATCAGTGGTGGAGAAAATGGATATGGTGCCAATCAATGGGCTTTGTCCTGGATGATGTCAAGTTTCTTGAGTGTTGTTGGAACTGCATTCACCAGTGGGGAATATTCCATAACACTCCAACTTGTGCCTTATAGATGGTGGACGGCCTTTGGGGAGTGAGGTGGTGAGTTACTTGTTTTAATATTCCTAGCCTTTGATCTGTTGTCATAACATGGCTAGTCCAGTTGAGTCCCTGGTCAATGGTAACCCCCCCCAGGAATCTTGATATTGGGGTTTTCCATGATGGTAATACTGTTGAATGTCAAGAGATGATAGTTGAGTTCTCTTGTTGGAGATCATCATTACCCAACATTTTTGTAACATGAATGTCACTTGGCACTTTTCTGCCCAAGCCTGGATATTGTCCACGTCTTGTTGCATTTGGGCAAGAACTGCATCAGGATTTGAGGATCCCCACTTCTGACCTTATAGTGAGAAAGTCATTTGATGAAACAGCTGAATATCGGCCTGTGACACAACCTTGATGAACTCCTGCAGAGATATCCTAGAGCTGAGATGACTGACCTCCAACAACCACAAACATCTTCCTCTATATTAGGCCTGACTCAAATCAGCAGTGAGTCTTCTCCCTTTTTGACTCCAGTTTTGCTAGGACTTCTTGATGCCACACTCAGTGAATGAAATCTTAACGTCAAGGGCAGTGATTCTCACCTCTCATCTTGAATTCAGAACTTTTGTTAATGATAGAGCCAAAGCCGTACAGGAGCTGAGTGTACCTGGTAGAACTCAATTTGTGCATCAGTGAGCAGGTGCTAATTGATAGCACTGTTCATGGCACTTGCCATGGCTTTACTGATAATCAAGAGTAGACTGATGGGCAGTAATTGGCCAGTTTGACAGTTCCTGCTTTTTGTAGCCAGGATATATTTGGGCAATTTTCTGCATTGTTGGGTAGATATCAGTGTTATAGCTGTACTGGAACAGCTTGACAAGGAGTGTAGCAAGTTCTGGAGAACAAGTTTTTCAGTACTATTGTCAGAGATATAATGTGGTGACCAGAACTGTACGCAATACTCCAGGTGCGGTCTTACCAGCATATTGTAGAGCTGTGGCATGACCTCGTGGCTCAGAAACTCAATCCCCTACCAATAAATGCCAGCACACCATATGCCTTCTGAACAACCCTATCAACCTGGGTGGCAACTTTCAGGGATTTATGCCCCTGGACACTGAGATCTCTCTGATCATTTACACTGCCAAGAATTTTACCATTAGCTCAGTACTCTGTATTCCTGTTACTTCTTCTGAAGTGAAATACCTCACATTTTTCCACACTAAACTCCATTTGCCACTTCTCAGCCCAGCTCTGCATCTTATCTATGTCCCTCTGTAACCCACAACATCCTTTGGCACTATGCACCACTCTGCCTACCTTAGTGTCATCTGCAAATTTACTAACCCATCCTTCTTTGCCCACTTCCAGATCATTTATAAAAATGACAAACAGCAGTGACCTAAAACAGATCCTTGTGGCACACTACCGGTAACTGAGCTCAAAAGTGAACATTTCCCATCAACTACCACCCTCTGTCTTCTTTCAGCTCGCCAATTTCTGATCCAAACTGCTAAATCACCTTCAATCCTGAAAATCCATATTTTGTGCAATAGCCTACTGTGTGGAACCTTATCAAATGCCTTACTGAAATCCATATTCGCCACATCAACTGCTTTACCTTCATCAACCTGTTTTATAACCTTCTTGAAGAACTCAATAAGGTTAGTGAGGCACGACCTACCCTTGACAAAACCGTGTTGACTATCCCTAATCAAATTATTCCTTTCCAGATGATTATAAATCCTATCTCTTAGAACCTTTTCCAACACCTTACCCAGAACCGAAGTAAGGCTCACTGGCCTATAAATACCAGGGTTGTCCCTACTCCCCTTCTTAAACAAGGAAACAATGTTTGCTATCCTCCAGTCTTCTGGCATGACTCCTGTCGACAATGATGACATAAAGATTGAAACCAAAGGCTCTGCAATCTCCTCCCTGGGTAATGGTAGAGTAGGAGATATGTTGGTCATGAGGTTGCAGATTGTGTTGAAATATGTTTCTGCTACCGCTGGTCCACAGCATCTTAGTGTTGAGTTACAAGATCTGTTCAAACTCTACATCACTTTGTATAGTGATAATGCGAGACACCGTATTTTCAATGTGAAGGTGGAACCTTGTCTCTGAAAAATCTGTGCGGTGGTTACTCTTACTGATACCATCATAAATAGCTGCATCTGGAGCAGGCAGATTGTTGAGAGTGAGGCTAAATATGTTTTTTCCAAGCCAGAACAGTCAGAACCAGTCTGGCTCAAGATTGGGATACACACAGACTCTGATCTCACACATTTAATGCATTGTCTCAGCTGAGATGTTACCTTTTGTTATAAAATCTTAAGTTATCTTGAGAATGTGACTTAAAAGAAGTTCTGGGATTTTCATATTAAAGAACTGAAACTAACAAACATATTCTAAAAGATTGAAGGCTTCACTATCTAGGTTTGTTCAAAATATCATTTCAGCTGCATGACTCTGTTATTTTTGGCTATAAGTTCTGTGTCTAATTGTTCTGCTTCACAACCACCTGATGAAGAAACAGTGCTTCAAAAGCTAGTGCTTCCAACTAAACGTGTTGGACTATAATATGGTGTTGTGTGATTTTTAACTTTGTCCAGCCCAGTCTAACATCGGCTCCTCCAAATCAATGAGATCGTGGTTGATTTGATAATCACCAACTTCACTTTCCTGGCTTTTTCCCATAACCCTTGATTTCCCTATTAAAATTCTGTCCATCTCAGCCTTAAGTAAACTTAATGACCCAGCCTCAACAGCCTTTTGTGGTAAAGAATTCCACAGACTCACTCCTTATAAGACAGCCCCTCCATACTTAGTATTACCCTAGTGAACATTTTCTGGACTTCCTTCAATACCAGTATATCTTTCTTTTGATAAGGGGCCCAAAACTGTTCACAATATTCTAGCTGTGGTCTGTACAATACTGTGTGTAGTTTATCCCAAACCCCCTACTTTTATATTACATTCCCTATGAAATTAAATGCTAATATTCCACTTGCCTTCCCTATTTCCTACTCAACTTGGATGTTAACTTTTTGTGATTTGTGGCTGAGAAGTCTGAAGTCCCTTTCTTCTGTAGCTTTCCGCAGCACTTCTCCATTTAAATAGCATTGAGCTTCTCTATTCTTCCTACCAAAGTGCATAACCTCACATTTTTTACATTGTATTCCATTTGCCAAGTTTTTTTTCCAAGTCATGTACCCTGTCCAAATCTTTCTGCAGACTCTTTTTGTCATCCTGACCACTTGCCTTCTCTCTTACTTCTGTGTAATTTGCAAACTTGGCAATAATACAGTCACTATCCTCAACTAAGTCATGAACATATTTTGTAAATAATTGTGGCCCTAGCATTGATCTCCATAGTCTTCACTAGTCACAGGTTGCCATCCTGAAAATGCATCCTCCCACTGTATCCCAATTCTCTGTCTTCTATTAGTTAGCCAATCCTCCATCCAGGCTAATATGCTACCTCCAAAACCATATGCTCTTATGTTATTAAGTATTTTTATATGTTGTACCTTATCAAACACTTTCTGAAAATCAAAATATATTACATCCATAGCTTCCCCTTTTTCTATCTTGCTTGTTATCTCCTCAAAGAATTCAAGTAAATTTGCCAGGAATGATTTCTCCTTCATGAAGCCACACTGACTCTGTTTGATGTTCCATGTTTCTAAATGCTCTGCTATCATCCTTTTTATAATGCACTCTAACATTTCGATTTTATATTTACATTTAAAAGATGTTAAGTTAACTAATCTGTAGTTATCTTATTTTTGTCTCCTTCTTTTTGCAAATAAACGTGTTACGTTAGCTGATTTCCAATTCTTGGGACTTACCCAGATTCCTGCAAGGTAGCTATCAGTGTATTCACTATCTCTGCAGCTACCACCTTTAATATCCTAGGATGCATTTTATTAAGATAAAGGATTAGTAATCAGAGTTGGTCTTTACCTCCATTGGCTCCTGTAACTATTTTTTTTCTAGTGGCGGTTATTGTATTTATTTACTCTCCCCCTTTTTGGCTCCAAAGCATTTATTCAACTCTTCTGTTATTTCCTGGCTTTCCATGAGTATTTCCTCAACCTCATTTGCTAAGGGACCCATTTTCACTTTGAACAACTGGTCATCTGACTTATTTTTGTATCAGCTGCAAACATAATTCAACCATGTCTTTCTCTACTTCTTTAAATGTTCATTTGTCAGTTGTCTTTGAACAAGCTTTTCACCACTTTTTCTTTACTTCTTTCACTCCTGAATTATGCTCCTGTGAAAAGCCCTGAATGCATCATATAATTGCAAGTTTTTGCTGTCATTCTTTCAAAAGAAATCATACATAAATGTTATATTTACTTCTTTGAATGAAAGATTTATCATAAAACGTATCCAGCATAACCATGGTAAAGAAGTTAAATAAGGTTTGCCAGGCATCAGCAAGGACTTCTTGATTTTTGTTGAGGAAAAATTGATTGTAATGTACCATAACCATTATTATTTTGAGTGTTGCTGGAGAAGTATTGAAGTGAATCAGCATGTCACTTGTGCAGAGGTCAGCCAGCTTGTTAAGTATTCTTGCAGCAGCACTACTTCCAACAAAGTGGAGATGAAATAAGTTAAGGTGCAAATTTCATTCAACAGCTTTCCAGGGATAGGCTTTCTTTTGAACATTGTGAGTGAACAAAGCTGCCCTTTGATGACTGTCCAGAGGGGCCTTCATGTGTTTTCTAAAGTGTGGCATGTGATTAATTTTCCCTTGTCATGGATGTAATTATGCAATTCATTTTGTGAGTTCTTCATTAATTTATCAGCAAGCTATCCAAGAAATTCTCACCAGAGACGTCAATGTTTGGCGTTTCATGCTGACAGTGGTTTGGATAAAATATTCAGCAATTTAAACAGCAATGGTTGGGAATGATGAGGAGAAAAGCCAGCTGCAGTAAATGAAAATGGGTGATCATGATGGGACAAATAAATGAGGCAGTCCAGAAGTGATGCTTCAATAGAAAGAATGGAAAAGCTGACTGTTGGGAAGGTGCTACGACTAATTAACAGAGAGTGGTCTGGGAGAATTATAACTTGAACTGGGAAGGAGGATAGAGTGTGAGATTGAACTGAGGGATAGAAAGTTGGTGGCAAAGAGAGAAGATTACCACTTTGAATTAATTGAGAAGAAGAAAATCTCTCTTGTATGAATTGGAAAATTTGGAGAAGCAATACAGGTGTAAAAAGTATTATAAGGTATAGCCCATGTCTGTGAACAGAGCCAAGAATCATAAGATGAATATAAGTATTTCAGGATTCAAACAGTAAAGAAGTGTCAAAAGGGCTGAGCCAATTCATGAAAGATAGAATAGTACCTTGATACACATTACCAGGAATCATTTGGTCTTTGGATTCAAATAGAGCCCTCAAACTCAAAAAGATATTGATTGTGTTGCTATATACTCAGTGATTGTTGGACTAACACTTCCAGTCAGATTTAAGGCCTTTTGCTTGTGCACATACCAATATTGCTGGGCATTTATTATTAAATATGGAGGTTTGGAATGACACAGAAATGGGCAATGATTAGTTTGCTCATTACATCAATTTAAAAAAAACGTATCTGTTATCAAAAAATACTTGCAAATGTGTTTTCATTGGTGGCCTATGAATTGAAGAACCTTATAAAGCAATTACAGGACAGGCAAAATCATTTCAAGAGCAAGATCTTTTGATGTGCATGTGGTGAAGACTAGCATTATGTCTCACAGGTTTGTGTAATCATCAGGACATTCCGACCGCATCCCCTCTGAAGTAAGGATTTTGAGTATTATGCAGTGGCATTCCCACTGGCATTTCATTGTTTACTATTTTAAAGTAGACGTAAAATAGATTGGGAGAAAGGAATTTAAGGCAGGAAGTTAAGCATATACATCACAAAACAGACAAAATAAATGGTAAATGACATTGATATGAGTCAGTCCTCAGAGAGGAACTCAACATGAGTAGAATCCATTTCACCACAGAGTAATAGGAGAGCTGATTAGTTTCAGACTAAAAATATTGAATCATGATCAGCGAGTATTGCTTTGCTTGGGGATGTAAAATTTACCAAAGCAGCCACAGGGAATTTGTATGTGATGTAATCCATTGCATCAAATCTGGTCTGCAGTTAATGATTTGTCCTGACCATTCCCATACTTGAACTTGCGGCACGGTAGCTCATGGGTGGCACAGTGGCTCGCACTGCTGCCTCAGAGCGCTAGAGTTCTGGGTTCAATTCCAGCCTCAGGCGACAGTTTGTGTGGAGTTTGCACATTCTCCCTGTGTCTGGGTGGGTTTCCTCCGGGTGCTCCGGCTTCCTCCCACAGTCCAAAGATGTGTAGATTTGATGAATTGCCTGAAGAGTTAGGTGCATTAGTCAGGAATAAATATGGGGAATGGGTCTTCGGAAGGCCAGTGTGGACTAGTTGGGCCAAAGCGTCTGTTTCCACACTATAGGTAATCTAATTTTGCAGGAAATTGCAGTGGGAGAAGGAGCGTCCAAGAGTAATGGTCCATATAGGAATCAACGACATAGATAGAACTAAGAAATAGGTTCTGCCCAGAGAGTGTGAAAAGTTATAGTCTAGATTGAAAGCACAACCTCCAAAGGTTATAATCTCTGAGTTATTGGATGAGCTATGTGCAAATTTGCATAGTCTACATGAAATTACCGAGATGAATATGGGGCTCAACTATGTAGGAGAAGTGAATGCCAGTTCATTGGCCATTGCCACCAGTCCTGGAGAAATCTGGGGCTGTGCCATTAAAATGGTCAACACATGAACTATGTTGGGGTCAATGTTCTGGTGAAAAGAGTGTAACTACGAAATTAGGAAGAGTTTTAAACTAAAAATGGGGACAAGTGATCAAACGTAAAAGATGAGGTGTATCAAAACGTAGATGTAATATAAGAGGAGCACAGGAACAGGAGTAAGCCATTCAATCTTTTGAGCCTGTTCTACCATTCAATGAGATCTGTGGCCTAACTCCATGTACCAGCCTTTGATCCATATCTCTTAATACCTTTACTTAGTTAAATCTCAAATTTAAAATTAACAACTGATCCTGTATTAGCTGCCACTTGTGGAAGAGAGTTTCAAACATTCCCCATCCTTTGAGTAGGTGTGCTTTCTTATATCTATCCTGAATGGTCTGGCCTTAATTCTCAGACAAGGTTCCATAGTCCTTGAATCCCAACAGTAGAAATGGTTTATCTTTACCTACCATGTATTTTCCAGTCAATAACTTGAAGACTTCAATCAGATCACTCTTTAACCTTCTAAATTCTAGAGAAAACTGACCTAATTTGTATAATCTCTCTTCATAACACATGAATTCCAGGTATCATTCTCGTCAGCCTATGTTGTACGCCCTCCAATGCCAATATCTCCTAAGGTGTGGTGCCCAGATCTGTTCACAGTACTCGAAGTGGGTCTAACCAGGACTTTGTATAATGCAGAGTAACATCTGGGTCCGTGCATTCCAATCCTTGGAATAATGGCCAGCATTTCATTAGTATTTTTGGTTATTTTGTGAATCTGTTTATGACATTTTAACAATCTATGCATCTGAAACCCCAAATCCTTTTGACCATCCATTACATTTAATTTTGTACCATCTAGAAAATATCACTTTTTGGTCCAAAATGGATAACATCACACTTGTTTATATTGAACTCCATCTGTCAGAGTTTTATCCATTCACTTAGTCTATCAATATCCCTTTATAATTTTGTTATCGACACCATCTACAATGCTGCCTCACTTTGTGCCAGCAGCAAATTTGGATAAGTGACTTTCTTTGCCATTATTTAAGTTGTTAATACATAATAAGAATAATTAAGGCCCTAACGCAGATTCTTCTGGGACACCACTGGTCATATTCAGTTAATTTCAGTACTTATCCAGAATCACAAGTTTCTGCTGCTTACCACTCAACTAATTAATGAGCTAGGCTAGTAATTTTCCCACAATTCCATGGGCTTCCACTCTAATTAACATCTCTTAACTATATATGTATAATATGTTTATACTACATGTTTATGTCTGTAATACTCTGGCTTTGCTACACACTTGGCTAGTTGCTGTTTTAGGTCTTTACCACTGATATGGTCTTCACAGAATGCTTTCCCCTCCATCACTGTTGAAGTAATTTTGTTCCTAATCAGTAAGACTTTGCCTCTGTCATTTTCCCTGTCTATCCTGTAAACTTTATAATCTAATGTGGAAAACCTAATATGGGAAATAAAGGCCACAGAAAAAAAGAGAGGAAACAAAAACAATGAGTACACCATAACCAAGATGAAATGTTACAAAGATAACAAAAAGATACAACTAAAGGCTTTATTTATGAGTATGCATACTATTCATAACAGAGGAAAGAAATTGACGGGTACGTTGAATTAAATAAAAATGATATAATAAGCTTTATGGAAACATGGCTGCAGGAATACATGAATTGTGTATCTTACATTCCAGAAGGATAGGAAGCTAGGTGAAGATGAAGGGATAGCACTGATTCACAAGGAAGGCATTGTGCAATAGTTATTGATGATCTTAGTTCAGGAGATCAGGATATTGAATATGTTTGGATGGAGATAATGAATAGTAGGGGAAGAATGTCACTAGTGAAAGTGGTCGACAGGCCCCTTATTGTAACCACAATATGGGAAAAAGTACAGTAAAATAAATGTTGAGTACTTGTGATAAAAACACTACTTCGTCTGTGAAGAGTACATTGGTCAATGAACCCATTTACAAGAGCTTGCCACAATGGTGACCAAAGTCCAAAAATAAAACTTATGCCCTATCAAGCCTAGTTTCACTCTAGAATCTGACTTGCACAGTATTAATCTCAGCTAGGTTCATAATAAATGGAAGACTCTGCAAAAAATTTGAAAGCTTTAAATAAATACTTGAAGGGGGAAACTTTGAAAACTATGTGAAAGAGTGAAAATAACTTGATTGCTCTTTCATATATCCAGATAGGCACAATGGACCAAATGGCCTCCGTGTGTGCTGAAAGATTCTATGATATTATAATTCTGTTGCTGTAATTTATCTTGAAAGAAAATGGGAAATCTAACCACTCAATGTCATTTAATGTCACAATGTGCATCAATGCACCCAATTTGAGTTGATTTGAAGCAGTGCTCTATAAAGTGTAATCTTTGCACTATTTCCCCTTTGATAGATCTCTGATTGCTTCCCCAGACTTGCAGTTATTCATCCACATTCTGTACAAACTGCAAATTCCTATTGAATACACGCACAAGTTGTTGATACAAATTAGAACCTGAGGTGTCACAGTGTTGAACTGAGATACTTCTCAGCTGTGATTGTCCCAGCTACATCTTGATAGTAATCATCAAATAATTTCTTCAATGTTACGCACCAAAGACTAATCACCTTAAATTTTGCAACTTAACTAAAAATATATTGGGAGAAATATCCACAAAAAAAAGTTTTAAATTTCTATTACATCACATGTACTATTCTGGAAAAAAGTCCCTACATATTTTGATCTAGGAGGCAGATTTGAATGTAAATCCCCATATTATTTCACATATCTAGAGCTGTTTGGGATCCAGTCCTCCTGGCCTAAAGGTAGGAAAACTACTGCAAGAGCTCACTAGATAATTTCTATTCCAAGAACTGTTCATAACAATTTAAAGGTAGTCAAATTCTCAATGTCAATTGCTGTCTTATATTACTTTTTTGTTGAATTAACTGAGTGAGTCAAAAAGTGTGGTGCTGGAAACGTTCAGCTGGTCAGGCAGCATTCAGGGAGCAGGAGAATCGACGTTTTGGGCATAAGGTCTTCATCAAGAAATCTCATCAGGACGCAGCCACATCCTCTTCCTTAACGCACACAGCCACATCCCCTTCCTCAGCACACACAGTCACATCCCCTTCCTCAGCACACGCAGCCACATTCCTTACCTCAGCATACACATCCACATCCCCTTCCTCAGCACACACATCCACATCCAGTTCCTCAGCGTACACAGTTAAATCCTCTTCCTCAGCACACGCAGCCACATTCCTTTCCTCAGCACACACAACCACATCCCCTTCCTCAGCGCAGACAGCCACATTCCCTTCCTCAACAAAACATAGCCAATCCCATTCCACAGCGCACACAGTTACATCCCCTTCCTCAGCGCAGACAGCCACATTCCCTTCCTCAACATAACATAGCCACATCCCATTCCTCAACATACACAACTACATCCCCTTCCTTAGCGCACACAGCCGCATCCCTTCCCCAGCACACATCCACATTCCCTTTCTCAGTGCCCACAGCCACATCCCCTTCCTCAGCGCATACAGCCACATCCCCTTCCTCAGCGCACAAAGCTGCATCCCCTTCCTCAGTGAACACAGCCACATCCCCTTCCTCAGTGAACACAGCCACATTCCCTTCCTCAGCGCACACAGCTGTATCCCCTTCCTCAGCATGTACAGCCACATTCCCTTCCTCAGTGCACAGAGCTGCAACCCCTTCCTCAGCGCACATAGCCACATCCCCTTCCTCAGTGAACACAGCAACATTCCTTTCCTCAGCGCACACAGCTGTATCCCCTTCCTCAGCACGTACAGCCACATTCCCTTCCTCAGTGCACAGAGCTGCATATCCTTCCTCAGTGCACACAGCCAAATTCCCTTCCTCAGCGCAACAGCCACGTCCCTTCCTCAGTGCACACAGCCACATCCCCCTCCTCAGTGCACACAGCCACATCCCCTTCCTCAGCACACACAGCCAAATCCCCTTCCTCAGTGCACACAGCCACATCTCCTTCCACAGCGCACACAGCCACATCCCCTTCCTCAGCGCACACAGCCACGTCCCTTCCTCAGCGCACACAGCCACATCCCCCTCCTCAGTGCACACAGCCACATCCCCCTCCTCAGTGCACACTGCCACATTCCCTTCCTCAGCGCACACAGCCATGTCCCTTCCTCAGCGCACACAGCCACGTCCCTTCCTCAGCGCACACAGCCACATCCCCCTCCTCAGTGCACACAGCCACATCTCCTTCCACAGCGCACACAGCCACATCCCCTTCCTCAGCGCACACAGCCACATCCCCTTCCTCAGCACACACAGCCACATCCCCTTCCTCAGCGCACACAGCCACGTCCCTTCCTCAGTGCACACAGCCACATCCCCCTCCTCAGTGCACACAGCCACATCCCCCTCCTCAGTGTGCACAGAAACGCCCCCTTCCTCAGTGCACACAGCCACATCCACCTCCTCAGTGCACACAGCCACAGCCCCTTCCTCAGTGCACACAGCCACAGCCCCTTCCTCAGTGCACACAGCCACATCCCCCTCCTCAGTGCACATAGCTACATCCCCTTCCTCAGTGCACACAGCCACATCCCCCTCCTCAGTGCGCACAGTCACATTCCCTTCCTCAGTGCACACAGCCACGTCCCCTTCCTCAGTGCACACAGCCACATTCCCTTCCTCAGTGCGCACAGAAATGTCCCCTTCCTCAGTGCACACAGCCACATCCCCCTCCTCAGTGCGCACAGTCACATTCCCTTCCTCAGTGCGCACAGCCACGTCCCCTTCCTCAGTGCACACAGCCACATCCCCCTCCTCAGTGCGCACAGTCACATCCCCTTCCTCAGTGCACACAGCCACATCCCCCTCCTCAGTGCGCACAGAAACGTCCCCTTCCTCAGTGCACACAGCCACATCCACCTCCTCAGTGCACACAGCTACATCCCCTTCCTCAGTGCACACAGCCACATCCCCCTCCTCAGTGCGCACAGTCACATTCCCTTCCTCAGTGCACACAGCCACGTCCCCTTCCTCAGTGCACACAGCCACATCCCCTTCCTCAGTGCGCACAGAAACGTCCCCTTCCTCAGTGCACACAGCCACATCCCCTTCCTCAGTGCACACAGCCACATCCCCCTCCTCAGTGCACACAGCCACACCCCCTTCCTCAGTGCACACAGCCACATCCCCCTCCTCAGTGCGTACAGCCACGTCCCCTTCCTCAGTGCACACAGCCACGTCCCCCTCCTCAGTGCACACTGCCACATTCCCTTCCTCAGCGCACACAGCCACGACCCTTCCTCAGTGCACACAGCCATGTCCCTTCCTCAGTGCACACAGCCACATCCCCCTCCTCAGTGCACATAGCCATATCCCCTTCCTCAGTGCACACAGCCACATCCCCCTCCTCATTGCGCATAGTCACATTCCCTTCCTCAGTGCGCACAGCCACATCCCCCTCCTCAGTGCACACAGCCACATCCCCCTCCTCAGTGCGCACTGCCACATTCCCTTCCTCAGCGCACACAGCCACGACCCTTCCTCAGTGCACACAGCCATGTCCCTTCCTCAGCGCACACAGCCACGTCCCTTCCTCAGCGCACACAGCCACATCCCCCTCCTCAGTGCACACAGCCACATCTCCTTCCACAGCGCACACAGCCACATCCCTTTCCTCAGCGCACACAGCCACATCCCCTTCCTCAGCACACACAGCCACATCCCCTTCCTCAGCGCACACAGCCACGTCCCTTCCTCAGTGCACACAGCCACATCCCCCTCCTCAGTGCACACAGCCACATCCCCCTCCTCAGTGTGCACAGAAACGCCCCCTTCCTCAGTGCACACAGCCACATCCACCTCCTCAGTGCACACAGCCACAGCCCCTTCCTCAGTGCACACAGCCACAGCCCCTTCCTCAGTGCACACAGCCACATCCCCCTCCTCAGTGCACACAGCCACGTCCCCTTCCTCAGTGCACACAGCCACATCCCCCTCCTCAGTGCGCACAGTCACATTCCCTTCCTCAGTGCACACAGCCACGTCCCCTTCCTCAGTGCACACAGCCACATTCCCTTCCTCAGTGCGCACAGAAATGTCCCCTTCCTCAGTGCACACAGCCACATCCCCCTCCTCAGTGCGCACAGTCACATTCCCTTCCTCAGTGCGCACAGCCACGTCCCCTTCCTCAGTGCACACAGCCACATCCCCCTCCTCAGTGCGCACAGTCACATCCCCTTCCTCAGTGCACACAGCCACATCCTCCTCCTCAGTGCGCACAGAAACGTCCCCTTCCTCAGTGCACACAGCCACATCCACCTCCTCAGTGCACACAGCTACATCCCCTTCCTCAGTGCACACAGCCACATCCCCCTCCTCAGTGCGCACAGTCACATTCCCTTCCTCAGTGCACACAGCCACGTCCCCTTCCTCAGTGCGCACAGAAACGTCCCCTTCCTCAGTGCACACAGCCACATCCCCTTCCTCAGTGCACACAGCCACATCCCCTTCCTCAGTGCACACAGCCACATCCCCCTCCTCAGTGCACACAGCCACACCCCCTTCCTCAGTGCACACAGCCACATCCCCCTCCTCAGTGCGTACAGCCACGTCCCCTTCCTCAGTGCACACAGCCACGTCCCCCTCCTCAGTGCACACTGCCACATTCCCTTCCTCAGCGCACACAGCCACGACCCTTCCTCAGTGCACACAGCCATGTCCCTTCCTCAGTGCACACAGCCACATCCCCCTCCTCAGTGCACACAGCCATATCCCCTTCCTCAGTGCACACAGCCACATCCCCCTCCTCATTGCGCACAGTCACATTCCCTTCCTCAGTGCGCACAGCCACGTCCCCTACCTCAGTGCACACAGCCACATCCCCTTCCACAGTGCACACAGCCACGTCCCCTTCCTCAGTGCGCACAGCCACGTCCCCTTCCTCAGTGCACACAGCCACATCCCCTTCCTCAGTGCACACAGCCACATCCCCTTCCTCAGTGCACACAGCCACATCCCAATCCTCAGTGAGCACAGCCACGTCCCCTTTCTCAGTGCACACAGCCACGTCCCCTTCCTCAGTGCGCACAGCCACGTCCCCTTCCTCAGTGTGCACAGCCACGTCCCCTTCCTCAGTGCACACAGCCATATCCCCTTCCTCAGTGCACACAGCCACACCCCCTTCCTCAGCACACACAGCCACGTCCCCTTCCTCAGTGCACACAGCCACATCCCCTTCCTCAGTGCACACAGCCACAGCCCCTTCCTCAGTGCACACAGCCACGTCCCCTTCCTCAGCACACACAGCCACGTCCCCTTCCTCAGCACACACAGCCACATCCCCTTCCTCAGCGCACACAGCCATGTCCCCTTCCTCTGCACAGAATAGCTGCATCCCCTTCCTCAGCACACACAGTCACATTCCCTTGCTCAGCGCACACAGTCACGTCTCCTACCTCAGCGCACACAGCCACGTCCCCTTCCTCAGAGCACACAGTCTCATCCCCTTCCTCAGCACACACAGTCACATCCCCTTCCTCAGCACACACAGTCACATTCCCTTCCTCAGCGCACACAGTCACATTCCCTTCCTCAGAGCACACAGTCACATCCCCTTCCTCAGAGCACACAGTCACATCCCCTTCCTTAGCACACACAGTCACATTCCCTTCCTCAGCACACACAGTCACATTCCCTTCCTCAGAGCACACAGTCACATCCCCTTTCTCAGCGCACACAGCCACATCCCCTTCCTCAGCACACACAGTCACATTCCCTTCCTCAGTGCACACAGTCACATCCCCTTTCTCAGCACACACAGCCACATCCCCTTCCTCAGTGCACACAGCCACATTCCCTTCCTCAGAGCACACAGCCACATCCCCTTTCTCAGCGCACACAGCCACATCCCCTTCCTCAGTGCACACAGCCACATCCCCTTCCTCAGCGCACACAGCCACATCCCCTTCCTCAGTGCGCACAGCCACATTCCCTTCCTCAGTGCACACAGTCACATCCCCTTCCTCAGTGCACACAGCCACATCCCCCTCCTCAGTGCACACTGCCACATTCCCTTCCTCAGCGCACACAGCCATGTCCCTTCCTCAGTGCACACAGCCACATCCCCTTCCTCAGCGCACACAGCCACGTCCCTTCCTCAGTGCACACAGCCACATCCCCCTCCTCAGTGCACACAGCCACATCCCCCTCCTCAGTGTGCACAGAAACGCCCCCTTCCTCAGTGCACACAGCCACATCCACCTCCTCAGTGCACACAGCCACAGCCCCTTCCTCAGTGCACACAGCCACATCCCCCTCCTCAGTGCACACAGCTACATCCCCTTCCTCAGTGCACACAGCCACATCCCCCTCCTCAGTGCGCACAGTCACATTCCCTTCCTCAGTGCACACAGCCACGTCCCCTTCCTCAGTGCACACAGCCACATTCCCTTCCTCAGTGCGCACAGAAATGTCCCCTTCCTCAGTGCACACAGCCACATCCCCCTCCTCAGTGCGCACAGTCACATTCCCTTCCTCAGTGCGCACAGCCACGTCCCCTTCCTCAGTGCACACAGCCACATCCCCCTCCTCAGTGCGCACAGTCACATCCCCTTCCTCAGTGCACACAGCCACATCCCCCTCCTCAGTGCGCACAGAAACGTCCCCTTCCTCAGTGCACACAGCCACATCCACCTCCTCAGTGCACACAGCTACATCCCCTTCCTCAGTGCACACAGCCACATCCCCCTCCTCAGTGCGCACAGTCACATTCCCTTCCTCAGTGCACACAGCCACGTCCCCTTCCTCAGTGCACACAGCCACATCCCCCTCCTCAGTGCGCACAGTCACATCCCCTTCCTCAGTGCACACAGCCACATCCCCCTCCTCAGTGCGCACAGAAACGTCCCCTTCCTCAGTGCACACAGCCACATCCACCTCCTCAGTGCACACAGCTACATCCCCTTCCTCAGTGCACACAGCCACATCCCCCTCCTCAGTGCGCACAGTCACATTCCCTTCCTCAGTGCACACAGCCACGTCCCCTTCCTCAGTGCACACAGCCACGTCCCCTTCCTCAGTGCACACAGCCACGTCCCCCTCCTCAGTGCACACTGCCACATTCCCTTCCTCAGCGCACACAGCCACGACCCTTCCTCAGTGCACACAGCCATGTCCCTTCCTCAGTGCACACAGCCACATCCCCCTCCTCAGTGCACACAGCCATATCCCCTTCCTCAGTGCACACAGCCACATCCCCCTCCTCATTGCGCACAGTCACATTCCCTTCCTCAGTGCGCACAGCCACGTCCCCTACCTCAGTGCACACAGCCACATCCCCTTCCACAGTGCACACAGCCACGTCCCCTTCCTCAGTGCGCACAGCCACGTCCCCTTCCTCAGTGCACACAGCCACATCCCCTTCCTCAGTGCACACAGCCACATCCCCTTCCTCAGTGCACACAGCCACATCCCAATCCTCAGTGAGCACAGCCACGTCCCCTTTCTCAGTGCACACAGCCACGTCCCCTTCCTCAGTGCGCACAGCCACGTCCCCTTCCTCAGTGTGCACAGCCACGTCCCCTTCCTCAGTGCACACAGCCATATCCCCTTCCTCAGTGCACACAGCCACACCCCCTTCCTCAGCACACACAGCCACGTCCCCTTCCTCAGTGCACACAGCCACATCCCCTTCCTCAGTGCACACAGCCACAGCCCCTTCCTCAGTGCACACAGCCACGTCCCCTTCCTCAGCACACACAGCCACGTCCCCTTCCTCAGCACACACAGCCACATCCCCTTCCTCAGCGCACACAGCCATGTCCCCTTCCTCTGCACAGAATAGCTGCATCCCCTTCCTCAGCACACACAGTCACATTCCCTTGCTCAGCGCACACAGTCACGTCTCCTACCTCAGCGCACACAGCCACGTCCCCTTCCTCAGAGCACACAGTCTCATCCCCTTCCTCAGCACACACAGTCACATCCCCTTCCTCAGCACACACAGTCACATTCCCTTCCTCAGCGCACACAGTCACATTCCCTTCCTCAGAGCACACAGTCACATCCCCTTCCTCAGAGCACACAGTCACATCCCCTTCCTTAGCACACACAGTCACATCCCCTTCCTCAGCACACACAGTCACATTCCCTTCCTCAGAGCACACAGTCACATCCCCTTTCTCAGCGCACACAGCCACATCCCCTTCCTCAGCACACACAGTCACATTCCCTTCCTCAGTGCACACAGTCACATCCCCTTTCTCAGCACACACAGCCACATCCCCTTCCTCAGTGCACACAGCCACATTCCCTTCCTCAGAGCACACAGCCACATCCCCTTTCTCAGCGCACACAGCCACATCCCCTTCCTCAGTGCACACAGCCACATCCCCTTCCTCAGCGCACACAGCCACATCCCCTTCCTCAGTGCGCACAGCCACATTCCCTTCCTCAGTGCACACAGTCACATCCCCTTCCTCAGTGCACACAGCCACATCCCCCTCCTCAGTGCACACTGCCACATTCCCTTCCTCAGCGCACACAGCCATGTCCCTTCCTCAGTGCACACAGCCACATCCCCTTCCTCAGCGCACACAGCCACGTCCCTTCCTCAGTGCACACAGCCACATCCCCCTCCTCAGTGCACACAGCCACATCCCCCTCCTCAGTGTGCACAGAAACGCCCCCTTCCTCAGTGCACACAGCCACATCCACCTCCTCAGTGCACACAGCCACAGCCCCTTCCTCAGTGCACACAGCCACAGCCCCTTCCTCAGTGCACACAGCCACATCCCCCTCCTCAGTGCACACAGCTACATCCCCTTCCTCAGTGCACACAGCCACATCCCCCTCCTCAGTGCGCACAGTCACATTCCCTTCCTCAGTGCACACAGCCACGTCCCCTTCCTCAGTGCACACAGCCACATTCCCTTCCTCAGTGCGCACAGAAATGTCCCCTTCCTCAGTGCACACAGCCACATCCCCCTCCTCAGTGCGCACAGTCACATTCCCTTCCTCAGTGCGCACAGCCACGTCCCCTTCCTCAGTGCACACAGCCACATCCCCCTCCTCAGTGCGCACAGTCACATCCCCTTCCTCAGTGCACACAGCCACATCCCCCTCCTCAGTGCGCACAGAAACGTCCCCTTCCTCAGTGCACACAGCCACATCCACCTCCTCAGTGCACACAGCTACATCCCCTTCCTCAGTGCACACAGCCACATCCCCCTCCTCAGTGCACACAGTCACATTCCCTTCCTCAGTGCACACAGCCACGTCCCCTTCCTCAGTGCACACAGCCACATCCCCTTCCTCAGTGCGCACAGAAACGTCCCCTTCCTCAGTGCACACAGCCACATCCCCTTCCTCAGTGCACACAGCCACATCCCCCTCCTCAGTGCACACAGCCACATCCCCTTCCTCAGTGCACACAGCCACATCCCCCTCCTCAGTGCGTACAGCCACGTCCCCTTCCTCAGTGCACACAGCCACGTCCCCCTCCTCAGTGCACACTGCCACATTCCCTTCCTCAGCGCACACAGCCACGACCCTTCCTCAGTGCACACAGCCATGTCCCTTCCTCAGTGCACACAGCCACATCCCCCTCCTCAGTGCACACAGCCATATCCCCTTCCTCAGTGCACACAGCCACATCCCCCTCCTCATTGCGCACAGTCACATTCCCTTCCTCAGTGCGCACAGCCACATCCCCCTCCTCAGTGCACACAGCCACATCCCCCTCCTCAGTGCGCACTGCCACATTCCCTTCCTCAGCGCACACAGCCACGACCCTTCCTCAGTGCACACAGCCATGTCCCTTCCTCAGCGCACACAGCCACGTCCCTTCCTCAGCGCACACAGCCACATCCCCCTCCTCAGTGCACACAGCCACATCTCCTTCCACAGCGCACACAGCCACATCCCTTTCCTCAGTGCACACAGCCACATCCCCTTCCTCAGCACACACAGCCACATCCCCTTCCTCAGCGCACACAGCCACGTCCCTTCCTCAGTGCACACAGCCACATCCCCCTCCTCAGTGCACACAGCCACATCCCCCTCCTCAGTGTGCACAGAAACGCCCCCTTCCTCAGTGCACACAGCCACATCCACCTCCTCAGTGCACACAGCCACAGCCCCTTCCTCAGTGCACACAGCCACAGCCCCTTCCTCAGTGCACACAGCCACATCCCCCTCCTCAGTGCACACAGCCACGTCCCCTTCCTCAGTGCACACAGCCACATCCCCCTCCTCAGTGCGCACAGTCACATTCCCTTCCTCAGTGCACACAGCCACGTCCCCTTCCTCAGTGCACACAGCCACATTCCCTTCCTCAGTGCGCACAGAAATGTCCCCTTCCTCAGTGCACACAGCCACATCCCCCTCCTCAGTGCGCACAGTCACATTCCCTTCCTCAGTGCGCACAGCCACGTCCCCTTCCTCAGTGCACACAGCCACATCCCCCTCCTCAGTGCGCACAGTCACATCCCCTTCCTCAGTGCACACAGCCACATCCTCCTCCTCAGTGCGCACAGAAACGTCCCCTTCCTCAGTGCACACAGCCACATCCACCTCCTCAGTGCACACAGCTACATCCCCTTCCTCAGTGCACACAGCCACATCCCCCTCCTCAGTGCGCACAGTCACATTCCCTTCCTCAGTGCACACAGCCACGTCCCCTTCCTCAGTGCGCACAGAAACGTCCCCTTCCTCAGTGCACACAGCCACATCCCCTTCCTCAGTGCACACAGCCACATCCCCTTCCTCAGTGCACACAGCCACATCCCCCTCCTCAGTGCACACAGCCACACCCCCTTCCTCAGTGCACACAGCCACATCCCCCTCCTCAGTGCGTACAGCCACGTCCCCTTCCTCAGTGCACACAGCCACGTCCCCCTCCTCAGTGCACACTGCCACATTCCCTTCCTCAGCGCACACAGCCACGACCCTTCCTCAGTGCACACAGCCATGTCCCTTCCTCAGTGCACACAGCCACATCCCCCTCCTCAGTGCACACAGCCATATCCCCTTCCTCAGTGCACACAGCCACATCCCCCTCCTCATTGCGCACAGTCACATTCCCTTCCTCAGTGCGCACAGCCACGTCCCCTACCTCAGTGCACACAGCCACATCCCCTTCCACAGTGCACACAGCCACGTCCCCTTCCTCAGTGCGCACAGCCACGTCCCCTTCCTCAGTGCACACAGCCACATCCCCTTCCTCAGTGCACACAGCCACATCCCCTTCCTCAGTGCACACAGCCACATCCCAATCCTCAGTGAGCACAGCCACGTCCCCTTTCTCAGTGCACACAGCCACGTCCCCTTCCTCAGTGCGCACAGCCACGTCCCCTTCCTCAGTGTGCACAGCCACGTCCCCTTCCTCAGTGCACACAGCCATATCCCCTTCCTCAGTGCACACAGCCACACCCCCTTCCTCAGCACACACAGCCACGTCCCCTTCCTCAGTGCACACAGCCACATCCCCTTCCTCAGTGCACACAGCCACAGCCCCTTCCTCAGTGCACACAGCCACGTCCCCTTCCTCAGCACACACAGCCACGTCCCCTTCCTCAGCACACACAGCCACATCCCCTTCCTCAGCGCACACAGCCATGTCCCCTTCCTCTGCACAGAATAGCTGCATCCCCTTCCTCAGCACACACAGTCACATTCCCTTGCTCAGCGCACACAGTCACGTCTCCTACCTCAGCGCACACAGCCACGTCCCCTTCCTCAGAGCACACAGTCTCATCCCCTTCCTCAGCACACACAGTCACATCCCCTTCCTCAGCACACACAGTCACATTCCCTTCCTCAGCGCACACAGTCACATTCCCTTCCTCAGAGCACACAGTCACATCCCCTTCCTCAGAGCACACAGTCACATCCCCTTCCTTAGCACACACAGTCACATCCCCTTCCTCAGCACACACAGTCACATTCCCTTCCTCAGAGCACACAGTCACATCCCCTTTCTCAGCTCACACAGCCACATCCCCTTCCTCAGCACACACAGTCACATTCCCTTCCTCAGTGCACACAGTCACATCCCCTTTCTCAGCACACACAGCCACATCCCCTTCCTCAGTGCACACAGCCACATTCCCTTCCTCAGAGCACACAGCCACATCCCCTTTCTCAGCGCACACAGCCACATCCCCTTCCTCAGTGCACACAGCCACATCCCCTTCCTCAGCGCACACAGCCACATCCCCTTCCTCAGTGCGCACAGCCACATTCCCTTCCTCAGTGCACACAGTCACATCCCCTTCCTCAGTGCACACAGCCACATCCCCCTCCTCAGTGCACACTGCCACATTCCCTTCCTCAGCGCACACAGCCATGTCCCTTCCTCAGTGCACACAGCCACATCTCCCTCCTCAGTGCACACAGCCATATCCCCTTCCTCAGTGCACACAGCCACATCCCCCTCCTCAGTGCGCACAGTCACATTCCCTTCCTCAGTGCGCACAGCCACGTCCCCTACCTCAGTGCACACAGCCACATCCCCTTCCTCAGTGCACACAGCCACATCCCCCTCCTCAGTGCGCACAGCCACGTCCCCTTCCTCAGTGCACTCAGCCACATCCCCTTCCTCAGTGCACACAGCCACATCCCCCTCCTCAGTGCGCACAGCCACGTCCCCTTCTTCAGTGCACACAGCCACGTCCCCTTCCTCAGTGCGCACAGCCACGTCCCCTTCCTCAGTGCACACAGCCACATCCCCTTCCTCAGTGCACACAGCCACATCCCCTTCCTCAGTGCACACAGCCACGTCCCCTTCCTCAGTGCGCACAGCCACATCCCCTTCCTCAGTGCACACAGTCACATCCCCTTCCTCAGCGCACACAGTCACATCCCCTTCCTCAGAGCACACAGTCACATTCCCTTCCTCAGCACACACAGCCACATCCCCTTTCTCAATGCACACAGCCACATCCCCTTCCTCAGCGCATACAGTCACATCCCCTTCCTCAGCGCATACAGTCACATCCCCTTCCTCAGTGCACACAGTCACATTCCCTTCCTTAGCGCACACAGTCACATCCCCTTTCTCAACGCACACACCCACATCCCCTTCCTCAGCGCACTCAGTCACATCCCCTTCCTCAGCACACACAGTTACATCCCCTTCCTCAGCGCACACAGTCACATTCCCTTCCTTAGCGCACACAGCCACATCCCCTTTCTCAGTGCACACAGCCACATCCCCTTCCTCAGCACACACAGCCAGATCCCCTTCCTCAGTGCACACAGCCACATCCCCTTCCTCAGCACACACAGCCACATCCCCTTTCTCAGCGCACACAGCCACATCCCCTTTCTCAGCGCACACAGCCACATCCCCTTTCTCAGCGCACACAGCCACATTCCCTTTCTCAGCGCACACAGCCACATTCCCTTTCTCAGCGCACACAGCCACCTCCCCTTCATCGGCGTGAAGCAGACTCACTACCACAGCTGCATCGTCTTCCTCAGCACAAAGCAGACTTGCTACCACAGCCACGTCTTCTTCCTCAGCGCATCTCCTCATCCTCGGATGTTGCCTGACTGGCTGTGCTTTTCCAGCATCACACTTAGAGCATAGAGTCATAGAGATGTACAGCATGGAAATAGACCCTTCGGTCCAACCCGTCCATGCCGACCAGATATCCCAACCCAATCTAGTCCCACCTGCCAGCACCTGGCCCATATCCCTTCAAACCCTTCCTATTCATATACCCATCCAAATGCCTCTTAAATGTTGCAATTGTACCAGTCTCCACCACTTCCTCTGGCAGCTCATTCCATACCCATACCACCCTCCGTGTGAAAACGTTGCCCCTTAGGTCTCTTTTATATCTTTCCCCTCTCACCCTAAACCTATGCCCTCTAGTTCTGGACTCCCCGACTCCAGGGAAAATACTTTGCCTTTTTACCTATCCATGCCCCTCATGATTTTATAACCCTCTATAAGGTCACCCTTCAGCCTCCGATGCTCCAGGAAAAACAGGCCCAGCTGTTCAGCCTCTCCCTATAGCTCAAATCCTCCAACCCAGGCAACATCCTTGCAAATCTTTTCTGAACCCTTTCAAGTTTCTTGTGACTCTGACCTCTAGCATCTGCAGTCCTCAGTTTCTCCTCATTCTATTGTGAGCTTATCTTCAATAGAAATGAGCTTAGGTGTAATGGAAGCTGTGTAATTTACATAGAGTTATGAGTCATAGAGTCATACAGCACATAAACAGACTTTTCGGTCAAATAAGTCTCTGCCGAACATAATCCCAAACTAAACTACTCCCACCTGCCTGCTCCTGGTCCACATTGTGCCAAATCTTTCCTAATTATGTACTTATCCAAACGTCTTTTAAACATTGTAATTGTGCCCACATCCACTACTTCCTCAGGACGTTCAATTCACATACAAGCCACCCCATGTAAAAATATTTATCCACATGTATTTTTAAATCTCTCTCCTGTCATCTTAAAAATATGCCCTCTTGTCTTGAAATCCTGCATCCTAGGAAAAAAGACACCTACCATTAAGCCTATCTATATCCCTCATTGTTTTATAAATTTATATAAAATCACCTCTCAACCTCCTACGCTCTAATGACAAAAGTTCCAGGCTATCCAACCTTTCTTTATAACTCAAACCTTCCATACCTGGCAACATACTGAACCCTCCACAACCCTCCTTCCTATAACTTATGCTTATACATATATAAATAGGAATTATTTTAGAGGTTGGATTTTGTACTGTAGACATGTCAGTTTTTGTTTGTGTGTGTATGAAGGGATTAAGTAGTTAACTGATCAGTACTTTTGTTGTCCTGACGTCTAACCAGTATCAGGAAGCACGTGACTAGGGTCCTCAAGATGAGAAAATGTGAATTTGTTTGTATTGCAAGAAGTTTCTGATGTGAGAGAATGAACTTGGAAAAGTGTTAGCTTGCTCGTCATTTAAAAGAAGCAGGAATTGATTTTTGCTAAGGAAAAACCAATTGATCATAAGGCTTTTGTTTACAGAAGACCTGTCTGGAGTCAGATACAAGAACAGTTTCTCCTGAAGAAGGGAGTTACTTTAGAACAGTTAGGAAATAGGTTCTAAAAACAGAAACTGGTGATGAAACTCAGCAGGTCTAACAGCATCCGTGGGGAGAAAGCAGTGTTACCATCATGTCTGGTGACTCTCCATCAGAACTGTTATCAATGAGGAAAAAGTGGTATTTATGGTGAATATGAGGTTGATGTGGACAGGGTATGAGTGGGGTGGGGAGGGGGGGCGTGGGAAGAGATGAATGGATAGGTGGAGATGGAACCCAAAGATCTGACAGAGAGAGTGCTGAGGTCAACAGAGTGTGTGAGAGAGAGAGAGTGGAGAGAGTGAGTGACATGAAAGGAGCAGACAAATGAGGGGATTATTGATAATAGGCAAGAATAGGACATAGGTGTTCTGAAAAGCAGTCTCCCAGCCTACATTTCATCTCCCGAGTGTAGAGGATACCACATTGCAAACAGCGATACAGTTGATTAGATTGAGTGAAGTTCACGGTAAATCACTGCTTCACCTGGAATATTGGATAGTGAGGAGGGAGGAAGTAAATGGGCAAGTATTACATCTTCTATGATTGGGAAGAAGGTGTCACTGAGGGGATGATGTGAGTTGAGGAGAAATTAGATTACTTACAGTGTGGAAACAGGCCCATCAGCCCAACAAGTCCACACCAACCCTCTGAAGGGCAACCCACCCAGACCTATTCCCCCACATTTACCCCTTCACCTAACACTATGGGTAATTTAGCATGGCCAATTCACCTAACCTGCACATTTTTGGACTGTGGGAGGAAACCGGAGGAAACCCACACAGACACGGTGAGAACGTGCAAACTCCACACAGACAGTTGCCTGAGGCGGTGAATTGAACCTGGGTCTCTGGTGCTGCGAGGCAGCAGTGCTATCCACTGTGTCACCGTGTCCTGGAGCAAATGGTCCCTATGGAATGCTGACATAGGGAGTTATCTGGCCATGACATTCCATTGGAGATGACAGAAATAGCAGATTACAATCCTTTGGATGTGGAGGCTGGTAGCGTGGTAAGTGAGAATCCATTTCCCACACTTCTGCCCTTACCCCTTCTCTTCCCTTCCATAACAGTGTCCTCAGACAACCTCTGTTCTGTCCATAAAAATGACCCTGAGCTTCCAGTTGTCTGTCACTTCAACTCACCACCTTGTTCCTTCACCAACATTTCTGTCACAGGCCTACTGCAGTGTTCCAGTGAGATTCAGCACAAGCATTTTCCACTTGGGGACCCTGCAGCCTGCAATGAGTTCAATAACTTTAGAGCCTAATTCCATTCTTCCAAGTTTTTTACTTACCCTGCATCCAGTTGTGTTATGGCATGTGTTGCGTTTATTATAGCCAACCCCTTCTCATACTCTCAGGCCTATTTTCACATGATATGGGTTTCATTCGGCACAGTCTACCCACTCTCACCTATTCTTAGCTCTCATTTTCACTTATTCAGTTTCTCTTCTATCCTGACCTACCATAAATAATCTACACATCTGACTACCACTTTCATATTTTGCTCTCTCTCTGAGTTCTATTGTCACCTTTCCACTCACCTCTCCCCCAACTGCACACCCTGTCCACCTCAACCTCACCTTCAACATAAATACCACTTTTCCTCAGCTGCGATCAGTTCACCAGAGTCACCAGACTCAAAACGTTTACTCTGCTTTCTCTCCCACAGATGATGCTAGACCTGCTGAGTTTCATCAGCAATTTCTGTTGTTTCCAATCTCCAGAATCTGCAGTTTTAGTTTAGGGAATAGATTCCTCAGTAAGGATTTTAGTTTGAAAATTCCAGACCAAAAAAAGTTTGTTTTCAGGCAGAGCATTATTTGAAGCTAAGAAACTTTAAGCGCAATTGTGCCAATATCAAGGAAAAGGCCATCAAGCTCTCCACATTGAGAATTAAAAGGAACAGTTTGGTCAAGCTTGTAGATGTGATAAGAAAGGGAATTCTCTCTAGTATTTGAATACTGTAAAGTGATGGTATTAGGATAAGTGGGCATTTTTCTGACATATATTTTGAAATCTTTCGAATTGAATTATATGTAAATAGATTTGGTTATTCTATTTTGTCTTCATTTCTTTTGTGTAATAAACTTCTGTTTTATTGTTAAAATCAAATCCTCATCATTGCATGCTTATGTGAAAGATTACCGCGTAAAATAAAATAAAATCTGTCAAGAAAAATCTCAATCTATAATCTGACTTGTCCAGTAGAAACAACATTTGAGATCATAACACACAAGAAAACATGATATCAACAGCTCAGCTAGAAGTAGAAAACAGATTCTGCTGAAGGAGTAACAGATATTGGGCACTAAATTAAAATGCAGAATCTCAAAGGCGGTAGTCTCTGGATTGCAGCCTGAGCTCAAATAAGGTTCTACCAGACCCATTCAGCTCCTGACTTCATTACAGTCTTGGTCTAAATGCTGGCAGAAAAGGGGAGGGGAAATTGACATCAAGGCAGTATTTGACCATATGCGGCATCAAGGAACCTTGAAAAACTGGAATCAGTGGGTAACAGGAAAAATGTCTCCATGTATTGGAGTTATACCTTAAACATGGTTGAGGAAACATGGGAAGACTGTTGAGGTTTTTGGAGGTCAGTCATCTTAGCTGATGACATCACTGCAGGGTAGTATCCTAGGCCCTACCATCTGGAACTGCTTCATCAACATCTTTCCCTCCATTCTCGAGTCAGAGTGTGCATGTTTGCCAAAGATTATACAATATTCAGTACCATTCATGACACCTTAGATACTGAAGCAGTCCGTGTCCAAATGCAACAGGACCTGGACAACATTCAGACTTAGGCTCAGGGGTGACAAGTAACATTTATTACACAAAATGCCAGACAATGCCCACCTCAATGAGAGAATCCAATAATCACTTCTTGACTTTCACTGCTATTGCCATTGCTGAATCCACCACCATCAACATTCTGGGGTTTCAATCAACCAGAAACTGAATTAGATCAGCCATTTAAATATCTTAGTTCCAAGAGCAGGTCAGAAACTAGTAATGATGGAGCAAGTAATTCACCTCCTGACTCCTCAGAGATATCCACCATCTACAAGATATAAGTCAGGAGTGTGAAGATATTCATTCACTTGACTGGCTGAGTGCCCAAACATTCAAGAATCTTGACACCATCCAGGACAAGGCAGACTGCTTGAGTGATACTCCATCTTACACTTCCAACATTCACTCACTTCACCAACAAAACTCAGTGACAGCAGTCAACAAGATACACAGCAACAACTCACAAAGGTTCCTTTGATCATACCACACTGACTTTTACTATCTATAAGAACAAGGACAACAGATACGTGGGAATACCACCACCTGCAATTTCTCCACCAAATCATGTTCCATTCTGACTGGGAGCTATATCACCATTCCTTTACTGTGACTGAATTAATATCCCGGAACTCCCTTCCTAACAGCATTATGGGCCTACTGACATGATTGCAATGCAGCAATTAAAAAAGGCAGCTCCCATCCACCTGCTCAAATGCATTTACGTGTGATCAATGAATGTGGACCAGCCAGCTGGTCCTAGTCCATGAATGAATAAATGAAAAAGAAAGCACTAACTGGGTCACTATTGTCCTTTTGGGAATGATATTTACTGCCCATTTATGTACATGTGACACTGTTCCTGTGCCAATGTTGTTGAATTTAGTTACTGTCTGATGTGGCCTAGCAAGCCATTATATTTTATTGAACTATTACATGCAGTGGTTCATGAATCTGGCCTAACATCATTTTCGTAGGACATAAATGAAGGAAATAAATTCTGGCTTCATCGATGATGCTCACATCCTGACAATCGGTTAAAAATATGTTGAAATCTTATGTTAACTTCAAAGATTTATTTTTCGGCAGGACATTTGCTACCTGTCCACACTTTAATAATTTTATGTTGTGTTGTTCAGTGAAACCAAGATCTTAAAAACATTCACCCTCCAAATGAGCATTGAAGCTGAAATTTTCCATGGTATAAAATAAGCCAAAACATCTACAGTGAACATTTGCTCCTGGCCAGTGAACCAAACACATTCTTCCAGAATCCGTGAATTGTAATGTCGGTTGGAAAACAACACAAACTAAACAATGGGCTGTGTTCCTGCATTTTGTACTTCACTTTTATATATAGGATCATCAGTAATATGTCACTAACAGAAATAAGGAGCAGAATTTTCTTAGCCCCAGAATAATGTGGGCAATGAAGAATTACTTGAGAAAATATAACAAGATCGGCAAAAGTGAGCTTCTTGATGTTGAGAAAACAAAGTCCGATTTTGCGATTACGTTTTTGAATGTCAAGTCAAGAGTTTCTTTCCTGAGTGGCAAGAGACCTATTTGCATTCATTTCCATGCTACTATTCTCCAATTTTGCTTTATGGACGTGCAGTTTCCTATTTTCTCTCATGTATCAGAGAGAAATTAAACAACATTAATTCCTGACATAAAAGTCAGAATAGGACCTGGTGACTTCAGTTCACTGCTGCCTGCTTTGGGCCTCATTTTAGACACCAGATACCAATATCTCAGATCATGATACAAGGGCAGTTACCACGATCAACCCTTATCCAAGAATGTTAGCATCAGACCAGCTTCACCACACTCTCATGGCACATCCTGTACCCACCTACAACATTGCGTTCCAACATGAAGCAAAGTGGAGAATGTTGTTTCATTTCAATGTTCCTGTGAGAGCACCTTTATAAAGATGTGGAATCGACCAGGGTGCTCACTGCATCCCTGCCTCGACTTACATTGCTTTATTGCCCTTTGCTGCCTCATTCTGAACTTAAAGGCTCACTATATCTGTGTCTTGCCTTACTTTTTAGCACAAATACAAAGCCAAGCAGCTTGGCACGGTTGTCAGCAGTGATTAGTCATAGGGATGAATATATTGATGTAAGATATCTTGCAATGTCAATGTCAATCTCACACCTGCACTATGTGGCAGCAGTGAATGTGACAAACACGTAATGTGCTTCAACTAAATGTCTCAAACTTCAAGATCAGAAACTGTGCTTACCCCTGTGGCCGCTGTACTAAAGGCTGCTACACAAACGAGGAACGTAAGCATATGCAAACCCAGATCCAGTATCAACTACCAACTGATCTCGAGTCAGAGTGACGTGAGGGAAGATACTGCACGCAACAGTGAGAGTGATACACCATGAGATGTAGCTAAAAGGTGGATCCAGTAGCAGAGATAAATGAGTGTTAGGCAGCAGAGAGAAGGTGGTCATATTTCCCCTTGTAGAGTTCACATTATATTTAAAATACAGTTGAGCACTAGGTCAGTCCAGAGCTGCCTTGCATCATTCTTGTGTTGAGAGTTGCCTTGAAGATGACCTTTCTGTCCGTGACCTGGAAGATGGGGTGGTGCAGAGGAGAGCAATATTCTTCTTTCAGGATTGGCAGAGGAGGTCAGTCTGGTCAAAGTTTGCCATGTGGTGGTCAGTGCCACTTCTACAGTTATGAATAGTACTCACTATGCTGCAAGAGAATAGTGCAGAAAAACCCAATAGCGCCCAAAGAGAAATACCCTCTAAATTGGCAGTTCAGATGAATTTTCTGAGAAATTGGCTAAGGAGTTTATTAGCAAATGGAAGGAAAGCATTGGAACAGGAAAACAAGAAATGATTCAGGAAATAGCTGACAGGTTATTTGTTTTGGCTTTCTGTATCTTAAAGAAGAGTCAGAACTATTCAGACAATGTACTTTGAAGGTTCTATAATCTAAAACTTGACTGCTATCTTCACCACAATCTTATTATATAATCAAGTCAAGTAGGTTTTTTGATAGAAATCACTGATGCTGATTTCCAAGTTCCCACCAATCAATATGATGGCTGGTCTAATACTATTTCTAGGATCTTGAAAGCCAGAAAGTCAGCTTTCTGCATCAATGTGATCATGTTCTGGAAACTAGTAGTCAGGTATTTTCTGCTCTCATCCCCACCATACTGCAGTTTGAGTTCCAATTTGTGTTTCCATGGATACGGAGGCAGTGAATTGTCCATGGCTGCTTCTTTGTGTGGCCTTTCCAGATTATTGTAAAAATACTGGATGGTGCATTGATGTATGGAATGAAGAAAATGCTTCTTAGCCATCAGTGTCAATGTGAGCTATAGATCCAACAATTACTCTTGTTGGTTGCCACATCTGAGACTCACCATAAATCTTACATACAGCTTTCCTATCGGAAAGATGTGAAATATTAAAGGGTTCAGAAAAGATTTACAAGGATGTTGGGGGATTTGAGATACAGGGAGAGGTTGGATAGGCTGGAGCTGTTTTCCCTGGAGCATTGGAGGCGGAGGGGTGACCTTATAGAGGTTTACAAAATCATGAGGGGCATGGATAAGATAAATAGACAATGTTTTTTCCCTGGGGAGGGGGAGTCCAGATTTAGAGGGCGTAGGTTTAGGGTGAGAGGGGAATGATATAAAAGAGACCTAAGGGGCAAACGTTTCATGCAGAGGGTGGTAGTGTATGGAATGAGAAAGTGGTGGAGGCTGGTACAATTGCAACATTTAAAAGGCATCTGGATGGTATCTGAATAGGAAGGGTTTGGAGGGATATGGGCCGGGTGCAGGCAGGTGGGACTAGATTGGGTGGGATATCTGGTCGGCATGGACGAGTTGGTCTTAAAGTTCTGTTTCCTTGCCGTACATCTCTATGACTCTCTGACTCTATTATGACCCTCAAAAATCTTGGTTATCAGGAGAGTGCTCTTGAGTTCTGAATTCCCTCAATTTGAAGTCATGGGAGGCCTTTCCCTTAGCATTTAAGAAAAGTATATATTTTCCCCCATTGCTCAATCTTCTGGCTCCCTTATGTTCCTTGAATACTCTGTGCCATTTAATCACAAAACTGTCTAACAGCCAGAAGTGTAAGTATCTGTGCTGATATAACAGAAAGAAAAACAAGTGATGCTCTCAATGTGTTTGAGCATGCTGAGGAAGAGGAATATTGATAAATAATCTCTGCAGTAAGTTGATACCTTTTACTTCCATGCTTGCCACCATATCACTGCCACCCCCATCCCAAATCCCACTTTGCTGTGGAAGATCTGCAAGAAAACTTACAATGGCATTCCCTCTTCGTGTTTAATGGAACAAGAGAAAGACTGGAGGATTGTTGCTGAGTAGTGTTTGCATCGTGACAGCAGCAATGTGTTGTTGGTCGCACTATATCCAACAGAAACAATTGATTGCCTTTATAGCGCAATGGCCTGTTCTACTGGGATGTGAGTTGTTCAGATTAAGGATGCCTCTGATGATCTGACTCATATGGGCATTGTGGACCATTTTGGCCAAATTGAATGCTAGCTGAATGCTAACAATTAAAGAATATGTGACATGTGGTTCAGGAAAGTTGAGCAAAAGGGAAGTAGAGAGGAGTTTTAGAACTATGCGCATATGCAATATTAGTACATATAAGAATAAATAGGAACAGGAATAGGCTCTTGCAGCTTCATGATTCTGCTGTGCTATTCAATAAAATTAGAGTTGATCCAATCATGAACTGAACCTCACTTTCCTGCTTGCCACTCCTTGTGTAAGCCACAACTCCCTTGGGAATCAAATATTTATCTCACTCCATGCTGACAACACTTAATGACCCAGCGTCCACTGCTTTTTTGGGAAGGGAATTTCAATGACTAATGGCCCTCATAAAAAAAAAATCCGCATCTCTGTGTTAAATGACAGACTCCTTTGTTACTAAACTGTGTCCTCTGGTTTTAGATTTCCCTGAGAAGAAATATTGTCTCAACATGTACCTGCTAAGTGCCTCAAAATCTTACATGTTTCAGGAAGATCACATTAATTTTAAACTCTCATGTGTATAAGGCCCATACCACCCAAAATTTTCTCATAAGGTAAAGCTGTAAGATTTTTGGGTTCATTTCATAAGACCTATGTCACTTAGAGTTCTTCAATTCCTCACAGAAATGTTTTTTTCCAACTTACCACAACCAAAGTGTAATTTAATTCCTCCCTTAATCGAGTCAAATAATCAACTATTAAAAAATAACTAAATTCTACAAACTACTGATCCCAAGATTCAACCTGGTCTATCTTTTCTGAACTTTTCCAATGCAAGTGTGTCCATTCTGGAGAATAGCAAGCAAAAATGTACAGAATATGCTCGATGTGGTCTTAATGTCCTGTGCAGTTACAACGAACTTCCCTATTTATATATTCCATCTCACTTGCAATAAAAGCCATTTTTTTTTTGATTTCCTAATTATAGTTTGAATCTGCATGCTGATTTTTTTTACAAGGACTCTCAGATCCCACCACACTTCAGCATTCTGCGGTATCTCTTCTTTTAATTAATATTCTGCTTTTCTTCTTTCCAAAGTGGAAAAGTGTGGTGCTGAAAAAGCACAGCCGGTCAGACAACATCCAAGGAGCAGGAGAGTCAATGTTTTGAGCATAAGTTCTTCATCACGAAGAGCTTATCAGGTGATTCCTCATTCCTGATGAAGACCTTATGCTTGAAATGCTCACTCTCCTGCTCCTCAATGCTGTCTGACCAGCTGTGCTTTTCCAGCACCACATTTTTCCACTCTGATTTCTAGTATTGGCTGTCCTCACTTTTTCCTTCCAAAGTGGCCAACTTGACATTTTCTCACTTTTTTTTTAGTTCACTCACTTAACCTGTCGTATTGCTATTCAAATAACTTTGTGTCCTCTGCAAAACTTGTTTTCTTGCAAATCCTCATATTGTAAGCAAACATGGTTATTTTTCAGTTCCAGTCCCAAATGATCAAATCATCATCCACATTACTAATGTCAAGAATAAGTAGTTAAGGCCCAGCATTGAAGGAAATTACTACCTCCTCAAACCAAAGGAAAGCCAAGAGCCAGATGACAGACTCAAAACAAACCCGCCCCACTGCCATTCTGTGGTATGTATAGTCTTTATTAGTGAATAGTGGCATTTCCACCTCTCAGTTGTAGGAAGTCCAGCTGACAATATCAGATCTTTACAATGGGTGCTACCAGGACATAACCAATCCCAGGATGAAAGCACACTGGATCCCCTGATCATGGCTATTTCACAATTCCACCCAGATTGATATTACACCTTGGTCTTCCAAACAACGATCATTTCTCACTCTTGTACTGATCTCACTCTGTTGCAAAAGAGCTATCTCACCTCCTTTTCCCTTCCAACTGCACTTCCAAGAGGTATGATATCCCTGGTATATTCAGGTGCCAACCTTGATTACCTTGTAACTATATGTCATCCCATCACATCCCAATTATTTGTTTTATTTATGGTGGCAATCCATCTTTCTTCTGAACACTGCAAGCGTTCAGATAAATACTATTTATTCTGTCTTTTTATTATTTTACTTTGTTGAACTTATTTGTTGATTATATATATATATATGTATATATATATATATATATATATATATATATAAAATCAACAAATAAGTTATATATATATATCCCTTCCTATCACATTCTAATTATAATTTTCTATACACTATTGCCCTGTCCCCTCTCATTAGGGTGAAAGATAGCCTGTCTCTGAGATCCTAATTAAGTGCTTAGCCAGCTTGATTTACTTTTGATGGTTTAAGAATGCACAGGTCCCAGATTTCCCAAAGAAGAAGATAGACATTGATACACTACAATGTTTGCATTGACAGGTCATTCATCTTTTTATGTCATTGGTTTGCAGGCTTGACAGAACTCAGCATCAGTCCTATTTCTCTCCATGTTAGGAGTGATCTTTTTGGTAGATTTCCTCCAATTTTGTCACTCTACTATTCTGTTTCTTCCTGCAGTAGGGGAGATAATGGCCTAGTGGTATCATCACTTGGCTGTTAATCCAGAGACCCAGGTCATGTCCCAGGAACCAGGTTTGAATCCTGCCATGATAGATGATGGAATTTGAGTTCAATAAAAATCTGGAATTCAGAGTTTATTGATGACCATGAATCCACTGTTGATTGTTGGAAAAACCAATCTCGTTGCTACTGCCCTTTAGGGAACGAAACTGCCATTCTTATCTGCTGGGGTCTATTTGTGACTCCAGATCCACAGCAATGTGGTTGACTCTTAACTGTCTTCTGGGCAATTAGGAATGGGCAATGTATACTGGCCCAGCCAGCGACACCCTTATCCCATGAATAACAAAAACGTAAACTCAGTGAAAATGTGACATATTCCTCTGTCAAGCCCTCTTGCTTTCTTTAGCTGCTTCTGCAGTTTTTCTTCTATTAAATAAAAACACAAAATAATGAACATATTTAGAAGGTCTGGCTCTCTGAAGATGCTGCTGGTGCTAAGTATTTCCAGCAATTATTGTTTATATTTCAGTTGACCGGGATCCACAGATCCACTAGTCCTTTGTTTTCCTGCTTTTAATCTTTTCTGTAATGTGACTCAGTCACGTCTAGCTCAAATCAGATGTGGGTTAATTCACTGAGTCAAACACCATTCCATACTTACTTCCACTCCTTCAGCCTGTTGTTACAATCATCAGCCGACTGTGGCTTTTTAAAGGTTTATTCTAATTTCTATTCTCCTGTACATTTATTTTACATAGGTTTTGCACCAATTATAGTTCCAATAGATGTGCAATTTTGTGACCATGAAATCTGGGTGGAAACACCTTCCTAAGCTAACAAAACATGAAATTAATTTTCCATTGATGTGCAAGCTGATCATCTCCTCACATGGATTTCTAGGCCAGATCTGTTTGAATAAATTAATTACCTTTTGGTTCTTTGTTTTTAATATGATAAATACAACATATTAATTTCATTATCATTGTTACGTTATAAATGACTGAAGAATCAATCCTGCATTTATTTAAGTAAACAATCTATTACTGCATGCATTTCAGTTTGTACAAAATACAGAATATGGCACTGAAAGATGGCAAAATGGAAATAGACAGGTAATAAAATGACAGACATTTGATGATCAGATTGATTATTGGTTAATTATATTCTCATTACTTCTTGTAAACTGAGTACGGAAAGTAATTTTTCAGTAAAAGTAATGTTATCACAGTAGCTGCTGTTGTCATTTTTATTCTCCTTATCCCTGGAGGGCATTAATGCCTTGCTATTTAACCATCAAATTTTACAGATGCTTCAACATAACCTAAGTAATTTATTGATCTCTGTCATAAAAGATTTACAATGTTGTATTCATAATTCATATATTAAAATTCAATTTATGCCAATATAGTAATTATAACAGATTTTATATGAACATTAACAAAACTTACACTTTTTTGAAGTAACAAAAACCCTACTTGTCTTCCCGGCAAAACGTGACATTCTGAAGACAAACCGTAATGAATACAATTAACTTCATCATGATTCAAAAATGTATTTCATTTTATTGATGTAGGAGATGTAAATTGTTTCATATTTATTTATTGTATTTATATTAGACTTTATACATTTATCTCCATGCTAGTTGAACAATTACTATAATGTTATATCTCTGTGATAATATAATTTTTAATGACTATAGAAATTATAAATAATGCTTTCCAATGCATTTTGCATGCCTGTAAACAAATATTGAAAAAAAAGTCTGTCAAACACTTTCATGTGAAACTGGTAGCCCTTTAATTTGGCAGGTGGTTAGCAGCAGGGTTACATTGCTACTGATTTTGCTGCCAACAAATATTGCTCAAGGCACACTGCTTCTTCAGAATAAATTAAAATGAAATAATGTACAGAGCAGAGTCATTGTCCTGTAATCGCCTGCAGATTAAATTCCAGCAATCTTGCAGTGATTATGTCACAAATGTAATTTTTCAGTGGGAGTGACATTACACATCAATTGAACAGCATATCTTGGTCATTCATATTGGTTGTGACACCCATTCTAAAATAAACTATGACAACAAACTTAATATTTATATTTTTGAAAACAACTTTTGATAAGCAATTTTAATCTGTGCAGAGGGATGATATTATCCTCCCTCTGCTCCTCAATCAACAGGGGAGAGGAGATTCTGGGAAGCTATAGCCAGGAAAGAAATAATTGAAGTTTCTATTTACAGCATTAAATGATTTAAATAATTTAATTTGCATGGTATATATGTCAGGCAGATTTGTAGAAATGCCCCTATTCTACCTGGTAAGATACAAGTCCGGTTTAAGTTATCTGAGAAATTCAGCTGTAACGCAGTCCAGTTTTAATGAAGTTTCATCTTTTGGATCCCAATATCCACACCATAATGGATAATCACTTTATTTGTCATTCTGAATGTACTAGACACAATAGTTGCATGCAATGATGCAATGTCCTTCTGAGGACCATCTGACAATAACTCCATTAAGCATCACTATTATGTCCAATCTATTGCCTGATTCTCTCAATGAGGTTACTTCTATTTTCTTGAGAAATCTTAGGAAAGGAAAAATATAGTAAATGAGCAATAGAGCCATTTAGGTTCATATACTGCCATTGCTTTTTTATGATTTGACCTTAAAATTAGAATACATTGAAAGGCTGGACTATTGTGACAAAACTAGAACCATGTAATACACTATTAGCACTACTTGCAAGAACACAATGATAATGAGTAACCTGATTTTTTTTTCTAAATTAGTTACACTTTGCCAATGATGATTGAAGAAGGTGGTTTGGATGACATCCTGAGTTTAATGGTTCACAGAGTCAAACTGGCATATTGAAATGGCATGATCGCTGGATTACCCCAGGATATTACTTGCATGTTAATTCAGCTCCCTTGCATCATTAAGGCCCAGTAACTCCTGAATGTCAATTCCCTTCATGTCATTAATATTTCCCATTTTAAATAAAGACATTTGGGTGACCAAAAAAATTAATTAAAATTCTGCTGTGGCTGAATTGAGCTCTGCAGACACTGAGCATCCTAAAAAGAAGGTCAAGGTGGGTTTGGAGAAGTATGCACACACTTGTGACAGAAAATGTACAAGCACCATCTTGGTAAAGACATTTATGATGCTTGTCTAATGACCACTAACCATGCACAGAGCATCAAAGCATCATCAAGCCAATGACACACTTCAGTATGCAATGCTTATTTGAAGTCACTGTTGCCAATATTTGACTCTACGCAGCAGCCACCAGGCTGTATTAACTTTGTATTTTTGATTATAGTGTTAAACTGAACAAATGATATGCCTCAGCCTATTATTTAAATAGATAACAAAATATTTGTAGGTTGTTTTTTTTTTACTTCTTCGGCTGCTGGTGCAATTGAATGTGTTTTTGGAGGATTCCCTTACTCTGTTTTAGTTTCAATGTAATGAGTGGTCTGGTTGGTCTTGTAGTAAAGTTTTTTTAATCATAGAAAATAATTCATTGTTAGAGACTGCTTCCAGATATAGGTCGTGCAAGGACCTTCTTCTAGAAACAGAGAATGAATGGAGAATGGAGAGTTTTCTTGCAGAGGAGGACTAATTGCTGAAGAAATGAAACGAAAAGGAAATGTGGAAGAGGAGGAACTGTGGCTACAAAGTTCCTCCTCTTGGCCATCCCTTTTTGCCTGAAGTGTACATGGTCAGATTATTCCTAATTAAACAAGTAACCTCAACTTCACCTCCCCATTCACCAATGTTACCACACTGCTTTCATTTTGCTTACCATTGACCATCACAACCCCCCATACTTATAGGACAAAAATAAAATGATTCAGGAAATTAAATTCAATTCTAATTTTATCAATTCACTCACTAATGATGAATACAAAAATAAACATATCACTGCATAATGACCATAGTGTGCGCCTTCTATGCACCTTTACCCTTTTCTCATGCACCTGAGAGATACTTTGCCGATGGCTGTAGTATGAGATTTGAACATCCACTGACCTTCAGTTGAAGAGACTATAGATGGCCTTGAAGGATGACCCTGACCATTCATCGCCTAGATATTCGGTTTTGTATTACACCTTAGTCTGAATAATAGTGGTCTAGGTTGACTGGCTGACTAATTGCCTTGAATCGACCTATGATTCACTTTAGAACTCTCTTCAATACCAGAATACACTTGCTTAAGTAAAGGCTCAGAAATGCTATACAATACTCCAGGTACAGGCACAGCAATACCTGTGGCATTGTAACAAGTTTTCCTTAACATTGTACCCCTAACCTACTCACAGTAAAAGCCAAAATTCTATTTGCTTTTTTAATTACTTGCTGCAGCTTCAAGCTGACCTTTGCGTGTTATGCACGAGAATACTTAGATCCATTCATGCTGCAATTCTTCAGAGTGTCTCTCCATTTAAATAATTATCTGCCTTTTGATTCATCATACCAAGGTGTAAGACTTCACACTTTTTTTGCATTAAACTCTATCAGTCAAGTTTGTATCCATTCACTCAATTTATATCTGCTGGCAGATTCTATATGTCCTCATCTCAACATGTTGTGATAGCAAAGTGGCAGTTGTGAAGAGTCTTTTTTTTTCCCCGAGCAGTCAATCATCAATCTACTTTATCTCTCTTTCTCTCATTTTCAATATAAGAATGATGGTTTACATGAATCCCAGGACAACACTAAATTTAAAAAAATGATAGTTTAAACATGAAAAGCTGAAAAATGCTTCAGTCCAAGAAAACAATCCTTGAACAAATTCTGCTGTGGCTGAATTGAGCTCTGCAGACACTATGCATCCTAAAAAAAGGGTCAAAGTGGGTTTGGAGATGTATGCACACACTTATGACAGGAAATATACAGCACCATCTTGGTAAAGACGTTTGTGATGCTTGTCTACTGACCACTAACCACGCACAGAGCATCGAAGCATCATCAAGCAGGTGACCCACTTTAGTATGCAATGCTTATTTGAAGTCACTGTTGCAAATGTTTGACTTCATGCAGCAGCCACCAAACTATATACTATGAAAGGCCTACCTGAGACCAGATGATAGTCAATTTTATCACTTTTGTTTTTGTTTATATTAGATTAGATTCCCTACAGTATGGAAACAGGCCCTTTAGCCAAACAAGTCCAACACCGACCCTCTGAAGAGTAACCCACCCAGACCCATTCCCTATCCTATATTTACCCCTGTCTAGTGTACCTAACACTATGGGCAATTTAGCATGGCCAATCCATCTAATCTGCACATCTTTGGATTGTGAGAGTAAATCGGAGCAACCGGCAGACACCCATGCAGACACAAGGGGAATGTGCAAACCCCACACAGACAGTTGCCTAAGGCAGGAATCGAACCTGGGTCACTGGCTAACCACTGAGTCACTGTGCTGTCCCAATGGTGCCAATGTTTTTAAAAGTACATGGGTTTTTTTTGCTGTAATTTCACTTCCAGGCATAAGACTGCAACTTTAAAGAAGCAACAACATTTAATAGTAAAGCAGATTTAGAAAGCTACATGACCAGATTGAACAGCTCAAACAGATCATCATTAGTAGATGCTCTGTGAGGGCACTCTTCTGGCACAGTGTAGTATTCCTACCCCTGGAGTAGAAGGCTTGGGTTCAAGTCCTGGTTGATTAGAAAAATAGATTAGTTGGTGCCCTGGACCGTTATAACAGTCATTATGAGATGAACTAAGACTCTCCTATAATGGAAGATTCAAAAGTAATCAAGTCATAATTCAGCAAATTCTACACCATGACATATTAGATCACATACATACAAATAACATAGACATAGAATAAAACCAGAGATTGGCATGTCAGTGCATATATTGGCCTACCATTAATTAGAATAATGAACAACTAATCAAGTCTTGTGAAATATGTTAATTTGATCTATTTCAACATCAAGAGAATATTTCCTTGCATGTAAGATTCCTTCTGACTCATGGTGCAAGATTGACAGTAATAATTTCCATGTTCAAAGATCAATTACATTCTGGAGATTAACTTTTCATAAAATTATTTTTTGAATGACAGATTAAACATGTCAATAGTACAATGATTATTGACACATTGTCTCTCATATTTAGCATGTTTGGTAAACTTCACCAAATCATATTCAACAACAGTTTGTAGTACACTAATGCATCCTTCTAAGACCTCTGCAGAAAATGGTGTTTTCAACACATGATTTCTTCTGCTCATTACCCTCAGTTGAACAGTCTCACATAATTAAACAAACAAAGATAGAAATTACTGGAGAAACTCAGTAGGTCTGGCATCCAATGTGGAGAGAGAAACAGCAGAGGAACATGCACCTGTGTTAACCTTGACATTTAGTCCTTGTTTTTGCAGTTTATCATTGGGTGGAGGAAAAGGTTTCAGTTTTTCTGACAGTATTCATGGAGTGCGCCAAATTGACTACATGTACTGTCTGACAGGGGTCTGTAAATCCGTTTCCAATCTCTCTTAGCTTTCGTTGACATGCTTGTGTGCTGCAGATGGAAGTTTGGAAGCATTCTTGACATTGTTCTTTGGTGAGTGTGCTGAGTTGTAACATTGTGTTTTATGTTATGTTTCTCTGGGAAACTGGATTTGTTGCACAATGTCCTGTTGTATGTTATAAACAGCTGGACATTGTTTTGATAGATAAGACAAGGCCCATATCATGCAAGAGCTAAATGTTTTCTTTGGCCTGTTTATGACTACATTCGTTGTAATAGTGTTCAGCACCTGCAGATACTGCTGGCCAGCTACAATTGCTTTGGATTTTCATCCTTCTTATAGCAGTGTTGATCACATGTTCTTTAGATTTGTCTAAAATTGCTTTTCTGAAGAATTTACTGGGTATAGAGGTAAGAACTAGTTTCTTAATGCTTTCAGCTAAGTCGTGTTGGGAAAATCAAGTTCAAAACTTTGTATGAACGCCTGCCCAGACAAGAGTCAATTGTTTCATCTGGCTCTTTCAGTGAAACAACAACATATTCCAGAGAAACCAGGATTCTAGCAAGGAGGGAATCATGGATAACCAAGGAAATTAATGATAACATCAAATTCATAGGAAAAAAGCATGTAATGTATCAAATTTTAGTGGTAAGTGAAAGGATTGTGGAAGTTTTTTAAAAAAACAACAAAAGATGATTTAAAAAGAGGGAGAATATAAACCTTGAGGCTATATTTGCAAGCATTATCAAGATGGCCAGCAAGAGCTTCTTTAAATATATAAAAATGAAAGAGATAGGCCAACATTAATTCAGGCTCCTTAGACAATGAGGCTTGGGATACATTAATGGAGAACCAGAAAATGATAAAGGAGCTGAATAAATACTTTGCTAAACATGAAAGAAAATACAACATTTACTATTAGAGAAAAAGTACCAAGGAAACTAATGGGTTAAAAGCTAATAATTTCCCTTGGACCTGGTGGGATTCACCTTAACATATTATAGGAAGTAGCTACAGAAATAGTTGATGCACAGTAGTAAACCTCCAAGAGTCCTTATATTCTGGAAAAATCACAGATAATTCTATAACTGCGAATGTAATACCTTAATTCAAAAAGATAAAGGAGCAAAAAAGAGGTCAGTTAAACATCATTAAAATTAGTTTAGTTTACTGAACGTCTGTTATTGGCAAAATGTTAGAGTTGATTATAAGGGATATAATAGTACAGCATTCAAAAATATATAATAGTGTAAACCTTTTTATTATCCTGCCCCTATCAGATCAGGAGTGTGCCAAATATTCTGGATAATCTAGAAGTCCACATAATCAATGTAAAAATACACACTAAGTAACAGAAATATAATGCAGAGGGTATACATATCACTATTATATTTTACTTACAGCATAAATCACTTAAACAATAATGGAAATTTGCCTTAAATAAAACTCGTCAGTGGAGCGTCTTCTCACTCACACTGACTACTTAGACATTGCAGCATATCATTGTACTTTAGGAGAAGTTGACTTGAAGTTGAATCAACTGTTGATATTTTGTAGAGCCAATCAATTAAATAACAAGTATATTATTTACAGTGGGTGAATAAATTTCAAAAATATAATAATTAGTCAGAATAATGCTTTGCAGTTTAGAAGGTATGTAATTCTTTACAGTTTAATAAGAGTGCTGTTTCACAAAGTGCTGGTTAAGACAAAATTTGCTGCATTATCCAACAGAATTGTTGAGGCTTCATGAAGGGGACAGTAACCTGACAAATTCACATGAAATCTTTGAGAAGGTAATGAACAGGATGATAAAGGAGAATCAGTGGATTTAATATATTTTGATTTCCAGAAGATGTTTGATGAGTTACCATACATTAATCTACTTAGAAGATAAGAGCATTGTGTTGGAGGTGGTATACAGGCACTATAATGCACATTTCATTAATATGAATTTGCTACAATGTGATTGACAAATTTGGGATACTGTTTCTAAAGTGCAATCGTTTAAAACATGTTGGCTGTAATGTGATTACATGGCCAACACTTTAAGTGCTGTTTCTAAAGCATGATTTTTCCATTTCACATGGTTGCACAAGAATGCAATCATCATGTTATAGAAGAACGACCCGTATTAGCATGCGTAGAGGATTGGCAGAGTTGGGATAAGGATAACTTTTCAGGGCGGCAACTTGTACCTATGGAATGCTAGAAAGGTAAGTGCTGGAGATACAATTCTTTACAATATATATCTGTGAATAACTAGGATGAGGAAGATTACTGTGCAAGAGGGAAGTTTACAAATGATACAAAAGTAGATGGAAAGGCAAGTGGTGGGGATGACAAAAAGAAACAGCAGAGCCATATAGACAGATTAAGTAAGTGGACAGGACCTTGGCAGATGGGACACAATGTGGGAAAATGGAATGTTCTGTAAAGTAATAGGAAGAATAGAGGAGCTGAATATAATTTAATGGAGGAACAAGTATGGAAAGGTGCAGCACAAAAGGATTTGGAGGTCCTAGTCCATAAACCACAAAAAAACTGGCATCTCACTTCAGCAGGTATTGAGTCACAGAGTCATAGAAATGTACACCATGGAAACAGACCCTTCAGACCAACCGACCATGCCAACCAGATATCCCTACTCAATCTAGTCCCACCTGCCAGCACCCGGCCCATATCCCTCCAAACCCTTCCTATTCATATACCCATACAAATGCCTCTTAAATGTTGCAATTGTACCAGCCTCCACCACTTCCTCTGGCAGCTCATTCCATACATATACCACCCTTTGTGTGAAAACGTTGCCCCTTAGGTCTCTTTTATATCTCTCTCCTCTCACCCTAAACCTATGCCCTCTAGTCTGGACTCCCCGACCCCAGGGAAAAGACTTTGCCTATTTACCCTATCAATGCCCCTAATAATTTTGTAAACCTCTACAAGGTCATCCCTCAGCCTCCGACGGTCCAGGGAAAACAGCCCCAGCCTGTTCAGCCTCTCCCTATAGCTCAAATCCACCAACCCTGGCAACATCCTTGTAAATTTTTTCTGAACCCTTTCAAGTTTCACAACATTTTTCCGGTAGGAAGGAGACCAGAATTGCATGCAATATTCCAACAGTGGCCAAACCAATGTCCTGTACAGCCGCAACATGACTTCCCAACTCCTGTATTCAATACTCTGACTGATAAAGGAAAGCATACCAAATGTCTTCTTCACTATACTATCTACCTGCGACTCCACTTTCAAGGAGCTATGAATCTACACTCCAAGGTCTCTTTGTTCAGCAACGCTCCCTAGGACCTGACCATTAAGTGTGTAAGTCCTGCTAAGATTTGCTTTCCCAAAATGCAGCACCTAGCATTTATCTAAATTAAACTCCATCTGCCACTTGTCAGCCCATTGGCCCATCTGATCAAGATCCTGTTGTAACCTAGATAACCCTCTTCGCTGTCCACTGCACGTCCAATTATGGTGTCATCTGCAAACTTATGCACAGAATCTCTTATGCTCGCATCCAAATCATTTATGTAAATGACAAAATGTAGAAGACCCAGCACCGATCCTTGTGGCACTCGACTGGTCACAGGCTTCCAGTCTGAAAAACAACCGTCCACCACCACCAAAAGAGAAAATGCTGGAACCTTCAGCAGGTCTGGTAGCATCTGTAAGGAGAGAAAAGAGCTGACGTTTTGAGTCTAACTGACCCTTTGTCAAATCTTCTGCTTTGACAAAGGGTCAGTTAGACTTGAAACATCAGCTCTTTTCTCTCCTTACAGATGCTGCCAGACCTGCTGAGATTTTCCAGCATTTTCTCATTTGGTTTCAGATTCCAGCATCCACAGTAATTTGCTTTTTTCCTCCACCACCACCTTCTGTCTTCTACCTTTGCGTCAGTTCTGTATCCAAATGGCTAGTTCTCCCTGCATTCCATGAGAGGTAACCTTGCTAATCAGTCTCCCATGGGAAACCTTGTCGAATGCCTTACTGAAGTCCATATAGATCACATCTACCACTATGCCCTCATCAATCCTCTTTGTTACTTCCTCAAAAAACTCAATCAAGTTTGTGAGAAATGATTTCCCATGCACAAAGCCATGTTGACTATCCCTAATCAGTCCTTGCCTTTCCAAATACATGTACATCCTGTCCCTCAGGATTTCCTCCAACAACTTGCCCACCACTGAGGTCAAGCTCACTGGTCTATAGTTCCCTGGCATGTTCTTACCACTCTTCTTAAACAGTGGCACCACGTTTGCCAACCTCCAATCTTCCGGCACCTCACCTGTGACTATCGATGATACAAATATCTCAGCAAGAGGCCAAGCAATCACTTCTCTATCTTCCCACAGAGTTCTCAGGTACACCTGATCAGGTCCTGGGGACTTATCCACCTTTACCCGTTTCAAAACATCCAGCACTTCCTCCTCTGTAATCTGGACATTTTGCAAGATGTCATCATCTATTTTTCTACAGTCTATATCTTCCATATCCTTTCCTACAGTAAATACTGATGCAAAATACTCATTTAGTATCTTCCACATTTTCTGCAGCTCCACACAAAGGCCGCCTTGTGATCTTTGAGGGGCCCTATTCTCTCCCCAGTTACCCTTTTGTGCTTAATGTATTTGTAAAAACGCTTTGGATTCTCCTTAATTCTATTTGCCAAAGCTATGTCATGTCCACTTTTTGCCCTCCTGATTTTCCTCTTAAGTATACTCCTACTGCCTATATACTCTTCTAAGGATTCACTCGATCTATCCTGTCTATACCTTACATATGCTTCCTTCTTTTTCTTAACTAAACCCTCAATTTCTTTAGTCATCCAGCATTCCCTATACCTACCAGCCTTTCCTTTCACCCGAACAGGAATATGCTTTCTTTGGATTCTCTTTATCATGTTTCTGAAGGCTTCCCATTTTCCAAACGTCCCTTTACATGCTCCCAATCAGCTTTTGAAAGTTCTTGCCTAATACCATCAACATTGGCCTTTCTCCAATTTAGAACTTCAACTTTTAGATCTGGTCTATCCCTTTCCATCACTATTTTAAATCTAATAAAATTATGGTCGCTGGCCCCAACGTGCTCCCCCACTGATACCTCAGTCACCTGCCCTGCCTTATTTCCCAACAGTAGGTCAAGCTTTGCACCTTCTCTAGTAGGTATATCCACATACTGAATCAGAAAATTGTCTTGTACACACTTAACAAATTCCTCTCCATCTAAACCCTCAACACTATGGCAGTCCCAGTCTATGTTTGGAAAGTTTAAAATCCCTTACCATAACCACCCTATTATTATTACAGATAGCTTAGTTCTCCTTACATGTTTGTTTCTCAATTTCCCTCTGACTATTAGGGGATCTATAATACAATCCCAATAAGGTGATCATCACTTTCTTATTTCTCAGTTCCTTCCAAATAACTTCCCTGGATGTAGTTCCAGGAATATCCTCCTTCAGGATAACTGTCATGCTATCCCTTATCAAAAATGCCACACCCCTCCTCTCTTGCCTCCCTTTCTACCCTTCCTGTAGCATTTATATCTTAGAACATTAAGCTGCCAGTCCTGCCCATCCCTGAGCCATGTTTCTGTAATTGCTATGATATCCTAGTCCCATGTTCCTAACCATGCCCTGAATTCATCTGCCTTCACTGTTAGGCCCCTTGCATTGAAATAAATGCATTTTAATTTATTAGTCCTACCTTGTCCCTGCCTGCCCTGACTGTTTGACTCGCTTCTGTTCTCAACTGTACCAGTCTCAGACTGATCTCTTTCCTCACTACCTCCCTGGGTCCCATCCCCCCACCTTACTAGTTTAAATCCTCCCGAGCAGCTCTCGCAAATTTCCCTGCCAGCATATTAGTCCCCTTCCAATTTAGGTGCAATCCATCCTTCTTGTACAGGTCACTTCTACCCCAAAAAAGATTCCAATGATCCAAAAATGTGAATCCTTCTCCCATATACCAGCTCCTCAGCCATGCATTCATCTGTTCTATCCTCCTATTCCTGCCCTCACTAGCTCCTAGCACTGGGGAAATCTAGATATTATTACTCTGGAGGACGTCTTTTTTAAATTTCTGCCTAACTCTCTGTAATCATCCTTCAGAATCTCAACCTTTTCCCTTCCTATATCATTAGTTCCAATGTGGACAATTACTTCTTGCTGGCCCCTCTCTCATGTGAGAACATTCTGCACCCTCTCTGAGACATCCTTGATCCTGACACCAGGGGCGCAACATACCATTCTGCTTTTTCGCTGCTGGCCACAGAAACATCTGTCTGTACCTCGGACTGGTGAATTCCCTAACACAATTGATCTCTTGGAACCTGACTTACCCCTCGTTGTATTAGAGCCAGTCTCAATACCAGAAACTTGGCTATTCGTACTACGTTCCCTGAGAAGCCATCACCCCCTACATTTTCCAAAACAGCATACCTGTTTGAAATGGGTATATCTAAAAAGACTCCTGCACTAGCTGCCTACCTCTCTTACCTTTCCTGGAATTACCCCATTTATGTGACTGTATCTGGGACTTCCCCCCATCCTATGATTGCCATCCATCACATACTGTTGCTGTTGCAAATTCCTCATTGCTTCTAACTGTCTCTTCAACGGATCCATTCAATCTGATAAGATTCGCATCCAACAGCATTTATGGCAGATATAATCCACAGTAACCCTTAAATTCTCTTTAAACTCCCACATCTGACAAGAAGTACATATCACTGTACTAAAGGCCATTTTTTGCTCCTTCACAATCTACAGATCCAGAAAATAACATCGTCTTATTCCTCTACAAAACACTGCCCCAGGTTAAATTAATAGTTATGGCTTATATTTTAAGTTTAATCGAAAGACATATCTCCAAAAACATATAATCAAGAAAGAACCCACTCTACTCACTACTGTAGCCTTTCTGTTGGACACCCTTAAAACAATGATTAACTTATCTGATTCTATGCTGTGAACTTCGCCCAAACAGGTTCCTCCAAGATTAGCTGTGAATTTCACTGCTTGCTAATTTTCCCAAACGCACTCCGCTGTCCAGTGTTACATGAATTCAGAAACAGCAAAGGCAATAACTGTGCAGGTTCTCTCTCCCTCTCTCTCTCCTGCACTGTCCTCACCATGTGCTTCCTTTGTCTACTCTTCTCCCTTTTAAAGCTGCTGTTGTTTTGACTTTTTTTTTCCCAAGTTCCAAAACAATGCAATAGCATATGGAACAGTATTTGCTGCTCCTTGAATTTGAGGAAATCACCTCCAGCACCTAAAATACCTCAAAAAAGAAGCAGCTGTTACAGCCAGAAGTTTTTCCTGTCCACTATCTTGGATTACTCAGAATAATAAGAAGGTAAATGGAATGCTGCACTTTATTTCAAAGGGAACGGAATATAAAATAACAAAATATTTTTAAAACTATACAAGACACTGGTTAAAACACAATAAGAACATTGTGAACAGTTTTGGTCCTCTTATCTACAAAGAGATTTATTGGCGTTGGAGATCGTCCAAAGTAGGTTTACTATGTTGCTCCCAGGTGTGGAGGGATATTTTTTCTGAAGTCAGGTGAGTAGTTTGGCCTGTACCCATTGCATTTTAAAAGAATGAGAAATGACTTTATTAAAATATATTATATTTTCTATATAGCTCTTCTTTATTTTGTTGTAAGATCTTTGTAGCAGAATGGATTTGTCCTTCAGCTTCTTTAAACAAATATTTTTTTAAAAAATCAGATCAGATGTGGCCTGCAGGTTTTTTTCAAAGAATAAGTTGGGACAGTACCCACAATGTTTTTTCTTAAGTCTAAGGTTATCGTACTTTAATCTTCATTCTGATTGTAACTTCAGTTTTTAGCTCAGGTAGATGATGTGGAATGACTTTGAAGAGAAACAACCTTTCACATGTAATTTAAGCAATAACACAACAGCTAAGTCATGTCTCCACTGCAAATGATCAGTAGCTATTCTCAGAGTAATGATAAGATCAAATCGTTACCTCATATTTTCCCCAAAGATTTTTTTAGTTACCTCTTTTAACCAATGACATTTAACGATGAACACTTAATTCTGTATTCCATGTTTCTCTTCCCCTCCAACTCATCCTGCCCTGTCACTTTCTCCTAAAGCATTAATCTCCCACAGGATCCTCAACTCTCTTGGAGGAACTATGGGAATGTATATGCTCCATTTCCATTGTCCATGAGGGTGAGTGCAGATGTGGAGTGGGATCACAGCTTCTCTGTGTACTGATTGTAATGAGGTCAGCAAGGTGGACCTCATTGAATAAGAATTCCCGAGTCCAATCAGGGAGCCCTGGTTGACAGATAAAATCTTGAGGAGCTGGATCAGTGTCAAGGGCGTGCCATGTGTAAATAAAGGGTGACTTGGTGTTGGGCTACTTGCCCCTATTGAGTTATTTCACTCTGCAGACAAAAACATTTCTGGAACTCCACCAAGGTAAAAATGAATCAATTTTGAAGAGACAATAGGCATAGAGTTTAAGAGTAGGGAGATGACACTGGGACTTCAATGTTGTTTAAGTCCCAGCTAGAGTGTTGTGTGTAGTTCTGGAATCCACATTATAGGAAGGTTGCACTGGAGAGGGCGCAGAGGTGATTTGTCAAGATGTTGCCTGTGTCCAAGAACCTTAACTGTGAAAAGAGATTGAATGGACTGGTGTTGTTTTCCTTGGAGAAGAGGAGATTGAAAAAAGGACATGATTAAGATGTATAAAATCATGTGGGGCATCTAGCAACAACAGGAATTTTTTGCCTTGGTGGGAGGATAAATGACTCGAGTGCACACATTTGAAGTTTGTGCAGGGGATTTTAAGGGTATAATGCTATATTTATAATTGGGTATGTGGTTGCTCCTTTAAGAGAATGGGTCAGGTGATCCAGAGGCAGGAGTTAGGGGGCAGTCTAAAACCAACTGGAGCTGAAAGGACCCTCAAAGTATTCACTATTCAAGTTTAACCTCTGTCTACCTCATGTTGCATTTATGGTTTGAGTTAACCACAAACAGAATAGATGTGAGGATTTGTTTTCCACTTGGAGGGTGGTGGATAGTTGGAACACTCACTGGCTGTAAGAATGGTCGAGGCAGAAACCCTCATAACATTAAGAAATATTTAGATGTGCGTTTGTGATGCCAAAGCAAACAAGGTTATGGGCCAAGTGCTGTAATATGGGATTATAGTAGTTAGGTGATTGTTTTGGACTGGCACAGACTCAGTGGACCAAAGGGTCTTTTTCTGTGCTGTAGATCCCTATGTCTGTGATTCCTTACCACTGTCAGGTATTGATGGAGGTGTGTGTCATGGTCATGTTTAGTTCTTCAAAGAATGTCGATTTTCCTGCTCCTCAGATGCTGCCTGACCTGCTGGTCTTTTCCAGCACCTCTCTAATCTTGACTCCATCTTCTGCAGTCGTCATTTTCACCTATATCAAACCCTTGACAAGCAAGTTGGAAAGGTCAATCTTCTGAGTCTATACAACAAAAAAAATCTCTTTACATAGCTGCCAACACCTGGACAAACAGGTGGGCAGGATTCTCCTACCAACTCCAAGTAATCCAATCTTTTCTTCCCCACCTTTTTGACTATAAAAGTTCCAAAAACAATTTTAAATGAAACAATTCCTGCAGAGAAAAATCACAAGAAAAGCCTTCAACTCAGGAGCAACTGCAAGATCCACTCTCTTTACTTTCACCATTTTTGTTTGCAGCAGGCTCCTGGATCCATTATTTTTGGAAGGTGAAATCTCAAAGTTGAGGGGATTGACATAACTTTACTCAAAGCCAAAGATTTGAAAGTTGACTTTTTTTAGGATCTGAGGAGGAGGCTGTTTTCAGTTGTTGAGAGTTTAAGCTTAGTGTTGGATTTTAAGATTTTTATTGTTTTTCTCTTCTACATGCTTAAAATTAAAAACTGTGGGGAAGGGCAAGGTAGATTTTTTTTTAAAGGCCTGTATTTAGAGCTTTTTCTTTTAGGCCTTAAAACATAGGTCTTAAGTTCTCCCAGCAGAATGTGTCAGCAGTAATCTGTCTAAGAACGCTGAATTTTGAGGAAACTGTGGGTCTTTGTAGGCACATCTACGTGGGAAAGTTTAAGGGGCAATTATAGAAGTCAATGGAGGGGTATGCTCCTCCTATCAGGTGTGGGAAGTTAAGAAATATTGCCTGTCCCTGGAGACAATGTCTGCAGAAAGTGTTTGGATCCATCTCATATCAGGCTGTTTGGATAGGCAGTTGGAGTCACTGAGGAGCATACAGGAGACAGAGTGTGATGGTTAATAGCTTTAGAGAGGTGGTTACACTGCTGGTTCAGTCAGATAGATGGGGGACTGTCAAGAGAGGTAGGAAAATAGTTCAAGAGTATTCTGTGGCTATTTGTCTCTCAAACAGATATACCATTTCAGGTATTGTTGAGGGGGTTAGTCTCCCAGAGGAAAGTAAAAGTGGCAGCCAGATTCTGGGCACCAAAAATGAATCATGTGTTAAGCAGGATGTGCCAAGGTTCAAAGAATAATTGTTATAGGAAATTCTCTAGTCGGGGCTATTCGAGGAGATTCTGCAGCCGTGAGCGCGAATTCAGGATGGTATATTGCCTCCCTAGTGCCAAAGTCAAGAACATTTCAAAGCGGTTGCAGCATATTGTCAAATGGGAGAGTTAGAATCCAGAAGTAATTATACACATTGGTGAGAACAACACAATTAGGGACTTTACAGATGGTTTTTTATTTAGCCACGGAATAAAGTAATATACTGATTCAGTCTGATCACAGGTTTAGTCCTAAGTGGCTTGGCTTTAATGTTAAGATTACATCCACTTTTTCGGAACCTCTCACCAAAGAAAATTGTTTCTTTGCTTTTATCCTATCAAGACATCTCTTACATATTAAATAATTGAATTAGAACACATCTAAACCTTCTAATCTCAAGGGAATAACAGCTAAATAAGTATCCTTACTACTTAATCTGCAGTATCTTTCTGAAATAAGGTCACTGAACTTGAAACATTAACTCTATTTTCTCTACACAGATGTTGCCTGACCTACTGTATTGCTCCAGCAATCTGTTTTTGTTTCAAATTTACAACATCTGCAGTTCTTTGTTTTATTATAGTTTCCGATGTTTGGTCTCCAGATCTAAATGAAATACTTCCATTGGAGCCTCAATAATTTACTGAAAAACTAATATATCTCCTCTTTGGGTTTGTATTCCAAACTTGGTAGGAGGACCAACAATGCATTATCTTATTTAATTTTTTTTGTGTCTACAGAATGATTAATGATTTGTGATCGTAGTCAATTAAATCCTGAGAAAAGGAAATCTGTTGTACTTGGTTTAAATCTGACTGTCGACCTATACGGTTTACTCTTAACTGTCCTCTGAAAAATAAAATGGCTGAGCAATCATTTAGTTTAAGTGCAATTAGGGATGTATAACAAATGCTGGTCTTGCCAGTGAGCTATGCTGACTCTCTGAATAGCTCAATTGTCTCTGATGATAGAAGTAATTTACAACTGATGCTAAACTGATGGAACAATAGTTATCTGATGTTTCTTCCTCCGTATTTAAATAATGAAGTCATACGTGCAATTTTTGAATTCTAAGACACAATTCTTGAACCTTGACTGAGAGTAAAATTTCTCACCTACTTTTAATATTCTGGGGAAAAAAACATTGGTCTTTGGATATATGTTTATCTTAAGTCCCATTACTTGCTCAGTTACATTTTTAAAATTTGTACTGTACAATATAATTGTAGTATATCCCCTAAGTTCTGTTTTTCCCTGCACCAGAACTTGTTTCATTCTGATTCAGGTTATAACCAATAAGCTGAGTTTTTTTTTTAGAATATATTAACTTAAATCTAGAGGACAGGAGTGCTGTTTTCTTTCCCAAATTCAAGTAACATATATCATCATTACCCGACTCTACCAATTACTGTCAGCACTGCCACCTCTCTCCACCAGATTACCTCCTGAATATTAGTGAATATTTCTTCCTGACCTGATTAAGCACTTCTCAACCACCCTCTCTTCATTATTTAATTGTTCCTCACGTGCGCTGATTGTTTTTGGCAAATAACTATTCCAATGCAATTAAAAATTGGAGCCCATTATTGGTATCTTGGGACTCACCATACAGTTTTATCCAAATTTCTAGGCTATAATATTTCAACTTTCATTATCTTCACATATACACCTCATTTCTTATTGACAGCACCATTACAACCTTGCATTTCCTCACCTCCACATAATCCTGTCTCAGCATTTCAATCGTTGTTAAAGATCCCATTACCTGGAATATTTAGCTCTGAATTAAGCTCAACTTTCAACCAGAATCTGTATTGACTCTTATATTTTATTGTGTAATTGTACTTCTACTCACTTATTTTATTTATTCAGCTACATGGATTCATGTAAGAAAATCTTAATTGGGTTAACCAATCAACTTTTCAACTGTACTGAAATCATAGCATCAAAGATGTACAGAACTTTACAGAAATTTAGAAGAGGACTTTTCATCCATTGTGTCTGTGCTGATCCAATAAGAGTGACCTAATAAAATCCCATTTTACAACTCTTGTTCTGTAGCCCTGAAATTTCCAACATTTTATATGTAAATCTAAGTAACCTTCACATGCAATCACAAAAGTCCTAGTGGACACAGGTGTTGTATTGCAGTGAACCCTGGGCTACATATCCAGAACAAGCTAGGGAAATTCCATTAGTAACGTATGCAATGCCCAAGCTTAAGTCTAACTAGGTTTTTATAAAATTCTAGCATAACCTCCTTGCTCTTCTATTCAATGACTTGGCTTAAAAAGGGAAAGACCACATAGACTTTCTTAACCACTTGCTATGTGGCCTGGTAACTTAAAGGATCTATGTACAAGCTTTTTCTCCACTTTTCTACCTCCTAGTAACTTGTAATTTAATGTGTATTCCCTGGCCTTGTTTGGTTTCCTAAATGCATGACCTCTCATTTCACCAAACTGAACTACACTTGCTACTTTTCTGTCAACTTTGTTAATAGATTTCTTCCTGGAAATGGCATCTTTCTTCTCACTATCAGATAGAAAGCCTATTTTTTGTATTATGCACAATTTGCTTCATCAACCCTCATACTTTTTGTCCAAATCAGTGATACATACTAGGCAAAAGCAGATGACCTGGCATTGAGTCCTGTGAAACTCGACAGAAGCTTTCCAGTTGCAAAGCATCTGAAACGATTACTCCTTGCTTTTTCCATTTGAGGTAATTTTGAATCCAAATTTATCATGAATCACATTTGCTTTTCCCTTTCTGGTCATGTGAGACTTTGTCAGAAACCTGACTAAAATCTATGCAAACTACATTAATTCCATTGTCTCCACTGATCCACCTTTCTCACACAACATTCAATCCAATTGATCAGAATTGCTATTAACAAAACCATTTCTACTGTCTTAGATTAATCCGTGTTTCTCTAAATGACATTTAAAATTGTCCCACATAATTTTTCCAACAGTTTGTCCACCACTGAGATTAGGCTGACAGGTCTATGCTCACTCAATCTATCCCTTTATTTCTTCTAATGCAAGTGTACTATGTTGGCATCTTTCCAAATCTCAAGTAGCAATACTGTAGCCAGAGAGAACCAGAAAATGATAGGCAGACTCTTTGTTATTTCCTTTGTTATTTGCTGGACGTTTAATTGTACCGTTGTGACTGATGAAATAACAGAATTGAAAGCCTTAAGTAAACAAAGTTTATTTTACAATAACTTCAGCTGTTATATATGGAGCCATTAGCAAAAACATATTAGCTGGACAATCTGATATGAGCAGTGAAATTGAAATTTGTTTCCATTTGAGAAGACTATTAGATCAGGTAGTACTGAAATAGCAAACATCTTTTTTGCCAGCTGCAAAGCAGCAGTTTCAAGATCTTACACTGTTAGCTCAAGCTATGCCAGTATAAAAGTAGAAGTCTTTTCTTTTCAATAATGTATTCCCTGTTAGAGCTCCGAGAGCCAATTAGTTCAGAAGCAGATTACGTCTTGTTCCCAAGGCGCTACAGGGCGCAAGAGAGGTTTTATTATTCCAGAATTCTCTGATATTAGTGATGTAACATTTCCTTGCTCTTCTGCATTTGCAGGTTGAATCTTGCCACTGTTTTATGTTCAAATTATCTTTTCTGTGAACAGTTTCCCAATGTCTAAAGCCACAGGCAGCTAACTTGGATTGCATATAGAAACAAGTGCAGGGCACATGATGTCCAATTAATCCATTCAGATGATTGCAATGCTGACAGAATGGTCCCTGAGCAGGTGGGACTATTCTGAACTGGTTGATTAGAAAAATAGGTTAAATAAAAAAAACTTAATCAGGGAAGCAGTTGCAGAATTTTAACTCAATGACAATGAAGGAGCAATGATATATTTCAAAATCCAGACATTACAGGATTTGGAGAACATAGTGCTAATGATTTTTACATGCACTGTCCTATCTTGTCCATCTTCCTTTCCACTTATCCGCTCCACCCCCCACTCTGATCTATCACCATCACCCCCTATCTTCATCTATCTATCGCATTCCCCCAGTCCCCCCCCCCCCACCCATTGATCTTTCAGCCCCCTTGCTTCTCACCCTGACATTCCTAATGAAGAGCTTATGCTCGAAGCATTGACTCTTCTGTTGATTAGATGCTGCCTGACTGGCTGTGCTTTTCCAGCGCCACTCTGATTCCTACATACAACCAATGCACTTGTTCTTTATTTTGTGGTTGAGGTTTTGGATATGGAAGACATTATAGAAGGAGTCTTGATAAGTAGCTGCAGTGCACTGTGTGAAAGTTATGGAGAAAGTGAATGTGGAATGAATCAAATTGGTTGAACACTTGCTTCTATGATTATAGGGATCACTTGAGGAGCGAAGATAGATCATCTGTCCAAGGCTGCTGGATTAAGGTAATTGGGAATATTTTAACCTTGTCTTTTACTCTGAAGTACAAGGCTTCCTTGCTGTTGAGAATATGGATATATATGGAACATCCTCCTTTTAGTTGCTGAATCATCCACCCCATTTATGACTGGATATAGTAAAATTGAAGATCTTTCATTTGATGTATTGATTATGAGATTGATTAGCTATGCATATTACTGGCTACTTTTGTTATTTGTTGCATTGTAGCTTCAACAGGTTAGTATATCACAGTTAGGTAGGCCTGGTGCTATTCCTGACATATTCATTGCCTCTTCAGTGAACCAAGGTTGATTGTGTCTTGATTCTAATAGTAGAGAGAAGGATATGGCAGGTCAGGACGTTACAGGCTATAATGTGAACAGAAAATGATCAACATGTCGGTCAGCATCTATGGAGAGACCCCAAATCTCTTTAGGTTGATGACCCTACATCAGAACTGTTAACAAAAATTTCTTATGCACCAATCATATTGCTCAGTGCAGGTATTGGCAACTATAAAGTAGACCATAAGATCTAGGAGCAGAGATCGGCCATTCAGCCCATTGAGTCCACCATTCAATCAGGGCTGATAGGTTTCTCAAATCCATTCTCCTACTTTCTTGTCGTAACCTTTAATCCCCTTACTAATCAAGTACCTATTTATCTCTGTCTTAAAGGCACTAAATAAGATGGTCTCCATAGCTTTCTGTGGCAATGGGTTCTACAGATTCAGCACCTTCTGGTTTGAAGAAATTCCTCCTTATCTCATTCTGAAGGGTTCTTCCCTTCACTCTGAGGCTGTCCATTTGGATCCTAGTCTTGCCTACTTGTGGAAACATTTCTATGTACATTCTATCCAGACTTCTCAGTGTTCTGTCATTTTTAATGAGATTCTAATCATCCTTCTAAACTCGATAAAGTACAGAGTGCTCAATTGTTCCTCATATGACAAGCGCTTCATCTCAGGATCATTCTCATAAATCTTCCATGGACTCCCTTGACACCAGCAAACTTTCCTTAGATATGGCGCCCAAAACTGCTTACAATATTCCAAACATGGTATGACCAGAGCCTTATACAGCCTCAGCAGTACATCGCTGTTCTTGTATTCCAGCCTTTTCAAAAAGAATGCTAAGATTGCATTTACCTTCCCTAACTGCCAACTGAACATGCATGATAACCTTAAGAGAATCCTGAACTAGGGCTCCTAAATCGCTCTGTGCTACAGTTTTTCAAAGTCTTCCCCATTTAGAAAATAGCCTATGCCACTTTTCTTCTGACCAAAGTGCATAACCTTACACTTTCCCACACTATATTGTATCTGCCATTTCTTTGCGCACTCTCCTAACTTGTCAAAGTCCTTTTGCAGCTTCCCCAGTTCCTCAACACTATCTGTCCCTCCACCTAACTTTGTGTTATCTGCAAATTTCACAGCAATACCTTCAGTTCCTTCATTCTGATTGTTAATGTATAACTTGAATGCATCGTGGTCCCAAAACTGACCCCTGTGGAATGCAACTAGTCACTGGCTGCCATTCTGAAAGAGACCCCCTTATCCCCATTCTCTGCCATCTGCCAGTCAGCCAATACTTTATCCATGTCAGTTCCTTGCCCCTAACACCATGACCTCTTATCTTAGGCTTTCTGGACATCTAAATAGGTCTCATCTGCTGACTCTCCTTTGTCTAACTTGCTCATTACCACCTCAAATAATTCTAACAGATTTGTCATGCATGACCTCCCCTTAATAGTGATGTGTTAACTCAGCCTTTATTAACATATATTTTCAAGTACTCCACATTCTCATCTTTCACAATGGACTCTAAAATCTTACCAATGACTGAGGTCTGGCTATTTGACCTATTGTTTCCTGTCTTCTGTCTCCTCCTTTGTTAAACAGGGGTGTTACATTAGCCATTTTATAATTCTTTGGGACCCCCACAGATTCCAGTGATTTCTGTAAGATGCCTCTACCATCTCCTTAGATTTCTCCTTCACAATCCTGCTTTCCTAGCATCTTCTCCTTAGTGTTGGTCACAACACTCACCTCTGCACCTGAATTCTCTTGGAGTTTTGGTATGCTACTGCTGTCTTCCACTGAGTTCTGTTACTCTGCCATTTCTTGTTTCCCATTACTACTTCTCCAATCTCATTTTCCATTGCCCATCCTGGCTTCTCTATACCTTCAAACATTAAAAAAAAAACTCTTGCAATCTTTTATATTACCAGCTATCTTATCCACATATTTCATCTGCTCCCATCTTATTGCTTTTTTAAATTATCCTTTGATGGTTTTCAAAGGCTTCCCAATCTTCTGACTGCCCACAAATCTTCAATACATTGTATACTTTTCATTTCATTTTATGCTGTCCCTGACTTCCCTTGTCAGCCATTGTTGTCTTGTCCTCCCCTTAGTATATTTTGTCTTTCTTGTGATGAATTTCTGCCATTTCCTGAATTATCCCAGAAACTCCTGCCATTGCTGCTCCACTATTTTTACTTGCCAGACTCTCCTTCCAATAAACTCTGACCAGCTCCTCCTTCATGTCTTTGCAGTTACCTTTACTCAATTGCAGTACTGTTACATGTAATTCAAGCTTGTCCCCCTCAAACTGCGAGATGAATTCTATCATATTATGGTCACTGCCCTCTTGGGGTTCCTTCATCTTAAGCTCCCTAATCAAGTCTGACTCATTTCATGTCAATAGATCCAGAACTGCCTTTTTCCTAATGGACTCAGCCACAAGCTGCTCCAAAAACTGTCTCATAGCCTTTTCAAAATTAATTTGTGGGGTGTAGGCATTGCTGGCTGGCCAGCATTTATTGCCATTCCTAGTTGCCTTTGAGAAGGTGATGTTGAGCAGTCTTCTTTATCTGCTGCAATCCATATGCTGTGGGTTGACCCATAGTGCTGTTGAGAGTGAACTTCAGGGTTTTGACCCAGCCACAGTGAAGGAACGGTGATATATCCAAGTCAGGATTTTGAGTGGCTTGGAAGTGAACTTACTGGTGGTGGTGTTCCCATGTATCTGCTGCCTTTGTCCTTCTAGATGGAAGTCACTGTGTTTTTGAAAGGTACTGCCTGAGGATCTTTAAATTTCATGAATTCTTATTCTTAGGATCTGCTACCAACCTAATTTTCCCAATCCACCTGCATATTGAAATCCTCCATGATCATTGTAATATTGTCCTTCTTATATGCCTTTTCTGTCCGATATCCTGGCCACTCCTATAGGGCTTGTACATAACCACCATCAGGGTCTTTTCTCCTTTGTGGTTCCTTAACTTTATCTACACAGGTTCCATGCTTTCTGACTCTATATCATTTCTTCCTATCAATTTAATTTCATTTCTTACTAAAAAGACAACCCTGACGATCTGCTTGTCCTTTCGATAGAACACATCCTTGGATATTTAGTTCCCAGCTCTGATTTTCTTGCAGCCACATCTCTGTGATGGCCTGCCAATTTCAATATGCACTACAAGATCTTTTATAATTTTCCATGCAACTAGTAATGTGTTGCAGTGTTCAAAGCACAGATGTCAGCTCATCAACTCTGAGTCAGAGTTGCTCAAACAGTCAACACTTGCTATTAGATCTGGTCACTACAATCCACAATGAGACCAACCAGCTCCCACATGATGCAGGTAAAACACATCACCTGGCCTTGAGTCACTATTTTATTGACTCAGTTCTTAATTTGTTATTTTTCAAATTTCCTACTCATCTTTTAGTTTGTTGTCTCGAGATATTCTCCTTTTTATCATCAATCTGAAAGTAACCATCATCAGATGAGAAGCTATTGTCAACCAATGAACTCACGGTTTTCCTGTGAAGGCATGCTTTGTTTTGTGCTGGGCCCTCAACCCTGGATTTTAATTTATCCTGTTTTTCATAAAACAAACGATGAGCCAAAAAGCAAGTAAAATGCACCTCTTACCCTCTGCACCGAATTCCCGTGCTGCCTCCAAAGTTCCCAAACACTCGGGCTGTGTCTCACTCTGAATGTGATCTCACCTTCTTGACCATGGAAACACTTTCAAAATTGAATTAGAAGAACTACTAGCTACTAGCATTTAAATAGCTGATGATTCCCTTAAATCACACTGTTACGTTGATTCTTTCTGTATATTCAGCTGTGCAATCTTAAAGTATTGGCTGAAATATTAAACTTGAACATGTTTCCACTTCCCTCAAATCAGAGTTGGATGGTTATTGGTTTCATGGTCTACCAGCTCTGCATACTCACTATTAATGGACATTGAGTGAGCACTCACTGCCTTGCCAATATAGTTTCCAGTGTGATTTACCCCACAATTATGTCCAGATACCTTTGGTTATGCACGGCACATGGAGCATAAAAATTAAAGGTGCAATCAATTCTATCCTCATAAGTGTTATACAGAAGTATCATTGTTTCTCGTGCTAAATTGATGTTACTGAGTTCTATTGTGATTGATCTTCCAAAGGTCTTGTCGCAGGTATGTATGCTAAGCTGCATATCCAACATTTTTTCATAGTCAAAATAAAAATGTAATATAAGTTATTTGACCAATGCAAACACCTTTTGTTAAAGAACTGTATTCCTCCAGATTGTTAACTGGGCACATTAGGCTCTTCATCATAAGTTAACCCTGTCAAACCTAGAATACATCTTGTGACTAAAGAGATGAAAGGATATTGGGGAAGTTGGGATTAGGGCATTGAGCTTGATAAGTCGGCCGTGATAATACTGAACAAACGGGCAGGCTCGAAGGGTCTAATTGTTCCTACTTTTGCTATGTTTCTGTATTTCCTTGTAATGCTGACATTTTACATTTTGAATTATGTGCCATCCTTAATGTTAATTATCCATTTTGTTGGAAACTTAATTCAGGTTAAGTTGAAAGGATTTAGGAAGATGGACTGTAATGTCTTCCTACACGTCACTTCACCAATAATTGCCATCTTTAATTGAATAACTGAAATGGCATCTAAAAATCTTTCTTCCTTCAGCTGCTTGAGTGGGCTACGGACAACTAAAATGGATAATCAACCTTGAAGAAAAATCTCAAAATTTAGTAGCATTTTCTGTGGAGCAAGCAATGATACCTGACCTGTGCATACATTTATCCCATGAATACATAGTTTTGTACAATCCAGTCAGATTTTTACAAAATGCATATTGCAACAAACATATCATACACGTAATAAAACTGGTCAACCATCCAAAGGTAGCAAGGACAATTTTGTGATATCTTCTTTTTCAATTGATGTAGATAATGGAGGAATAAGAACAGAAACTGAGATGCATTATTCTGACTGATATATATACTGTTAATGATAAATTACAGCTAAATGAATTCAACTAACAGATATATAGATTGAGTAGCTGTAAGTGGAAAATGATTTTGACTTTTCAATTTATATTTAATGTGGGTGAAAGACATGGTTACTGGATAGTAATGTAAGTGAAACTAGCTGGATCTTGCATACAGGGTTTTGAATTTACTTTTTATGCAGTCAGTTCACATCTTTCATCTTCGTGCACCACAATTGATGTATGGCCTCAGTGTATCCATAGAAACAGCAAAGAGATGTCAAAGAGGTAGTACTGCAATTACTGCGCCTTATTCCTGATCTACATATTAAGTTAAAGTGCATATTCTGAGCTGTAGTGCTTATTAAAAGTTGTTGTAAATTAACACTAATGTATTACTGATAATTTTATCCTTGTGTATTCATTTGTAAAATTCTATTAATACAAAATGTCTGGCAATGCAGACTGTGGGAGTAAAAAAAATCCACTATCTTCATATCTGGGCTGCTAATAAACAAAAGACTACCACACCCTCGAATCAAAGCTGGAACATCCACTCACAGTTGGCTAAAGACAAACTACCTCTGCAGCTGTATGTAGCTTAATAAATAGACACTTAATTGATTATTCAATGTTTTCCTTCATTGACTTCCAATCTTTTAGTACTTAATTGTGTGTCATGCTGTATCTTTGAGAGATATCAAAATTATTTCACACTCTGCTGACCAGCTCATCAACCAAACACGTTATCTATCTTTCCTAGAATAATTTCAGGTACAGATTAAGAAAGTTTTCAGTAGGTTAACAAAACTCATGAGGTAGCATTGGCATGCATTCAAACATGTGATAAAGTGCTTGTGAGAATATCGATATTGGTTCCCCAGCCGCTGCTTACAGAAAGCAATTGAAGATGATTTGCACACTTTTTCTGGCTTCAGAATTGTATTGTTGAGAACTTCCTCAAACTGTACTGTAGTATCAGTCTTGGATTTGTGCTTAATTCTTGTAGTGGAACTTGAATTCAAAAGCTTATAGAACATTGGTGTTGTAAACTGAGTCACTGTTGTCACTACTATTTGGAAGAACAAGGGTAGCAGACCCAATGGGAAAATCAAAGAACAAAAAAAAGTACAAGACAGGAACAGACCCTTTGGCCCTCCAAGCCTACACTGACATATGATGCCTTTCCAAGCTGAAAACCTTTTGCCTCTATGCATTCTGTATTGCTCTATTCTCTGCCTATTCATGTATTTGTCAAGATGTCTCTTAAATACTATGATTGCATCGGCTTTAGCCACCTCCTCTGATTGTGCATTCCAGGCATTTGCCACCTTCCGTGGAAAAATGTTTGCCTCTCACATCTCCTTCAAAACCTTTCCCCTTTTACCTTAAACCTATGTCCACTTGTAATTGACATATCTACCTTGGGAAAGAGACAATCCATTCTATACAGTACATGCTTCTCATAACTCTCTACCAGGTTACCCCTAAGGCTTCAGTGTTGAAGTGAAAACAAACCAATCTCTCCTCATAGCTCTTACCTTTCAAAGCAGGCAACATACTGTTAAACTTTATCTGTAACCTATCCAAGGCCTCCACATCCTTCTGATAGTGTGGCAACCAGAACTGAACACAATATTCCAAATGTGGCCAAGCTAAATTTCTGTACAACTGCAATGTGACTTGCCAATTTTTGTACTCTATACCCCAACCAAGGCAAGCTTGCCATATACCTTCTTGATCACCTTATGCGGTTGTGTTGCCACTTTCAGAGAACTGTGGACGTGGACATCTAGATCCTTCTATCAATACTTTTAAAGGTTCTGCTGTTTACTGTATACTGTATTTATTGTACCAAGATGATGAGTTGATCTCCAAGCCGTATAACATTCTGATAAAGGGCTTATGCCTGAAACGTGGACTCTCCTACTCCTTGGATGCTGTCTGACTTGATGTGCCACACTTTGACTGTGATCTCCAGTATCTGCAGTCCTCTTTTTCTCCATGCAACTATATCACTATTCCTTCACTATCATTGGGGAAAAAACCTGGAACTCCATCTCTAACAGCATGGTGCTTCAACAAGACAACTCACCATATCAAAGATGGTTAGGGAAGGGCAACAAATTATGGTCTTGCCAGTGATACTCACATCCCATAACAGAATAAAGTACTTTATTAAGAAAGTACTTAATAAGACAGAAACTTGGATGTTATAATTAGGGCATCAAATAAAAAAAACGCTGTGGTGAACTGTAATGAGTTCAGCCAGCTGGACATCATAGAATATGGGTTCCCTAACTGGGACTATTAATCTGGTCCAATCAGGGAGCCCTGGCTGACAGATCTACAAAATAAACAGGAATGTCAGATGTTCTGTTCAAAAAAAGGAAAAATAAATAAAAAGGAAATTGTCAGAGATGCTGACACTCTGATAGCTGACTCTGAAGAGGCAGTACTAAAGCCAAGGATTGTTCATGTGTAAATAAAGAGTGACTTGGTGACAAAGGGCATCTGTGGAGTTGTCTTAGATCAGTTATAAAACATTTGTTCAGCATTGACTGGAGTTGGAAGGACATGGGTACTAGTATTGGCATCCTTGAAGGAGCCAATAGCATCAGCAACAGCATGATAATTCTAATCCATCTTTGCTGGGCCAGGCTTGTGTTTAAGTTGCTTGAGTTCCGACTGCCAATGTAAATCTTCTTCACCCAACTCAGGGAAGGCATTTGAACAAGAGAATCACAAAGGAAATGCTTCAAAGATATATTGAAGGCTTACCTCAAGAATTGCAAGATAGACATTATTGCCCAGAAGATCCTCATTCAGAAGAAACTAACTTTTGGGAGGGTGGGTTGTAGGGGGGCGTGGACCTGACCAGGTAGTCACGGAGGGAACGGTCTTTGCAGAAGGCGGAAAGGGTGGGGAGGGAAATACCCCTACAACCCATCCTCCCATCCTGGCACCTTCCCCTGCCACCGCAGGAACTGTAAAACCTGAGCCCACACCTCCTTCCTCACCTCTATCCAAGGCCCTAAAGGAGCCTTCCACATCCATCAAAGTTTTATCTGCACATCCACTAAAATCATCTATTGTATCCATTGCTCCCGATGCGGTCTCCTCTACATTGGGGAGACTGGGTGCCTCCTAGCAGAGCGCTTTAGGGAACATCTCCAGGATACCCGCACCAATCAACCACACCGCCCGTGGCCCAACATTTCAACTCCCCCTCCCACTCTGCCGAGGACATGGAGGTCCTGGGCCTCCTTCACCGACGCTCCCTCACCACCCGATGCCTGGCGGAAGAACGCCTCATATTCCGCCTCGGAACACTTCAACCCCAGGGCATCAATATGGACTTCAACAGTTTCCTCATTTCCCCTTCCCCCACTCACCCTAGTTCCAAACTTCCAGCTCAGCACTATCCCCATGACTTGTCCGGACCTGTCCTACCTACCTATTTCCTTTTCCACCTATCCACTCCACCCTCTCCTCCCTGACCTATCACCTTCATCCCCTCCCCCACTCACCTATTGTACTCTATGCTACTTTCTCCCCATCCCCACCCTCCTCTAGCTTATCTCTCCATGCTTCAGGCTCTCTGCCTTTATTCCTAATGAAGAGCTTTTGCCCGAAACGTTGATTTCGCTGCTCCTTGGATGCTGCCTGAACTGCTGTGCTCTTCCAGCACCACTAATCCAGAATCTGGTTTCCAGCATCTGCAGTCATTGTTTTTACCTAGCAGTTTGATAGTAACAGCTTCAATATATTTGTAAATTGACGATTGAGAATCCGTCACAGGTCCCCAGTCCATCCTTGGGAGCAGCCAATTACATAGCAGTTTAATGCAGCTGTCACTTTGATGCCACCAGGATGGATTGGTTATCCACAGCTTCAGGTTGTGGGTCCCACAACAGTTAATGGCATAGGTTTGGGACAGGGTCCAGTCTGTTGCAGCAATGCACCTCACACATTTGGAGGAAATGGCTACTAGGACAGTGGATTGAACATTCTATATTTCCTCTAATTTCTTGGGGCACTTCCAGCAGTGCTTCTTATATGGAGGCTATTCAGCAGTTGCTGGAGGTTGCTGCTAGTCATGGGTTTGCTGGAACATTTGTTCACCCCCCTTACTTCTCTACATCTTCATAGCACCAAGGCCACAGTGCTGATGAGCCCTTCTTTGGTGAGATCAATTGGTTATAATTCCATTAAATCTGTGTGGGGAATATCAGAAACAAAACAGATTCTTAGTAATGTGAACTGTCTGCATTCTCATCACACAAAAGAAATAGTGCTTAGCATATTCTCCCATACTGTAGGACATGAAGGACCAACACTCTGAAAGCCTGTGATTTCAAATAAACCTGTTGGGCTATAACCTGATGTCATGTAACTTCTGATTTCATCCAAGAAAGACAGTATTGCATATAAGACCAGGTTGGCAAACTCTTATAATTCACTGCAAGAGGAAATCAGCTCCATGTCATTATGCAGCTAATGGATTGTCATTGTGAATTCCATGAGTCAGACTTTAAAGGTCATCGGTGATTGTTTCTGCTACACAGAGATCACGATGATCAATCAATGACATGGTCAAGATGGCTTGTGGCAAGATCTTGTATCTCACCCAGTCAGACACTGCTTGCATTTCACATACAGGGTGCTATGATTACAGATGACTTCAGCCTGGACTGTATAAGTGCTATTAAAGCAATTGTCCATTGAAGGTCTTTGTATCATACACAAATAGAGACCACATACTCCAGCAGAAAAGAAATTTACTCTATTTACTCCAGTAGTGATTGCACCCATTTTCCATTCATAATGCACATTTATGATTCAGATGAAAATGGAAGACAATACTAGTCGTACTTGACAAAGTGAGTTGTAATCAAGGGCCTATCCCAAACCTCCACGTTCCTTTCTTCCCTTCATTCCCTGTCAACACCATCATTTCTGAGCTTCCACGTGTTCCAGTCCAACATTTTCACTTAACTTTAATTTCCCTTATTCCTGGCCCTCCAATTTCACCACGTCACCAACATACTGTATTGTCTCCTCATCAAAGCCAGGGTGATTGTGACCATCAATGATCACCCCTCCCCAACCTATAGTACCCTATGTCCTCCAATGCAATGTAAAGTTGTGTTGACTCCCCTTTACAATTATTGTCCCCTCGGCATCCCAACATGCTGCCTTGAATTTCCACAATCGACTTCTGAGCTTCCTATTACAGCAGAAGCCTCTGATATCCCACCCCCTTACTTTCATTGAGCTGACCTTCAGGACTGAATGTGTACAGACCACTTACTACCTTATATGGATAACCCTGACTGTTGCACGACCAGGCCCCTGACAGATTTCTGCGCTGCTGCATGACTGATTCATTGCAAATCCCTAGACTTGTTGAATTGAATCTGCTGGAATAATCATGGTGCATTCTCACCACATGGATTGTAGTAATATGGAACCTTGACCCTGGCCACCCAAAGTGGTCAGGTAAATGTGTCCAAGCCCCAGGACTGGCATTGCACCCTACCCTGACTGACTGTGGCATCATCTCCTGACAACAGTCTGCCTTGACTTGATCAATAATAACTCCCTTTGACTATGATACATGCCCATGGCCATGGCTAAAGCTTATTGAACATGCTAGTTGCGTAAGCTATGGCACATGCTCGAACTGTGAAATTGATGTAGCCTTGTGACATACAGCAACAAGTTCACCTGTTTTTACTAATCACTGCTGACACCTATGACAAGTGCCTGGGTTTGAGTCCACATTAACCAGCAAGGCAACACAGAAAAACTGTGAGCCTTTAATTTATGAATAAGATGGTAAAATGCAAAAAGGCAAGGCAAGGCAGAGATGATATACACATCCAAGTAGGCACAACATGAGTGAGTGCTAACAGAGCATGTAAAGCACCCTGAAGTAGACAGTGGTCATGGAATGTGGGTGTTGCCTGATAGGCCAGCATTTATTTCCCACCCCTTACTGCTTTGAGGGCAGTTAAGAGTCAATCTCATTGCTGTGGGTCTAGAGTTAAACATACACTAGATTACATAAGGATAGAAAATTTTCTTCACTCAAAGCTTTCACGACATGCAATATGGCCTGGTAGCTGCACTACAATGAAAGGTGCCAGTGCATTCCAAAGTGTAGTATGGAAGTGGAGAACTATATTCTATATGAGCCGGAGATATGTCATGAAGGTCTGGTGAGGTTGGTGCATTTCCAATGTCAAGTGGTTCCAAGTGGTTGTTTCCCATGGACAGTTCTCTGAGATGCTTTTGGCAACTAAATGTTCCAGGATATAGATGCTTCAGACAGAACAGGGAGCGAAGTAAAAGGGGGAGGAGTTGCATTGCTAGTCAGGGATGATATCATGGCTGTGCTAAAGAAGGACACTATGGAGGGTTTGAGCAGTGAAGCATTTATGGGTAGAGCTGAGAAATAAGGAGGGTGCAGCTACATTGTTGGGGCTGTACAATAGGCCTTCCAACAGTGAGCATGAGGTAGAAGAACAAACAAGTAAACAGATTATGGAAAGATGTAGAGGCAACAGGGTGGTGGTGATGGAAGATTTTAATTGTTTCAACATTGACTGGGATAATCTTAGTGTCAGAGGTCTGGAGTGGGCAGAATTTGTAAGGAGCATTCAGGAAGGTTTTCAAGAGTGGTATGTAATACTCCAATGAGGGAAGGGACCAAATTGGACTTAGTGTTGGAGAACAAGCCAGGCCAGATGGCAAAAGTTGCAGTGGGGGATTTCCTTAGGAATAGTGACTACAATTCTGTAAGTTTTAGAATACTCATAGACAAAGATGAGAGTGGTTCTAAGGGAAGAGTACCAAACTGGGCCAAGGCCAATTATATCAAAATTCAGCATGTGCTGGGAAATGTGGATTGAGAGCAGTTATTTGAAGGGAAGTCCACATTTGATATGTGGGAGGCTTTCAAAGATAGGTTGAAGATAGTGCAGGATAGACATGTCCCTTTGAAAACAAGGGATAGGAAAGGCAAGATTCGTGAACCGTGGATGACAGGAGAAATCATGCAAATAGCCAAGAGGAAAAGGGAAGCGTAGGTAAGGTCCAGGTAGCTAAGAAGTTAATGGATCTTGGAGGACTATCAGGAGAGAAGAATCAATCTTAAATGAGGAATCAAGCGGGCTAGAAGGGGTCTTGAAATAACTTTCGTGAGCAGAATTAACAAGAATCCCAATGTCTTTTATTCATATATAAGAAGCAAGAGGGTAACTAGAGAAAGGATTGGTCCACTGGAGGATAAGGAAGTGTCAAACCAGAGAAAATGGGTGAGATTCGCAATAATTATTTTGCATCAGTGTTCACTGAGGAGAGGGAAATGATGAATGCTGAGATTAGAGATAGAAGTTTGTTTACTCTGGATCACATTGACATAAGGAGGGAAGATGTGTTGGGTAGGCTAAAGAATATTAAGGTGGACGAATATCCAGGACCAGATGGGATCTATCCCAGATTGCTGAGGGAGGTGAGAGAGGAAATAGCTGGGGGCCCTGACAGATATCCTCATAGCATATTTTACACAGGCGAAGAGCCAGATGACTGGAGGGTTGCTCATGTTGTCCCTCTGTACAAGAAGGGTAGTAGGAATATTTCAGTTTACTACGGTCTAGTGAGCCTGATGTCAGTGGTGGGAAATTTGCTGGAGAAAGTGCTGAGGGATAAAATCTATTTATATTTGGAAAAGAATGGGCTTATCAGTGATAGGCAAAATGGTTTTGTGCAGGGGAGATTGTGCCTTACCAACTTAATAGAGTTCTTTGAGGAAGTGACCAAGTTGATAGATGAAGGAAAGGCTGTAGATGTCATATACATGGACTTTAGTAAAGTGCTTGATAAGATTCTGCATGGTAAACTAATGGAGAAAGTGAAGTCACATGGTGTGCAGGGTGTTCTAGCTGGGTGGACAAAGAGCTGGTTGAGCAACAGGAGACACAGAGCAGTAGTTGAAGGGAGTTTCCTGAAATGGAGAAAGGTGACCAGTGGTGTTCCACAGGGATCAGTGCTGGGGCCACTGTTGGTTGTGATATACATAAATGACCTGGAAGAAGGCATTGTTGGTCTGATCAGTAAGTTTGCATATGATGCAAAGATTGGTGGAGTAGCAGAAAGCATAGGGGACTGTCAAAGAATACAGGAGAATATAGATAGACTGGAGAGTTGGGTGGAGAAGTGGCAATGGAGTTCAAACTGGGCAAATGGGAGGTGATGCGTTTTGGGAAGTCTAATTCTAGAGTGAACTATACTGTAAGCAGAAGAGGAGAAAGTGAGGTCTGCAGATGCTGGAGATCAAAGTTGAAACTTTATTGCTGGAACAGCACAGCAGGTCAGGCAGCATCCAGGGAACAGGAGATTCGACGTTTCGGGCACAGGCCCTTCTTCAGGAATGGAGAAGAGCCTTGGGTAAAGTTGATGAACAGAGAGATCTGGGAGTTCAGGTCCATTGTACCCTGAAAGTGGCTGCACAGGTGGATAGAGTGGTCAAGAAGGCATACGGTATGCTTGCCTTCATTGGACGGGGTTTTGAGTATAAGAGCTGGCAGGTCATGCTAAAATTATACAAGACTTTGGTTCAGCCGCATTTAGAATACTATACACAGTCCTAGTTCTCACATTACCAAAAGAATGTGGACGCTTTGGAGAGGGTGCAGAGAAGGTTTCTGAGGATGTTGCTTGGTATGGAAGATGCTAGCTATGAAGAGAGGTTGAGTAGGTTAGGATTGTTTTCATTAGAAAAAAGGAGTTGGGTTGGGGGGGGACATGATTGAGGTCTACAAAATCGTGGAGGGTATAGACAGGTGGATAGAGATAAGCTTTTTCCCAGGGTAAGGAATTCTCTAACAAGAAGTCATGCATTCAAGGTGAGAGTTGAAAAGTTTAAGGGAAATAAACACAAAATCACTTTACACAGGTGATAGGTGCCTGGAATGCGTTGCCAGCAGAGGTAGTAGAGGCAGGCATGGTGGATTCACTTAAGATGTGTCTGGACAGATGCAGGAGTAGGTGGGGAGCAGAGGGATACAGATCCTTAGGAATTGGGTGATAGATTGAGACAGTGGATTTGGATCAGCACAGGCTTGAAGGGCCGTTAGACCTGTTCCTGGGCTGTAAATTTTCTTTGTTCTTTGTATACTGGGGACTGCTGTCCAAGTTGGAGACCTGGAGGAGCAAGCAGCAAGCTGGAGCCACCAGGTAACTGTGCAGACTTTCATAAGACCCTAAGATATAGGAACAGAAATTAGGCTATTCAGTCCATTGAGTCTGCTCTGCCATTCAATCATGGCTGAAAAGCTTTTCAACCCCATTTTCCCGCTTTCTCCTTTGATCCCTTTGCCAATTAAGAACTTTACTATCTGTGCCTTCTTGACAACGAATTCCATAGATTCACCCATTCGCTGGCTAAAGATGTTTCTCCTTATCTCTGTGTTAAAGCTTCTTCCCTTTACACTAAGGATATGCCCTCGGGTACTTGTCTCTCCTATCAATGGAAACGTCTTCCAAAAGCCCATTCTGTTCAGCCCATTCAGTATTCTATAAGTTTCAATTAGATCCCCCTTATCCTTCTAAACTCCATTGAGTATAGTTCCAGAGTCCTCAAATGTTCCACATATGTCATGCCTTTCATTCCTGGGATCATTCTCGTGAACCTTCATTGGACCCGCTCCGACCAATACATCTTTCCTGAGGTATGGTGGCCAAAATTGGTCACAATATTCTCAACATTTTCTGACCAGAGCCTTATAAAGCCTCAGAAGTACATCCCTACTTTTATATTCTAGTCCTCTCAAGATAAATGACAATATTGTATTTGCCTTCTTAACTACCAACTCAACCTGCAAGCTTACCTTAAGGGATTGTTGCCATCTATGTTCTCTTTAGCACTTGGGGGAGTAGGAATCTACATATAAATGAAGCAGGCTTGGGTACTAATGAGATACCATAACATGTAAATAGGCCACTCAATTGCAAAATTGTCATCTCACTGTTCCAAAACTATTTGCCGGATCAGACTTCTTTTTCTTTACATTGACAATCTCATTTTTATGAATTCGCCGTATTTATCAACTGACTCATCATTATTCACATTGTTCGGGGGATGGGAAAATTCAGTCTACTGTTTTCCGATGTTGGCACCACATGCCAGGAAGGATGTAATGACACTGTAGAGAGTAGAAAAACATTATCAGAGTTGCTCAAAGCATGAGAGGCTTCAGTTATGTGAACAGAATGGAGAAGCTGAGGCAGTTATCTATCGAAAAGGTTGAATCAAGATTTGATGGAGCTGTGTAAAATCATGTGGGTTCTGAACAGCATAGGTAAAGTGAAATTGCTGGAAATGCCAAGAATTAGAGGAAACCAATTCACTGTGACTGGCAAAATAACAGGAGACGACAAAGGGAATTTATTTTCTGTGTACCCAGTGGTTAGAATCTGGAATGCAGAACCTGAGAGTGTGGTGGAGATACATCCAATTAAGACTTCCAAAAGGCAAGTGGATAATTATATGGCAAGAAAGAATCACAGGGCTGTCAGAAATAGGGTTATGCATCTCGCTAAGTAGCTCTTACAGAGAGCCAGTACAGATGAAAAGCCTTTTCTGTGCTGTTATTATCCTCTGATTCTATGAAATCATGGATCAGGTTTTTCTAGAAGTGTCAATTTTACATACATTGCCACTCCGGCCATTTTATTTTATGAAAGAAGAGAATTCCATGTTTCTGAAATGAGATTTACCTCAGGTCTCCCTTAGATGTGTGGAGCTAAACTTCCATTCTAACAGTTCTTTCATTTGTTGCCAGAGGAAGGCAAACCACATTCTCTTCTCATAGGTCAACTGCTGTATTCTGAAATGTAAGGGCCCTGAAAGCCACTTTGATAAGTGTGATGTGGGTTGCCAGGATGGGTAGAGTGCCAGAAAAAAAAACAGGAAGCCAACTGGGAGGGGTTACAGCTGAAGAGTAGGGTCCAGGTTAGTAAAGTGTCAGCTGCATAGGATGGCAGGTTGGTAGGATGCCAAGTTAGATGAGGTAAGGTACCAGCTGCAGGGGAGATGCAAGGTTGGTATGAAGATAAGTGGAATAGGGCTAGGGTACCAAGTGGGTAGAGTGCAAGATTGTCCATCCCTAGTGGACCCGACCTAGAAAGTGACAACCATGCCCTCTGCCAGACCGGACTTGAATCCACTCTAAACTCCCTTATCCACCTGACACTCTATTCTCCCAGTGCCCTAACACCACACTTGTCAAAGTGGCTTTCAGGACCCTTATGTTTCAGAATATAGCAGTTAACTTATGAGAAGGGAATGTGGTTTGCCTTCCTCTGGCAACGTTGTTCTTTGAAAGAACTGTCAGATTGGAAGTTTGGCTCCACATATCTAAGGAATACCTGAGGTAAATCTCCTTTCAGAAACATGAACTCCTCTTCTTTCATAAAATAAAATGGCCAGATGGTGCATGTTTGCAAGATAACTGAGATAGTGTGCCAGGTTCTGCCGAAAAGTGGCGAATTTCATTCCAGCAGATAGCTGAGCGGTGAAGACAACGCATGCCTGGCCATTAAGCCCATGGCGGAGCATTTAACAAGGACTGTAATGTTAAGTATTTTTCCTTTGGCTCCTTTATTTCTAACTTTATATATTCTGTATTTTGATTTATTTTTCTGTGTTTTAAGATGAAGTTTTGCAATACTGTATTGTAGTTTCTAACAAAATACGTGTGACAAAAAATCAAATCAAACCAATGTTTAGGGTAGGTCGGGGTAGATGGAAGAAACTGAATTTGGTAATCGGGACTTGTCTGACAGTGGAAGAGTCAATGCTGTCGATTAGGTCTTGTGGGATAAATCTGGTGGGGCACGTGAGTGTCTGGTCAGATCTGGCCTAGGAGGAGAGGGTGGGTCAGATCCGGAAAAGGTCAGGTTGAGTTTGGGGAGGGGGGTTAGATTGGGTGTGAAATGAGGAGGAATCAAGTCAGATCTGGCTGAAGGGGTTGAAGGTGGAATCATGTCCGGTCTGGCAGAGACCATGGTTGTCAGATTCCAGGTCTGATCCACTAGTGGATGGACAATTGGTCAGTTCTGGTGGGCAAAGTGGAATGGAGTCAGGTCCAGCAGTGAGTGAGGGAAATATGGTCAAATCCCAGGGCTCAGGTCAGAGCCGAGTGGGTCGGTGGTGGATAAACTGATCAGGTTCAGCAGGGATTGAGTGGGTAGAAATCAAATTGGATGGTAGTTTTGATGGGGGTAGAGGGAAAGAGGGGGTTGGGATCAGGTCTTGAGGGCAGGATGTTGGGGAAGGGGGAGGGCTGTCAGGTAAAGTCTGTTAAATATTTACTAAGAGGTTAGACCACGTATTTAAGTCTAATTTTTCCAGACTATTTTAAGTAATTTCTTCAGAATGCTCTGAAGTCTCCAATTTAAATGGATTCCAGACATAGGATTTAATTTCCAGGGAAGTTCCTGTGGAATCTGCTGTGAAGGGATCATCACAAGATCCTGTGTACAATTCCTTTAAATGATGGAATAATGATTGTTTGGCTAGTGAAAAATCTGGATCCATGTATATGTATTTTCTCATCATATGTTGGCCTTTCTGTGATTGTCAGTCTTTCAATAACTGATCGTGAATCACTAAATAGACATTTTACAAAACACTGAAAGTTAGATTATTTATTCTAATGCCACTTTTATTACCAATAAACAGACAAGAAAATAATAAAGTGAATAAAGAAGACACACAAATTCTCACACATAGATATCCTCAGTAAAACAAATGGAAGTATCAATTTTATTTTTAATCAATGTAAGATACCAAACATGGAAAGTTACAATATTCTCAACAACTTGGATGTAATCACCACAGCATTGTCCCGCATTTTTAAAACACTTTTAAGGTAAACAGAATCAAATCATAGGAAGGCCCAAGTCAAATGTTAGTGCACATTTCCACAATGGTGAAAATGAACTAGAGCTTTATATCAACAGCACATTAGAAAATGAGCATTCAAACACATTGAACAGTTTTCCCATTACTCAATGATTGTGCAATTATATAAATGAAAAATATTTTTGTACACTATGTGTCAGTTTAGGTAATTTTATGAAGAGGTCCCACTATCATATTATTTCCATTCAAAATAATGTAAATTTTACCAAGTCGCTTGAGGCTCACAATAGTAGGGAATCTCAATGATTTGCCCTGATGCATTTTACATAGAGGCTAAGAAAGTTCTGTATAAATAATGTGGTTTCCAAATGAAATAACTGCAGAGGCCAGTATCCCATCACCAAGTCACTTTTTATTACCAAGTGGAGAGTCCTTGACTTTGATACAGCTCCCTCAGAGCCACCTCTCTGAGTGAACAAAATGTCTGACATTTCTATTCATATTTGTCAGCCAGGGCTGGGGAGTTTCTGATATGGGTAGCATGTAACACACAGTAGCTCACCTTTTGCAACTGGAGCATTTTGTAAAAAAAATCATTTTCTTCTTCAGGCAGTAAAGACATTGAGGTGACAACATCCATTGCATCCATCTCAGAATCTAAGGTTATCTTCAATGCTTGATAACAATGAGAATCTATGGATTCTGGAATAGTCAGAAAGGCTGTTAAGGAGCTGGCACATTTTAATCCTGCACTGTTTGCAACTTTCAAATGGTCCACGTGCTTGAATAGGACTGTCACATCTCCTCCAATTTTATACACCACTGGACCTGACCTTGTGTTGACCGTGCCGATTACCCATGCAGTGCCATTCCCATGGTTCCTACACCACACTTCTTCTGAAGTAAACTGTCTCTCTCGCTTAGTGCAATCTTGTGTCCAGCATTGGCATTCTTACTGCTGTTTCAGCCTCCCCCCTCCACCACCCCAGATCCCTCTGTTCAGGATATGTCTTGGGTGAGGCTATGCAATTGCCTTCCTGAAGTGGTTTTCCCCAAGCTCAGTTGAACTGGTAAGGGTGTCCACTTCCATTGGAATAGCCTGCAACTCATATTCTCCACCTGCCACATTTTCTAATAATAAAGCTAGTTGTAGTGCCTGTTTGAAGTCCAGTTGGGCTTGAGCTAGTAATGCTTTTGCATGGTTACATCATTAATCCCATATACCAAACAGTCTATCAGCATCTCCTAATCTAATATCTTAAGGGTAAAACCAAAGTCACATGCCTCTGTCAGTTGTCTTAACCTTGTCTAAAATCTGATACAGATTCCCCGGTTTTTTGAACTGCTGAATAAAACCAATGGCATCTTAGAATTAGAGGAGTCTTTAGGTTGTAATGTTCTTTAACTAAATCCATCAACTCTTAATGGTTTTATTATCTGGTGCCTCAGGGAAAGTTAAGCTCCTAATAACCAAAAAAGCTGTGTGCCTACAACTCATCATTTGCCTGGAAAAAATAACTCATTCTTTTCAAATACTGGGCCCAGTCTTTGACTGCAGGATTGAATTAGTCAAGCTTTCCAAACAATGGCATGATGCCAGAAATGCTGACACAGCTCAAACACGACCCCAAAGAGGTCGATAGCCTGTCACCAGGTCTCTCTTTATTTACACATGGAGAGTCCTTGACACTGATCCAGCTCCCTCAGAACCAGCTCTCAGAGTGAATAAGATGTCTGACTCTTCTGTTCTTAACTGTCAGCCAGAGCTCTCAGAATGAGCCAGATTATTAGACTCAATAGGGGAACTCATACTGTATGAAATCTACTACAATCACTACACCAAACATTACGGACCTTCAGCAACTGTGTCAAAAGGAAGTAGTTCCACAAAAATTATATTATCCAAAGTTGGAATAACTGTAACACAGCTTAGTTTTTAATTTTGTTTTTGCTTTTAATTTTAATCATTCTACTCGTAACTTCTAATGACACAATTGAGCTATTGATGATTTAATTATTTCTAACTGTGGAACAGAATTGAATTAACATTAGCTGACAGCATCTTAAGCAGAGTACTTTGGATATGTGCATGGTAAATCAGTTCCCACATGATCAGCTAAATCAATAGTTCTGCCAATGTTGTTCCCTCGATGATGACATTAGTTGTCATTGTTCAGATGAAATAGTAATGACACAAAAACAATTATTTTTAATAGGTTTGCATGATAAAATACTTCTGATTATGAGAGATTATATTAGATGACCTGAAATCCCTTAAGATATATTGTAGAAAATGAAAAAAGTTTACATTTTTTACTGACCCACACCCCTCTAGATATACTAACAGCTAGCAGTTCAAAAGGAACTCAATTTCACCTCTCAGCAGTCAGCCTCTATCACTTTCTTTACATCTGTTTTGAATGAATAGTTGGCTGTAATTAAGTACCGGGGTTTGGATTGTGCTTCAAATTAATGATATACTTTTCTAAGGTTGTACATGTGTTGGAGTGAGGTGGGGAAGTAATGGGTTGACTCCCATTCCACTTTCAATTAAAATGCCCGAAAGAAAAAAGTAAACTAAACAGTCTGAAAATTCTTGCTCCACCATTCAATAAGATAATGTCTGATCCAACACTTCCCACTCCACTTTCCTTCCATCATAACCCTTGATTCCCCTCCTGATTAAAAATGTGTCTATCTCAAATATACAAACAGACTCTGCCTCCACAACTTTGTGGCAAGGAGTTAAAAAGACTTATTACGCTGAAGAGAAGAAATTCCTCCTCATCTCAGTCTTAAATTGGCAGTCCTTTATTCTGAGACTAAACGTACTGGTCCTCGACTCTTCCATGAGGGGAAACATTTACCCAGTGAAGGCCCTTTCGAATCTTATATGTTTCAATGAGATCATATCTCATTCTTCTAAAATTAAATGAGTTCCAAACTTTAGAACTTTGTACAGTTTCAGCAATACTTTCCTATTCTATACTCCACCTCTTTGAAACAAGGCCAACGTTCCATTTGTCTTTCTGATTACCTGTTTCACCTGTGTGCTCCTTCGCTGTGTTTTGTTTTGTCATAGAACCACAAACCATAACTACAAAATGAATAATTTTGATTTGTAAGTAGCAACATGCTTGTTGTTGTATTCAGTGCATGGGGAGAAGGCATGTTTGTTATGGCTGTTGTACGTATCCAAAATATTAAATATATGAGTTTTTCCATCATATATCTATCTTCTCCTGTTTTAAATGTTGTATCCCCTGTTTTGCTGCGTATATTACTGCGGTACATAGAACACATCACAGACATTCATATTAAGTGGGGGTTAATTAACACTTAAGAATTCTGTTCATATGTGACTAAACTTATTTGCTTTCTTCACACACACATCTGACAATTTTACATATGGTAACTCAAAACGAATGAGTTATCAGCTTTTGCCTACCTTATAATATACACTGCGGGGGATGAACATTGAGAATTAAATACTACCAGACTGAATCAATCATTAACTTTCATCAAATGTGTACTGCCCTGACATGTTAAAATCCTTTCCTTATGCACATTGTTTACAAATATATTTTCAATGAAGACACAAAATAAATACTCGTGAAAAGACAGTTTCAGATATGACTATACATATGTCAACAAGAAATAAAACACATATACTTTTAATCCAGAAAATATTTTTAAAACATATATAGCACCTTACATCTGCAAAGCAAACCTCAAAAGTAGGTGGTCTAGAAAAAGGAAAAAAGGGACAAGATGCATTAAAACACACCAACAATACTCAACATAATGTCCATTTGGTGTTACATGAATGGAAAGATTGGGCGCATGCAAATAAAAAATAAAGAAACAATATTTAGTAGTGGAATAGAGGTGTTCATATCAACTTGTCAATGTATTGATGTTCAGTTCATTCTATTAAAATTCCTACTGTTAAATAGTCTGGGAAGAGTTACTTTCCTAATATATCGATTCAAACATTACAACTCACGAATTGGTAAACAGCATCAATATATTTGCTGTTTCAACTTCTAAGTCTCCATGTTTTACATCTAATTCCCTACATTCAACTACATTTACTTGTTTATGCATTGGCCTCTCTCCTGACTAGACTTTGTGACTACCTTTCTGTCAATACACTTTCCTTAGAAACATATTTCCCTTCAGAATTAAAATTCAAATTTAAAGCTTAGGCTTTGGGAAATTTAGATTATTAAATAGATTTAAAGTAAAACTTCCTTTGCAAAAATGTCATATCAGTAATTTAGTACATTTCAAACATTTTCCAGTGTTAAATGTATACTATATACAATCTCAAACATTTGATTTATTTTTTCTTTAAAGCGTTTAGTTAATTGAATAAACCAAAATACATACGAGAAATATTCACATGGCAGGAAATCAATAAAACAACTTAATATATAGGAAACAATAATCGTGCATTATTTACACAAGTATGTAGTCGGCCCATGTTACATCCAAATTTACTTGTAGAATAATATTCCCTGTAGAGTCCACATTTTTTTATAGAACCAGATATTACATATTGCAAAAAGAATAAAGTAGTTTGTTATTTCATCATATTGGTTTTGTTGCTTTGGAGGATTTACTTGATTTTCTTTTACTTTATATTAATCAATGAAATTCAGAGACTTTAATTATTGCACCTACTGAATGAAAGGCATTTTGCTACTGCAACATAATGCAGAGAAAATCTCAATTAACTGATGACATTGTTTTATTATATTAAAAGAAAGTAGCGAGTAGTTTTCAAAATTAATTGAAAATAGTGAGTTGTATTTTTGATATTGTTGAATAAAAATACATCCTTACTTGTAGAGAAAACTAGTCTGCATGAAACTTTTCACAATAAAGTTATAGAACAGTTTGGTGTAAATGCAGAAGTACAAATATAGTCATCCCCTTAGAAAGGGATCAATTGGAATTGCTCAGAAGAGGCTACCAGCAGGGCAATAGTCTGAAAGACGCTAATTGTTATTTGTATAATTTTTAACCTAAGATTCTTTGAGAATCTTGGAATTTTAATTGTTAGTATGTCAGTACAGTGCTGCCTCACTGATAATTTATTGACTCCATTAGAGGGAGTTATCTGAACTTTACTTTTAAAAACATTTAAAACGCTTGCTGAAAAGAATGTACAATATTGCACATGTGTGGTGCTAACTTTATACAAGACCTTGGTCAGCCCAAAATTGGAAAACAGCTCTGGGAACTCAGTTGCAACATGCTTACTGGATATATAGAAAGAAAACAGAGAAAATTTACTAGAATAATGCAGAAGTAAAAGGTTATAGTCATAAAGATGCGTACCAAAAGAAACTCTTTTCTATTGAAGCACAGGGGAGATCTGATGGAGAGTTTTATGGTTATAAACATTTTCAAAGTGAATTGTAAAAGATTGTTTCCAATAGCTGGTAAATTTCTAATAGAATTCTGGGACATTACTGCATAATTATTTTATAATTTAAAGCTATAAAGATAATTAATCTCTACTTCACTAGATTGGATTAGTATATTTGCACTGAAACTTTCCTATATTTCATGCAAATGTCCAATACTGATAGTGACTCTCATCATCTAATATTTCAATGCCCTAATAGCAGACATTTCTATTCTTCTATAATGATTCAGGGAAGACAGTACATTTACTGGGTCTCACTAGTACTCCCATTGAATATCAAGCCCAGAGTCCAACACCACTAAAGAAGACACTTAAACTGTTTTCACATAACAACAAGAGCAAACTTGTACTTCAACAGAAGCGCAAAATGACCAGTAAAAAAATAAGCTGTCAATTCACGACTTCCGATTTTGTGCCAACAGTAAAGAAAATGTGTTACCCTACCAGTAATTTTTAAAGAAAATAATGTGGAAAGAAAATGAATTCCAACCGACTTCATTTTTTGACTATTCAATAACAATCAGTGTAGGATGATGACATCTTAGAGTCACAGAGAAGTACAGCACAGAAATAGACCCTTCGGTCCAACTCGTCCACGCCGATCAAATATGCTAACCTAATCTAGTCCCATTTGCCAGCACTTGACTCATATCCCTCTAAATCCTTCCTATTCATATACCTATCCAGATGCCTTTTAAATGTTGCAAATGTACCAGCCTCCACCACTTCCTCTGGCAGCTCATTCCATACACGCACCACCCTCTGTGTGAAATCGTTGCCCCTTAGGTCCCTTTTATATCCTTCCCCTCTCACCCTAAATGTATGCCCTCTAATTCTGGACTCCCCCACCCCAGCAAAAAGACTTTATCTATTTCGCTTATCCATGTCCCTCATAATTTTGTAAACCTCTATAAGGTCACCCCTCAGCCTCCGACACTCCGGGAAAACAGCACCAGCCTATTAAGCCTCTCCCTAAAGCTCAAATCCTCCAACCCCGGCAACATTCTTGTAAATCTTTTCTGAACCTTTTCAAGTCTCACAACGTTCTGGCGGGATATGAGTAATCAATGGCAAAAGTGCAAGAAAATAAATTCCTGAAGATTTTGAACAAAATTCTAAGAATTATTCTAAAATAACAGTCATCATTATTGAATTTTTACTAGTTTGGATCTGATGATCTCACAAAAAAGGTAGTACTGTAGCTATGAGTCAAGGAAAGATTATGACATTCAGTGGACATTCTACAAATGGGATAAAGCAAATATGAAAAAATGGTAATAAATCCAGTAGGTTACAAGAAAATCTGATAAACTGTCAAGTTCATTGAAGTGTTCAAGTCATCTCAATAATATTGTCAATATTCATTATTTAAACAATGATATTTTTAAAAACATTATAGTTATATCTAAACATTGAGTGTACTTCGTCTATGCCTGCTTTTCATAAATAAATCCTATTGTCGAAGAATCGTCTCTCATTTTACTGTCATTCCTTCTTCAAGGTTAGATTTCTGAGAGGACATTTCTGCAATGTAATATTTTGATTCCTGCTTTCTAAAAAAATATACTTTACATAATTTTTTTATCAAATTAAAGATGTGAACAAATAAAGCATTCAATAAAAAAAGTGTTATTATATATTGCAGTACTTTACTTCAAACCACAATGAGCACACAAAATAAATCTTCTCTAAACTCTTCTTGGGACTGAAGCTAAAGAAAGCTAACATTATGTTACAGGATTCCAATACACATAACCCACAGTATTTCCCGGTATGCATGAGTCAAATCAAAACTAGCCTTGATAATATATTGAATTATATGGTAAAGTCATAAAATATTCGATAAGGACAGAAGTGCAAAATATGAAAAGCAGAATCAGTCCATTGAGTTCAGCCCTTCAAATGAGAAATTGCCTAGTTTCCATGGTCAAATTAAGTTGTTGTAATTCTATTTATTCCTATCTTTCTCCAGTGGATATTTTCAATTGGTATGTATAATAAAGAAATGCAATGTAGAAGGGCATTTTAATACTGTAACATACTTTCCTCCAAGAAATTATGTTTTCATTTGAACCCTTCACTGTGCAGCTATTTTGTAAGAAAATCTATATATCCATTATTTTTGTATGCATGATAATGCAATCTTGTTTGGCTGTACACAAATGTAACATATGACATTGAAAGTTATATATTACTTCCCATTTCCATAGTGTCTTTTGAAAGGTACACAATCCAATACACCAGATTGAAAGCTCCGAATGATAGCGGGAAAAGGATCCTGGCATACTGGTCGATCTTGCTGGTACCAGTATGAGATTGCGGTTGAGCAGATGGAGAGAGACCAGGAGCAGAACACAAAACCGGTTGCACATTGCTGTTAGAATCTGGTTCTACACTGGATGCTGACTCTTTCTGAGGTGCCAAGGAGTTAAATCTTTTCTTTAAGTTGGAATTGGAATCAGAATGCTACAAAATAAAAATGAAAATACTTTAGAAAATAGAATGAAATTATCTTCTTCCTGGTAAAGTCACTCTGGCCTAGTTTCAAGATTTGTAACCTTTCTGGGGATCAAAATGAAACCGTCAAAACATCTGTACTCTATATTACATAAACCATTCATTTATGAGACATACTAAACAAATGTATGATTCATTTTGCTAAAATTTGGAGTGAGGATAAAACAAATTACATCAAGTTGGATTAGCATATGTTTGCATTGAAATGCAATCATGAACAAATGTCCTTCCTGGTCTGCAATAGCCATGTGACCTCTACCATGAAGCACACACATTGCAGTACAGCTATCTTACTGAGACTTTAAGAAAGTCATTCCTTCCAGCCACTATCTATTCCTATAACAACACAGAATCATAGAATCCCTACATTACGGAAGCAGGCCATTCAGCCCATTGAGTCAACAAAATTCCAAAGAGCATCTCACCCAGACCCATCCTCCCTTCCCTATCCCTGTATTTCCCATGGCTAATTCATCTAGCCTGCACATCCCTGCAGATAATGGGCATTTTAGCATGGCCAAACTACCTAACCTGCACATTTTTGGACTGTGGGAGAAAACCAGTCTACTCAGTGGAAACCCAAGCAAGCACAGGGAGAATGTGCAAATTCCACACAGTTACCAGAGGATGGAATTGAACCGGGGTCCCTGATGCTGTGAGGCAGCAGTGCTAACCACTGAGTCACTGTGCTACCCTCACATGGTGTCAGAAGAGGGGCTGGGATTGTGTGTATACAAAAAAAGAATGTTCAGAGCAATGAAAGCTACTTTAAGCAACTGAAATAAAAATATAAAAAAGAACGAGAAAGAAGATCTAATTAAAGATAAGATTGTATTTGGCACGTGAGATTTTGCATTGGCATCACATCTACTCAGAATGGAGAGTCAGGAAAGCAATTGACATGTGCAGAAGTGGTGTGGTAGTAAATCAGCAGCAAGAGCATATCCACGGCAGAACAGAACAAATTTGCATTATTCTGCTCAATACTCCAAAAGGGACAATAATCGTGGATAAATGATTGGATCCAAATACCGCAGAGGATATCATGTAAAGGAGAAGAAGGCATGTCTAGCATTCAAAAGCAGTGTTCTCACTACAAAAAACTAAATCAGCTTGCACACAAGGGTATGGTGAGAAGAAAGCAAAAAAAACAAGCACACATGCATATTGCCAATGGAGAAATTCCAACTGAAGATTCTAACAAATCACCCTCCACCATAATAAACAAATGTTGGGTCAGTTGGGTTGATAGGTGATAGAGATGGAAATGTGTTGCTGGAAAAGCGCAGCAGGTCAGGCAGCATCTAGGGAACAGGAGAATCGACGTTTCGGGCATTAGCCCTTCTTCAGGAAAGGTGATACATGGTTTGTGACTGTTGGAATGAGGGCTTCAGAAAGAGAACATCAGGTCAACATAAAGTATCAGATAGTCACCAATACATCATGCCACACAATGATATTTGGAGATTTGTGTGAAGTAGTTGAATGTGACGATCCAAAAAGTAAACCTTGAAAAGTAATGTGCATCTGGTGGCACCTCTAGGACAAATTATTCTGTGAACCCAACAACATGAATGGTAACCAGGAGTTTTAGGTTATGGACAGCAAGAAAAAGCCTCCTATCTCAGCTGGAGCAAGTCTAAAGCTTCAGCTGGTAATCTGCAATGTGACAAGGACTCCATAATCACTGATTTTCAAAAATTGCCAGCATGTAATCGCAGGAGCTTTTACAAGGAGGGAATTGTTGTAAGATGTGTTGAGGGGGTCATACTGTTAATAGATTTTAATATTAAGAAAAAATGTTAGATTGAGATGATAGCTGAGAGACAGTGAACCATACACGTACATGAGGAATATATTTTCCAGTTAAAACCTAAAGGGGGAGGATCTGATAATTCAAAGAGTAGATTCTAATGCATGTACTAATCATGAAGAATGACCGAAAGGCAATCTCATCCTGGGTCATCTGCCTACAGTGAATCCCCCATGCGATGTATTGCCAGAAGGGTAAGTTAATTGGAGAAAGTCCACAATAATGGTAAAAGCAAACAAGGCAACAGGCAAAAGAAAAAAATTAATAAACTATGCAAGAGGATGGACAAGAATTGCTGGCCATTAATTTGCAAAAAAGTGCACAGGAATGGAAAACAATGAATCCTGTTCAAGTTTGAATAATGATTCAGAAGTTATGTCTGGAAGGAGGAAAAGATGTACAGTGTTTTAATTTGTTTTAAACGTAGCTCAGCCAAAGGTGAAGGTGACAGAGTCGCCAGGAAAATCCAGAAGCCTTTCAACTAAAGGACAGAAGCAAATGTCCCTATGATTGGGAAGTGTTTGTGGCTGCACCAAATTTTTTTTTTAAGATTACTTACAGTATGGAAACAGGCCCTTCGGCCCAACACGTCCACACCAACCCTCCGAAGAGCAACCCACCCAGACCCATTCCCCTACATTTACCCCTTCACTTAACATGACAGGTGATTTAGCTTGGCCAATTCACATAACCTTCAAATTTTTTGGACTGTGGGAGGAAACCGGAGCAAACACACGCAGACACGGGGAGAATGTGCAAACTCCATACAGACAGTTGCCTGAAGTGGGAATTGAACCCGGGTTTCTGGCGCTGTGAGGCAGCAGTGCTAACCACTGTGCCACCTGAATTGGAAGATAAAGCAATTAGGGAAACTAAACCAAAAATATTAGAAAATCTGAAAGAATTTGGTGAGTATTCAGAGGTTTCAAATAGAGGTCCACTGGCTCCACCACATAGATACAGAAAACCTCCTACTGGATAGCTCTGTAAGATCAAGATTGACAGTCAGGGGTGTTGTGGTTATGAAGAGTTGGGTCATCTACAGTGTGAATGGTGATTTTTAAATTTTTTGGCCACTTTAGTTATCTATTCAAGGAGATGCAATTCCATACCTTTAAGAGCAGCTTTCCATTCGGGCAATATGCTTCTGAAAGAACTACTTCATCAGCCTCCAAAAGAAGCATTTGACATGGAAGGGAAATTTTTGGAAGCTTAATGATTTTGTTTACAGTTTGAATAGCACTTCTCAAGCATGGCATATTTTGGTAAAGGCTGTCCTTTTAAGGTTCACTTGTCTTTATGATGCAATTTCTTCTGGAGTGTTACTAATGAGTTTGAAAAGAATGCCATTGATCAAATTAGGAAGAAATTTAAAATTGGTAATCAGATATCTGGTGTTTTAAAATATGTTGATTTAAAGGTATAGCTGAGTGAGTCAGCTGTAATTTTACATTAACAATGCAACTTGGAGAGTACCAATCCCATCATAATTCGTAATGTCAGGACAATAGAAAAAAGATGCAGCTGCCTCCAAAGATACAATGAAATAACTGTGCAGTCTTGTCAGACAGCTCAGTTTGTTAGGTACATAGATGAGATTGAATGCAAGTTTTGATAAATAAGAACAGAAATTGTTGGAAAAGCACAGCAGGTCTGGCAGGATCGGTGGAGAGAAATCAGAGTTAATGTCTTGGGTTGAGTGACTCTTCCTTAGAACTGGTTCTGAAAAGTAACTTGTGGTGCAAAATCTAACGTTTTGAGGCCATTTGGAGAGTGTGTGAAATATTTCAAAGAAAAGATAGTGTAGTGTAGTTTAGGTATACCCACAATGCCATTAGGGAGAGAATTCCAGGATTTTCACCCAGTGAAACTGAAGGAATGGCAATATACTTCCGAGTCTGATGGTGAGAAGTTTGGAGGTGAAATTGCAGGTGGTGGCATCTATCTGCTGCCCTTGTTCTTGTTGATGTTAGTGGCTGTGAATTTGGAAAGTGCTGTCTAAGAAACCTTGGTGAATTTCCACAGTGCATCTTGTAAATGGTGCATAGTCCTGCTGCTGAGCATCAGTGGTGGAAGGACTAAATGTGGATGTGGTGTCAATCAAGCGGGCTCCTTTATCTTGCATAGTGTTGAGCTTCTTGAATATTCTTTGATTTACTCTCATTCAGGCAAGTGGGGAATTTTCCACTTGTGACTTATAGATTGTGGACAGGCTTTAAGGAGGGAGGAGGTAAACTACTCGCTGCAAGGGTCTTAGCCTCTACCCTGCTCTTGCAGCCACAGTATCTATATGACAAAGCTAGTTCAACTTCTGGTCAATGTTAACTCTTATGATATTGATAGTAGGGGATTCAGTGTTGGCATTTCTTTTTAAATTCGCTCGTGGGACATGAGTGCCAGTGGCTGGGCCAACATTCATTGCCTGCCCCTAGCTGCCCTTTAAGAGGTGGTCAGCTGCCTTCTTGAATCGCTGAAGTCCACATGCTGTAGGACAACCCATGATGTTGTTGTGGAAGCAAGTTCAGGATTTTGACTCAATGACACAAACTATTGCAATGTATTTCCTAGTCAGGATGGTGATACCATTGAACATCAAGGAGCAATGGTTTGACTGTTGTTGGAAATGGTCATTGTCTGGCATTTGTATGGTATGTATGTTATTTGTCACTGTCAGCCCAAGCCTGTTCAGATTTGGCATTTGAGCATGAACTGCTTCAGTATTGGAAAATTTGTCATAGTACTGAACACTGTAATCATCAGTGAACATTTCCACTTCTGACCTTATGGTGGAGTGAAGTTCATTGATGAAGCAGCTGAAGATGGTTAAGCGAAGGATGATTAAAGATGTACTCCTACTCTATAGTCAATAACAACATAATATCAAAAAATAAAACGACTATGAGAAAGTCACCTCATTCCATCCTTGTGGCTCGGACTCTCGATTCTCAGAATTATTTCTTTTTGCCTCTGTTTTCCACCCATAATATCTCTGCAGAACTGTCTCTTTGTGAATGAATGGGTGTGTGTTTGGATTTAAAGAAAGTATAATTTAAATTTGCAATAATAGTTTTTTTCACATATTTTTTGCAATCATTTTTCACATATTAAGGGATGTGTGTTTCAAATAAATATATTTTGGCTTCTTGTTTCGTGATATTTTGAATTGTTTTTATTTTAGATAGTGGAAAATGTCAAGCAACAATCTTAGTGATTCAATTGGTCATTTATCCATTTGTGATGGCTAATGGAATAGTGGACAAACAAACAGGAGGCTGGAAGAACACAGCAAGCAGGCAGCATCAGCAGGTGGAAAAGGTCAACGTTTTGGGTCAAGATCCTTCATCAGGACTTGGGAGGGGGGGGGAGAAAGGGAGCTCCCTTCACCTTTTCCACCTCCTGGTGCTGTCTGGCTTGCTATGTTCTTCCAACCTCCTGTCTGGCTTGCTATGTTCTTCCAACCTCCTGTTTGTCTACTTCACATTTTAGTAGTTTATTTTGTCTCTAATGGAATAGTGGGACTTGCTTTTCAGTGCGCTCTTCACAAAGGAGCTGCGACAATACAATCTTCAATTCTGTACTGAAGGAAATAATATCTATTCAATGGAAAACTATCTTTTTGATGCTTCATATTTCTGGAAATACTTCTTTTTATACCAGGAATTTGAAAACATTATAGATCTTGCAAATTATAAGTACTACCTGACATTTTCACTTATTTCAAAATATAAACATCACCACAATGAATGAGAGAAGCCACTTCCTATCAAAATTAACAGGAGGACATTGCACAAATTTTACTCATTCTTTTTAAATTGAGGAGATATTATCAAAGAGTGGTCAGGAAAACAGGTCTTGCCCATCAATTCAAATGTCAATCCATTTAACTACATCATTTTGGAAACAAAATTTGCATCCATTCCATTTGTGAATCTTGTGTGCGCCTTTTCTCATCCAAACATTGACCTGGTGGAAGACTTTCAGTAGTGGATATTGCAGATTGCCCATCAGAACCACCCTAAAAAGATGTTTTGGAGTTCACTACTTCTGCACGGGAGCTGAAGTCCAGACCACCTAGCTGGTAGGTACAGGAAGGGAACTAATAAAGTGGCAGTAATGTAAGGACAAATGTTGTTATTATGAGAGGGATGTGCAGATTATTGCCAACCCACTAGGTCAGTATTCAACTATTCTAGTAAGAGAGGAGGACCTTGACAAGCATTTTCAACACTGGTGTTCACAGGTATAATGACAAGTCTAACAGTTTGTGGCAGCAAACTGAGTTTGCAGGGCTTCAGTCTGAGCATTCCCTGCAGCATCTGATGCAGGTGCTACATTTGGTGAACCGGTTGGTGACCCATGTAACTTTCATGGAGGATGGCGAACTGATTGAAGTGCTTCTCAAACACTTAATTAGCTAGCATTGCACCGTCTTAGGATTAAGGACCGTGATGATGGAAATCCTGTCCATTGAGAGTTGCATCAGCCAAACAGAGGCAAGCAGTTCTCCATTGTTGCAAATTGTATTCTGGAGCTGATGCTGGATCGCTGGATGAGTAAGAGCAGGATGGGAATTGGTAGATGGCAGGATCAGAGGCAAGGTTGGCAGGAAGGCGATCAGCAATCCTCCATCAGATGGGTCTCCTCCAAACACTCACCCAGGTGCCAGATTTATGTTACGGTTAACACTTAGATTCAACTACATGTTCACGCCTGCTCTCTGTATCCCTCGATTCTGTGGAACCAAAATCTATTTTGGCCTCAAACATATTCACTAATGGAACATCAATTGATATTTGAGGTTTAGAATTCAAATCAACTCTGACATATGCTATTTCTACAACTACCCACTTTAAAATCACTTTCAATATTACTTTGAGAATCTGCTTCAGTCAAAATAAACCTCCTGCTTATGAGGTGCAGGCTAAGTTGGCTTTAAGAAGTGCTGGCTACTGCAACCATGGTGTGGCTTTACATGATTTTGTGTCTCATGCTCAGTGAGAAGTTACTCAACAGTGCGCTGAATGTTAGCAGCACAACACAATCCGTAAATAAGACAGTAGCATAAATTTGTGGTTTGAGTAACATGATCCCATCATCCATGTACAGGACTTATTGTATCTTATAGCCCAGAATTTCTTTCAGTTCCGACATATAAAATAAAATGTAGCAAATTCATGTAATGACTTATGTTAAATTTATTCCATACAACATCTTGATCACTAAAATAGATGTTTCAGAATGTAAAATGTAATCACTGCAGCTGTGCAACATTAAAAACAAAATATTCCTAAATCTCTAAAGAGCAATGTTAAATCTCACGGGATCAAGAGAGAGCTAGTCAATTGGATACAAAATCAGCTTGCCAGTAGAAGTAGAGGATAGTGGAAGAGAGCTTTTCTTCACACTGGAGGCCTGTGACCAGTGGTGTGTCACAAGGATCGGTGCTCAGTCCACTGTTATTCTTCATTTATATCAATGATTTGGATGAGAATTTAGGAGGTGCAGTTCGTAAGTTTGCAGATTACACCAGGATTGGTGGTATAGTGGACAGTGATGAAGGTTGTCTGGGAACGCAGAAAGTTCTTGATAAACTGGGCTGGTGGGCTAAGGAATGGCAGATGGAGTTTAATTTAGATAAATGCAAGGTGTTGCATTTTGGTGGGTAAAATCAGGGCAAGAATTACACAGTCAATGGTCAGGCCCTGGGGAGTGTTATCAAACAAAGAGATCTGGGGATACAGATTCATAGCTCTTTAAATGTGGAGTCACAGGCAGACAGGGTGGTGAAGAAGGCTTTCGATATACTTGCTTTCATCGGTCAGAGCACTGAGAATAGGAGTTGGGACGTCTTGATACAGTTGTACAAGAAGTTGGTGAAGCCTCAATTTGAGTACTGCTTGTAGATCTCGTTGCCCTACTGATAAAAAGGGTATTATTGAACTAAAAAAAATTGCAGAAAAGATTGACAAGGATGCTATGTGGGCTGGAAGCTTTGAGTTATGAGGAGAGGTTCGATAGGCTGGGACTTTTTTCCCTGGATCGAAGGAGATTGAGGGGTGACCTCACAGAGGTCTATAAAATCTTGAGAGGCATAGATAAGTTAGGTAGCCAACAGTTTTTTTTCCCCATGTTGGGTGGTCTAAAACTAGAGGTCACAGATTTAAGGCGAAATGGGAGAGATACAAAGGGGTCCAGAGAGGCAACTTTTTCAAAGAGACGGTGGTGAGTGTCTGGAATGGACTGCCAGCGGTAGTAGATTAGATTAGATTAGATTAGATTACTTACAGTGTGGAAACAGGCCCTTCGGCCCAACAAGTCCACACCGACCCGCCGAAGCGCAACCCACCCATACCCCTACCTTTACCCCTTTAACCTAACACTACGGGCAATTTAGCATGGCCAATTCACCTGACCCGCACATCTTTGGACTGTGGGAGGAAACCGGAGCACCCGGAGGAAACCCACGCAGACACGGGGAGAATGTGCAAACTCCACACAGTCAGTCGCCTGAGTCGGGAATTGAACCCGGGTCTACAGGCGCTGTGAGGCAGCAGTGCTAACCACTGGGCCACCGTGCCGCCCACAAACAAGTACAATTTTGTCATTCAAGGAACATTTAGACATGGATGGGATAGATATGGAAGGATGTGGACCAAACGCAGGCAAATGGGAATAGATTAATTGTGAAAACTGGGCGGCATGAGCAAGTTGAATCGAAAAGCCTGTTTCCATGCTATAGACCTATATGACTCTATTTCAGCACGGAAGCTGGCTGAATATCAACTCTGCCATTAATGGTCACCATGGCAAATGATACAGTTAATAAACATGTTCAAAGAAATATTTACTGTAGAAACCTCAGAGATCCTTTTGCAAATATGCTAGGCCAGATTTTAATTTTGTTTTTGGAAACAGTGAAACACAATCAATGCTAGGGCTAGTTTTACATTTTATATTTAAAATTATATAAAGGAAATAGTTGTACTGTATAACATCTTTAGGAAACAAAATTGACAATATCTTTATTATATAGGATAAGATGCATATTAAGTGGGAATTCACAAATTGTCTGTTATCATGACTTTGCCTTTTCATGTCGACAAACGAGAACTCACTTACCGATACTATCTCCTCTGATTCAGGTACTCCTGCTACTGCTGATAATGCTGCTGCTTGTGTTGCTTTTTTTTGGGCTTTTTGAGCCTGAAGATTTGTGAAGTAGTTTACGGCTGCAAATTCGATGAGTGCAGAAAAGACAAAAGCGAAACATACTGCTATGAACCAATCCATAGCAGTAGCATAGGACACCTTTGGTAGCGAGTGGCGTGCGCTGATACTTAGAGTAGTCATGGTTAAAACTGTAGTAATACCTTTAGAAATTTAAATAGAAAAATAATAATCTACTTAGCATTTTTGGCATTGATAACAAAGCAAACAATTAGATGGCCATTTTTGTACTTAATTTTCTTATATCCCTTATGACATTTAATGAATGGCGAGCATTATCTTTGAGGTGTGGAAGTAGACTGTTCCTTAATGTCCACCAAGTGTGTTTACTTCTAGTCACTGACCTGAAATATTTAAAGAGATTGTCAACTTGCCCATCCCTAATTGCAATTAGGGATCAACCACATTGCTGTGAGTATGGAGTCACATGTAGGCCAGACCACTTAAGGACAGCAGATTTCCTTTCCTAAAGGACACCAGTGAACTAGATAGGTTTCTTCGACAATGGTTTTGTGGACATCATTAGACTCTTCTTTCTAGACTTCTATTCCATTCAATTTCTACCATCTACCATTGCAGGATTTGAACCTGTCTCTCCATAACATCACCCGGGTCTTTGGATTAACAGTGCAGGGATAGTACCACTAGGTGATCACCTTCCCAGTGATGATACATCTTGTAGTAAGGGTTCACGTCCACTAAAAGTTAGAGATAATAGTGCAAACTTAATCCACTCAGGACTTTCTCAATCTGCAAATTGTGGCCTAGCTGCTCTTGAGAAAGTGGCAGTGAGCTGCCTTCTTGAACTGCTGCAGTGTGCTGTAGGTAGACCCAAAATGATGTATGGGAGGGAGTTCCAGGAATTTGACCCGTGACATAGTGAAGGAACAGCAATATATTTCCAAATCAGAATAGTGAGTGGCTAGGAAGGGAACTTGCATGAGGTGGTTCCACTGCTGCCCTTGTCCTTTCAGATGCAAGTGATTGTTGCTTTGAAAAGTGATGTCTCAGCATATTTGGTGAATTTCTTCTCCAAGTGGAGATAATATATACTGTTGCTATTAAGCATTGGTGGTGGAGAAAGTGAATGGTTGCGTTTGTGTGTGGTGCCAATTTACGTGGACTGCTTTGTCCTGCCTGGTATCAAACCTTTTGAGTATTAATGGAATGGCATTCATTCAGGTAAGTGGTGAGTGTTCCATGACATTTCTGACTAGCACCTTGTAGATAGTGGATAGGTTTTTGAGGTGAGGGGGAAAGAGGTGAGTTACTCACCACAGTATTCCTAACCTCTGATCTGCACTTATAGTCACTGTATTTATATGATGAGTCCAGTTGATTTTCTGATCAATGCTAACATCCAGGATGTTAACAGTAGGGGTTTCAATGATGGTAAGATGATTGAATGTCAAGGGGCAGTGGTTAGATTGTTTCTTATTGGTGATGGCAATAGCCTGGCATTTGTGTTGTGCGAATGTTACGTGCCAATTGTCAGCTCAAGCCTTGATACTGTCCAAGTATTTTGCATTTGAAGATGGCCAGCTTCATTATCTGAGGATAGTGCTAAACATTGTGCAGTCATCAGCGTACATCCTTACTTCTGACCTTATAATGGAGGGAAAGTCAATGATAAAGATGACTACGTCTAGGACGATACCCTCAAGAACTCCTGCAGAGATATCCTGGAGCTGAAATCACCACTTTCTCAAGAGTAATTAGGGATGGGCAATAAATAGTCACCAAGCAGAAACATCCACATCCCAACAACAATTTTTTAAAAAACATACATGAAAAGCACACATTTAGTCAGAAAAATGTATCGCTTATTCATTACATTTCTTAATATAAAAAGCTACACATTAAACATTGACATGAACTTACAAAAATAGCAAAAACACAATGTGAGAAAATGTGAAAAAAAAACAGGGACAATAATTCTGCATCTAAGCCACCATACACAATTATTTATAAGCAGACACAGTAAAAGTTTCCATACCCGCCACAGTACGAGCAGGGACAGATTCTTTGTTTATCCAGAACACAACCTGAGACAAAACTACAGTCATGATGCATGGGATGTAAGTCTGAATGAGATAATAGCCTAGTTTTCTTTGTAGGAAAAAATAGACTATTTGTATGGAGTATTCACCTGAAACAAATAAATGATGATGGTAACTAAACAAAGATTGACCAATGAACATACTCATAAGTAGGTATTGTAAATCAGGCATACCAAATACTGTTCTAGCTGGGACAGACTCCTTATTAATCCAGAAAGATACTTGGGAGAGAATTACAGTCATAATGCAAGGAATGTAAGTCTGAATCATAAAGTATCCCATCTTCCTTTTTAAGTGAAAATACACTGTCATCACTATGTATTCACCTGTAAAAAGACAAATATAAACATTTTTGTGATCATAACATTACTAGAGTTCTCTTCAGATTAACATTCTACAGACTGAAAAATAAGTTAAGGATGCAACAAAAAAATCTAGAATATGGCATGACAAGTTAAAAATAGGATAATAACTTGTAATGGTAATGGTATAAAGCACTGTTATATGTCATGCTTACAGGAAAATATATAACTGATCACATGCTTCCAGACTAAATTTGGTATTAGAATGTACATGCTTTAATTTGTATCAATATTTTTACAATTAGCATTAAGAACATCTGTCATACATTGAAGGCAACTTTAACACCTTCTGACAAGCCTCTCCTGCACCTTTTAGCAGTATTAAATAAATCAAGTTCACAGAATTGTTCAATTGGAAACCATAAGGTATTGCAGGATTGGATTGCATAGTGACACTGGAGATTTGAAATAGAGGCAAATTATACAGGAACCAAAACTTAGAAGTGCTGCTTCAGCTGCAATTATTAAAGGTATCGTATAATTGCATCCACTTACTTGACACTTTGAAATTTTAGTTGAACTTTGCAGGATGGTTCAACTAATTACCTTTCTCATTCTCGTTACTGTAGGGATCAGTTAGCTCCTTTAGCTGGATAGCTAGCTTGTGAAGTAGTGAGTTCAATTCTCACACCATTTGAGGTTACCATGAAGAATGCTCCTTCTTTACCTTGCCCCTTGGCTGAAGTATCATAACCCCCTGGTTAAATCACCGCCAGACATGTCTCTCTAATGACAGAATGGCCCTCTGGGACTATCGTGACTTCACCTTACATTCATAGAATCTTTAGGGCAGATTAAATATTAAAAATTCATTTGAAATGCAATGTTATCACATATAATATGTGACTTTATTTTACATTGTGTGATCGCTTCATGTCACACTTGTGATTCTTATTTGCTATGATATTCAGTGAACTATGACCTCAGACCATTTCAGTTCAAATAAAGTAGTGTAGTAGTGACTCTATTCATAATACATTAAAATTGAAAAATATAATAATATTTTACAATACTATTTATTAAATGTTTTTAAATAACAGCTAAATATTACCTGGAAAAATTAGATTAAAATGCCACCTAATAAATACCATTTATATATTATGAATTATGTCAACTTGTAACAAGCATCTAGATTACAATAGTAACTTGTAACAAGCATCTAGATTATAAGAGTCACTGTTTCACTTTAAGCTTACACATCATAATATAATTTCAATGTCTGGTGTTACTTAGTTTGAGATAGAGGTGATAATGGAAGGAAAGTCTGCCCCTGTTCCAGTTGGCCCTTAGTATTAGGCATAGTTTATTCCAGTTTCCATTGTGTTGAACTAATTGGTTGTCCCAATTTGCTCTACTCTAACATAATTTAGACTACAGGCCAACCCCCGTATCCGCAGAATCATTTACCATGATTTACTATGACCCGAACATATTATAGGGAATGTAACAGCACAAGGGATCAAGGGGCTGCCAGGAGGGTAAATGCCCCATTTAAATAAATGAGTTCACTCCTATCCGCAGTTTCGGGATAATGCGGTAGATCTTGGAACGTATCCCCTGCTGGTATGGAGGGATTACTGTAATGTGTGGTAATGCAATTCCATGTTTTTATTCACACTCTATATATTAATAACAGAGTGCTGAACAGAATATTGCTTCTCTGTCATGCTTCCTTGTTGACTCTTCCATCTGAACATTTTACCTATGGAGTTATTATATCAGTTGCATCACTGATTGATTTACAATTTGATTGATCTAGATTGATGGTCCCTGGCCTGTGTTAACTGAGTGATTGATGTAGAGTGTATCTAATTCTCCCAATTATTAATAATTAGTATTTATACAAACCATTCCCTTTGTTCTCTAGAAATAGCAGGATTTATCTGTTTATTCTGAAAAATAACTAGTTTGGAAGAGATATGAATAATAAGATTATTTCATTTATTTGATAGCCATACTTTCAGCTCGTTGATCTCTTATGCATACTTCTGACCTAGTAGTGAAGTAGTTAAACATTATGCTTGATTCTGTAGTTATTTTATTTTGTTTGCTTACATCTTTGATTCTCTTCATATAATTGTACATGGCCATGATCTTCAACTGTTTTATCATGTCAGAGTTTCTAGGATTTAAGTTTTTAGGTTTTGGATCATTAATAATTCTGCTGTAATATAACATTGTTCAACAATGTTCAGAAATTCATTAAGGCTACTACTTTATCCTGATATTTTGTCTGCAGCATCTTTAAAGTTTTCACAACACTCTGCTGAACTGTATGTGGATGGTGTAGTGAAATGGCTGGATGGTTTAAAAATTGTATTCATTTGCGAATATTCTGCAGATTTAATTAACAAACTACAGACCTTTATCTGGTATTACTTCATGGAATACCATGCATTGAATAAATAATTTTCAAAGCTTTTTACATGGAATCTGCTGTTGTCTAATGATATCCATTAATCACCCAATGAAAATAATCAGTTATAATGTTGAGGTAGATCTTCCCTCTGAAATCAAACAAATTTAAGCCTAGCATGTTCTAAGGTCTAGCTGGAAAGGTTTTTTTTGATAGCATTAGATTTTCCATTGGTACTTGACTGTTACTTGATTGCTACAAAGAATGCAGGCATTCTGTGGCTGCTGAGATCTGAGGCTACTATAACATTTATTGTACTCTTGCCCTGCATGTTGTGAAGTATAAATGGCTAACGTGGAGTCTTTGAAGAACCTTATCCCTCATAGATCTTGGGATCACCAATCACATGAAGACTAACAAATTATCCACTATTTTTAAATACTTATATTGCTCATAATATTATCTACACATTGTTATTTGGAACATATTCAGACCTGTCATCTTGGCAGTGTGCTCTGATTTGTATGCAATGTTCATCTTCTAACGGTGTTGCTCAATTTCTGCAAGTTTCCTTTCTTAGCCTAGTAAAGTACTTGTGATGGTAGAAGAATGTGTATCTACCTTTGAATTTAGTGTGATACCTTACTTTGTAAATTCATCAACTGTAGATCTTGATACTATTTGCATTTTTCCTAACACATACTCAGTTGTTGGGTCACACGACATTAACCTTAATCTAAAAGATTGTATTTGAGAGAATACCTCGACAATTTCATTTGAAATTGTCTTCAGTCCTTAAAATTGTTCCAGATTCATAACTTTTTTTCTGTATAAATAATATGTTGCTCCCCTTCTGGACCTTCGTTTTGCCCACAACGTAAGCACAAAAAAAAAATCAGAAATACTGTTTTGTACACTTTTGGTAGCTTTAGTGAACTTTATGATAGGCTTTCTGAAGGAAGAACTAGCAATCTTTCTGCTTCCCGCAAGGACCACCCCAACTGAAGCTTTAGTGTTGCCCCAAAGTATGGGCTGCTTGTGACTCATCTGATTGTTATGTGAAACGAGTCAAAGATGAGCTCTAGGGTCAGATCTTCATTGTCTGTAAAAAGTCTTGAGTACTATTTATTGCACCAACAATCCAATTACTGACTAATTCATCTTCCAAGCCTCTGTTGCCATTGTTATCAACTGATCTGCAAGGCTAGATTTTAAACTTATAACAATTTCACTTTGTTTCTGATTTCTCTATTTGAACCGTACTCACTCTATAATTAATTTTTCTTCAGACTGAAGTGCCTAATAGTGTAACACTTCTTCAACTAATGCTAAAGTCTCATCAATATCTTGCTTCATTAGGACATCAGCCACCTCTGGTTATTAATTTGGACTGACCTGGTGCATCTGAGCTTTTACCTGAAACTTTAAGTCTGTTTTGTACATTTCAGACTGGTGTTTCTAGAGTTTCCATCTCTTTCTTTGTTGTCGAACCCCTCTTCCTAAGCTGTTGGGATTGAGATAGTGACTGTTCTGTGGATTTTGACATCTTGTGGATGCCACATTGCTCTGCTTCTTAAAGGCTGTTCTCCTTCTGAAGTTTCTGCTACTTCCCTCCTATGTATGCCTTGTTTTGATGCTACTTCAAGGTCCACATTTCCTTCATCATTTACTGAATGCTTGAAAATTGTGATTTTCACCCTACCTTGTCAGTTGCTTCCAACTGTTGCCTGCTGCACTTCCCATGTTTTGGGATGGGGTCAATTATGGAAGAGTGTACTAGTCTGTCCTTAATCCTGAGCTTGGTTTATCCCAGTCCCCTTAGTATTGAACTAATTGGTTATCCTTATCTGCTCTATTCTACCAATAATCTGGATGTGAGCATGGTAAAATAAATTCCAACTCTTAATTCACACTACATATATTGCTACAATCTAGTGCAAAGTGTTGCTTCTCTCAGTCTCTAGCCAGACACTGTTTACATCATGATTACAAAAATTACATCACTGATTGATTTACACCAACCCCTCTGAACATGTGTCTTACTGAATTAAAGTATAGACAAGAGACTGCTTCAAGACAGTAACACATTAAATACGTAAAGGAGTGGCCCAATTGGTTTATCAATGTCTTCTCAAAATCAAAATGGAATTATTATTGTAATATTTATTTCAAAATGTATGTAACATCATATTTTAAAATGTTATTTTAAACAAAGTAAAACACAAATGAAGGTAAATTTTATTTACTGTTTTGCAAAACAAATTCATTTTGATTTCAACTATTTTTAATTTATGTTTATATTTGCAGGTTTCAGGATGATGAAATTCTGAGTCAAGTGTAAATGATGTGGAAGACAATAAAAAAATGCAAAAGTATTTAGCAAATGTCAATATAAGTCACATTCCAAACAGTCTACATGCCTTGTGCAACAAGTATGGACAATTTGGAAAGGCACCATTCTTTTTAATAAATACTAATAATTTTAAAGCTATTTTAGGCTTTAAAATAGGAGCGTGGGGAATCATTGCTCAGTACACTGCAAGTAATACCATTTCAAACAGATGGCAAGATTCATGATTATGTCATGCAGTTTGAGTCAGGTTGTAAAGTTGCAGGTGCCTGCCATCTGGAAGCTAACCATTCAAATCTAATATTCATCAAATGGCAAGTACTTGTTATTATGTAAAGTCGCATCGATAAGAATATAATGTCAGACAATAACACCTCTTGGTAATTGTAAAAGCAGTATTAATGCCCTAATATGATTTATCCCCTCAATACATTGTTTTGCTGCATGGACCGGTTCATACATGATTGTGTATTAATCCTGACAAGTATGAAATTTTACAAAGTATTGCTATTTCAAATATCAGAATTAGAACATTTTCAAATTCAACTGGTCAATGCCATTAAACTACTGATGGGTCCAAGATATAAATGTTCTTTATTTCCAGCATATTTTCTCTTCTTATTTTAGTTGATTTGCAGTTTAGAATTGAGAACTTTGGGTATAAATAGTAAAGTTTTACTCCTATTATTTAAAAAACTATACAACAAAAATACTTACTTGTTGAAACACATAACTGAAAAATCATCCCACTTGCCTGTGTTGGATTTCATGGTTTCACTAGATACAGTTTGGCCTACAAGATCATACTGCAGCAGACTTGAAGATTCATCTGGTACTTCTACTGAGTATGAGGGGCCCTTCTTCCAAGTGTAAATTATTTCACTTCTAGGATAGGCATCTGCAAAATTAAATGTCAGGTTCCAGTTGATTCTCCCATCATAAACTGTTAGTTTTTTAAATTACCTAATATATGTTTTCATCAGTTAACAGTATCATCATGCCTATTTACAGCAATAATGATTCATAAGCATGAAACAGAAGGCATTTTGGAGCATCAATTACCTAAAAATAAGATAGCAGATCAAAACATAGTTACAGTGTAGAAGGAAGCCATTCAGCTCACTGTCAGCAGTGGTCTCCAAATTTAACTAATGTGATTTCCCCGGCCAGCTCCCTGTTATGCTTCTTTCTTCCTTTTCAGTTGACACTCTAATTCCCTTTTGAATGCCTCAGTTGAACCTGCGTCCATCACAATCTTAAAGTGCATTCCAGATCCTAACCGCTCAGTGCACAAAAATATTGCTCATGCTGATTTTGCTTCTTTTACCAACCACATTACATTTGCACCTTTTGTTGTTTTTTTATGTGCAGGTATAGTTTCGCCCTAGCTACTCTACCCAAAGCAGTATCTTATACAACTTCATAATAATGTCCTTGCTCTGTGGCACTATTAATGCAGTCTTGGATAGTATCAGCTTTATTGAACTTATTTTCAACCTGTTGTGACATTTTTAATGACTTTTATATGTCTCCTGCTCCTGCACCACCTTCAGACTGTACATTTTATATAGTCTCTCCATGTTCTTCCTAGCAAAATTAATCAATTAATGTTTCGCTGCACTGAACTTCATATGCTAGTTGCCTGCCTATTCCACCAACTTGTCCATGTCCTTTTGAACTTCTGCACTTTAAGCCCCACTGTTCACAATGTTTCCAAGTTCCATACCAACTGCAAGTTTTGTAATTGTGCTTTTTAAAATTTATGGTTGGCAAAAGAAGCAAAAATCAGCATAAGCGATGTTTTTACACAATCAGCATTTAGGATCTGGAATGCATTTTCTAAGACCTTGATGGACACAGGCTCAATTGAGGCATTCAAAAGGGAATTAGAGAGTCAACTGAGAAGGAAGAAAGAAGCATTACAGGGAGCTGACTGGGGAATCACATTAGTTGAGTTGGAAACTGTGCCAAGGGCATAAACATATCAGGAACAGCAAGTATCCTAATAGATGCACTTCAAAATATCCAGTAAGTTTCTTAACACAATTTTCCTTTAACAAATTAATGTTGGCTTTCTTTAATGAACCTGTATTTGACAACAAGGCTATTAATTTTATCCCAAGTTATTGTTTCTATAAGTTTTCCTTACACTGAGTTTAAACTGGCTGATCTATGTTTGCTGATCTTATCTTAATACCTTTTTTGAACAAGGGTGCAACATCTACAATTCTCAATTCCTCTGGCATCAAACATGACTCTAAAGAAGACTGAAAAATTATGGCCAGTGCCTCTGAAATTTTTGCTTTAACTGCCCTAAGTATCCTTGTATGTAGCTCATCTAATTTTGGTGCAATTTTTAAGTTTAGCCAGCCTATTTAACACCTGTTCCTCATCAATTGTAAGTTCTTCATATGTATTAGTGATCTCCTTTTTCACCACAGCCTGAGCAGCACCTTCTTCCTTGGGAAAGACAGATGCAGAGTATTAATATCTCAGCTATTTCCCTTCCCTCCAAGCATAAATCCACTTTTTGGTCCCCAAACAATCCTACTCCATCGATCTAAAACAAAACTCTTTTACCGCACTGTCTTGCCCTGTATCCCTTTACAGTACTTGTATCTCAGGAGAAAGTGAGGACTGCAGATACTGGAGAAGTCAGAGTCAAAAAGAGTGGCGCTGGAAAAATGCAGCAGGTCAGACAGTATCCGAGGACTACAGTCGACTTTACGGGCATAGGCCCTTCATTAGAAATTCCTGATATTTAAAGTCCTCCATTAAAACTACTCTATGATTCGTGTATCGCTTTTATTTCTTTGTAAATTTATTCCTTAACATTCTTTCTACTAGTTCCTAGTGTATGAAACATCTCTCCCAGTTTGGGGAGAAGGTCCCTGGATGATTGAGGAGGTACTTGCAGGATGAATAATGCTAGGTGCATCACTATCCTTTTTAGTGCTTTGGGTGGTCCATCTAATTTCATTCCTTTTAGCCTTTTATAGTAGTTTGGTACCACTGAATAGCCTGCTAAATCATTTCAGAGACTATTTAGGAGTCAACTACAAAGCTGTTGATCTAGGATAACATAAGTCAGACCAGGTAAGGGCAGCTGTCCTTCTCTGAAGGGTAGGGAGTTTAAGGTGAGAGGGAAGAGAGGGAAAAGAGTTAAAAGGGACCAGAGGGACAACATTTACATGCAGATGGTAGTGTTTGTACAGAACAAGCTGCCAGAGGTGGTGCAAGAAGGGGTATAATTATACCATTTAAAAGACAGACATTCACATGAATATTAAAGACTAGACTTAACCATCTCAAAATATATTAAGAAAATAGCCCAGAGCTTGACTTTTTCTTATTTTAGAAAGCTAAGTGCAAGGCGTTGCATTCCAGATGCAATGTGATTGGTCAAACTGCTCGACGTTAAGCAAAACACATTTTATCTTTATACTATAGTCAAAATAAAGACAACATAAAAACAAAATAAAATAAATGGATTAACTATAACTTTATCAAAATGATTTACATGATATATATATATATTAACTACTACTAATCAACTGTTCCAATATAGTAACAACCCGTAAACACAGCCTCGTCAAAAGCAAATTCAGTAAAATAGGTTGTCTCACATTCTAGCAGAAGGTAGAGAACCCAGCTTTTACAGTGAGAGGAATGACAGCTTCTACATCCAGCTTGACGACTCAAGCAACGCAGAAAGCTAAAACTTAAAATCATTTCTGTGGAAGCTTGGCATCACCCATTCAAGCTGCTTCTATTGTTCCAACTTTTAAAAAAGCCCAGGACCTCACAAGCTGTTTATTTTATTGGCTTTGAGCAGACCACTCTACACCTCTATCTCAATCTTTCTTCATTAAGAAAACTAGGATAAAATGCACTTCTTAAAGTATTGTCACATGGGTACTTGAATAGGAAGGGATAGAGGGATGTGCACCAAATGCTAGAAAGTGGGACTAGATCAGCTCAGGATACTTGGTCGGTGTGGATGAGCTGGCCCGTAGGGTCTGTTTCTGTGCTATATTATTCTATGAAAATTACCCAGGTGAACCAGGTGGGTTTTTATAACAATGGTTTCATGGTCTATATTACTGAGATTAGCTTTTATTTCATGATTTATTAACTGAATTTAAATTCCCGTATCTATATGTTAGGATTTGAACCTATACCCTTCAAGCATTTGCCTGGGCCTCTAAAATAATACTTCAGTGACATTACCATTCTGCCACCACTTCTGCATTACAACGATAATTACAATAACATTAAGAAGGCAATTGTTTGTGATACATTTTCCAAAATCATAATTTCATTTTATGCATTAACAGATAATCTTTAGATAATGTAAGGTTACTTCTTCAGTCAGTTAAGAAAAACTTGTTTGTCAAGGAAAATAGCTTGCTTCTGTTGTATCAAGAATATCCATCAGCAACTCCTTGTAACATTTATATTAACGTGCCCATGATGACAGGATACGATAAGTTGCTTTTAATATACTTAAGAGGGAAATCAGGAGGGCAAAAAGGGGACATGAGATAGCTTTGGCAAATAGAATTAAGGAGAATCCAAAGGGTTTTCACAAATATATTAAGGACAAAAAGGTAACTAGGGAGAGAATAGGGCCCCTCAAAGATCAGCAAGGCGGCCTTTGCGTGGAGCCACAGAAAATGGGGGAGATACCAAAATCCCATGCAAGGACTGCACAAAACACTACATAGGACAAACAGGAAGACAGCTAACGATCCGCATCCATGAACACCAACTAGCCACGAAACAACACGACCAGCCACACACGCAGATGACAAGCAACATGAATTCGACTGGGACAACACTACTATTATAGGACAAGCCAAACAGAGAACAGCCAGGGAATTCCTAGAGGCATGGCACTCCTCCACAGATTCTATCAACAAACACATCGATCTGGACCCAATATAGCGGCCACTGCAACGGACAGCTGGAACTGACAACCGGAAGCGGCAGATTCAAACCACTACAAATGCCGGAGGAAAGATCACAGAAGCGCTTCACAGGAGGCTCCCAAGCACTGAGGATGTCACCTAGACAGGGGACGAAACGTCTGCAACACAAATTCCCAGCTCGGCGCACAAAACCACAACAACGAGCACCCGAGCTACAAATCTTCTCACAAACTTTGAATACCAAATGAATATTTTGCATCAGTATTTATTGTGGAAAAGGATATGGAAGATATAGACTGTAGGGAAATAGATGGTGACATCTTGCAAAATGTCCAGATTACAGAGGAGGAAGTGCTGGATGTTTTGAAACGGTTAAAGGTGGATTAATCCCCAGGACCAGATTAGGTGTATCTGAGAACTCTGTGGGAAGCTAGAGAAATGATTGCTGGGCCTCTTGCTGAGATATTTGTATCATCGATAGTCACAGGTGAGGTGCCGGAAGATTGGAGGTTGGCAAACGTGGTGCCACTGTTTAAGAAGGGCAGCAAAGACAAGCCAGGGAACTATAGACCAGTGAGCCTGACCTCGGTGGTGGGCAAGTTGTTGGAGGGAATCCTGAGGGACAGGATGCACATGTATTTGGAAAGGCAAGGACTGATTAGGGATAGTCAACATGGCTTTGAGCATGGGAAATCATGTCTCACAAACTTGATTGAGTTTTTTGAAGAAGTAACAAAGAGGATTGATGAAGGCAGAGCAGTAGATGTGATCTAAATGGACTTCAGCAAGGTGTTCGACAAGATTCCACACGGGAGACTGATTAGCAAGGTTAGATCTCATGGAATACAGGGAGAACTAGCCATTTGGATACAGAACTGGCTCAAAGGTAGAAGACAGAAGGTGGAGGTGGAGGGTTGTTTTTCAGACTGGAGACCTGTGACCAGTGGAGTGCCACAAGGATCGGTGCTGGGTCCTCTACTTTTTACCATTTACATAAATGATTTGGATGCGAGCATAAGAGGTACAGTTAGTAAGTTTGCAGATGACACCAAAATTGGAGGTGTAGTGGACAGCGAAGACGGTTACCTCAGATTACAACAGGATCTGGACCAGCTGGGCCAATGGGCTGAGAAGTGGCAGATGGAGTTTAATTCAAATAAATGCGAAGTGCTGCATTTTGGGAAAGCAAATCTTAGCAGGACTTATACACTTAATGGTAAGGTCCTAGGGAGTGTTGCTGAACAAAGAGACCTTGGAGTGCAGGTTCATAGCTCCTTGAAAGTGGAGTTGCAGGTAGATAGGATAGTGAAGAAGGCATTTGGTATGCTTTCCTTTATTGGTCAGAGTATGGAGTACAAGAGTTGGGAGATCATGTTGTGGCTGTACAGGACATTGGTTAGGCCACTGTGGGAATATTGCATGCAATTCTGGTCTCCTTCCTGCTGGAAATATGTTGTGAAACTTGAAAGGGTTCAGAAAAGATTTACAAGGATGTTGCCAGGGTTGGAGGATTTGAGCTATAGGGAGACGCTGAACAGGCTGGGGCTATTTTCACTGGAGCGTCGGAGGCTGAGGGATGACCTTATAGAGGTTTACAAAATTATGAGGGGCATGGATAGGATAAATAGACAAAGTCTTTTCCCTGGGGTGGGGGAGTCCAGAACTAGAGGGCATAGGTTTAGGATGAGAGGGGAAAGATATAAAAGAGACCTAAGGGGCAACTTTTTCATGCAGAGGGTGGTACGTGTATGGAATGAGCTGCCAGAGGATGTGGTGGAGGCTGGTACAATTGCAACATTTAAGAGGCATTTGTATGGGTATATGAATAGGAATGGTTTGGAGGGATATGGGCCGGGTGCAGGCAGGTGGGACTAGATTGGGTTGGGATATCTGGTCGGCATGGACAGGTTGGACTGAAGGGTCTGTTTCCATGCTGTATATCTCTATGACTCTAAATCAAAAGTTGCTTTCTTAGTGGAGAAATGCGTAAGATATATAACAATAGTTTTCGAATGGAATCAGAAAAACTTATCCCTGGATTTCTTACTATAACCTTTGATGAATTAGCACAGTTTAAAACTTTCAAGGAATACCTGAGGCAGTAATCATTGCTGTAACTTGGATGTAAAATTGCCACAACAATAACTAATTTAGTAGACTAGTGGCCTGAAAATATATTATATGGGCATTTTGGCCACTGTTCAATTGGACAATAGAAAAATAAAGACACAAACTAAAAACAGCAAATACAACAAAGGAGAAATAAGAGCAATAGTGACAATAATCTGATCCAAATCAGTGGAAAAATTTAGAATGGAAAACAACAACATGTCGGAAAGATATTAGGGAGACCAAAAAATAGATGAGAAACAAGACAGAAGCAAAAGATAACAATGTTTTAAGTCTGATACGACTCTTCTTCACAGATTGAAGAGAGTCATATTGGACTTGAAACATTATCTCTGTTTCTCTCTTCACAGATGCCGCCAGACCTGATGAGTTTGTCCAGCATTTTCTGTGATTGTTTGAGATTTCCACCTGCCATGGTATTTTGCTTTAATATAAGCATGGCTTGACAGTTCGGAGGAAAGGGCTGAGGAGTGGAAAGGAATGAGATGCATATGAATATTTTTCTGGAATAGCATCCCATAACCAACTTTTATACCATGTTGAAATGTCAACAGATGTTGCATAAGGTTCTGCAATATACACAAAGCGGTGCTTCTGCTAATAAGTAATTCCTTACCAGACACTAAAAGGACTCAAATCTTATGTCAAATTCACTACACATCCAAGTTAAGTTTCCCTTACAACCTATTACTTTTCCTGTTCAACAGTATCATTGTATTATGAGGAACAAAACAGAAAACATTTTTATACATATTACCCTGAGGTCAGGGTAGGTTAGTCTAAGTTGTATAAACTAGGAATGTCTCAGGTTAAATTAAGAAGGTTGAATCTTACAGATTTTTGTTAGGTTTCAATTAAGTTTGGTAGCATGAATCATGCCATGAGACCAAGTGAGTTTTTCTTTTCCACAATATCTGACCAAACACACTGCATTGATCATCATTTCAGCCTTCAGGTGACTATCCTGTCTGATTTTTACTCCATCCTACCATGCACCATTCCAAGAGTACTCACCTGATATCCTGCAATTAGCCAGTATTTCTGGAGCCGGTGTCATGTTTAAAAAGGCCATTGTGCAACTGGACAATATTGTCAGTCTGGAGCTGCTTTAAAATGTTCTTGACATTCCATCATTCCACTTTGCAGATCTATTCCTGGAGCTCCTAAAGGATGGGGTGATGCACAGATGGAACATTTTCTTCCCTCAAGACCAGGAGAGGATGCCATAACATCAGACCATGTGAGTCTGATGCAAAGTTTCCACCCAGGTTAAAGATGTCTCGGCCATCTAGAGAAATGCCCAGCACCATGAGAAGAAAGACAGTGTCCTTTCTGATTCTGGTAGAGTAAGTGCCACCACCCTTGCTCTGATACCTCATTCATGCTACCTCTGGTCCTGTAATGACCAACTACTAAAGCTCAAACTTTATTACTCTCCTGCAACAACTTCCCTACTTACTTTCATTCATCCCAATTTGCGACACTACTAACCCTGCATGCCCACTGTGTGGCTTACTCACTCACTTGCGAAATCTTCCCAACCGCACCAACACGAAGAACTGTGTTTTAATCTTCTGTAATACGCACCTCTGTTTCATTCCAGGAGCAAAACAGCCCACAGTAGGGCAGACTCAGAAGAGGTGGTGTGCTCTCCCTGATTCAGTTCCTCACTCTGATCAACAAAACACCCTGACGTTCACCATCTCGAGCAGGACCTGGGCTAGTATTCACTTACTATCTTGGATCTCCTGACTGAACGCTATACCCCTTGGCTGGATTGAAGCCAGATGACAATTGTGGCAAGCTTCTTGGATTTGTACCTGCACTAAATGATATTGCAAAACAGTAAAATAAAAGCTTGGTATCTCTGTCTGAGGGGGCATGTCACAAGATGGCAAGGTAAGGAAATGAAATGCAGGGTGGATATGTGCATGTGGAGAGTGAGCACTAGGGTAACAACCGAAGAATCCAGAGATGAAGCCTGGTCCAGTCCATGTGCTACAACACTAAAATACTTGCTGATGCATTCTGAGATATCTCATTGATCTGCAGGCTCATCCTGTAATTGGATCAGAATTGTGATGTCAGAGATACATCATTGAAGTGCAGAACCCCCCATAAGTGGATCATGAGGGTTCACACCACATGCAAACGTCTGTGAATTTGGGCTGCGTATGGCCAAGGCCCATGGGTTGTGTCTGAGGTGTTGATACAAGCAGCAAGTTGAAGCCACCAAGATCCCACTCTGGTTTCCATGTTGACTTTTTATGATGGTTTTTTTGTGTGACAAGTTTGGTAAGATGGTAACCCATGGCAAGGTGGCTTGTTAACAAGGCATTTAATGAACAATAAATGACTGTCAATGTGAACTGCTGCCTTCATGAATCGCACCATGCTTTTTGAGAGACATGTATAAGATGAAGCAAGATGATCTTGGTGTTGAAACAGAGTTTGCCAAACATCTCACCTGATACTCCTGCTCATCTTGCCACAGCCATATTATTCAGAGTGGATGGGATTCTGTTAATAGATTTTGCTGAATTGTTGATGTCAGCGATGGTGGGGTTGGTTTATTCAGTTGGCTAGATGCCTAGAGTGTGATGCAAAATGATGCCAATGATATGGAAACAATCCCCATGAAAAGGAGGCCCTGACTCCGTATGTCACCCACGTTTGTAGAGTGGTAACCTATGTAATTGCCTCTCTGTAACGGAGGGACATGCCTATAGTCCTTTGGGACTATGGTTAGATGATAATGATGATTTCAGCTTTCAATCAATTGAAAAACTATAATTGGCCTTCGTGCCTCTGCATTGGAAAATAGAAAATAGTAACCACACAGGCAGTATTCCTACTGCTGGCGGCATGGTGGTTCAGTGATTAGCGCTGCTACCTCATAGCACCAGGGACCCGGGTTCGATTCCAGCCTCAAGTGACTGTCTGTGTGGAGTTTGCACATTCTCCCAGTGTCTGTGTGGATATCCTCTGGGTGCTCCAGTTTTCTCCCTCAGTCCAAAGATGTGTAGGTTAGGTGCCTTAGTCAGGGGTAAATGTAGATTAATGGGGATTGGGTTTGGGTGGGATACTCTGAGGGTCGGTGTGGACTCGTTGGGCCAAAGAGCTTGTTTCCACACTTGTAAGGATTCTAAGATTCTGATCATTATTCAGTGATTAGTGGTAGAAAACTTGCATGTTTAAACCACGAGGTTTGAGTTTCCGTTGTCTTGCCAATAAGCAAATATCCAGTATTAAAGATCAAGGAAACATGGATGTTCAGAAAGACATTATGTTATGCAGTGCCTATCATAACTTTAAAATATCCACACCAGTACTATCAAAGCGTAGTCATTCTTGTAACATAGGGAACATTACTAACAATTTACATAAAGGTCCAAAACAGCAAAGACAGACAACCAATTAAACTAAACTGAAATTAAAGTACTGTCACTGCTGGAATCTCAGGTGAGTGTCTGAATTGAAAGATATATCTCTAAATTGAGTGAGAGGAATGAGCGAGGAATAAAACGAGACCTGGATTTCTTTGTATACTAGCTATTGAAGGTAAGCATGCAGGTGCAGCAGGTGGTAAAGAATGGTATGTTGGCCTTCATAGTGAGAGGATGCAATTACAGGAGGAAGGATGTCTTGTGGAAATTATATAAGGCCTTGGTGAGACTAGACCTAGAATATAATGTGTAGTTTCAGTCTCCTTATCTGAAAAAGAATATTTAGAAAAACTGTAGTGAAGGTTTACCTCTCTGATTTCCAGGATGGTAGGACTGCCACATGAAGACAGGTTGAACTGGTTAGGATTTATGGGCTGGAGTTTTGAGGAATGAGGAGGATCTCATAAAAAGCTATAAAATTCTAACAGTACTAGACAGGATAGATGCAAGAAAGATGTTCCTGATAGCAAATGAGTCCAGAAAACTATAACGTCAAAGGCTAAGGATATGAGGTAAGCCATGTAGGACTGAGATAAGGAGAAATTTCTTCACCGAAAGAGTGGAGAGCCTGGTGGAATTTGCTATGACAGAAAGCAGCTGAATCCAAAACATTGCCTGATTTGAAGCAAGAGTTGGATATGGTCCTTGGGGCTAAGGAGATCAGAGGCTATGAGGGAAAATGTGGGAACAGACTATTGAGTTGGAACAAATCACCTATGATCATAACGGATGGCAAGCAGCTGGCGTACTCCTGCTCCTATAGCCTAGGTTTCTATACTAGCCTTGATATTGTGGCAGCATATATACAAATCCCATAATCAGGGACAAACCATTGAACTTCTAAATGAGAGGTGGGAGGGTTAGCACTGAGCTACTGTTGACATCTGACAGCACATATGTTATGCATTTAACAACTATATCCAAACTCCCTCATTCTTTTATGTCCAATGATTCCCTAATTGAGCAGGTCTTCACTCCATCTTGAATTCCAAAGTTCTTAAGTACAAATTTCCTGCAATTACACTGATTAAAAATAGGTGTAAAATAGTGCTCAATTGTGGGTGCAACAATACCATTATTTTAACAGACATCAGCAAAATGGTAACATCCAAAATATATATCTGAAGAAAATTCCATCCACTTGGCAAATAGGAATTGACACTCACTAGCAATGACTACACAAGATGGATGGCCATTTGAGCAGGGTTCAGATGGGCAACTACACTTATAGAACTCTACCATAGCATAAGTTCCAGTCTTTTGAAGACAGAAAGTTTTACAAATGCACCTTAAAAAGTCAAAATACTTACAATAAAATGGCAATAGCAAGTTGGCAGCTGGTTTGCCAATTTATTTTTCTGTTAATAAGAAAACAAATCAAGTGGGATATGAAATAGGTTGCCAATTTACTATCACCCACGCTGTATTATTAACCACAACTAATTTTACACATAATGTGTAAGTCACACTTCTTCTTGGTTGCATTCTTAGATTTGTAGTTCTAAAATGTGCATGAAATAATGTGAAAGTACTTCGATCAAGAGTAAGCTAATTATTGGCAGCCAGAAGCTTGCTCTGCTCCACCTGTGTTCCTGCTCACTCTATGCTATCTTCTCGGCACGTCTCTGCTCTTTCCATGTTTCCTTAATGTTTTCTCTATTCCCCTGCTGTCTCCATGTTCTGCTCCCTCCATGTTCCTGTTCTGTTCATGTTCTTGCCAAGTATAGACTGACTCTGCAGTGAAAATAGGCAGACATTTCTCACTAATTCCCTAAGTTAATAATTGCTTTTTAAAGGAATTATTGGAATACCCTTTATCCCTTTCATATTATTATAACATTGTAATTTTGATAGCAGGTTTGACATGACTTATTTGAAACGCATCCTTCAACCATTGCGCTAGATAACAAAAAATATTCAAAGAAGAAAGGGGTTATCTACAAGATGTTAAAAATTGATAGTGAGATCAAGGATATAAGAGACACAGCTAACCTACATATTCTGCTGGAACCTTATTCTAATATTTATGACCACAGCAAGACTGATTGTACAGAATAAGATTACATGCTTCAACTCATTGGTCAGTTACATATACACACACATAAAAGGAACAAAACTGCACTTATATAATATCTTTCATGACCTCATAATTACAGCAATTGTGAGCTTCTTTAAAATGCAATCATTGTTGTAATTCAGGAAAGTGGCAGGCAATTTGTACTCAATGAAGTCCCCAAAACAATAACATGACCAGGTAGTCTGTTTTATCAATACATGTTGGCCAAGAATCTGAGAGTAATATATAGCGTGTACTGCCAAAAAGATACTTTATGCCCATCTAAAAGGGCAGTCAGATCGGAGTTAAAAACGTAGTGCTACGTGGGAGAGTCGGCTGAAGCTATGCATGCTCGTTTCTGGAGCAAAGTTTGAACCTGTAATTTTCTGATCCAGAGTCAAAAGTAGTGCTACCAAAATCAATCCTCATAGTAATAATTCTAAATTAATTTATAATTGGATATCTCCAGTTTGCATTTCGTATCATGTGAGCAGCCCTTTGCTTTTCTAGAATGGTCCTTGTAGATGTTAGAACTCTAGCCCTATAAATTCATCTAACTCTTGATTTAGTATTTTGATTGTTCATTTCTTAATCAAAAGTAGGAACTCTCACTTACAGCTGCCAAACTTCAACGGACACGCATGTCCGTCCATTGGGAAGTTCACTAGTCTCATAGGACATGCTGCATTTATGGTCAGTCTGGAATTGGAGGAGAAAATATATTAAACGTTATGTAGCTATCAAATAGAATAAGTGTAAAGTATGATCAAACTACTATGACCCACCTCATGGTGTAAAGAATAGTGCCGTTTTGCATGATTCTGAAAAGCTTGTTGGGAGTCGTCATGTTGTGAGCAATGGACATTTTTCCATTTCTGAAGAAGGTGTCTGGAGTCCAAATTTTGTTAACCATTAAGTTATTCAATCTAAGTATTTCAATAGGTCCATCAAATTTTAGCCTCTTATCAATCCAAGTTTGACGGAAAAAGACATCCATGGTGTATTCCTGTAAAATTATTATAAAACCACTTTAAAAGACTGCATTGCATCACTTTTACTACAAGTCATGGTCTTTCGATGTATAATGCTTTGACCCACAAACAGTACCAATGTTCAATGAATTACTCAGTGTCCATATCCATAGTTTAAAAAGACCCCTCAGTTTCTGCCATGTTAAAGTCTAGCTTGGCTTCCTTAAAAAGACAACTGCTTTTTTTTCTCCAAGAGATTACAATACTGTGTAACGTTGATTGTTGCCAACAATGAAGCCAATGGCGGCAGGGATTGTCAAACAGATTAAGGCGAATAATCTTTTTAATGATATTTTGCTTAGATGCCAAGATATAAATCGAATATGAACGGGACTGCAGGCGGTGAAATGGGAAGCTGATGTCGATAAGCAAGTGTAGTATGACTATTTTTGTTTTGTTTGAGAACAATAAAGCAAAGATTGGGGAAGCATTTTAATTATCATTATCATACCATATCGACGTCAGATACAGGACCGAAACTTGTCACGTATATGTCAGTTTTCACTTCAGTGACAGGACCTAGAAAAGATGAAACAAGGTTTGAAAAATCATCTTGACCAGGGCTTTTCTGTCAGTGCACGATGCATTAACTTGCCACATGCGAAGAATATAGAAGACAATGCCTTTAAAACCCTCAAAGTTTGAACGACAGCGTTTATGGACAGCACTGAGTTCCACCATTATCTCGGTTCTTGCAAAAGTGTCGCGATGGACCGTCCTACTATACATTGTAAACATTTACGATTTGTTCAGACTTGAAATCACATCGATGAAGATGTACGTCATATAAGGAGTGAAAACAGGTTTGAATCTGTTGCAAGCCAAAGAGGTACGTGCAAAAAGATATAATTACTTACCTCCAAAACCGGGTCGTAGCCTATTATCATATCCATCGAGAAGTCTATCGAGAATGCGTGTAATGTTTTCCGAATGGACTCTTACTTCTTTGTCTTGATTAGAAGAGCTATTTATTAGCGTCTCTCCTATACTGTAAATACAAATCAACATTAAGGTCAAGGGCACCTTTGGTAATCAAAGGCGAGAGTGTCTGCCTTTGTTTTCGCTTTGCTATCAATCTATTTAAATGCGACAAGACGATAAAAGGCTACATCATAATAAAATACGTGGAGAGAACAACAAAAGGTTTCACCTCAGTAGAAATGTAAATAAGATAGACTCACCACCACAGTGCTGTGTAACAGACAAAAATCAGTAAACCCACGCGGCTGGTAGGCATTGCAACCATAGATCTCATGTCAGCAGTAACCATTTGCATGTCCCATATTCTAAGCTTCCTCACTTTTGCCGTCATTGTGCCATTTCACGAAGAATAAAAGCAACGAAAGAAGAACACTTTAGTACCTCAGTGTTGAGCCCATTGCACTTGCAGGGGGCATTTTTCACTCTCCTTTTATTTCTCTGTTGCTGTCGAGGCTCAACTGAGCGCCTCAGTTTAAAACTAAAGAGTTTAACAGCCGGTCCGGGATGGCGAACATTGACAATAATCGAATAAGGCATCATGGGAGATTAAAAGCAAGAAATCCACTGATACTTTTGGCAGGAATTAGCGAGAAGCCGTCAGGGATCCTGGCAAGGCATAGACACCCAGACGGGACAGATTAGATTGCGAATTACCGCATTTCGTCGGAGACTGTATTTTAAATATCTAACAAATAACTCATGTACTGGTAATTTATCAGTGTTTATACACTGCCAGTCTCCACGAATCCATCTGAGATTATCACATACGGTGTCTCACACCCTCTCAATCCTTCTCCCCTCTTCAACATTCAAGCAATTTTGCGATGGTTTGAAGGATTAAGTGATAAGCATTATCTGTTTATCAGATATAATCCAGATAATCAGAATTAGTACGGGAAAGAACAAGTGGGAATTTTGGTGACAGCTATGCTGCTCAAGCCAAGCGTTATTCAGCTATCTCCAAACCTGTTGGTCAGCAGTCAAAACGTTGTCGAGTTTAATTCCCTGAGTTAACTCTTAAACATACCGCTGTGAAAGAACGTGCTATTAAGCAAACATTTTCAATTATATGTGCGCTTACCCAGTCAACAGCGCAATTGCCAATAAGGCACACTTATTAACCTACATGATAGTTGGGATGGAGTTACCCTAAGTGGAATATTAATAATAGTGCAGATCAGTTGAACTGAATGGTCTGTATCTCTCATGTAAACTTCAGATCATTCTATCAGTCTTCATCTCAATGTTCATTAACTCAAATGTAACACTTGATATGGATTCTTCACATTTGAATAAAATATACAACAAACCTTACATTTTGAATTAATCTATATTGTTTAGTACATGTAGAATTTATTTTCCGACTAGCTATGACTTGACAAATGTATTCGGTAAAATTTTCATGAAAATGCTTTATGACCTATTTTCACTCCACTAACACCAATGCCGCCACCACTCAAAGGATAGTCTGCACTTACACATTAAAGTAATGTAATGTTAATGGACCACTCAGTCGTTATCGCTTCCCACACTTATGTCGTTTCCTGGTGTTACCTGAATCAGTACTGTTCAATTTTCAACTTCCATGTGTTATACACATACACAAACACACACTTGGCACGTTACCCCCGTGCCACTTGTATTCATCCGCGCTGAACATTGGAGAGAATAATGGAGTCTGACAGAAGAAAGTTCTCTTGTATAATTTTGAACAGAAGATAACCCTCTTAATCCACGGAATGTCCGTGCAAACTAACATAAATTGACACATACCCAATCATAGGAACCTTGTAAAACAAGACAGCCAACAGCCAGTGTGTTCTGCTGTGGACTCACGTGATGGCATTCAGGGTTGAATCCATGGTTGCTATTGTGTTTATCTAAGCAATGGGAAACGGTTAAGGCTTTTTGTCTCTACCTTGGTATATACTTATATCTCCAGTCCCTCCTCCCGTAAAGCAAAAGCTATCTTTGTTATAGTAAATTACGATTTTCACTTTACACGAGTTTAAGTCATAAGTTTATAAATCAGTTAGTTATATTTACTGCTACAACGTTCTAGTGCTTAATAAATGTCACGTTTCTTCGTACATTGCTTGCTGATGTGAATTCTCGATGCCATCAGGAGCAGTACCAGAATCAATATCAAGGACCCTGACCTCGAATCAAACAAGGCTGAAAGTTGTGCGTAGGAAATAATTAACATTTAATTTCCATTCCTGTCCTCAAGAGTTCCTGTCATTGTAAGCAGATTTTCTAAGAGAAAATCATTTGTTGATATTTAATGTTTTCAATATTCATGTTTAATGCCAAAGAACAACGCGAAGGATGACAACACAAATCCGCTGTAACACTTTTGCATGGAATTGCGTGGACTTCGTACCTGATGGGGGTATCAAAAAAGTCATATGGAGCTAGTGGATTGGGGATTGTCACAATTATTTAATACATTCCCAATAATACATATGTAGACTGCACAACAGGGAGGCGGAATGTGTATGTTGGTGTCGGGATTGGGGCGGGGGAAAGAAATCTATAAATGCATTTCTAATTATTTCATATATAAAACGGCAAAGCCTCGTGAAATGGCTTATTAACTGCTAACTGCTTAAAACTTTAGCAAATGCATAATTTTAGATTTTTTTTTCAATATCTTACAGGCACGTGCCCTCTCTCTACACATATTGCACGACCTGTTAAATCTTCCCCAGTATCTCCTGTCTTTATTTCTAACATTTGTAGTATTTTCTGAGTAGTTCTGAGAAAAGGTCACTCGACGCGAAACGTTAACTCTGATTTCTCTCCACAGGTGCTACCAAACTCGCTGAGCTTTTCCTGTTTTTGTTTTTGCAGTATTTTGCTCTTGTATCTTGAAAAGACTTGGTGTGGACCCACCATTGGGTAAACGGAAGAAGCGTAAAGAGATCGTCAACATTCTGTTTCAGCGTGGAAGTAATTATATCCATTGTAACTCCTTTTAGGCAATTCGTCAGGACCTTGAATGATTTGGTTCCAAGCCAGTTGAAAGATCATAAGACTACAAACTGAAGTAAGCTATTCAGCCTAGTGAGTCTACTTCCCCATTCAATGAGATCATGGGTGGTTTAAGAATTCCCATCTCCACTTTCCTTCTGTTTCCCTTGAATCCCTTAGTGACTAAAATTTGTCCGTTAGCCTTGAATATAGTTAATGACCCATCATTGATTGCCCTCCTCAATAAATAATTCTACAGATTTGCTCCCCTCCTACATCTGTCTTAAATAGGCCACCCCTTATTCTGAGAAAATGTCCTCTGATCCTGGACTCTTCCACAAGAAGAAACAGCCTCTTTTGCAACTAACTTGTCAAATCCCCTGAGAATCTTGCATGTTTCAATAAGTTTGTTCATTCTTACAAATTCCAATGAGTGCAGTACCAACCTACTCAATCTCTCCTCATTACCTGGTATCAGCTAATGAATCTTCTCTGGACTGCCTCCAGTGTCAGATTAACTTTCCTTACACAAGGGGCCCAAAAGTACTTGAAGTGTTCCAGCCATGGTCCAGTTAGTGCCTTATATATATTTAGCAATACCTCCCTATTTTTATATGCTATTCCCTTTGACATTCTATTTACCTTTCTTATTATTTGCTGAACTTGGATGCTAACTTTTTTGTAATTTATGTATAAGGACTCTCAAATTTTGTTACATAGGTTTCTGCAGTCTTTCTCCAACTGAATAATATTCAACTCTATTCTTCCTGCCAAAATGCATAACCTCACATTTTCCCCACATTATATTCCATCTATTCAGGGAGTTGCAGGCTAGGTGGATTAACCATGGGGAAATGCAGGGCTACAGGGGTAAGTAGGGTGGTGGGTCTAGGTGGATGGTCTTCAGAGGTTCAATGTGGACTCAATGAGCCAAATGGCCTGCTTCCACATGCTTAGGATTCTATGATGCTTTGATCTAAGTGGTTATCTATTGAAGTCAGAGATGGCCGATAAGTCCAATACGCGATCTATAGGCTCTGCCACATATGGGCAGGCAGTGCATTAACATTTCATAGATTGGTTGTTTATTGGTTTCTGCTCTTTCTCTAAAGCCTCTATTTTATGTCTGCAAATTCCCAGAAAATTCTCTCCCCATGTTTGGTGCCTTTGTGAGTGAACATTCTTCATTTTGGTTGGTCAAAAGCCAGGAACTCCCATAAGTCAGCGGGGGTGTTTGACGTTTTCATGGATGTTGGAATTCATATAAACAAAGAACAGTACAGCACAGGAACATGCCCTTCAGCCACCATGCCCGTACTGTCCATGATGCCATTCTGAACTAATCTGATCTGTCTGTATCCCTCTATCCCTGCTTGTTTGTGTGGCTGTCTCCTTAAGGTGTCTCTGCTGTCCTTCGGGGGTCTCCAGCTGTGACCACAGTCTGAGTATAGCAGCTGGTTCAGGAGTTAGATCTGTGTCTCATTGCTATCCCTGGGTACATTCTGACCACTGGCAAGACAGATCCACTCGAGATGGTATACAGTCAGGAAGAGGTTGCCCGGGAAGTTCTCTTGATCCCATTAAGTAACATGGTATCAGATTTATCACGAGGACAGAACTGCCCCACTAATTACTATCTATCACCCCAGCATCAGCTGATGGATCAGTATACTGGTGGCACGGTGGCCCAGTGGTTAGCACTGCTGCCTCACAGCGCCAGAGACCCGGGTTCAATTCCTGCCTCAGGCGACCGACTGTGTGGAGTTTGCACGTTCTCCCCGTGTATGCGTGGGTTTCCTCTGGGTGCTCTGGTTTCCTCCCACAGTCCAAAGATGTGCAGGTCAGGTGAATTGGCCATGCTAAATTGCCCGTAGTGTTAGGTAAGGGGTAAATGTAGGGGTATGGGTGGGTTGCGCTTCGGCGGGTCGGTGTGGACTTGTTGGGCCGAAGGGCCTGTTTCCACACTGTAATGTAATCTTAAAAAAAAAATCTAAAAATCTATACAGTACCTCTAAGCTAAACATCACTTTGAGGCAGTGCTCAGGGTGAGGGACTTCAATCTTTAGTATCAAGTGTGGCTTGGTACAATAAACTGAGTTGACTGAATCCTAAAGGCCATTACTGGTAAAGTCTGCAGTTCTGCCACATCCACTATTATCCCCATCTTCAATGACAGGAGAGCCCAGCACATGAGTGCAAAATACAAGGTAAGCCAAATTCAATGTATCCATCTTCAGCTAGAAGCCCCAAGTGGATGATTCATCTTGGACTCCTCCCGAGTCCTCAGCATCACCAATGCCAGTCTTCCAACAATTGATTCACTCCATGTGATTAATAGAAACTGCTGAAGTTGCTGATATAGCAAAAGCCAGGAGACTTGACAACAATCCAGCAATAGTACGAAAACCACACCCTTGGCCAAGCTGTTTCAGTATAGCTACAAAACTGGCATTCACCCAACCATGTTGAAAATTGTTCAGGTATGTCCAGTGCACAGAAAGGTCAAATTCAAACCAATTAATTATTACCTTTTCAGTCAATTTTTGATCATCAGTGATGAAGGGATCATCAAAAATGCTACGAAGCAGCACTTGTAAAGTAATAATCTTCTTACTGAGTCTGGGTATGGGTTCTGGCAGCACCATTAAGCTTGTGAGGTCCGACCTTAATATCAAGGTTGTATTTGACCTTGTGTGGTATCACGAGCTCTAGTAAAACTGGAGTTCATGATAATCAGAAGGAGACATTCTGCATTATCATCATACCTGGTGCAATGGAAGTGATTGTGGTTGTGGCGATCAATCATCTCAGCCGCAGGACAGTATCGCAGGGGTTCTATAGGGTAGTTTCCTAGGTCCAAGCATCTTTATCTGCTTCATCAATAACCTTTTCTCTATTATAAGATCAGAAGTAGGGAATATCTGGATAATATTCAGGAATGCAACCGTAAGTGGCAAATAACATTTACATTATACAAGTTCCAGGCTATGACCATCTTCAACAAGAAAGAATGCAATCATTGCCCCTTGTCATTCAGTGGCACTACCATTACTGAATCCTCTGCCATCAATATCCTGAGGGTAACCTTTAACCAGAAGCTGAATTGGACTAGCCATATAAATACTGCGGCTACAAGAATGGGTCAGAGACTTAGAATTCTGCATTGAGTAACTCATCACTGTTTCCACAGTGCCTGTCCATCATTCACAAGACAAGGGTGAGATGGAATATTTTTGACTCTCCTGGATGAATGCAATTGCAACAAAACACAGGAAGATTGACATGCACAACAAAACAGCCCACATGTTTGGTACCACATCCACAACCATCAACATTCAATTCCTTCACCATGATGCATTGAGGCAACAGTGTATAGGGTATATCATCTATAAGATGCACTGAATTAAAGCTCCTCCAGTAACATCTTATGAACCCTCAAGCTGAATTATCTCGAAAGACAATGGGAATGCCCCTTGCAAAGAGTCCTTCAATCCACACATCATCTTGACTTGGAACAATGTCACCATGCTTCATTGTCACTGGGTCAAAGTCCTGGAACTCACTTCTCAACATCTCTACGATATCCCTAAACTCCAAAGACTGCGACTGTTCCAGGAGGCAGCTCACCATCACTTTCTCCAAGGCAACTGGGATTGGCATAAATACCAGCCTAGTCATTAATGTCCCAATCTGATGAACAAATATTTTTTAAAAAAAGCTTAGGAGTGGACATCACTACAGGTACTTCTCCAGTGCTTTGCGGTACCTGCTGAAGATTATGCAAGTTGCCATAGTAAATGAATGGTGATCATTGCTGCCTGTCAAATCATGAACTTAGTCTTGGATTTGAGATCCTGGTCCTCAAATATTCTTCATCTGTTCGCTGAGCCGTGCTATTATACTTGTAGATGATGATGAATTGTGTTGTCAGAACTTCTAAAGAAAGGTATTGACCTGAAATATTAACTCTGTTTTTCTCTTTGAGGATGCTGCCAGACCTGCTGAACATTTTCAGGAATTTCTGCTTCATATTTTCAGCATTTGCAGAATTTTGGGTTTTGTAATAGAAGTTTAAAACACTTTTCAATTGTTAATTTCTAACCTAAGACTAATAAGTTATATTAATTAACGGCATTAAGAATTATCAGGTGAAGACAGATTTGTTATCCTTAGATTCAGTTGTCACAGACTAGCCATATGTTCATTGAATGGCACAACTGACCAGGGGCCTAAATTACAAACTCCTGACCACATATTTCTATTGTACAATGTACCTTTGTAGTTTGAAACTTTAAGACTCAATATCATTCTAGTAACATTCTACTGTGCCATCTTCAAGTGCAAACACTTCCCTGAAGTACCCAAAACTGAACAGAATACTGAATTGGGGTCTGACCAAAGCTCTGTAGAACTGAATTGTCACTTGCTTGCTTTTTCTTTTCCTGAGTATTTTGTATTCTTTCATGGAACATACATGTCACTGGCAAGGCCAGTATTTGTTATCCGTTCCTAACTGCCCTTGAGCTGAATGATTTACTAGACCATTTCAGAGGGCAGTTAAAAGTCCATCAATAAAGGTTACATTTATTTTGCCATTTTTGATTATTTTTGTCTTTATGCATTCTCTTTTATTGATCTTTCCAGCTACATAACAAACTTTTATGCCTTTATCTCAAGACTAATAAAGTTGCATTGAGACACCTCAGAGTGGACTATGCTGTGTTGAATTGAGTTTATTGTCATGTGTACTGTGTGAAGGAAAGTTGAATTCTTTTGCACTTTCTGTAACTGTCAATTTGAAAAGTTTTGGAATGTACTTAGCAAATATTATGAATAGCATATATTGAAGAAAAGTAACTAACTACTGAAATCACCTCATCTTCTATTAGGAAAATATAATGACTTGTTTTTCCTAGATTCAAAGTGCATTTCTCCACATTAAGTTAATCTGCTATAGTTTTGCCCACCTGAGAAAACCTGAGACCTTAGAACATTTTTAATGAGATGCCAGTTGCTATATTGTGATCTGAAAATGTTCCCTTTATCCAATTTCATTCTACTTTCATGAATTACCAAAATACATTATTTCCAACATTTTTATTTTTTGTTAATTATCTTTTGTGCTTTGACATGGAAACATTTCTCAAGGCACTTCATAGTAATCCTGAATAGAAGATATAAGATTTTGTGAAAGAAGTACATTTTTGCATGTACAACTTACTGATAGCGAAGATACTGATAGTATAGTATAGTATATAAATCTTCTCAAAAATAGTATATAAATGTCCAAGCCAAAAGTTTGGCATTATACTTTGGTGCAATTTAAATCCTGGAGGTTTGGAGATAAGTGAATCTTAGTATTTATCTGGCTCAGCATTTAAACATATACCGATTTCTTAGAACACACACAGTTTGAGTGTGATTGAGATGTGAGAAGTGTGCAATACCCGTTAACTCATCTCGTTGCTCATCCATTTTGCATGGGGCTTTATTAGCGTTTATTTCCGACCATTATATTTTATTCAAAAAACTTATAAAAGAACATTCCAAAACATTTCAAATTTAAAATTTCAGCTAGTATAATAGAATTCAAATTTTCTTCATATGCCACTGAGGTGCCTGATATAATTCTGATAGTCTTCACATCTTCAGTATACATTTCATGCCAGGATGATAGAAGGCAAACTAGATCCACAGAAAGTTACCTTTTTTATTCTGGTTGAATAGCTGTTCGAATCAAATGTTAGAATGTGGGAGCTTTGGAATAAAACTTCCACTAATGATTTCGAGTTTTGTGGTAACCATGGTTTCCAGCACTGTAAAATGTTATGGTTCAGTTTACATAACAAGTTGGAGACGGGGATAGGTCACCTTAGAATTCATAAAATATCTGTTGTGATTTAAATCCTTATTGAATTCTGCGCCCAACATTTCCAAATGAGGTCAGAATAATCATAATTGGGGTGGCAAGGTGATTAGCACTAGTGCCTCACAGCGTCAGGGACCTGGGTTCCATTCCACCCTCGGGTGACTGTGGAATTTGTACATTCTCTCTGTGTGTGACTGCTCCAGGTGTTCTGGTTTCCTCCCACAATCCAAAGATGTGTAGATTAGGTGAATTGGCAATGTGAAGTTGCCCATAGTGTACCAGGATGTGCAAGCTATGTGTTTTTTTTGCTGTATTAAATGCAGGTGTGGGGTTGGGGGTGGTCTGGGTGGGATTCTCTTGGAAGTTTGGTGTGGACTTGATGGGTCAAATGACCTGCTTCCACACTCTAGGCGTTCTATGAGCAAAACTACTGTAACCATCATATGAAAACAGGTGCAATAATGCAATTGTCAGAAGCACTGAACAATTTGCATTTTCGTCATCTTCCTCATTAAGTGTACGTTGTAAATACATATTGAATTATACTTTGCAATTTTTATTTAAGAAATGAATTGGGACATCAAGAATTTTTCCACTTTCACAAGTTACAACACACTGAATTTATTTCCAATAGTCAATTCAATTCAGGCAGACAATCGTAATTTATTGGAAATCATTAAGCTCGATCGGATTCAAGTTCAAATTGTTGTGGATTTTCTGTATTTGAACAGTGAAGCCCAGCCTCAAAATTCACACACAGCTGCTCAGTACAGGTGCTTGCAAAGTGGCACCAAAACATCTGTTTATTTTTTGAGTGAAGAAAACCGATTGCACTGTTGCAAAACCTCTTACCATCCGAAGTAGGTGGGGGTTGGGGAGCATCGTAAATCTCAAGTGTACCATCTAATGGCATCGCATGGACGGAGCTGGGAATCTCACATGTACGTCACGTGCCGTGAGAGGTGCTGCATTCACGAAATCCCCGCGGGCGCAAGACAGCGGAAAGGGCGAGTTTAAAAAGAGGCGGAGAGGAGACCTGTGCATGGGTCATTGCTGCCTGTTCCTGCCCGGGAACTCACTCCCCCCCCTCCCCATGATCCGAGCCCGTTCTCACGTGATCCGGCGTCCGTTAGATTTTTGAAAAAAAAGGAACCGTTGGGCTCGAGCTGGGGTGCACGCGCTCGCTGCGGTTAACAGTTCCATCCTGTGCCGGAAGAGCACACTCACCGCCCAGACCTGACACAACTCCCAGCACTGAGATCGGGCACGAATGCAAAATAAATATATTAAAAAAATAAACTCCAACAGTTCCCCCCACCCCTTCCAAAACAAAATACTATAGCAAATAGAGAGAGGCGACGAACGTGTCTCTGCGTGGTCACGAATGTTAATGTGGAGCCAGGCGGAAGCTGGCAGGCTCGCATCTTCGCGAGTGTTTTTCCACTCCCTTTTTATTTCAAGGGAAGCAGTGCGTTATGTGTGTCCACATCCCGAGCATCTCTCTGAGTTAACCAAATTCCATTTAAAAAAAGAATATTTTGCCCCTGCCCCAGCACCCCCCCTCCTCTGTGGAAATGACGAGTCGGCTCAGAGGATAGCGATTTCTGAACAGCACCATGCGCCAAGATTTTCGGCGGAGACAAGCGCACGGTGGTCCTTCCTCCCTGGCATTCTCGGATGCTTTAACAATCAGCATCTAAAAGAAAGGGGAAGAAGAAAAACAAACATATGTAAAAAGAAAAGGGACGGAAGAAAACAGACGGTGTTTAGAAAACAACAGACATCTTGTTTTCCCCTTCCTCTCCCTCATGCCATCTTCCCTCACTCCTCTCTCCGTTTTCTCCCTCTCCCTTTTGCCCGTTCCTGCATCAGTATATATTTATATATTTGCAAAGTGAAGCTGCTTCCTCTGCCTTTTGATGTTGTGAGTGAGGAGTGTGCGCAGGCGCCCCCCACCTTGGAATTACTGCACTGGTCAGAATAAGTTGGATCCTGTCTGTCTCTCTCTCTCTTTCTCTCTCCTGCTGCCTTCCCTTGAAAAAAAACGAAATCGTCTGAAAACTTAGGGATGCTGAGAGTTCGGAAAAGGGGCTACTTTAGCGCTTTCTCGTTCCCTTTGCTAGTGGCGATGGTCTGTGCACAAAGGTAAGCCATAGCGCCGGGCAGCTGGAGGTGTCTATCTCTCTCTCTCTCTTTCTCTCTCCCTGCACCCCTTCATTTGCAAATGCCACATTTACTTCAACCATAGGAAAAACAACATTCTTAACTGTGTTCTCTCCCTCTCGATCTAGTGTCAATGATCCCAGTAATATGTCATTGGTAAAGGAGACGGTTGATAGACTGCTGAAGGGCTATGACATCCGTTTGAGGCCAGATTTTGGAGGTAATTTGATTTATTCTTAATTTGATTCCTTACAGCCTTAAGTCCCCCTTGATTACTGTGTCAAACGGATCTGGAAATGATTTGAAAGTTAATATAATTTGTGCCCCCCAAGTTGACCGAATTCCATACTTCAGAGTATCACTGTTTCGCCAGTATCATCTTTAATGGGTCTTTTGTTTTGATAGCCAGACATCAGTCAGTCCTATAAGTTGTACTGGTAGTTGTTACAGCCCCATGCTCGTAATTAGCTGTTAGATTTTTGTAAAGAGGCTTCAAAATGATTTAAGGCGAGGGATACTCCAACGATATGTTCCTCCCCAAGGCATATTGAACTAAAATTTTAGTTTTAATATAAATTAACTAAAACGTTTTAGCAGTATTTTCGTTTAACTACCACTTCTGGACCGTAACATTATTTAATTATATATATATATATATATATATATATATATATATATATATATATATTCGGCACAGTAAAATAGGACATCAAATGCAAGTCACATACTGTACAGTAGTGTTGCATGGAAACGGTTGTCGGTGGGTATTGTATGTGTTTAGAGAAATGTGATATTCAGCTGCTTAAAAGGGGAAACGGGTGATGGGAGCCACGTTAACTGTTCTCGTCTTGTGAAATGAACTTGGTCTATAAGCTGCATGGAAGAGTTAAATTCAAGAGATCACATTGCGGGCTATCTTGTTTGTCTGCAGGTGACCCTGTGCGTGTTGGCATGAACATTGACATTGCCAGTATAGATATGGTTTCTGAAGTCAATATGGTGAGTACATCGGTATCCTCCAGCAACTATCTTCACAGGAGCCTTTGATTCGCAGAAATAGTGTGATAAGTTTATGCTCTCAAAGTGATCGTTTCGGTGCCCATGCCTTTGAAGGACTGAGCATTCATTGAGTTCAAACCAATTTCGTTCAAACAGCATCCACTGGATCAGTGTATCAGCCACGTAGGTTTCACGAGTGATGTGAATTTTATTAGCTAAGCATTGGGCAGAGAAAAAGAGAGAAGGGGATGTTGGAATGTGCTAGGTACTGTTTTGGAGAGCTGAGCAGAGAGAAATTGTGAGCAACCTTTAGGCAAGGTACTGGGCTAGAGAGAGTTTGTTGCTTCGTGCAATAGCGTCCCCTGCTGATTTTTACACTCAACACAATAAATCCAGACTCCAAACTTACACACGAGCGTCTTAAATATCATTGTAATAGAGCTCCAATAATCTGGATCTTGTTTAATATCTGTATCCACAGAATAATATTTTAACACAGATACCCTACCTCAGGCTAATTCTTTTTCTTGAAGAGTGGAGTTAACAGTTTGGAAGAAGTATCGTTTACGAGGACTGCGTGTACAGTCTTTTCAATCTTTGTACATTTCACTTGATTGGACACACCAGACGTATTGAATTCCATAAAGATGGTTGTCGTGCCCGAAGTAATTTTAAAAGCACAACATCCAATGCTTGTGTTTACACGTTGGCTTAATTGTACAGAGGAATGCCCCTCTCGCACATTGCTGTCTCAAGGTCACCAGATAAGTGGATGGAACTCCGGTAGTTCCAGATGTTATCTTGCTGGTACTACTGGCACCCAAGTTTCAGTGTACCATAACTTCCAAGGGCGGTGAGCGTTCTTTAATGGTGTCATTGTTTTCATAGCCCCGGTATCGTTGATTATTTCAAATATATAGGAGGTTAAATAATTTGATAGAAAATAAAAGGTACCTGTCTTGCATGGAATATAATGGAAATTGGACAGTTTAAAAAATCGGCCAGAAATCTATTTTAAGATGCTCTGGTGAATGTGATGGTGGAATTTTGCAACACCCAGTATTTGCTATAGATCATAACCTACTTGGTACCAAACTATAATTTTAACCGTGGGAAGGCTAAGGATACCAACACAGTATTTAAGTATAATTTAAAATAATAAGCAAAGGAAGGATTATAAACATTAGTTTTTGTCTATATTTTATCAACTTCTTGACTTGTTATTTATTTAGGTAAGCACAATAATATAAAGTTTTATAGGGCAGTTATGTAGGCCACATCACAATGACCTCTGGCACTGCCATCTAGTGTTCCAGTATATTCACATATCGCACAAAGGTTAGCAGGAGCTGTTGAGAACAGGGACAGTAATCAGGATGAATTCAGCTCATTGTTTTTGTAGATTTTTCAATTAAATAGGTTGTGCTATTTTATTTTTGGTAAGCTTTTTTAGTAAGCAATAAGTAAGTTGACTACAAATAAGGTGATCACTTTTGCATGCAACTGCATGATCTCACATTACACCTCTATATTTATTATTGAACATTGGCTTATAGCCTATGTCCTCATGTTTTCTTCTCATTAAGCTAACAGATAATATGTGATTAGGTGTTATTTAAATAATTACATTTTCCTCTGGTATCTTGTTTAGAACCATTGATCAATATATTTTTAAAACTAAACACATTATTAGTGGGTATACTGAACTGTAGCAACATTGTGAATACAAATTATGAATGCATGTCACATCTTGTACATCTCAATAGTTATTCTATTACTGAAGATTTGTTTTAAAAATGGCTTTGTTTGTAATCAACCAGGATACTCACCTGAATTTCTTGTGATGTATAACAACTATTACAAACCTGAAAATTTGTATAGAAACATGTTTACTTATTGGCAATCTGGAAGAAGCTTTTTGCAAAACTAGTTTTGCTTCTTTAAAAATGGTTGCTTGGTTTGTTGATACAGCACAAGTGCTGATTTTGTTACTCTCTTCTGGCATTTACTGTGGGAGAAATCATCTACTTTCCTTAATAAACTGGTGTAAAAACTCTCACCAAGTCTCACTTAAGTAATGTCAACTGATATTGATCACAATGAGGAAGAGAAAAAAGACAGCTATCAAATGTCTGGAGGGTGTTTTACAAACAGTTGCAGGGAGTTAAACCCAAGTTTGAGATCTGTCTCTTACTGACATTATTCTGGATTAGTGGTGCTGGAAGAGCACAGCAGTTCAGGCAACATCCAAGGAGCAGCGAAATCAACGTTTCGGGCAAAAGCCCTTCATCAGGAATAATGAAGGGCTTTTGCCCGAAACGTTGATTTCGCTGCTCCTTGGATGCTGCCTGAACTGCTGTGCTCTTCCAGCACCACTAATCCAAAATCTGGTTTCCAGCATCTGCAGTCATTGTTTTTACCTCTTACTGAATTTGTTAGTTTTCTATGTATTAATGTTACTGTGAGATTTTGCCTTTGGTTAGTTTGGGCAGTTTGTAATTGAGCGGTTACACCACTTGAATTTCAATTAAATTATTATTCTGATACTCTTAACAATATCATACAGCTAATTTCTCCTTTCTCTAATTATACTTTGAATGAAAAGTGACTATTTTAGTATTTTGCATTTGTTTGTATATATGGTTGAAAGCATAAAAATGATTGGTCATCTCAAGTACATACTAGCTAACATATTTCAAAAATATTGTTGGGCATTAGGTTATCATGTTGTTTCTAGATTATTAAAACAAATTTAATTTCCTTTTCGAAACAGAATTTATAGCAACATTCTAGTCTTGACCACAAGTTTTTTTGTGTATCATCACGTTTGCATTATTTTAAATCCAGGGTTTATCGAGCTTCTGTGTGATACAATTAGGAAAGTTGGATCCATGACAACTGGAAACTGTTAAATGTTCAAATTTATTTTTACTGGTGACACAGTCATTTCTTTAAGAAATAAGAATATTTTCTCTGCTTTTTTCATATATTGCACTACTTTATTCGTTGTCAAGGAGATTAAAAATAAATTATAGTTTGACAAAACATGAATGCAGTAAATTGAATAAGCAAAAAGAAAAACCTGCAATGCTGAAATTTCTGGAAATAATTCTGTGATTGGTGTGGAAGCGGTCAAAACCAAAATTAGCTGATATAGGACTACAGGAGAACAGATAATAGTTGTTTAGTTTATATAAGAACCCATCTTGTTCACTAATGTCCTTTAGGAAAAGAAATGCACCATCCCTACTTGCTTATAGTTAACTACACTAACTGCTTTGTAGTATGTGTACGATTGCATTATGTGTGGGGTGGGGGTTGGTCAAAACACAATCTGCGGAATTACAGAACACCTTCAAGATTTATACAGATTGCAGCATGCATACTGCAATTATATTTTCCATATTTCAATATCTATGTGTCCCATATTATCTTTATAGGCATTCTGTTCTTGTCTATTTGAAGATTGAACCACTTCAATATACCATTTGAATGCAAACAAAAAAACAGTCTTTTATTTTGGTAAATCAAAGAAATACACCAAAATTGAGGCAAGTTACTATGAAGTTATAATTCAAGTAGTTTGAATTAAGGACACAAATATCATTATTACTGGGGATTAAGAAGCTTGACTGTGATGCAATAGGTTTCTAATCCCTGAATTAAGGGTGGTAATATCACATACTATCACTCAAAACTGTTTAGCATGACCACTCTGAATGAAGAAGCCGTAGTTAGGTTGCAGACCAGGTTGTCTTGTGGTCAGCAATCACTTGCTAATGAGTATGAGTGTGCAGCTAGGAAATTTGTGTTACTAGTCATGATTCTGTGGGTCTTTGTGTGACTGATGAGCCCAATCCTAGAGCGACATCTCAGATCACACATTTGGCAAATGTTTCTGGGAAATGAAATTGGTCGCTGGCCTTGAAATTACTGGCATTTTTTTCTCCAGTTCCTTTTCCTTTCTTTCTGTTGTCAACTGGTTTTCAAAGAACTCTGTACCTTTATACAGGAGGCTTCTCTAGATTGGCGTCTTCTGAACAAAGGTCTCCCATACATTCACATCCATGTTGCATTTCTTGAGGGAAGTCTTCAGAGAGCTTTGAACTTTTGTTTTGTACTCTTTTTGTTTGGATGCCTTCCTCAAGCTGAGCGAAGAAGACATGCTTTGTTAGTGAGAACTCAGGCATTGAGAGTGGGGTGGGTGTTTGCTTGGCGAGGGGGTGGGGAGGTGGAAGCTGAGACTGGATGGAATGGTCTTTGGAGGGTCGGTGCAGACGTGATGACCCAAATGACATCTATTTGCATTTCTAGTACACCTGTCTTCCCAGCCAATGCAGAAAGCCTGTCTAAAACAGCACTGACAATACTTCTCCAGGGCCTTGAGGTGGTGTCTATATGTAACCCAAGTTTTGTAGCCATATAGAAGTACGGAAGGATTAGACAGGGTAAGCACAGGCGGAATCTTCCTGATGACTGGGCAGTCCAGAACTAGGGGTTGTAGTCCAACGTTATGAAAGACCATTTAGGACTGAGATGAGAAATTTCTATACCCGAGGAGTAGTGAGCCTGTGGATTGTTTTGCCACAGAATGCGGTTGAGGCCAAAACATTCAGTGTTTTCAAGAAAGAGATAAATGTGGTTCTTAGGACTAAAGAGATCAAATCATATGGGGAGAAAGCAAGAACAGGATCGTTGGATGACCAATAATGATCTTACCGAATACCTCACAGGGCTATTGGCATTATCTGTAGAGGGAGTGCTCTTATAAAAACATTTTTTCTGTGCTGTTGCTGTTGTTTGTCTTTCTTCATACCATACTGAGAGGAAATCTGAGGTGTATGCTACAAAATAGTCAAGGTATGGTATCTCCATATAATTTTCCATACACCCCCATCTTGCACTCCCTCTACAGATAATGTAAATCCTTTGTTCATTCTGGTAAGGGTAGGAATATGAAATTCTGCATTCCATCTTGGAAGATTATATTTTCAGATGAATGTGAAGTGTGCACTTTATTAGCTTCATGAGTTGTTGATTCCATACTTTGGAATTAAATGTAGTGCAAACATTGATCTTGAGATGTAATCTGAATGGCATTGGAAAGATTCTTGTAGGAAAGCATTTATATCGCAGTTTGTCTTGAAATGTTTTATCAAAGACAGAAAGTTGGCAGAGAAGGAGGACGTTTGGCCTATTGTTTCTGTGCCATCCTTATAACAGTCTCATTTTATTTACCAAATTTTGTCCATAGCCTTTGTAGGATAGAGAATAGCAAGATGCTTTTTAACTGCAATAATTTTTTCTGCCTCTACTGTTCTTTTAGACAGTGTGTTCCAGACTCTCACCATTATTGGTGTGAATGAATTTCTCAGTTCCTCTGTGATCTTCCTCTCAATTTTTAAGGACTCAAATGTCGTAGTTGTAACGTCTCTACCTCTGGGTCAGCAAAACGCAGGTTCAAATCTCATCTGCTCCATGAGTGTGTCATAGCTTTTCTGAACAGGTCAGTTAGTGGGCTGTGCTTGCTAATTGTTTGTGTAGTTTTAATTAGTTAATATCGTAGCAGTTATAAAAAAAAATGGTGATTTCTGTCCTCCACTTGGGCCTACTTCTGGGCCTGGGTAAGGTAGTTGGCATCAGGTCCATGCAGCTATGTCTGAACTGGGTGTCCTTGGAGAGGGAGCTCACTCGTTGCATTTTATAGGGAATGCATTATCTTCCCGTTAATATCATTTTATTTAATCCTACCCTTGCTTCTTCCCCTTTTGATTTTTGCTTTTGTTTCACTGGCCCTGTGTGTTTGATTTGTAATGTGGTTAATTTAGTGGTTTTCTAATTTGATAGCTCTGTTTTCCAAGAAAAAGGCAAGTCTTATTCAGTTTTTGGTTAGTTTCTGGACAGGGAAAGGGTCCCGAAAGGAAATATGAAGACTTGTGTTTACACAGTATGGTAGATTTACAATAAAAGATTTTTATCAACCTCTAGGTCTTCTACTGCCCAATTTAGTTGTCAGCATTTAAACAAGGTAGCAGAGGATTAACCTCAATTTCTTCAAGTGGGAAGATAAAATAGCAGAAGGTCATTCCTTCTCACAGAAGCAAAGTACCTGGTGGCTTTTTAAAGTGGAATAGCTGGAAAATGCTGCAGGATCATTAACTATGATTATCTAACAATGTTTTTGGAGTTGGAATCATACGGACACTGGAAGGATGAGTTGGAGTTGTGGACTTGGGTATGTTTTTAACCATGAAAAGGCAAGGTATTGCTTCGGCTTTATCCTTACCAGAAATGCTCAAAATTAGAATAAAGAATAAAGAAGTTAGAATATTTCAGACCAGGATATGAAAGTGGCTAAAGATTCTAATGCAATTTATGGACATATTTTGGAAACAGGATGATTTGTTGAAAGCCTGTGAGCAATTTCTGATCAATTTAAGATGGATAATTAGTCCATAGAAGAATATATTGTGGAACTTGAGACCTTCTATAAAAGGTTGAAGAAACTCAATCTAGTAATTTTGCAGTCTATTCTGGTGTCTAAACTACTAGATTGTGAGAAATTTCTGTATAGCCTTTTGATTTTGATGGGTGCTCAATTTTATGGTAATGGATCTTTTTTTGAACAAATGGCTGCTCTCATCAAATTTTCTCAAAGGCATTCCATTTCCAGCTAACTTCACAGGACATGTTGGGCATATGTGATGATGCAGAGAGTGGAAGACTCCAAACTTACTGTCACGAAGTTGAAGGGGCCTAGTCAGAGGCATCTGTATATGGTCAGAATTATTGAAATCAGAGGAAAATGCAGGATTGAGGTGGAGGCCAGCAACATGTAGATCCCAGGAATTCACAGGGAATAGTTAAGCAATGTTTCCAGTGTCACTCCATGTAACTCTCAGGAATTGTCCTAAGATAAATAGTCAAGTATTTGAAGCAACTCATAAAACTTATGCCTCTGAGAATGAATATGATGGAGGTGATGTGGCTGAAGACTTGTTGGCCAATGGGTATCTTGATTGTTGATGCATTCATTTGTGCCAGACTAGATGGTGGTTGGACCATGGTGAGTGATGTCTATTGGCTGAATTGTTATTTGGAAACTCTGGACAAAAATGGGGTCAAATAATACAAATTTTTATCTACTTTTGATTCAGCAATGATAATTTGTTAATATATTTAAGGAGAGTGGCCTTTCCTGTGAAATTCCAGGACTGAGTCATGTCGTAAATACTGATATCATTCAGATTGATATACCATTAGTACTGAGGAAGTTTTTGATGAAATAAGGTGAAAATGCATTTGGAGATGGAGATTAGTAAAGGATTTGTATTTGGTAAATCTGTAATGCATTCTGTTGAGGAAACCTGGAACTTATTGTTGCGATCCAAGAAGTATTACTGACTGAGAAGAGGATTACCTGGAAATTGCATAAGCAATTTGCTCATCCTTCCTGACAAAAAATAAAGATGATATTAAAAGAATGTTGGAGTTGTTGGTAAAGAATATGAATTTCTTGTAAAATAGATCACATATTAATGTGATATATGTATTAAATACCATAAGTCACCAGCACAATTGATTGTAGGTGTTCTTTTAGCTTGGGAATTTAATGAAACAGTAATCAAGGATCTGAAGACATGGGACATATGTTGGAATATCTCTCAACTAAATTTTGTAATACCTTTTAAAGAGAGTGGCCTTCCCTGTGAAATTCCAGATTGAGTCATATTGCAAACACTGATACCACAGTATTCACAGTGATAAACAATAATAGATAGAGCGTAGTGGACAAAGTCATGAAAAAGTGAGTTACCCTAGGCCTTGATTCAACACAAAAGTCTTTATATATAATGGAGGTGAATTTGTAAATGGTAAATTTTGGGACATGTATGAAAAATTAAATATATAACTGCTACAGAAAGTCATGAAGAACATAAAAAGTAGTCTTATGTGGAAATCACTTACACAAGGTAAGTTCACTGGTAGTTTCCAGGCCAGTGGAGTCAGATCACTGGAGGGTCGCCACAATCATGGGACATAAAATGCAGTCAATGGGAAAAATATAAAAACAGGTTTAATGTCCAAGTCTAGGGAGTAGAAGTGAAGGACATGATTGGCAGCAAGTGGTATGAGAGTAGAGAACTAGAAAATGCAATTAAAGTTTTGAATCGGGGATATATATTAGAGGAAACGTTTCCATACAGTGGAGAAGATTTCTGGGAGTAATCTAGAGAGATCTCACCATGAGAAAGAAGCTGCAGGTGACTGGGTAGCATTGGTAATGGAGACCCTTCTCAGACAATGAATAAAATGCAAAATCTCCATGTGTTTGAATATTGGTGGAATGGAAGGTAGAGTGATAAAAGGCGAAATTTATAGGTCATAATATACAAGGGTCAGTACCAATATGGGTACAAAATTGATTGAAAGCTAGGGAACAGAGAGTAATGGTTAATGGGAACTTTCCAGGCTGCAAGTGGATTTGCAATGGACTTTGGGAGTCTGTATTAGGACCTTTTGCTTTCCTTGACTATTTAAATGATATATATAAAACTTTGATGTGCAGGAGAGAAATTCAACTTTTCAGATTACACAAACTTTTGAAAATTGTGAACTGTGAGGACAATGTAGAACTTTGAAAGAACATTGACATGTTGAAGGAGTGGGCAGGTAACTGGCAGATGAAGTTCAATGTGGAGAAGTGTGAGGTGATTCACTAAATTGAAGAGCACTATTCTAAAGTTGTGCAAGAACTGAGAGACCTGGGTGTATATATCAATAGGGATGGAAATGTGTTGCTGGAAAAGCGCAGCAGGTCAGGCAGCATCTAGGGAACAGGAGAATCGACGTTTCGGGCATTAGCCCTTCTTCAGGAAAGTTATATCAATAAGTGGATAAAGATAGCAGGACAGGTAAAAGGAGCATAAACCTTGCATTATTTCTAGGCTTCATAAATAAAGGTATAGAGCTCAAGAGCAGGAAGGTTATTACTTATATACGACATTGGTTAGATCGAAGCAGGAATAGTGTGTACAGTTTTGTGTTTCACACTATTTGGAGGATGCGAATGTATTAGAGAGTGCAGAAGAGATTATATAAAAGTGGTTTCCTGGATGAGACACTTCATTAATGAGGATCGGTTGGAATTATTGATACTGTTTTCTGTGGAGAGGAGGATGTTAAGAGGAGATTTGATGGAATTTAAAAACCATGAGGGGTCTGGACAGAGTGAATAAGGAGAAACTGTTCCCATTTGTAAACAGATCAAGAACTAAAGGTGCACTTTTAAATTGTTTTACAAAAGAAGCAAATATGAGGTGAGAGAACTTTTCATGCAGTGAGTAGTTGGGACCTTGGATGCAGTGCTTGGCGTAGGTTCAATAAGGCATTTCAGTGGGCATTGTTTCTATTTAACCTACACATCCGTGTGTGGATTACTGGTAAAAGGAAAGAGACTGGCGTGAATTTAAAACACTGAGAACCAGTGCAAGCCAGATAAGCTGAATGGGTCCATAACAATTCTGCAAATCTGTGGACAGCAGGAGCAATAAATGGTGCATTTTCAAGTTGCTGGACTGAGATTAATGAAGTGTTGCAAGGATTGGTGATGGGGCTTCAGATATTTACAATTCATATTGATGACTTAGACTAAGAGATTAGGAGTGATGCATGAAAAGTTTCTGATAATACAAAGCAAGATGGAAATGTAATATGTGAGGAGAAAACAGAGGCTGGACAATATGGACAGGTTAATTGAGTGGGCAACAGTGCAGCTGTAGTGTGAGATTGTTTACTTTGATCATTTTTTTTAAACAATATTAAACTTGCAAATATTGACATTTGAGCAGATTGTGTTACAGTACAAGGGATACAAAGTTATCGAGCAGGTATAACAAGTAATTAGAAAGTCACATAGCATGTTGACCTTTATGGAAGAAAATTAAATTACAGGAACAAGAGTCTTACTACAATTGCGCAGGACTTTACTGAGATCATACTCGTGGCGATCTGCATAGTTTTTGCCGCCTTTATCTTGGATATAATACAGTGATAGGAATATGCTTTCATTGTAAGTCCTATGATGAGGCTGAAAGATTTGGGTCTTTACCTGCATTTGAGAAGAATGTGAGTTGATCTCATTGAAACAGACAGGAACAAAGTACTTTCTGCATATTCTGAAGCTCGAAAATGTTGCCTTTTGTAGCTCCCCTTGAAATGTGTATCTATGTAGTTGATGGCCTCATTGATGCATTGCAATGGTAACTACTGCTCCAGTTCTGAAGTCAGGAACAAAGCACTTCCTGCGTATATAATTGTCCTGGAGTTGTCACCTGGCACATGACAGTGCACTGTTTTTCTTTTATTTTTCTCTTTTGGAACTGAAACTTCAAGTTGAGAATTGAAGTCTAAACTTTGAACAGCAGCTTGTTTTTTGAAGAAGAGGAGAGAATAAAAGATGAATGCCTGTTGTTGGGAATTGACCTAGAAAGATAATGCAGTTTAATTACTACTCTAAGAATGCTGCACATGATTTGGCACCGTAAAGTCTTTTTGCTGAGGGACTATTGGCTGGTTGGATGTGCATTGGTCAATCAAAGGAGAATTGATGCTGGCTAGCCAATCACAGGGAATGTTGAAAAAGAAAGAAAAATCAAAGAGTGAACTAGCTGTAATTGGAGTTTGGGCATGAAGCAGTTGTCACTTTAGAAGCTGCCAGACGGGAAGTTGCTTTTTGGTTTACATCTCTCTAGCAATTGTCTGGTTATTGATTTGTTGAAAATACTGAGAAAAGAATCTCTGTCTGTAAGAAATAAAAATCTCAAGATTTGTGAAGCTGTTTGCATTTCCCAGTGACTTTGGAATTTGAGCAAGATACTCAGCTTTGTGTGCCTGTAATAAACCCCTTGACCAAGGATTTCATGAAGACCTGGTATCCATTGTTGAAGTGGTTATCAAACTGGTAAACAGCATTTCTTTTCATTTGAAATAAAAAAACATTCTTAACAATGCATAAGTTTGTGAATTGTGTTTATATTCAGAGGTTTGGGTTTAGATCATCGATATTAATTAGATTGCCTTGTAGTTTATCTCTGTTCTGCTGAAGTTACATTCTTAATAATAAGTGCTAATTTTTGTTTAACTTATAAACTGGTGTCCAAGATCTGTTATTTGTAAAGTCTGGTTAGGAACAATTGAGAAATTTTGAAAGTAATTAAATGTTTAAGTTTATCGTGTTATGAACCCAGTCGTTATGAGACTGATTTGGTTTGGCTTGCCATTTATGTTGTAACAGCAGGCCTAAGGTGACCACCTGTACTTGTGTGTGTTCGACTACCAACTAAACCTACCAGTAGCAAAAACAAATTAAGATTTGTCCCTAATTAATGCCAATCAGCTCCTACCCTTATGATTCTTCTCTCTCCTACTCTACTCCTTTATTGCTAAGTCTATCCTTATTTGTAAAATCTTTTTAGTTTTAAGGTTTACTGAATTCTTTAGCTAGCACCAAAACAGATATGTTAGCCACTTAAAAATACGAACCTATGAACTTACTACTTGTCTTTATCTAAGCTGCTTCATGCTATGTGTTGACACTGTTACATTTTTTCTTTGTTTCTCTGATGTCAGCCTCTCTGCCTCCAAAGTTAAAAATCACACAACACCAGATTATAGTCCAACAGGTTTAATTGGAAGCACACTAGCTTTTGGAGCGTCGCTCCTTCATCAGGTGGTAGTGGAGGGTTCAATCCTCACACACAGAATTTATAGCAAAAATTTACAGTGTGATGTAACTGAAATTATACATTGAAAAATTGATTGTCTGTTAACCCTTTCATCTGTTAGAATACCATGACAGTTTCACCTTTCATGTGTAAATCACAAAACCTTTTATTTTAAAAATGTGCATTCACAGGTTAGCTGTTAACAAGGGTGATAGCTAGACAATATGTTGAAGGTGTTAGCCCCCTGTGTTCTCTGTCTATGCCATGATGTTTAGATTGATTCTAATCTAAAAAGTGAGATAACAGAGTTTTACATGAATTCATGCAGTTTTTGAGCAAAGTACAATGTAACCCTGCAAGTACAAATTCACCCCACAAAATATATGTGTGCATGTGTGTCTTTGTCTGTCTGTGTGTGTGTGTCTATTTGGGTTGGGGGTTGTGAGTGTGAGAAAGTGTATGTGTGTGTGTATGAGAGAGTGAAGAGTGTCTTCAGTCTGTGAGGGGGTGCATGTGAGAGTGTGGGAGTGTGTGTGTGTGTATGTGTGTGGGTGTCTGTATGTGCATCTGTGTATATGTGTGTCCGTGTGTATGTGTGTGTAGGAGTACCTGTGTGTGTGTGTGTATAGTGCAATGGTGGTCACCTGTAATGTGACATGAACCCAAGGTCCCGGTTGAGGCCCTCCCTATGGGTACCGAACTTAGCTATTAGCCTCTGCTCAGCCACATTTCGCTGCTGCCTGTCCCGAAGTCTGCCTTGGAGGGTGGTCACCCGAAGGTCCGAGGTCGAATGTCCTGGACCACTGAAGTGTTCCACAACTGGGAGGGAACATTCCTGTCTGTTGATTGTTGTGCGTTGCCCATTCATCTGTTGTCGTAGCCTTTGCTCAGTTTCCCCAATATACCATGCCTCCGGGCATCCTTGTCTGCAACGTATAAGGTAGACAACGTTGGCTGAGTCACATGAGTACCTGCCATGTACAAGGTGGGAGTTGTCCCCACGCGTAATGGTGGTATCTATGACATGTCTTGCAGCGCCTACCGTGACAGGGTTGTATGGAGTTGTCCTGAGAGCCGGGCAGCTTGCTACGAACAACGATCTGTTTGAGGTTTGGCGGTGTTTAAAGGCAAGTAATGGAGGTGTGGAGAAGGTCTTGGTGAGGTGCTCATCCTCATTGATAATGTGTTGCAGGTCACGAAGAACACGGTGTAGTTTTTCTGCTCCTGGGAAATTCTGCACAACAAAGGGTACCCTGTCAGTTGTAGCACGTGTCTGTCTCCTGAGGAGGTCATTACGGATCCTTGCTGTGGCATGTTGCAACTGGCGGTCGATGAGTTGGGCATCGTACCCCGTTCTTGTGAGGGTATCCCTGAGTACATCCAGGTGTCTGTCACGTTCCTCCTCATCTGAGCAGATCCCGTAGGGGATGGCTGTTTTAATATGTTTTGGGTGGAAGCTGGAGAAGTGTAGCATTGTGAGGTTGTCTGTGGGTTTGCGGTACAGTGTGGTGCTGAGGTGTCCGTCCTTGATGGAGATGCATGTGTCCAAGAATGAAACAGATAGTCGAGAGTAGTCCATGGTGAGTTTGATGGTGGAATGAAACTTGTTGATGTCACTGTGTAGTTTTATCAGTGACTCCTCGCCATGGGTCAGAGGAAGAAAATGTCGTCAATGTACCTGGTGTATAATGTTGGTTGGAGATCCTGCATAGAGAAGAAGTCTTGTTCGAACCTGTGCATAAAAATGTTGGCATATTGGGGTGCAAATTTGGTCCCCATGGCTGTTCCATGTGTCTGGTTGAAGAACTGGTTGTCAAAGGTGAAGACGTTGTGATCAAGGATAAAGTGGATGAGTTGTAGGATGGTGTTTGGAGATTGGCAGTTGTTGGTGTTAAGTACTGAGGCTGTTGCTGCGATGCCATCATTGTAGGGGATGCTGGTGTAGAGTGCGGTAACATCCGTTAAGACGAGGAATGTTCCCGGTTCGACTGGTCCGTGGGTGCTGAGTTTCTGTAAGAAATCCGTAGTGTTGCGACAGAAGCTGGAGATCCCCTGTACAATAGGTTTCAAGATGCCTTCCACATAGCTGGAGAGATTCTCATATAGGGTTCCATTGCCCAACACTATGGGACGCCCTGGTGTGTTGGTTTTGTATACCTTTGGAAGGCAGTAGAAGTTGCCTACACGAGAAGTATGTGGGATGAGGGCGTGTAGGGAACTCTGAAGGACTGGATCCAAAGTTCTGATCAGTGTGTTTAATTCACGTGTGTGTTCTTTGGTCGGATCAGCTGGTAGTTGCCTGTAGTGTTCCTGGTTGTTCAGTTGTCGGTACACTTCCTTGCAGTAAACTGTTCTATTCTGAATGACACTCCTCCTTTATCTGCTGGTTGGATGACAATGTTGTGATCGGTTTTGAGAGCCTGGATGGCAGTGCGTTGTGAACGGGTGATGTTTTGCTCTACCTTGTGGGTACGGCTGATGAATCTGGCATTTATATATTTCCTGACGGTATAAGCATACATGTCAAGCCCAGGGCAGCAGCCCTCCGGTGGGGTCCAAGTTGACACCTTCTTTGATCGCTCCTCTACAGATCCCTATGATGACTGTTCCAGTTCATCAGTGGGCTCATTGGGATCACTGCTGGCACCTTGAAAGAATTCCCGGAGTCTCATTCGTCTGATGAACTCCTTTGTGTCTGCTGCCAGAACCAACGGGTCCATTTTGGCAGTGGGGCAGAATTTGAGATTGAGGTTGAAACTTTATTGCTGGAACAGCACAGCAGGTCAGGCAGCATCCAGGGAACAGGAGATTCGACGTTTCGGGCACAGGCCCTTCTTCAGGAATCCTACTCAGGACTTCAATCTCTTCCGATCGAAGGGTGTGGTCCGATAAGTTGATAATAGACTTCCCCGCAGTGATAATGTTGTCTACTGTGGTTCCAGGGTGGGCTTTGCCAAGTTTCTCCAGTTTTTTGTACTTGGCGTGCATGTACGTGGTGTAATTTTGTCACCTTGTCTGTTTGGCAATGTCGCGTAATTGTACTGATGTATCCTGAGTGCAGGCTGAGAATGTGGACTCCATCTGAATTTCAAGGTTGTGCCATCTGCTGTAGAGTTGGTGCATGAGATAATTGAGGAGTTTATGAGAGGTGCGGTGGCAAAGTCTCTCTGCGTAGTCTGTGTTGTGGGTTGACTTAAGTGGGTTTGTGATCCGTAAGCAAGGATGCCCGGAGGCATGGTACATTGGGGAAACCGAGCAAAGGCTACGACAACAGATGAATGGGCACCGCACAACAATTAACAGACAGGAGTGTTCCCTCCCAGTTGGGGAACACTTCAGTGGTCCAGGATATTCGACCTCGGACCTTCGGGTGACCATCCTCCAAGGCGGACTTCGGGACAGGTAGCAGTGAAAAGTGAACGAGCAGAGGCTGATAGCTAAGTTCGGTACCCATAGGGAGGACCTCAACTGGGACCTTGGGTTCATGCCACATTACAGGTGACTACCATTGCACTATACACACACACAGATACTCCTACACACACACACTCTCACAAACACATAGGCACTCCTATACGCACATACACACGGACACACATATACACAGATGCGCACACAGCCACCCACACACACCCTTACAGACACACATACTCCCACACTTACATATGCACCCCCTCACAGACCTAAGACACTCTGCACTCACTACACACACACACACATACACTTTCTCACACTCACAACCCCCAACCCAGACACACACACACACACACATATATTTTGTGGGGTGAATTTGTACTTGCAGGGTTACATTGTACTTTGCTCAAAAACTGCATGAATTCATGTAAAACTCCGATATCTCACTTTTTTAGATTAGAATCAATCTAAACATCATGGCATAGACAGAGAACACAGAGGGCTAACACCTTCAACATATTGCCTAGCTATCACCCTTGTTAACAGCTAACCTGAGAATGCAACTTTTTGAAAAAAAAGGTTTTGTGATTTACACATGAAAGAAGTGAAAGGCTTAACAGTGAAAGTGACAGATGAAAGGCTTAACAGACAATCAATTTTTCAATGTATAATTTCAGTTACATCACAGTGTAAATTTTTGCTATAAATTCTGAGTTAGGATTGAACCCTCCACTACCACCTGATGAAGGAGCAATGCTCCGAAAGCTAGTGTGCTTCCAATTAAACCTGTTGGACTATAACCTGGTGTTGTGTGATTTTTAATTGTAAACCCCAGTCCAACACCGGCATCTCCAAATCATCTCTGCCTCCAGTTCTCTTTATTGCTGGTGGTTGTCTCTCTATTTCTATTTGCACCCTCTTTAAGTGTGCCACTCTATATGAGATAGCCTTAAAGAAGGAAATCAGATTTATAACTAACTTGCAGAAGTCCTGAAAATTCTATCACTGGAGCCATTGAAGTAAATATTTTAATCCCTGGAGACACTAGTGTCAGCAGGTGAGCAGTTGAGTGTGTGGAGCTACTCTTTACAATTACTTCAAAAAAAAAAGATTCATCAAACTATGCACAATATTTTTGAAAGTGAAGCAATTTATGCAGTACTTTTAGAAACAAAAATTAATGTTAGTATGCTTATCACTCATTATAAAATTTGTTTTGGTATATATGATAGGTGCCACAGAACATAATTAATATTTTCATATTCAGTTGTAAAGTGAAGGTGTTGAATAAACCAAAACGAGCATACACATTGATATGAATATGTTAGGATGCCTTAGTATCATGCTTTAAATGGTAACATGGAATTCCTTAAGAAATATCCAATTTAGCGTGGAAATATGAAACTCAAAGTAAAGGAAAATAAGCAAAAGCGACACAATAGTGACATGTAGAATCTTGCATGACAGGTTGGAGGTAATTTGACTTATTGTGCCTTTGTCATTTTGGAATAGTGAGAAAATTAGGACCATCGTTTAACTTCCTTGCTCTTTTCCTGTAGCCCTGAAAAACTATCCTTTCCAAGTGTATACACTTGAGTTTCTAATTCCAAATTATTGTTGAATGTGCTTGCATTATCCTCCTTAGCAGCATAGCATTGTTCATATTAACTATTTCTAATGAAAACAAATCTTTGCTCACTATTGGCCTCCCTTCTTACCAGGTACAAAGTACATTATTTGGTTATTTCATCTCCCTGTGGAAACCATGTCATTCGTTTCATCAAAGCACCTCAGAATTTTGAGTATCCCTCTTAAATTTCTCCTAACCTTTTCTGCTATAAGGTGATTATCCCTTTACTCTTTAATCTCTCCACATAACTGAGTCTCTCATCCCTGACATCATTCTGCTAATTCTCCTTTGCAGCCTTTCTGAAGGACTTAACATTCTTAAATTGAGTATCTAACATTGTACATAATAATTCAGCTGAGAACTAAGCATGTATTCATAAAGCTTTAAAAATAAAATGCTGCAGCTGCATGAAATCTGAACTAAAAAAAATCAACAAAGTGCTGGAGGAACTCTGTCCTGGCAGAATTTGTGGAGAGAGAAAGAGAGTTAGCATTTTGAGTCCAATTTCTCCTCTTTGGAATTGAAGAGAGTCATACAGTCATGGAGATGTACAGGTGGAAAAGTTTGGGGATTTATACTATTGACAAGGGTGTGGGACAAAAATATTAGCAGGACAGGTCGGGAAATGTTTATGGGAAATTGGAGATCAAAGAATAGACGAATGGAGTGGTAATAGTTACAAAGAAGACCGAGTCTTGATTCAGAGCAGGTGCTAACAACAGAATAAAGATGAGCTCTGAAACCAAAACCATGAAAAATTATATATATATTGAGGAAGAATGGGAAAAAAAACAAAATGGAGAATATCGTATGAAGTTGTTGATCTCAATATCCAACTTAAAAGCCTGTAAGTTTCCAAATCGAAAATGAGATACTGTGCATGCAGCTTGAGTTGGACTTCAGTGGAAGTCCAGTACAGAAATGTAAGCCTAAGAGTAAGGATCTTCCTACTCTTGTGAAAGTGACTAGCAGGTCAAAGTCATGTTCGCAAACTGAGTGGAGGTGTTCTGCAAAGTGGTTACCTAGTCAATGTTTGATCTCCCCAATGCATAGGAGACTGCATTGTGAAAGGCAGATGCAGTGGACCACATTGAATAAAGTAAAAGTTAATTGCTGCCTATAGGTAAGGAGTGTTCGGAGTCTTGGGCAGTGTTGAAACAGAGGAGACAAAGTGTTATTACACTTGTAGCGATTGTATGAGAAGGTGCCATTTGGAGTGGGGGAGGAGATGATTTGTTGATGTTGATGGATCAGGATGTGATATTTTGATTACAGTGACTGATGGGGTAGAAAGTGAGGACAAGGCAAGCATATAATGCTGTTGGGACAGGGGGGAATGGGTGAGTAAGAAGTGGTGAAATGGGTCAGGAATGGCTGAGGGCCCTGTTGACTTCATGGGGATTTCTCATTTGAAAAACATGCTGGAAACTAGTATTAAAATGACTATCCTTGTGATCTTGAATTGCTGTGAGGCTGAAAAGCTAAGATACAGAGGATAAATTGAAAGTTAAATGCAGTGATGTTGGGTTTCATTCTGTTTCCTGTTTCAGTTCAGATCACAGAAAATTTGCACCAGAGGAAACAAGTAAGTTTCTTGTCAAATAGAACAGCTTTCTTTGAACCTATCACTGATGCACTTCTCTGTGAATAGAACAAGCTGATGCACCTCTTTGCGAACACAGAGTCTGTGTTTCTGTGTGTATCATATAGTTGTAAACAGCAGAGAGCTGACACCAGAATAGGTAAGGGATTGTGGATTCAACAAGACCCACTGCTGTTGCCCTAATGTTGCCAGAGTTGACCAGACTATTTAGGCGTAAAGGAGGAAATTTCTGGAGATTCCGTGTCATCAGGACTGTTTTGACCCAAACAAGAGAGGGTTTGTAGACTGCACCTTGTTGGTATGAACCATGTCCACAGAGTTCAGATCAAATACGGCTGCTAGTGAAAGTGACTTGAGGAAGAAAACAATTAAACGCTAAGTAAGACACTTCATCTGGAGAGGCTGAGATGGGAAGATGGAGATTGAACTTGATGCCACTTTTTGTGTAGCAAGTGATTGTAACTACATGTGGATGTATCTTAGAGTTAACTTTTAAAAGTACAGCTTTCCACTTTACTTCAAATATTCTTTATCTGTTAATTAATAATTAGTATTTGAATTATATTTTAGCTTACTATTGAAAATATTTTTAAAAAATGAAATCTTGTGCAATGGTTATCTTTCCATTGATCTTGTGGGGACTCTTTGATTTTTAAAAAGTTATTTGTTTCCACAAACAGCATAACAAAACTGTTAATGGTGTTATAACATGTGTAATTTGTGTTCTGTAATTATAATGGATTATCATAATGCAAGATTAAAACAACAATGATTTATTTCCTTCGCAGCATGCTCCTATATAATTTTTTTAATTGCATAGATCTAATGCACCTAATAGCCTACAATGTACCTGTCATTCAGAATCACAGAATTTCAGCACTGAAGGAGGCCAATCGGCACAGAATACCTACACTGGCTCTTCAAATGAGTATCATACTTAGTGCCAATCTCCTAATAATTTTCTTCCATATTCTTAACACTCATCCAATGCCCTCTTGAATTCCTCAATTAAGCCTATCTTCACTACATTTGCAGGCACAGTACTCCTTGCTCTAACAAAGGATTTTTTTGTTTCGCACATCAACCTTGCTTTTTTTTTTGTATGTCACTTTAACTTCTTGTCCTCTCATTCTTGTTCCTTTTTATGAATGGAAACAGCTTCTCTCTATCTACTTTATCCAGTTTCTTGAGATTTTGGAAAGCTCTATAAAGTCTCCTCTCAGCCTTCATTTCTCTGAGGAGAACACTCGCAATGTCTTCAATCAAAGCTTACAATAGAATTTCCTTATTCCTGGAACCAGTCCTGTAAATCAATCCGCGCACTCTGCAATGCATTTGCATCTTTCTTATAAAGCCACTTTACGCAATAGTCTATCTGAGGTCTAACAAGTGTCTTATGAGTTGAACATCACCTCCTTGCTGTTGTACTATGCCCCTATTAATAATGCCGAGGACGCTTTATTAATTGTTCTTTCCACTTGTCCTGCCATCTTCAGTCATCTCTGCACTTATACACACAGGTTCATTTGCTCCTGCTCGCTTTAGCGATTGTAACAAGGTCAGTAAGGTGGACCCTATAGAATGAGTTCCTTGAATGGACCAGATTAACAGCTCCAGTCAGGGAGCCCTGGCTGGCACATAAACAGGAGTATCAGACATTCTGTTCACTTTGAGAGCTGGCTCTGAGGAAACTGGATCAGTGTCCAGGATTCTCCACATGTAAATAAAGGGTGACTTGGTGACGGGATACTGACCTCTGGAATTAATTCAATGGCAACAAGAGAAAAGTACACTCTTGAAGAAATTCTCTCTCAACTGTAGTCTTTGAGTTGGGATAAGCATTTCCGGCATCATGCTATTACTTGGGAAACTGGACTCATTTGATCCTGCTGTTGAAGACTGGACCCAGAATTTGGAATAAATGCATTATTTTTCCAGGCAATTGACATTGGAGCAGATCACCAACAACCAGTAATTCTCCTCACATGGTTGTGGACTTGCAGCTTTTTCCGCTATAAAAACCTAGCTTTCATTGAGGCACTAGATACTAAAACCTTTCAATAATTGACAGACGTAGTTAAGGAATATTACAATACCAAGCCTCCTTTAATTCTGAGACGGTAGCAGTTTAATGCGGCAATTCAAGAATTAGGAATCCCTATCGCGAATTTTGACTGGGTTAAGATGCAGAGGCATATAACTTTAGTTTAACCCTTAATGAGATGGTTGGAGAGCATTTAGTATGTGGGATTAATTATGTAACCATGGAAAGGTGCTTACCAGCTTGAAGCCTAACTGAATTTCAAGCAGACACTGCAACTGGCGTTATCATCGGCAAATGCAGCAAATGGAGCATATGAGTTGCAGGGTATTCCGAAGGAAGTGGGCAACCTTGCAAGTCTGACTGAGCTTGTGGAAGTCCACTTGAGTGAAGGTAATTGCATAGCCTCATTCAGAACATATTTTGAACAGAGGGACTCCAGGTCAGCCTACAGCAAAACCCCAAAATAAAGCCAAGTCTTGGCCAATAGGTTAACATTTTCTTTAGGATTCAGGATGGTAAGCCATTATAGTTGCTGTTGCTATGCAGACTCGAGACAGCAAAAGAGTCCCACTAGTTATAAATGGAGTAAGAGAACCCATAGGCCAGCATCCAGGAGACAGCACACCCTGGAAAGTCCACCTACATCTGGTTTGGAATAGTTAGATTGCTTAGCAATATCCAAATCATAATCAATCAAAATAAATGTAAAGTTAAAAGGTCACCCAGTTCTAATGGAAGTCGATACCAGTCTGTAACAAAATTCACTCTGCACTCCAACTGTTAAGTTTGTGCAAGGCACCTGCTAGTCTGAGAACCTCTCCCAGGGAAACTTTTCAGATTACAATTTCTGTTCTGGTTTCTTATGAGATGCAGCTGGTTCAGTTGCCACTGATTGTAGTAAAATGCTCTAGCCCAAGCTTGATAGGGCGAGATTGGTTCAGAAAGGTTCACCTAGACTGGATCAACATTTTTCGATTAGAAAATGGTTGCCTAAGTGAATTAAATATGAGAGCATTTTTCAGGTATGTCTTGGGACTATCAAAGGAGGGAAGGCTACCTTGCATGTTGACCAGGATGGCAAAGCCTGCCCAGTGCTGTTGTCTTCCAGGCAAAAGTAGAGGCAGAAAGGAGGCTGGAAAATAAAGGAATCATCAAACCAGTCCACTTTGTAGAATGGGCAGCAAAGGTCTTACCGATTGTGAAGCCCGATGGATTGGATCACCTTTGCAGAGATTTTAAACAAATGGTAAATAGATGTCGACCTCTAACATGTTGGTACACTATGATCCCAAGTGACATTTGGTGTTGATATGCAATGCCTCCCTGGTGGCATCGCGGTAGTATTAGCTCATAGGTAGCCCAGTGGAGAGAAACGTCCAATGGCTTTGGCTAATGCAGAGCGAAAAACATCCAGTGAAGGAAGGTTTGCCAGTCATATTTGGAGTCAGGAAGTTCCATGAATATCTTTACAGATGTAAATTTGTAATAATAATGGACCACAAACCCTTGCTAGTTCTACTTAAAGTGGACAAGGCAGTGCTGCCAATAGCATCAGGCCAAATTCAATGATGGATCCTCATACTAAGTGTGTACAATTACAAGTTGGACCACTGTACAGGAGACCAAGTAGCAAATGTTGACGTATTGAGCCACCTCTAACTGGCACATACACCGCAGGTGATGCCACCACCAGAAAAGTCCCTAATGGTTTAAATTTTATGGTACGCTTCCAGTCACAGCTGACAATATCAAACTTTGGATGCAGAAAGTTCTGGTCATGGCAAAACTGGAACAGCGAGTGGCGGTAGGGGAAACCAAAGGGCCATCACAACCAGAATTGAAACCTTTTTGGACCTGGAAAGACCAGATCATAGTAGAGGATAGCACATTAATGTGGGGTGCACGTGTAATTGTCCCGACCAAAGGTTGCTGCCAGGTACTGGCTGGACTTCACCAGGGTCATCCAAGGTTTTCCAAATGTTGGCGAGAAGTTTTGTCTGGTGGTTAGGATTGAATGCAGATATAGCTGTGTTGGTGGGGCAGTGGGCAGAGTGCCAACATGGAAAGAAATCACTGCCAGCAGCTTCCCAACGTTCGTAGGAATGGGTTATTCCTGTACTTGGTTACAAGTTGACTATGCAGATCCTTTCATGAATACAATGTTCTTAGGCGTTGTGGACACCCACGCAAAGTGGCTAAACGTGCATACAGTTCATTTTCAAACCTGAGGATGATGGTAGAAAGGCTGTGCACATCTTTTGCAATGGACAGGCTCCAGGAAGTGTTGGTTACAGATAACGGGCATCATTTACCAGCAGGGAATTTCGGTATTTCCTTCAGTTGAATGGTATTCATCATATAAGGACAGGTCCTTTCCAGCCATCGTCAAATGGTCTGGCAGAAACAGTAGTCAAAGCTTTGAAAGCAGAATTAAAGAAACAGTCTACAGCTTCACTAAATACCAAACAGTGCCAGTACCTATTTGATTATAGGACTATCCCTCTCACAATTGCAGGGATAGCTCCAGCAGATTGCTAATGAGGAGAAGACTCTGTACCAGGTTAAATCTGATCTTCCTGGACCTGAGTGGGAGGGTGAACCAGCATCAAGAACACCAATGCCGGACCCAGGATTCTGCTAAGTGAGAGAGAACAGTGTACTTCAGGGGATGAAGTTTGGTGTAGGAACCACAGAAATGGTCCTGCGTGAGTAAGAATCATGGTCGACATGAGGTCAGGTCCAGTGATATATAAAGTTCTGGTAGGTGCGACAGTCCTGAAAGCTGCAAGCTCACAAAAACTATGCAGGAGCAAAACTCGCCCTGTTCCTCAACTGCCTTACTGACTGTTCCAGAACCCATGGTTTCTCCCTCTCCATCAAGTATTGAAAATACTCGGACTCTGAGATTGACATGTGGGTATTGGCAATCCAATGGCCTTGCTATCTGAAGAGGAGAATGAATTTCTTTCAAGGTGCTCTGGGTGTAAGAGGTGAGCTATTGTGCACGACATGCTACCTGTATCAGAAGCAGAGTTGGAAGAACCCGGCGCAATGCTAAAAATCCCCGGGGGAGCTATAAAAAAAAATTAACATATGTCCTTGGGCTCGGGGGCAGGGATGTAGTGATTGTAACACGTTCAGCCAGGTGGACCTCCTAGAATATGAGCTCCAAGATTGGGGCTGTTAATTTGGTCCAATCAGAAGCCCCAGCTGACAGATCTAAACTGGCATGTCATAGGTTCTGTTCACTCTCTGAGGAAGTTGGATCTGTGGCAAGGACTCTCCATGTGTAAATAAAGTTGGACTTGGTGACAGGATTCTGGCCTCTGGAGTTATTCCACACCTCCTTTAGAATTGTACTCTCTATATTATATTGTCTTTCAAAATTCTTCCTACCAAAGTGCGTCCTCTCTCAGTTCTCTGTATTAAGCATAAAGTGATGCACTTTATATCTCTCAGCAGAAAGACAAGTGTCATTGCAATTTAAAGATAAAAACATAATAATGTTTTTATCTTTAAATGTTATATTTTATTTGTGAGAAGCTTCCAAAATCATATAATGTATTTGCTAGTAGTGACCAAATAACCGCTTTTACTTTGAGGATTTTAAGTTATTTTTCATTAATTTCTGCATCTTTACACTATTAGAACTAACAGTATTACTGTTTTTTTTCTGGAATCTTTACTTTAAAACTATGGCTGTTGAATACACGCCATATTTTGATTAAACATGGTTATATTTGCGAATGTTATTTTCAGGCAAATGTGCAAAATATTTTTGTGCCCATCCTAACTGTTTAAGTAAAGTGCAAACATGACCTTTTATTGCACCTTTGCTGGTAGAAAAAATAACCTAAATAGTACAATGTATATCCTTGACTTTCAATTTATTTAGGCTTTAATTTTTTTTTTATCTTGACTGTAGTGCTCTGAATTTTTTTTAAATTTTGCTATAACCCTTATTCCTCTGCTTCTTCTGCTTTTGATACTTGTATACTTGTAATATGCCATGCAGTTGAATTGTTGTCTTGTACTGTTATTGAATGTGGCCCCATACTGTACTGCAGTTGTAGACTATGTTTTTGCTTGCCAGATAAGAGGGATCAAAGGAATTCAAGAGGGAGAGTGGAATAAAGAGAGAAAGGTTATCAGAAGCAGGAAGGAATCAGATATACCTTGATCTTATTGAATGGTGGCAGAGGTTCAAAGGGCTTAATGGCCTACTTTTAATTTGTATCTTTGAATGAATAGCCTCTTCCCCTTTAAATAGTATTCACAAAATCTGTCTTTGACAAAGTAGAAGTTTTATGTTTCTGATGTATATCAGCAGTTTAGATTGTGAATTCAGTTTCTTTAATTTCCATGTTTTAATTCCAGTATATTACTTAGGCTAAACTTTCAATCGGTTAAGATATGTTAAATGAACAAATCAACTGGACTTAGCCATAAACAAAGATTAGATCTTCAGCGTTTTGGAACAGAAGTGTTGAGTTACTCGGGAAAATATTCATGCTTCCTATTGTGTGTGCGCATCATGTTGTATTCATTTGAAGCTGAATAAGACTGGAAGATGATTTGAAAGTTATTTTCTAGTAGCAGCAAGCCTAGAAAATGTTTATGCAGTACTTTTTATCTGATCATATTCTGGAAAAAGGAGGATACATTATTGTGAAGCTGAAAGAACAAACTAATTCAAACATTATTTGTGTGGTGTATTACTTGCATACTTTGATACTTGATACCAATCTGCAGGAGTAGATTAGTGAACACAAAAATTCAAATCCCACTGAAGCAGTTAGAGAACTTAAAATTTAGTTAACTGAATAAATCTGGAATAATAAGCAAAACTACATAGAAGTACTGGATTATCATAAAAACACATCTGTTTCTCTTAAGTCCTGTAGGGAAGGCAATGTACCATACTTTCCAATCTCATTTATATTTGACTCTGGCCACAGAGCCACCTGGTTGACTCTTGATTGCCTCTGCCTTTGAAATGGCTCAGCAAACCACTAGTTTTATCAACTTGCTACAGAAGTGTATAATGAAAATAAAACCATATGAATTACTCAGCAAATGTCACAGACACCTAGAAATGAAAATCACACATTCCAACAAGTGAATCCTGAAAGCAGAGTCATTCCATAAACTGGAATAAAGAATAAACTGATGTAAGATTTGAGTCTGATCAATACCCAGACTCCTTCATCACCATCCCTGGGTATATCCCAACAGGACAGACCTTCCAGGGGAGCAAGACAATTTTGCAATCCAATTACTCTCTCCAAGCTATTCCTTGTTTATAAAATATTTTAACTTGTTTTGAATTGTCCTTGGAGCAGTTTGGATGTAAATATAGACCTTCTGGCCCAGAGATAAGGACACTGCATGTTAATAATTGACCTGGACTTAAGACTCATTCCAGATATTGAACAGAGAGTCATAGAGACGTACAGCATGGAAGCAGACCCTTCGGTCTAACTCATCCATGTTGACCAGATATGCTACATTAATCTAGTCCCATTTGCCAGCATTTGGCCCATATCAGCTTCCTATTTATGTACTCATCTGGATACTTTTTAAATGTGTAATTGTACCAATCTCCACCATCTCCTCTCGCAGCTCTTTCTTTATGTGCACAACCCTCTGCATGACAAAGTTGCCAGTTAGGGTCCCTTTTAAATCTTCCCCCTCACCGTAAACCTATGCCCTCTAGATTTGGACTGCCCTACCTTGGAAAAAGACCTTGACTATTTACCCTATACAGGAAGGAATCCCCTCATGGTTTTATAAACTTCGACAAGATCACCCCTGATCCTCTGATGCTCCAAGGAAAATAGCCTCAGCCTATTCAGGCTCTCCCTATAGCTCAAGCCCTCCAATCCCAGCAATGTCTTATACATCTTTTCTGCACTCTTTCAAGTTTCACAACATCCTTTCCTTTCACAGAGAGACCTGAATTGAATGCAATGTTCTAAAACTGGCCTAACCAATGTCCTGTATAGCCGCAACATAACCCCCAACTCCTATACTCAATGCACTGACCAATAACTTCAGAGCCAGTCAGCTCTTTTTTTCTGAACTCTTTGGAAACAACCAGCTCCTGGAAGCAGCCACTGCCCCCATAGTCTGCTGCACACTCTTTTTTTCTCCCATTCTAATGCACCATTGTTTTCATTTTTTTACCAAAGTTCCAAAAAAAAAAGCAAGAGCTTATAAAACAGTAATTACTGCTCCAAGAAATTGAGAAAATCAGCTCCAGTACTGAAAGAAATCCTCAAAGAAAGGACCACCTGTGAGACCCATGATTTTTCTCCTATTCACATTTTGGACACATGATTGTGTCACTGGCTGATTCAAATTTTGATCCCATACCTGAGTGGATTATGATAATTTTCATCATTAGGCTCAAGCTCCTGTCATAGTCTTGGGCTATGGTCCATAGTTCTACGACTTCTACATTGTATACCTTGTCTGCACATTGGAATTGTAAGAATGCTGCTGGTCCATTAACTATTGGTCTGTTCTTTTCAAATCTCTTAACTGTAATCATTGACCTTGTTGTTGGGAACTGCCTAGTACAGTGACACTTGTTACATTTAGTAGCTTGCAATCTATAATGCTGTTCTTAAAAGCAAACATTCTAAAAATCATCATGACTAATTTGCAGAGTCAACTTTTTTGGAATGATAAAGAGAAAGCTGAAAACTCAGCTCTGTATTTATGTAATCTGAAAATCTCTCTTACACTTTGAGATTGAGACAGCCTCTTTCTCAATGTCTGCATAATCATGTTTGATTATGCAGACATTCCTGAAGAAGGGCTTATGCCCGAAACGTCGATTCTCCTGTTCCCTGGATGCTGCCTGACCTGCTGCGCTTTTCCAGCAACACATTTCCAGCTCTGATCTCCAGCATCTGCAGACCTCACTTTCTCCTTAATCATGTTTGATGTCAGACAAAGCTCTGATCGTATAAGATACTGGATTCCTGTGACTTTCCGGTTGTTCCTGAAAATGCACTGCACTTATAGCTGTGGATTAAGTGTTTGCAGCAATCATTTTTGGGTATCATGGATTATTGTGGACCAGGATATCTGTGGAAGTCAGCAAATCTTTGATTCTTTGAAAAACACTTCCTTGAGCTGTATCCTAACAGTGCCATTGTGACTGTTTAGTAACTTTCTGAAGGGTTCTGTTGTGGTTGCCAAATGAGGCAAGGATTTTGCCAGCTGATTTATCATGTCTAAAAATCTTTGAAAACCATGAGCTAATTTTTGAACAGGATACCCTCCTAACAGCTTCAGTCTTCTGTGGATCTGCCTTTATGCAATTTTTGTCAAACATTTCCTTGGAAAACTCACTTTTCTCAGCAAGAGCAAGCCCTTCAGCTTATGGCATTTTAATACTGTGCATATGCTCTGGTGAAGTATTACAGTTATATCAATATGTAGCAATATGTCATTCAAATGACTCCATCTAATCTAAACTCCTTGTGATGTTAAATATACTATGTTGTAAGATCTCTGGGTAGTGGCAGTCTGTTAAATAATATGTTCCCCATGGAGAAAATAAACGTAAGTATTCTCGATCACTATCTAATGGGATCTGTCGGAGTCCACTATTGACATCAAGTTTGGTTTACAAATCAATTATTTAACAATTTTGAAACAATTAGCACTTTTTGATGGTGCAGAGAGGGAGGGGGGATTTCTCGGACCACTACAGTTGTTTGAAGTCAAGAGTCTGGCTTGTATGATTTTCTCCTCTTCCCACTCACCTTGATGGTTGGAGACGGAAGGTGAAGCTTGCAGATATGCATGTATGCATGTTAGAAGGGGGAATGCATGTGTGCAAGCCAAGCAGAAGGCAACTTTTGTGCATACGGTCTGAAAGGTTAAAGTAACATTTACAACATTTTAGCAAGGAAATCATCTGAGAGAAATTCTGCCCTTGAACTGACAAACCAACACCCCTAGAAAACAATTGAGCTTTCCATTGTGGCGTAGATGGGAGTGAAGACGTTGAGTAGAGTGGGGAATGAAGAACAGTGCTGAGATGTAGCTGGTGCATGAGTTAGAGAGGAATGGGAATCATTGAGGGATGCACACTGGTAGAGAGGTCTAGGGAAGATAGCATGGTGTGAAGGGTTACAGGAGACAGTGAGAGGTTGAGGGCAGTGGGGGGATATGGAGGGGAGCAGAGTGCAAATGGTGTGAAGAAGGGAGAAGGGATTTCGAGGACAGTGGAAGTATGAAGGAAGTAGATGCAGAATGGAGCAGGAATACGGGACTAGAGCAGTGTGAAGTGGTAGAGGGCAGTGGGTAGTAAAGAGGGGAGGAGGAGGTTGAGGGGAGTAAGGTTATTATGGGGGAGCAGGATTGTCAGAAGATATGTATAAGAGAGCAGGAGTGTTAGAGGAGAGTGAAGATTAGAGGGGAGTAGAGGATTATAGAGACAATATTGCTTAGAATGAAGCATGGATGAAGAGGAGAGCAGGAGATGTAGTGGGGAGTGTCGGGGTTAGAAGCGAGTTAGGGGTGGAAGGAATTGAAGTGGTGCAGAAAAGAACACAGTTACCTTCTAGAGGATAGCAAGGAGGACTGCAGTGTGCAGTAGGTAATGAGAGAGCAGAGGGAACCTGGAGTGAAAGGGGAGTGGTAAGGGAACCAATTGATGCAATGTGGGCAAAGAGCAGAATGGGGATGGTGAGAGTTGAGTGGGTTTGAATAGCGGGGAGGGAACAGGGAGCAGAGGAGAGGTGCAACTGCGGATAGTGCAGAAAGGACAAGAAATATCTATTATAGTAACTAATTATAGTCATTACAATGTTCATTAATATTAATATTAACAAGCTAATATTAATAATGCTTAACACTGTAGTAATTTGTGTATGTTAAACAATCCCATTGGAACTTAGATAAATATCTGAGATTTTTAAATATCTGTCCAAAGATGTGCAGGTTAGGTGGATTGGCCAGAAAAGGTCCTAGGGAGTATTGCTTAACAAAAAGACCTTGGAGTGCAGGTTCATAGCTCCTTGAAAGTAGAGTTGCAGGTAGATAGGATATGAAGAAGGCGTTTAGTATATTTTTTTTATTGGTCAGAGTATTGAGTACAGGAATTGGAAGGTCATGTTGCGGTTGTACAGGACATTGGTTAGGCCACTGTTGGAATATTGCGTGCAATTCTGACCTCCTCCCTATCGGAAAGATGTTGTGAAACTTGAAAGGGTTCAGAAAACATTTACAAGGATGTTGCCAGGGTTGGAGGATTTGAGCTATAGGGAGAGGTTGCACAGGCTGTGGCTGTTTTCCCTGGAGCATCGGAGGCTGAGGGAGTGACCTTATAGGGTAAATACACAAGTTCTTTTCCGTAGGGTGGGGGAGTCCAGAACTAGCGGGCATAGGTTTCGGGTGAGAGGGGAAAATATAAAAGAGACCTAAGGGTCAACATTTTCACGCAGAGGGTGGTACATGTATGGAATGAGCTGCCAGAGGAAATGGTGGAGGCTAGTACAATTGTAACATTTAAAAGGCATCTGGATGGGTACATGAATAGGAAGGGTTTGGAGGGATATGGGCCGGGTGCTGGCAGTTGGGACTAGATGGGTTGGGATATCTGGTCGACATTGACAAGTTGGACTGAAAGGTCTGTTTCCATGCTATACATCTCTATGACTATGACTCTGAATCTGTTGGGTTTGTGCACTGTTACCATGCCTAAGCACCACTCTGACTTTGTCACTTGTGGAATGACTCTAATCTTGGTCATTTCCTGTAGTAGGTTTTGATTTGATTTACTAGAGGGTGAGGAATATTTGAGTATGTAAAGGCATAATAGCTTGATATCTTATCATAATAGTGTATTCTTTACTGAGTTTGCTCGACATGTAACGACTTTAGGTATTTATTAAAATCACATTGTTACTTAACTGTTCAACTTGACAAAAGAAGTCGAGAATGACAAGCTTTGTCGAGAATGTCGAGCTTTGACAAAGGGTCAGTTAGACTCGAAATGTCAGCTCTTTCCTCTCCTTACAGAATCTGCCAGACCTGCTGAGATTTTCCAGCATTTTCTCTTTTGGAGGTCAGGAATGAAATCTGTTTTCCTAATCAGAAATGGAGTCTTCTGGTTCTGGATGAGATGTGCATGTTCTGTAAACTGGTGATGTTTAAGTCTTAAAAAAACTTTAAAGAAATGTTAAATCTTGACAGATGTTCCACCTATTCAATGTAACACCAGATCAGTGGATTGTAATTTTGTTTTTCAATTAAGCAATTTTTGTCAGTTAAACAGTAATGCTCACTCCTGTATCAAGCATGAGTTGAGTTAGATATCTGTTGACATAGATAAATTCTGTTATATCTGTTTCAAATGGGTCACTTATTTCCCTCAGGAAATGTAATATCTCTTCTCAAGCAGGAATGTCATCAGCTAAAGAGAGTTTTTACTGGAAGAATATATTGGGTGTCAGAATTTTTTTTAACAAATGAAACCATCATTGTTTCATTGTTTGTGAATTGTACGAGTTTTCTTTTGTGTATGTTTTGAAAATGTCCTACTATTTTTTTCCAAAAATGACAATGATGAACATTGTTTATATTTCTGTGTTTTTTTTGTTTGGGCTGTGATTTCTGTCATAAAATTTGAGCTGGTTTGTCATGTGATAGTTTGAAATGTCTGTTCCTTATGAAGTTGATAGCTTATGATGGTCTTTGGAGTAAATTTGATCTCTGGTCCTCAGATTCTTCTGTGATTTTCCAAGTCTTAGTTTCTATCATGCTGGGGAAGGCTATCCAAATTGAGATCTTGCTTTGATTGTAAAATATCTGAACTAGATGGACCAGAAATTTTGACAACAATTTTGACTCCAATTTATTCCAGTAATGTTTCATGCTCATAGGATGCAGGTAACATATAAAGATAATTGAAGACGTCAACAGTTTTTCCTGGAAACTGAGTTTTATTTTGTTGAAACTTGCTCATGCCATTATACAATTGGCTGGATTAATAGAGTCATCTAGCACAGAAACAGGTCGTACGGTCCACTGCTTTTTGTCATCTGTGCCGACAAGGTTTCCCAAAGTAAAACTAGTCACATTTGCCTGCATTTGGCCCATGTCCCTCAAAACCTTTTGTATTCATGCATCTGTCCAAATGTCTTTTAAAATGTTGTAACTGTACTTGCATCTACCACTTCCTCTGGCAGTTCATTATATGTATGCACCAGCCTCTGTGTGAAATAATTGCCCTTCAGGTCCCTTTTAAATTGGTTTTGGAGGGAATCCTGAGGGACAGGATTTACATGTATTTGAAAAGGCAAGGATGGAGTGGGGATAGCCAGCTTGGCTTTGTGCATGTGAAATCATACCTCACGATCTTGATTGAATTTTTTTGAAGTAATATAGAGGATTGACGAGGGCAGTGCGGTGGACGTGATCTATATAGACTTCAGTAAGGCATTCAACATGGTTCCTTATGGTAGACTGGTTAGCAAGACTAGATCTCATGGAATACAAGGAGAACTAACCATTTGGGTACAGAACTGGCTCAAAGGTAGAAGACAGAGGGTGGTGTTAGAGGGTTGCTTTTCAGATTGGAGGCCTGTGACCAGTGGTGTGCCACAAGGAATGGTACTGGGTCCACTGCTTTTTGTCATTAATATAAATGATTTGGATGTGAACATAAGAGGTATAGTTAGTAAGTTTGCAGATGACACCAAAATTGGAGGTGTAGTGAACAGCAAAGAAGGTTACCTCAGAATACAATGGGATCTTGATCAGATGGACCAATGGGCTGAGAAGTGGCAGATGAAGTTTAGATTAGATTCCCTACAGTATAGAAACAGGCCCTTTGGCCCAACAAGTCCACACTGACCCTCTGAAGTGTAACCCACCCAGACCCATTCCCCTACCCTGTACTTACCCCTGACTAATGCACCTAACACTATGGGCAATTTAGCATGACCAATTCACCTGACCTGCCCATCTTTGGATTGTGGGAGGAAACTAGAGCACCCGGAGGAAACCCACGCAGACACTGGGCGAATGTGCAAACCACACAGACAGTCACCCGAGGCGGGAATCGATCTTAGGTCACTGACGCTGTGAGGCAACAGTGCTAACCACTGAGCCACAGTTCAATTTAGATAAATGTGAGGTGCTGCATTTTGGAAAAGTAAATCAGAGCAGGACATATACACTTAATGGTAAGGTTGTAGGGAATGTTGCTGAACAGAGGGACCTTGGAGGGCAAGTTCATAGTTCCTTAAAAGTGGAGTCACAGGTAGAATAGTAAAGAAGGTGTTTGGTATGTTTTCCTTTATTGGTCAGAGCATTGAATATAGAAGTTGAGAGGTCATGTTGCGGCTGTACAGGACATTGGTTCGGCCACTTTTAGAATATTGTGTGCAATTCTGGTCTCTTTCCTAAACTTGAAAGGGTTCAGAAAAGATTTACAAAGATGTTGCCAGGGTTGGAGGATTTAAGCTATAGGGAGACGCTGAATAGGCTGGGTCTGTTTTCCATGGAGCTTTGGAGGCTGAAGGGTGATCTTATAGATGTTTATAAAATCATAAGGACTATGGATAAGATAAATAGATAAAGTCTTTTCCCTGGGGTGGGGGAGTCCAGAGCTAGAGAGTTTAGGTTTAGGGTGAGAGGGGAAAGATTTAAAAGAGACCTAAGGGGCAAAGTTTTCACGCATAGGGTGGTGTGTGTATGGAATGAGCTGCCAGAGGAAGTGGTGGAGGTTGGTACAATTGCAGCATTTAAAAGCCATTTGGATGGGTATATGAATAGAAATTCTGTGTGGGCACCAGGGACAACTGAAGCTGTGGGGCAGTATGGTGGCTCAGTGGTTAGCACTGCTGCCTCACAGCACCAGGGACCCAGGTTGGATTCCAGCCTCTGGCAACTGTTTGTGTGGAGTTTGCACATTCTCCCTGTGTTGGTGTGAGTTTCCTCTGGGTGCTCTGATTTCCTCCCACAATCCAAAGATGTGCAGGTTAGGTGAATTGGTGATACTAAATCGCTCATGGTGTTCAGGGTTGTGTAGGTTAGGTGCATTAGTCAGGGGTAATGCAGGGTAATAGGGGAGGGTTTGGATGGAATATTCTTTGGAGGGTCGTTGTGGACTTGCTGGGTTGAAGGGCCTATTTCCACACTGTAGGGATTCTGTGGGTTTAGAGGGATATAGGCCAAGTGCTGGCAAGTGGGGCTAGATTAGATTAGGATATCTGGTCAGCATGGACGAGTTGGACCGAAGAGTCTGTTTCCATGCTGTACGTTTATAACCCTATGACTCTAAATCTTTATCGTCTTAAACCTATGCCCTCTAGTTTCAAATTCCAGGGAAAAGACCTTTGCTATGCTCCTCATGATTTTATAAACCTCTATAAAGACATCCCTCAACTTCCTATACTCAGGGGAGAAAAGTCCTAGCCTTTGAGGGCCAAAGAGCCTGTACTGTTCTCTACTGTTCTATGTTCTATACAATCTCTCCTTATAACTCAAACTCTCTAGTCCCGATAACATCCTTGTAAATCTTGTCTATTAATAACTTTTAAATTTATTAATATATTTACAATTTAATAATATCCATCCTAATAATAGGGTGACCAGAACTGTATGCAGTACTATAAAAATGACCTCAACAGGCGCAACATGGTGTCCCAACTTCTGTACTCAGTGCTCTGACCAATGAAAACAAGCGTGCCAAATACCTTTTTTCACCACCCTGTTTACTGGTGATGCCACTTTCAAGGAACTATGTATCCAAACATCGAGGGAATTAGCTGAAAATGTGTTGCTGAAGAAGGGCTTATGCCCAAAACGTCGATTCTCCTGTTCCTTGGATGCTGCCTGACCTGCTGCGCTTTTCCAGCCACACATTTTCAGCTCTGATCTCCAGCATCTGCAGTCCTCACTTTCTCATCGAGGGAATTAGCTATGATCAGACATCTGGTCGAGGTGTTCTTTAGTAGGGAATCTGTACCTCTGCAGACCAGGGAGTGGGTCATGATCAGTCTTATGACTTCATAGAGGCTGGTCCAGAGAGTGGAGCTGGCATAGTGTGGGGAGAAATACAGGCATCATTCAGGGTTCTGGCCACTTTGCATCTGGAACTGTCCAGTTGCGTTGTTCATGGGGGTTAGCCATGGTTAGTCCTTTAGATTCATTAAATTTAATATATGTTATGACCAATAGGGAAGTAGGACTAGGAAAATAAGCGCTGCATCCCTCTAACCATGGTAAAACATTGTCTGCTTCTGCTGCTTCCTCAATTACTCCAGGATTGGGGGTTGATATGGTGCCTTTTACGCAGAAAATCCCCAAAGTGTTCCAGTTAACAGTTGTTGATATGTAGTCCTAGTTTTATTGAGGCAGACCCATCTGTTAGTATTTCCTACTAAAGTCTCATAAACATCCATGAAGTAAACAACCAGTTAATGGTTCTTGTTATTTAGGACATCAAGAAAATTGCACATCTTCCTGCACAATCAGACAAAGTCTTATGTTAATTTAATTTTGCAAGTTAAAAAATATCTGCCAAAATAGCATTGCCAGTTTGTTGGGAAGTATTATTCTATATTTAAATGCTCAAGCCTTGAAGTAGGATTTTAACATGAAACCTTCATAATTCGGAGACAAGACCTTGAAATTATGAGGCCAGATTTTTACCACTGAATCAGGTTGACATTTGGCAGGTAAATTACTATCTTTTAATCACTGTATCATAGAGAAAATAATTTTTGTTGCGATGAGGTTTTTATGGATCATATTAGGGAGAAATTGAAATTGCATGTAGGTTTTATCATTGGTCATGAATGTAGAAAATAACTAGACACGATGTTCTCACTGAGGAAAAAAAATGGCACATTCAGCATTATGCCATGAACAACATAGACAGATGGGATATTTTATGATAAAGGTATATAAACCTGTTTTCAGCAGGATCTGAAATCTTAAGGTACGCTGCCAGTTTCTAGGATGTTTGTCATGGCAGTAGCTGGCACTATTGTTTCAAAGATCATGAAGTACTTTTTCAAGAAATATGTTTCCACCAAGTGTATTTGCATAAGAAAAGAAGCAGAGTATTCAGCTTGCCAAACCTACTCTAACATTTTAATAATGATTGTGGCTGATCAAATACTTCAATGTTTTTTATCCATATTATCCCATTGTCCTTTACACCATCGCAAATGTGAAATTGTCCAATTGGTTGGAAGAGTAAAAAATCTAAGTTATCTAATGGTGTGAGATTGTTGAGCTCTGGGAAATATTGGAATCTGCGTGCGCTTGCATATGAATTGCACAAGGTCAGTATGTAGGTACAGCAAGTAATTATGAAAGTTGATGGAATGTTATCATTTATTATAAGGAGAATAGAATACAAAAATAGGGAAATTGTGTTTCAGTTATACAATGCAGTGGTGAGACCACATATAGATTACTGTGCACAGTATTGGTCACCTTATTGAAAGAAGCATGTAGATATTGGAAGCAGCTCAGAAATGGTTTTCCAGATAAAAAGCCGGAATAGCAGATTTCTTATGAGGAAAGATTAAATATATCTGAAGTTTAGAAGTGTAAGAGCAATTTGATTGAAACATACAAGATTCTGAGGGGTCTTGACTGATTGTTGATAGGATTTTTTTCTCTTACAGCCGAATCAAGAAACTGTCTCCCTTTGAAAGTCTTCCCAAAAATGAAGTGGAGATTCATTCTTGAATATGTTTAAGACAGAGGTAGTGAGAGCTTCATTATGCAAGGGGTGAAAGGTTATCAGGGATAGAGGGAATGAATTGTGGAGATTCTAATAAGAAAGTCAGCTGTGATCTTACTGAATGATGGAACAGACTTGAGGGACTGAATAGTCTATTCCTGTTTGTTATTTATAATCTGCAGAAACCATAGGCAATAAAGCAAAAGGATATAAACTTCATTCCCACAGACAGTGGGAGAAGAAATAGTGTAGGGGTAGTACTAAATGAGCAATGAAGAACAAGTTGCTGGCAGTGGACAGAACTTTAAAAGTAAACTAAGGCATCAGGTTGATATGTGGAATGTAGTTGTTCTGCATCACAGAGAGATTGTAAACTAGAGGAGAAAGAAGAACTTTGGAAACAAGAGTCCAGGGAAGACTCGTACTCACAAGTTATCCCTGTCCTGTGACATGATGTGTTAATGACGCCACTTAACCTCTGAGTTAGGCCATAGCCAGTGGTTATGTGCAATGGTAGTCTTTGTCTCAATGGTAGCTTTTTTCACCCTCCCTTCAGAAAGGAGTATGGTTACGTGGCCCTCTGTGAATCTAAATGTCTTTTAACTTTAATAAAAATAGAAACCTCTGAAGAAACTCAAGTCTGGCAGGACCATGGAGAGAAACAAAATTGATGTTTTGATTCTAAAATGACTCTTTGAAACTGATTCCTCAGAAATTCGCTACCACTCTTTTTTTAAAAAAGGAATAAATGAAATCACAGTTTGTTTCCACATACTTAGTGAATAAGAAGAGATTTATTTTTAAAATTGCAGTCTATTCAAAATAACTTGAGCAAAGTAGCCCTGGCTGAGATGGAGAATTCCTAGATATGAACTAATTTATGTTTGGGGAATATAATGGTCATGGTCATATTTGAATTATTGGGTGACAGCATGTAATAATGTCACCCTTGATATGTTTAAGGTTCTGCATTCTCTGCAGTAGGAGGGCAAGCACCTGACTCTGAGTGAGAGGAGACTTGAGTGAGCTCTCTCTTTCCTTCCAACCCCTCTCTCTCTGCAAATTTTTAATTGCTGTTTATGGACAGTGACCACCAGGTATACCTCTGCTGTAGACAGAGTATCTTAGAGAAATTCAAATCTGCATTGCTGTCCTCAGAGGAGCAGACAAGTCATCTATCTTTGCATTGCCTTGATGATGGAAAGTGCCAGGATCATTTTAATTGAGCCTGAAGCCTGCCAAGAAATAATCCTCCATGGACTGTATCTTCCTTTAATTTTTATTGGTTTTTAACATGGTTATTTCTTTCTTTCCTTTCTTATAATTTGGTCTGTGAATGCAAACTATAAATGTGTACTTGTGTTAAAATGGAATGTTTTATTACTATGATTAGACTGGGTTAAGTACAATACAAGTGTGGAGTAGATTAGATTACTTACAGTGTGGAAACAGGCCCTTCAGCCCAACAAGTCCACACCGACCCTCCAAAGAGCAACCCACCCAGACCCATTCCCCTACATTTACCCTTTCACCTAACACCTACGGGCAATTTAGCATGGCCAATTCATCTAACCTGTACATTTTTGGACTGTGGGAGAAAACCGGAGCACCCAGAGGAAACCCACGCAGACACGGGGAGAATGTGCAAACTCCACACAGACAGTTGCCCAAGGCAGGAATTGAACCTGGTTTCTGGCGCTGTGAGGCAGCAGTGCTAACCACTGTGTCACCATGCTATGTGGAGATTAAAGGGTTAATTATATGTTATGTCTAACAATAGCTACTAAACATATGCAGAATTAATGATGTTACAATGATGCTAGGTCACATGGAACTGGAACCTGAGTCTGTAAGTTTGTTGTAGAAGGTTTCTTTTCCAATAAAACCTGCTGATGTTCATTCTCTGAGTGTAAATCTGTCTCTATTGAAAACTGGAACCTGAGGTAACAGATAGTGTGGTGCTACAGATAAAGGATAAAACAGACCAGCAATCTAACGACTGGCACCCCATCTTTATAAATAGCACTTATGTGACGCATCTTTATGAGCATGTACATAGACTTGACATATTCAGCAAAAACAAATTCAAATACTAGAAACAGCCCATCAAGTAGTAATTCAGCAACTGTAAGCAGTTCATAGAAAGCTATTCAGTGAAAAGGATACATTTAATCCAAATTAAATCATGCTAATATTTGATGGTTAACAATAATAATTTGCATAAATTGCAGCTGGAGTTTGTATTGGATGCCATCATGAGAACACTCAAGTGCTTTTTCGATAAGCAAGTAGCAGCCTAAACAATACAGTTTCTAGAGATAAGTACTGACTTGGAGAAGCATAAAGTTGTGCATCCAAACAGATCAAAATTAAACAATGGATTTAGCAGACAAATTACCTGAAAAAGGCTGTGACCTAAAAGTGCACCTAATAGCAGTCACATAATACGATCAAGCCTTAACTACTGAAAAGTAAAAGATTTAGAGAAGATCTCGAAAAATGCTGACCTGGCAACCAGTGTTCTCACACAATTGAATCAAGATATCTTGATGAAGGAAAAGGTCTCTCTTACTGAAATATTCATAGTTTTAAAATCACTATTATTGGCTACAGAAATCTTTTTGACATAATCAACAATCACTCTTGTTCTATCTCCAGACCATTTTGCACAGATTTTCTTTTGAGTTTGCAGAAGGTTATTGTGGAGAAGTATGCTCCCTGGTAATCATGGAGATCACCTCCTGAATGAAGATGATCTCTTGAAGAAAAGGTAAAAAATAAAAGGGAACAAACAGACAGAGTCTAAGCCAGTCCAAATACCTGGCTACAATGGATGTTAGGGAGAGAGTAGTACTCTAAGACGGAATGAGATGAAGGACAGATAACCTGTGAGGTTCTTTATAGTTATCGATCAGACTGTTAACCTAGCAGTGCATTTACAAGTATGAGTTTGTATTTGCGATTAAATATAACTGTGCTCTTAGTGTTTCATTATTCTGTTACGTGCACTTTGAATTGCAACTCTTGACCAGTTCTGAGGAAGGGTCACTGGATTCAAAACATTCTCTCCACAAATGTTGCCAGACCTGCTGAACTTTTCCATCATTTTCTGCTTTTGTTAGCTCTTGATGAGGAATATTTAACCTGATTTGTGGCTTAGCTTTAAATTAGGTGTTGGCAACACGAACCTGGAAAGTCCTGGCAGTGGCTAGTACTTCTGAAGTAAGCATGTAAGATAACACTTTTCACTGTATCCCGGTACATGTGACAGTAATAAATCAAATCAAATCAAATGATTACCAAATGGAAGAAAGCCTGAGCCAAGCACTGCAAAGACACTTTGTATAGCAAATGGTTTGAGTTGCAAAGACTGCCATGGGAAAACACACTAGGTCTCACGGAGACAAAATCTCTATGAAACTTGCTGTAATTGACTCTTTCCCGATTTCTAGTAAAATTTATCCAAGAGGTCTTTTTACTTTTAAAATAATTTTAGTGTTGTAAAGAAAATAGGAGCATGTGTAAGCCATTTAGCCCACTAAACTTACTTCAATATTGAGTAAGATCACAGAAGATTGGGATGTGCCCTGACCTCAAATCTTTGTGAGTGAAATAATTGCACAGAGGACAGTGCCCATCACCAAGCCACCCTTTATTAACTAGTGCACAGTACATTGGCTGTGGCCAGCCAACTCGGATTCAGTCCTCAACTGAGGAGGTTCTAATCTCCTGGTTATAGTTTTTTTAGTCCCCTCAACTGGGAAGATTCTAAATATCTTGTTTTATATATTTTTTTGTTTTTTAATATATAAACCCCCACATTACCACGGTAAGTGTTGATTCATTCCCCTGCACTCATAATGTGTGTGTGTGCAGGTGTAGAATGCAGTGAAGAACAACAAGTGCATAAACCTTTATATTCCACCACCAGGAAGAAAGTAAACCTCAGAGTGGTCGGTGACAAGCAATGCCCTTTCTCCTGGTTATATATTTTTTTATTTTCCCCCACCCTACCGCCTGACAGCAATAGTGCTTATGTTTTCCCCAGCATCCACAATGTGTGTGTGCAAGTGTGAGACACAGTGAAAAACAACAGCTGTACAAATCTTTATTCATTTTCCACCACCAGGAAGAAAGGAAAACCCCAAGTGGTCAATGACAAGCAGTGCCCTTCTCATCAAAGGGAAATGCTTCTCCTTGTTATGTATATCTTTTCTTTAATTTTTTTTGTGTGGGTGTCATTGGCCAGGCCAGCATTTATTGCCCATCTCTAATTACTCAGAGGCCAGTTAAGTATCAACAACATTGCTGTGGGTCTGGAGTCACATGTAGGCGAAACCAGGTAAAGATGGCATTTTCCTTCCCTCAAGGACATTAGTGAACTAGATGGGTTTTTCCAACAATTGACAATGAATTCATGATTAGCATTAGACTCCTAATTCTGGACTTTTAAAAATTGAATTCAAATTCCTGTCATGGAAGGATTTGAATCCGGGTTCCTCGAACATCACTAAGGTCTCTACATTAATAGCCTAGTGATAATAACAGTAGGCCACTGCCTTCCCCCCCCCCCCCCCCACCTTTCTTGGTTATATATTTTTTTCTTTCTTTTAAGGAGATTCTGAATTTCCTGTTAATTTTTTTTAGCACTATGTCATGTGTGTGCAGGTGTAGGGCACAATTAAGAACAACAAGTGTTTAAATCTTTATTTGTATTCCACCACTAGGAAGAAAGGAAACACCCGAGTGGCCAGTGACAAGCAGTGCAATTCTCATCAAAGGGCAATGCTTTTCCTGGTTATATTGGTCAGCCAAAACATTCCTGATTAGCCCAGGCTAACAACCCCAACGAAGAACCTTATCAATGAGGTCCACCTGGTTCCAATCACTACAGTGAGATCCACATATGGCACAATTAAGAACAAAGAATATAGAACAGTACAGCACAAAAAGAGACCTTTCAGCCCACCATATCTAAACTAATCCCATCTGCCTGCACATGGTCCATCTCTCTCTCTTATCTGCCTGTGTATGTCTAAATGCCTCTCAACTGTTGCTCTTCTATCTGCTTCTACCACCTTTCCTGGCTCTGCATTCCAGCCACCTACCAACCTCTATGTTTTAAAAAAAAACCTTGCCTCACACCTCCTTTAAACTTTTCCCTCCTCACTTTAAACCTATGCCCCTAGTATTTCCACCATGGGAAAAATATTACAACTATCCCCCTTATCCATGCCTCTCATAACTTTATATTCTTCCATCAGGTTACCCCTCAGCCTTTGATGCTCTAGTGAAAACAGTCCAAATTTGTCCAACCTCTTCTTGTAGCTAATATACTTCAATCCAAACAACATCCCTGTAAACTCTTTTGCAGCCTCTCCAAAGCGTCCACATCTATCCTATTGTGTGGCGACAAGAACTACATACAATGCTCCAAATATGGTCTAAGTAAAGCTGTGACATGACTTGCTAACTTTTACACTTAGTGCCCTGACTGATGAAGATAAGCATGCCATATGCCTTCTTTACCACCTTAGTCACTTGTGTTGACACTTTCAAGGAGCTCTGGGCTTGTACCCCAGGATTCCTCCGTATATCAATTTTGCTAAGGATTCTGCCACTAATTGTATACTTTCCTCTTACATTTGACCTCCTAAAATGTACTACCTTACACTTGTCCAGATTAAATATTTCTTCACCCAAGTTTCCAATTGATCTATATCATACTGTATCCTTTGATAAACTTCCTCACTATTCACAACTACACCAATTTTCATGTGGTCTGCCAACCTGCTGATCACACTACAGGTAATTCTCCTACAATGTGGTAGTTGTATTCCCGTGCAATATCGTGTTATAGAAAATCACACAATAGAAATAATGGGGCCTATGGGAAAAACAGGATTGGAGCAAACCACCAAAAAAAATCAGTAAAAGTCGAAACAAACAAAAATAATAGTTAGCCGAACATAAATGATAGCACAGTCTAAGTAAATATACAGTAAATTTAACACTTTAAGGGGTTTCTGAGTCTGCTGTGTTACAGTACAGAACTGCTTTTAGATAGGGGTTGAGGGTCATCATCAGCATCATCATTACTTTAAAAAAAAGACCCAAAATCACGAAGTGCAGCACTGTACCTCTCACAAAGCTCTTCACCAGAAAGCACGTGAGCGGACTGACCACATGATGTCGACACAGAGTCCAGTCCTCCACACACCATGACAACTACTGCCGAGGATGGAGTTGTGCAATAATTAATAATAATTTGCTTTATTTTCAAAAAAGTTACGCGTTACAGCCAAATAGTGTTTACGAAATGCATGTTATAGGAGAAGTACCTGTACCTACCTTTTCATCCAAATCATTTGCATATATCACAAATAACAGGTCCCAGCACTGATCTTTGCGGAAAACTACTGATCATAGATTTCCAGACACAAAAAACACCCCTCCAAAACTACCTTCTGTCTCAATGAGCAAGGTAATTTTGTATCCAACTTACCAACTCACTGTGGATTCCTTGTGGACCAGTCTACAATGAGGCACCTTGTCAAATGCTGTGGTAAAGCCCATGTAAACAAAATCCATTGCTCTACCCTCATCAATACATCATGCATCTCAAAACTGGATCAATTTGGAGGAACCACAGAATCTTAACATCATAGAGGAAGACCGTTTGACTCATCATATCTGTGTTGGCCCTCCCAAAAAGCAATTCTCATACTGTATTCACTCCTCTCCCCTTGCCTCTGCACATTCCTCGTTCTCCGATATTTGTAATATCTGGAAAATGTAAAGCAATTTATGACACTGAAGGAGGCAACTCTGCCATCATATCTGAACTGAGCAAAACAAAAATCACCCAGCCTCATGCCATTTTACAGTGACATTGGCGATCACCAGACTTGATAGACCAAATGACCTAATTTTTGCTCCTCCAACTTGTCTTAAGGATCTGCAGAACTGACCAAAGTCCACTTCCCGGACTGGAGTGTTGTAGATCACGACTTTGACCAAAAAGGTGGATGAGTGACACCAGATGCATCCCATGACTTGCTGTATTGGGGTCTGCCTGACAGAAGCCATTTTCTCTTGACCTGACCAAGGATTACTCGATTTAGACTTTGCCATTTGGTTGATGCACATGTAATGCATTTACTGCATATGCTGCTGTCCAAATGTAACATTGACATAGCATGGTGCACTTCAGCAACATCTCCACGTCCCTGACTAATTATTCCTGATACCAATGGCAAACTGTCTAGCTTTATGTTTATGCTAAAAATCAAGGCAAGACAGAAGCACAATGAGCTTGTAGTTCTGAATAAAGGGACAAAGCAGAACAAGGCAAGGCAGAGATGCTGTGAGCATCCAAGTATCCACAAAGTAAGTGAGCATTAGGAGAGCAGCCGAGGAGGTCTGAGATGCACATGTTGAGACTTTGAGATGGTGACTTGTCCCTGTGCACAAAGTATCCAGGCAGCAGCATTTCAATGAAAGGTGCTAGTATGCTCCAAAGTACAGCACTGAAGTGGTTTTTCAGCACTGAAGTGTCTTGTAAGTAGGTCAAAGATATGCTGTGAGGATGGTGGGCCTTGGTAGTTACTAGCCATTGACTATGTCCGGAGTTGTTGGGTACTGATGTCCAAGATGGATGTCTTGAGCAAATGGTGGTCTGGAGTTGCCAGGGATGAGATCTGATTTTCCTCTTGGGAATTGTGATTAGATTCTCTCCAGCACACAGGAAAGTACAAGAATGCAAAACAATGAGTTGAGTCTTTTTTTTATTCACTCATCGGATGTGGGGTTTCTGGCTAGGTCTACAATTTATTGTCTGTCCCTAGTTTCCCTGGTGAAGGTGGTGATGAGCTGCCTTTTGGGTTTGGAAGGTGCTATCTAAGAAGTCTTAGCGCATTTCTACAATGAATCTTGTAAGTGATACACATTTTTTAAATCCATTTTTGGAATGTAGACATCACTGGCTAGGCCAGCATTTAATGCCCATCCCTAATTGCCTAGAAGTCAGTTAAGAGTCAACTTCTTTGCTGCGTTCTGGAGTCACATGTAGGTCAGATCTCATAAGCATAGCAGAATTTGTTTCCTAAAGGACATTAGTGAACCAGATGGGTTTTCCTGACAATTTGCAATTGTTTCATAGTCATCATTAAGCTCTTATTTTCAGAATGTTATTGAATTCAAATTCCACCATCTGCCATTGCAAGGTTCAAACCCAGGTATCAATAGTGGAGGGAGTGAATATTTGGGGATATAGTACCAACCAAGCAGGCTGCTATGCCCTGAATAATGTCAAGCTGAATACTGTTGGAGCTGCATGCTCCTAGGCAAATTGGAGGAAGACAATTACACTCCTGGCTTGCACCTTATAGATGGTGGATAGGCTTTGGAGAGTCAGGAGTTAAGTTACTACTGCAGGATTCCTAGCTTTTGACCTGCTTTTGTAGCCACAGTGTTTATATGGTTAGTTCAATTCAATTTCTGGTAATCTCCAGAATGTTGATTGTGAGGGATCCATTAATGATAATATCATTGAATGTCAAGGGATGATGGTTTGATTCTCTCTTGTTGAAGATGGTCATGGCTTGGTACTTGTGCAGCATGCATGTTACTTGCAACGTGTCAGCTGAAACCTGGATGTTGTCTGTGTCTTATTACATTTGGACATGAACTACTTCATTATCTGAGGAATTGTGTATAGTGCCGAATGTTATGCAATCATTGCAAATATTCCACTTTAGATACTACTTAATGGACTGTTAATGGTGCAGTTAGGCCTCTTGCCATTCTTATCTTGTCATGGGGTGACAATAGCCTCGAGGTATTATTGCTAGATTATTAATCCAGAGACCCAGGTAATGTTCTGTGGCCCTGGGTTTGTATCCTGTCTCAGCAGATGGTGGAATTTGAATTCAATAATAAGAGCATAATGATGACCGTGAAGCCATTGCCAATTGTTGGAAAAACCACTTGTTGGTTCACTAATGTCTTTCAAGGTCATCCTTACCTGGTCTGGTCTACAGGTGACTCCAGACCCACAGCCATGTGGTTGACTCTTAATCATTGGGGATGGGTATGAAGAGCTGGCCCTGCCAGCAACACCCACATCCCTTGAATTAATTCAAAAATAATCTCTAAAAACTTAGTTGCAGAATTGGACTTTCTATTTCAAGTCCAGAATCTATTTTCTGCTGATCTTGCCATAATTTATCAACTGACTTGTTGTTATCTATTCTGTTCAGAGGGTGGAAACATTCCACCCTCTGCTAGTTACATTTAAAACAGAACTGTTCAATTATGCAAACAAGGAATTAGTAAGGATTAGAGTTGCACATTGGCCAAACTTATTAAGGATGGCAGGCTTTCTTTGTTCAGTTCTTAGAATCTAGCAATCTGAGAAATTTCTTTTTTATGAAGTCATATTGTAGTGGTGGGATTTGAACTCCTGATTGCAAGATTAACAATCCAGCAAAGCAACTGCTAAACTATTGGACTATCACATTGATGAGTTGACACAAAATAGCATTGAAATATTGAGTACTAATTATGGATGTAGAATCAGTATGGATAGAGCTGAGAAATTCTAAGGGTAGAAAGACCCCAATGGGAGTTATCTACAGGCCCCCAAACAGAAGCCTGGATGTAGTGTGTACGTTGAATAAGGAGCTGAAATTGGCCTGTCGTAAAGATATTACTACAGTTGTTATGGGGGATTTCAACATGCAGGTAGACTGGGAGAATCAGGATGGACCTCAAGAAAGGGAGTTTGTGGAGTGTCTTCGAGATGGATTCTTTGAACAGCTTGTGATGGAGCCTACCAGGGAGAAAGCAATTCTGGATCTGGTGTTGTGCAACGAACTGGATTTGATCAGGGACCTCAAAGTAAAGGAGCCATTAGGAGGTAGTGACCACAATACAATAAGCTTAAATCTGCAGTTTGAAAGGGAGAGGGTAGAATCGGAAGTGACAATATTTCAGTTGAATAAGGGGAACTATGGAGCTATGAGGGAGGAGCTGGCCAAAGTTCAATGGTGTAATACCCTAGCAGGGATGACAGGTATTTCTGGGTATAATGCAGAAGATGCAGGATCAGTTCATTTCAAAAAGTAAGAAAGATCCTAAGGGGAGACAGGAGTGGCCGTGGCTGACGAGGGAAGTTAAGGACCATATAAAGACAAAAGGGAAAAAGTATAACATAGCAGAGATGAGTGGGAAATCGGAGGACTGGGAAGATTTTAAAGAACAACAGAGGATAACTAAAAAGGAAATACGCAAAGAAAAAATAAGGTACGAAGGTAAACTGGCCAAAAATATAAAGGAGGATAGTAAAGGCTTTTATAGGTACATGAAAAGAAAAAAAATGGTTAAGACTAAAATTGGGCCCTTGAAGACAGAAACAGGTGAATTTATTATGGGGAACAAAGAAATGGCAGAAGAGTTGAATTGGTACTTTAGATCTGTCTTCACTGGGGAAGACTTGAGCAATCTCCCAGATGTAATAATGGCTGAAGGACCTGAACTGAAGGGAATTTATATTAGGCAGAAATTGGTGTTGGAGAGACTGTTAGGTCTGAAGGCTGATAAGTCCCCGGGACCTGATGGTCTGCGTCCCAGGGTACTGAAGGAAGTGGCTCTAGAAATCGTAATACCATAAGACATAGGAGTGGAAGTAAGGCCATTCGGCCTATCGAGTCCACTCTGCCATTCAATCTTGGCTGATGGGCATTTCAACTCCACTTACCCGCATTCTCCCCGTAGCCCTTCATTCCTTGTGACATCAAGAATTTATCAATCTCTGCCTTGAAGACATTTAGTGTCCCAGACTCCACTGCACTCTGCGGCAATGAATTCCACAGGCCCACCACTCTCTGGCTGAAGAAATGTCTCCGCATTTCTGTTCTGAATTTACCCCCTCTAATCTAAGGCTGTGTCCACGGGTCCTAGTCTCCTCGCCTAACGGAAACAATTTCCTAGCGTCCACCCTTTCCAATCCATGTATTATCTTGTAAGTTTCTATTAGATTTCCCCTTAATCTTCTAAACTCCAATGAATACAATCCCAGGATCCTCAGCCGTTCCTCGTATGTTAGACCTACCATTCCAGGGATCATCCGTGTGAATCTCCGCTGGACACGCTCCAGTTCCAGTATGTCCTTCCTGAGGTGTGGGGACCAAAACTGGACGCAGTACTCCAAATGGGGCCTAACCAGAGCTTTATAAAGTCTCAAATCATGGATGCATTGGTGATCATTTTTCATTGTTCGATAGATTCAGGATCAGTTCCTGCAGATTGGAGGGTGGCTAATGTTGTCCCATGTTTTAAGAAAGGAGGGAGAGAGAAAACAGAGAATTATAGACCAGCTAGTCTGACCTCAGTGGTGGGAAAAATGCTGGAGTCAGTTATAAAGGACGAAATTACGACACATTTGGATAGCAGTAACAGGATAGGTCAGAGTCAGCATGGATTTATGAAGGGGAAATCATGCTTGACGAATCTTCTGGAATTTTTTGAGATGTAACTCTGAAGATGGACAAGGGAGATCCAGTGGATGTAGTCTACTTGGACTTTCAGAAAGCCTTTGATAAAGTCCCACATTGGAGGTTAGTGAGCAAAATTAGAGCACATGGTATTAGGGGCAAAATACTGACATGGATTGAAAATTGGTTGGCTGACAGGAAACAAAGAGTAGTGATAAACAGCTCCCTTTCGGAATGGCAGGCACCAGTGGTGTGCTGCTGGGACCGCAGCTTTTTCATATAGATAAGTTGCAGAGCTGGGCAGAAAGGTGGCAAATGGAGTTCAATGTAGGTAAGTGTGAGGTGATTCACTTTGGTAAGAGTAACAAAAAGACGGGGTACTGGGCTAATGGTCGGATACTTGGTAGTGTGGATGAGCAGAGGGATCTTGGTGTCCATGTACACAGATCTCTGAAAGTTGCCACCCAGGTAAATAGTGCGTTGAAGAAGGCATATGGCGTACTGTCTTTTATTGGCAGAGGAATTGCGTTCCGGAGCCCTGAGGTCATGTTGCAGTTGTATAAGACTCTGGTGCGGCCGCATCTGGAATATTGTGTGCAGTTTTGGTCGCCATACTATAGGAAGGATGTGGAGGCACTGGAACGGGTGCAGAGGAGGTTTACCAGGATGTTGCCTGGTATGGTAGGAAGATCGTATGAGGAAAGGCTGAGGCACCTGGGGCTGTTTTCATTGGAGAAAAGAAGGTTTAGGGGTGACTTGATAGAGGTGTACAAGATGATTTGGGGTTTAGATAGGGTTGACCATGAGAACCTTTTTCCACGTATGGAGTCAGCTATTATGAGGGGGCATAGCTTTAAATTAAGGGAGGTAGGTATAGGATAGATGTTAGTGGTAGATTCTTTACTCAACGAGTCGTGAGTTCATGGAATGCCCTGCCAGTAGCAGTGGTGGACTCTCCCTCTTTATGGGCATTTAAACGGGCATTGGATAGGCATATGGAGGATAGTGGGCTAGTGTAGGTTGGATCGGCATAACATCGAGGGCCAAAGGCTGTATTTTTCTATGTTCTATATTCTAATGTACATTAATGATATAGATGAAGGTATTAAAAGTAATATTAGCAAATTTGCTAATGACACAAAGCTGGGTGGCAGGGTGAAATGTGAGGAGGATGTTAGGAGAATACAGGGTGACCTGGACAGGCTCAGTGAGTGGACGGATGCATGACAGATGCAGTTTAATGTAGATAAATGTGTGGTTATCCACTTTGGTGGCAAGAACAGGAAGGCAGATTACTACCTAAATGGAGTCAAGTTAGGTAAAGCGGCAGTACAACGAGATCTAGGTGTTCTTGTACATCAGTCAATGAAAGCAAGCATGCAGTGAAGAAAGCTAATAGCATGCTGGCCTTCATAACAAGAAAAATTGAGTATAGAAGCAAAGAGGTCGTTCTGCAGTTGTATAGGGCCCTGGTGAGACCGCACCTGGAATGTTGTGCGCAGTTTTGGTCTCCAAATTTGAGGAAGACATTCTGGCTATTGAGGAAGTGCAGCGTAAGTTCACGAGGTCAATTCCTGGAATGGCGGGACTATATTACGCTGAATGATTGGAGCGACTGGGCTTATATACACTTGAGTTTAGAAGCCTGAGAGGGGATCTGATTGAGATGTATAAGATTATTAAAGGATTGGACACTCTGGAGGTAGGAAGCATGTTTTCACTGATAGTTGAGTCCCGAACCAGAGGACACAGTTTAAAAATAAGGGGTAGGCCACTTAGAACAGAGTTGAGGAGTAACTTCTTCACTCAGAGAGTGGTGGGTGTATGGAATGCTCTGCCCCAGAAGGCTGTGGAGGCCAAGTCTCTGGATACTTTTAAGAAAGAGTTGGATAGAGCTCTTAAGGATAGAGGAATCAAGGGTTATGGGGATAAGGCAGGAACAGGATACTGATTGAGGATGATCAGCCATGATCATAATGAATGGTGATGCTGGCTCGAAGGGCAGAATGGCCTACCCCTGCACCTATTGTCTATTGAATGAAATTTTAGTCTGTGTCAGTTATTGTACAGACCACAACATTTTGTTTTCTTTATTTTAGGACTGTAGACGTAAAAAAAAAACTACTTTGGATCAAGGAGACTGCTCAAAGATACAGCTACAGCTTTATAAATCATATTTACGAGAGCAGATTGTGAGTCATATACAATGTTATGTTTTTCCTTGAGCTGTGAGAGCAGAAGCAGACATCATGTAGCTGAAGGGTTTTGTACTATTGGAAACCTGCTTGCCAAAAGTATTCTGATTTGCTTCAGACCAGGTGACCATGTCCTGTGTAGTACAATGCAGCAGAGAAACAGCTGGCAAAGAAAAAACATTTAAAAAATCTGTTTCTCTTCCTTGTGTGTGGAGGTTTTAGAGTAGTAATTTAAGAAATACAGTTTTAAGTTGTAGAGCCAAAATGAACAATTAATATCTCTTAATTGCTTTTGGTTAAAAACAATTTGTAATAAACAGTGATTTTCTTATTAATTACAGAAACTTGATAGGTATTTTATTGTAACATGAGTTCATCAGCTGTGTAAACTGGGAACTTTTCAGTAATTTTACTAAACCAACTCAGATATGTGACAAGTCTAGATAAAATGGGACCTGTTACCAGTGCACTATGCCAGTGAGTTCTCATTAGAATTCAGTTGACCCATCTCTGTAAAGACTCTGTAAAGAGCATGCCACTTAGACCCCTACCCTATCCCTGTAACCCTGCATTTACCATGGCCAATCCACCTAATCTGCACTTTTTTGGATTGTGGGTGGTAACTGGAACACTCAGAGAAAGCCCACTTTCTCTGCAAACGTCACACAGACAGTCACCTAAGGCAAGAACCTAGGTCCCTTGGACTGTGAGGCAGCAGTGCTAGCCATTGAGCCCTCCAATTTTTCTTAGTCTTGAACTTTATGACACATGAGACTATTAAGCCCACCATGACTAACCCGCTTTTGCTTTCAATTGCTTCACTTTCACTCTGAACCTCCTTGAGGGCCAGTGCATAGGGCGTCAATATGATCTTTATTTCTGGACCTACATGTTATGAAGATGTTAGTGTATCTTTAAGAGAGTTAAAAGCAGCAGAACTACTAGACATGGCACCAAGTGTTCTCAATAAGGCAACAATGTAACACTGTGTTGAACAACTCAATTAGTTTGTGCCTGAAGACAAAAACAAATTCGAATTCGGCCAATCAGTTTAAATTATACCCCGAAAACATATCAATTTCCAAACCAATTTGAATTGAGTATATTGACAATCTTGAAAGCCAGTGACACAATCTGATGCTCTGGGTTATAAGACTGGGGAAAAATTGAACAGTTGAGAGGAGAACCTGCTAAGTCCAAACATGTAACAGACTGCTTAAAAAAAAGGTACTTTTAAAGAAAGATATTTTCGATCAGTAACCTGTGACGCAGAAATTCCTAACAAGGGGAAAAGAAGACCCAGGAAGATCTGAAGACAAGAGCCTACATCTGCATGGTTTTGAGATCAGAAGTGTTGTTTTGTAAATCTTAATTGGGAGTTTTATTGGACTAGTATTATAGAAGGGAAGGTAAAAGATAGGTTAGAGAAAGAAATTGTAAATAGTGGTTAGTTAATTATTCTCTGTTATATTTTAAGAAATAAAGTTGTTAATTTTTACTTAGTTCTTGGCCACTCTAATTTTTGCAGATTACTGCACAAGATAAATCTTTTCTGTGTTGCTGGTTTTAAATTAAGCAGGAGAGTTTACCTCATGTCATAACATATGGAACAACTTATTCTGGCTTTTCTTTAGTTTTAAATTATGTTAAAAAAATTATTTTTTCATTGCTAACATGGGCAACTAAAGAACAAGATTGGGAAACATCAAATGGAATGCATATATCTTTGCTAACCTGTTTGCCTTTGTTTGTGTGTGGGTTTGAATGTAAGTGTGTGATAAGGAGGGAAATGTGCCATTGTTGTATTTTTCGATCCAAGGCATTTCATTTGGAAAAGAATTGCATTCCTTCCTTTACATGCTGTTTACTACTAGGCCAGAACTGCATTAAAAAAAAACAGGATTATTTTTATTTAAGTCCTCCTTGAGAAGAATTTATATTTAGCTGTGCAAATATATCCTATATTATGTTTATTGATCTTTAGCCTGCATTTTTGACATCCTGTAAAAGTTTGCACTAAATTGTAAATACAAAACGTATATAGCTAGTACTTTCTTGGACTCTCTTTTCATTTCTCTTGATCTACGTTACCTTCCTTGTGCCAAGATAGAAGACAGTATGGAATGGATCCAGAATATTCTGTAGTGGAAGGGAGTGAGCCAGAAGTTGTGGTACATGTTGGCACCAACACCATAGAGCAGTCACATAATACAGTCCTACAATCCAGCTCTAAGGAGCAAGCAAGAAAGGTAAAAAGCAGGACCTCCAAAGCTAATCTCTAGATTACTCTCAGTGCCAAGCAGCAGCAAGAGTAGATATGGGTAAAATGGGAAGATGGATGTTAGGCCAAGATGTTGCAGAGAGAGGTCTTATTGAAACATTGGGATCAGATATCAGCCCGCAATTGTCACATGCTATTAACTTCCATTTTGCATTTCTATTACTCCTCTACCACCATTAGCATTTCCTTTGCCTTTTGTTCTGTGCACACTCACCATCTGTTCCTCCCAATCATGCCTAAAACCATGATACTTCAGCTCTGAAGTGTAGTATTGATATCAAAATGTTAATTCTGTTTCTCTGTTCATAGATGCTACCATAACTGTTAAGTTTCTCCGGCACTTTTTTAAAATTTCAGATCCACAATACTTTATGCACTTTGTTAAATAAAAATATTGGTCATACTTTAAGCGATACCACAGAGCTAATTGTGTAAATGAGGAAGTGGAAGATATATTGAACAAGTATTTTACATTTTGTTCACTGTGCAGAATAGAGTAACATCCCAGGAGCAGTGATAAATTGGGAAATAGAAGGGAGGGAGGAACTCAGGAAAATCATAGTCACCAGGAAATGGAATGAGTAAATTATTGGAGTTGCAGGTTCACAAATATCTGATTTCATATGAACTTCATCCTGGGAATTCTAAAGGAGTGACTAGAGCAATTGTTGGTGCTTGTCCTAGGATGGATGTGTTGTCCCAGTCGAAGTGGTGTCCTTCCTCATCTGTATGTAAGATGGGACTGGGACCGGGAAAACACATCCATCCTAGGACAAGCCAAACAGAGAGACACGCGAGAATTCCTAGAAGCATGGCATTGCAATCAGAACTCTATCAACAAGCACATTGATTTGCATCCCATTTACCACCACCTGAGAAAAAGAACAGAAAATGATGTCATCACAGGAAATGACAGCACGAACCAAAGGAAACCTAAACACCTAAATAGAAAGTGGGCCATGCCACCAGTGCTTCATCTGGAGGCTCACTGATGATGTTACCTTGTATGGTGACGAAATGTCTGAAAATGAACCTTTCAGCTCAGCGAGCAAACCTACATCCAGAACCTCAACCTGAGCTACAAATCCTCTCAAAATTCACTAACTAGGGGGCATATTTAGGAGGAGAAAAGATTTAAAAGGGACCTGAAGGTCAACTGTTTTTAACACAGAGGATGGTTCGTACATGTAATGAACTGCCAGAGGAAGTGTTGGATGCCGGTAGAGTTACAACATTTACATGACATTTGGATAAGTACATGAATAGGAAAGGTTAAGGTGGATATGTGCCAAACACAGGCAAGGGGAGTATTTTAGTTTGGGAAGCCTGGTCAGCTTGGACGAGTTGGAATGAAGGATCTGTTTCCATGCTGTATGACTCTATGACTTAATTAGTTGTACCTGCATACTAATTAGGAAAGCTAATGGAACATTATCATTTATCACAACAATCTAAATGTAGGGAGGTTATGCTTCAGTTATACAGGGCACTGTTGAGACTACATCTGTTGTCCTGTGCTCAGTATTGGTAAGTATGATAACGCATTAGAATCCATTCAGAGAAGTTGGACTAATCTAGTAGAGTCATAAAGTCCTGTAGCATGAAACAGACCCTTTGGTCCACGTCGGGGGGAAATTGCGGTCCTTGAAGAAGGAGGCCATCTGGGTTGAACGTTTTTGGAACTGGTCCTCCTGGGAGCAGATGCGGCGGAGACGAAGGAATTGGGAGAATGGGATGGCGTTTTTTCCCCCCCGACGTGGTCGACGATGCCCTCCACCGCATCTCTTCCACTTCCCGCTCCTCCGCCCTTGAGCCCCGCCTTCCAAACGCCACCAGGACAGAACCCCACTGGTCCTCACCTACCACCCCACCAATCTCCATGTACAGCGCATCATCTGCTGTCATTTCCGCCACCTCCAAACGGACCCCACCACCAAGGATATATTTCCCTCCCCTCCCCTATCAGCATTCCGTAAAGACCACTCCCTCCGTGACTCCCTCGTCAGATCCACACCCCCCACCAACCCAACCTCCACTCCCGGCACCTTCCCCTGCAACCGCAGGAGGTGCAAGACTTGCGCCCACACTTCCCCCATCACCTCCCTCCAAGGCCCCAAAGGAAACTTCCATATCCGCCACAGATTCACCTGCACCTCCACACACATCATCTATTGCATCCTCTGCACCCGATGTGGCCTCCTCTATATTGGGGAGACAGGCCGCCTACTTGCGGAGCATTTCAGAGAACACCTCTGGGACACCCGGACCAACCAACCCAACCACCCTGTGGCTCAACACTTCAACTCCCCCTCCCACTCCACCAAGGATATGCAGGTCTTTGGACTCCTCCATCGCCAGACCACAACAACACGATGGTTGGAGGAAGAGCGCCTCATCTTCCACCTAGGAACCCTCCAACCACAAGGGATGAACTCGGATTTCACCAGTTTCCTCATTTCCCCTCCCCCCACCTTGTCTCAGTCAAATCCATCGAACTCAGCACCGCCTTCCTAACCTGCAATCTTCTTCCTGACCTCTCCGCCCCCACCCCAGTCTGACCTATCACCCTCACCTTGACCTCTTTCCACCTATCGCATTTCCGACGCCTCTCCCCCAAGTCCCTCCTCCCTACCTTTTATCTTAGCCTGCTGGACAAACTTTCCTCATTCCTGAAGAAGGGCTTATGCCCGAAACGTCGATTCTCCTGTTCCCTGGATGCTGCCTGACCTGCTGCGCTTTTCCAGCAACACATTTTCAACTCTGATCTCCAGCATCTGCAGACCTCACTTTCTCCTCCTAGGGAGTGTTGCTGATCAAAGAGACCTTGGAGTGCAGGTTCATAGCTCCTTGAAAGTGGAGTCGCAGGTAGATAGTATAGTGAAGAAGGCGTTTGGTATGCTTTCCTTTATTGGTCAGAGTACTGAGTGCAGGAGTTGGGAGGTCATGTTGCGGCTGTACAGGACATTGGTTAGGCCACTGTTGGAATATTGCGTGCAATTCTGGTCTCCTTCCTGTCGGAAAGATGTTGTGAAACTTGAAAGGGTTCAGAAAAGATTTACAAGGATGTTGCCAGGGTTGGAGGATTTGAGCTATAGGGAGAAGCTGAACAGGCTGGGACTGTTTTCCCTGGAGCGCGGAGGCTGCAGGGTGACCTTACAGAGGTTTAAAAAATTATGAGGAGCATGGATAGGGTAAATAGGCAAAGTCTTTTCCCTGGGGTCGGGGAGTCCAGAACTAGAGGACGTAGGTTTAGGGTGAGTGGGGAAAGATATGAAAGAGACCTAGGGACAACTTTTTCACAGAGAGTGGTACGTGTATGGAACGAGCTGCCAGAGGAAGTGGTGGAAGCTGGTACAATTGTAACATTTAAAAGGCATTTGGAAGGGTATATGAATAGGAAGGGTTTGGAGGGATATGGGCCGGGTGCTGGCAGTTGGGACGAGATTGGGTCGGGATATCTGGTTGGCATGGATCGGTTGGACCGAAGGGTCTGTTTCCATGCTGTACATCTCTATGACTCCAGCCTGTCCAGCCTGTCTCTATTGTTCAAATCTTCGAGGTCCAGCAATATCTTTGTAAATATTTTCTGCACCCTCCTAAAGTTAACAGTACCCTTCCTTTAGAAGGGTAACCAGAAATGTATGCAGTATTCCAAAGGTGTCCTCACCAATGTCTTGTACAGCTGCAACATGACATCCCAACTCCTATACTCAATGTTATGACTAATGAAAGCAAGCGAGCCAAACGCCTTCTACACGACTGCCTACGACTCCACTTTCAAGGAACCTATGCCCTACATACCTAGGTCCCTTTATTCTGTGCTACCTCTCAGGATTCCAACCCCTACTAATCTAGTTTAAATCCACCCCAATAGCCTTAACAAGCCTCCTCTTGAGGATTTTGGTCTGGTTTCTGTTTTGATGTAACTCATCTAACATGAAAACCTCGAATTGATGGTTTTTCTTATGAGGAAAGGCTGGACAGGCTTGTTTGTATTTGCTGGACTTCCGAAGAGTAAGACATAACTTCACTATAAAGTATAAGATCCCGAGGGGTTTTTACAGGGAAGATATGGAATGGATGTTTTCTTCAGTTGGAGAATCTATTAGTAGACTTCACAGTTTACAAATCGTAAGTCATCCATTAAAACAGAGATGATGCGAGCATTTTTGAGGTTTGTAAGCCTTTATAAATTGCTTCCTGAAGGGGGAAGGAAGGAGGACACTTGAAAATTTTTTAACGCAACCATGGATTGATTCTTGTTAACAGGGGATGAAAGGTTATTTGAGGTTCGGTGTGAATGCAAATGTGAAGTCACAATCGGACCAGTCATGGTCTTATTTAGCGACTGAGCAGACTCAACAGGAAAAATTACTTCAGCCATAGGGTGGTGAATCTGTGAAACTCATTACTGCAGAGGACTATGGAGGCATAGTCATTGAGTGTTGAGTGTATTTAAGATTTGGAGATGCCAGTGTTGGACTGGGGTTTATAAAGTTAAAAATAACACAACACCAGGTTCTAGACCAATAGGTTTATTTGGAAGCACTAGCTTTCAGAGTGATGCTTCTTCATCTGGTGGTTGTGGAGAATAAGGTAAGATACAGAATTTATAGCAAAAGTTTACAATATGATGTAACTGAAATTATATATTGAAACAAGACCTGAATTGTTAAGTCTCTCATCTTTTAGAATGACCATATTGGTTTCAGTTCTTTCATATGTAAATTGCAAAACCTTTTCTAAAAGTTACATTCTCGAGTGAACTTTAACAATTGGTGTCATGCTGGCCCAGATAACGTATTGAAGATGTGAGCTTCTCTGTGCCACAGTGGTCAGACTGATTCTAATCTAAAAAACACGTCCAACTTGATTCAATACTTCTGCAAAACTGAAACTAAAAAAAAGCTTCCTTCAACCTATTGGTGCTTCAGGGCATGAACTAGCATAAAGGCCAAGTTCATTTTATTTGATTGGAATGCAATTTGGTTATGATGAAATTAATTTCTAGATTGCCACTACTTAATATGAGCTCAGTTCACTTTTGAGCTGAGACACACAGCTTAAAGCTATTCACAACTCACTGTGAAACAATAGTAACACTCACTCACTAATAACTGTAACATCTATTCTCAAAGAAACAGCAACTTTAATTTTCACTGACTAAGTCATTGGAGCATTTTCTTTAAGTTCACACTGACTTAAAATACAATCCAAAGTTTTTAAGGCTGAATCATGGACAGCAGAAACCTCAGTGTAGAATGGAGATCCAGCGACACCTTTCCTACAATACATTATTTGAAACATGATATGTTTTAGAGTTGAAATGATAAATGTCCCCAAGAAAAGAGTGCTGAAAGTGTTCTTTGCCAATGGAAAACAAGGACTTGCAGAATTAGCAATCCAGTTTTTTTCCATAAATGATCAGAAAACTCTGCAAAAGCTCTGACAAATCGTTTCATATAGATAACAATTCCCAGTTGTCTATGGACTAATTTATAGAGTCATAGAGATGTACAGCTTGGAAACAGACCCTTCGGTCCAACCTGTCCATGCCGACCAGATATCCCAACCCAATCTCGTCCCAACTGCCAGCACCCGGCCCATATCCCTCCAAACCCTTACTATTCATATATTCATCCAAATGCCTCTTAAATGTTGCAATTGTACCAGTCTCCACCACATCCTCTGGCAGCTCATTCCATACACGTACCACCCTCTGCATGAAAACGTTGCCCCTTAGGTCTCTTTTGTATCTTTCCCCTCTCACCCGAAACCTGTGCCCTCTAGTTCTGGACTCCCCCACCCCAGGGAAAGGACTTTGTCTTTTTGTCCTATCCATGCGCCTCATAATTTTGTAAACCTCTATAAGGTCACCCCTCAGATGCTCCAGGGAAAATAGGCCCAGCCTGTTCAGCCTCTCCCTATAGCTCAAATCCTCCAACCCTGGTAACATCCTTGTAAATCTTTTCTGAACCCTTTCAAGTTTCACAACATCTTTCGATAGGAAGGAGACCAGAATTGCACGCAATATTCCAACAGTGCCCTAACCAATGTCCTGTACAGCCACAACATGACCTCCCAACTCCTGTACTCAATACTCTGACCAATAAAGGAAAGCATACCAAACACCTTCTTCATTATCCTATCTACCTGCGACTCAACTTTGAAAGAGCTAAGAACCTGCACTCCAAGGTCTCTACGTTCAGCAACACTTCCCAGGACCTTACTATTAAGTGTATAAGTCCTGCTAAGATTTGCTTTCCCATAATGCAGCACCTCGCATTTATCTGAATTTAACTCCATCTGCTACTTCTCAGCTCAATGGCCCATCTGGTCCAGATCCTGTTGTAATCTGAGGTAACCGTCTTCGCTGTCCACTGCACCTCCAATGTTGGTGTCATCTGCAAACTTGCTAACTGTACCTCTTTTGCTCGCATCCAAATCATTTATGTAAATGACAAAAAGTAGAGGACCCAACACCGATCCTTGTGGCACTCCACTGGTCACAGGCCTCCAGTCTGAAAAACAACCCTCCACCACCACCCTCTGTCTTCTACCTTTGAGCCAGTTCTGTATCCAAATGGCTAGTTCTCCCTGTATTCCATGAGATCTAACCTTGCTAATCAGTCTTCCATGGGGAACCTTGTCGAACACCTTACTGAAGTCCATATAGATCACATCTACTGCTCTGCCCTCATCAATCGTCTTTGTTACTTCTTCAAAAAACTCAATCAAGTTTGTGAGACATGATTTTCCACGCACAAAGCCATGTTGACTATCCTGAATCAGTCCTTGCCTTTCCAAATACACGTACATCCTGTCCCTCAGGATTCCCTCCAACAACTTGCCCATCACTGAGGTTAGGTTCACCGGTCTATAGTTCCCTGGCTTGTCTTTGCTGGCTCTTCTTAAACAGAGGCACCACGTTTGCCGACTTCCAGTCTTCTGTCACCTCACCTGTGACTATCGATGATACAAATATCTCAGCAAGAGGCCCAGCAATCACTTCTCTAGCTTCCCACAGAGTTCTCGGGTACACCTGATGGGCGGCACTGTGGCACAGTGGTTGGCACTGCTGCCTCACAGCGCTAGAGACCCAGGTTCAAATCCCGCCTCAAGCAATTGTCTGTGTGGAGTTTGCACATTTACCCGTGTCTGCTTGGGTTTCCTCCAGGTGCTCCGGTTTCCTCCCACAGTCCAAAAATGAGCAGGTTAGGTAAATTGGCCAGCTAAATTGCCCGTAGGTTAGGTGGAGGGGTAAATGTAGGAGAATGGGTCTGGGTGGGTTGCTCTTCGGAGGGTCGGTGTGGACTTGTTGAGCCGAAGGGCCTGTTTCCACACTGTAAGTAATCTCATCTAATCATGTGTGCCTCAACCTGATGACAAGTCATTAAAGGTTCTGGGGATTTATCCACCTTTAACCGTTTCAAGACATCCAGCACTTCCTCCTCTGTAATGTGGACATTTTGCAAGATGTCACCATCTATTTCCCTACAGTCTATATCTTCCATATCCTTTTCCACAGTAAATACTGATGCAAAATATTCATTTAGTATCTCCCTCATTTTCTGTGGCTCCACACAAAGGCCACCTTGCTGATCTTTGAGGGGCCCTATTCTCTCCCTAGTTACTCTTTTGTCCTTAATATATTTGTAAAAAGCCTTTGGACTCCTTAATTCTATTTGTCAAAGCTATCTCATGTCCCCTTTTTGACCTCCTGATTTTCCTCTTAAGTATACTCCTACTTCCTTTATATTCTTTTTAGGATTTACTTGGTCTATCCTGACATATCTACTCTGACATAGATACCTGACATATGCTTCCTTCTTTTTTTTAACCAAACCCTCAATTTCTTTAGTCATCCAGCATTCCCTATACCTACCAGCCTTTCCTTTCACCCTGACAGGAATATACTTTCTCTGGATTCTTGTTATTTCATTTCTGAAGGCTTCCCATTTTCCAGCCGTCCCTTTACCTGCGAACATCTGTCTCCAATCAGCTTTCGAAGGTTCTTGCCTAACACCGTCAAAATTGGCCTTTCTCCAATTTAGAACTTCAACTTTTAGATCTGGTCTATCCTTTTCCATCACCATTTTAAATCTAATAAAATTATGGTCGCTGGCCCCAACGTGCTCCCCCACTGAGACCTCAGTCACCTGCCCTACCTTATTTCCCAACAGTAGGTCAAGTTTTGCACCTTCTCTAGTTGCGGCACAGTGGCACAGTGGTTAGCACTGCTGCCTCACAGTGCTAGAGACCCAGGTTCGCTTCCCGCCTCATTACTGCATTTTTGTGCAACATAAATGTAAAAAGGGTAAGCATCTCCAGCAGAGCGTATGCTGAGAACGAAATGTGGATGATTTTATCCAGCAGTTGTCTAACCATTCTAAGATGCATGGTAGTCTTCTTCGAAGACAGAGGAGAATGAAAGAGAGACATGGTAACCAAGCAGGTAGAGAGTTATTAAAATTCTGTAAACAAGCATATCAGTTATGAGTAAAGGCAGACTATTTGGCTCCACTATTCTATAAGATTATGGCCAATCATTTTGTGTTCTTAATTCCATATTCCTTTGGATAGAGTAGATACGGAGGAAATGTTCCTGCTTGTATATTGATCGAGAACCAGAGGGCAATTTTAAAGTGTTTTGCAAAGAAGCAAATGCAAGTTGAGAATAAACCTTTTTAAAAGTAAGAAGGTATGTCCTTAAATTGTATGCTGATTGTTGTGTGCAGAACATTGGAGTGACTCTGCTCATTGCTGCACAGCTGACAGGGAATGTTGATTAATGACAGACAAATGTTTATCTAGCCAATGATGCCTACATCTCTAGAATAAATATATAAGAAATATAACTATAAACACTATCCAAATTTCAAATTCTTACTAAGCTTGTGCAAATCACTAAGGGTGGAATTTTATAAGGGTGTGAATGATTTGCACTATGGCAAAATTTGTGACAGAAACTATTGAAAAAGTGTAGCAAACCCAACTCAATGGGATTAATGCTTGTTAAATATATTGTTGTCCAAATTAGCTTCATTAAAATTCTGCTTTGTACCTTGCCAAATGTGTCAAATAAGCAAATCTCGACATGGAAATCAGAAAGGTACTAGGTAGCTTCAGCTTATACTTGCTTCAATGGACCTCCATGTTGATTAGGACCAAACAGCATCCCACGGCACAATCCATGGGCACCAGACACCAGCTTCCCTCATCCACAGTATTTTGCATTCATCAAACCTTCATGATCATTACCATACCTCTCTGATACATTTGTGGGTTGCTTCGGAAGCATAGGTTTGCCTTGCAGCAATTAACATGGAAAATCTACGCAGCAGTGACAATTTGTGTGCATGGACAGAGATCTGACTCAGGGATTGTCCTAGGCTGCATCTCAGGATTGATTGCTTGCTCTCTTAGCATTTGCTCACTTAGTGCCTATCTACATGCTTGCAGCATCCATGCCTTTCCATTGCTGTACCAATTAGCAGTCACATAACCTTGCTGGTCAGCAATTCTCAGTCAAGGGGGCCTACATCTTGCAGTTCAGCAATAAGCTATGCCTTTCTCCCACCTGTGGCATGTGCCAGCAGTTTACATGGCATTACATGTCCAGCAAATAAGCAGTCATATCTCAAACTCCTCGGAGAGTTGTCCTAACAAGTCCATGGAGAGACCCATTAGTCAGAGGGTCTGTGACCAATAGATAAAGCACAGTCTCCCATATCATGCCAGGAGATTGGCGGCACTCTGGCATTCGCTTAGAGTTTTCCTGGTTAGGGACACCACGTTTTGGAAGTGAAGGGTGAGCCATGTGGCTCCATAGCAGCCAATAGGGTAGAGCTAATGGTTTGGGAAGTTGTGTAGCCATCAGACAGGTGCCTGGGCTCTTCCTATCTGGGGACAGGCAGTTAAATCACTCAAGGCAATGGTTAATCTGTCAAAACTTTCCACAAAAATGAGGCGTAACGGAGTTTGGAGGTGGTGAAAGAGGCTAAATCTGTGGGAAGGAGACTCAGTGAGAGAGATATAGGGAGATCTTTGGGTTTTAAGTCTATAGCTTTCTGAGAGATCTTGGGCTATAAGTCTATAGCTCTCTGAAAGTGGCAACACCATCAGATAACATGGTAAAGAAGACATATGGCATGCTTGCCTTTATTGGTCGGGGCATTGATTATAAAAGTTAGCAAGTCATGTTGCAGTTGTATAAAACTTTCGTTAGGCCACATTTGGGGTATTGTGCGCAGTTTTGGTTACCATGCCAAAGGAAGGATGTGGAGGCTTTTGAGAAGTTGCAAAGGAGATTTACCAGGATGTTGTCTGGATTGGAGTGTATCAGCTATAAGGAGTGGCTGGAAAAAAATTGACTGTTTTTCACTACAGTGTTAGAGTCTGAGGTGTGACTTGATAGAATTATATAAAATTATAAGAGGCAAGGTAATGTGGATAATTGGAGTTGTTTTCCCATGGTAGAAATGTCACATACTTGGGGGCATAGGTTTGAATTGAGAGGGTGTAAGTTTTGAGGAGATATGCGAGGAAAGTTTCTTCACATAGAGGGTGATAGGTGACTGGAATATGTTGCCGGGGGAGGCAGTAAAAGCAGATATGATAACAACATTTAAGCAGTATTTAGACAGACACAGGAAAGGCAGGGTAATGTACCATGTCCAGGCAGATGGGATTAGAGTGGCATCATGGTCAGCACAGACTTGATGGGCTGAAGAGCTTGTTCCTGTAGGTAAAAACGAGGACTGCAGATGCTGGAAACCCGAGTCTGGATTAGAGTGGTGCTGGAAAAGCACAACAGGTCAGGCAGCATCCAAGGAGCAGGAAAATCAATGTTTTGGGCAAAAGCCCTTCATCAGGAATAGAGGCAGGGAGCTTGGAGGGTGGAGAGATAAAGAAGAGAGGGGGTGGGGGTGGGGAGTAAATAGCATAGAGTACAATAGGTAAATGGGGGTGGGGATGAAGGTGATAGGTCAGAGAGGAGGGTAGGGGAAAGTAGCAAAGAGTACAATGGGTGAATGGGGGTGGGGATGAAGGTGATAGGTCAGAGAGGAGGGTGGAGTGGATAGGTGGAAAGGAAGATAGGCAGGTAGGACAGGTCATGGGGACGGTGCTGACCTGGAAGGTTGGAACTGGGGTAAGGTGGGGGAGGGGAAATGAAGAAACTGGTGAAGCCCATTTTGATGCCCTGGGGTTGAAGTGTTGCAAGGCGGAAGATGAGGCCTCCTCCAGGTGTCGAGTGGTGGAGGAGGCCCAGGACCTCCATGTCCTCGACAGAGTAGGAGGGGGAGTTGAAATGTTGGGCCACAGGGAGGTGGGGTTGATTGGTGTGGGTGTCCCGGAGGTGTTCCAGAAAGGACTCTAGGAGGAGGTGTCCAGTCTCCCCAATGTAGAGGAGACCGCATCGAGACCAACGGATACAATAAATGATATTGGTGGATGTGCAGGTAAAACTTTGATGGATGTGGAAGGCTCCTTTGGGGCCTTGGATGGAGGTGAGGTAGGAGGTGTGGGCGCAGGTTTTGCAATTCCTGCGGTGGCAGGAGAAGGTATAAGGATGGGTGGGTTGTTGGGGGGCGTGGACCTGACCAGGTGGTCACAGAGGGAAAGGTCTTTGCGAAAAGCAGAAAGGGGTGGGGAGGGAAATATATCTCTGGTGGTGGGGTTTGTTTGGAGGTGGCGGAAATGTCGGCGGATGATGCGGTTTATGCGAAGGTCGGTAGGGTGGAAGGTGAGCACCAGGAGGGTTCTGTCCTTGTTACGGTTGGAGGGTTGGGGTTCGAGGGTGGAGGTGCGGGATGTGGACAAGATGTGTTGGAGGGTATATTTAACCACATGGGAAGGGAAATTGCGGTCTCTAAAGAATGAGGCCATCTGGTGTGTTCTGTGGTGGAACTGGTCCTCCTGGGAGCAGATACGGCGGAGGCGGAAGAATTGGGAATTATGCTGTTGAATGCTCTATGTAGCACAGGGATTTGGGTGTCTGTATGCATAAATTATAAAAGAAGGTGGCATCCAAGTTCAACATGTGTCAGGATCAGCAAATGGAATGTTGATTATTATTTCAAAGGGAATAGAGTATAAAAACAGGGAGATTTTGCTAAACTTATATAATGTAGGAGCCAGACTACAGCTGAAATATTGTATTCCATTTGGGGTACCCCTTATCTTGTGGAAGATTGGAGACAGTCTGATGAAGTTTCACAAGGCTGATCCTGAGTATGGAGGAACTGTGATGAGGAGAGGTTGAGTAGGTTTGACCTATATGCAGTAGCGTTTAGAAGAATGCGAGGCGATCTTACTGAAATCATTGAACTTTTTAGGGGCGTTGACTGGGTAGGTGCAGAAAGGTCATTTATCCATGTCAGAAAGTCTCTGACCAGAAGGCATTATTTCAGAATGAAGTGTTACCTGTGTAAAATGTCTTATGGTCTTGAGGGATGAGTACATTTATGTCCAGCATCCATCCACCATTTCTGGGCCTTTTCTGCCTTGTTATGGACTGTTTTCTCTTGTAATGAGAGAAAGGGAGGTGTTGAATGAGATTAAAGTAGGTGTCACTTTGCAGGTGCACAAGATGTAGTGACGTATCTTGAGCAAGTTAGCAGGCCATGCAGTGAGCATGTAATATTAATTGTATCAGGCTGTGGTAAGGGAGAGTGAATGCAAGAAAGTGTTGCAGGCAACAGAGTGGTAGAGCATGAGCCATGGTCGGATGTCGGTGCTGTAGCAGTGATAATGGGTGAGAGGTTGCAGAGAGATCAGCGTGTTATTAGCCTGGTGCAGTATGGAATGTCATTGACTTTGTTGTAGCACTGCAGACAGTTCCTCTGGACTGTGGAGATGGCTTTGACCTGACCAGTGATCTTAGATCAGGCTGCCAGAGTCAGGTGGCACACTGCTCCACTAGTCCTCTGGGATGACGACTCATCTTTTACTTAATTCCTTGATCAGGTCCCTGACGGAATCACAGTGCCAACTTCCCTGCTCAAATGTCTTCTGAAAACATCCTGGACCAAGCAGGGAAGCTTCAGAATGCTAGTGCTTCTCTGGGTACATAGTAACCTTCTCAAGATGGAGTAGAGGCAAGGGACATTGATCTTTCAGCAGATATTTGGTGAGCGATAAGTTGTTCTGGGAATGGTTTGTGGTAAGATGGCACTGGAATTGAATGTGAGGATCACCATAAGGCAAGAGTTGTTAGTTAATGAGGCACATTTGGTAAGATATAGTGAAAGATCTCATTCGGCTTTGCAGTGGGAATTCTCTAAAAAGCACATTGCAACTCGGACTAGATTAAAAAAACAAGTCAGATTCAGCTTCCTAAGTATTGGGCGCAAAGGGCAGCAGCTTCTGCTCCAAATTTTAATGTCTACCCTCCAATTGTAGTGTATTGTTTTAATTACTGCTTGCCTCTCTGATGCCCTCCAGTAGAGAAATGATGAATTACTTGATCAAAGTATTAACAATTATTGAACTGCATACACACCTTATATCTGAAGCAGAAGATAAATCTTTATATGATGTATTTAATGTAGTTTATTCTCACATTTCTAATTCCGAGACTAACTGATCAAATAATTTTTTTTTCCTTACTGGGATGTGGGTGTTAATAAAAAAAGCCAGCATTTATTTCCCATAATTACTTTCTCTTCAGATTGTAGTGGTGCTTTGAACCAATACAGTTTGTGTAATGATAGGCATATGCACAGTGATGCTAGGTGGAATTTTCCAGAAATTTGACCCGGTAACAAACACAGAATGGTAATGTAGTTTCAAATCAGGCAGTGTGTGATTTGGAGCAAAACTTTGGTATCTCATGTGCCTGTTGCCTTTATCTTTCTAGGTGGAAACATTTGTGGGTTTGGAAGGTGCTGTGTTTTTGTGAAGCCTTTGAAGTTCTTCAAGTTATACACTGCAGCCACAGTATACAGGTGGTGGAGGGTGTAAATGCTTCATATAGTGGATAGGGGGTCAGTCAGTCAGCTTGCTTTGTACCAAGATGGGTGTAGTGCTTCTTCAATGTTGTTAAAGTTGACTTTATCATGGCAAGTATAAAGTACTCCATCACACTTCTGATTTGAATCATAAAAGTTGAAAGACCTTCGGTGGAGGAAAGTAGATTGGGTTTAGCGATTGAGTTTTCTAATGAGTTACGTATCTTAACATTTGCATCTATTGATAACCATAGAATTAATCCCTTCTGACATTAGACTGTTTTATATAATAAAGTGAAAAAAAAATGTTATGGGTAATAACAGATCATGAGTGGTAGAATCAAACATCTCATTTATAGTCTCAGGAGAACAAGTGAGAGATATTTTTATGTAGTGCATAACCTAATCCATATCTGACATTTTGCTTTATTCCTTTTCAGTTTTATAACTGGAGAAAATAAACAAGTCAACTGGCTAGACTAGTAGTACATTTTAAAGTCTTGAATTACATTTCCAAAATGATGTTCTTGAAATTTGCTTAGTAGACAAAATAAAAGGCATTTTTTAAAAAAAAAAGGTATCTTGACCTTTCCAGAAAAAAATTACTTTTTCCTTTCCTGATTTTATTAAAAGAAATCTGAAGTGAATTCACAGAATGGGCTGAGTTAGAAGTGCTGTACACCATTGCATTGGAATGACTTCTTAGTTCGACACAGCAGCAAACTTCAGGTAAATAAAGAATTCTGTTGAAAGGCCGACAGCCTGAAATGTTAAGTGCTTTTCTCCACAGATGTTTCCAGATTGCTAGCTTTGTTCCAGCTAATTTTTGTTCTGATTTCCAGCATCTGCAATATATTTCTTTTGTATTAAGATAAGATGAATCTGTGGACCTTTAAGCAACTAATGGAGGAAGATGTAGAAATTGAACACCTACCTTACAGAATCACCTGACTACTTGAGAGATAACAATGAAATATATGATACACTGATATGATAAATCACTGATGAAATTTCAAATATCCAACATAACAGAAAATCCAACAGGAGACTCCTACTTAAAATAAATAATTTTGATAAGAAATGAAAGTAATTTGAGGGTCCTAATAGTTTCATTTCATTGTCAGTAATATGCTTGGTGGTAGCAAAGTAATCACATTTTAAGGTGGAATAAATGAACAAGTTAGTACTAAACTGCTATTGTAAAGTAATCCTGCACTTCTGGTTTTTGTTAGTGTTACAAGAGAATACTGCAGTTAAGATCATATTACATTTAAAATCATAAGGCCATAAAATGTAGGAGCAGAAGTAGGTCATCCAGGTCTGCTTGGCCATTCAATAAATGCAACTGATTCCTTTACTGATTAAAATCTGTCTACTTCAGTGTTGATTATAAGTTACAGCTCTCTGACATAAAGCATTCCACAGATTCACTGCACTGTGAGAGAATAAATACCATCTCATCTTTGTTTTAGATGGCAACTCCTTATTCTCAGATTACGCCCTCTGGTCTTAGATTCTCCCACAAAGAGAAAAACAACATTTCACATCTACTCTGTCAAGTCCTCAAAGAATTGTGTATGTTTCAATAAGATTGTCTCTCTTTTTTTCTAAGCCACAATGAATATAGGCCCAACCTACTCAACCTTTCCTCATGAGACAATCTCTCCATACCCAGGACCAACCCAGTAAACCAACTCTAAATTGCTTCCAATGCTGGCGTATCTCTCCTTAGATAAGGAGGCCATAACTACTTGCTGTATGCCAGCTATGGTGTGACGAGTGTCTTGTATAGTTTTAGTAATTCCTCCCTATTTTATAATCCAATTGCTTTGAAATAAAGGTCAACATCTGTTTGTCCTCCTTATTATCTGCTGAACTCTTTGCTAACCTTTTTTGATTCATATACTTGAGTTTCCTGCAGTCTTTCTCCATTGAAGTAATATTCAGCATCTCTATTTTTCGTGCCAAAGTGTATAAATTACCACTGGACATGCTGCCTACAATGAAGAGGAAGACCTTGATGATAGGCTTCTCACTTAGGTCCGCTTCTACACATTAGGAACTCTGGAAGAGACATACACCCTCCTGCTTTTATGTGTAGCAGTTGTACAGTTGTTAGCTGAATACTTAATATTCATTTGACTGAGTTTGCAACTTGAAGCATTCCCTGCTGTGGGCCTTTATTTTCCTTCATTTTGCACTCGAGTGCCCTGTGTTTTGTCTCTGGAGATCATTATCCTTCTACAGATTTTACCACGTTTATCTGGACAATACATCCTAGGGCTGTGCTACTATCTTTACCACATATCCTTTTTATGGTCGACCTATTCCTACATTATGCTGTGTTACAGGCCTTTCTCTCACTCTACCTAAACAGTCTGGAATTTTTGTCCTTAAATTTCTCCACAAACTTCAATGAGTTATGATTAGTGTATATGCTTGCATCAGATACATTACTGGTTGCTTTGCTTTCTCGAGCAAATGTCCCTGCCAGTATTCTTGGACTAAGTCCAACTTAGAAATATAAGTTGCTGATCCCATCTTTTCAACACAATCTTCCAAACGTGGAATTGGATATGAATCAAACTGTGTAATTGCATTGACTTTGTGATAGTCCATACATAACCATTTGGTTTTGGCACCATTACTATGATGAACTCCAGTCACTGCAACTCACTTTGATTATGTTGTCTTGGAGCGTGCGTTCAATCTCCTTTTGAACCTGTGCCAACTTTAGTGGTCTATGCCTATAAGGATGTTGCTTAATCAGAGCACCATTCCTATATCTACAGCATGCATAATTAGGTTAATATTTCTGCATAACTCCCCATGCAATAGCAATAACTCTTTCAAGTCATTTCAATTTTCCTCTGGAAGGTAACTCAATAATTTACCTCAATCTTTGACAACTTGCTCATTGTCCAATTTAATTTGAGAAGTGTCCAATTCAGAATCTTCTGAACTTAGTTCTTCACTCTGTGTTGTAACCCATAACACAATCTCCTTTTGCTTTCCTTCCCTGTCAAAATATCTTTTGAGTATGTTCACATGACATACTCTGTGAGATTTCTTTTGTCTGGAGTCCTTATCAAGTAGCTCACCCCACTCAACCTCCTTTCGACTTGATAAGATCCACTAAACCTTGCTTTTAAAGGTTCACCTAACACTGGAAATAACGCTAACACTTTATCTTCGATAGCAAAATTGCGAGTTTTTGATTTCTTATATGTTTCCTGTTTCATTGAATGCTGTGATATTTTAAAATGCTGACTAGCCAACTGCCCAGTTCTCTTTCATCATTCCCTAAAATCTGATACATGGATTCTGAATTCTAACTTAGCAATTTCTTCTTCTTCAATTTTAATGGTCCTCTCACTTCTGGCAAAATTCAGCTACTTTTTGGATTTTGCTTGAGTTTTTCTTACCCCTAAATGACCTCCTACTGGTAATTCATGCGCCACCTGCAACATCTTCTTTGTACAACCCACTGACTTGATGAGCTTCTGTCCATATCTCATCTGCCTGAATAGGTGATGGTCTCATTTTCCTTATTAAGACTTCATTTTTAAGATCGCGGCACCCAGGGATACATCTAGATTCTCTTCCATGTATGCTTATTTGATATAATTGCTTCAAATCCTCATCTTTCTGCTGTAACTCTGTTAACTTCTCTGAGCTAAAGATATCTACTTTGTCATCCATCTGTTCTTGGTTTGTTTCAACCATTGGAACAAGCGGGGTCTCTGATAATTCTATGTCAACTTTCTTATCTTTGATCTCTCCTGTTTCAATTGGTGTCTTTGTGACCTCGTTCCCACACAGTCAGGAAACATTCCAAGATATTCCTGCCTGATTTTGCACTGGCTTTTCAATTACAATAGGTAGCACTCCTACTAACTAGCTATTCCTGGAGCTGAGAGTTTGTCCAGTACTAGCAAGTTTTAAGAAGATTTGTCCAGTACTCCTACTTCCACTTCTCCACTCTTCACCAGACACTCTAACCCCACATAATTTACATAACTGATTGCTTCTTGTCTCACCGTGAATTCCTGTTACTACTATTTTTTCATGGCAACAATCTTTCTGAGGTACATAGCTCCTCATGTCTCAAAATCAAAAATTGAGAGGATCCTGTATCTCTTAATTTTGTAACTTCTTTACCTGCTGCTCCTGGCCTATGCGAGTAAACTTTACCTTCACAAGTATATGGTTTGAGAAGATTCAGCATTTCCTCCTTAACAGTCTCCGACCAGGTAGCACATTCTGGTGCAATCTTTTAGCCTCCACTGTGCTTTCCATTACCACTCCAACAAAACTCACTGGCTTATCCAACTTTCTTACGTTTGACTTCCCAATGCTTTTTCTAAACCACCAACACTGATTTCACTGGACCTACTTTATTGCAGTGAAAACACCAGAGCTTTTAAACTTCTCCTTCTCATTCAAGGATTTCCTTTTTACCCTGTAGGAAGTTATCCTTATGCTCTTCACCAAGACCTGCATTTCCCTTTCTCTTTTCCCCAATTTCTATCCCTCATGGATTGAAACTGATGTTGGAAGCCAAACTTTGATTTATGAACCAATTCATGAACATCAGCCATTTCAGCTGCTAATCGTGTTGTCTTAATTCTCTGCTCTTCCATGTGAGTTCTCACTACCTCAGGAAGTGAATTTTTGAACTCCTCCAAAATAATCATCTCTCTGAGAGCGTCATAAGTTTGCTCTATTTTTAAAGCCCTTATCCACCTATCAAAATTACTTTGTTTGATCCTTTCAAACTCAATATAGGTTTGACCTGGTTCCTCCTTAGATTCCTGAAACGTTGTTTGTAGGCTTCTGACACAAGCTTATATGCACTCAAGATGACTTCCTCACAAGGTTTACCTTCAAGTTCTGTTTGTATTAACTTGATCACTTGTCACTTCATTTGTTTAGCCACATTCTCAAATAAGATGAAAAAGGCTTCTACATCCTTCTCCTCAAGTTTAGGAAATTTAGTCTTGAATATATTTAAACAGATCCCCACCAGGCTTTTGGCTACAATGGGTTTGTTCATCTTTATTAAGCTTACCTTCTGCTGTAATCTCCATCCTTTTAAGCTGCCAATTTATGAAGTTCAAATTCTCTCTCTTCCTTCCTTTCTTCTCTCTCTCTTTCTCCCCTTTCTCTCTTCTTTTCCCCTTCTTCTGTCTCTGTCTTTGTGTGCTGTCTCTTTTTGTATTTCCTCTGCTTTTAATCATAATTCAAACAGTTTCATTTCTTTTTCTTTTGCCTCCAACTCAAGCTTCTTCATTTTCAGTTGAAGTTTAGCCATTTCCAAAAATTCTGATAGCGTTTCCAGCAAATTTATTTGCTGAGCTATTGCTGAAATTGCCTCTCCTTTCCTCATGGAAGGAGACAGCTCCAACTCTAGCTTGACTGCCAACTCCAGCAGCTTTGCCTTGTTTACTTTTTGAAAAGCCACCAAAGTCACTTCTTGTACTCCCAGAAAACTCTTTGTGATTGAAAGAGCCATTACTGCACCAAGCACTGTTTAAACCAACCAAATTCAACACGCGAAACAAAAAACACTAACACCTTCCACTCACTGCCTTTGAGTCCAACAACCCTAATCCCAAATTGGAACTATGTAATAAATCCTGCAAAGATTCCCCAATCTGTTATGGACCAGGCCAGACCCCCCCCCTCAAAACATTTCAAGAAGATATCCCAGACTCTAAGTTTTCTAGTTGTTTTAAGCAGGTATCAGGTGGCTATTCCAGGATGCAGCTGGTCAAACCACTTAGTTTTAAACAAATCAGAATTTATTTATTGACTATCAAATGAAACTCAAGCAAAAGAAAACAGAATTTAAAATAACAACTATTTGAAAATCTGACTGACATGATAACTCCCGCAACTTAACAAACAACCATTCCAATTTTCTGCAACATCCCATAAACTCAACTCCCTTGATAAAAAGGTAAATTCAAACACAGGTTCTTACAGGAAAGATGTCAGAGAAAGAGTCAGCCAGAAAACCTCTGTGAATCAGGAAACCTTTTTCTCCAGCAGCTTTCTTTGACCAGCAGCTTCAAACTAAACCAAATTAGAAAAAAACCCCGAGTTGGGAGAGCTGGCCACTCCCCTTTCATGGTACAACTGTTTGTTTAAAAAAACCCTGAAGCCCTTCTCTGACTTAAGCAGTATCTGTTAGCCATTATTAAGTAGCCAGTTCATATATATTGACACCTCTGCCTTTACGACCCCTCTTGAAAAAAAACCAAGGGCAAAATAACCTTGTTAAAAGGGCAGCATCATCACATCTCGTGTGGTGTCTTCTACCTATTAGCAACTTTGCTGCTGCTATCCTTGCAGTTTCATGTGGGGGTGCTCCGATAATCAAAAAGAACTGTGACAACTTGGTATCTCGTGAGACTATAGGCTGTTTCTTCAGTCTAGCCTTCAAAGTTTAGATTTTTCTTTCTATCAGAACATCGGACAATGTGTGGCATGGAACTTTTGAAGTATTTTTTTGAAGTGTGATTTTCAGAGCTTTCTACCAGTTTCCTTATTTCATGGTTTGATCTGTTGTCGAGTAATTTGCACAGATTCATTGTCATGAGCAGCCAACAAGTTCAGTATTTTAATAACATAAGTGGACTAGAGTGGTTGGATATATTCTAGGTTGATTTTGGCTTTATTTTGTTGCCTGGCAATTCCCACTGTTACTATGTTTCTGACTGTGACCCAAAGTGAATATCTTAACACGTTTCTCTAACAGTGTTTATAGTGGATTCTAGTTTGTTCTTTTAAATTGCATCCACTGCTAGATTGGAAAGATTTAAGCAGAGCATTATTAAATGAAACCTGTTGCAAAAGAAAACACTTCTGTTTATTTTTTCCTGTCAGCACACAGTTGCTGTGTTGAATGTAATTTATTGCTTTGGATTACCAGGCATGATTGGAATTGCTGTGTTTGTGCATTTTATCAGTGTAGTGTTTGAACCTATTTGGGATGTATGACTTTACTCTGTGCCATCTTCAAGAAGAGTCGTTTAATGAAACTTCATTAACATTTGGTGTATCCAGTAATCACAGGAACATAGCATTTGGTCCTTGAACCTGCTCCAATAATCAATAAAATCATGGCTGATCTGGTTCCGGTCTCTGCTCCATTGACGTGTCTGAATTGATAACCCCTGGCTCTCTTGTGTATTAAAAATCTAGTTAAGAGAGCCTTGAACAATTTTGAGATACAGCCGCCACTCTCTTGGAGGAAAAGAATTCCAGTATTTACTTTCAGAATTCATGCAGAATCATGACTATGTAGTTTCATTAGTATTGGCATAGTATGCAATCTGATTGGCTAAGATAATCCAAAGCAATAGTTTATAACTGCAGCCAAATCACTAAAAGCATGGCAGAAACAAAATCTTGAATTTAACACAGTTCTGCAGAATATGTTTCTAGTTTTTGAACAAACAATAAAAGATCAGCAGTGGCTACAGACACTTTATGGGAAAGTACCTCCTTAGTCAGAAAACTAGCATTTGTCAGCAAATGCGAGCATAACTGTCAAAAGATCACTGAAATTTTTAGGGGAAGCTGATTTTTGCTGCCTTTGTTTTGATCTTTTATATAAGATTTTTCAGTATGTTCTCTAATACAATTTGTCTGCTGCAATCTTTGAGATACAACCATTGTTCTTTGTTAATGTTCCATAATTCCACTGTTTCATTAACTCTAGTCAGACAAAATTATTACAAAGTGACAAGTACTGACAATGTATCAAGAAGGTTCCTGTATTAAAGACTGAATTTCTGTGCTGCTTATGAAATAATTTATGACCATTGCTGCTGTGGAGTATTTTTTATTGCATCAGCCAGTGAAATGACGTTGATTTTGGGAGTTATCAATCCTTCACTCGGTTATCAAATTCCTAAAACTAAAGAATTAAGATTGTCTTATTTTTGACTAGTAGTATTTTCAAAAAAACTTTGTTATTGCATATGGATCAGTGGATTGCTAACCTTCTGTTCAAATTGTGCTGGTTGTATGACACAATAATCAAATAGTTAAAATTGCAAATCAGTTGTCTTTCTGCTCAGATCATTTCTTGCTGTAAATGCTTATGGTTGCAGCCACGTGGTTTATCCTGTTATGGCTTTAATGTTGCTAACCGAATTAGAACTGAGTGTAGATCTCTGCTTGAAAAATGTGTCCACACCACAGGAATAGAAATAGGAGGAGTGCATTCATTGGCCTAGCCTGTTCTATCGTTGAGATTATTGCTTATCTGTCTCCTAACTTCATGTTCCTGCCTTGAGCCCCGATCCGTTAATACCTGTAGCTAATATAAATTCATGGAACCCAGCTTTTAAGCTATTAATTAAGTCAGCATCTACCAGTATTTGAAAAAGCAGAGTTCCACAGTTCTATTGCACTTAACATGAAGGAGTGTATCCTCAATTCTATCTTGAAAGATCTGACTCTAATTTTAAGGTTATAGTTCTTTATCCTGGACTTGCCTAACCAAAATAAAACTTTATCTTGGGTACACTCTATGTCCCTTTCAAAATCTTAAACTTAATAAAATCACCCATTATCTTCTATATTATAGGGAAAATAAGTCAAATTTCTGAAATTGGTCTTTGTAAACCTCAGCCTTAGTGATATTCTTGTAAGTCTGTGAGGTAACCCATCTAAAGTCATTATATTTTTTCTAAGGTGAGGTGCCTAAAACTCTACATAGTGTGCCACATATTGTCTAACCAAGACATGGTGCAGCTTAGCAAAACCTATTCAGTTTTACATTTTAACCATCTCTCTCAAGATCATATAATACTTAATACTTCATTTAAACTATTCTAATTAATTCCATGAAACTCAGCTCAAATGTCTCATCATCTCCTGCTCTGTCTTGGACTACATTTTATTTTTTGAAGTACAAAAAGTACTTCTTCCTTCAATGTATAGAATTCACTCAGTTTCCAAATTCCACAGCAGTATACTGTATAAAACATGCCGTATAAGACTGGACTCAGTGCTACTTACACGGACAGTGATATATTTATGTGAGAAAAAGTTCCAACGACCTTATTCAGTCCCTGTTGACTGTAATTACTACCTCTAAATAGCCACCTAATTAAATAACTTTATAGCTGTCATTTGCAGGCAGTTGGCATACTTGCGTAGGTATCTTGTTTACCAATAATATTGTGAACTAAACTATAAGTTAAGGTTAATGTTATGTGTTGCCTTAACATTTAAATTAACAAAATTTTATAATGAGATCAACCCTTAAAACAAATAAAATTTCCCACAAAATGTCCTGAATTTGGTACTATGTAGAAGCAGTGTCAAAGGGCTGCAAAGTGTTTGCTGCAAATAGCATGGTCAGGACTAATCTATCTCAATTCCACCCTTCTGCATTACTCCTATATCCCTTAATTTGCTTTATATGCATCCATCCATCTATCTACCTTTACCATGAAAAAGCTCAAAGTCTGAGTGTCTACATTCTTCGGATAGAGAATTCCAAAGTCTCTTAACCCTTTGAGAGAAAGAGAATTTCTTTCTTGCAGTGTCTAACCCTTTATTCCCAGGGCATGGCTCCAGTTCTAGACTGCCCACAACATAACATGAGAGATAGGAGTAGGAGTGCACCATACCGCATATAAAGCTTTCTTCATTATTAATGCAATATTGGTGGCTCTTGTGCCTCAACTCTATTCTATGATTTACTTCCTTTCAGGGATTTTACATATTTTGATGAAATAATTCTTCCTAAATTCTAAAGAAAATGCATAGAATCATAGAATAGAATCCCTAAAGTGTGGAAAGAGACCTTTTGTCCCATCGAGTCTGCTCTGCACCAACCCTCCAAAGAGTGCTCCATGCTGTCCCATTAACCTTGCATTTACAATAGATAATCCACCTAGCTTCCACATTCTTGAACACATGGGGCTATTTTGCATGGCAATTCCACCCAACCTGCATATCTTTGGACTAGGGAGGAAACCAGAACACTTGGTGGAAATCCACGCAGACACCGAGAACGTGCAAACTCCACACAGTTATCCATGGCTGTGAATTGAACCAGAGTCTCTGGAACTGTGAGGCAGCAGGGTTAACCAATGAGCCTCCATGCTACCCAGTTTATTTAGTTTATTCTCATAGGGTTCCTCTTGTCCAGGAAGTTGTCTAATGTATTTACATTAGGAGCTATCCAAGGTTAATTTGTTTTTCCTTGGATAAAGAGACTAAAACTTTATACAGTATTCCAGATGTAGTGTCACCAAGACCCTGTACAATTGCAAATAAGTAAATATGTTTACTTTTACCCCTTCCCTTTGTAATAAAAACTTGTTCACTTATACCCTATTCCCTTTTCATGATACCCATGTCTCTCTGAATAGTAACATTTCCCAGTCGCTCACAGTTTTAAGAAAAATGTTGTTGGATTTACTTCAGCAATTCTGACCTAGAAGGGCTAATTTGTTAACTTCTATTCCACAGCGCGAGGCATGAGTGTCATTTGGGATAAAGATGTAATCTGTAATTCAGATTCATCAACGTTCCTTTAACTTGCGTAACCTCTAGCAGTAGTGAGGTAACAAGTGATATTGTACTTTGAAGTAAACTGTCAGATTTGTATGCATAAGTTTCTCATGTTTTGCACTGTAAGTTTGGATTTCTGATTCTCTTATTTGAGGAGAATTATGAACAGTACACTATAGAATATCTAGTTACCAAAAACGTTTTGTTTGTACAAATGTCATTTGACTGAAGAAAATCAGTTTATTTTTCCTTCAGTCATTGTAAGTTGTGACTTTTAATTAACAAGTCAGAGGTCTTTTATAAGAGTGAGCCAGTCATCCTGTACCTCATGCAAACAAATAAAAGCAATCGAAGAAGGAAGATCAAGAAACAGCGTTCTGTTTAGCACAATAATAATCTGAGTCACTCACTGAACAGCTTTCACAGTCTTTCCCTTTGCCCAACACATCTGTGCCTTTTTCTCTTGTCTGTGCATATGTGTAGAGGTGGCATTTTTCAGGGGGTTAGAATTTTTATATGTTGATTGTTCATAATTATTAACTGTTGCTAGAGTCCATTTTTAAAATCAGAAATAGTGATTCCTGTCAGGTAAAGAAACCTGGTCTACACTTGCTGTCAAACGAGGACCAAGAGGCAGGTAAATTTTAGAAATCTGTTATTTTTAAAATCTTTTAACTTTTGTGAGGACTGTAGGATTACCGAGGTTTGATCTTCAGCATGCTACTCCAGGCATAATAAACTTTTTCTGGGATTGATTTGAAACAGTGTTAAAGAGAGTTTTTGTGTGGTATTAGTCTATAAAGCAGGTGAAGATACAATATATTGCTTTTGCACAATTACAGAACTTAGTTTTTGGTTGTTAGCTTGATCATTGTAGAGATTGATCATTCTTGTTTAAGACATGACACTGGAAAAGCGAAAAGATATCCTGCATGTGGCAATATCGACCCTGGCAGTGTTAAGGGAACTTTCAAATACAGGATTGTTTGAATTGATGGTGGATAAACTAGAGGTAACATTGCCTGACCAGCTAGGAAAGAGAATGTGGAAAGAATGAGAGAAAAATAAGAGATGGCTGACGAAGACAAGGAGTAGAAAAGATAACAAAAGGGAGATGGAATTAAGAACACAGGAATTGACAGTGAAAACTAGAATTAGAATTGCAAAGGGAAAGAGAAGAAAGAGAACATCAATATAAGCTAAACCAATGCCATTGAAACAGATGATATTGATACTGATGCAGATATTGATGGGGAAAATCATAGAAATATGGAAAATACGAGCTTGAGTAGACCTTTCAGCCCTTCTGGCCTCCTCTGTCATTCATTACAATCGTGGCGAAACATCCAACTCAGTAACCTGTTCCTATTTTTGCCCTAAACCCCCTGATCCCTCTGACCCTAAGAATGATATATATATTTCCTTCTTGTATACATTTAATGTTTTAGCTTGAATGATGGCAGAAAATTCCACAGTTCTACCCCTCTCTAGATGAAGAAAATCTCCATTTTTTTGAGGTAACGATTAATCAAGGGTAGTCGGCATAGTTTTTTTAATTGGGAGATCATCACTAACAAATTTGATTGAATTTTTCGAGTAAGTGATGGATTGAAAGGCCTTTTTCTGTGCTGTAAACATTCTGTTACTCTATAACTTTGAATTCTATCAAAACAGTAACAAGGAAACACTAATTTACACTGGATCATAATGTACTGGTCTTTGTTCTACCATGTTATCCCACTGAGCCTTTATCTCAGTCTAAAGTGTCTTTCAACAAATACAACGATGATGCACATTTTCAGATAAAGCCATGAGGGTCATCTGCCTAATAAAACTGTAAGTTGATTTCTTCCTTGGTTCTCATTATATTGAGCTGGAAATGCTTGGATCATGCTTTCAGCATTATGGGAGAATCCCCATTCCTATTAAGTAATTATGATCTTACTGCACTTGTTTTTCTTCTTTCTTTTATTTTTAGCCATATTTTATTCCTCTCTCTTTCTGCCATGCCATTTAAACTTTGATTACCTGCTAATTTCACTACCTTTTCCTTCCTATGAATATACTTTTGTTATTCATGCATTGACATTTTTTTCAATTATATGTTATGTTGCATTCTATATGTGCTCTACAATGATCAAGCTAACAACCAAAAACTAAGTTCTGTAATTGTGCCAAAAGCAAAATATTGTAGCTTCCAGAAATCTTATATAAAAAATACAAAAGGCTGAAAATATACAGCTGATCAAACATCATCTGTGGAGAGAAAAACAGAGCTGATAGAAATAAAATCTAGCAATAATTCATCAATCTAAAATGTCATTTCTGTTTTTTCTTTTCACAGATGCTACCTGATCTGCTAAATACTTCATCTTGTATCTTAATTTTGTTCTTGTAATTTGATTCATGCTTAGAGTCATAACTGTCCACCTACTTTAAACAAGCTAGTGTGCTTCCAATTAAACCTGTTGGACTATAACCTGGTGTTGTGTGATTTTTAACTTTGTACACCCCAGTCCAACACCGGCATCTCCGAATCATGACTACCTTAAACAATACATAGTCAATTCCATGTTATTCAATTTCTAAATTTTTTTTCATGGAATTTGGGATTGTTGGCTGAGCCAACATTTTTGTCCATCCCTAATTTCCCTGGAGAAGACGATGTTGACCTGTCGTCTTCAAATGCTGCAGTCTACATCATGTAGGTACTCCCATTGTGCAGTTAGGTTGGAAGTCCAAAATTTTGAAGCAGCAACAGAAAAGGAGGGGTGATAATGGTTTTAAGTCAGAATGGTATGTTCTCCTGCACCTGCTGTCTTTGTCTGACTATGTGGTAAAGTTCACAGTTTGAAATGTTACAACCAGACTCCGGGTGAGATGCCTCAATTTGCTCCATTTCCAAATTGGATACCCCAAATGATAGGCTTCCACGTGAGGAGGATTCAGCCAGCTCTCCTTCTTTATTTACCCACCCCTTGGATGGTTGCAACAAGGTTATTTAGAAAAGCCTCCCTTCTTTTGTGTACATTTTCTTCTTGACATAAATGAACTAAAGTCTTTAAAGGAAGTAATTTAATCAAGCTTTCATGAGATAACAAGATGAGAGTTTGTTATTACTGCACATAAGAAGACATTTTAATGCAACACACGTGCATGCAGATCAGTTTTTATGAGGTAAGTCTGAAGGAAGAAGAAAATATTTAACAACAAATAAACAAATTAGTTTATGAGTAGTTCAATAGTTGGCCATTGTGACTATTGCAGTAGAGGTGCTGGTGTCATTGACATTGACAGGTGAACAGTCTGCTTTGTGATCCTTATTTTTGCAGATTAGTTGAGATTCTGTAGTTCTAATGTTTTTTTGATAGTGATTGAATTCCAGCAATCAGTGTGAGAGTGAGTCCTTTCTTCTGTTCCATTTTAATTAGTTTGCAGCACTCAGAGTTAAAGAGAGTTCTTACCGGCATCATGGACAACTAGGGGATAGTTCTTCGATTGTGACCATCATAACATGCTAATGTTCACATCCTGGCTGGTATATATGAGAGCATCCACTCCAGTAGAGTTGAAACTGACCTCTTAAACCCTTGTTCTTGTTTATTTTTCAAAAGGAAAAGCACAAGACGACTCTGCAGTTTAGACATAATCCGCAGAGAATGTCTTGCTTTTGAACAGGAGAAATGGGCAGCCTCTCAATACCTTTGTCATCATAAGAGACCACAATGCGTCTCTGAAATTTCTTTGACATTTTAGATATCACATTCCGTTGCTAGTTCATTTACATTCATGGACATTTTTGGCTGTTATCAGCTCCCATTTGAAAAACAGATTTTGGAATTACCTGTTAAAAAGGGTTGTGATATTATAGAGTTCTAAACTTAATAACTATTCGTGGACTGAATGAAACAACAAAAGATAAAATATTACACATAACAATAATTGTCTGGAATAAGGAACAAGGACAAGCTGTTACATACAGAGTCAAGTAATTAGCTGTGTCTTTTGGTAGTTTGCATAAACAGCGCTGCTTTGACACCTGCTTGATAAACTGAATGCTTTATGGCCACAAAGTATAAGGATTGACCTGCAGAAGAATTTAAGGAGGTAACCACAGGAAAGTTGTGCCTCCCAACAGACAGTCGATGCCAAATATAACAAGAAACAAATAAATTATTTTTGTTTAGAAGCCAGCTGCAGTCTTACAGTTAACTTGGATGAAAGACTCTAAAGAAAACATCAATATGTCACTTCAGAAACCCAAGGACTAAAATCTGTAAAAGAATCTAACAGCAGATCAACTCAACAGCAGAACTTCAAAGAACAACACTGCACAAGGATCAAGCCCTGGACATTTCCATGCCTAGCGTCAGACCACTGTTGGTTGAAGAACTTACTACATGCGTTCAGGACACCACCCACGCTTTCCACCTCCTCCAAGACTTCCATTTCCCTAGCCCCCAACAGCTCATCTTCACCATGGACATCCAGTCCCTATACACCTCCATCAAACGCCATGATCAGGGCCTCCAAGCCCGCTGTTTCTTCCTCTCCTGATATCCCCACCAGTACCCTTCCACTGACACTCTTATTCTTTTGGCTGAACTGGTTCTCACCCTCAACAATTTCTCCTTTGAATCCTCCCACATCCTCCAGATGAAAGGGGTAGCCTTGGGCACCCACATCGGCCCCAGCTATGCCTGTGTCTTTGTCAACTACGTGGAACAGTCGATCTTCCACAGTTACACTGGCACCACTCCGCTATATTGATGACTGCATCAGCGCCACCTCATGCTTCCACAAGGAAGTTTAACAGTTCATCAACTTCACCAACACATCCCACCCCAACCTTAAATTCATCTGGACCATCTCTGACACCTCTCCCCCCTTCCTGGACCTCTCCATCTCTATCAACAGTGACTGACTCAACACTGACATTTTCTACAAACCCACCGACTCCCACAACTACCTGGATTACACCGCCTCCCACCCCGTGTCTTGCAAAAATGCTGTCCCTTATTCCCAATTCCTCCGCCTCCACCGCATCTGCTCTCAGGAGAACCAGTTCCACCACAGAACACACCAGATGGCCTCCTTCTTTAAAGACCGCAATTTCCCCTCCCATGTGGTTGATAATGCCCTCCAGCCCATCTCAACCACTTCCCGCACCTTCGCCCTCCAAACCCAACCCTCCAACTGCAACAAGGACAGAAACCTCCTGGTCTTCACCTTCAACCCCACCAACCTCCGTAATCATCGCATGATCCTCCGCCATTTCCACCACCTACAAACAGACCCCATCACCAGAGACATATCTCCCTCCCTACCCCATCTGCATTCCGCAAAGCCCATTCCCTCCGCGACTACCTGGTCGGGTCCACACTCCCCCCAACAACCCACCCTCCTCTCTTGGCACCTTCCCCTGCCATCACAGGAATTGCAAAACCTGCGCCCACACCTCCCACCTTACCTCCGTCCAAGGTCCCAAACAAGCCTTCCACATTCATCAAAGCTTCACCTGTACTTCTACACATGTGATTTACTGAATCAGTTGTTCCCAATGCGGTCTCCTCTACATTGGGAAGACAGGACGCCTACTCGCTGACTGCTTCAGCGAACATCTCTGGGGCACCTGCACCAACCAACCCCACTGCCCCGTGGCCAAACACTTAAAGTTCCCCTCCCACTCTGCCTGAAGGAAGAATGCCTTATCTTCCACCTCGGGAGCCTCCAACTCCATGGCATCACTGTGGATTTCACCAGTTTCCTCATTTTTCCCTCCCCCCACTTTACCCGAGTTCCAACCTTCCAGCTCAGCACCGTCCACATGACCTGTCCCATCTGTCCAGCTTCCTTCCACCTGTCTGCAACACAATCCCCTCTGACCTATCATCTTTACCCCACCTCCATCCACCTATTGCACTCTCAGCTAACATCCCCCCTCCCATTTATCCCTTCACGCCCGAGGCTTCCAGCCTCATTCCTGATGAAGGGCTTTGTGCCCAAAACGTCGATTTTCCTACTCCTCAGATGCTGCCTGACCTGCTGTGCTTTACCAGCATCACACTCTTGACTCTAATCTCCAGCATCTGCAATACTCACTTTCGCTAGTATTGGTTGACATCCTGGCCAGATTTCACCATTAATAGGGTAATAGGTAAGTTGGGTCGCAGGCTTATACTTGTTTACTTGAGTGGTCTTATATTTAGTTGCTACATGCAATGAAGTTTGAATTATTATTTCAGTATTTGATTTTCAGTGAGATTTCTTAATAAGTAGCCAAATTTAGGGTGATTTATGCACAACAATGTCCACAGTATTTTGGGGTTCTGACCTGTCGCCATAGCAAGACAATACACTTGAAACACCTTTGGTAAATTATTGCAGTATATCTTTAGAAGGTACACGCTGATGTAGTGGATCATTGATGGTGGGAATGATTGTTTTGGGTGTTGATTGGATTTAATGGTGTGAATACTGTGTTCCCTTTACTGATAGGATCCCTCCACCTCCTCCATGATTTTCGCTTCACCGGTCCCCAACGCCTTATCTTCACCATGGACATCCAGTCCCTGTACACCTCCATCCCCCATCACGAAGGACTCAAAGCCCTCCGCTTCTTCCTTTATCCGCCGTACCAACCGGTACCCTTCCACTGACGCCCTCCTTCGACTGACTGAACTGGTCCTCACTCTGAACAACTTCTCTCCCACTTCCTCCAAACCAAAGGAGTAGCCCTGGGCACCCGCATGGGCCCCAGCTATGCCTGCCTCTTCGTCAGATATGTGGAACAGTCCATCTTCCGCATCTACACTGGCACCACCCCCCACCTTTTCTTCCGCTACATCGATGACTGTATCGGCGCTGCCTCGTGCTCCCATGAGGAGGTTGAACAGTTCATCCACTTTACTAACACCTTCCACCTCAAATTTACCTGGATCGTCTCAGACTCCTCCCTCCCCTTCCGAGACCTCTCCATTTCTATCTCAGTCGACCAAATCAACACAGACATTTACTATAAACCGACCGACTCCCACAGCTACCTAGACTACACCTCCTCCCACCCTGCCCCCTGTAAAAACGCCATCCCATATTCCCAATTCCTTCGTCTCTGCCGCATCTGCTCCCAGGAGGACCAGTTCCAATACCGAACAACCCAGATGGCCCCCTTCTTCAAAAACCGCAATTTCCCCCCAGACGTGGTCGATGATGCTCTCCACCGCATCTCCTCCACTTCCCGCTCCTCCAATTGCCAGCACTGGTCCTCACCTACCACCCCACCAACCTCCATATACATCATATCATCAGTCGTCATTTCCGCCACCTCCAAACGACCCCATCACCAGGGATATATTTCCCTCCCCTCCCCTATCAGCGTTCCGAAAAGACCACTCCCTCCGTGACTCCCTCGTCAGGTCCACAACACCCACCAACCCAACCTCCACTCTCGGCACCTTCCCCTGCAACCGCAAGAAATGCAAAACTTGCGCCCACACCTTCCCCCTTACTTCCCTCCAAGGCCCCAAGGGATCCTTCCATATCCCCCACAAATTCACCTGCACCTCCACACACATCATTTACTGCATCCGCTGCACCCGATGTGGCCTCCTCTACATTGGGGAGACAGGCTGCCTACTTGCGGAACGTTTCAGAGAACACCTCTGGGACACCCGGACCAACCAACCCAACCACCCCAATGGCTCAACACTTCAACTCCCCCTCCCACTTCACCAAGGACATGCAGGTCCTTGGACTCCTCCATCGCCAGACCATGGCAACATGACGGCTGGAGGAAGAGCACCTCATCTTCTGCCTAGGAACCCTCCAACCACAAGGGATGAACTCAGATTTCTCCAGTTTCCTCATTTCCCCTCCCCCCACCTTGTCTCAGTCCAAACCCTCGAACTCAGCACCACCTTCCTAACCTGCAATCTTCTTCCTGACCTCTCCGCCCCACCCCCACTCTGCCCTATCACCCTCACCTTAAGCTCCTTCCACCTATCGCATTTCCAACACCCTTCCCCCAAGTCCCTCCTCCTTACCTTTTATCTTAGCCTGCTTGGCACACTTTCCTCATTCCTGAAGAAGAGCTCATGCCCGAAACGTCGATTCTCTTGCTCCTTGGATGCTGCCTGACCTGCTGCACTTTTCCAGCAACACATTTTCAGCTCCCTTTACTGATATCCTGACCATCACAGGAAGAAGGTTCAAGACTGCTGCATACAAAGTCATAATTCTCTGATAAATTTTAATACTGTAGTTTCATTAGCCAAGAGGTTTATTGAAGTCAAAATGAATGATAAAACTATAGTTTTTATTTTAACCAAAGATGTGCTGGCATTGGAAGGGACCAAAGGAGGTTTACATGAATGATCATGGAGACGAAAACAGTTTGTTTTACGAGCAGCGTTTGAAGACTCTGGGTCTGTACTCAATGGAGTTTGAAAGGCAGAGCTGGGATCTGATTGAAAATTACAGGATACTGAGAGGCCTGGATAGACTGGACGTGGAGAAGATGCTTCCACTCGTCGGAGAGACTAGACACTGAGGCACAGCCTCCAAAGGAAGGGATGATCCGTTATAATAAGAGATGAGGAATTTCATCAGCTAGAGTGGTGAGTCTGTGGATCTCATTGGCGTAGAGGACTATGGAGGCCAAGTCATTGAGTGTGTTTAAGACAGATGTTTTTGCTTAATAAGCGGATCGAGGGTAATGGGGAGAAGGCAGGAGAAAAGTATTGAGAAACAGATCAACCATGATTTGAATGGTGGAGCAGACTCGATGGGCTTAATGGCTTAATTCTGCTGTTATATTTTATAGTTTTATGATCTAACCAGAGGTATGATTCTGTCTTTTATAATTAGACTTGTGGAAATAGTATGATAATTATTTACTACAGTAAAATTATTTTAAAATATATTATGATGTGTATTGCTCTGTTTTGAATTTTATCGGATTCAGGAATCAATCTCTGCCTTAGATATCCATGCAGAAAGAAAAGATTTTCTGATAGCCATCATTCTAACCAGCTGCCCACCAAATTAGCTCAGGTGGGCAAAACCATGGTTCCTGAAGAAGGGCTTATGCCCGAAACGTCGATTCTCCTGCTCTTCGGATGCTGCCTGGCCTGCTGTGTTTTTCCAGCACCACATTTTTCAACTCTGGTCTCCAGCATCCTCACTTTCTTCTAAAACCATATTTCTCCCAGGCACACGTTTAGAATGTCTCTGGGATGATAATGATTTTTATTTTGAGAGTCAGGAAATTAAAAAAAAAATCAAAATAGCCTATAGTGTAAACATTTTGCTTAAGCTCCCACTTCGAGCAGATCTATTTTTAAATTTTTTAAAACCATAATTGCAAAAAATCATCCAGCACAGTCCTACAATTCTCACAATCTGGTAATTGATACACTGGAATATTACCACATCATATATAGATGTCTTCTCATTCTACGCTGCATAACTTTGCTTTTGAAATGATGTAAAAAGCTATGCTTATGAGATTAGGTAAATGATAGTTTATTAAATTTATTCCAAAGAGAAGAGACAAAAGAAGATTTATTTTACTTTTGTTCTTGTAGTCTACATTGTTTGTTGTTCCTGCCATCCACTGCCATTGTACTTGTTAAGATTTATTCAATCTGATTTAACTATTAGATTACCAAATTCAGATCGTACTATAGAGTTTTTTTAGCAATACAAACTTTTCAAAAACAGGCCTTCTGCATGTATTGCCAAATGTTCAGACATTTCAATTTTTTAACTTATCCTCTTGCCCTGATCTCCGATCATGTCTTTAGTAGTTAATTTTAATCAACAGAGAAGTTAGTTTGTAAATGATGTAACATCTTTGCATATGATAAATTTTATCACCATATACCTGATAGATGAGATCAAAATTGAGTTAAAACAGAATTGCAGGTGTGGCAAAAATACATTTATGTTAACGGATGAGCCAGAGACCAATGCTGAACAGTAGTTTTGGAAATGTCATTACTCTGATCAAAACAGAATCCTGAAATGTGACAAAATGATCATTTGGAGAAGTCAGTATACGGTGTTCAAAAGATGCTGGAATAATTATCAAGGAAGTCGTAACAGGATTTAAAAAAAAATTAATAGACACAATCAATGTCAATATGATTTTATGAACGGGAAGTAGCATTTTGAGAATACAACAAGCGAGGTGGATAAAGGGGAACCAGTTTGATATTTAGATTTCAAGCATGCACATAATGACACATACTATACAATGTAAGAGCTCTTGCTATTTAGGTTAGTATACTAGCATGAATAACGACAAGAAATAATGGATTAGGATGAATAGGTCAATTTCAAATTGGCAAACTATAACTAATACATTGCTGCAGGATCAGGATGAAGGCCTCAACTATTTGGAATCAGTTTAATAGGATGAAAAGTTACTTCTGTTGTGAGAAGTGGTGGGAGGGGAGGGTAAGTTGACAAGTTGACCTGAGGAAGGTACTCACCTTCAAATAATTAATTCTGAATGGAATTGTCCAAGCTTCATACTCCTGCTCTGACACTAATTGATGTCCCTAAGGGCTCAGTTATCAAGAAGGAATGACTAGCTTTAAAAAAAAGTAATATTTGGAAATGAACATTCTGGTCATACTGGACCTCTGTCTTGACATATATGAGTCAGGCCAGTATCTATCATTTGCTAGTTTTACTAGCATCTCCTTCTGGGTAAAGGCTACTTAAGGGCCACTTCATGTGTTTGTAACAATTAATTCTGTTCCTAGTTGGCAGCTACAGTGGCAGCCTTCTCAATTGGTGAAGTGGGAGCAGCCTATAGGGCAATAGGTAAGGTGGAAGGCTCAATCTGCCACAATCTGGACTTTTGAGGGGCATGAAAGAGGGTAGGGTTGGTTTCTGAAATCCGTCCTCCTTGCCTTTACCTCTGACATTCCTGACCTTCGTCTCCTCATGATACCCATTCCATGATCCACCCCTGAAAGTAACCTAACTTGCCCACTGCTTCTGGAATCTGATGTTGCAATGCCACCAGCAGCTTCAGCCTTTAAAGTGGTGCCCATGTTCACAATAGCTGCCAACCTCTGATTCAACAGTAGCTTCAGGAGAAATGAAACACCATTATCCCTGGAAGTGATCCAAGATACAGCTCACTGATTGACCTCTTAGATGACTGATAGCATAAGATCTGGTGGGCTTTGGTATTTTGATATTAGCAGTGTCCTCTTTGTTCTGACACACAGACCACTCTTAGAAAAAAGAATCTACAAAAAAAATCAGAAATGTCTGGATGACAACTTAAATAAAGGGACCAAGAATAAAAAGCTAAATTTGCTGACAATATAATGATAGTAAGGAAGCATGTGATGAGGAGGATGCCAACAGTTTACAATGGAAAATGGATAGGTAAAGTGAGTGGCCAAAAAATTGGCACATGTAATATAATATGAGAAAATGGAAGGTTGTTCACTTTTGCAGGAAAAGAAGAAAATCAGAATATTAATTAAATGGAGAGAGATTGCAGAATGCTATGATACAGAGGTATTGAGGATCTGTTTGCCTGCGTATAAATTGCCACAAAATTATTACACTGGTACAGCAAATAATAAGGCAGGTAAATAGAACATTGCCTTTATTGCAACCGTTTGGAGTATATAAGTAAGGATGTTTTGTTAGAACTATGTAATGCAGAAATGAGACTGCATTTAGAGTATAGCATGCAGTTTTAGTCTCCTTACTCAACGGATATATTTATCTAAAGCAGTTCAGAGAAAATTCACTGGATTGCATCCTGGGGTGAAGATGGCTTATGAAAAAAGGTTAAACAGGGTAGGATTTATATACTATTTCCTAATTCCCTTCTTTACCTGCCCTTACATTTACTGGAGTTCATAAGTATTATTTTTTTTTTAACAAGTGTACAGAATTTTATGATCTTTTGGTGGCTTTTCAGATGTGGGGCTGGGTGGGGTTTGTAAAACTCTGAATGGCTTTTCTGCCAAACTCCTTAGAATATTAAGTTGGAGTGTAGCTCCTGTGATCCTTGCTGATGCTTCATGTGTTGGGTGGAAAACATAGTGTCCAAAAAATGCTACCCATAATATTCAGAGGAGGCTTGGTGGGGTAGATAGGATGTTTCCCTTGCTGTTACCTGATGAAGGAACAGTGCTCTGAAATCTAGTACTTCCAAATAAACCTGTTCGACTATAACCTGGTGTTGTGTGATTTTTAACTTTTTCCATCTCAGTCCAACACCAGCACTTCCACATCTGTTTTAAATGTTCAACTCCTGAATTTTAAGCAGTGACCACATGCTTCTGAGTATCCCAAAAGTGGCAACATCCTCTCCACATCCAGACATTAGGATCTTGTATTTAATAGAATAGAATCCCTACAGCGTGGAAACACACCCTTCGGCCCAACAAGTCAACACTGTCTCTCTAAGGAAAAACCCACCTAGACCCATTCCCCTACTACGGTACATTTATCCCAGACTAAAGCACCTAACCTACACATCCCTGAACACTACAGGCAATTTAGCATGGCCAACTCACCTGACCTCCACATCTTTGGATTGTGGAAGGAAACCGGAGCAACCGGAGGAAACCACGCAGACACGGATGGAATGTGCAAACTCCACACAGATTGTCACCTGAGGCGGGAATCAAACCTGGGTTCCTGGTGCTGAGAGGCAACAGTGTTAATCACTGAGCCACCATGCCACTTCAATGTTTCAATAAAGTCAACACTTACTTTCTAAACTTGAATGGGTTGAAACTTGACCTATCCAAGCTTTCCTCACAAGTCAGCCCTCTCATTTCTCGTATTAGTCTAGTAAACCTTCTTTGAGTTGCCTGCAACACATTTACTTTCTTATTTAAATAAGGTGACCAACAATGAGTACAGCACCCCAGATGCAGTCTCACCCATATATCTGAATCACCATCCATCTTTTTATATTCAATTCCCCACATAATGAATGATAACAGTCTATAAGCTTTCCTAATTCCTTGCTTTGCCTATATACTAACCATACACCATAGGCATTTGGTCTCTTTCACCCTGCTCCACCTTTCATGGCTGAGATGATACTCCTCATGTCCATTTTTCTGTATTTTCCCATAACCATTGATTCCCTAACTGATTAAGATCTTTTATCTTAACCTTAAATATAGACAAAGTCACTGCCCCCACACTTCTATGTGGCAAGGAGTTCGAAAGACTCTCAACCTTTTGAGAAAAGAAATTCTTCTTCACCTCAGTCTTAAATTGGCTCCCGTTTATTCTGAGAGTATGCCCTCTGGTCCTAGACTCTCCCATGAGGGAAATCTTCCTCTGAGTATTTACCAAGTTCTTTAAGAATCCGATATGTTTGAATGAAATCAGCTCTCATTCTTCTAAATTTGAATGAGTAAAGTCCCAACATGTTTAGCCTTTACTCATAAGACAGTCCTCTACACTGAGGATCATCCTAGTGAACATTCTCTGAAATGCCTCCGTTGAAACAATATTTTTCCTTAAATAAGGGGTTCAAAATTGCTAATAGTACTCCTGATGAGGTGTCACCAGCACTTTGCACAGCTGCAACAAGCAATTGCAACCCACTTGAAATAAGGGCCAAAATAGTGTTAGCCTGGGTAATTTCATGCTGCACCCATGCATACATTTTGTTTCATGGATGAGTATCCTCTCCAAGTCCCTTTGCAGTTTTTCTCCACTTAAATAAAATACTGTTGTTTTGTTCTCCTTTCCAAAATGAACTACTTCACGTAATCCCACGTTATACTCCATTTGCCATTTTTTTTTCACACTTGCTTAACCTATCAATAGCTCTCTTATAAACTCTTTGTCTCTTTGCAACTTGCCTTTCCACCTATTTTAGTGTCAACTGCAAATTTGGCTACAGTACATTTGCTTCTTTCCTCCAAGCTATTAATATATATTGTAAGTAGTTGTGATTCACTCACTGTGTCACCCAGAACACACTGCATCTTGGAGCTTAGTCTCACCACTTAGTCAATTTAATCCTGTTCTATTCTTTCTGCTGAAATGGATAATTTCACATATTCCCACATTATACACCATTTGCTATGTCTTTGCCCACTTTGCCTTTTGGAGATTCCTTATGTCATCATCATACCTTACTTTTCTACCTATCTTTGTGTTATCAGGAAACTTGGCAACCATACTGTATGGGTGGCACGGTGGCTCAGTGGTTAGCACTGCTGTCTCACAGTCCCCAGGACACAAGTTTGACTTCAACTTGGATGACTGTGTGGATTTTGCACTTTCTCCCTGTGTCTGCGCGAGTTTCCTCTGAGTGCTCCGGTTTTCTCCCACAATCCAAAGATGTGCAAGTTAGATGGATTGGCAATGCTAAATTGCCTATGGTGCCCAAGGATGTATAGGTTAGATGGACTAATCATGGGAAATGCAGAATTAAGGTTGGGGAAATGAGTCTGGTGGTCTTCAGAGGGTCAATGTGAACCGAGTGGCCTGCTTCTGCACTATAGGGATTCTGTGATCCTTTCTGTTCCTTCATTTATATAAATTGTGATATGGCATCCTAGCACTGTTGTACTTTTTCTTTAGGATTAACACACTGCAAGTCATTTGGCTCGATTCTGAACCTTTCTTGTCAAATAGTTTTCATTATCTATGACCAACAAATGGTTTAGCTAAACAAAGAATACAGTATAAAAGGTACTCTTGGACTGGAGTTCAGTTAAAAGTATACTCAGTTCTGTATTATAAATAAGTAGAATACCAGAAACTAAGAATGAATGAAAAGCATAATGATATTGTGATCTATATTGATTGTTCTTTGAGAAAAGTGTTGTAATTCATCTTCATTGAGTGCATGGCTTGCTCACCTATCTTCGAGAATTACAGAGAACAATCTGCCAGGGGAAGTGGTTGAGGCGGGTACAGTTACAATATTTAAAAGGCATTTGGACAGATACATAAATAGGAAAGGTTGAGAGGGATGTTGTCCAAATGCAGGCAAATGGGACTAGTTCAGGTACCTGGTCAGTATGGACAAGTTGGACTGAAAGGTCTGTTTCTATACTGTATGACGCTATAGCTATGACTCTATGATCTGCTGCAGCCTAGATGTACTAGTGCTAAGTGTTAAAGGCAACAATAACCTTGAGAACCATAGACACTGCTGTTCATGCTATGATTTGTGCCATCATATGTGGCTGTATTTGACAATAGTATGTTGCTATAGCCCCTCACATGCTAGGAGTTCAGTGACTAAGAAACAGTTTGCTTTTAACCATCTGTGCTATATGTTTTACAGCATGGAAAATATATGAGAGAAACTTTACTATCTTTGAAATTACGAGTACCTCTTATGGTCCTTGTACTAAATAACCTGATGCCTGGTGCTTTTGTACAAAGTCCCAGTAGTGCTCCAATTTGTAGGGAATTCTCTAACCTCTGTTAGTACAAAAGGCAAAACATTAGCCATATTGCTGTAGATCTGTAGGCCACATGACATTTAATAACCAGTCTGAGAGAGAGTTTTGAGGACATGTGGGTCTTTGTTCACAAACTCTCTCAATATAAACAATGTGAACAGTATAGTGCATTACACTTTCAGAAAGAAGATTCTGGAATTTTTAGGAATAGCAAAAACACCCTTAACTTAGGAAGTTTTTTTTTCATTTCAGATTGGGCAGTTCTACAGGTTTCTTACCTGAAGCTGGATATGCAAAGCTGTTGCTTCTGAGAAAGGGGTGATATATTTTGAATTGTTAAAAATAGGTTACTTCAGCATAAGGAGTTTATTTTAAAATTTGCAGACCAGAAAAGTTTGGGTTAAACCTTAACCGTGATTCTTATCACTGCTAATTGAAGCTAAGCTAAGTAAAATCCTAAACAAAAACAGAACTTGCTGGAGAAATTCAGTAGCGCTGATAGCATCTGTGATTGAATTAATATTTCGAGTCCAGAGATCCTTCTTCAGAATTGGTAGTAGCTAGGAAAAGACAACATATAAAAAGTTAAGGGTAGGATTTGGGGAGTGGAGGGAAAGAAAGGAGAGGGAGTGAGTGGATTGGTGAAGATGGAACCCAGAGCAAGAGATTGACCAATAGGCAGACAAAGGGATGGATTTAGCCTGCCAGGGAGAGAGAAAAGCTGTAGCATGGACTATAAGTAGGTTAAAATTGATTAGCAATGGTGAACGTCATGTCATGACAGAGCAGAGGGTGTAGGGATCGGTAAAAGACATGGAAGAAGGTGCTCGGGTTCTAAAATATCGAACTCGATGGTTGAGGCGTGAAGGCTGCAGGGTCTCCAAGCAGAAAATAAAATCTGGTTCTTCCAGCTTGTGCTGAGCCTCACTGAAGCGCTGCAGCCAGCCTGCGACAGCAGTATCAGGCAGGGAATATGGTGGTGTGAAGAAGTGACAAGCAATTAGAAGCTATGGATAATTTTTGGAAACAGATCAAGAACATTTTGTTTCACAAAATGATCACCCATTCTATGTTTCTTCCCAGTGTGAGCTGTAAATAAAGTAGACGAGATGAGTGAAGTGCAGGTAAATTAGTGATTCACTGGAAGGTGTGTCTGGGGCTTTGGATAATGAAGGAGGAAGTAATGGGGATTGGGTTAGACATTTGGCGATTGGATGGTACCGTGCCACAGGGTTTTGGGGAGATGTTGGCACTGGAGAAGAAGTGGACCAGGGTGTTTTAGAGGAAACAGTCCCTATGGAAGGCTAACAAGGGAAGGGAGGGGATTATATGTCTGTTGGTAACATCCCATTGAAGGCAACAGTGGATATCAGTGGCCAACCTCTCATAGAATTATACAGCACAAAAACAGACCCTTTGATCCAACCAGTCCATGCTGAGCATAATCCCAAACTAATCTAATCCCACCTCCCTGCTTCTAGCCCATATCCCTCCAAACATTTCCTATTCATGTACTTATCCAAATGGCTTTTAAATGTTATAATTGTACCCACACCCATCACTTCCTCAGAAGGTTCATTCCATACATGAACAACCCTCTGTTTAAAAAAAAATGTGCACATGTCGTTTCTAAATCTGTCTCCTCTCACCTTAAAATTGTGTGCCCTAGTCTTGAAATCCCTCATCTTAAGGAAAAGACAAGTCCCTTCAACTCTACCTATACCCGTCATTATTTTATAAACTTCAATAGGATTGACTCTCAACCTACTACACTCCAGTGAAAGACGTCCCAGACTATCCAGCCCTTCTTTATAACTCAGTGCTTCCATAGCTGGCAACATCCTGGTAAATCTCTTCTGAACTCTCTCCAGCTTAATGATATCCTTCCTACAACTATTAATGGAAACAGAAGTTGAGGAAGGGGAGGAGTCAGAGATGGACCAAGTGAAGGTGAGAGCAGGTTGGAAATTGGAGCATAATAGTTTTTTCCAGTTCTGAACAAGAGACTGAAACAGCTCTGATGTCATTTTCAGCTTGGCATACTGTCATTCACCCCTTGTCTGGCCAAATGTTATTCTGTCTCTCTGGGCTCCACCTCCACCTGTCCACTCACTGCTCTTCTTCTCCCACTGCGCCACTCCTGTCTTCAATATACATACCAGCTTTTTCAAGCTATTAACAGTTGTGAAAATGGTCGCCTAATTCAAAATGTTATGTCTGTTTTCTGTTCAGAATTTTTCCACCAATTTTAATTTTGTTTCTAATTTCCAGTGTGCACAGTTTTTTGTTTTATTTTAAGTAAAATCCTATTTGGAATCAGATTAGATTACTTACAGTGTGGAAACAGGCCCTTCGGCCCAACAAGTCCACACCTACCCGCCGAAGCGTAACCCACCCATTCCCCTACATTTACCCCTTTACCTAACACTATGGGCAATTTAGCATGGCCAATTCACCTGACCTGCACATCTTTGGACTGTGGGAGGAAACCGGAGCACCCGGAGGCAACCCAAGCAGACACGGGGAGAACGTGCAAACTCCACACAGTCAGTCGCCTGAGTCGGGAATTGAACCCGGGTCTCTGGCGCTGTGAGGCAGCAATGCTAACCACTGTGCCGCCCACAAAGGAGGAAGAAGGACATTCTGTCTAATGTTTGAGTGCTGTAATTAAATCTTTTTGGATTCTTGCAATTGTACTTTTACTGTGTTTTGAAAATTTTGAATGTCACATGGAAATGATTTAGGTTATTTGATTTTTTTCTTCATTTCTTTTGATAATCAGTCACATACAGCAGGGAAGCAGAACCTTCAGGCAAACTCGTCCACATCAAACATGTTCCCAAACTAAACTAATTCACAAATGTCTGCATTTGGCCCATATCCCTCCAAATCTTTCCTACCCATGTACACTTCTAGCTCTTCTTCTTCAACTTCTTTCACACTAAGTGTGAATTTAAGATCATCTTTTATGGGACGTTGGGGGATTTCCTCAAACACATCCTCATCTATGATTGCCACAGTTCACACCAGTTTGGTACAAAGGGTGTCGAGTCCAAGTTCTTCTTTGTAATTTCACCTTTGCTATTTTGATGAGTGAAAAGTTCAACCCAGGTCGCAAGGAATTGTATTCACTATGAAGAATGAACTCCCCAACTGACTCTTGGAGCTCCCTGTTAGTATCAACAACCCCCTCATGACTCTGCACCTGCCAAGAACTAGCAAGCAATGGCCATGAGTGCCTATGCTCCAACTCTTGATACCACAGTTGAGTACAAAGGAAGCTTTTTTTCCACCCAGGACACCATTCTCGCCAGCATCCCCGAGGAAGATAAAATTATTTTTTTCTTGGAGGCTTCCAATGACAAGGTTGGAAAGGATGTCCAATTCTGGAAAGGAACAATCAGAAAGGAAGGATTCAGGAACTGCAACTACAGTGGGATTCTCCTGTTTACCAAATATATAGAACACTAGCTGGTCGTCACCAACACACTGTCTGCCAAATGTTATGCACAAGGCCAGACCCCCTCAAAACAATTCAGGAAGGTAGCCTGAACCCTAACTTTGCTAGTTGTTTTAAGCAGGTGTAAAGTGGATATTCCAGAAGCATTGCACCTGGTGCAATCACTAAGTTTTAAACAAAACAGAATTTATTTGCAAGGTTACCAATTGAAACACAAACAAAAGAGAACAGAATATATAATTACCTAACCGATTCAAAAACTCAACAGACTATCCCAACTTAATGCTGTTCCAACTACTTGCAACAATCCCCATAAACACCCCTTGGCAAAAAAGGTAAAATCAAACACAGGGGTCTTAAAGGAGAGATGTCAGAGATAAAGAGAGGATCAGCATAGGCCTGCTTCTTTGGGTCCATCAGCTTCACAACAGACTGCCTGCTAAAACCAAGCCAAACCAGAGAAATGCTGAGCTGGGAGAACTGGCCACTCCCCTTTCATTGTACAAGTGTTTTGTTTTAAACTTGAAAGTCTTTTCCCTGAGGCAGTATTTGTTCGCTATAATCAAACTGGCCCGAAAACCCTTCAAACCTGGACGTTCTGGAGTTTGTGTTTACAAGCCCTCTGATAAAAAAAAAACAAGGACAACATACCTTGTTAGAGGAGCTGCACTGTTATACAAAAAAAAGTTCAAGACTCCTTGGAGGAATTCACTGGCGCATGATCTAGTATGTTATTGTTCAATCCGAGACCAAAACAGAGTCCTCATTGCCAAATTGATGACCAGTACAGAGAATTGCTGGATATACCACTACCTCATTGACTCCTCAATATCCATCAAATGCCACCAGAAGCAGCTGAATACAAACAAGTCAGAAAAGAGCCCAGCAGACTAGCAAACCTCAAAAAATATCTTCCCCAAAATTTTCAAAGCATTCATTTTAATGAAATGGAGGAAATGTGGAAAAAAGCTGAAGACAAACATCATCTCATGCTGTGAAGAAATCGTCGATAGACAAGCAGGAGGCTGGAAGAACATAGCAAGCCAGGCAGCATCAAGAGGTAGAGAAGGGTTATTCCCGAAATGTTGACTTCTCCATCTCCTGATGCTGCCTGGCTTGCTGTGTTTTTCCAGCGTCCTGCTTGTTACCTTGGATTCCAGCATCTGCAGTTTTGTTTTGTCTCTAGTGAAGAAACTGTCAGCTAGAAGACCAGGAAACGCTAAGACTTGTTCTGACAAAAATGACCACATCATCCTAGACATCATCGATTAATAAAAGGAATATTCTTCATGTACGACAAAACAATAACATCAGCAAAGCAAAGAGGAAAACTCATCAAAATAACAAAGTTGGAATTACAAAGAAGAATGAGGGAAAAGAAGAATCAATGGGGGACTCCTTGTTGACAAGCATGACTTTTGAGTTTCTTCAGTGCCACTAAGACAATATGTGGACTCATCACCCTTGATATCAAACTGATGTGGATGGAACTCCTTTGAGAACAGAGAAAGCACAAACCTCTGATAGAACACTTCAAAGAACTCCTAAACAATGGCAATCATAGATGAGAATGTGTTTGAGGAAATTCCCCAACTTCCCATAAAAGATGATCTCAGATTCACACTTAGTGTGGCAGGAGTTGAAGAAGAATGGAAATGCTACAGGTGTACTGTCATGCATGTCAACAAGGAGTTCCAGCTCTTTGGCTTTCCCAGGCTCCCATTGATTCTTGATTTCCCTCATTCTTCTTTGTAATTCTACCTTTGCTATTTTGATGAGTTTTACCCTTTGCTGATGATAAAGTGGATAAATGTCCAGGACCTAATCAGGTTTACCCTAAAACTCTATGGGAAGCTAGGGAAGTGATTGCTGGGCCTCGTGCTGACATATTTGTATCATCAATAGTCACAGGTGAGGTGCTGAATGATTGGAGGTTGGCTAACATGCTGCCACTGTTGACGAGAAGTGGTAAGGAGAAGTCAGGGAACTACAGGCCGGTAAGCCTGACATTGTTGGTGGGCAAGAAATTGGAGGAAATGCTGAGGGACAGGATTTACATGCATTTGGAAAGGCAAGGACTAATTAGGGATAGTCAACATGGCTTTATGCATGGGAAATCATGTCTCACACACTTGATTGAATTTTTTGAAGAAATAACAAAGAGGATTGATGGACTTCAGTAAGGCGTTCAACAAGGTTCCTTGTGGTAGATTGGCTAACAAGGTTAGATCTCATGGAATACAGGGAGAACTAGCCATTTCGATATGGAACTGGCTTGAAGGTAGAAGAGAAAGGGTGCCGGTTGAGGGTTGCTTTTCAGACTGGAGGGCTGTGACCAGTGGTGTGCCACAAGGATCAGTGCTGGATCCACTACATTTCATCATTTATATAAATTATTTGGATGTGATCATAGGAGGTATAGTTAGTAAGTTTGCAGATGATAAGAAAATTGGAGGTGTATGGACAATAAAGAAGGTTACCTCAGAGTACAACATTATCTTGAACAGATAGGCCAATAGGCTGATGAGTGACAGATGGAGATAAATTTAGATAAATGTGAGGTGCTGCATTTTGGAAAGGCAAATCAGGGCTGGACTTACACACTTAATGGTAAGGTCTATGGACATGTTGCTGAACAAAGAGATCTTCGAGTGCAAGTTCATAGTTCCTTGAAAGTGGAGACGCAGGTCGATAGGATAATGAAGAAGATGTTTCATATGCTTTCCTTTATTGGACAGAGCATTGAGTATATGACTTGGGAGGACATGTTGCGGCTGTGTAGGACATGGGTTAGGATACTTTTAGAATATTGCATGCAGTTCTGGTCTCCTTCCTATCGGAAGGATGTTGTGAAACTTGAAAGGGTTCAGAAAAGATTTACAAGGATGTTGGCAGGGTTGGAGGATTTGAGTTACAGGCACAGGCTGAAAAAGCTGGGCTGTTTTCCCTGGAGCATCGGAGGCTGAGGGGTGACCTTGTCGAGGGTTATAAAATCATGAAGGGCATGCATGGATAGGGTAAACAGACAAGTTCTTTTCACTGAGGTGGGGGAGTCCAGAACTAGAGGGCGTAGGTTTAGGGTGAGAGGGGAAAAATTTAAAAGGGACCAAAGGGGCAACTTTTTTCCAGCAGAGGGTGGTGCATGTATGAAATGACCTGCCAGACTAAGTGCTGGAGGCTGGTTACGATTACAACATTTAAAAGACATCTGGATGGGTATATGAATAGGAAGAGTTTAGAGGGATATACGTCAAGTGCTGGAAAATGGGATTAGATTCAGTTAAGATATCTGGTTGTCATGGACTAGTTGGACCGAGGGTCTGTTTCCGTGCCGTACATCTCTGTGACTCTATGACTCTACATGGATAGGAAGGGTTTGGAGGGATATGGGCCAAATGGGACTATTTTAGTTTTGGGAACATGTTCGACATAGACTAGTTGGTCTGAAGGGTCTGTTTCCATTGCTGTATGACTGTATGACTCTATGAAATGTTATAAGAGCAACATCCTGGATTGTTTCCTGACTCTGTTGTGACTAGGTCTCAGATCCAGAGAATTAAATTATGAAGAAAAACAGTCTGTAAACCAGGAAGATGATTTGGAAGTTCAGCTGTTGGATATAGTTTTTGGAAACACAACTAGAAAGAATAAAGTTAAAATGAATGAGGCTGAGTTGCTCAGTCATTCTTCTTTAAGAGAAATGCAACAAATTGATTTGCAATTGAAATAGTTATACTAAGCAGCCTAATGAGAGATTGAATCAAAAACAGTACCAATGTGTGATGATTTGATAAACAAAGCATTAATGAGGAAATGGAGACCAGCTCTATTTAATATCAGCTAATGACAAATATGTTATGATCCATCACATAGTAGTTGCCGATGAAATTTTACAAGTGGTTTATGAAATACCAATAGCAGGTCAGTTACTTATTAGGAAGACACAAAATAATTCTATGGACACAAGATAACACATTAAAACATTGTTATTGTCCAGGATTTTATAAAAAATATAGTCACTTTTTTTCAGACTTGCCATATATATAAAGTTGTTCAAAACACCAACCATCAATTAAATCTGTACATTTTAATTTTTATATCAACTATTGATGAACCATTTGGCAAAGTCTTAATAGATTGTGTAAGACCCCTACCCAAACTATGATGGGTAATTAGTATCTTTTAATGATTAAGGTTGTTTTGACAATATTTCCTGAAGCAGTGTCTTTAGGAAAATTACTGAAAATGTAGTAATGGGAAAAAATAGATTTAAAAAAAAAATTAGATTAGCCAAAAAAAAGTCCGATCAAAATTCAAATTGTATATATAAAATATTCAAAGAAATGAAGATTAGTTTTTGAATAAAACAATTTAATTTCTTCTGCTTTTTACTAACAATTTCAAGGCACACTGAAAAGGGGCCATCAAGCTCATTGTCAGGAATTTTTTAGTATTTGGGATAAGTGAATTCTTTGGTACTATTTGCCATTAAAGACACTGCTAATGAGTTCACAGCAAGGTAATTCTTCTGAATTATTTTATGGACATGAAGTTCAAGGATAATAAATTGATAAACCAAAGTTTAGAAAGTACATTTCCAACCTAGGTTTGATGTTTCAGAGAGAAATAGTCTGAAGCCTATGATTTTGCTGAAAGGCATTTGACAAATGCTCAACAAACATTAAAAAAAAATGAGCACATTAAAAAGGCAAACTTTGTAATTTTATTGCTGGAGACAAGGTGTTTGTTTTGTTACATGTCTCTGAAAAGCATTGAAAACCTGGTTTGCTATACTTTATCAAATGCATATGATACAAGATAGGTGGGGAGACAGGTAGTGTTGAGGAGTCAGGAAAGCTGTAGAAGGGACTTGGACAGATTAGAATACTGGACAAAGAAATTGCTGGAATGCAACTGATAATGTGTGAGGTTATGCACTTTAGTGGGAAGAAGAGGTATAAACTTATTTTCTAAATGGGGAAAGGCTTTGGAAAGCTGAAACACAAGGAGGACTTAAAAGAATTCTCTGAAGGTTAGTATGCAGGTTCACTTGGCAGTTAGGAAGACAAATGCAATGTTAGCAATCATTTAGAGAGGGCAAGAATACAAGAGCGGGGATGTACTGCTGAAGCTGTATAAGGCTCTGGTCAGATAGCATTTGGAACATTGTGAGCAGTTTTGGGTCCCATATCTAAGGAAAGATGTGATGGTATTTGAAGGGGTCCAGAAGAGCAATGATGCAGGGGATGAAGGGCTTGTCATATGAGGAGCAGTTGAGGACTTTGGGCCTTTATTCAAAGGAGTTTGGAAGGATGAAAGGGGATGTGATTGAAAGTAACATAGTGTGGAGAGGTCTGGTTAGAGTGGATGTGGAGAAGATTTTTCTACTAGAAGGAGAGACAAGCACTTGAGGGCACAGCCTCAGAGTAACGGGATTATCCTTTGAAACTGAGATGTGGAGGAATTTCTTCAGCCAGATGGTGGTGAATCTGTGGAATTCCATGCTGCAGAGGACTGTGGAGGTAACCATTGAGTATATTTTGAGACAGACATGTTCTTGATTTGTAAGTGAATCAAGATTACATGGAGAAGGCAGGAGAATGGTGTTGAGAAACATATCAGCCATGATGAAATGGTGGAGGAGAGTCAATTTGCTGATTGGCATAATTCTCCTATATCTTATAGTAAATGAGAAACAGGAGAAAGAATCAGCGAGTGTGTCATGTCAACATTTTGAAAAGATATAATGACAGGGACGATAGTCAAGAGAAATGTATATTGTATATAATGCATTTTGCAATAAGTGAAATAGAAATATAACAGCAGTTTACTATTGCGTGTGTACTATTGGCCCCAGACTGTCAGAGTTAGATAATCAAATATGTCATAAAACTTTCAAAATATAAGGATAATAAGGCAGTTTATAAGAGAGGATTTTCACAACACAAATATTAACTGGGATACTTCTGGTGTGCAAAGTAAGGAGGGAGAAAATTCAAATTATATTCAGGAGAACTTTTTTAACCAGTACTTGGAAAGTCCAACAAGCAAGGGGCAGATCCCAATCTAACATAGGGAAGTGAGCGTGGGCAGGTGGAAGACATAACAGATTTTATCAATCATTATAAAGTCAGTATTCCAATAGTGGCCTAACCAATGTCCTATACAGCGCAACATGACCTCCTAAATGCTACACCAACAATAAGACTGCTGCTACCTTTGTGTGGCAAGTCTCCAAATAGCACAGACACATACACATGCACACACAACTTTTTGACAGGTTCCTCTGCCCTGTACAGGACAATGTTAGAGAGATTATCTGAGGAATGGGAGATTTAGGGTTCACCTCTATGTAGAACTCCAGGGAAAGTGTGAGGGGAGAGAGAGGAGGGCAGGGGGTCAGCCATTCAGAGATGGTGCCTGGACTGTCCAGGACTGTTCTCGGCAGCATTTCAGTGAGCTGAGTTTGTTTTTAATCATTGTACCTGTAAACAAAAGACGCGTTCAGCTCTTTTACGTTTCTATCGGGACTTTGAGATTCCCTTCAGGTAATCGATATTCAGGTAATTGATATTCGGATAATCTAGTTTCCTCTGTATATCCGCACTTGAAGAGACAAGGATTAATCAGGAAAAAGTATAAATTTGTCAAAGAAAGGTTATGTTTAACAAACTTGATTGAATTTCTTTTGAGGAGATAACCATGACATTAATGAAGATAGTTCATTTCATGTGGTCTACATGGACTTTAGCAAGGCTCTTGATAAGGTCTCACAGATTGGTCAAGAAAGTAAAAGTCCATGTGACTCAAAGCAAAGTAGCACATTGGATCCAAAATTGACTGAGAAGCAATGAGTAAAAGGTGATATTCGAGAGATGTTTCTGTGACTGAAAGGCTCTTTCCAATGGGATTTCACAGGGCTAGGTGCTAGGGCCTTTGTTTGTGGTGTACATTAAGAATTTAGACTGAATTGGAGATGAAACAATGAAATGGTTTGTGGATCATATGAAAATTGGTAGGATGGTGAATAGTGAGGACAATGGCCATAAACAGCAGGAGAATATCAATAGATTGGTCAGGTGAGCAGAGCAACATCAAGAAGAATTCAACTTGGAAAGACATGAAGCGATGCACTTGGGGAGGATGAACAAGGCAAGGGATTACACTCTGACTATTAGAATTCTGAAAGGTCCTGAAGATCTCTGCTTATCCACAGATTGCTGAAGGTAGTGCTGCAGATTGGTAATGTTGTCAAGAAGGTACAGTGGATACTCACCTTTATTAACCAAGGCATTGTATGCAAGAGCAGGAATGTTATTCTGTAACTGTCTAACATTCTAGAAGTGTATAAAATTCTGGTTAAACTACAGTTGGAATACTGCCTGTAGTTCTGGCCACCAGACTATGGGGAGGATGTGATTGCACTAGACAGGGTGTAGAGGAGATTTACCAGGATTCTGCTTCTGGCGGGTGGTGTGGGCAATGAGAAATGATCAATTGGGCTGGAGCTGTCTTCCTTAGAGCATCGTTGAGAAGGGACATGATAGAGATGTATATGATCATAAATGGCTCAGATAAGATGGAAATGATGGCATTATTTAATTCCAATATTAGACTGATCAATAAACAGGAAGTATAGGTTTAAGGTAAGAGGTAGAGGCTAAGAGGAGAGTTGAGGATTTTTTTTCACTAAAGGAGGTGGGATAGGGTTCTGGAACTCTCTGCTTGAATGGGTAGTTGAATCAAAAACTTCCAGTATTCAAGCAGTATTTAGGTATTCATTTGTATGACCAGAGCCTTCAAGAGCTATAAAATTCAATTTATGTCATCAGATCTTTGTTGACCAGTATAATCTCGATGGGTTCAATGAACTCCTATGATATAAATGTCTATCAGTCAAACTCACATTGTTTTAATGGTCCTGTCCTGTTGCATTATTTCCTAGGAATTTGTGGACCTGCCCTATGTTATACTGAAACAGAGCAACTTATTGTTTAGATAGAAACAAGATTTTTCAAGCACCTGTAAATATTGTAGAAGTCTTTTTTTATTCACTGTTCATCACATCCAGTTAATTCGACTTTTTCCTATTCTCATGACTTCATCAGCATCCAACAGTTAAATTTTAATGAGATCCAGTTCTCTCACAGCACATTTTACTTTATTTTTGAATTTTTAATCAAAACACAGCTGACACTCTGACATGATCAAAGATCTTTTAGCTCAGTGATAGAAGGGAAAAATGTAGCTTTGCAGCATCGAATCTCAGCTTGGAGTGTTTACATTTTCTTTCATGCAGCCATCTTGAACTATCATGAAGCACACCAGTGAGCACTGCTTTGACTGACAGATAGCATCTCATGATTTGTTTATCTGTATTGAAAATTAAATAGCTTATATTTTGAAATATATGTAGAAATTAACTCAATGTTACTTGGGAGCTCAATTAATAATTTCATCAGCAGCAAGTTCTTGCAATTGCCTTAGCACTTTCAACAATAGAAAATGATAACTGCAGCAATATTAACACAAATGGTAGCAATATTAACAATGTGGTTACTGCTTTGTGTGAATATCTAAATTAATGTCATACAATCATCATTGTCAGCAGTCACATGCTAATGAGTATAATTGTCCACCTAAGAAATATGTGTCACTGGTCATGGGTTCTGTGGGTTCTTGCATGGCCGTTCAGCCAATCCTCGTGCCGCATTTCCGACAACTCATTTGGCAGGTGTTCCAGAGGTGGAATTGATTTTTGGCATTGTGCATTATTACGTTCCTTTCTCTTTTCCATACTTATTGCTGACAAGAGATCATAGAATCATAGAATCCCAACAGTGTGGAAACAGGCCATTCAACCCAACTGGCCCACATCAACCCTCCAAAGAGCATCCCACCCAGGCCCACCCCCCTACATTTCCTGTGACTAATCCACCTATCCTGCACATCTTTTGACTGTGGGAGGAAACTGGACCACTGGCAGAAACCCACGCAAACGTGGGGAGAATGTACAAACTCCACAGTTGCCAAAAGTGAAATCGGACCAATGTCCCCTGTTCCTGTGAGGCATCAGTGTTAACCACTGAGCCTCCCTGCTGTTTGAAGAATCATACAGGAGTTTCCTCCAAGCTGGTTTCTTCTGAATGAGAGTCTACCTTACGTTGACATCTATCTTGAATTTCTTGAGGGAAGCCTTGTGAAGAAAATTTGTTTTGGCAGTCAGAACTCTGGCATTGTAAGCATGCGAAGATGTTTTGACTGATCATGGCCTTGTTGCCGATTGGTAAAATGTTCTATATTTCGGGAAGATTTCTCCATTGATCTTAATGGAGAGATGAACTGGAACTTGCCCTGTGATAAATTGATACATTTTTGATATGTTTCTGCAAAGGCATTAAGCAGATTTTGAAGATTCTCTTCCAAGAGTGTGGAGATGACTGTCTGCATATTAAAGTTCCACAAGTGAAGTCAGTGTCGTCTTCTTCTTGAATTTCAATTGGTTAAGGTCAAAAAGTTTTCTCTTCATTCTGCAGACCACTAAGTAGCTTGTTATTCACAAGATGAAGTTGGAGAAAAGGGCGGGACAATAACACAGTCCTGCTTGACCCCTGTCTTGACTTGTCCCCTTCCATCTTGCTGGAATTCAAAAGTAAGCAATGGGAAGAAACAATTTGCAGGATGGATTAAATATTTTGACCTGAGAGGCACGGGACTACAAGACCACTAATATGAGGCCTTTTAATAGGAAACAACATTACATTCAGAGCCATGCACCGTACAGAACAGAGACCTGCAGAATCCCTGATCCCTAGCGATCCTAATGATTGACTTCCTGTATGTTGCACATATTCCTGCCCCAGACCCCACTGACCAGATCATTCACACCAACAATATGGACACAGACCAGGGAAAGAATTGGAATGTTGTAGCCCAATGGATAATGGTGTCAGGAGAACACATCGCCCTTTATATGCCTTGTTCATCTTACATCCACATGCATCAGCAGGCTTTCAACACAAATATCAAATCATGGTACATTCTGTGTGCACATGATCATATTGACAGAGTTACATTAAGGAATACATAGAGTGTCAAACAAACAAATTTACATAATTGTGATACTGCATATGTGGTGCGACATCATCAGTGTCACCAAAGTACCATCAATAAGTTTTCTTCTTTCTCTCCCTTCTACCTCATCTCTGTGTAGTCACTGGTTCACCAATTGGGTTGGACAGAGTCAGGTTGCTTGCACAGCCTGTTAACCCTGGAAGTTTGGTCAAGTGATTCTGGGGATGTTTTGTCTGAAATGCTGAGGCTTTTCAAGTCGAACGTCTGTGATTTCCATATCCAGAGTTGGGGAGGATAGGCAGGGTAAAGATCCTCACCATCTCTCAAATGTTCTAAGAGGTGACCTGGGAGCAGTCTTTGTGCGTGGTTCATGCTCTGTTTGGGTGTGTCTAGGCACCATCCTGCCTCCTTGTGAATAAAGTGCACCTGGTGTACGCACACCCTTCTGTTGCTATGCATTCAGTCTTGAGGACCAATATCTGGAGCAATTGGGTGTCTTCTCCTCAAATGAGAGAAAGAGGAATTGAATGAGTTGCAAGTATCTGGTTTGGCTGTTAGTGTTGGAGCAGATGCAGTAAATGTGGTGAGATCTGCTGGCCAAGTGATTTGGCAGTGCAGATAGCATGCATGGTTAGCTGTTCGAATTTGTACCAATTCTGAACATCCGACACCCTGTACTACAGTTCCTGTGGTCAGTTTTCAAATTCCTCCATAGCCTCATCACTTTGTAAGCCTGTATTTTGCCTCAGCTCTTCTTTTGGATCTTTAATTCTAGCCTCTTGGACATCTCTGATCCAAGGTTTTGATCATCTGCCTGAATACCATTTTGTGTTATTTTGTGTCATTTGATTTGATTTATTATTATCACATGTACCATGATGCAGTGAAAAGTATTGAATTGTTTGCTAACCAGACAAATTACACCTTGCATAAGTGCATCAGGGTAACAGAATAAAATGCAGAATATTGTGTTACAGCTACAGAAAAGGTGCAGAGAAAGATCCAGTCTGATATATGAGATGTCCGTTCATAAGTCTGATAACAGCAGGGAAGAAGCTGTTCTTAAATCTGTTGGTACGTGTTTTCAAATTTCTGTATTTTCTGCCTGATAAAAGTGAACAGAACCGGGGTGGGAGGGGTTTTTGATAATGTTGGCTGCTTTCCTGAGGCATCAGGAAGTGTCAATGAAGTCAACAGAAGGAAGGCTGGATTTTGTGATGGACTGTGCTGCATTTACACCATTTTGACATTTCTTGTGGTCTTGGGCAGAGCAATTGCCATACAAAGCTGTGATGCATTTGGATAGGGTGCTTTATATGGTGCATTATAAAAATTGGTAAGATTCAATGCAGACAAGCCAAATTTCCTCAGCCTGCTGAGTAAGTAGAGTCATTGGTATGCTTTCTTGACTGAAGCATCAATGTGGATAAACCAGGATAGATCGTTAGTGGTATTTACTCAGAAGAACTTGAAGCCTTTGACCACTTCTACTTCAGCACTATTGATACAGACAGAGGTGTGTCTTCCATTCTGTTTCCTGAAGTTGTTGACCAGCTCCTTTCTTTTGCTGACATTGAGGGAAAGATTGTTGTCTTTACACTATGGCACTAAACTGTCTACCTCCTTCCTGTACCCTATCTCATTGTTGTTTAAGATCTGACCCACTAAGTGGTGTCATTAGCAAATTTGTAAATGGAGTTAGAGCTGAATTTGGCCACACAGTAATCAGTGTATAAGGAGTATAATAAGCGGCTGAGTAGACGGCCTTGTGGGGCACTGGTGCTGAGGGTTAGTGTGGAGGAGGTGGTGTTGCCTATCCTTACTGGTTGCAGTCTGTAGATCAGGATGTTAAAGATCCAGTTGCAGGAGGGGTGGGGAGCAGAGTTTGAGGTCTTGATGTTTGGGGATGAGCTTTGTTGGAACTATGGTGTTGAAGGCACAGCTAAAGTCATAAATAGGAGTCTGATATAAGTGTCCTTGCTATCCGATGTTCCATGGATGAGTGTAGGGCAAGAGGGATGGCACCTTCCTTAGATCTATAGTGACAGTAGGTGAACTATAGCGGATTAGTGCCATTTGGGAGGCTGGAATTGATATGTGCCATTACTAATCTCTTGAAGCACTTCATAACGATAGAGCCACTGAGTAGTAGTCATTAAGGCACATTGCCTGATTTTTCTTTGGAATCAGTATGATAGTAATCTTCTTGATTAATATGGAAACCTCAGATTGGAGTAAAAAGGTTAAAGATGTCTGAAAATGTTCCTGCAAGCTGGTCTGTGCAGGATTTGAGTGCATGGCTGGGGACTTCATCTAGGCCAGTCGCTTTAAATGTGTTTACCCTTAAGAAGGCCGAGCTGACGTCTGTGGCAGTAATGGTGGGTACAGGTGCAGTCGAAAATGTCGGGGCAGGTGACATTTCACTGACCTTCTGTTCAAAGCGAGCATAGAATGCATTGAGCTCATCAGGGAGGGATGCATTGTTGTCAGCAACTCGACTTGACTTCTCTTTGTAGCCCGTTATGTCATGTAAGCCTTGCTCCAGTCAGCGTGTGTCCGTGTGGTTAGTCTGAGATTCTATTTTGGTCTGGTATTGTCCCTTAGCATCCCTATTGGCTTTGCAAAGAACATACCTGGATTTCCTGTTTAGGTCAGGGTTACCTGACTTGAAAAGCTCAGACCTAGACTTCAGGAAATGTAACCTACTTCAGTAGTGGATCTTCCAGTTCATCCATGGTTTCTGGTTAGGAAACAGATGGATTAACTTCTTTGGCACACAGTTCTTTACACACTTACTGATGAAGTCTCTGACGGTAGTGGCGTACTCATTTAGGTTGGCTGCTAAGTTCTTGAAAATGGGCCAGTCTACCAACTTCCAGCAGTCAGGTAGGAGCTCTGTTACCTCAGACTTGCAATGTACTACATTCTGTGTGGATCCTCATGGCTCAGCTTCTGCTTGTAAGCTAGGAGAAGGACCACAGCCTTATAGGGTCATAGTCATAGAAATGTACAGCATGGAAACAGACCCTTCGGTCCAAACCGTCCATTCCGACCAGATATCCCAGCCCAACCCAACCCCGGCCCATATCCCTCCAAACCCTTCCTATTCATATACCCATCCAAATGCCTCTTAAATGTTGCAATTGTACCAGCCTCCACCACTTCCTCTGGCAGCTCATTCCATACATGTACCACCCTCTGCATGAAAACGTTGCCCCGTAGGTCTCTTTTATGTCTTTCCCCTCTCACCCTCAACTCCCGGACCCCAGGGAAAAGACTTTGTCTATTTATCCTATCCATGCCCCTCATAATTTTGTAAATCTCTATACGGTCACCCCTCAGCCTTCAACACTCCAGGGAAAAGAGCCCCAGCCTGTTCAGCTTCTCCCTATAACTCAAATCCTCCAACCCTGGCAATATCCTTGTAAATCTTTTCTGAACCCTTTCAAGTTTCACAACATCTTTCCGACAGGAAGGAGACCAGAATTGCACGCAATATTCCAACAGTGGCCGAACCAATGTTCTGTACAGCTGCAACATGACCTCCCAACTCCTGTACTGAATACGCTGACCAATAAAGGAAAGCATACCAAACACCACCTTCACTATACTATCTACCTGCGACTCCACTTTCAAGGAGCTATGAAGGTCTCTTTGTTCAGCAACACTCCCTAGGACCTTACCGGTAAGGTCTCACTTTCTCCTTACCGGTAAGTGTATAAGTCCTTCTAAGATTTGCTTTCCCAAAATGCAGCACTTCGCATTTATCTGAATTAAACTCCATCTGCCACTTCTCAGTCCATTGGCCCATCTGGTCAAGAACCTGTTGTAATCTGAGGTAACCCTCTTCACTGTCCACTACACCTCCAATTTTGGTGTCATCTGCAAACTTACTAACTGTACCTCTTATGTTCGCATCCAAATCATTTATGTAAATGATAAAAAGTAGAGGACCCAGCACCGATCCTTGTGGCACTCCACAGGTCATAGGCCTCCAGTCTGAAAAACAACCCTCCACCATCACCCTCTGTCTTCTACCTTTGAGCCAGTTCTGTATCTAAATGGCTAGTTCTCCCTGTATTCTGTGAGATCTAGCCTTGCTAATCCGTCTCCCATGGGGAACCTTGTCGAATGCCTTACTGAAGTCCATATAGATCACATCTACCGCTCTGCCCTCATCAATCTTCTTTGTTACTTCCTCAAAAAACTCAGTCAAGTTTGTGATACATGATTTCCCACGCACAAAGCCATGTTGACTATCCCTAATCAGTCCTTACCTTTGCAAATACATGTACATTCTTCCCTCAGGATTCCCTCCAACAACTTGCCCACCACCGACATCAGGCTCACTGGTCAAAAGTTCCCTGGCTTGTCCTTACCACCCTTCTTAAACAGTGGAACCAGATTTGCCAACCTCCAGTCTTCCGGCACCTCGCCTGTGACTATCGATGATACAAATGTCTCAGCAAAGGGCCCAGCAATCACTTCTCTAGCTTCCCACAGAGTTCTCGGGTACACCTGATCAGGTCCTGGGGATTTATCCACCTTTCCTGAAGAAGTGCTTATGCTCGAAACGTCGATTCTCCTGCTCTTTGGATGCTGCCTGACTTGCTGCGCTTTTCCAGCAACACATTTTTCAGCATTTATCCACCTTTACCCATTTCAAGACACCCAGCACTTCCTCCTCTGTAAGATGGATATTTTGCAAGATGTCACCATCTACTTCCCTACAGTTTATATCTTCTATATCCTTTTCCACAGTAAATACTGATGCAAAATACTCGTTTAGTATCTCCCCCTTTTTCTGCAGCTCCACACAAAGGCCGCTTTGCCAATCTTTGAGGGGCCCTATTCTCTCCTTAGTTACCCTTTTGTCCTTAATATATTTGTAAAAACGCTTTGGATTCTCCTTAATTCTATTTGCCAAAGCTATCTCATGTACCATTTTTGCCCTCCTAATTTCCCTCTTAAATATACTCCTACTTCCTTTATACTCTTCTAAGGATTCACTTGATCTATCCTGTCTATACCTTACATATGTTTCTTTCTTTTTCTTAACCAAACCCTCAATTTCTTTAGTCATCCAGCATTCCCTATACCTACCAGCCTTCCCTTTCACCTTATCAGGAATATACTTTCTCTGGATTCTCGTTAACCCATTTCTGAAGGCTTCCCATTTTCCAGCCATACCTTTACCTGCGAACATCTGCCCCCAATTAGCTTTCGCAAGTTCTTGCCTAATACCGTCAAAATTGGCCTTGCTCCAATTTAAAACTTCAACTTTTAGATCTGGTCTATTCCTTTCCATCGTTATTTTAAATCTAATACAATTATGGTCGCTGGCACCAAAGTACTCCCCCACTGACACCTCAGTCACCTGCCCTGCCTTATTTCCCAAGAGTAAGTCAAGTTTTGCACCTTCTCTAGTAGGTATATCCACATACTGAATCAGAAAATTGTCTTGTACACGCTTAACAAATTCCTCTCCATCTAAACCTTTAACACTATGGCAGTCCCAGTCTATGTTTGGAAAGTTAAAATCCCCTACCATAATACCTATTTTTCTTACAGATAGCTGAGATTTCCTTACAAGTTTGTTTCTCAATTTCCCTCTGACTATTAGGGGGTCTATAATACAATCCCAATAAGGTTATCATCCCTTTCTTATTTCTCAGTTCCACCCAAATAACTTCCCTGGATGTATTTCCGGGAATATTCTCCCTCAGCACAGCTGTAATGCTATCCCTTAACAAAAATACCACCTCCCCTCCTCTCTTGCCTCCCTTTCTATCCTTCCTGTAGCATTTGTATCCTGGAACATTAAGCTGCCAGTCCTGCCCATCTCTGAGCCATGTTTCTGTAATTGCTATGATATCCCAGTCCCATGTTCCTAACCATGCCCTGAGTTCATCTGTCTTCTCTGTTAAGCCCCTTGCATTGAAATAAATGCAGTTTAATTTATTAGTTCTACCTTGTCCCTGCCTGCACTGACTGTTTGACTTGCTTCTGTTCTCAACTGTACCAGTCTCAGATTGATCTCTTTCCTCACTATCTCTCTGGGTCCCATCCCCGCCCGCCTGACTAGTTTAAATCCTCCCGAGCAGTTCTTGCAAAGCTCCCTGCCAGTATATTAGTCCCCTTCCATTTTAGGTGCAATCTGTCCTTCTTGTACAAGTCACTTCTACCCCAAAACAGATTCCAATGATCCAAAAATGTGAATCCTTCCCCCATACACCAGCTCCTCAGCCATGCATTCATCTGCTCTATTCTCCTATTCCTGCCCTCACTAGTTCATAGCACTGGGAGTAATCCTGATATTACTACTCTCGAGGACCTCCTTTTTAAATTCGTGCCTAACTCTCTCCCTTCAGAATCTCAACCTTATGGTCTGATTTACCAAAATGTGGGTGGGAATGGAACAGTCGGCATTTTTGATGGTTGTGTGGCAATAGTTTAGGGTTTTTGGGTCTCTGGTGGGACAGGAAACATGTTGGTGGTATCTTGGTAGCACACCCTTGAGGTTGGCCTGGTTGAAGTCACCGGCTACAATAAACAAGGCCTTAGGCAATCCATCTCAAGGCTATTTGTAGTAGTATATATTTCATTGTACACTCTTCAATTCTTCATGGGGTAGGATATAAACTGCTGCCAGGATAGCAGAAGTAAACCCTCGGTGGCAGGTAGTAGGGATGGCACTTCACTGTTAGACATTCTAGGTCCAGGCAGCAGTAACTCGCCAGGGTCATCAAGTCCATTCAAAACTTTGTTTAATCACACTCCTGTAAAATCCTCAGAATATTTCACTTTTTGTAAGGTGCTATAAAACGCAAGTTGTCATTATAGTGTGTGATCATGAGCTCTGATTCAGATATTACAATGCCCACTGCCTTGAGAGAAATCAGAATGCCCTCATCCTTCGGTAAACATGTTTGAACTATTTGATACAGAAAGTACATTGCAGAGTTGGTTGCTAGGTACCAGGGCCAATAATGATACCTGACACCCACAGACTAAAACTGAGCATGACTTTGTCTGGGCTCACATGCCAACAATTTATAATGAAACAAAAGTGGTGATCCTGAAGTATTCTTTTTGGATGCGTTCCTGCCTTCACCAGTTAAAGGTACTGCTAAAGCCTTATACATCAACACAATGTACTCCATGTACCTTGATTCTTATGCTGCAGAAAACCATAATGAAAGGAATAAATAATTGTATGACGAGGGGAAAATCCAGTGATACACACACAGTCACACAGAAGAACCTGCATAGCTTGCATGAGAAATGAAGTAGGCTTCAACTGAGAAGATGTTTTAAGCTTTCAAACTTCCAATGCTTAATCACCTGAATCCTTCAGTTGTTGGCTGATAATTAGTATTGCCAAGTATTGCAGATGCTGTTCAGTTAATTCTTCTTCCTGATGACCCACTACTTAATATGGTAGCAAGAACATTATCTAAACAAATGATTAGAAAAAAAAAGTATCTCTGTATGTCTTTATTCTGGACCCATACAAGTTTATTAGGTGGTCAAACACTGCTAATAAACTTTGGTATTTGGTGGTGTGCTGTTGTAGGTTTGCTGTTTTGAATCTGAGAAACGTGGCTATTGTGTTACGACTCTAGACGGAGGAGTGTGCTGGAAATTGGACCCCAATATTGCACAAGCTGTGGCAAATATGTAAGTGTCTTATTCAGTTACCAAAATGGTCACCTAGTTTCTCTTCATCACTGTTAGCTGGAACAAAACAAAACCGGCTTTTCAATAAACACGAAAGTAACACTTCAAATACAGGCAAACTTACTTTTCAAACAACTGACAAGCTGCTTATCAGCTAAGCTACGATGCAAGTTAAGCGTAATAACAATCACAAGTGAAAAAATACCCTGTTCATCAAGAGCTACATTCAGATGACAAAAATGGGTTGACACCAGATAGTTCCTATAACGTCCTGTTGATGAGTTCTGATTGTTGACAGTTGCAGAATAATGGAAAATCTTCCTACTAGATTTCAAATTCAGCATTGAAACAATATGGAGTTTTGATGTTAGAAATATTCAGATTTATCGAATGACTTTGCTGATAGAGAGTACTGCTTTTATTCCATATTCTGTTACTGACTGAGAGTCAGAGACAGTGCTGCAATCTTTCAACAACAGCCAACAGTTTTGAGATGTGTACCGAAGACAAAACAATTATCACAATCCAGAACCTTTTACGAGGTGATAGCAGAACAATCCTTTAGGGTCTTCCAGGTCTGTTTTGCTCAACAATTAAAGCAGTACAACTTTAACCTTTATGTCTTTGTTGGATACTGCTTTCCAAAGTCATTTTTTTTATTATAAGTACTAAATAGTCCGTTTTCCTTTTAGAGTCACAGACTCATAGAGATGTACAGTATGGAAAAGACCTGTCCATGCCGGCCAGATATCCTATCCTAATCTAGTTCCATTTGCCAGCACTTGGCCCATATCCCTCTAAATGCTTCCTATTCACGTACCCATCCAAATGCCTTTGTCATACTGTAGTTGTTCCAGCCTCCACCACTTCCTCTCATAGCTCATTCCATACACACACTGCCCTCTGTGTGAAAGAGTTGCTCTTTAGGACCCTTTTATATCTTTCCCCTCTCACCCTAAACCTATACTTTCTAGTGATGGACTCCCCCGACCCAGAGAAAAGACCTTGTCTATTTATCCTATCCATGCCCCTCATGATTTTATAAACCTCTACAAGGTCACCCCTCAGCCTCTGACATTCCAGGGAAAACAGCCCCAACCTCTTCAGCCTCTTCCTCTAGGTCAAATCCTCCAACCCTGGCAACATCCTTGTAAATCTTTTCTGAACCCTTTCAAGTTTCACATTGACTTTCCAATTCCAAGAAATTACACGATAAATCCTTTTAACCTGGTAATGTCCAAACATGTCCAAATCCCTATTACAATAATCCATAAATATGTGCGTTTGAAGCATCTTCTTTGTTTCCCCTTGGAACATTCGCATGGCGAATTGAGAAAACAAGACATGGTGACCATACAGACACAGCTTATTAAAATTTAGTTTGAATGAGTTTTGTCTGAATATTTGTGGAACTTGTGTTTCCTTGATCTTCCCCTTCAGTCCAAAGGATGTAGCAGAGGCATTACTGATAGACTTTTTGCTGCTGCTGTTATGTGTTATTAATATAGTCCAAATCTCACTTCAGTACAGGAGTATGGTAACAGCAATTGTCCTGTACAGTATGACTTTGTTCACTTGTTGACATCTTTGTGTAAAACGCACCATTAGTTTGTAGAAGGCTGAATTAGCACAGCTGTTTCATTCTTGGATCTTCTGGTTTGAGATGGCCTTTTAAGAGAGTTTGTTGCCAAGACACGAGAAGTGCTCATCATAACCCAGAGTCTCTCCTTTTTCATCATCACAATATTTAGTTGACCAGATATTAATTTATGAGTTTTGTTTTTGACAACATTTAAGGTAAGGTAGAATGCTATCTTCTTGAGTTGCAATCATAATCTGTTCTGCAAGGCAGTGAAGACTGCTTATATTTGATCCAGGAGGTCACAAGTTTCAGTACCATTTTTGCTGAGTCAGCCTTGGTGTTGACAATACTCATACCCAATAATCTAGGCATAGGACTTACACAGCTGACTTTATTTGATCCCACTCTTCTGAAATTGAGTTGAATGTGTGAAGATTTTCTGAGCTAGCTGAAATCAATTCATCTGTACATTGTTTCAGCATTGTTTGAGTCTTATGATGTCTTGTTTGATTGCCAAGGAATATCCACCAGTCACCAAGTTGATAGTTTGTTCAGTAACATCATTCCTCTGTGGATTGATTGATCCTGATATTACTTTGAAAGATGGCACCGAGAACATACAGCTCTTCCTTAACATTACACTGAATTGTCAAGCTAGATTATGTACATAGATCAAAACTGTGGGACTTTGAACCTCCAGAATTAGCTTGCATCTGGACGATCATAGCACATTCAATTCTCTAGGTAATGTGCACATCTCCCATTTCATGCATTTTGCTAAGGCAGCCTTCTCCATCTTTACTGCATGCCATATCAAAAGTTAATTTAAAAAATTTTAGAAACCTTATGAATTTGTATTAAATACCAAACAATGATTTTCCTACTTATTTGTAAGCTCGAGTATCGGTCACATTTAATTTTTGACAAGTAGCTTTTTATGCTATAGCTTGTTTATAACTTGGCTTCTGCCATAACCACTAGGCTATAAACTCCATTACAACCTTAGTTGAATAAGAGAAATAAGCTGCATCCCAGAGATGAGATGAAGTGAAAGTGATGGCACTTGACATCAAGGCTGCATTCAACAAAGTATGGCACAAATAACTCCTTGTAAAACTGAAATGATTGGAGATTTGGGAGACACTTATGGTATAATACTTTTGGAATCATGCCTGGTACAAAGGGAAGTCGATGCGGTTGTCAGAAGCCGATTACAGCCCCAGTACAGGACAGTTTCCCAGGCCCAAAGATCTCCAACTGCTTCATCAATGATCTTCCCTTGATTATTAGGAAAGAGATTAGACTGTTTGTTGATTATTGCAGTTTTTAGTTGTATCCATAATTCCTTGCACAAGGGAGCATTGCATGCTGCAAGACCTGGACAACGTCCAGGCTTTGACTCATAAAGAACAAGTACAGTTATGCAAGATTAGTACCTTAAAATGTCTTGAAAAGGACAGCTGAAATCACAGGACCACTCCAGAACATAGTTTAGGCAGTTAACTTGAATGCAGTATAGGGAAATGCTCTAAAATTGGTTGTGCAGTCTTTTGGATGAAATGTTCAACTGAGACCGGTTCAGGTAGTTGTAAAAGAACCAGTGGTTCAGTTTTAAGAAAAAGGGAGTCAACTTGGTATTCTGGCTAACCTCTACTACACTGCTAAACTAGATTAACTGCTTATCTCATTTACTATTGCGGAATCCTGCTGCGCACAAATTTGCCTGGCTCATTTGTCAACATAACAATAGCTTTCAAATTAATTAACTTGCTGTGATGTCCTTTGTGACATTGAGAATCCAACAAATGAACATGCTTTATGATGAAATATTTGCTTTACTAATCTTGTATTTCAGAAGACTTGAAAACATAAAGGAAGATACTTCCTTTTAAGTGTCTTTTAAAAGCCCTGAAATTAAAGAATCCAGTAAGCTTTGGCTCATCTAAATGTTGGTAATGAAAGTGCAAGTAGTAGAAAAATATACACTGTGAAATTAAATCATTCCTAAACCTGGAGCTAATTCCAATGTAGCACAAATCCCAAATAAGATGACAGGGTGATACAAAATCAGTTTGCTGACCTCATTTATTTACTACAGGTAAGTTGCAGGTGACATTTGCAATCCCTGGAAGATCAAAAACCAGCTACGTAGAATGTAGGTAGTGAGAGGGTGTGTGGTGTCTGGCAGTTGCCTGTGATTTTAATGCACTGCTTATCCTCCCCTGGCTGCACAATAAGCATGAAAAAAAGAAATTCGGCATTATAATATTGACAACTGAATTTTTTTTCTCCTTTCTAATCCTTAGATAAGCGTATGGATGATTTTGGGATAGTATAGGGGCACGAGCTGCGAATCGTTCACAGGTCGGCGCAACATCGAGGGCCGAAGGGCCTGTTCTGTGCTGTATTGTTCTATGTTCTATATGGTCTGATTTCTGTTTCACTTTGTTTCTTTCAAGGGCAGATTATATGGTCAAAGATCAGCATGTAGGACTTGAATTACATGGGTTGATATGAATAGTACTTGTGGAGTGTATGAGGCAGTGCCTAGGTGTGAGGGGAAAGGGTTACTTCATGTTTCTTTCTAAAATTTAAGCCTTCCATCCAACTCAACATCTGCCATTCTCAGCTCTCCTGCTGAGGTCACTGGTCAGACTTCAAATTTATATGAAAACATGGACAAGTGATTTTGTTTTCACCTTTCTGAATTCTGTTTTGCTTTGTTTTTCTCTTTTTGCAATGCCTTAGGTTTTGGTTTCGCTTTTTTTAAAAATTTAGTTCAAATGATATGAACAAGCAACAAAAAGTTGAAACGCAATTCTTAGTTTTTTGCTACCACTGCCTGGAATGTCTCCCACAGTTAGGAGTGGAGAGTCAGGACATCTGCAGCTGAGGGAAAAAGGAACCCAGGAATTGGGACTTTCATTCCAGGCTGATAGTTACATAGGAGTTGGACCAGTGACCCTAGAATACAGGCTGAGAATGGCAGATGTTGAGGTAGCTGGGAGGTCATGGTGCCTTCAGTCTCTGATGGTCTGTTAAACCATCTCCATAACGCATCAACCTACATTACAAGTGGACACAATGCTCACTATGAAAGTCATGCTGCCCTTAATAACATGGTCGTGGTGATCATTGGAGTGCTAAAACATTGGCCCACTATGGAGGCACCCGATGGTGTTTGGCAAGTTACTTGGTGATCTATAGATTATATTTACTGTTATGGACGAGATGAAACCTCCTCAACACAGATCAGGGAGATGGCCTAAACCCTAACGTTAATCTGTTTAAAGGCAATAATAAAGCATTCCATTCCAGATGTCACAGAATCACAAAGGTGTACAGCATGGAAACAGACCCTTCGGTCCAACCCGTCCATGCCGACCAGATATCCCAACCCAATCTAGTCCCACCTGCCAACACCTGGCCCATATCCCTCCAAACCCTGCGTATTCATTTTCCCATCCAAATGCCTCTTAAATGTTGCAATTGTACCAGCCTTTACCACTTCCTCTGGCAGCACATTCCATACACGTACTACCCTCTGCGTGAAAAAGTTGCCCCTTAGGTCTCTTTTATATCTTTGCTCACTCACTCTAAACCTATACTCTCTACTTCTGGACTCCCCACCCCACACAAAAGACTTTGTCCATTTATCCTATCCATGCCCCTCATAATTTTGTAAATCTCTATAAGGTCACTCCTCAGTCTCCGACGCTCCAGGGAAAAGAGCTCCAGCCTGTTCAGCCTCTCCCTATAGCTCAAATCCTCCAACCCTGACAACATCCTTGTGAATCTTTTCTAAACCCTTTCAAGTTTCACAACACCTTTCCAATAGGAAGGAAACCAGAATAGCGCGCAATATTCCAACAGTGGCCTAACCAATGTTCTGTATAGCTGCAACATGACCTCCCAACTCCTGTACTGAATACGCTGACCAATAAAGGAAAGCATACAAAACGCTGCCTTCACTATCCTATCTACCTGCGACTTCACTTTCAAGGAGCTATGAACTTGCACTCCAAGGTCTCTTTGTTCAGCAACACTCCCTAGGACCTTACTGGTAAGTGTATAAGACCTTCTAAGATTTGCTTTCCCAAAATGCAGCACCTCGCATTTATCTGAATTAAACTCCATCTGCCACTTCTCAGGCCATTGGCCCATCTGATCCAGATCCTGTTGTAATCTGAGGTAACCTTCTTCGCTGTCCACTACACCTTCAATTTTGGTGTCATCTGCAAACTTACTAACTATACCTCTTATGCTCACATCCAAATCATTTATATAAATGGCGAAATGTAGAGGACCCAGCACCAATCCTTGTGGCACTCCACTGGTCACAGGCCTCCATTCTGAAAAACAACCCTCCACCACCAGCCTCTGTCTTCTACCTTTGAACCAGTTCTGTATCCAAATGGCTACTTCTCCCTGTATTCTGTGAGATCTAACCAGTCCCCCATGGGGAACCTTGTTGAACGCATTACTGAAGTCCATATAGATCACATCTACCGCTCTGCCCTCATCAATCGTCTTTGTTACTTCTTCAAAAAACTCAATCAAGTTTGTGAGACATGATTTTCCACTCACAAAGCCATGTTGACTATCCCTAATCAGGCTTTATCTTTGCAAATACATCCTGTCCCTCAGGATTCCCTCCAACAACTTGCCCACCAGCGACATCAGGCTCACTGGTCTATATTTCCCTGGCTTGTCCTTACCACTCTTCTTAAACAGTGGCACCAAGTGATTCGATTCGACAAACTATGAGGGGCATACACTTTATTTTCATACAGATCATGCTATTATAAGCATGTTTTGTTAACATGAATTTGCTATAATGCAATTGACATATTGGGGACATTGTTTCTGAAGCACAAACCTGTAAAACGTGTGTTGGCTGTAACGCAATTACATTGCCAATACTTTAAGCGCTGTTTCTAAAGTTCAATTTTTATATAACACAGGGTTGCACAGAAGCGCAACATCACGTTATAGAAGAACTACATGTACCACATTTAAAACACAAACAAAAAAAAATGACATGGCATAACTTTAACTCTATTGAAATACTCTATAATTGCTATTCATCACCTGTCCCAACATACATTGGAACAGTGGTTGGCACTATTGCCTCACAGCACCAGGGACCCGGGTTTGATTCCAATCTCGGGCCTCTATCAGTGCAGAGATTGCACATTCTCCCTGTATCTGCATGAGTTTCCTCTGGGTGCTCCAGTTTCCTCTCACAATCCAAAAATGTGCAGGTTAGGTGAATTGGCCATGTAAATTGCCATTAGTGTTCAGGGATGTATAGGTTAGGTGCATTAGTCGGGGTAAATATAGGGTAGAAGTTTGGGTCTGGGTGTGTTACTCTTCAGAGGGTCGTGTGGATGTGGTGTGCTAAAGGACTGTTTCCACACTGTAGAGCTTCTTGTGATTCTTGATAGCATTGCCTAAATGCACCCTTAGCAAAAGCAAATTCAGCTAAACAGATTTTCCTTCACTTTTTATTTTCTCCATTCTAGGAGAAGGAACACCAACAGAATGAATCCAGCAGTAGAGAGAGAACTCAAGCTTTTGCAACAGCAGAGAGAGAGCTGTATCTAGCAACTTCAACTCCAACTTTAACCAATGAAAGCAAAACTAAAACCCTGGATCCGTATTACTCTGACTCCACTCACTCATGCTTTTTTGTCGAATTTAAAAAAAAAAGCCAGTTCCTATGCTTTGCCAGGAGCAGACACTTCTACACCAGAATTACAACACCCCTCTTCACGAGAAATAGGACAGAACAACTCCCTCTTAAAGGCAAATACCATCACAATCCTTGATATTTTTTATTGATTAATTAAGATAAAAATATAAAAGCTAACATAAGGCAAACGTTAAAAACCAAATTTATAAATCGGACAATAGCAGAGTTCATACACATACCAACTACTGACTGTTGTGCATTATCTCAGTGGCTATCTTCATGCTTCAGCATAACTGGTGGATACCTGCTTATTTTTGGTGGAGGAGAATGTCGATGGTCTCAGAAGATGATCATGACAAGTTCTAGCTCCAGAAGGTTGGATTTGGACTGCACTGTCTTGGCATGGGTACCAACAGTCTGAGCTGGCTGGCAGATAGACAACAGCAAGGGTATGGCAAGAGAGCAGTGGTATGAGGGTGAATGCTATCAGCTTGAGAGAAGAAAGTGGATTCACATTCTAAGGATCCACTTTCACCCTCTTGAGATAATGTCACAGCAATTCTAATAATCTGTCAGAGGAGATTGCTAAGCCCCAGTGACAACTTGAACACTCAGATCTATGCCATGATCATAGTAATCTCAGTTTGCATGAGAGCAACCTAAGTTTTAATGGCAGCAAACTGACCTTTCAAGGCTTTTATCAGAGCTTCCATTGCAGCAACATGATGTTGGCTGGCTTCTATAAATGTACAAATTAGGAGCAGTAGTAGGCCCCTCAGTCCTTTCAGTCTGCTCTGCCATTTATGGCTAATCTAATTACTCACATTCCTACTTAACCCTGCTAACCTTTCACATACTTGCTGGTCAGGAATCCATTGCCTTAAAAATATTTAAAGATGCTGCTTTCACTCTTTTTCAGGAAAAAAGAGTTGCAAAGACTCATGACTTCTGTGAAAATAAATTCTGCATCTACCTTAATTGAGCAACTATGTACATATAAACAGTGACCCATTGTTCTAAATTCTTCCATTCCTTTCCACATGCATTTTATCAAGACTTCTCAGGATCTTATATGTTTCAATTAAGTCATCTCTTACCCTTCTAAAGTCCAGCAAAATACATGGCTGATTTGTCAAACCTTTCCTCATAAGCCAACCAATTCAGTCCAGATATTAATCTAATTAACTTTCTTTAACTGCTTCTGTATTATTTACATCCTTCCATAAATAATTAGACCAACACTGTTGAGAGTACTTGATGTAGTTTTGCCAAAAGCATATGTAGCTGAAGCATAACCTCCCTACTTTTGTGTTCAGTTGCCCTCACAATAAACAATGACATAGCTTTTCTAATTACTTACTTTAGCTGTATGCTGACCTTTTGAAACTCATGGACTAGAACACCCACATCCCTCTGTATCTCAGAGCTCTGAAATGTCTCATTATTTAGATAAAATTCAGATTTTTAATAAACTCTTTCTGCCAAAATAGACAATTTGACAATTTCACCTGTTTGAAACTTCATTTGTCTGACCTTTGCTTACTCATTTAACCTTTCTGTATCTTTTTGTAAACTCCTTATGTTTTCTTCACAAATTATTTCCTATCATTGTGTCATCAGAAAAGTTGCAACCGTACCTTTCATCAGTTTATTTCTTTATTGATTTGTGGGATGTGGGCATGGCTGACAGGCTGGCCAACACTTGTTGCCTGTACTTAATTGCCCATGAGAAGATAATGGTGAGCTGCCTTATTGAATTTCTGCAGTCCACCTGCTGTAGATAGATTCACAATGCCCTGAAGCAGGGAATTCTGGGATTTTGACCCAGTGACAATGGAGGAACAGCAATGTATTTCCAAGTCAGGATTGGGAGTGGTTTGGAGAGGAACCTGTTAGTTGTGGTATTCCCATGTATCTGCTGCCCTTATCCTACTAGATGGAAGTAGTTGTGGGTTTGAAATGTGCTTTTTGAGGATCTTTGGTGAATTTCTGTAAGCCATCTTGTAGGTAGTATATACTGCTACTACTGAGAGTTGATGGTGGAGGGAGTGGATGCCTGTGGATGTGGTGCCAATCAAGCTGGTTGTGTCCTGGATGGTGTTAAGCTTCTTAAGTGTTGTTGCAACCACACCCATTCAGGCAAGTGGGGAATAGTCCATCATAGTTCAGACTTGTGCCTTGCAGATGGCGAACAGGTTTTGAGGAGTCAGGTGAGAAACTCACAATATTCTGAAACCTGTGACCTGCTCTTGTAACCAATGTGTTAATGTAGCAAGTCCAGTTAAGTTTCTGGTTGATGGTAACCCCAAGGATGTTGATAGAGGAGGATTCACTTATGACAACACCACCGAAGGTCAAGGGGCAGTGATTAGATTGTCTCTTATTAGAGATGGTCATTGCTTGGCATTTGTGTTGCACAGATATTACTTGCCACTTGTCAGCTCCAGCCTGGATATTGTCCAGATCTTGTTGCATTTGTTTATGTAAATTGTAAAAAAAAATTACAAAGATGTCCCGTGCCCTGATCCCTTTGGCACAACAATTGTTACATTGTGAGAACCAGAAAATGATCCATTTTTGCCTAAACCATTTCCAGTTTGCAAACCAATCTTCTAACCATGCAGATGCAGTACTCTTTATATGATGAACTTTTAATTTCTGCAATAAATTTTAATATGGCATTTCAGTAAATGTCTTCTGGATATCCAAGTACAGTAAATGCATCAGTTTTCCTTTATCCACAGCACTTCTATTTAGATTAAATTCCTTACAGTATTTCCACAAAGAACTCCAATAAATTGATTACACATAATTTCCCTTCCATAAAACTATGTTGAATATGCTTGATTACATTTAACTTTTCTAACTGCCGTATTATGATGTTTTTTTTAAATAATAGCTTCTACATTATTCCTATGATGGTAATTCTAAAAACTGGCCTGTAGTTTCCTGCTTTCTGAATAAATGAATCAAATTTGCAGTTTTCCAACTTAGTGAAATATTTCCCAAATCCAGGGAATTTTGAAAAATTAAAACTCCTCCATCAACTTTTAAGATCCAAGGATGAAGTCTATGAAGACCCAGAGTCTTATTAGCTCACAGCTCCAAGAATTTGTTCAGTATCACTTTCTTGGTGATAGTATCTTTTTTAATTCTTCACAATTTTCATGATTTCATGATTTACAACTAATTCTTGGATATTCCTTGTTTACTTTACGGGGAAGACTATTGCAAAATGCCTGTTAGTTCAATGACCTTTTCTATATTCTCCTTTATTAATTCCCCAGACTCACTTTTATAGAACCAATGCTCAATTTGTTATCCTTTAAAATATCTATAAAAACTTCAAGATAACTTTTCCTTGTATACTCATTTTCCCTTGTTAATTTTTAAGTCATTCTTTGCTGTTTTATATTCTTCCTAAATGTAACATTGTACATTTTTTTTTAATGTTTAACATTATCTTTAATTTTTTTAACTTCATTACAGATGGTGGGTCCTCCCATTGAACTTTTTCTTACGCATTGGAATGTATCTAGTTTCCATGCTTTGAAATGCCCTCATACATGTTTTCCACTGCATCTCTCTTGACCTATCTCTTAATTTAATTTACCTTTTCAATTTAGCTGGCTCCACTTTCATGCCTTCATAATTGCAAGTATAGTAGTATTAACTTTGGATTCACTTCTCTTTTCCTCAAATCTAATGTACATGTTTATCCTGTTCTAAGCACTGCTGCCTAGGGGCAATTTCAAAATAACATCATTAATTAATCGTTTTGCTATGCACAATATCAGATTTAGCACTATTTGCTCTCTGGGTGAGTCCCAAAAACATACTGTTCGAAGAAACTATCCTCAAAACATTCTATGAACTTATCTAGGCTGCCTTTGCTCATCTGATATTTCCATTGTATACGTAGATTAAAGTCTCCCATGATTATTACTGTACCTTTCTGACAAGCTCCCATTATTTCTTGCTTTATACTGCTTACTATCATATGGTTACTGTTAGGAAGCTTGTACATCATTCTGATAAGTGACTTTTCATCTTTAACATTTTCCAGCTCCATACAAATTGCTTCTTTCTCCTGATTCCTGAAGTTAGGTAATCACTCTATTATGTGAATTCCATCATTAATTAAGAGAGCAACCTTTCCACCTTTTACTGGCTTCCTGTCCAACTCAAATGACATGGCAGGTCGTGTTGAGGAAGCAGAGAGGATGCAGAAGACATGCCCTGATTAGGGAAGTGGGTGATGGAATACAATGTGGGAAAGTGTGAGGTTATGAACTTTGGTAAGAAGTATAGAGGCATAGACTATTTTCTAAACAAGGAAAGAGTTTGGAAATTGAAGGACAAAGGGATTTAGGAGTCCTATTCAGGATTCTCTTCAGGTTCAGGATTAAGATTAGCATGCAGGTTCATTTGGCGGTTAGGAAGACAAATGCAATGCTGGCATCTATTTCAACAGGGCTAGAATACAAGATGTACTGCTGAGGTTGTATAAGTCTCTGGTCTGCCATCATTTGGAATATTGTGAGCAATTTTGGGCACTTTATCTCAGGAAGGATGTGATGGTATTGAAGGGGTTCCAGAGGAAGTTTACAACAATGATCCTGGGAGGAAGGGTTTGCTCTATGAGGATTCTTGGTCTGTACTCGATGGAGTTTAGAAGGATGAGTGGAGGATCTGATTGAAATTTACAGAATACTGAGGGGCCTGGTTAGAATGGATGTGAAGTTTCTAGTAGTAGGTGAGAATAGGATCTGAAGGCACAGAATCACAGTGAAAGGACAGTCTTTTAGCGAACTCAGATTAGCTGGAATGTCTTAAGCTAGCGGGTGGTTAATCTGTGGAACTCATTGCTGCAGAGGTCTTTGGAGGTCAAGTCATTGAGTTATTTAAGACAGGGATAGATAGGTTATGATTGGCAAAGGGATCAAGGGTTACAGGGAGAAGACAGGAGAATGGGGTTGAGAAACATATCAGCCAAGATCAAATAGCAGAGCACAATGTTGGGCCAAATGACCTAAATCTGCTTCTATTCTTCTAGGTTGATTTAAATAAACTACGAAGAGACATTTTCATATACTGACTTGCAAAAGAGTACAGAGACTCTTCAGTTTCCATAAGAATAACATTGCGTTATCATGTTTAAAGAAAGTATAAAGAGAGACTTAGTGAAATTATGGGTAGTTTTATTGCCTGATTTTTGCGAGTAATGCATTATTCTGTATCCTTCAGTATTAAAGGGACATTCACAGTACCTTCTGCTATAAAGATGTCCTCAAGAAACTCAAAGCTGAAATTGTTAAGAAATTGGTATTTACATGTGCTGCTCACTTCCTTTGACTTCAAACCTAGTTAACTTGTTCCACACTGTGCTATTTTTATTCTGCGGGTAGGAGCATTGTGAGGTTCCTCCAGAGTCCTTAACCCCTTACACAAAGCACTGTTTCAAGCTTTTTGCCCCCGTCATAAACACTGATTAATCTTTTTATGCATTCTCAATTTATTTACTTAGGTTACCCCATTTCACAACATTTAAAGTATTTTACTGAATACAGGCAAATTTTGTTAAAGCATTTTGTCTTGAACTCATCAGAACAATTTTCAGGAATGTCAAGTTAAGCAGAAAACACTTATATGATATAAGAGTATGGTGCTAATTGATAATTGGACTGTAATTAGTGGAGGTGTTGCCATGGAGACTACACCAGGTAATGATGATTGACAATTAAATCAAGAGTAAGTATTGGTTTCCTTCTTAAGATGATATTCTTTCGACTTGTCTGATGAATCTAAGGCAAAACACTTTTTTTTTCTCAGCATTACTCAAGTTCTATAATACTAAATGACTATTTATTGTATATTTTGTCCTTATCTCTCCTACCTTTCCCAAAACTTTGATTTGATTCATTTGTGGATAGGTGGGTTAGAAAAATATGACAAAATATTGAAACATTTGAGGTAAAGTTGGTAAACTTTATTTTACTCTGCTAAATTCCATTAGATCAAAGATTTAACTGATCTTATAGCTTGATTACATGCTCTGAATGGGTGGCCTGAACCAAAGGATGAGGTGAAGGAATGGTGCTTTTGGCAAACAACTAGTGGTGCCTAATTTTGTTTCATTGGAGCAGGTGATTCCTGCCTTTTAGTAGGATAAAAGTGTAGGCCAGAACAATGAAATAATACATTGTTGCTTATGACAGATTAAGCTATCTAAGAGGAATGATTGGTGCTGCCCAGATATTTGGTCTCTGACAATGCCCTTTCTATGACAGCCTCTTATCCAGATTGGTCATGCGATAGGTGATGTACGATAGATGATGTACTGGTGCAGCAATTGTTTTTGATAGTTTTGTGCTTGGCTACTCTGTATTTGGCGTTCCTTTTGGGGAACAATCTGAATACTCACACTATTGCCCTTTAAAAGCAACTGGACAGGCACATAGAAAGTTAAATTTTTAATCTGTATTCCATCTGCAAGAGGATATAGATTGATTGAGTAGTGTGCAAAAGATTGACAGATAGATAGAATTTAATGTTAGAAAGTGTGAGGTCATGCATTTTAGTAGGAAGAATCAAAAGGTAAACTATTATTTAAATGGAGATTCACTCCAAAAAATAGTATAGAACAGTGTACTTAGTGATTTGTGTGTGAAAACACCAGCATGTAAGTTCAGTAAATAAATGGATGGCAAATTGAATTTTGGTCTTTATTGCGAGGGTTTGAAATTTAAAAGTAGAGAAGTCTTGTTACAAATGTCCAGGATATTGGTGATACATAGAGAGTATTGTATATAGTTTTGTTCCTGTATTTAGAAAAGGCTATACTAGCGTTGGAGTGAATTCAAAAGAGATTCACTGGGCTGATTCCAGGGATGAAGGCTGACTTACCAAGAATGGCTAAACAGATTATGTCTTTATTCATTAGAATTTAGAGGAATGAAGGGTAATGAAAGATTCTGAGGGGGCTAGGCAGGATGGATTTTGTGAAGATGCTTCCACTTGTAGAGAAATCTCAAACTCAGGGACATAATTACAGAATAAGGGGACACTTGCTTAAAACTGAGATGTGAAGGGGCACTGAACACCCCAGAGAATTGGGGAGACTCCAAATGCCATTTTTAAATGATAAACTCATAAACTTTGTACTGAACAAAACCTACATTTTTTATTCAAAGCGTCACAATAGTAAAGATTTAGCTGATTGCAGTGTTAAAGCCAAAAGACATCCAATTGTAAAATTGATTCTTACTCCTAATTTTTTCAATTTTAAAATTAGGTGTTGTCTTTCAGGACAGATATGAGAATTTTTCTCACCTCAAACTTTACCTTAGAAAATGGTGAAATCAGGATCGTTGAATACATTAAAATTGAAAGTAGATGAATTCTCATTATACAAGAAATCAAAGGGCTATTGAGGGTGGGTGAGAATGTGAAATTTGAAATATAAAGAATTTAGCCGTGACATTATTGAGTTGCTATGCAGCCTCAGGAAGCTGTATAGCTTGCTTCTGCTCCCTTTTTGTATGTTCATTTGTTGATTTTTACTGGAGAAATAATGCAAATTTGGTAAATGACTGCTAGAATTCTTAACTGCCATTAAGACCTGTTTTCCAGGTTTTTCTTCTAAGGGCTCAAATCTGCTCTGTAGAAGTGATAATTAGCCTGTTTTGACTTTTCTGGATGATCAAATAACACTTATCACTTTGGTGACTAGTGGGCTTTTATTGCTCTCACAACTTTTTCTTTTCCTTTCAAAGTTTGTTTCACTTATTGGCTGCAAAAAGCTTTTGTTGACTTAATCTTGGTGATTTCTCTGTAGTCGTGGCTGTTTGGCTGCTAGATGGTCTTCAAGCTGGGTTGATGATTTTTTTGGATATTTTTTTTTTGAATTCTCTTTTCCATATAATTTCAGAAGTTTTTGAAATTCATGACTGTCAAAGTTTTTGTGGCAATGCGCCCCACTGTTGTCACCATCTTCTGTGGCTTGGCTTTAGAATCACATTTAAGAACTTGAGTTCAGGGCAGACTGGTCAAGACCAAAGTAAAGAATCTTAAGCTTCTGTTAAAATCTATTTGTTGTATTTAATGGTACATACCGTTATATATGGTAATCTAAGATAAACCAGGTACAGAAGTTAGTGTTTTATTATTAAGAAACTCTTATTTACATGGGCTGCTCTCCGCACACTAGTTCAAGTCTAGTTAATCCATCTCACACTGTGCTGGTAATGTGCTATGGGAAGAATTCTATGTGACATCATTGTAAGATTGTCCCAGGTTCCTAGATCCCTTACACTTTGTGAATCAGTGGCATACTGAATGACGAAAGTTTGATTTTCATTACTCCTCTTTAAAATGACATTCAAATGCAAAAATCAATGTTGAAACCATTGCATTTGTTTTTTGAATTTTGCACTCCAAACAGGCAACTACTCTTTCTATGGGCCTAGACATCATGACACTCGTGAAACTCCAGTAATCATAAAGGCTACTGTCACCCCATACACTTAATAATTGCTAGGTAAAAACAATGACTGCAGATGCTGGAAACCAGATTCTGGATTAGTGCTGCTGGAAGAGCACAGCAGTTCAGGCAGCATCCGAGGAGCAGTAAAATCAACGTTTCGGACAAAAGCCCTTCATCAGGAATACAGGCAGAGAGCCTGAAGGGTGGAGAGATAAGTGAGAGGACTGTGGGGGTGGGGAGAAAGTAGCACAGAGTACAATAGGTGAGTGGGGGAGGGGATGAAGGTGATAGGTCGGGGGTGGGGGGGGGGGAGGGTGGAGTGGATAGGTGGAAAAGAAGATAGGTAGGACAAGTCATGGGGACAGTGCTGAGCTGGAAGTTTGGAACTGGGGTGAGGTGGGGGAAGGGGAAATGAGGAAACTGTTGAAGTCCACATTGATGCCCTGGGGTTGAAATGTTCTGAGGCAGAAGATGAGGCGTTCTTCCTCCGGGCGTCTGGTGATGAGGAAGCAGCGGTGAAGGAGGCCCAGGACTTCTATGTCCTCGGCAGAGTGGGAGGGGAAGTTGAAATGTTGGGCCACAGGGCGGTGTGGTTAATTGGTGTGGGTGTCCCGGAGATGTTCCCTAAAGCGCTCTGCTAGGAGGTGTCTAGTCTCCCCAATGTAGAGGAGACCGCATCGGGAGCAACGGATACAATAAATGATATTGGTGGATGTGCAGGTAAAACTTTGATGGATGTGGAAGGCTCCTTTAGGGCCTTGGATGGAGGTGAGGGAGCAGGTTTTGCAATTCCTGCGGTGGCAGGGGAAGGTGCCAGGATGGGAGGGTGGGTTGTAGGGGGGCATGGACCTGACCAGGTAGTCACGGTGGGAATGGTCTTTGCGGAAGACGGAAAGGGGTGGGGAGAGAAATACATCCCTGGTGGTGGAGTCTGTTTAGAGATGGCGTAAATGCCGGCGGATGATTTGGTTTATGCGAAGGTTGGTAGGGTGGAAGGTCAGCACCAGGGGCGTTCTGTCCTTGTTACGGTTGGAGGGGTGGGGTCTGAGGGCGGAGGTGCGGGATGTGGATGAGATGCGTTGGAGGGTGGAACCAGAACACACCAGATGGCCTCCTTCTTTAGAGACCGCAATTTCCCTTCCCATGTGTTTAAAGATGCCCTCCAACGCATCTCGTCCACATCCCGCACTTCCATCCAAGGCCCTAAAGGAGCCTTCCACATTCATCAAAGTTTTACCTGCACATCCACCAATATCATTTATTGTATCCATTGCTCCCAATGCGGTCTCCTCTGCATTGGGAAGACTGGATGCCTCCTAGCAGAGTGCTTTAGGGAACATCTCTGGGACACCCGCACTAATCAACTACACCGCCCTGTGGCTCAACATTTCAACTCCCCCTCCCACTCTGCTGAGGACTTGGAGGTCCTGGGCCTCCTTCACCGCCGCTCCCTCACCACCAGATGCCTGGAGGAAGAACGCCAAATCTTCCGCCTCAGAACACTTCAACCCCAGGGCATCAATGTGGACTTCAACAGTTTCCTCATTTCCCTTTCCCCCACCTCACCCCAGTTCCAAACTTCCAGCTCAGCACTGTCCCCGTGACTTGTCCAATCTGCCTATCTTCTTTTCCACCTATCCACTCCACCCTCACCCGCCTGACCTATCACCTTCATCCCCTCCCCCACTCACCTATTGTACTCTATGCTACTTTCTCCCCACCCCCACCCTCTTCTCACTTATCTCTCCACCCTTCAGGCTCTCTGCCTGTATTCCTGATGAAGGGCTTTTGCCCGAAACGTTGATTTTACTGTTCCTCGGATGCTGCCTGAACTGCTGTGCTTTTCCAGCACCACGAATCCAGAATTTAATAATTGCTGCTTTGTCATTGCCCTTTTTGTCAAAATAATCTCCAGAGGCTGTACATTTAAATCCATCTGAGCAGAGTGTGGTGCATTCGAAATGTACTGATAAGAATTCTTCATTGATATCCCTATCACCACCTCTATTCTTGCAAACTTGTGAATGTGAGACACCACACAGAAAACCCAACTATCTGTATTGGAAGTAGCAAGAGGCATGTCCATCTCAGCAACCACTGTATGATTTATGAGAAGTTGAATTTACTGAGAAAATAATTGTAATTTTGCAGTTTAGAATACAGAAATGTTGTGAATACTGTATTAGATTTGGATTTGCATCTCAGGAATATTTATAAATTGGCCTACAATAGATAACAGCAAAATTTGGCAGGTATACAGCAGCTTAAACAGTTAAGAAGAGAAGTTGCAAAAATCTAGATTGTATTTCCTTGAGTTTAGAAGGTCAAGGGGTAATCCAGTTGAAGTGTCTAAAATGATAACGGTTTCAAAGATTAGGTAGAGAGAAACTATTTCCTCTGATCTGGAGAAGGAACATTAAAGGAAAGGTTTGTGGTGGAAATTGCAGAGAATGTTAGGAAGTTAAAAGCTTAATGTTGATGGAAATAGAAGGGAGAAGGTAATTGATATGGTGTCCAAAATTTGTAGCAAAATTTAGGGAAACATTTTGGATAATGGAAGTCTAAATATTGTAAGATCCAACAGTACAACAGTAATGGCGGATGACAGGAGTGGTGCGGTGTAAATCTAAGTTTTATAAGTTGATCTCATTTTAACAGATTTTCGTTAATGATCCTCTTGCTATTATGGAACTAGAGGAATTTCTTGCTTTGCATTTTCTCTCTGGCTCACTATTCATACTTTTGACAAGCTTCTGAATTTTTTATACTCTTTCCAGTTATACTATACTTTTCAACCTTCTGTTCATAAATTTTGTGAGTTTATTTTACTTCCTTCATTTTTGCTCCTTTTGATGATGCATTTAAGATTACACTTTGAGTCAATGGCTGATACTTCAATATGTATTTATTTCAATACAATCTTTCAAACTTTGTGACAAAATGTCTGTACCATTGTCTACAAAAGATTCATATTTTAAAAGAGTATTTCCCTAGTTTTGGTAGGCAAATGATAGTAAGTAAAGCTCTAAACAGTTTTAATAAATAGAATAGATACTGTTGGGAAAGTATCATCATAGTTGCTAAATCTGTTGAATTTCAAAAGATGATTTTCAAAAACATATTTCTGTCATGTCCTGTGGAATACTTCCACTGAAACTACTAGAATGCAAGGCTGTTAGAATAGCAATGGAATATATCTGAAAAATCTGCTCCCTCCCCTAGGTGTTGAAAATTGTGCAAATGCACAGGATAGTTTTCAAATAATTAATTGAAAATAATATTTTCCAACACCAAATGAATATTATGTATACTCATAATATATATTCATCAAGGGGTTTGAAAAATATGAGTTTGTTTGACCTCCTCTCAACTTCATTGCTGAAGTGGCAAAAAGTTTATCTCATACGTTGATAGCATGGCACAGGTGAAGATACTTGATTTCACTCAAAATACTTGATTTCTGAGCATCTCGATTTAAAAGTTCTCATCTCATCATCAAATACTTCTTCATTGCTGATCCTGCTTATCTCTGTGTTCTGTAGCCTCCACCAGCCTCACAACTCTTCAAAACTTTATGATCCTCCAACTCTGACTTCTTGTCCAACCACCATTATTTTCACCCACCACTGGAGGACAAAATTTCAACTATTTAGGTGATAACTTTTATAAATTCCTCCTTGAGCTCGTTGTGCCTTCCCTTCTATGAGAAAACCTAATATTTTGCCAAAGTCTTTAAAAAATATCTTGCCATCTGATCTACAGCTTATTTTTACAGTGTCAAATTTTGGCTGATTGTGCTCTTGTTGAGTGGAGTTTTACCACATTAATAACAAAATCTGAATGCAAGTTGATTCTAATGGATTGTTCAGTTTGAGAAATTAAAGTTTAAAAAAATGTTATTGATAGTCTGTATTTCAGTAAAACTTGTGGACATGCTAGTGACAGAATTATCAATTTTTCATGATTTCATTTTAACTATGCTTGCCAGCTTTCCAATTTGGATAGGAATCTTTATATTCTGTGAAATTATAATATTGACCAGCTATAGTACAGGCAAACATAATACTAATGGAGTCATTTTAATTCATTCATATCCTCACAATGCCTCAATTAGTTAGGAAGTATGGTTGTTGTTGTTCAGTAGATAATTTTGGCAATGAATTTGCATCAACGCCACACAATTAATTGCCAGTTCTCCCAGTTTCTCTATTATATTTGTTCAAACAATGCAACTTTTCATTCTATCTCTTCCTGTGCATCCTAAATCTGCAAGTTCAGTAAGGCCAAGCAAAATAGATAATCTCATGTACATGTATATGTCTATGTAACTTCATACATTTACACTTTGTGAACGCAAACAAAGTGAGTGAAACTGGTTACATTGAGATTTTCCTGTTATCTAATGACTGAAACCAACCAACTGAATCAGACATGAAATTTGCATCTCATTTAATTCACACTTTCAAAATAAATTCAGATGTTAGGAGATGAAAGATTATCTGCGAAGTAATAGGAAGAACAAAGAATCAAATTCAGGAATTTATAAATTGACCGATATCAACAGTTGTTTACAGCAGCAAAGGAGAGTGAGAAAGCAATATGACCTGATAACAGCAAGAACATTGCAAACTTTTCTCTCGCTTGTCTCTCTCAAGCTCAGTTACCAACATCCTGAGAAATAGCAACTTTGGAAAGCAACCATTCACTGAGAATGTGAGGATTTCTGCAAATGTTTCTACTGCTATAACAGGACAGTTGCTAAACAGACAGGATTCAAGTCACTCTTATAGCTCAAGAACTTTAAACTGTAATTGCTTTTACCTTCCTGTCTGTACCAAACACCACCTACCTTTTTTAAACTTAGCAGCTGTATTGGTGTTTGTTTTTGATAGTGTTTTTGTTTTTTTCAGAGTTAATGGATAATAAAATTCATCCTTCTTTTACTAAAGTAGACTTTGTAATTTAGCTGCTTCATTTAATCTAGTTAATCATATTTTAAATGAATTCAGATTTTAAAAATATTAAAGTATTTGTTGCAACTGACCTAGAGGAATTTAAAGATAGGGGAACAGATTCCACCTGGATGTAACATCCTCTATATGTTATTCCTGCAGTGGGGAGAAGAATCATAGATTGGGTGACAACCTTGTGGAACACCCTTTTCAGTCTGCAAATATGACCAGAGCTGCTTGTTATTGTATTCCTCCATTTTGCTCCTATGGTTATTCTTTTGATTATGGCCTGATGCAGTGCTCTAACGAAACTAGGTGCAAGCTTGAAGAGCAGTACATCATTGACAGCCTTCTGGACTCAGTATTGAGTTCAACAATTGTAGATTATAATCTGTACCTCCACCTTGTTTTGTATGTTTATTTTTAACTAATTCAAAATTATTTCTTCCTTTATCCATTTATATTCCATTTAAACAGCTGTTGTGAAGACATTCCTGCCTCATTTAGATATTGCATTAATATTGTACTTACCAATTGCCTTTGGCTTTTATACAATTAGTGCTTTTCTGTTATCTATTCTCTCCTGCTCCCTACTCTGTCATGGATCTGCCATTTTGTTCTTCCTGCACCTCCCCCCACCTTTCACTGGCTTAAAGTCATACTTCGTTCTATCTTTCTTTGGTTCTTTGATCAAATAATTTTGACCTGAAACCTCAGCACTGATTTGCTTCATTGTTTTGCTTGATCTGCTACATCTTTCCAGCAAATTTTATTTTTAGTCTTAATTAACAATTCATTTGAGTTGGTGATGTTTGTAGAGAATTCTTATTTTTATTAAACACCTGCTAATTTCTTCTGTCAGCCTATCCAGGTTAATATAACTTTATTAAAAAGAGATACCTCTGAAAATGGAGTAGTCATTCAGCCTTTGATACAGTTGATTGCACCAACCTCCTCCAATGTCCGTCATCCAACTGTGTGTCAACGACCCTCACTTGACTTCATTTTTATTTCGCAGTTGTAACAATAAAGCCCAAAGCAGAGGCTTCACTGCCTGACCTGTACCAATGCCTCTGGAATCTTTCCTAAGACTTTGATCTTGGTTGAAACTTTATTGCTGGAACAGCACAGCAGGTCAGGCAGCATCCAGGGAACAGGAGATTCGACGTTTCGGGCACAGGCCCTTCTTCAGGAATTCATAGGATGATGCTATTGAGGATTGATTTGGAGATGCCGGTGTTGGACTGGGGTGTACAAAGTTAAAAATCACATAACACCAGGTTATAGTGCAAGCTAGTGTGCTTCCAATTAAACCTGTTGGACTATAACCTGGTGTTGTGTGATTTTTAACTATTGAGGATTGGTTGCTTTAGAAGAGGTTGGATTTTGCATAAACTGTGGGATTCACATATTTTTTAATGTTGTTTATTTTAAGTTTGGGTTTCTGGATTTTGACTTAGTATCCAGTGGTTTTCTGTGTATCTGAAGTTAGTAATTCTATAGCCATGTTTACTTTTTAGATCAGCTTTTGAGGCATTGCTTTGAAGCAAAAAGCTTTGTGTGGACACCACTAATGGATTGAATATGTTAGTTTGTTTTGCGACTCAGCAAGTCAAACAATGGGGCTTCAAGTGTTTGATAGAGACTTTTCTAACTCGTTTTTAAGTTTAAGGGAAACATCTGGAGCTTAAGTATTTTGATTTTAGTTTTACTTAGTGTGGAGCAGTCCTCTGAAGTCCTTGCAATGGGATGGTGATATAGGGCTGAAAATGTGTTGCTGGAAAAGCGCAGCAGGTCAGGCAGCATCCAGGGAACAGGAGAATCGACGTTTCGGGCATAAGCCCTTCTTCAGGAATGAGGAAAGTTTGTCCAGCAGGCTAAGATAAAAGGTAGGGAGGAGGAACTTGGGGGAGGGGCGTCAGAAATGTGATAGGTGGAAAGAGGTCAAGGTGAGGGTGATAGGTCAGACTGGGGTGGGGGCGGAGAGGTCGGGAAGAAGATTGCAGGTTAGGAAGGCGGTGCTGAATTCAATGGATTAGACTGAGACAAGGTGGGGGGAGGGGAAATGAGGAAACTGGTGAAATCCGAGTTCATCCCTTGTGGTTGGAGGGTTCCTAGGCGGAAGATGAGGCGCTCTTCCTCCAACCGTCGTTTTGTTGTGGTCAGGCGATAGAGGAGTCCAAAGACCTGCATATCCTTGGTGGAGTGGGAGGGGGAATTGAAATGTTGAGCCACAGGGTGGTTGGGTTGGTTGGTCCGGGTGTCCCAGAGGTGTTCTCTGAAACGCTCCGCAAGTAGCCGGCCTGTCTCCCCAATATAGAGGAGGCCACATCGGGTGCAGAGGATGCAATAGATGATGTGTGTGGAGGTGCAGGTGAATCTGTGGCGGATATGGAAGTTTCCTTTGGGGCCTTGGAGGGAGGTGAGGGGGGAGGTGTAGGCGCAAGTCTTGCACCTCCTGCGGTTGCAGGGGAAGGTGCCGGGAGTGGAGGTTGGGTTGGTGGGGGGTGTGGACCTGACGAGGGAGTCACGGAGGGAGTGGTCTTTACGGAATGCTGATAGGGGAGGGGAGGGAAATATATCCTTGGTGGTGGGGTCCGTTTGGAGGTGGCGGAAATGACGGCGGATGATGCGCTGAACATGGAGATTGGTGGGGTGGTAGGTGAGGGTTCTGTCCTGGTGGCGGTTGGAGGGGCGGGGCTCAAGGGCGGAGGAGCGGGAAGTGGAAGAGATGCGGTGGAGGGCATCGTCGACCACGTTGGGGGGGAAATTGCGGTCCTTGAAGAAGGAGGCCATCTGGGTTGTGCGTTTTTGGAACTGGTCCTTCTGTGAGCAGATGCGGCGGAGTCGAAGGAATTGGGAGAATGGGATGGCGTTTTTACAGGGGGCAGGATGGGAGGAGGTGTAGTCCAGGTAGCTGTGGGAGTCGGTCGGTTTGTAGTAGATGTCCGTGTTGATTCGGTCGCCTGAGATAGAAATAGAAAGGTCGAGGAAGGGGAGGGAGGAATCTGAGACTGTCCAGGTGAATTTGAGGTCGGGGTGGAAGGTGTTAGTGAAGTGGATGAACTGTTCAACCTCCTCGTGGGAGCACGAGGCAGCGCCGATACAGTCATCGATGTAGCGGAGGAAAAGGTGGGGGGTGGGGCCAGTGTAGTTGCGGAAGATGGATTGTTCCACATATCCTATGAAGAGGCAGGCATAGCTGGGGCCCATGCGGGTGCCCATGGCTACTCCTTTCGTTTGGAGGAAGTTGTTCAGGGTGAGGACCAGTTCAGTAGGAACAGTGCTCTGGAGAAGAGAAAGATATATACTGAACTTTAAAGTGAAGAGTTAGTGTTGGTTCCAGGCTAGAGGCAGTAGGATAAAATCCTGAAGAAGTACATAAAGCTAAGTCCATTTAAGCAGGTGTACCTTCTTCCTGGAACTATCTGTAGTTCGAGTCTAAACATTGAAGTGATAAGTGACATAAACTGGTTAAGGTATTAGATATAGTGATTCTGGTATAGAGTAATATATCAATGATGTTTTGGGTGGTATAAAAGGAAATGCTGTTTTGCTTCTTTTTCATTTATAAAAGTGTGTTTGGGATTAATAGGATTATACTTCGTATGTTTAAAAATTGTATTAGATTTTGTGTTAAAAGTAAATAGTTTAGTTTATTCTATTTTATCTTTATTTTGTTCATGACAAACCCTAATTTTATTGCGAAAGTAAAACACGCAATAATGCATGTTTTTGTTTCAGCGAGAGACCACTTTGTTAAAACTAATTGTCCATAGCCCAAGATGGCTGAGAAGTAGGGCTCCCGTGCCAGAGCCCGTCCGTTCCGACCACTTTTCTTTCTCTTTCCATTTTTTCTTTTTTTTTAACTTACTTTGTCCTGAGTTTGGATGGCTTCGGTGGCTGCAGGCACCCAGTGTGTGGACCTCGTGCAGATCCATGGTGCAGACCTCAGACAGGTTTACCCCAGACCTCAAGTGGGCCCAGCACAGAGGAGAGTGAGCCCCTACTTACTTTTCTGGAGCAAGCACAGAAACTGGAATCAGCGCCTGCTACATTGGCAGAAGTGATGTTGGCGAGGTAGGCCCAGCAGCATAACATGGTGCCTGAGGATTGGTGACTTGGTTGTTGGTTGAGTCAGGTGTAGACAGTGGTGGAAGGCTGGTGGAGGTGCTAAGCTGGCTCAGGGCTGATGGACTCTCTTCAAACTATAGCTTCCTTTTTTTTCCTTATTCTTAAATTATTGAAAATATTGCTGTTTTGTGGTGACAAATGAAAGCTTTTCACTATTTTATTTATTCTTACTGTAAAATATGCAGGACAATAAGATCAAAATTAATACAAATCAAAATATAATCTATCAAGCCAGGTTTCTCTCTGGGATCAGATTTGGTCATAACATCGGCTGTGATCATAAGATGACAACAGATTTAAAGGAGAGAGGGATAGAACCTCTCTGATAAGACAATTATTACCCGTCAGCTACTCTGCAGATCAAGAAAGAAAATTGGGTGCTGGCAAATATCGTGGGACCAGGTTCAAATGAGCAGGAGATGGGCCTCATGAGCAATACGAATTCAGGGTGTAATACAGACCAATAAAACAGGAACTAGATGCAAATTCAGGGCACGGCAGAGGGGATCTTTATAGAAGTTTGGCTTAGATGTTGTCCTTGGTTTTTTTTTTCCAGAGAGGTCGTAAAAGACACAGACTCCAAAAAGTCTAAGTTGAAGGGTTTTAGTGCCAGTTTGATTATAGCTATATTACTGCATCACGCCTTCAAGTTTCTGAAAAAAACTTGTACAATGAAAGGGGAGTGGCCAGTTCTCCCAGCTCAGATTTTTTCTCTGGTTTAGTTTTTAGCAGTAGTGTTGAAAAAGTTGCTGGACCCAAAGAAGCAGATTCATGCTAGTCCTCTCTCTCTGAATTCTCTCCTGTAAGACCCTGCATTTGATTTTACCTTTTGTGCCAAAGGGTGTTTATGGGGTTGTTGCAAGTATTTTGAACAGCATCATTACGTTGGGATAATCTGTTGGGTTTTTGGATAGGTTAAGCTTTTCTGTATTCTGTTCCCTTTTATTTGTGTTTCAGTTGGAAATCTTGTAAGTAAATTCTGTTTTGTTTCAAACTAAGTGATTTGATCTGTTGCATCTCCTGGAATATTCACTGTACACTGCATAAAACAACTGGCAAAGTTAGGGTCCGAGCTACTTTCTTAAAATGTTTTGAGGGGTCTGGACTGGTCCATAACATAGAGGACTGGTAAAATAAGAACTGGCAGAAGTAATTGGATGGAATGTTTCAATCTTAGTGACAAAGAAGGACGTAATTGCACTGGAAGGGGTAAACAGCACGTTCACCAAGATGAAGTTCAGGATGGAACAGTTTAGCTATGAAAAGAGATGCAACAGGATTGACAGAAACCAATTGTTCCCCTCAGTTGAAATGTCAATACCAAGTGGGCATAATTTTAAGGTGTAAAGGTTTGAGGAAATCTGAGGAAAATATTTTTCATACTTAAGGTAGTCAGAATCTGGAGTGTACTGACTGGGAAGGTAGTTGAGGCAGGAAACCTCAGAACATTTAAAAAGTACTTGGCTTTGAGTACTTGAAATTCATAACAAGGGCTGCCAGGTAAGTCAGTTTTTCCCACTTAAAAAGGAACTTAGCTCAAGAGTCCGGCCACCATTTTGAACAGTGCAGTGATGAGAGAGGGCAGAGAGAAATGATGGCTGGTGGGACATTTTTAAGTGGGATTCAATAGTTAGATGGATTGACAGGAGATTTTGTGGTCAGAAACGGGATTCCCAGAAGGTATGTTGCCTCCCCGATGCCAGGATCCGGGATGTCACCGATTGTGTTTCCAGGATTCTGAAGGGGGGAGGGTGAGCAGCCAGAAATTGTGATATATATTGGCACCAATGATATAGTCAAGAATGAGGATCTGAAAAGTGACTACAGAGAGCTAGGTTGGAAGCAGAAGAGCAGGACGAGTAGAGTAGTGATCTCAGGTTTGCTACTGGTGCCACGAGATAGTGAGGTGAGGAACAGGCAGCGAGTGCAGCTTAACACGTGACTGCGCAGCTGGTGCAGGAGGGAGGGCTTCAGATACCTAGACCATTGGGATGCCTTCTGGGGAAGTGGGACCTGTGCATGAAGGATGGGTTGCACCTGAATTGGAGGGGCAGAAATGTCCTGGGTGGGAGATTTGCTTATGTGGTTTGGGATGGTTTAAACTAGTTTGGCAGGGGGGTGGGAAGTTAGATATGGGGAAGTAACAGGATATACTGAATCTATCTGGAAGGTTATTCATGTGATGGAACAAAGAGATTGGTTAAAGTGTGTCTGCTTTAACGCAAGGAGTGTCAGAAATAAGAGTGATGAACTTAGTCCCAAGTACTGAACCATGTTCTATGATGTTGTGACCAGAATGGAGATCTGGGTTTCACAGGGGCAACAATGATTGCTAGATGTTCCAGGATTTAGAACATGTAAAAAGAACAGGGAGGGTGGAAAAAGAGGAGGGGGTGTAGAATTGCTAATCAGAGAGTGCATCACAGCTACAGAAACGAAGGCTGTTAAGGAAGGTTTGTCAACTGAGTAAGTATGGGTGGAAGTTAGGAACAGCAAGGGACCAGCCACCTCATTGGGGGTTTTCTACAGACCCTCTAATAGCAATAGGGAGATTGAAGAACTCACCAGCAGGCAGGTTTTGGAAAAATGCAGATATAGCTGTGTTGTTGTTATGGGTGACTTCAACTGTCCCAATATTGACTGGAACCTCCTTAGTGTAGATGGTTTGGATGGAGCCATTTTTGTCAGTTGTGTTTAGGGGGGTTTCCTTACTCAGTACGTAGACAGGCCGACGAGGGGAGAGGCCGTTTTGGATTTGGTGCTCAGCAATGAACCAGGGCAGGTGTCAGATCTCGCGGCGTGAGAAACTTTGGTGATAGTGACCACAACTGCCTCACCTTTACCATAGCCTTGGAGAGGGAAAGGAGCAGTTACCAAGGGAAGATTTTTAATTGGGGAAAAGGAAATTATGATGCTATCAGACAGGAGTTGGGAAGTACAGATTGGGAGCAATTGTTCCACAGAAAGGACACAACAGACATGTGGAGACTATTTAAGGAGCAGTTGTTGCGAATGATGCTCCAAGATAGGCAAGAAGAGGTAAGGTTAAGGAGCCTTGAATGATGTGAACAGAGGAGCTTCTCATCAAAAGTGAGAAGCCAGCTTACATAAGGTGGAGGAAGCAAGGATCTAGCACAGCTTTAGAGGATTACAGGCATATGAGAAAGTTCAGAAATAAACTGAGGATAGCCAGGATGGCTACGCAAAAGGCTTGGCAGGAAGGATTAGGGAGGACCGAAAGGCATTTTACTCATCTGTGAGGAATAAGAGAATGATCAGGGAGAAGGTAGGGCGGGTCAGGGATAGAGTAAAGAACTTGTGTGTGGAGTCTGGGCAGATAGGGAAAGCCCTAAATGAGTTTTTTGCTTCGGTCTTCATGAAGGAAAGGGAACTTATTGTGAATGAAAACTTTGAGGAGCTGGGAAATAGGCCTGAACAGATCAAGATTGATGAATTTGATGTGCTGGAAATCTTGGCAAACATTAAGATTGATAAGTCCCCAGGGCCAGACCAGATTTAGTCATAGAGATGTACAGCATGGAAACAGACCCTTCAGTCCAATCCGTCCATGCCGACCAGATATCCCAACCCAATCTAGTCCCACCTGCCAGCACCCGGCCCATATCCCTCCAAACCCTTCCTATTCATATACCCATCCAATTGCCTCTTAAATGTTGCAATTGTACCAGCCTCCGCCACTTCCTCTGGCAGCTCATTCCATACACGTACCACCCTCTGCGTGAAAAAGTTGCCCCTTAGGTCTCTTTTATATCTTTCCCCTCTCACCCTCTAGTTCTGGACTCCCCGACCCCAGAGAAAAGATTTTGTCTATTTATCCTATCCATGCCCTTCATAATTTTGTAAACCTCTATAAGGTCACCCCTCAGCCTCCGACGCTTCAGGGAAAACAGCCCCAGCCTGTTCAGCCTCTCCCTGTAGCTCAAATCCTGGCAACATCCTTGTAAATCTTTTCTGAACCCTTTCAAGTTTCACAACATCTTTCCGATAGAAAGGAGACCAGAATTGTACGCAGTGTTCCAACAGTGGCCTAACCAATGTCCTCTACAGCCGCAACATTACCTCCCAACTCCTGTACTCAGTACTCTGACCAATAAAAGAAAGCATACCAAACGCCTTCTTCACTATCCTATCCTATCCTACCTGCGACTCCACTTTCAAGGAGCTAGGTTGCTCCGGGAAGCAAGAAAAGCGATTGCTAAGCCACTGGTGAAGATCTTTGCTTCCTCACTCTCCACAGGAGTCGTACCGGAGGATTGGAAAGAGGCGAATGCTGTTCATCTTTTCAAGAAATAGAATAAGGAAGTTCCTGGTAACTACAGACCAGTCAGTCTTAGGTCTGTGGTCAGCAAGGTTTTGGAAAGAATTCTGAGGGATAGAATTTATGACTATTTGGAAAAGCTTATGTGATTAAAGGCAGTCAGCATAACTTTGTGAGGAGCAGGTCATGCCTCGCAAATCTTATTGAGTTCTTTGAGGACGTGACAAGATCGGTCGACAAAGGTCGAGCATTGGATGTGGTGTATATGGACTCAGCAAAACATTTGATAAGGTTCCCCATGGTAGGCTCATTCATAAATTCAGGAGGCATGAGATACAGGAAGATTTGGCTGTCTGGATTCAGAATTGATTAGCTGACAGAAGTGGTTGTAGATGGAAGGTATTCTGCCTGAAGGTAAGTGGTGAGTGGTGCCCCGCAGGGCTGTCTGTTCTTGAGCCTCTGCTTTTTGTAGTTTTTATAAATGACTTTGATGAGAAGGTTGAGAGGTTGGTTAGTAAATTTGCTGATGACATAAAGGTTGGAGGTGCCATTGATAGTATTGAGAGCTATTGCAGGCTGCAGCACGACATAGGCAGGATGCAGAGCTGAGATGAGAAATGGCAGGTGGAGTTCAATCTGGATAAATGTGAAGAGATGTATTTTGGATGATGGAACTTGAATGCTGAATATAGGAATAAAGACAGGACTCTTGGCAGTGTGAAGGAACAGAGGGATCTTGATGTTCAAGTGTATAGATCCCTCAAAGTTGCCACCCAAGTGGATAGGGTTGTTAAGAAAGCATATGCTGTTTTGGCTTTCATTAACAGTGTAAGAGCCGTGAGGTTTTGCTGCAGCTCTACAAGACCCTGGTGAGACCATACGTGGAATATTGTGTCCAGTTATGGTTATCCTATTATAGAAAAGCTACAGAGGCTTTGGCGAGGGTGCAAAGAAGGTTTACCAGGATGTTGCCTGGACTGGAGGGCTTGTCTTACGAAGAGAGGTCGACTAAGCTCAGACTTTTCTCATTGGTTCTAGGTTATTTCCACTTGCTACAACACAAAGTTAATCCTAACAGTTCTCCAGTGACTTACTTAAAATCATCAAAGCCTTCATTCCCTAGTCTTTCTGAAGAAAGATTCATGACCTACACTGTTAACTCTTATTCTCACTCCACAGATGCCACTGCACCCTGAGCACGTACAGCATTTTCTGATTTTAAGATTCCCTAGCAACCAAAGTATTTGTTTTTGTTCTTAGAACCTTTGTAAGATCAATTAATGCTTTCTTTTCAGACAAAATCTGAAGTCACACAACACCAGATTATAGTCCAACAGGCCTATTTAAAGTCATAAGCTTTCAGAACACTGATGAAGGAGCCTGATGAACAGTGCTCCAAAAGTTTGTGATTTCAAATAAACCTGTTGGACTATAGCCTGATCTCATGTGACTTCAAATTTTGTCCACCCCAGTCCAACACCGGCACCTCCACATCATTCTTATCAGACCTTTCATAACCTTGGACACCTGTCAGATCTCCCTTTGACCTCCTTTGCACCAAAGAGGACAACTGAGTGTCTTCAATTTAATTTTCTGCTGAAACTTTCACATCCTTGAAAGCATTCTGGTAAATTTCTGCACCCTCTGAAGGAATTTCACATTCTTCCTAAGTTTGGTAACCAGAGTCGAATTTAATATTCCAGTTGTAGCTGAATGAGAAATTTAAAAATGTTCAGCATAACCTTCCTGCTTTTATATGTAATACTTCCAATTATGGTGCCCAAGATCCCATATACTTTGATGACTACTCTTTGAATATATTTCTCCATCTTCAATAATCCACCAATATCTGCTGTCCCCAAGTCTCTCATCCCCACACTCACTTGCAATTAACCACATATTGTCTCTCCCTGTCTCTTCATAAAAATACAGCACTTCACACATCTCTGTATAAATTCTATTTTTGACATACCTTCATCTTTCATCAGCTTATTGATATCCTGTTGCAGTACATTGATATCATTCCTATCAGGAAATTTTTTTCCAATAACCATATTATTTAATCCATGGTTTCCAGTTGAATGCAATTCTTTGTCCAAGTTGAGTCTGACCTTTGTATAGGATGAGCCTCAATTTTAACTATTTAATCTTTATGTGCAACTTTATCAAACATTTTCCACACAGGCAGTATCTACTACATTCCCTTTTGTGAACCTACCCTGTTCATGAAAAAATTGGAAGTTTAGTGAAACATGACCTGCTTTATTACAGATACATGTTAATTTCCTTAATTAATTCAAACCTCTTGAGTGCCTATCATTTTCTATCTATCATTGTTGTTTGTACATCCTGACCAGCTGTTAAACTGATCAGCTTGTACATCTAATAATATCCTTACATCCTTTCTTAAACAATGACACCACATTTACCATTTTCCAATCTTCTTGCACCACATATCTAGAGAATGATTATGCTAAGTCACCCTGTAATTACAACTTCCATTTTATTTCGCAAAATAGATGCAAGCCACCCAGACAAGATGACATCTATTCTTATGGATACCTTTTTTTTTGTATTAGATTTTGTGTATCAAATTTTAGCCCATCCATTATGTGTACTGTTTCATATTTCCTAATTAAATATTGTAGCCATGCCTTTCTCCACAGCTGAACATTGATGTCACTGACTTTGCCAGCATAGGCCACATGGCAGCTCCAGTTACCCTAATAGTAGATATCTCACTCTTGTATCAGAATCTTTGTTGACCTAGTCTTGAGAAGAGTTGACCATGATCGTTACCAGGTAGACTTTCCAGGGTCTACAGATATATTTTGTGAAGTTTTAGTGTGATATTATAAGTCAGGCTATACTGGTTATTGGTTACATTGACATGGATTAATTTACATAATTCCTTTTAAAGCATTACACACAATGGTTTAAATGTTTGAATGAATGCATTCAGCATTATGATTAGTCAAACATTTTGATACCCTCATGATGATATTGAATCTGCTGTACTAGTATGTTTTTATAATTTGGATCCTTGCCTAATAATCTGCCAGAGTGTTTCATCTCATTCTTAGACTGAAGGAAAGTGAGATGTCAGTGTTAGAAACCACTGCTTTTCTTGCTCTACATGTATGACCTGGATTTGGGTGCATACATAACAATTTCAAAAATTGTGGACAACATAGCACTTGGAAATGATATGTACAGCAAGGAGAAACAAGATAAACTGCAAAAGGGGTAGATAAGCTGGTGGTGTGGGTGGATATGTGGCAGATTTAATTTATTGCAGAAAAGTTGAAGTTATGCATTTTAATAGGAAGAATGAGAAGAGTCAATAGAAAATATAAAGGTTACAATTCTAAAGGAGCTGCAAGAATAGAACAAACCTAGAGGTATAATCACACAGATCATTAAAGGTGGTTGAAGGTGATTGAGAGAGAGATTGAAGGTGATTGAGAGAGAGATTATCAGGGGATCCTCAGATTTTCACTTCTTCATTCTTGGGATGTAGTCATTGCTGGCTGGTCCATCATTTATTGCCCAAACCCTAGTTGCCTTTGAGGAGATGATGGTGAGCTGCTTTCTTGAACCATTGCAGTTCATTTGCTGTTAAGTAGACCTCAATGCTGTCAGGTAGGAATACCACAATTTTAACCCTGCAACCCCGATAGAATGGATTGTCTGGATGATGATTGGCTTAGAAGGTAACTTATAGGTATGGTATCCCCATGTATCTGCTGCCCCTGTTCTTCTAAAAGACGCTGTATAAAGGTTCTCTGAATTTCTGCAGTGTATCTTATAGGTGGTACACATTGCCGTGACTAAAGTATCAGTGGTGGAAGGAGTAAATGTTTGTGGATGTGCTAGTAATAAAGTTGACTGTTTTGTAGTGGATGGTGTCAAGTGTTGGGTGTTATTTGACCTGTACTCATTCAGTCAAGTGGAGTGTATTCTACGACAAATGCATTGAATACCAAAGCAGAGAGGTTATAATGAATAATTATAAACCAACAGTTTGACCTCAATTCTGGGCATCATACTTGACAGATATGAAGAGATTAGAGAATTCTTGCAGAAAAGCTTTACAAGAATTGTTCCAGAATTGATTGATTTCCGTTGCATGAGAAGATGGGAGAAGCTGAGGTTGTTCTCCTTAGAGAAAAGAAGTTTGAGAGGACATCTTACATTGATGTTCAAAATCATAAGGGGTCTGGACACAGTTGGCAGAAGGTTAAAGACCCAATTAAAAGTGAATCGGAAAAGAACTGAATGTGATGTAAGAGAAAACGTTTTTAATGCATAAAAAGTCAATAAAATGTGGAATACAGTATCTGAGAGTATTTAGAAGTTGATTCAATCATGTTTTTTAAATCAGCATTGAGTCATTTACCTGAATAGTGAAGAATACGGTACTAAGGAGAAAGTTGGAGAACTGGGGATAACTGAGTTGCTCATTCAAATTGCTGACTCAAATGCAATTGTCTGACGAGCCTCCTCCTGTGCTGCAACCATTCCATTGCTCTTAAAACCAGCTACTGCCACAGCTGTTTCCTTCTGAGGATAAGGAGGGAAATTGAAGTTCTGGTTGAAGAACAGACCTGATACTTTGAACAACAGAGAAGACTCAAGGGACCATATAGCGTAGTATTTTGCCTATTTCTTACATTTTTATGTTCTAGAATGCGCACTTTGCATGGAATCTGTTGGAAATTTTATCCAGTAAAGGCACGTCCAAACATCAGAAATGGCATATATTCTCATTGCAATAAAGTTGTATCTGTTTTAGATTGACTCATCTGTTGGCTTTGAACCCCATATACCAGAAACTCAAGTGCAGAAAAACAACTCCCAACTATATTTTAGTCCCAGCCATTTAGTTTATGCCAGTATTTTGAACCAGAAAATCCAGGATAATTTTGTCTAATACTTAGGGTATAGAAGCGTATAGTGGGCGGCACGGTGGCACAGCGGTTAGCACTGCTGCCTCACAGCGCCAGAGACCCGGGTTCAATTCCCGCCTCAGGCGACTAACTGTGTGGAGTTTGTACGTTCTCCCAGTGTCTGCGTGGGTTTCCTCCGGGTGCTCCGGTTTCCTCCCACAGTCCAAAGATGTGCAGGTCAGGTGAATTGGCCGTGCTAAATTGCCCGTAGTGTTAGGTAAGGGGTAAACGTAGGGGTATGGGTGGGTTGCGCTTCAACAGGGCGGTGTGGATTTGTTGGGCCGAAGGGCCTGTTTCCACACTGTAAGTAATCTAATCTAATCTAAAAAAAAGCACACACTGTTGTTATGTTTTTATTCAATAAATGCACAATACTATTGAAAAAGAACTAAACACATTTACTTTGTGGGACAGAAATACCTGTAAAAACAAAGAATTATTCTCATGTTATTATTTTAAACCTAGAATGCTTAGTTGTTGACCCCACCTTCATCATGGAGCAAAGAATATTCTCTGCAAGGCTAATATTTTACAGCAAAATTAATTAAATTTGTGTTGTGATATTATAATGTGTGCAAATGATATGGCAATTCTTTGGCTTCAAAAATCTAAATAATTTTTGAGCCAAATAAAAGAGGATTTTTGAACTATTAGCAAAATATGATTTCTTACCTTTTACTTTTTTAGGATTACACTTTGACAATGTACTTCCAGCAAGCTTGGCAGGACAAACGGCTATCCTACTCAGAAATACCTTTGAATCTCACCTTGGACAACAGAGTGGCTGATCAACTCTGGGTTCCTGACACATACTTCCTTAATGATAAAAAGTCTTTTGTGCATGGTGTGACTGTAAAGAATCGAATGATCCGCTTGCACCCAGATGGCACAGTTTTATATGGTCTCAGGTTAGTACAAGTTTCTTTCCATTTTATAAAGCTAACTAGTACAGGAATATTATTTCCTTTCCCAAATCTAGTTGAAGTACATCAGACATCTGTAAACATGGAACTTGATAACTCCAGGTGATGAAAATCTTTTAACGATACTGGACCTTGGGCCAAATAACAGTTAAAAGTATACCATCTATCCTTGAGTTGATCTTTGTGTATTCCTGCATAAGATCCAGCAATGGCAATGATGATAAATGTCGAGGGAAAGTGGTTAGATTATTTTCTTTTGGAGATGGTTATTACCTGATATTTGAGTTGCCATAACAAAGAGTAGGAGCATGAGTAGGCCATTCAGCCCATCGTGGTTGATCTGATTGCAGCCTTAATTGTGTGTTCCTGGAGATGTCAGAACCAAATACATTATTTTAGATAATGTTTTAGAACTTTATGCTGCTCAATATTTTTGTGCAGTTGTTTTGTTAAAAAAAAATCAGCATACCCAGGTAATTTCTATTCTTATAAATTCAATGGCTGATCTGGAATGTTGATGCTTTACCCAGGAACTTGAGGCAGAAACCAACATTAGACTGACATGATGAAACTCTCTTTAAATTCTTTTATGGGATGTTGGTGTTGCAGACTAAGTCAACACTTTCTGCCCATCCCTTACTACCTTTGGGTATGTAAGCCACCTTCTTGAACCACTATAATCTGTCTGGTGCAGGTACCTTCATGGTGCTGTTTGTGACAATGAATGAATGGTGATACAGTTCCAAGTTAGGATAATGTGTTGCTTGGAAAGTAATCGGAGGTGGTGCTGTTACCATAAGTCTGCTGCCCTTGCCTTTCTAGGTGTTAATATTGCAGGTTTGGAAAGTGTTGTTGAAGGAAGTTTAATGAGTTCCTGCTGTACATTGTGTCTCTAACACACACTTGTTCTCACTTTGCATCAGTAGTAGAATGAGTGAATGTCTAAGCTGGTGGATGAGGTACTGATCAATTGAACTACTTTACCTTGAATGAGATAAACTCTGTATTGTAGCTTTACTAATACAGATAAAAGAAGAGAATTCCATTATTTTCCTGACTTCTATGTTGAAGATTGTGGATAAATGTTGTGGAGAAAGGAAATGAGTTATTTACTGAAGGATTCCCAGCCTCCGACTTGCACTTGCCCACCAATAACCCTTGGTTCATTAATGACTCAGGTGTCTACATAGCTACAGGGGGAGTATTGTTATAATCCCAGCTGATGTTATTACTAGGCAACTCAGCTCCAAGTCTGAAATTTACTTTAATGAAGTGCTGCAGATTTTACTTAATAATACAACTGATGTTCATTAACCAAAGAAATGAAGATAAAATAGAATTAACCAAACAATCTAGTTAATGTTAAAAATAACAACAGCTTTTGTATAGTGCTCAAAACACACCTCTGGTACAGTCCCTGAAAAAACAAATTGGATAGTTCACAAAAACACCAATGATGCAGTACACACAGCAGAATCCTTCTCTTTAACACCTCAGTATGTTTAGGTTACTTGTGGCTTTAATTTATAGACTGGAACTGAAGAAAATCCCTTCCTGGAGCTACCGATGCATCTGATAATACTCAGCTTCAAAAAGTAAGGTTTTGGCCTGATAGTTCTGGTCTGGGACTAACACTAACTCTATAGTCTGCAGTAATCTAGTTTCACCACACCCTTCCCATCTGGGGATCCAAGGACTTCACAGGACTGCTCAAAACTCAAAGTGAAACTAAAATCACAGTATTGCAAAGATTGACGATCCTCTGAGAGAAGATTCCTTCCTATCTCTATCTTAAATGGAACACCCTATTTTGAAACTGTGTTCTCTATTTTGAGATTTTCCCCATAAGGGGAAAGCATCCTCTCAGCATCTAGCCTTTTAAACGCCTCAGAACACAGAAAAAAGATTCGGCTGAGGTAGGATGAACGGCTAAAGGCTAAATTCAGTGCTGAATCTCAAACAGCGACATGGTGGCTCAGTGGTTAGCACTGCTGCCTCACAGCGCCAGGGACCCGGGTTTGAGTCCCAACTCGGGCGACTGTCTGTGTGGAGTTTGCACATTCTCCCCGTGTCTGCGTGAGTTTCCTCTGGGTGCTCCAGTTTACTCCCACGATCCAAAGATGTGCAGGTCAGGTGAATTGGCCATGCTAAATTGCCCATAGTATTAGGTGCATTAGTAAGGGGTAAATATAGGGTAGGGGAATGGTCTGGGTGGGTTGCTCTTTGGAGGGTTGGTGTGGACTTGTTGGGCTGAAGGGCCTGTTTCCATACTATAGGATATCTAATCTAATCTAATCTGGATTACTACCTGAGCCATGAGTGAATGGCATTGGATAAATGAGATTAAAGAAATGAATGCATGGCTCAAGGAATTGTGTGGCTGAAATGGGGACTGTTGTGTTGGGACAACCTACACCTGAATCATTCTGGGATCAGTGTTTCAGTGAATCATACAAGGGTGATAAAGCGGACTTTAAGCTTAATAATGGTGCAAGGGGATCAAGTGAGGGGTGGTATGATAAACAGGAACAACAGGTCCTGTTTCCACACTGTAGGGAATCTAATCTAGTCTAATCAAACAAAGGGCAGGGCAGCAATATGCATAATGATTATCAGAATGCAACAGGAAGAAACACAATACACTAATGTAAGAGTTCATAGCAAGTAAGGCCAGAGATGTTGGCTAAAATAGACAGAATTAAGTTTCTGTATCTGACTGCATGGAGTATCCGTAATAAAAAAAGGATGAATTGTTAATACAAATACTGATAGGTATTACAGAGACAAAGTTGAAGTGTGACTGAGGCTGAAACCTAAACATTACAGAATATTTGCCACAGCAAAATAACAGGAAACCAAGAACGGTTTATTCTTTAGTCAACCAAAGGAGCAGGCTATGCTGGATCTGTAATGTGTAATGAGATATGATAAATCAATTACCTCATGGTAAAAGAGATTCAAGGTGATAATGATAATGACATGAAATTCTGTCGTGTTCACTTTGTAAAAGAGAAGTGTAGCTCCACAAACCATAAGTTAAATGTAAACAAAGGCAACTGAGAGCAGAGCTAGTTCCATTGTACTGGGAAATCAGGTCGTAGGAGTTGTACTGGTAGAATTTTAAGAACATTTTCAAGAACTCTTGGCAAAGATTTATGGTAGTGAGAAAAGTGTTTTGCAAAGGATGTATCATCCTTATATAAATAAGGAACTTAGAGACAGTATCAAATTGAAATAAACTTGAGAAATCTGCAAAGATTAGTAGTAGGTCAGTGGATTGGGGATTTGTTGGGAAGACAGATGCAAAATAATTATTATTGTGATATTCACTGTACCTCCACATCCATGTGGTTACTGCTAAGGACCAAATACAACTACTACAAAATGACTTCTTGCCCTTATCGTTTCTTTCTTCTACTCAAACTGTTTCACATATTGGTTTCCTGAACATAAATCATGTGCTATCATGTGCATGTCATCATTAAATAATAGAACCATTCTTTCACCTCTTCCTAATTTTCTATCATTGTTAAATGTCCTGTACTCTTAAGTGAGTTCACAGTGAAGTCTGATACCTCATGTGTACAATACATAATGTATTACAGAAGTCCTGATTTTAACCCCATTGAGACTTAAAACATTTAAAAAGAAATGAGAACTTCCAATTTCTAAGGATGACACAGCAAGTTTTCATGCTTTGAGATTTTTGTCACAAATGACTGAAGCACTTAACCAAACAGTACTTTTGTCAGCAAGTTATACTTTAAACTATGAAAAGGAACGTTCCTCTTTTAGACTTATCAAGCATGACAAGAACTTAACAGTTTTCACTTGACCCAACACCTATCCAAAATGTGGACTCATAGGTGTTGGCAAGGGCATGAGGACCCTGGAGCAACCATGCAATGCTGTCATGGAGCAGCACATAACTGAACATAAATACTTTGATAAAGGGCTTTTGCCCGAAACATCGATGTTCCTGCTACTTTGATGCTGCCTGACCTGCTGTGCTTTTCCAGCACCACACTTTTGACTCTGATCTCCAGCATCTGCAGTACTCACTTTTGCCTGAATATAAATTCCACAGACCAGATGGAGTTAGAGCACGTTGAAAGAACATAAGTTTCTACATTAGAAGGAACACACTGAAAGATCCACTAGAGTGGGACACTGGGAAAAATCATATAGCACATGGACATGAAAGTCAAAGAAGAGAGATTAGTCTTTACCTAATGTAACTATAAGTCAGAGCCTGGTATATTCATGCTTACCATGTATCACATTATTTAACATTAGTGCATAATTAAAATTTTACCTTGAAATCTAACTTGTCCTTTGATTTTTGCCTTCTCTTCAACCAGTCTGTAAAGAACCCAAGCCCTTATGGCATGGACCACATGATAAAAGATAGTGGGTAACAATGGGATTCACTACCTCGAAAATCAGAGCAGCAGTGAAGAACAAGAAAGTGATTTAACATCATGTGGAAAAGAAAAGAATTCAAACACTACATTTTTCAAAAAACACATTGAGTCAGCTTTAATTCCAGCTGACAGCCAAAAATGCAGCACAACTGAACAGTAGATGTGAAGGAAACATTTCAGAAAAGAAACTAATCTTGAGAACTGACCAGAAAAGGGAGTCTCAAATGCCTTTTACAGCTGGTAAAAGGAGAACAAACCTTTTAAAATGAACACTATACTGTAAAAGGGATGTGTGAGCAAAAGTAGTCGTACAGGGCCTGAATGACATGAGCTAAGGTGAGATTTGTGGCAGAATTGTGCAAGAAGTCCAGCAAGTGTAGCTCGACGTAAGGAGCAACTCACTGCATTACTTCAGTTGTGAGTTGCCTATTAAGGCAGTCCCTGTACCATCTGTCACAGTATCAAGCCAGAGACCTGGCAACCATCAGACATTGACTTGGGTGGGTCATGGTCAGGGGATGTGTCCAAATGCAGTCCAGGGACTGGGCAATGGTTAGTCCTGCAGGGGCTATCACAAGCAGTTAGTGAAGTCATGTGTCATCAGTGGAGGAACTACAAAGACAGCAGTCAGAGGACTAAATCTGATTGGAGGTGTGAGAGGTGGAACAAATACAATTCAGGAAGTCTGTGCCTTGATCATTGAGGTGGATGCAAGGCAGGGTTGTAGGGGCAAAGGAGAGGATCACTACAAAAAGAGGTGGGGCAGTCAAGGCTCGGGAAAGGGGAAGCAGAGGAATGTGCTGCAGCAGATGCAGGGGTGGTGACAGGAAACACAAGGTATGCGGGAGCAGGCAGAACAGCATTGGAGGGCATGGTAGTCTATGGGAGGGAGACAATTGGCAACACCACCACTGTAGCATAGAGGATCTGGGTGACCATCATTAAAGAATAATGTCAGAACTAAGGAGAGAGAAGCCACAGTTGAAGGCAAAGTTCACTGTGGTGGTTTTTCATATGGGAGTGATAGGTGAAAATCGGCTGTTGGAGTTGTGTGAGGTAAGAAGGGACATGGAAGTGCTGGTGGGGGCAGTGAGGTAGGTATCCGCTGACTAGGCAGAGCCTTGTGCTGACTGTGTACAGTGCGAACTGCATGCTCTATCATCACTTGCTAGTCTCTAGATTCTAGCTACAGTTGGAAAATGGCTGAGACAGTGCTCAAGGAGGGTAAGTTGTGCCAGTTTAAAGGGTGAAAGTACAGAATCCATTTTGTTGAATGCTAGGACATTGATGGTGCAGGTCCATTAAACATGGACTGAATTCTGTAATCATTTCAAAAATTGATGTGGATTCGAGGTGAGAGTAGTAGAGCAAAGTAGTCACTTTCTTTTTGATTCTATGTGTTGGTCACTCAGTCAGCACCTTCATGGGGGGTTGGGGAGGCAGGGAGACTGAGAAGTGGGAAGTGGTTGCAGTGCTTTGCATATTCTGGGTAGAGGTTGCCATATCATCCTGTTGTTTTGTGCTGTAAACATTTGGAGCAGACAACGAAGTGATGTGCTCAATGTAGAAGATCGGGGAGAATGGGAGCATCCTTCTGAGGAGGAGGAGGAGGAGGATGATGATGAAATTGGAAAGTATGAAGGTCTCTTGTGCGTGGCTTACCTCTGCTTACCATCCACTACAAGCCAAAGAGGACCTGATTGGCACCTACTGGCAGAAGATGGAGCTGCGTGCAGCAGACCTTTGCAGAATGCAAAATAATCATTTGTCATCATGCAAGTATTTGGTTTATATTGTGGTGTGAACTGCAGTGTCTATTTGTTTTGTCTGTGTTTGCTTTTACTGGCTGTAAATAAAAGTTCACAGTTGGATTTGTCCAATTGCTTTTCTGTTTGTGATGTTCTTCTACTTGACCATGACAAGCTGTGATTCTCCAGTGGGCACTGGGGACAGAGTAGTGCTGACTTTAGAGAGTTTGTTATGATGGAATGTAGCTAAGGACAGATAAACGTTGTTGCCTGCTTAAACAGTGACTAAAGTGAGAAAATGTAGTTGTATATATAAGGGAATGTCAGCCATACCAGCTAAGAATAGTGTGGCTTTGTGACTGTTGTGCCATTATTCTACCAGTAGTGGGCAACACCAGATCACCAGCACTTATCCTGGTGCACCCTGGACTTTTAAGGGTGTCATAGACATCAGGAATGATGGTCTGTCAGCATATATCTGGCAACTGGTAATTTGTTCTAGAATGGGCTACAATCAGATGAGAGGAATTTCATTGAGGCAGGGTATGTTGTTAATGAAGCATGTTTGGTAAGATGCAGCAAGAGATCTCAAGGACTCATGGCAATAAACCCTCCAAAAAAAAAATTTTCACAACCCACGTTTAGTCAGAAAAGATTCAGTCCCAAGTTTCTGAACTATTTACTCAATGTAAATTTTATAATAGCAAATAAAAATACTTATTCAGGTACAAGCTTAAAGAAATTTAATTTTAAAAGAAAAAAAAGGACTCAAAATCATTATTGCAGTTCAATGCATTAGAGCTCTAATCAGTGAAATTAGTGAAATCTTTATTTTTAGCAAACTGAACAGCAAATTTGATTTTTCATTTAAAACTTGGTTTTATCAATTTAATGCATTACTCAAAGTTTGGGAGAAAAGATGCGAGAGACGCTAAGACAAGCCAGGAAATGGGAATCCTGTGCCAACCGCCTAAGCGTCACATACAAACACCTCCAGTTCCTGCATGAATGCCGAAAGAATCGAATCCTTCCACCATGTGTCAGATACAGACCACCAGTCAACAACCCACAAGCCAGGGACACAGCCAGACAGAACGGATTCAGGATGATCCAGCGAATGATTACAGATGCTCACAACAGACTTCACAAATACGGACATGAAAATGCATGCCAAAAGTCATTAATTTCAAAAACCATCAATCAGGAATGGACCCGGATTATAGAACAGGCCGTCACCATAGGACAGAACAGGACCACACACCGCAAAAAAAACGGCACTAAAAGAAAAAATGGCCAAACTAACACACAATAGAGAGGACACCACAACACCCACCTGGGTTAGAAACCTCGCCCACAGATAGCTCATAGACACGGAAAGAACAATACAGGCCAAGGGACTCAACTACAACCACAGGGACGCCAAGACAGCAGACTTCCTAGCAGCACTAGAATGCACACTCAGAAACAATGAACTGACAGAAGAGACACAACAAACAGTGAGAACTACTATTATAGGACAAGCCAATTCCTAGAGGCATGGCACTCATCCACAGATTCAATCAATAAGCACATCGACCTGAACCCAATATACCGACCACTGCAATGGACAGCTGGAACTGACAACCGGATTCAAACCACTACAAATGCCAGAGGAAAGATCACAGAAGCGCTTCACTGGAGGCTCCCAAGCACTGAGGATGTCACCTAGATAGGGGACGAAACATCTGCAACACAAATTCCTAGCTCGGCGAACAGAACCACAGAATTAATGCATTACTAGATCAAAAATTGGTAAAGAGAAAAAATGTGAATCTGATCATGTCATATAAAATTCAGTGCGAAAATATCTTGAATGCTGAAAATAATCAGCGCAAGTGACATCACTGCATAAATCTCTGATACAGTCAGTAAATTCATTGAGTTCTTATTGAATGAAGTCATTTTGAAAGTTCTGCTACAGATCCCTGGCAAATCGTTCAGTCATCTTGAAAAAGAAATATCATGTGTTTAATGAAGAAGCCATATTAATGCATAGCATTATAGAAGAATGAGAGATTATCTTATTTAAGCATACATGACTTTGAGGGTTTTTGACAGGATAGGTATTAAGAAGCGATTTCTAATTGTGGGGGAGTCTCAACCTGGGGATATAGTTTCAGTAAATGGACATTTAATTTAAACTGAGATGCAATTAATTTGTTCTCTGAGGGTAGTCAATGTTTGGAATGCTGTACCCCAGAGAGTTGTGGAGGCTAGATTATTGAAAATATTTTAAAAAGAGGAACATAGAAAATGAAATATTGAGGAGTTAAGGATTATGAGGAGCAGAGGTCTAGGGCTGATCAGCTATGATCTTACAGAAATAACAAAATAGGCTAAAGGGGTCAAATGTTCTACCAATATGGAGTCATAGAGATGTACAGCAAGAAAACAGACACTTTCTACTCCTGCTCCTAGTATATATGTTCTTAGGTTTGTTAGCGCAGATGAAATGATATCAGTCCGAGTCCAGAGTGCGGTTCAACAATCGGTAACGTTTATTGCTACAGTAACGCCGGCGGAGACCAACCGAGGTCCGAATCTCGGCTGCTCTGCTGTTCCCGCGCGCAGCTACATATTATATACTTTTAGTTGTCAGGATGTGTGGAATTTGAGGATGAATGGGATGATAGTTCCCCATCATCACTGGAGTAGGTGCAAATAGAATGTTTCCTGTCTTCCCAGGAGAGTTGCAGGACACGCACAATAGGGTGCTAATTGGTTTATGTAAAACGGGTCCGGGTATTATCTGCTTGTCTTTCTCTGTGAGGGCAGGGGCTAGCACCCCCCTTTGTTCCCTTGGGGTGTTGGTGTGTATTGGTCTGATATCAGTCTCTTGATGTGATTAGGAGATGGGTTTCCATATTAATTAATTCCGGAGTTTTGGTCTATGAGTCATGGGTAGTGTTGGTATAGTGTGGATTTTATCTGTCCTCTGTCTCCTATCTCCCGGTCACGTGGGCGGACCGGCAGCTGCTGAGTTCTGTGGGTTTAAAGCTGCGACTGCTGTTTAAAACACAAAATGAATTCTTATAGTTTCCTGATGTAGGCATAGTCCCGTGGCAAAAGCAGGGCGGCTCTGATGCCCGCTTGCAGTCCCCCCTTTCGGCAAGGGGTTGGACATGTCCACACCCCCGATGCCGATATTTTAAAAGTCGGTTCCTCGCCCGGTACGTTCCGCCGGCCGTCATGCTGCAGTCATGGGGCCTTTGGATAGTCCCGGGAGATGGTCACATTAACTCGAGCCGTGTGGGCTCACGGTGCCTGATCGCCCGCCAGGAGTCGATGGCATGGAGCATGGTCTTCCTGGCCTTTTGTTTCTTGTGCTGGCGGCATGAATGACACGCCAGCAGGAGCCAGGCCAGAGCCAGCAGTAACTGTATGCCTACAATGGTGTGTGAGATGATTCGGATCCAGGGATGGATATTTACGTTCAGGCCCCAATCCCACACCTTCTGTGCCCACCCCTGGGACTGCAGAGCTGTGTCTGTGTCCTCCTCTAGGTCCTTTACATGCGACTGCAACTGGTGATACAATTTCACTGAGTGTCCTACCCGGGTCCTAAGCTCCCGTAAGACCTCAGCCAAATGTGGGATGGGGGCTTGTTCAGGCTCCTGATATTTCCTGAGGGTGTCCCTGAATTTGTCGGTAGTTTGTATGGACTCGGGGTTCCGTCGGCGGACCTCTGAAATGTGAGCTTGCCCAATCGTGACTGGGCGCCTGGGGGCGAAGCTGAACTCGTGCTAGGGAATCAGGCACTGCAGTCCATTATATCAAAATGAGGTTTCAAGAGTGGAGACACAATATCGTTTCCCCCCCCCCCCCCAACCATACCCCGCCCTAGTGAAGTGGGGGCCCGTGGGTTTGATTTCAAGGGTGCAACCCTGTGTCCGGTTGAATCCACAGTCCGCTGTTTCACTCCTTCGTAAGGGGTGAGGGCAGATGGTAATTGCCCCCCGCTGCTTGCAGCCTGTAAGCGGCACCCCGTACACAGCGCCGTTTCGAGATATGGCTGTGTGGTGAGCAAATCGATATTTGAGGGAAGCGTTTTCCCGTATGACTCCGATGTTCTCAATGTGAAACAGGGGAAATGGCCCCAACTCTGGGGTGACCACGGGGATCAGGAGGACAATCCCTACTCCTGTCGCCTCACTGACCTCAAAGTCGGGCATCACTGGGTATACTCTGGTCATACCCTTCAGAGTCCGGTTGTCGAGCGGCCCGGAGCGGCCCGCGAGTGAGGCCAGTTTGGCACTGTCGATCCAGTCGAGCACCTCCCCCCTTTGGACCTGGTCAAGATTATGCCGGATCTGGGCTACCATCCACAGGCCATACGCATGGCTGGTCTATAAGGCGGTTAATGGTGTGGGCGTGTGTCTCTAGGACTGCAATGCCGTCGAGCTGGGTGTATGCTCCCTCTTCCCCCAGGCGTGCCTGGTCTGCCTGATTTGTGAGAGACCTCTGTAGCAGGTCCCTCATTACCCCTTTTAGTTGCTCGACCTTTTCGTTAAGGCCCTGGATGTCTAGGCAGTTTACTACAGATGTTCCCGTGTTGAGTTCTGTGAGAGCATCGTTGACTATGTCCCGTCTGTGTCATTGTGTGTATGTATTATGTATGTCATTTCGGTAGTGGGTTGCCCCCATGGCGTCTATGGCCCTCTCTATAATCTCCTTCCCCATCATGGCATATAGGTTGCGTACCTGTGCTGTGCAATAGTCCGGTACCCGGATGCCCAATATATTGACCAGCACAGGCACGACCTCATGTCGGACGTTGCCATAAAGGGCCTCTCCCTCATCCCACAATACCAGTCCCCCTGCGGGCCCCGGTCCTAGAGAGGGGCATGGCAATATCTCGGGAGTCGTGGTCGGGGGCGGTGTGGTCGGGGCGGGTGGAAAGCACAAATACAAAGAGACTACCGCGGCATTAGTAGGCTCGTAATATCCGCAAGCAGACAGATCCCGTACAGTAAAGGCATCAAAGGCCGGGGCAGAGGAGAGGTCCTCTGGCATGGCACACATTGTCCCGAACATGCAACTCCCCCAAGTCCATCGCCTCAGCACGCCGGAGGCAAGTCGGCCGCGGGTCGCGCTCCGACGTGCAGAATAAACAGAGTGTCTTTACGCCCGGGAGAACTTCCAGCCAGGCATTGGAGGCGTCATATATTTCGGGGAAGGAAGGCACTAGTCGTAGGGCGAAGAGGAGAGCGGTGCACCAGTGAAGCATGATCTGTGGGAAGAGAGGGAGAGAGGCACCCTTACCAAGGGTGTAGGGTTAGTGTGTGTAGGTCTCCCTGGAACCGGTCCACCCGTTGCACTGTAAGGAGAAAGAGGGGCGGTTAGAGTCAAGTCAAAAGCGGGGGGGGGGGGAGAAGTGTCTGTCCGGTCGGGGCTTAAGGGTAGGGTTTAAGCTGGGACCAGTGTTTCCACCTGCCCTTTCCCTTCATGTCGACACAGGCACAAGTGCCGCTGGTGAGGATGATTTTGTGCGGTCCCAACCACCGGGGGGGCGAAGCCGGGCCGGTCAGCTGCGGCCCTGACCAGGACTTTGTCCCCAACGCCGGGAAGGGGTTGGGCGGGCAGATGCGGTTGCAGTTTTGCCTGGTCCCTAATGTCCTGCTGGTCGCGCGCAGTTTGTCTAAGGGCCCGCAGCTGTGTGTCCAGCTGCCTGATATAGCACATCACCCTGTCCCTCAGGGGAGCCATGTCTTCTCCCCCGACCATGACGTTCTCTGGTAGTCGCATGGCCCTCCCCATCATGAGCTCGAAGGGAGTGAGGCCAGTGGAGGGGCCTGGGGTGGCCCTTAAGCGCATCAGTATGCAGGGCAGAACGTCCACCCAGCCCTGCCCTGTTTCGGCGATCGCCTGTGCGATCGCAGCTTTGAGGGTCCGGTTCATGCACTCGACCATCCCGGAGCTCTGGGGATGGAACGGGACGTGGAAGCGCTGTCTGATGCCTAGGAGGCGGCAGGCCAGTTTCATTGCGCGACCGGTGAAGTGCGTGCCCTGGTCTGAGTCTAAACATTTTGAATTGACCTGCAGAGTCCAAGGCTTTTTACAAAGTGAAAGGTTAGGGTTTCTTCTACTCTTTGTGTGAAGAAATGCTTCCTGACATTATCCTTTTGCTGTCTGGCTTTAATTTTACACAGTCTTGCTCTTAATTCTCCTGCCAGAGGAAATCGTTTCTCTCTGTCTGCCCTTTCAACTCTTTTAGTTATCTTAAACAATCCAATTAAATCACCCTTCATCACCTTCATTGTATGGAGTATATGGGTCTAATCAATGTGGAATTCATGCTCAAATTCTAAATGGTCTGTCATATTTTTGCCAATAGTCTTCCTTTCCAGCAGCTTCCTGGACATTATCTCCCCAGCTCAAGTTAAGCAAATCTTGCAGCCTCATTTTAAATCCTTAAAAATTTGGCCTTTCCAATTTGAGCATGAGGTTCCATCTGCATTCCCGCAAGGTAAACATAGAAATTTGTTCTTGTTAACTTTGCTATTTGGCTTCCTCTTCGATTCTGGCAGATTAACTTGTGAACTTCTGGGATGTCTTCTTGTATCCAGCCAGATAGAAATGTTCATTAGCTAACCTTTAGTTTCCAACTATTGGACTCAAGTAACTAATTTAAAGCAAAAAAAAATTATAGTCTGGCATTCTCAATACCTGAGACTTGGAGACTAACAGTCTATTCACTTTTAACACAATCTACCATTGTCTACAAGTGTGAATACTTTCCCTCGAAAACAACTAAGGGACACCTTTAATCTTAACAATCCAGTTTGCTGTCAGTGAAATTCAAATCTGCCTCTATGTTACCCTAATTTACTGACAGCCCCAAAATGTAACCATCTTGTAAAAATAATTGTTTGGTAGTACTGAACTTAAAACATGTCTAAAAAGAGACATGAGGTTGAAGCTTTTTGGCTTGCACTCATCAGGATTGAAATGAAGCATAGCCTTAATAAGTTTCTTATTCTTATCAGCTATAAAACGGGTAAGGGAACCCTCTGGCCCCCAATCTAGGTCTTCGGCCGCGCTCCCACCCATGGTAGGGGCGCAGCGGGTGTAACTTAACAGAAGCTACTTTAAAGTAAAGCTAGCAGGCATGCTAAGGGATGTTGCTGGCACTGGCTTATTAATCTCCCAGTCGGGGAGCACACTCCCTGTAAGTCGAACCCTAGCCCCGCGGGTCAACCTGGGCAGGGGGGGGGGGGGATAGTTACAGACGGGGCGCGTGTCGATTCCTGAGCACGCAACCCTGGGTTTCCGTGAGTCTCTCTCTCACCGCCTGATGTTCAGCGGCCATGTGTACCCCACAAACACTGGGCGTGAACCAGGGGCCCGAGTGCAAGGTGGGGGGCGTGAAGTCAGACTACATATTATATACTTTTAGTTGTCAGGATGTGTGGAATTTGAGGATGAATGGGATGATAGTTCCCCATCATCACTGGAGTAGGTGCAAATAGAATGTTTCCTGTCTTCCCAGGAGAGTTGCAGGACACGCACAATAGGGTGCTAATTGGTTTATGTAAAACGGGTCCGGGTATTATCTGCTTGTCTTTCTCTGTGAGGGCAGGGGCTAGCACCCCCCTTTGTTCCCTTGGGGTGTTGGTGTGTATTGGTCTGATATCAGTCTCTTGATGTGATTAGGAGATGGGTTTCCATATTAATTAATTCCAGAGTTTTGGTCTATGAGTCATGGGTAGTGTTGGTATAGTGTGGATTTTATCTGTCCTCTGTCTCCTATCTCCCGGTCACGTGGGCGGACCGGCAGCTGCTGAGTTCTGTGGGTTTAAAGCTGCGACTGCTGTTTAAAACACAAAATGAATTCTTATAGTTTCCTGATGTAGGCATAGTCCCGTGGCAAAAGCAGGGCGGCTCTGATGCCCGCTTGCAGGTTGTTATGAAAAAAAAGCTTTACATTGAAAACAGTGTATAAAATAACAAACTACAAAGTTTTCAGTTATCAAATACAACAAAGATTAAACAACAACTTTAAATCAACAAAAATATAACAGGACAACAAAGTACATGCAGTACAAGGTTATCAATCCTTAACAATCATTATGCAAACCAAGACAATAACCACCAACTTCAAAAACTGATTAACAATCAAACAATGCAATAAAACTTGCCTATGCCATTCTTTCTACTGGGACAAATTAGAATTTCAGATTGGTCATTTTGCTGATCAAATCAATGTAGAAATGCAATTCCTAACATTTCAAGCAGCTTGTAGTGAAATTTAGTAAGATTTTATAATTTGGGGTTCCTACAGGAGAAAAATGACTAGTACTTTAAGGTAGATTTTATAGAGTCATACAGCATGGAAACAGACCATCTGGTCTAACCAGTCAGCAAACATGGACCTTAAGGGTCCACATTAGCAGAAATGATTGGTGAGGAAACTTGTACAGACTAACACCTGTATAAACCTTGACAGCAGATGAGAGAATATAAAGGTTCCTGTAGACAGGATAAGAGAAATACCTTGAATTGAGGATTTCTGTTTATTATCCAAAAATGAAATATAATCTATATTTATATGTGTATTTGATTGCAGGGTATAAAGGTTGATATTTTTCTGTATGTATCAAGAGAATGGGACAGAGATTGGACAAAACAGAGACAGGGATTCAACAAACAAAGGAAAGAGCAAGAATAGACAGAAAACTGTTTAGCCAGTCTAAGATTGATGCTGATTATGTGTATTCAAAGTGGAACTGCGTACCTGAATCCTCCTGTCATCTGTGTAAGGAGAATGACCACAACACAGCCTCAGCTCAGAAACAGAAAATATGAGTAAGCATTGGCCATTCACTTATTGAGCATACTTTCTAATTCAGTATTATCATGGCTGATCCTGTATTTCAACTCCTGGCTTTCTCTCTGTACACCTTGATGCTCTTGGTGTTTAGAAATCTACCTATTTCTTACTTCAGTGACTCTGTCTCCACTGCCCTATGTGATATAAAATTTCACAGGAGAATGACTGTCTAAGAAATTTGTCTTCACCATATCCTAAATGCTCTACACTGTCTATTAACCAATTCTCCATCCATGTCATTTGTGCTTTGGTTTTGTATGCCAATCTCTTATACGGTGCTTTATCATTAGCTTTCTGAACGGATAAATGGTTCCATCTCATCTGTTCTACTTGTTAAATCCTCAAAAAACTCCCATGGATTTATTCATTCACATTCTTGATCCTGGCACCAGGAAGGCAATATACCATTCTGGTGTCATGTCTACGGGGGTGGGTGAGATGCCACAGATTTGGGTGTTGCATTCCCCCAAAAGAATCTACATCTCACAGCAGTATGCAAAATGGAAAATCTGTTAGAGAACTATCTCATGTTTTTACTCTCTCTGGCAGTTTCCTTTCTGACTGTGTACTCTTTATCTATGGTGTGACCACCCCAGTTCCATGTTATCCACAAAGGTCTTAGACTTGCAATGATCCACAGAGATTCCAGCTGCTGCTGTAGACCGAAAGCATGCAATTTGAGGAGCTGTATCTGGAGGCATTTGCTGCACACGTCACCCTGGACAGTGGAAGTATCACTGACTTTGCATATGGCACAGGTGTCCTGCCATGACTTACCCATATATTATTCCCATTATGTTTACATCCTCTACTTTAAGCAATCTTAACTATTTACTAGTGGCCTTGCTTTATCACTTATAACTTAAACACATAATCAAAACTGATGACCATTCTTAACTTTAAAGATTGGACAGTTGTGATATTCACTTATTTGCTGCTGGTTGCTTGCCTCAGGGTTCTCTTCTTCAAACAATAAACTTGTAGATTTCTTGTATGTCACTCCTTGATTTAGTTTTTCAAACTCATCCTGTTCCTGATTAGAGTGTGATTACCACAGAATCCATTCTCTCTGCTTACATGGACACTAACTTGAATGCAGAACCAATTAGTGCACATCTCTACTGCATGCAAATAACAAATTAGATATGACAACATCAGAAAGCTTTTGATTAATATTTCACTTCAAGAAAAGATAAGGCACTGGTAAGACCATGCTTCAGCTATGGATTTCAGCTCCCAGCAGAATCTAGGAGTCAGAGGTATTTCAACCAGAGCAGACAGACCTTTCATCTGAATTATATACAACATGTGGAAACAACAATAAGAAATTGTAGCAATCTAATACTACTATTGCTTGTCACAGGTATAGGTCCAAAACCCCAAATCTGTGAAGACAAGATTATCTATCCCTCAGCAATCGATGTACTCATTATAACAAAACAGGTCAATTCTTGAAAAAATGCTATCACCTGAAGAACATGCTAGTTAACAAACCAAATTGTTCTCAACCCATCATATAAATTCCTGCCTTGAAACAGAAGCTTGAAGAAGAGGCAAATACTGCAAAGGAACTCTCTTCATATTGTCACAAAGTTGGTCCTTTTTTTTTCTAAAAAGCTGTTCATTTTCTCACTGTGTCCTTGATTTTTTCAGTGAGTCCTAAAACCTTCCTGGTTGTGAAACGGCTAGTTCGTACAGAGATGAAAAAGGATTGTGAGAGGCCTTTTGTTTATACGTAAACAGATGAGACTTCAGGCCAAAGTGGTCATGTTTTAGAAGTGACCTATATAATGAAAGGGGAGTGGTCAGTTCTGAAAGCCGAGCAGTTCAGTCCAGATATAGTTAGGAGTCAATTAGGAAACAAGCTGCTAGACTTTCTCTCTTCCTGCCCTTCTAACCTCAACCTGTAAGCATTTGTTTCATTTTTACTGTGTTTCAGGGGGTTTGCTTATTGGGACTGTTGTATATATTCAGAACATCGTAATTAAGTCTAGTTCGGATAGACTGAGTTATGTAGGGGTTCTTTATTCCGTGCTTTGTGTTTCATTGTGTCATTTTATGAATACATTTTTGTCTGTTTTAAAACGTCGTAGTCAACCTAGCTAACTTACTCCAGGTAATTTTCACTGTACACTTAACAAAATAAATTGCAAAGTTACGGTCTGGGCTGCCTGCTTAAGAATGTTTTGAGTGGTCTGACCTGGCCCATAACAGATTAGGGGCTCTTTGCAGGATTTTAAACAGTGAGTGGTAGGTGCTAGTGTCTTTATTTGGGGTGTTGGTTTGGTTGGGTAGACAAAGCTTGGGATAGTAATGGCTCTTCCAGTTGCCAAATGTTTTCTGGAAGTGGATGCGGTGATTTTGGAAGTTTTGGAAAAGGTGGATAAGACCAAGCTGCAAGAATTAGCAGACCAGCTGGGATTGGACCAGCCTGCTTCTGTGAGGAAAGGAGAGATAATTATAGCAGTAGCTTAGCATTTAAACTTGCTGGAGAAACTATCAGAATCTGTAGAGATGGCAAAACTTCAATTGCAAATGAAGCAGCTTGAGTTAGAGGCGAGAGATAAGGAAAGGGCAGCAGAAATGAAACAGTTTGGGTTACGATTAAAAGCAGAAGAGAGGGAAAGTGAGACAGCAGCAGAATAGAGAGAAAAAGAGAGCATTTGAACTTCAGAAATTGATCCTTAAAATGGGAAGTCAGCTTAAAAGGCTGGAGATAAAGGTTGAAGGTAATCTTAGCGAATAAGTAACTCTAACTCTTGCGGAAGAGCAGAGAATTTAAATGGCAAGGTTAGCAGCTGAAGTGGCTGATGATTATGAACTGGTCCATCAAACATGGTTTGACTCCCAGAATCAATTTCAGTCCATGAGGGATAGAAATTGGGGCAAAGAGAAATCCTCACATAGAAAGGGAAAGGTACATCACAGTGAAGATCATAGGAATAATTTGCCACAGGGTAAAAAACGAAACCCTGAGAGGGACAAGCAAGTTAAACAGCTCCACTGTTTTCATTGTAATAAAGTGGGCCACAGAAAATCACAGTGGTGGGCTCGGAAAAAGCCAGACGTAGGAAAACAGAACAAGCCTGGAAGTTTTGTTGTTTTAATAACAAAAAGCACAAGGGAAGTTTGACAGTTGCCTCAGAATATACAAGATGATCAGAGGTTGATTAAGGAGGAAGTGCCAGATCTGCTTAAAAAAATATACATGCAGGTGTAGCAGGTAAAGAGGTTACAACATTAAGGGACACAGGATCCTCTCACTATGATGCTGAAGGATGAGGAGATATGTACTCCTGAGGGACTATTGCCAGAAAAGGTACTGGTAAAGGAATTCATGGTGATACAAAAAACACTCCATTATGTAAAGTGAGGCTAGAGTGTCCATAAAAGAGTGGAGAATTTGTGGTAGGAATACTGGACAAACTCTCAGCTCCAGGAATACAGTTTGTCCTTGCAAATAATATAGCTGATTCACTGGTAGGCACGCTGCCCACTCCAGTTGAAATGCCAGTGGAGACCCAAGTAACTAAAGAAATGCTGGGCGTTTATCCAGGGATGTTCCCAGATTGTGTGGTCACAGGATCACAGAGGAACAAGCTGAAGCAGGAGAGATCATAAGGCACAGAAAAGGAAGCTGACATAGCTTTATGAGGGACTTTTATTGATCAGATAAGTGGGACAGAGCAGGAGCAAATAGGTAAATGTATGTGCATCTTCAGCTCTGCTGCGTTTATTGAGTTACAGCAGAAAGATGAGAAGTTAAAACAGTTATATCAAAAGACATATACAGAGAAGGACAATGAATGCATCCCTATGTTATTACTTTACAAATGATGTCTTAATGAGGAAATGGAGACCATCACACATTCAAGCAGATGAGAAATCGGCAGAAATTCATCAGATTGTTTTGCCAGTCAGGTATTGAAAGGAAATGCTGCACGAGCTACCACTTGGAGGTCTTTTAGGGGTGAGGAAAACACAGGCTAAGATACAAAGACATTTTTACTGGCCTGGATGTAGTTGAATTTCCAGATGTGTCACACATGTCACCTAATCAGAAAACTACAGGGAGTAATAAAATCTTCACCTTTAATACCTATTCCAACATTTGAGGAACCTTTCACAAGAATCTTGATTGATTGTGTCCCTTAATTGTCCCCTACCTCCAAACAAAAAGTGGGAATAAGTATTTATTAACAATAATGGATGTGTCAAATAGATTTCCAGAGGCAATTCCCCCTATGCATCATCACAGCAAAAATGGTTGCAGAAGAATTAAACAAATTTATTTTACCAGATATGGACTACCAATAGAGATCCAATCAGATGAAGGATAAAACTTCACATCCAAACTATTCAAGGAGGTTATGGATAGCTTGGGAATAAAACCATTCAAATCTACTGCGTACCATCCAGAATTGCAGGGAGCGCTGGCGAGATGGCATCAAACAGTAAAGGGCATGTTGAGACCTTATTGTCAGGATTATCCAGATGATTGGGATAAGGGAATTGTATTTGTACTTGTTGCGATCAGAGATGTACTGAATGAATCAACCAAATTCAGTCCATTTGAATTAATTTTTGGGCATGAAGTAAGAGGTCGGTTAAAGTTAATTGAGGAGAAATGAATAAGTCAGAATTCAGAGATCACACATTTGGGCTATGTGTCAAATTTTAGAGAACAACTAAATAGAGCAGGAGAGTTGGCTAGACCATATTTAAAAGTATCACAGCGTACAATAAACAGGAAGCAGATAAGAAATCAAAAATTCACAATTTTGCAATTGGGGATAACTTCCAGTCACAGGTGAGCCTTTAAAAACAAGATTTAGTGGACCTTATCAAAACGAAGCGAGTGAAGTGAACTACTTGATAAGGGCTCCAGACAGGAAGAAATCTGAGTGTGTTATGTGAATATGCTCAAAAGGTATTTTGATAGGGAAGGAAAGTAGGAGGAGAATGATTACAGCACAGAAGGAAGAACCGTGTTCAGAGGATTCTGAATTGGACATTCCTCAAATCAAATTGGATAATGAGAAAGTTGTCAAAAATTGGGATAAATTATTGAGTTAAAGTGAGGGCTGCAGATGCTGGAGATCAGAGCTGAAAATGTGTTGCTGGAAAAGCGCAGCAGGTCAGGCAGCGTCCAAAGAACAGGAGAATCGACGTTTCGGGCATAAGCCCTTCTTCAGGAATGAGGAAAGTTTGTCCAGCAGGCTAAGATAAAAGGTAGAGAGGAGGGACTTGGGGGAGGGGCGTCAGAAATGTGATAGGTGGAAAGAGGTCAAGGTGAGGGTGATAGGTCAGACTGGGGTGGGGGCGGAGAGATCGGGAAGAAGATTGCAGGTTAGGAAGGCGGGGCTAAATTCGATGGATTAGACTGAGACAAGGTGGGGGGAGGGGAAATGAGGAAACTGGTGAAATCCGAGTTCATCCCTTGTGGTTGGAGGGTTCCTAGGCGGAAGATGAGGCGCTCTTCCTCCAACCGTCGTTTTGTTGTGGTCTGGCGATGGAGGAGTCCAAAGACCTGCATATCCGTGGTGGAGTGGGAGGGGGAATTGAAATGTTGAGCCACAGGGTGGTTGGGTTGGTTGGTCCGGGTGTCCCAGAGGTGTTCTCTGAAACTCTCCGCAAGTAGCCAGTCTGTCTCCCCAATATAGAGGAGGCCACATCGGGTGCAGAGGATGCAATAGATGATGTGTGTGAAGGTGCAGGTGAATCTGTGGCGGATATGGAAGTTTCCTTTGGGGCCTTGGAGGGAAGTGAGGGGGGAGGTGTGGACGCAAGTCTTGCACCTCCTGCGGTTGCAGGGGAAGGTGCCGGGAGTGGAGGTTGGGTTGGTGGGGGTGTGGACCTGACGAGGGAGTCACGGAGGGAGTGGTCTTTACGGAATGCTGATAGGGGAGGGGAGGGAAATATATCCTTGGTGGTGGGGTCCGTTTGGAGGTGGCGGAAATGACCGCGGATGATGCGCTGAACATGGAGATTGGTGGGGTGGTAGGCTTATGCCCTTTTCCTGAAGAAGGGCTTATGCCCGAAACGTCGATTCTCCTGTTCCTTGGATGCTGCCTGACCTGCTGCGCTTTTCCAGCAACACATTTTCAGCATAAATTATTGAGTTACCTTCCACAAGAAAATCAAAATATCCTGAAAGAGTCATTACTATCACATGGGGAAATATGCAGAAATAAATTGGGAAGTACTACTCTCTAAAGTTGGCATAAGTTCAGAAGGAGATAGAGTACACACTTCAAGATGGCGTAATTGAAGTGTTTCACAGTGACTGGAGCTCACCCATAGTCATGGTGCCAAAGCCCGATGGTACCCAATAGTTATGTGTGGACTATTGCAAAGTCAACACCGTTATAAAGACTGATGCATATCCAATTCCACGGTTGGAGTACTGTGTCGAAAACGTGGGACAAGCAACTTACATTTCCAAGTTGGACTTGCTCCGAGGCTACTGGTAAGTACCTCTGTCAGAGAGAGCAAAGGCAATTTTGGCTTTTGTAACGCCAAATGGACTGTATCAATTCAAAGTCATGCCATTTGTCAAGAAAAATGCTCCAGCTACATTTCAGAGATTAACTAATAAGGTCATTGCCGGATTACCCAACTGTGTTTTTACAATGATGACCTAGTGATTTTTAGTCATTCACATAAGGAACATTTAGGGCATTTACCAATCAACCCCACCGTCCCATGGCCCAACATTTCAACTCCCTGTCCCACACTGTCGAGGACATGCAGGTCCTGGGCCTCCTCCATCGCCACTCCCTCACCACCTGACGCCTGGAGGAAGAATGCCTTATCTTCAGCCTCAGAACACTTCAACCCCAGGGCATCAATGTGGACTTCATCAGTTTCCTCATTTTCCCTCCCCCCACCTTACCCCAGTTTCAACCTTCCAGCTCAGTTCCATCCTCATATGTTTTACCTGACAACCTATCCGCTCCACCCTCCTCTCTAACCTATCACCTTCATCCCACCCCCATCCACCTATTGTACTCTTTGTTACCTTCTCCCTAGCCCACCCCCTCCCATTTATCTCTCCACCCCGGAGGCTCCCTGCCTTCATTCCTGATGAAGGGCTTTTGCCCGAAATGTCGATTTCCCTGCTCCTTGGATGCTGCTTTTCCTGCACCATTCTAATCTGATTTCCAGCATCTGCAGTGCTCACTTTTTCCTGTGTTAACCAATGCCCCAGTATCCGCCACACTGGATTACACGAAGCCTTTCAAGGGGTTTATCAGTGCCAGTGATGTGGGTGTCAGTACAGTGCTCCTGCAGCAGATGACGAGGGAATAGAAAGATCCATCGAGTATTTTTCCTGGAAGTTGAACATTCATCAACAGAAATATTCAGTGGTGGAGAAAGAGACTATGTGCTTGTATTGGCATTACAGCATTTCAGTGTTTATACTACCAGCAATGCATCTGAGGCATGATCGTATACACAGATCATAACCCAGTGACATTTGTGGGAAAATTTAAGGACAAAAATGCCAGATTGTTTAGATGGACCTTGTTGCAGCCATTCAATTTGACAATTGTGCATGTGGCAGGTCGCGAAAACATGATTGCCAATGTATTATCGAGACTCTAATGAGCTACAGAGGCATTCGGTGGCGGGTGTGTCATGGCCTGAATTTGCATGTGGTTGTGCATGTTTGCATGTGTATAGTTAGTATAGTGCATATGTCTGTTTTAGACTACTAACCAGTTTGTTTTTGAAGGGTTTTAAAAATGAAGCCATCTTTTGATATTGATGGTTCTTTTTTTTAAGAGATGAGGTGTCACAAAGCTGGTCCTTTTTTTCTAAAAAGTCGTTCCTTTTCTTAAGGATACTGTGTCCTGGATTTTTTTTCAGAGGGGTCATAAAACCCTCCCGGCTTCAAGGTGGCTAGTTTGGTACAGAATTGAGAAAGGATTGTGAGAGGCTTTCTGTTTATATGTAAACAGATGAGACTTCATTCCAAAGTGGTCATCTTTTAAAAGTGACCTGTATAATGAAAGGGGAGTGGTCAGTTCTGAAAGCTGAGCAGTGCGGTCCAGAACTAATTAGGAGTGGAGTTGTGTGGAAACAGGCTGTAGACGCTCTCTCCTTCTGCACTTCTAACTTCAACCTAGAAGTATTTGTTTCATTTTTACTGTGTTTCATGGGGTTTGCTTATTGAGACTGTTGTGTATATTCAGAACAACGTAATTAAATCTAGTTTGGATAGACTGAGTTGTGTAGGGGTTCTTTATTCTGTGCTTTGTGTTTCGTTGTGTCATTTTCTGAATACATATTTGTCTGTTTTAAAACCTGGTAATCAACGAGCTAACTTCAGGTAATTTTCACTGTACACTTAGCGAAACAAATTGCAAAGTTATGATCTGGGCTGCCTGCTTAAGAATGTTTTGAGTGGTTTTGGCCTAGTCCATAACAATATGAAGAACAGCAACTCATGGATGGATTATTTCATTTCTTCCTACGGGAACAAACAGTGGTCTCAGTCATTAATAATAGCCACATCATAAATCTCATACACTCCTGCAGTTATGTCACCACATATTCCATCAGCCAGATGGATTGAATCTTTTATCTCATGAAAAACAGGAGAGAAAAAATAACCAATTTTCCTTCTAGTGTTTCTATAACTTGTCATAGACCTTTCTTATCCGGCTGTCAAAACAAATTATCAAGTCAAAGCGGGTCAGGCAGCATCCATGGAGAAGAGACCAAGCTACCATTTTGAGTCTAGATGACTCGTCATCTAGTCAGCTGGACTCGATTGGTAGGCTTGCTCTGTCTCTGCATCGATGCTGCCTGACCTACTGTGATCTCCAGCATTTGTTGTTTGCAGTACAGATTCCAGTATCTGCAGTAATTTGTTCCTATTTTTATCAAGTCAAAGACTTAGAGAGATAAAGACTTAGAGAGATAAAGACAAAATGTACAGTAAATGTTGCAATGCAATTTAGGTAACTTCATTGGGAATATGTATAAGTATAATGAATCTTTATGTGAAGGGAAAGAAAGCTTGGGTAGGTTTGACATATCAGAGCAAAAGGTCCTTGGAGCAATTTTGTGACTGTGGTACAGAGGCGCACTTCACTGACTATAAACACACCAAGGGGGCAGAATTGAAACAGAAGGACACACAGAGCACAGATGGGCATAAGCACGTGAGGACATTAGAACTGTCCTTATCTGAGTCTAAGCCTGAAGTCAGTCCTTGACTTTTCCTTTTCCTCCACCCATTTGTAAACTAAAATACATAGTATGGCATCCAATCACATAAGAAAACAGGGGGTTTTGTGTTTTATGTGAAATTTTGGACTGACAAAAATTAGCAAAATGTTTCATAGCAAGATGTTTACCTGCTGTGTATGCTTTTACATTTAGCTGATAGTGGCTGCATGTAATTTAGGGAGTGTAAACATGTGCACTACATGGCCTGTTTAAAAAAAAAATGTTTTATTGCCACACTGGCTTAAGAAAGATCATTTGAACTTTTAAGGTACATATTTACTTGTTCATTTATTAGTTTTTTTTCAGAATGAATGCTATTCTACAGTAGGAGCATGGGACTGTACTGGTTGTCAGCATCTTAACTCAAAGATGCTCATTCGAAATGAATCAGAAACTAACCGAACCTTCACTACCATGATAATGGATGTATCTACGATTCATGGCACACACATTTCCAACTGTTGTATTCCAGGCATCATAGTTCATCTATAATGTCTCCTTTATCACATTCGAAATGCGTTTTGAACTTGCAACAAATTATTTTAAATTCTGTTCAAATATTAGTTATAAATCTCAACTGAACATCTAATACAGGTGAAATTATTTGCCATGTGGGAACTTGAAGTACAGGGCAGTGATATGACACAGTGCAGTTGCGAATATTAGCAATTTACTAGGTACGTAATAACTGCAAAAAGGCTGGTATCCTGTCACCAAGTCTCCAATTATTCATACTTGACACTGATTTTGCTTCCTCAGAGCAGCTTGCAGTGAACAGAACCTCTGATGCTCCTGTTTATATCTGTCAGCCAGGGCTCCCTGACTGAACAAGATTAATGGCCCCAATTAGGGAACTCCTATTCTGCGAGGTCCACCTTGCTGACCTCATTACAATCACTACATCCCTCCCTCTTGGAGTACGGAGATGTAGGCCTGTTCTTTATCTTATAGCCTCTCCTGGGGCATTTTTGCATTGCGTCCAGTTCCGCTGACTCAGCCTCTGATACCAGCAGCATGTATCAGACCATAGCCTGCCCCAGAAGAAACTCATCCTCTTCTTCAGTCAGTAAAGGCATCAAAGCTGCAACATTTCTTCGACACTAAATGGAGGGAGAGAACCCACAGGTTCCAACAGCTTTTCCAGCTGTTCTCAGGGGTCGGGTATGTTTTGATCCTGTCCCTTTTGCAAATTTGCAGCTTGCTACGTACTTGTTCAGGACCGCCTTACCTATCCAATCTTTGTACGTCACAGGACCTCACCTTGCATCAAACATGCCTGTTACCCATATAGGGCCAATTTCATGGTTTCGGCACCAAACTTCTTCCCCTGAATTAAACGGTCTCTCTCGCCTAGAGGCATCTTGTGTCTGGCATTGGCATTCCTGGTGCCATTTCACGCTCCCTTCTAGGTCCAGGAAGATCAGATTTAATCTAGTGTGGAGTCTTTTTCCAGTTAGCAACCCTGCTGGAATGATCCTTGTATTTGCATGAGGGTGGTCCTATCACCGAATAGGAACCAGGACAGTTGGTATTAGGTCAAGCTATAACCTAATTTCTTTAAGGATGCCTTCAAAGTTTGAACTGCTCTTTCCACCACATCATTGGATGATGGATGGTGTGGAGCTATCCTTATATACCAAATGCCATTAAATTTTAGGAAATACTCAGATTCCCTGCTTGCAATTGATGGCCCACTGTCTGTGACCAACACTTCGGGAGCCCATGTATTGCAAAAGATGCATGCAGTTTTTCTATCTTCCTCCCCGTGTTTAACAAATGAACTCTATGCATGTCCAACCACTTTGAGTGGGAGTCCACAATGACTAAGAATGTTAACCCCACAATAGGGCTGGCATAGTCCATGTATAATCGAGTCCAGTGTTCACCTGGCCATTCCCACAAATGTGGGGGAGCTACTGTTAATAATTTTTGTCCTTGTTGTCACTCTGGGCACAGCCCACTAGTTCAACTATGTCTACATCCAATCCTGGCCACCAGACATAATTTATTGCCAACATCTTCATTTTGAACACCTCTGGATGGCCTTGGTGAAGTTTAGCCAGTATCTGGCAGTGACCTTTGTTCGGGACAATCACTCTTGCTCCCCATAATAATATGCCAACTTCTGTGATGATCTAACTTCACTGGGTCCAGAAAAGTTTCATTTCTGATTGTGATGGCCTTTTGTTTCCTCCATCACCACCAACTCTTTCAGATTTTCCAGGACGGGATATTTTGTGTGGGCAATTTCATATTGTCAGCGGTAATTAGCAGGGTGTCATAAGAACATAGGAGATAGGAGCAGGAGTAGGCCACCTGGCTTGTTCAGTCTGCAACTCCATTCAATGAGATGATGGCTGATATCTTTTCTTGAACTCAGATCCATTGAGCCATCTGCTAACCATAACTCTTAATTCCTTTTACTGTTCAAAGATCGATCTATCTTTGCCTTAAAAGTAGTCAACAAGGTAGCTTCAGCTGATTCACTAGGCAGGGAATTCCACAACTTCACAACCCCTAGTGTAAAAAAGTTCCTCCTCCATTCAGTCCTAAATCTGCTCCCCCTTATTTTGAAGCTAAATCCTATTTCAAGTTTCACCTGCCGGTGGAAACAATTTCTCTGCTTCTATCTTGTCTATTTTCTTCATAACTTTATATGCTTCTATAAGATCCTGTCTCATTCTTCTAAATTCTAATGAGTATTGTTTGAGTCTACTCAATATCTCCTAATAAGTCTCTCAACTCCGGAATCAACCCATTGAACCTCTTCTGCCAGTCCATCCTTTCTCAAGTAAGGCGACTGAAATTGTATACAATTGTCCAAAAGTTTAAAACCAGAATGGACTCTACTAGTGGTGGATCAGTGGTGCTGGAAAAGCACAGCAATTCAGGCAGCATCCGAGGACAGGCAAAATCGACGTTTCGGGCAAAAGCCCTTCATCAGGAATAAAGGCAGAGAGCCTGAAGCGTGGAGAGATAAGCTAGAGGAGGGTGGGGGTGGGGAGAGAGTGGCATAGAGTACAATAGGTCAGTGGGGAAGGAGATGAAGGTGATAGGTCAGGGAGGAGAGGGGGCCTCCTCTAGCTTATCTCTCCACGCTTCAGGCTCTCTGCCTTTATTCCTGATGAAGGGCTTTTGCCCGAAACGTCGATTTTGCCTGTCCTCGGATGCTGCCTGAATTGCTGTGCTCTTCCAGCACCACTGATCCAGAATCTGGTTTCCAGCATCTGCAGTCATTGTTTTTACCTCTACTAGTGGTGGCACCACCTGCAGTGTATCTGCCAGCGCAAAACAGCTCATGGCATCTGCATTTGCAACTTGGCCTCCCAGGTGATGTTCCAGTTTGTAATTATATGCACTTAGAAAGAGAATCCACTGTTGACTTCAACCTGAAGCGATGGACAGCACAGCTTTGTTCACCTTCTGTAGCCCTAGCAGTGTTTGTGGTCTGTTACTATTACAAATTTAGGTCCGTGAAAGTATTGGTGAAACTTTCTCACACCAAAGACGTCCTCCTCTATTTGAACATATTTGCACTCTGTATCAGCCAAAGTCCGGGAAGCAAATACAACTGGTTGTTCTTCTCCATTGGGTCATCTGTGAACCAACACTATCTCCATACTGTACGTGGAGGCATCGCATGTCAGCACTAGATCTCGCTTGGGATCATTGTGTTCCGACTTCTTAGATGATAGTTACTCCTTCATTTTTCTAAAGGCTACATCTTGGCTATGAGACCATTTCTAAGGGTGACCCATTTTCAATAGCAGATGTAAGGGTGCCAGGATGGAGTCCAGGTTCCATATGAACTTTCCATAATAATTTACCAATCCAAGGAAAGACTAAGTTCTGGTGTGAGAGTTCTCTTATTCAGTTCAGGCCTAGTGGGACTGTTTTGCCATCTCGAGTCCTCATACTGGCAGCAACCAGATCCTGAAGAAAATGTTGACCATTTGGCCAAGGCTTGGCTTCGTTTTGGGATTTTGCTGTGGTCTTATCTAGAGTCCCTCTGTTCAGGATATGTCCTGTTACGACACAGCGGTGAACCCTACTGTTAATTAAACCAAACACACAGAAAAGCTCATTTCGGCTCATAATCTGTTAAAATATGAGTGACCGAGAACTCCCAAATTCCACTATTTAAAGAAAATATCAATTAATTTTTTAACTCTAAAAATGAACATTAAACAACAACTATTCGCAACTTTAAGCCCCCCTTTCTATTAACTGCTTATTATCTGTATCCAACTCTGTAACAATATGCTGTTCCAATAAGACATTTATTAAAATTTTATCAACTTAATTTCAAAACCACACACCGGCTGTCATCTTTGGTGTCTTTCTTCCAGCTGAAGATCTAGCTGGGTTGTCTTCTTTCTTCTTTCTTTTTGTCTTTTTGTCTTTCTTTTTGTCTTCTTTCTTTTACTGTGAATATGTTTTATTTGATAGAGAATGTTTCCTAATTTCTTGTGTCTCTCTCAATGTCAGTTGCTCTCTCTGCAATTTTCAAAATGCCTGCATTTTGTATCCACAACATTGGATCGTTTAATTGGTTCGATTTTAGCAAAACAATAAATTCAAACTCTATTGGATTTTTGTATCCTGGGGTACAATTTAAACTGATTGGTTAAATTCAAATTGTTGTCAAAACAGCAACCAACTCTGGTATCCATTTCATAGCCACATGTTACATATTTTCAATTTTCCAGTACACTCTGGGACTGCCATGTAGTCATATACACAGGTGCTTGTTATCTCTCAGTTCAGAACAGCATTCACTCTCTCTTAAACCTTTAACTTCATAACAGTCCTGAGTGAGGTTTTGTTGTTGCTTTCACTTAAATGGTGTCCGCCAAGCTCAGTCAGCTGGCGAGGGTGTTCATTTCCATCGGCATCCCTGTAATTCATATGCTCCACTCACTACATTTTCCAATGATAATGTCAGCAGTAGTGCCTGTTTGAAGTCCAATTGGACTTCAGCTAGTAGTCAATTTTGCATGGTTATATTATTGGTCCCACATATCTTTCAGCATCTCATTAAGGGTTAAACCAAAGTCACATACCTCTGCCCATCGTCTTAACCTCATGAAAAATCCTGACACAGATGCCCCAGTTCTCGAACTATTGAGTAGAACTGTAGCATCTCAAGATTAGAGGAGGCTTAGGCTCCTAATATTCCTTAATTAAATCTGTCAACTCTTGAAAGGTCCTAATATCTGGTGCCTCAGGAATTGTTAGGCTACTAATGTATGAAAAAGCTATGAGTCCACAAGCTGTCAGGAGAATTACTCCTTACTTTTCGTCTGCCCCAATGTCATTTGCCTGGACAAAATAATGCATTTTTCCACTGGGCCCAACCTTTGATGGCAGGATTGAATGAGTCAAGCTTTCTAAATAACGACATGTTGCCAGAAATGTTTACCCCAAATCAAAGGAATTAAGGGCTACGGGGAGAATGCGGGTAAGTGGAGTTGAAATGCCCATCAGTCATGATTGAATGGCGGAGTGGACTCAATGGGCCAAATGGCCTACTTCCGCTCCTATGTCTTATGGTCTTATGGTCTTAAAGATGACTGTTGTGAGCAAATTTCTTCAAGACCATATTTGTTCTCTTGTCACTGAAATAGTTCCAGAGAGGTCAGTATCCCATCATCAAATCACCCATCACCAATTTACCTTTGCATAGTACTTGACACTAGTCTGGCTTCCTCAGAGCCAGATTTCAGAGTGAACAGAACCTCTGATACCCCTGTTTATATCTGTCAGTCAGGGCTCCTTGTTGGGACCACGTTAAAAGCCCCAATTAGGGAATTCATTCTACGAGATCCTTCTGGCTGACTTCATTATAATCATGTAAAGTCCACAGTATCCCACCCCTGGTTGGGAGGAATTGGTAGTTTCTTGAAATTTTCATTTGCCAGAGTGAAATTAAGGTTCCGTGCTCGATATTTGATACTATTCTGATCTAGGATGCAGTCCTGTGCATTCACATGCATGCAACTCAATCCAAATTCAATTCTTTTTCCTGGTTTGCTTGTTTAATTTGTTGGTATTTCAGGCCATTTCTCATTAATAACACTTTTTTGTTTCTTGTCTCTCATTTAAGTCTTCACCCTTCTTCCATATTAGCTTGAATTGTCCATCTACTGTGTCTGCTGGAACTGAAAGGTGTTGTTTCATTTTAGTTGACAGTATCTTTGATGAATAGGCATGTTTTCTTCAAAAATCTTTACAATGCCCTGAAAATCACTCTTGCCCTTGTTGGACCAGCTTTGCAGCCAAATGTTGACTTTCCTAACATCTCTTCCTCAACGTTTCCTTAGCAAAGGTAACATTCTGGAGATTATCACTCTTGAGATCTTAATATTCAAGCCAGTGCCTAGCTCCTTAACCTATCTATGCAATCTCACAAACTTCATTTGCTGTCAGTCCCTTTCAAGAGCTCTCAACATGTTCCATGTCACCATGCAACTTGGCACAAAGGAAGCAACATATCATTTGGGACTCCTGAAGATGCTGACAAAAATTCTCTGACTGCTGTGGACTGATTTTCGCTGAATTACTTACTATCTACCTATTACTTGTGCAATACTATTGACCTCCTGGACTTGGCAGTTTCCTGCAATTTGAGTCCTGTCTCTGCTGCTCTACATAGAGTTGGTCAAATATTTATTTACATTTTTGCATTCTGAATCATCTAATATTGCAGCGTGGTCAACCACACCCTGCAGGGTGTAATCCAGAAACCCCTCATCCTCACTGCTGTAAGATATGACCATTTGCTGCTCCAGCACTGAGCACTTAGATGTTGTTTTCTGACAATTAATACAGACATTAAGGTAAACATATTACTTGTTTAGATAAACCATCCACTATGGCCACTTTTTTGTCTTCATTCAAAAGATATCGTGCACTGCCATCCTTTTATTTTTAACATGTGAAAGGTGAATTGTTTTGACCGCCAACACCAAACTATTAGCAATATGATCATTGAAACATTCAAGATTATGAGCAAGTATGAAAGGTTAGACCCCAGGACATTGCTCAGTCGTAGACAATCTAGAACAAGAGGACACAGTATCATGATAAGGAGTATTGTCATTTACAATGCAGATCAGGAGACATTTTTTTCAATCAAAAGGCTGCGACTCTGTGGAATTCTGTCACCTACTTAAGGCAAGGTTGGACTGATTTTGGGGTTTTTGGGGAATCAAGCAGTATTGGAAAGAGGCAGGAGAATGTAGTTGAAGCCCAAGATTAACCATGAAAATGTAGAATGGTAGACTAGACTCAAAAGCCATTATGGTCTCTCCTTGCTCCTATTTCTTACGTTCACTCTTCAGCAAATTACATTTGCTAAAGCAAACAGTTCACAGCTTCCACATTTTATGTTTTGACTGATCAAGTGACTGTCTCCAGATGTTCCCTTGGTTTTTTTTCCCTCAAACTTCCAAATCCATTACCATCAGCAAAACCTACTCTAATTCATCTTTTCCTGGCCCATGCCAGGATGAATCTCTCAGATTCCTTAGACATCTGCAGAATGCATTTCTTCACCTGAAGACCGTCTCCCCCCAGTATCCAACTTCAGTAGCTCACAAAGAACTTGCCGCCCCTTCTCTCTGCTTATCATGCCAACTGCTATTGTTTTCCTGCATTTCGCAAGGCTAATCCACCTAGCATGTACACTATGGGCAATTTAGCTTGGCCAATCCACCTACCGTGTGCTTCTTTAGACTGTGGGAGGAAACCAAAGCACCAGGAGGAAACCTATGTAGACACAGGGAGAACGTGTAAACTCCACACAACAGTTACCTGAGGCTGGAATCGAACCCAGGTCCTTGGCTCTGTGAGGCAGCAGTTCTAACCACCGTGCTGCCCCAAATAGATTGGATCCTTTGCACTTCCAAACCCAAGGCCATTTCCATCTAGAAAGACAAGGACAACACAACCACTTCAAGTTTTATGCAAGCCAGTCATCATCCTGACTTGGAAATACCTCACTGTTCCTTCAGTGTTGGTGTGTCAAAGTTCTGGAACTCTCTCCCTAATGGCATTCTGGATTTAGCTACAATATGTGGACCACTGCAGTTCAAGAAGGCAGGTCACCACCACCTTCTCAAGGGCAACTGGGGATGGGTAATAAATACTGGACTAGCCAGTGATACTCATGCCATTATTTGATTTGATTATTTTGGTGAATGAAAGAACAGGTGTGAAAATAAAATGGGAACATTGTAGGCAAATATGATTACATAACTGTTCAAATGAAGGGTATGATGTATAGCTATTAAAAAGTTATTAATAAATTGATTAAACATAGGTTAAAGTAAAAGTTCAACAATTGTTAGCAACTGATAATGACTTCTTTTACAAATGAATAATTTGTACAACAGTAGAATTCATTTCTTTTTAATGAATGATATTTCACGTATATCTTTAACAGGAATGGAAAATCTCCATTTTGAATCATATTTTATTGTAAAATGTTCGCACACTGCAAAACTTCTGGACTTAACAGGAAAAAAACCAAATGGTTAAAATAAAATCTGCTTAGCTGTGTTAGATCTGGAGTTTATCCACTGCGATATTGCATGTTATTTATGCATCATTGGTAATTGCTTTAACAGGAATTAATTGATGCAGAGGCTAATAATGAGCCAAGTGCATTTTTACACTGTGGATTTCTTCTGCAGTCTAATGAACAGTTTTTAAACAGCAACCACCAATAAGCTGCTAAAATTTTATAAATCTTGTGGATCTAGGGGGAATACCTTTATATTTGTTTTCCAACTTCTAGCAGTCATTTTCCTATGTACCCTGACTCTGACCCAATTCAAGACCTACATAATGGTTTGCAATATGATCATTGAAACATTCAAGATTATGAGCTCAATATCTTATTGTTAATTCTCATTTATGCCTACTCTGTGGTTGTGTGGGTAGTCCTGGAGGAGGTTTAATGCACAATATTAGGAGGGTTGCTAATGATTAAGATCTTTTCAAAGTAAGTACTTATTCATATCCTCAGAATAAAGTACACCCTAGATTTATTTTGAGGTCTAGACAATTGCTGATCTGTTCAAATTTGTCAATTTAAATCATCATGTGAACTATTCCATTATTACTGATAAAGCTTGCCATTTATGTAGTAAAGTGCTAAGCAATTCTAATTCTTCCCCAAATTCATTATTTTATACAATATCTGTATCTATCTACATCTTTGTCACCTTCCAAAGTCTCTGTTTCACAAGATAAACTAATGTGGTGTTTTCACCAATCTCATTCCAAGTTCCCTCAGGGTGTTGAAGATCTGTGCACATCAAGTTTGCAATGCATTTGAGAGTCATTGTTTATATCAGCAGAGAATGTTGAAATGTTAGCTCTTTTGTCATTCTCTCTTTCTGGGTGTTTCGGCCTGCCATGGTACAAATGATTTTCGTGTCATTGTTGCTGCTGTTCTTCCCTTCTCTCTCCCGACACCTTATTAAAGATTTGTCTCAATCTCTTGTTTTATTTTTTTCCAAACGTGGGTCAGAGACTTGGATCTACTCGTACTATGCAGTGTTCTGCTTTTACCCTCCTCAGACTACCTAAACAACCTTGGAAATTGAGTTCCAAATCCACCTTTTATTTTTCTTGCTGTCAACTTCTTCAACATTGAAAATAAGTTTCAAATCAGTGTCGTCTTTCCTACTCAGTAAAGAACATTTTTGATTTTGAATGATGTCAAAGTTTGCTCTAAATTCTGTGTGTTGCAGTTAGCTGCCTTTTAATTGGACACTGGAGTTGACTTGTGCATAACTGGATTTTTTGTTGATTTGTACATTCTACTATGTTTGAGAGGACTGATGCACATCCTCCAGTGTCAAATTTGAACTTTGCTTGGTGCCCACTTACCACTATAACAGCACTCCAAGACATCTTTTTTGATATTTTTATTTCCCTGAGGATTTTGACTTTTGTCTAGTTCTTCAATCTCTTAGATACTACTCTTATGGGATTTTTCTTCATCTCAACATCCACACTCTGTCTTGTTACTGTTTAAATGGCCAGCCTTCCCACAGGTATGGCACTCCTCATTATTTTTATGGAGCACTCTTCAAACTGAAGCAATCTCTTCCCTCCTATCCAACAAAATTATGCAATGGCATCTGCTGTCCTTTCCTTGCTTTTCGCTGTTTTCTCCAACATATTGTAATATGTCTAGGTGACATCCTCAGTGCTTGGGAGCCTCCTGTGAAGCGTTTCTGTGATCTTTTCTCTGGCATTTATATTACACCACTATAAATGCTGGAGAAAAGATCACAGAAGCACTCCAGAGGAGGCTCCCAAGCACTGATGTCACCTAGACAGGGGACGAAACGTCTGCAATACAAATTCCCAGCTCGGCGAACACAACCACAACAATGAGCACCCGAGCTACAAATCTTCGCACAAACTTTGAATATTGTAATATCTTAGGTTTATAGAAAAAAAAATCACCCTGAAAAAAAAACACAAAATGCACTGCTTTTGTTCACTCTTCCTTTGACCTTAACATTGAAACATAGAAGAAAGGAGGACGAATAGACCATTTGAACCCTTGAATCTGCTCTGATATTCGTTCTGATCATCTCTGATGATTGAACTCAATACCTTAATCCCACTCTCCTACCATAAACCTTGATTCCTTTAACCACAGCAGTTATATCTACCTCCCTGAAAAAAAAAGTTTTGTCTTCAACAACGCCCCCGCTATTGGGAACATCTTTGCTGAACTGAATCTGTCTAGATTTGTTAGAGTTTTATAGGTTTCTATGCAATCTCACTCTCACTCTTCTTAACTCTAGTGAATACACCCCTAACCAACTCAATTCCTCCTCATACATTGTCTTGGCGTCCAAAAATCAATTTGCTAAACTGTCACTGCACTCCCTCTTTAGCAAGAGCATCCTTACTCAAATAAGGACATCAAAATTGCATACAGCATTCCAGATGTGGCCTCATCAAGATCCTGTGTAATAGAAGAAAGTCACCTTTATTCCCATACTTGAATCCTCTTGGTATGGAGGCTCACATACAATTTGCCTTATTTATTGCCTGCTGCATCTGCATGCTTATTTTCAGCGACTGGTACATGACGACACCTAAGTCTCGTTGAACATTTCCCTCTCTCAATTTGCAGCCAAATAATTTTCTGCCTTCCTATTTTTGCTACCAACATGGATAACCACACATTTATCCATATTTACTGCAACTAGCATGCATTTGCCCACCCATTCAGCCTGTCAAAATCACACTACAACATCTCTGTAACCTCTTCACAACTCACTCTTCCACCTAGTGTCATAAAGAAATCCAATTATCCTTCCAAAACTCCAACTACAATAGAATCTTTAATCAGATTGTCTTTTAATGCCCCATGCTCACAGTTGTTGCCACATGAAAGACGTTCTTGATTCATGAATGTATGCCCTGTCTGAGCTTTTGCTTCAGTTTATGAAATTCATTCTCTCAATGAATATATTGTGCAAACTATGAAGTATATAATTGAAAGCTCTGAAAACCTATCATCCCAACATCCACCCTCTGTCTTGTTACTACACGATCGACTAAGCTGTCAGTTGCATGGCATAGGGTACTGACCTGCCCTTATTTGATTTTACTGTTAACTCTGACGTGTTTCTGTGTCAAATTGTATTATTTTTGGCACTTCTCAGCTTGCCTTGCACCATTTGTGCAAAAGATTCTAAGAGCAGTAAGATCTATTCCATAGCATACCTTTTATTATGATCTCAGTTGATCTTATTACTGAACAATGGAGACCCCAGACAGATTTTCTTTTAGTTTAAATGAGGTGGTCTTTCGTTGAAGCACAAACACACAATGCTGCAGATTTGATTTTGACAATAAAACAGTTTATTCTGCAAATGAAATAAAGAATAAAATAGAACAAATGAAGGTATTTTCATATAATGCACACAATAAGATAAGTTGATTAATCCCAACAGCATTTAGTACAGTACTCACACCAGAGAGAATTCCTTTCTTCATCAAATCTGTGGAGCTGGAGCCAACTGTGGTTTCAATTTCCAGTCTTGAGAAACTGGTCGTCTTTTTATGTCTTCCTACAACTGTGATTAGACTAACCAGACTTCAAATAACCTATTCAGGATTTGAACCAACCACGTTTTGTCAGAAAATTTCAAACTCCTTACAGTGAGGTAACATACTTCTTACAATTCTAAACTATCTCCCTTCTTCAGAAGTAACTGTCTTACATATCCAGTTTCAGCCAAGACTATCAAAAACTGAGATCCAAATGACTTTCTTCCAGCTATAGATGATACCCCTAAGCCAAAAAAAGGAACCTTCCAACTGAAAACAAATGCATCACAGACCAGTGAGCAAAGTTCAACATCATGAAATGAGAGAGTCAGGGGCAGCATGGTTACAAAATTGATTGAGTGACAGGAAACAGAGAATAATAGTTAATAAGTTTGAGTTCTTGTTGTTACATGTACAGAGATGCAGTGAAAAGTGTTGTTCTGCATGCCATACCATAAAAGTGCATCAGGATAGTTGAATAGAGTGCAGAATTCAGTTTTACAGTTACAGAGAAAGTGCAGACAGAGAGATCAGAATTAATATTTGAGTGGTCTGGTCAAAAGTCTGATAACAGTGGGGAAGAAGCTGTTCTCAAATCTGTTCATACAAAATTCAAACTTTTATACCTTCTGCCGAGTGGAAGAGAGTATGACTGGTTTGGGAGGGGTCTTTGATTATGTTGGTTGCTTTCTGGAGTTAATGGATAGAAGGGTGTTTGCATGATAGACTGGGCTGTGTTCATGATTCTCTGTACTTTCTTGTAGAGTCATACAACACAAAAAGTTTGGTCCAATCAGCCCATGTCGAACATGTTCCCAAACTAAACCAGTCCCACCTGCCTGCTCCTGGCCCATATCCCTTCAAACCTATCTTTCTAAATGTCTTTTAAATCTTGGAATTGTACCTGCATTAACCACATTCTCAGGCAGTTCATTCTACATGTGAACCACCCTCTGTGTAAAAGGTTTGCCTCCTATTCCTTTTTCAAATCGTAGGAAGAGCAGATGGATCCACATAGAAAGTATCCTATGTTGCATCTATAAAAAGTGGTAAGAGGCCTTGTGAACATGCCAATTTCCTTAGCCTCCATTGTTGTACTTGGCCATCGCGTCAACCTGGGTCAACCAGAATAGATTGTTGGTGATCATCACTCCCAGGCACTTGATGATCTCGAATATCTTCACTAACCACTTAAATTCTTTCCTATATTCTATTTCATCATTGTTTGAGATTTGACCTACAACGATGGAGTCATCAGCAGACTTGTAAATGGAATTGGGGTGGAATTTGGCCACACAGTCATGCAGCCTTGCAGAGCACTGGTGCTGAGGATTATGGTGGTGGATGTGTTATCACCTATTCTTACTGATTGTGGTCGATGTCATAAAATAATTCAGTGAAAGCTGGTGATCTATCATCAAGTCACACTTTATTTATATTCACATAGTACATGACACTGACTCAGCTAGCTCAAAGATGGCTCCTAGAATGAACAGAATTCCTGACACTCTGATATTTGTCAACCAGGACTCCCTGATTAGACCATAAACAGCCCCAGTCAGGGAACTCATATTCTCTGAGGTCCATCTGGCTGGCCTCGTTATAATCACTACAGGTAACAAGCTAGTTACAGAGGGGGAAGCCGAGACCTAGGTGTCAGAGATTAGAGAAAAGTTTGGAGTTTGGATGTTTGGAGTTACGGTGTTAAAGGCAGAGTCAATAAGTGGAAGCCTGACATAGGTGTCCTTGTTATCTGCATATTCCAGGAATTCCGTGCAGGGCCCGGGAGATGGCATTTGCCATTGACCTTTTGCTCATTCCAGATGACGGGCTTTTGCCCAAAGCGTCAATTTTCCTGCTATTTGGATGCAGCCTGACCTGCTGTGCTTTTCCAGCACCACTCTAATCTTGACCCCACATGGACCTTTTGCACCAGTAGACAAATTGCAAAGGATCAAAGCAATTTGGGAGCCTGTTTTTGGGCTGTGAGATGTTTGTAGTGAAGTTCTGCAAGAGTCAGTGTTGGAGCACTTGCTTTTCCTGCAATATTAATAATTTAGATCTTGGCACAATATCCTACTTTTTGATGATACAAAACTTGGAACCATTGCAAACAATATGGGAGATGATGTAGAACTTCAAAAGAACATAGACAAGTTGATGACAAATGCGAGTTCAATATGGAGAGAGATTGAGCATTATAGGCGTATACGTTCACAAATTTAGAAAAATAAGAGGAGATCTAATTAATCAAAGGTGGTAAAAGGGATCTACAAAGTAGATGTAGAGAGGGATTTTTCTGTTCTGGGGCAATCAAGAAAGAGACATCATAGTTTTAGGATAAGGAGTAGCAGATTTAAAGCAGAGATGAGGAGAAATTACTTCTCTCAAAGGATTATGAATCTGTGGAATTCAGTAGCCCAGGGTATGATGGATGTCAGGGCATCGGTAAAATTAAGGCAAAGACAGACAGATGTTTTTTTAATCTGTCATGGGTTGTAGATTATGGGACTGGCAGGAAAGTGTAGTGAGACTGAGATGAAATCAGCCATGACCGTATTGAATGGCAGAGCAGGCTCGTGGAATTCTTGTGTTCTTCTGAAATATTAGGTGATACATTTTGACAGGAAGAACATAGAGAGACAATAAAAATTAAAGTGTACAAATCTAAAGGTGGTGCAGAAGCAGAAGAACTTGAGTGAACATGGGCAAATGTCATTATTGATAAGAGCATAGAGTACAAGATATAGGATGTCATATTGAACTTGTGTAAGGCACTATTTCCGCTTCAGCTAGAGTATTCTCTTCAGTTTTGGCTACAATACATTACATCGGACTGAAAGTTTTGGAGGGAGTGCAGAAGAGATTTATGAGAATAGTTCTAGGGATATGAATACAAAGAGTGTGGTGCTGGAAAATGAGGCATAAGTCATTCATTATTATCATCCTGCTCCTCGGATGCTGCCTGACGGGCTGTGCTTTTCCAGCACCATGCTCTTCGACTCTGATCTCCAGCATCTACAATCCTCACTTTCTCCTAGTTGATTATAAGCTTACTGCCAAGCCTCTTCCAAGGATGCCTACCTCCTCCTTTCTCTACAAGGATCTGAGTGAGTCTCTCTCTCTCACTGCGACCTTCCCCCCCCCCCCCCAAGGTCGTCACCTCGGCCCTGAAGCAGACTCACGACCGCAGCCACATCTCCTTCCTTAGCGCCGGCCTACAAAACTGACTGATCGCACAAGGACTCTGGACTACATTCAGACCATCGTAATTTGGACCTGAATAGGACAATCAGTACCTACAACGAATCCAAAGCCTCCAGAAACGGTTCTCTGTCCAGATATTCCACTCCACACTCGCAGCCATGCACCACCACCTACTCTCCCTGCAGTCAACCCTGTCCCAGTCTCTGTGACCGCTACCAGATCCACCGCCACTACAACTGCTGCAAGAAGCAGAAGTAGCTTACTCATCCCCTTTTAGTCTATAAGATCATGGCTCATGTTTGTAACTTCAAATCCATATTCCTGGTGAGAAATTATCTATCTCTGCCTTAAAAATACACAAAAACTGTACTTCCACTGGCTTTTCATGCAGAGTTCCAAAGATTTGTGACACTGTGCCAGAGAAAGACAATTCCACCTGACTTAAAAGGGCAACATCTGATTTTTAAACAATTACCCCCAATCTAGTTTCTCCCATAAGAGGAAACATCATCTCTACATCAAATCAAGACTGTATGATATTTCAATCAAGTTGCCTCCAGTGGATAAAAGTCTAAGCTGTCCCACCTTTCCTCAAAAGGCAAAACACTTATTTCACTTAGTCTGCTTCGATCTCATTTCCATGCTTCCTTTGATAATGTGACTGATGTACACACTTTTCTGTATAACTGAAACATAATTTCTCCAATATTAAACAACAAGCTGCAGATGCTGGAGTTCTGAAACAAACTAAAACTGAAATTGCTACAGAAACTCAGCAGGCCTGACAGCATCTGTGGATCGAGAAATAGACAGGAATTGTTCTGAAGAAAGGTCACTGGACTTAGTGTTGGCTCTGTTTATCTCCCCACGAATGCTGCCGGACTTGTTGAGTTACTCCAGTAATTTCTGGTTCTGTTTATTTCTTAACCTCTCTACTTCATTATTCGATTCCCCTCAACATAATAGATAATATATTTTCCTAATTACTTGCAATGCCATCACACTAACCATTTGCAATTCATGCACTTGGACACCTTTGCAACTCAGAGCTCTGCAATCTCCCACCATTTAGAAAATGTGTTTTTTTTATTCCTCCTGCCATAATGTACATTTTGATGTGTTTCCACATTATATTCCATTTGCCAGACCTTTGCTCACTCATTTAAATTATGTATGTTTTTTGGCTCTTAATGTAGCACAGCAATAGACAGTGCTTCTTTCTTGGTTGCTGGCAGGTGGATGTTTCAGTATTGCCAAGGACCAGTCTTGGTCCTTGCTCATGGATAGTGGATAAAGAGCCAGGTGTCAGATTCCCCAAAGCCATACTCTTTTCTTTTTGCCCTATTATAAGACATAGGAGCAGACATAGACACTCAGTCTTCGAGTTTGCTCTGCTAGTTTACAGCCTACTTACTCCTGCACTGAGGAAAAAGGAGGGTTTGAGTGAGATGAAAGTGGGTGATATGGCTATTAATGGTGGTGGGGTGCCCGAAGTGAGTCAATGACTGTTGGTGCAGAGTCTATAGTGTATGGAGTTGGGGTGGGTGAGAACGTGTGAGAGAAGATGTTGTGGGCAATAGTGAGAGTGTTAGCCTTGATTTAAGTATGTACAGCAGTAGGATAACACAAGTGAGGGGTAGCAAAAGATGGTTATAAAGAAAAAATATGCTAGAACAGAAATACAAATGCCTTGCAACTTGATAATCATGCGTTGAATATAGTTGATCTGTACTATACAACGTTAGTTTTAGAAGCAGTGAGAGAATTCAAGACAGATTGGTATAATTAATCTTTTGCATTAAAGAAATTCTGCCTGACAACAGCCGTTAGATTGATTGAACTGTTAAAAGGTGAAAGTGCTAAGAGCAGTAGAGTAAAAGAAACATTCAGAACCTACAGATAGAAAACATCATACTTTCTCTCTGTCAGGAAAAGACACAAATACCAAGGAAGCTTAATAGAAATAATTCATAAAAGGGCTATGTTTAGCTGATTAACCATCAAGTAAAAGATCAATGGTTCAACTTATAGATGACAGAATTTTATCTTTGAAAAAAGATCAAAAGAGAAAGTAACTTTCCACCTTGTCATTTGAACTTTCAATTGTTGGAATTAAGGTTCAGTTAAGGTATTTAAGATTGTACTGGATGACGATATTGATAGAAATAATGTGCAAGGGTATGGGGAGAAAGCAGGAGATTGACACGAGGTACTTATTTGGAGAGGTGGTGCCGATTTGATTGGCCAAATGGCCACCTTTTGGATCATAACATTTCTGTGAGACTGATTCTTAGTCAATCAGAGAAGGTCATTGGTCTTCTTCCTGCACTGCTGACCATTCCTCCAAACTGCTAGAATGGCACTGACCCAGGGAGTACGTATGTACGTATGTAGACCATGTTGACTTGATACAACCCCTCCCACCACAAGTTCCTTTTCGGCCCTGAGCAGATATCCTGAGCCCTGGATTTGGGCAGGCAGTGACATTGCTCTGGGACACAGATTTGAATCACACTGTAACAGAGGGTGAACTTTGAATTCAGTAATGATTTTAAAATAATACTAGGCTAAGGGTGACCATATAACCACTGCTGATTTATTGTAAAAACTGATCTGGTTTATTAATTTTCTTTTGGGAAGGAAATCTATTCATCCTTAACCAGTTTAGCCCACGTGTGACTTAGACCCAGAGCAATGTTATTGACTCTTAATGCTTGCCCTCTTGCCAGTTAGGAACAGGCAACAAATGCTGACCTATCCAAAAATGCTGACACCTCATGAATAAAGGGAAACGAATACATAGACTCACCAATTGTTTTCAATAAAGAATTGTCAAACTCTCTGACTATATTGTTCTTTCTTACCATAAAGTCATAGAGTCATAGAGATGTACAGCATGGAAACAGACTCTTCGGTCCAACCCATCCTTGCCGACCAGATATCCCAACCCAATCTAGTCCTACCTGCCAGCACCCGGCCCACATCCCTCCAAGCCCTTCCTATTCATATACCCTTCCAAATGCCTCTTAAATGTTGCAATTGTACCAGCCTCCACCACTTCCTCTGGCAGCTCATTCCATACACATACCACCCTCTGTGTGAAAAAGTTACCCCTTAGGTCCCTTTTATATCTTTCTCCTCTCACACTAAACCTATGCCCTCTAGATCTGGGCTCCCTGACCCCAGGGAAAAGACTTTGTCTATTTACCCTATCCATGCCCCTCATAGTTTTGTAAACCTCTATAAGGTCACCCCTCAGCCTCTGATGCTCTGCACTGGGTCCAAATTCAGGCAGACCATAGAAAACTGGCAGATTGCTTTCCCTTAAGGACATTAGTGAACCAATTTTTTGTTATATATACATGGCAATCAACAGTGATTACATGGTTGCCATTAGCTTTGTTTTTTATTCTGGATCTTTTAATTTCATTCAAGTTTCACTATTTGTCATGATGATATTTGAACCCATATTTCTAAGAACATTAATCTGTGGTTTGGGACTACTAGTCTAGAGACATTGTTGTCAAGCAATTGCCTCCCTTGTGCTCCTTCTACTTGAATAGCTTCCTGTAGCATCATGCCATAGTTACTCATCCACCTGGTAGATCTAACTCTCACTAAAATCAGGGTGAAGAATCTCAAACTTGCTGGAATTGTTAAGACTGATGCTCCTGTGCTCTGACCTATTTAGGTGTGAAAGGCAAGGAATTTTTTTCTGGTTTAAGTACCATAAAGGAATACTTAGGAATTAATAGCATTATATTTCACTGGGTTTTTCGAAATGTTTAAATGCATATTATATGTTACTCTATTTTGTCTTCATTTCTTTTGAGAAAACCTTTTTTATTGTTAAAGTCAAATTTGCAATACTGCTTGTTTGTGTTTCAGTGGAAGATTTCAATCTGGGATCTGATTTATCTAGTAATAATTTCAGCTGGGATGAAAATATATGAAGAGTTTGCAGTTGCCTGAGTATTAGTTTGAGGTTATACAGAAAAATTGAAGCCCTATAGTACAAAATAGAAATGGAAGTTGATCAAGATGTTTCTAAAGAAAACTTTGATACCTCTTGTTATATTTGGCTGACCTTGAAAGCAATTATGAAACAAACATGATTGTTGATGTTATGTCCACAGTTTAAAGAACAGGTGTTAAAGGGGAAAAAAAAAGGCTCTGCATTATGTTTAATAGAATGAAGTTTAAGTCCTGCAGAGTCGTAGAGATGTACAGCATGGAAACAGACCCTTTAGTCCAATTCATCCATCAGATATCTGCTGACCAGATATCCTAAATAACTCTAGTCGAATTTGCAAGCATTTGGCACATAATCCTCGAAAGACTTCCTAAGCAAAATTCCATCCAGATGCCTTTTAAATGTTGTCATTGTACCAGCCTCCACCACTTTCTGTGGCAGCTCATTCCATACGCGTAGCACCCACTGCGTAAAAAGGTTGCTCCTTACTTCCCTTTTAAATATTTCCCCTCTCTCCCTAAACTAATGCTATCTACCACCACCGCTGGCAACACATTCCATGCATTCACAACTCTTTGCGTAAAGAACCTTCCTCTGATCTCTCCTCTATACCTTTCTCCCATTATCTTGAAACTATGACCCCTCATGCCAGTCAATCCTGCCCTGGGGAAATGTCTCTGGCTTTTGACTCTATCCATGCCTCTCATTACCTTGTGTACCTCGATCAGGTCACCTCTCTTCCTCCTTCTCTCCAGAGAGAAACGTCCGAGCTTAGTCATCCTCTCTTGATCAGGCAAGTCCTCCAGTCCAGGTAGCATCCTCCTGTTAATGAAAGCCAAAATACCAGAAGCTTTCTTAACAACACTACCCACTTGGGTTGCAGCTTTGAGGGATCTATGTACTTGAACACCAAGATCCCTCTGTTCCTCCACACTGTCAAAGAATCCTGTCTTTAATCCTATATTCAGCATTCGAGTTCGACCTTCCAAAATGAATCACTTCGTATTTGTCCAGGTTGAACTCTATCTGCCATTTCTCAGCCCAGCTCTGCATCCTGCCTATGTTGCGCTGCAGCCTGCAATAGCCCTCGATACGATCAATGAGGTGTCATTAGCAAATTTACTAACCCACCCCTCAACCTCCTCATCCAAGTCATTTATAAAAACTACAAAGAGCAGAGGCGCAAGAACAGAGCCTTCAGTCCTAAGACTGACTGGTCTGTAATTGCCAGGGATTTCCCTATTACCCTTCTTGAAAAGAGAAACAACATTCGCCTCCTTCCAATCCTCTGGTAAAACTCCCGTGGAGAGTGATGACCTCTTCATAAGATTTGTCAGTCTTGCGTCTGTGGTCAGCAAGGTTTTGGAAAGAATTCTGAGGGATAGGATTTATGACTATTTGGAAAAGCATAGCATGATTAAAGGCAGTCAGCATGGCTTTGTGAGGGGCAGGTCATGCCTCACAAATCTTATTGAGTTCTTTGAGGAGGTGACGAGACAGGTCGATGAAGATCGCGCAGTGGATGTGGTGTATATAGACTTCAGCAAGGCATTTGATAAGGTTCTCCATGGTAGGCTCATTCATAAAATCAGGAGGTATGGGATACTGGGAGATTTGGCTGTCTGGATTCAGAATTGGTTGGCTGACAGAAGGCAGAGAGTGGTTGTAGATAGAAAGTATTCTGCCTGGAGGTCGTTGGTGAGTGGTGTCCCACAGGGTTCTGTTCTTGCACATCTGCTCTTTGTAGTTTTATAAATGATTGGATGAGGAGGTTGAAGGGTGGGTTAGTAAATTTGCTAATGACACAAAGGTTGGTGATGCCGTCAATAGTATTGAGGGCTATTGCAGTTTGCAGCATGACATAGACAGGATGCAGAGCTGGGCTGAGAAATGGCAAATGGAGTTCAACCTGGATAAATGCGAAGTAATGCATTTTGGAAGGCTGAACTTGAATGCTGAATTATCAGATTAAAGACAGGATTCTTGACAGTGTGGAGGAACAGAGGGATCTTGGTGTTCAAGTGCATAGATCCCTCAAAGTTGCCACCTAAGTGGATAGGGTTGTTAAGAAAGCATATGGTGGTTTGGCTTTCATTAACAAGGGGATTGAATTTAAGAGCCATGAGGTTTTGCTGCAGGTCTACAAAACCCTGGTGAGACCACACTTGGAACATTGTGTCCAATTCTGGTCGCCCTCTTATAGGAAAGATACAGAGGCTTTGGCAAGGGTGCAAAGAAGGTTTACCAGGATGCTGCCTGGACTGGAGGGTTTGTCTTATGAAGAGAGGTTGACTGAGCTTGGACTTTTATCTCTTGAGAGAGAAGGAGAAAGAGAGGTGACCCGATCGAGGTATACAAAGTAATGAGAGGCATGGATAGAGTCACTAGCCAGAGACTTTTCCCCAGGGCAGGATTGACTGGCACGAGGGGTCATAGTTTAAGATATTAGGAGGAAAGTATTGAGGAGACGTCAGAGATAGGTTCTTTACACAGAGAGTTGTGAATGCATGGAATGCGTTGCCAGCGGTGGTGGTGGAAGCAGATCATTAGGGACATTTAAGTGACTGCTGGAAATGCACATGGACAGCAGTGAATTGAGGGGTGTGTAGGCTTGGTTATTTTATTTTAGGTTAGAAGTAATCCTCGGCACAACATCGTGGGCTGAAGGGATTGTTCTATGGACATATTTCAAGATGTGTGTTTATTTCCCAATGTTCTTTACCTTCTAAATCCTTCTCCACTGATGCAAAAAACTTGTTTAGTATATCCCCCATCTCCTGCGATTCCACACATATGTGGTCTTGTTGATCATTAAGGGGTCTTATTCTCTCCCTCGTTACTCTTTTGTCATGAATCTATTTGTCGAAATCTTTTGGATTCTCCTTTACCCTATTTGCTAAATCTATCCCATGTCTGCTTTTTGCCCTCCTGATTTCCATAATAAGAATACTTCTACTGCCTTTATACTCTTCTAGAGATGCACTTGATTTGTAGTGTCTGTACCTGACATCTACTTCCTTCTTTTTCTTGACCAAAACCTCAACTTCTCTCATCAACCAATGTTCCCTTCATTTGTCAGCCTTGCTCTTCAGCCTAACACAAACATACTGTCTCTGAACTCTCGGTAGCTCATTTTTGAAGGCTTCCCATTTTCCAGCCATCTCTTTACCTGCAAGAATCCATCCACAATCAACTTTTGAAAGTTCTTGTCTAATATTGTTAAAATTGGCCTTCCTCCAGTTGAGAACTTAAACTTTTAGAAATCGTCTATTCCTTTTCCATCACTGTTTTAAAACTAATAGAATTATGGTCACTCATCCCAAAGTGCTCCACCATGACACCTCAATTAACTGCCCTGCCTTATTTCCCAAGTGTTTTGCACCTTCTCAGGTTGGTACATCTACATACTGAATCAGAAAACTTTCTTGTACACACTTAACAAATTCCTCTCTGTCCAAGCTCTTAACACTATGGCAGTCTGGGTCTATGGTTGGAAAGTTAAAATCCCCTACCATTACAACCCTATTATTCTTACACATAACTGAGATTCCCTTACAAATTTGTTTCTCAATTTCCTGCTGGCTATTGGGGGTATATTGTACAATCCCAATAAGGGAATCATCCCTTTCTTATTTCTCAGTTCCACCCAAATAACCTGCTTGGACATATTCCCAGGAATATCCTCCCTTAGTACAGCTGTAATGTTATACCTAATCAAAAATGCCACTCCCACTCCTTTCTTGCCCCTCTTTCTATTCTTCCTATTGCATCTATACCCTGGAACATTAAGCTACCAGTCCTGACAATCCCTGAGCCACGTCTCTGTAATTGCTATGATATCCCAGTCCCATGTTCCCACTATACCCTGAGTTCATCTGCCTGACCTGTAAATTGCATTGAAATAAATGCAATTTATCAGTGCTACTTCATTCTCTGCTTTGTTCCTGTCTGCCCTGACTTTGTCCCTTTCGCAACTGTCTCAGACTGATCTCTTTCCTCACTATCTCTCTGGGTCCCCCAATTCCTGCAGAAGTAATGATCAATAACATGGTAACTCTCCCTACTCTCCAACATCCAACAAGAAGAGCACATTGCTGGACTAAAGGCTATGCACTTTAATAGACCCAGAAAAAAAGCACATTCTTACTGCTCTGAAAAACACTCCTCCAAACTAGCTATGTTTTATTCTTTTAAAGTTAATTAAGAGACAGATCTCAATAAAACATACAATCAAAAAGGAATCCACCCTACTCATTATTGTAGAGTTACAAAAATGTGTAAGATTACAATTCTAAAAGCCACTTGGCTGCTCCCCTGGTGTGAACTCTCCCACACAGATTTCTCCAAGGTCAGCTGTGAATTTCGCTGTTGTTAATTTTTCTTAGATGACTCCGATGTCCAGAGATACTTGACATCAAACAGCAGAGCAGTCAGCTGTGCAGATTCACAGCTGGGTCAGACAGCAGTGCAGGTTTTTGCTTCATTTGGTTCACTTCCCATGTCTCTGTATTCCTCCTTTCTAAAGTGATGTTGTTTTGAATTTTTTTTCCCCACTGTTCCAATAATTACTGCTTCTAGAGTTTGAAGAAATCATCTCCAACACTGAAAATACTTCAAAAAAGGAGTAGCTCTTACAGCCACAATTTTTTCCTGTCTCCATCTTGGATTACCCAGAATCCTTCTGTTGTTACATGTACTTGTTTTTGTTTGGATATGAGCTTTTATTGCTTTGTTTCTACAATATATGTAATTATATGAATGAAAATGTTATCTTTATAGTTTGTAATAGGCTATTTGTAGACATTGAAGATGGTGGTTGTACTTTCAAAGCCATCCATCGTCACTATTGTGAACTATCCTTCTTCAAAGCAATTGTTATGATGAAATCCATTTCTTGTATCTATTTGCACTGTGTGGGCTGGCTGCCTGTTGAAATTGTAACTTTTAACACAGTTGTTCCAGTGCTTGAAATATTTATTCTTGCCTTGTAATAGAAGGATCTCTGAGGGTGGTTGAAGCTCTTTTAGCCTGTGTTATGACCCACTGGCATTGTAGGCTGGAAATCAAGCCCTGCTATTTCCCAGAGTAAACAGAAAACTTAATGATTTTTGCAAGTACGCAATGATTTTCCAGTGTAATTGTCATCTTGACCCAGATTGACAGAAAGCACAGACCAGGTTTCTGTATCTCTCTGGGTCCCCCAATTCCTGCAGAAGTAATGATCAATAACATGGTAACTCTCCCTACTCTCCAACATCCAACAAGAAGAGCACATTGCTGGACTAAAGGCCATGCACCTTAATAGACCCAGAAAAAAAGCACATTCTTACTGCTCTGAAAAACACTCTTCCAAACTAGCTATGTTTTATTCTTTTAAAGTTAATTAAGAGACAGATCTCAATAAAACATACAATCAAAAAGAAAATTACTTGTATCAAATAAATAGATTCTAGCTGCAAGTAAACAGTTCTGAATGGTGAGCATATAACTCTACTAATTAAAACTTAGTAATTAGTGATTAGTAACGAGTAATCATTCCCCACCAAATCCGCTATTTATTGCCAACCAAAGCTCCATTTGTACATAACTCTTTGGCTCCAGTTAGCCTGCAACTACTGCTGTAACCTGCAACAGTGCAAACAGCGTTCACAATAAGTATCAACTTAGTTGCTTTCTTCAGACCCTAATTTGAAAACATGTTTTTTTCTTATTTCAGCCCACAATTAAGGAACATAAAATGAAGAAGACATGGTCTTCACACCAGTTCAAGTTAAAGACCAATAGATTTCTACATACTGAAGGCACCAAGAATAGTGCAGTAGCATAGGAAAGCGATGTGAGACCACAAGACCATAAGATGTAGGAGCAGAATTAGGCCACTCAGCCCATCAAGTTCTACCATTCGATGATGGCTGATATGTTTCTTAAACCCATTCTCCTGCCTTCTCTCTGTAATCTTTGATCCTCTTATTAATCGACGATCCATATGCCTCTCTCTTAAATTACTCAATGACTTGGTCTCCAAAACCTTCTGTGGCAATGAGTTCCACAAATTCACACCTGGCTGAAGAAAGTCATCTCAATTCTGAAGAGTCATCCCTTGGATTCTTATTTCTCCTTCTAGTGGAAACTTCTTATCTACATCCATTCTATCCAGGCCTCTCAATATTCTGTAACTTTCAATTAGATCCCCACTTATCCTTCAAAACTCTGAGTACTATGATGATACTGTGGGCTTAAGAGATACATTTTTGTCCTTTTTTTTAAATGAAGAGAGGTTAAGACAGAGGTGAGTGGTCTGTTCCAAGCCAATAAAGCAAACAGCTTGTGAAGTCTTGGGATTTTTTTTCTTAAGTTGGAACAACAGACACAGCATGAAGGGGTGGGGTCAAGATTCCACAGAACCAAGGTTTTAACTTGGTTAACTTTCAGCAGCTATTAAGGTTTGCTATTAAGGTTTGCTATACATCTGTCCCTGCTACAATGAAATGCTGGAGTTCTCACTCTAAATTTTCTCAATGTTCTTTCCTCCTGGACTAGAGAATTGCATGTGAGACAATCTATTTTCCTGAATTTGCTTTTGCCAAGGATGTGTTTATGGGATGTTATTATTTTAGAACAGTTGATGTTTAGTAGTTAAATAATCTATTGTTCTGTTAAGTTTTTCAATAAAGTTATTCTAATTATTCTTTCTTTTATTTGTATTTTAAATATCATTTAAGAATAAAATGTGTTGTTTCAAGCCTGGTAGTTTGCCCAAGCAAATTGCACCCAGAACACAATGCTTTACACTTCCCTTTAAAATTAAGAAAAAGTTGGGGTTCAGGCTAACTTCTCCTTTATTTTGAGAGAGTTTAATCTGATCCATAACAGTACAGGCCCACAGTCTTCAATTGCTCCTCATGTGACAAGCTCTTCATCCCCAGAATCGTTCTTGTAAACCTCCTCTGAACTCTTCCAATGCCAGCTCATCATTCATTAGATATAGGCCCAAAATAGTTCACAACATTGCAAATGCATGCTGACCAGAACCTTGTCCAGCCCCAGAAATACATCTCTGCCCTTGCATACCAGTTCACTTGAAATGAATGTGAAATTGCATTTGCCTTCCTAACTACAAACTGAACCTAATGTTAACTTGAAGAGTATTTTGAACTAAGACTCCCAAGTCCCTTTATACTTCAGATTTCCAAAGCCTTCCCCATGTAGAAAATAATCTATGCTTCTTCTTCCTACCGAAGTGCATAATTTTATACTTTTCCACATTATATTCCATCTGCCACTTCTTTGCCCATTCTCCTCGCCTGTCTAAGTTCTTCAGCAGCCTCACTGCTTCCTCATCACAACCTGTCGCTCTACCATCCTTTTCATCATCTGCAAACTTAGCAACAATGCCCTCAGTTCCTTCATTCAGATTGTTAATGTATAGCATAGATAGTTGTGGTCCCAATACTGATCCTTGTGGAATTCCACTGGTCACTAGCTGCCATCCTGAAAAGACCTTTTATTTCTACTCTTTGCCTTCTGCCGGTCAACCAATCCTGTCAATGCCAGTACTTTGGTCCTGCCACCATGGGTTCTTATTTTACTATTGCAGCATCTTGTCAAACGTCTTCTGGAAATCCAAACAGAGTACATCCAGTAGCTCCCCTTTGCTAACTTGCTCATTACCTCCTCAAAGAATTTTAACCAATTTGTCAGGCATGACCTCCCCTTGACAAAGGTATGCTGACTCAACTCTATTATACCATGCACGTTCAAATACTCCACAATCTCATCCTTAATAATGGATTCTAAAATATCACCAACAACCAAGATCAGGCTAACCGGCCTACGGTTTCCTGTTTCTGTCTCCCTCTGTTCTTGAACACAGATGTTTTACACCAACCATTTTCCAATTCTTTGGGACCATATCTGACTCAAGTGATTCCTGAAAAATCACCAATGCCACCAAAACCTCCTCAGTTATCTCATTCAAAACTCTGGACTGTTGTTTTAATTGCATGATGCTGTGATCTTTTGCTATAAATTCTGTGTCTTATGATCCTGCCCCACTAGTTACCTGATGAAGGAGCAGTGCTCTGAAAGCTAGTACTTTTAAATAAACCTGTTGGACTATAACCTGGTGTTGTGTGATTTTTAACGTTATATTTAAAAGTAAGCAGCCAGTTTGCTGTTATGAAGCATGAAAATGTCTCCACTTGGAAATTATAAATATTTTTCTTAAATACTGAGCTGAGAGTAATATTTTAAGGCTGTCATGAATGATATCCTACAGTTATAGTTAGTTAATTTCATGAAGCTACTTCTAACTACATCTGTGCCCATTACCATGACACTTATCACCATATTTTGTCTACACACAAGCTTAGTAAAAGTTACATGTAAACATGTGTCAAAACATTCAATAGGATAACTGGCATGCATAGGAACTATGCTATTTGTCATATTGGCAAAGTTAGACAAAGAAGTATCAAAAGCCAATCCAAGAAATATGATGTAAAGGAATTGTAGTGGTGGGGTAGAGAAAGACAGGGAGGCTCATGGGAGCCTGGGTGTGGTGGGAAGGCAGCAGTTTGTGTGTTTTAAATGTGGAGCTAGGGGAATAACATTTGCACATCTGGCCTCCTTATTCACGCACATGTACTTTAAAGAAATCATGATCAACAAGGCCATGATCAACAAGGTATTTGCTTAAAGACCATATTAGGCCTTGAATAAATCCAATTTATCTCAATGCAGTTGCACACCCAGTGTCATGTAGATGTTAGGCTCAATATATGATTTGCAACATGCTTAACTCTAATTCAGGCATGAGCCCTGGATATCTATTTCTTAGACCTGCACCAATATGGTGACCAACTCATTGCCAGTTCGTAATGAATTTATGCTTTCTGCCTAATGTATTAGATGTTCAGCTAACTACTGAGGTGTTCAGCTGGCTGTTTAACCCCTAGAAAATGGTGCCAGCCAATATCCAAGCCTATAAGTTAATTTTAACTTAACAAACATTATCGAAGTACCTGGGGTGAATTTTTTGGCATAGCTTTTCAGCCCTACAGTAAAATTTGATTTTGTTTTTAAAATTCATTTATGGGAGTTGATTCCTTCAACTGATACTTCATCATAAAGTCAAAGCAATTCCTAATTCAGGAAGAGCCAAATGATGCTGATGTGGGTTATGAAGGAAATGAAAAATAGATCAGGTTAATAAAATCAGGTGGTAAGTTTTGTAGGTCAGTTATTTTCCTTCTGATTAGTTTCAAAAGCAGTAAAACAGCAATCAAAATTGAGTGCAAATGGAAACTTATAATATCAATGTAATTTAGCTAACAAAAAATAAGCTATGCAATCCATCTACCTCATCCAGCTGCCTGAATAAATTCTGCTTTGGACCTCATTTGAATTGCAGCCTAAAAAAAAAGAACTTGTGCAAATTATTCTTCTGTGATCCTTTTAAAGACTACTTGTTTGGACATTCATTGCCTAGCACATGAAGATACCCAATTTACAGAGGAACCTCGATTATCCAAACGAGATGGGCAGGCAATATTTCATTCGGATAATTGATTATTCGGTTAACTGTTCAATGCCTCTCCTCTGGGACTAGTAGTTTTCTGAAATTTCCTTTTTCCTTGCTTGGCCTGCCTTGGTCCCACTCTCTGTCTCAGGGTTTGTTTCTGAGCAGATACACACTTGTGTGTAAGGGACCTGCAGCATGCTGAAGCTGCTCCCTGCCGTTGCTTCACTTCAGTGGGATTGACAGAGCAAACACTTGCTATGTCTGCTCCCTGTGCAAGAGACTAGGCAGCAGCACACTTGCAATACCCTCCACCACCTCACCTCTGCCCACCCTCCAACCCCCCACCCACAATGGAAATGGCAGCCGGACTGGACACCAACAACAAGACTGCTGCTGCATTTTGGAGGGGATGAGTCTCAAAATCTCTCTTGCTCTCTCTCACACACACACACACAGAGTTCCTACTCTGCCCTGTACAGGACAATCTTGGAGAGATTATCTGGGGAAGGGGGGTTTAAAGGTACACCACTGTGTAGACCTCCAGGGAAAGTGTGGGGAGAGAGAGGGGGTGGGAGGTCAGTCATTTGTACAGAGGAACCTCTATTATCCGAATATCAATTATCCGAATTTCAGATTATCAGAAGAAGATCTCAAGGTCCCGATAGAAACATTACATCAAAGAGGTGTTACCAACACTGATCGCGTCTTTTGTTTACAATGATTAAATGTGAACTCGGCTTACTGAAATGCTGCTGAGAACAGTCATGGACATTGATGGGAGCCCAGGCACCGTCTCCAAATGACTGACCGCCCGCCCTCTCTCTCTCCCCTCACATTTTCCCTGGCGTTCTACACAAGGTGTACCCAAAACCCCCATTCCCCAGATAATGTCTCCAAGATTGTCCTGTACAGGGCAGAATGGGTACTTGTCAAAACGTTGTGTGTGTGTGTACGCTATTCTGAGACTCACCTCTCTCCCCCTCCCCCCCTCAAAAAAAGGCAGCAGCAGCAGTCTTGTTGTTGGTGTCCAGTCCGGCTGCCATCTCCATTGCGGGGACGGGGGCACGCTGCGAACTATGTTGCTGCCTAGTCTCCTGAATGGGGAGCAGATATAGCAAGTGTTCACTCTGTCAATCCCATTGAAGTGAAGCAGTGGCAGGGAAAGGCCTCAGCAATGCTGCAGGTCCCTAACACACAAGTGTGTGTCTGCTAGAAACAAACCCTGAGACAGAGAGAGGGAGCAAGGCAGGCAGAGCGAGGAAAAAAGAAACATCAGAAAACTCCAAGTCCCAGAGAGAGGCATTGAATCTGTTAATCAAATAATCAGTTATCTGAACGAAATACTGCCTGTCTATTTCGTTAGGATAATTGAGGTTCCTCTGTACTTATTTACTTAGGCATGAGCCAAGACTCAGTACAGGATCAGAATTGCAAATGCAAGTAACCCTGATCAATTTCTTCAGATCAATTTACATCTTGGCTGAATATAGCATTTGGTAATCCTTGAAAATCAAAGAACTAGCCTAGATTCCTCTAGGCCATCCTATCCATCATCTTGAACACTGACAGCCTATTCTTCAATTTTTTAAAAAAGATTCATTGATAGAATGTGGACATCACTGGCTAGGCCAGCATTTATTGCCAATTCCTAATTGCCCTTGTCACCCACAACTATGATATGCACTGGAAATGAAATCCTGCTATACTCCTGAGTCATCACATAAGTTAAAAGTTTTATAAAAGTATGCAAACTTCCACAATTTCTTTTCAGACCCAATTTAACAGGCTTCTGGAGAATTCTTTAGAAGAATGAGTATTTATTAAAAATACTTAAATTCTAGCTACAGGTAAACAGCAATGAACTTTTGACATATAACTCCACTCGTTAAAACCGTAAACCCTTGATAAAGCTCCCTATATGCATACAGAGACAGACATAGACGGACAAAAATGTCAGTGCTATGGGTTGAAGAAAGTAAAACTGGAAATGATGTTATAGAGTCATGCAGCATGGAAACAGGCCCTACAGTTGAACTTGCCCAGGCTGACCAGGTTTCCCAAACTAATCTAGTCCCACTTGTCCAGGTTTGGCCCAAATCCCTTTAAACGTTTCTTATTCATGTACCTATCCAAATGTCTTTTAAATGTTGTTACTATACCCGCATCTACCACTTCCTCTGGCAGTTCATTCTACATAACAATTGCCCTCTGTATGAAACAGCTGCCCCTCAGATCACTTTTAAACTTTTCTTCTCTTACTTTAAAATTATGCCAAAAATCACACAACACCAGGTTATAGTCCAATGGGTTCATTTGAAAACACTAGCTTTTGGAGCACTGCTCCTTCATCAGGTGTAGTGAGAGAAGATCATACTACAGAGAATCATATCCTTTCCAGTATCCAAAGATTTTTGGCAATATATCATTGACATACACAAGCTGTTCAGATATCCAGGAGCCAATCAGTTGGTTGCTGGCAGGTAGTTGGCCTTTGTCATCCACAGTTGGTCATAACTCATAAACTAATCAGCTTGTTGCTGGGGAAATTTCAGCTTGTACACACCTCCAATATCTGCCCATCTGCAACAAGCCTCCCCCATGCGTGAACAAAGCAGTAGTTTAAACACAACTTACAATAAAGTTTTAGTAACTTGCTTTTAAAAAGTGCAGCAATCTCTACACAAGCCTTGGTCTTAAAACCTCCCTTTTCCTATTTCTGTCCAGATCAAAAATACAGAAAAATAAAACCATATAATTCCTTGCCTCTCTTCAAAAAAGGAAATAGGGAAATTACAGACCAATCTCACGTCTGTCGTCTGCAAGGTGTTAGAAAGGATTCTGAGGGATAGGATTTATGACCATCTGAAAGAGCATGGCTTGATTAAATGCAATCAGCATGGCTTTGTGAGGGGCAGGTCGTGCCTCACAAATCTTATTGAGTTCTTTGAGGATGTTACTAGACAGGTTGATGAGGGTCAAGCGGTGGATGTGGTGTATATGGAGTTCAGCAAGGCATTTGATAAGGTTCCCCATGGTAGGCTCGTTCAGAAGGTCAGGAGGAATGGGATACAGGGAAATTTAGCTGTCTGGATACAGAATTGGCTGGTCGACAGAAGACAGCGAGTGATAGTGGAAGGAAAGTATTCTGCCTGGAAGTCAGTGGTGAGTGGTGTTCCACAGGGCTCTGTTCTTGGGCCTCTACTCTTTGTAATTTTTATTAATGACTTGGATGAGGAGATTGAAGGATGGGTTAGCAAGTTTGCAGACGACACAAACGTTGGAGGTGTCGTTGACAGTATAGAGGACTGTTGTAGGCTGCAGCGTGACATTGACAGGATGCAGAGATGGGCTGAGAGGTGGCAGATGGAGTTCAACCTGGATAAATGTAAGTGATGCATTTTGGAAGGTCGAACTTGAAAGTTGAGTACAGGATTAAAGACAGGATTCTTGGCAGTGTGGAGGAACAGCGGGATCTTGGTGTGCAGGTACATAGATCCCTTAAAATTGCAACCCAAGTGAACAGGGTTGTTAAGAAAGCATATGGTGTTGTGGCTTTCATTAACAGAGGGATTGAGTTTAAGAGCCGTGAGGTCTTGTTGCAGCTCTATAAAACTTTGGTTAGACCGCACTTGGAATACTGTGTCCAGTTCTGGTCGCCCTATTATAGGAAAGATGTGGATGCTTTGGAAAGGGTTCAGAGGAGGTTTACCAGGATGCTGCCTGGAATGAAGGGCTTATCTTACAAAGAGAGGTTGACTGAGCTCGGACTTTTTTCATTGGAAAAAAGAAGGAAGAGAGGTAATTGAGGTGTACAAGATAATGAGAGGCATAGATAGAGTTGATAGCCAGAGACTTTTTCCCAGGGCAGAAATTGTTGACACGAGGGGTAATAGTTTTAAGCTGTTTGGCAGAAAGTATAGAGGGGATGTCAGAGACGGGTTCTTTACACAGAGGGTTGTGGGATCATGGAATGCGTTGCCAGCAGCAGTTGTGGAAGCGAGGTCATTGGGGATATTTAAGAGACTGCTGGACATGCATATGGTCACAGAAATTTGAGGGTTCATACATTAGGTTTACCTTACATGAGGATCAATGGTCGGCACAACATCGTAGGCTGAAGGGCCTGTTCTGTGCTGTACTGTTCTATGCTCTATGTTAACACCCTTGAGAAGATAGTTGTTAGAGTTGGAGTAGATCTATCTTCTTGGGTTGCCAAAGGTGCAGGCTAATATGTTATGGATGGTGTCAAAACCTCACTAGTATTATTGCAATTGCATTCATATAGGCAGTTGAAGGGTATATTTTATCACATGCCTGACTTGTGACTTGTAGATAGTGGGTAGACTTTGAGGAGTCAGATGCTGACTCACTTATTTCAGAATTCCCTATTCTTATAATACAGTGTTTATGTGGCTGCTTCAGTTCAGTTTCTGGCAAAGGTAACTCCAAGGATTTGATAATGTGGGACTCAGTGATTGTCATTGTTGTGGTTCAACTTGGCATGAGACTCAGATACAAGTTATGATCCTTTATGCAAGGAAAGCCAGCTTTAAAACACACTCTTAAGTCTGAAATCTGGAAAACTTCCATGGACAGGTATTTGTTGCGTATACTTTAAGTCATGCACTCAATTTAATTTGGTCAATGTTAAACATATTTTCCTAGTGTTAGTTTACTTATTCCCCACAGTACATGCATCAAGCATTGTTGACATCCACATAAGGCCTCCTATATCTTTGTTTAATATATAGCCTAGGCTGTCTTCTGTTTTCTGTCAATTACTCTGCACATTCCTGGCTTTGCCTTTTACTTCTAACTGAAATCATTTTATCATTGGTTAACTCTTTCAGCTCTCTGCTTTTAGCCTTTGGTCTGGGACAAGGTAACCAATTTACTAGTTTTTTTTTGATGTTATGCTCTGCTGCCCATAGATAATATACATGCATTGAGCTTAATGTTGCAAAGATACTCAATAACACTATCTATACATTTGGCCCCAAAATGTAAGGATTGCTTTGTGTTCGGCCTACATTCTTGATTCTGAAAACACAGTCTCAGATAAAGGGATGACCCTTTAGAATTGAGTAGAGAAGGAATTTCTTCAGTCCGCAAGTGGTTAATCTGTGGAACTCACTGCTACAGAGGACTTGGAAGCCAAGTTATTCAGTATATTTAAGACCGTCCATATCAACTGTTGGAAATGCCAATATGTAGCAGTGCACAATTTTCTTGCTACCCTACACAGTTTCCCTTTCTTTGTCAGAATTAGGCACTGTATTTCTCATCTCCAATTCATTCAAGAGTGGTACAACTCATAACAAGCTGCAACATTAAGAAAGTTGATTCTATAATTCTCATTGATGTTTTCAAATTTTTCCATGTCTCCCATTACCTTATCACCATAGCCACCTCCTGCCTTTCATAGTTGCACTTTCAGCCATTACACTCTTAGCCTCCAATATTCTCAGTGCAATTTCTATCATTTGCCACCTTTCTTCTCATATTCAGAAACCTATTTGAGGGTCTCCTTCATTAACACAATTTTGTTTCCTTAACCATGGCTCTTATACCCTTAAGACATTCAAGACATTTTCAGTGCATGGGAAATAGCAAATAAGTAATACATTAAGTTCAGGGTTTTACCAATGTTAATAATAAACAACTCAAAAACATAACGAGTTAACAATGTTGAGAAGCAGAAGTCTCCATTTTAAGATATTATTTTGTTCTTGATTTGTACCCAAAATGCAGCATGGATGTAAACAAAATAGGAAAAGCTGAAATCTTCTTGTTTGATTATAAAATACTCCAAATAATGGCTCGCAGCTAAAGAAGTGAAAATGCCAAAATGCTCATGCACAATGTCAGGCAAATATATTAGAACTTAAGACTTTGAAGTAGGACTTAACCCATGACTTGGAGGTGAGATTGTTATCACTGAGCTAAGGCTGACACATCATGCAGAGTTCAGGATCAATAAAATTTAGTTTACTGAACCTTGCCAGTGAATAACCAAAATTACAAATGTGTTACAACCTTAAACCCATGTCCTACAACTATTTTGAGGATATCAAAGCTAATGTTCTGAAAGCTGAGATGTCTGTGAATTTGAAGCTCACACCCCTCACAAAGACTTTAGTTTTTTTTAAAAGAGTGTCCAATGAAACAGCATATCATGCTTGGCTACTAAATTATCATTTACTTTGCAGAATTACCACAACAGCTGCTTGCATGATGGACTTGCGAAGATATCCACTTGATCAACAGAACTGCACACTTGAAATAGAGAGTTGTAAGTATTATATTCATTCACCTCACTCCTGAGTCTCAGCACAAGCACTCAACTTTATTAACAAGTCAATGAAGCATGAAAAATTAATTCATGTTTGTTTAAAGGTATCATTTAGCAACTCTGTTTCTGATAAATAAATGAGTGTTTTCTTGGGATTAGACCGGAACTTTCAAAAGTTGATTGGCGAAGGCTGTTTGTAAGATAATGTGACCAACAAAATAGATGAGGGCAGAGTGGTAGACATTGTCTGCATGAACTTTAGCAAGGCCTTCAACAAGGTTCCATAGAATGGTTAGTAAAGTTAGATCACATGGGATCCAGTGAGAGCTAACCAACTAGTTAGAAAATTGGTGTATCAATAGGAGAAAGTGTTGCTTTTCAGACTTGAGAGTTTCGCAGGGACTGGTCTTGGGCATACTGTTGTTTGTCATTTATATAAACAATTTGGATGAGAATATAAAAATAATGGTTAGTAAATTTGTGGATGACACCAAAATTAGTGGTTATATTGGACAGTGAAGAAGGTTATCTAAGAGTACAAAAGGATCTTGATCAGCTGGATCAATGGGCTGAAGAGTGGCATATGGGATATTAATTTGGATAAATGCAAGGTGCTGCATTTTAAGGGAATATCTTAGCAGTTAATAGTAGAGCTCTGGGAAGTGTTGTCAAACAGAGCAACTTAGGGGTTCAGGTATGTAGTTCCTTGAAAGTGGCCTCACAATTAGACAAGATGCTGAATAAGGTTTCGCATGCTTGCCTTCATTGCTCAGAGGGATGTCATTGGATGTCATGTTAGGGCTGTATAGAACATTGGTGAGGCCACTTTTGGGGTATAGAATACAGTTCTGGTTGCCCTGAAGAAGGAAGGATATTATTAAATTGCAAAGGATACAGAAAAGATTTACATGGATGTTATCAGGACTAGAAGGTTTGAGTTATACAGAGAGGCTGGATAGGCTTGGTCTTTTTTCCCTGGAACATAAGAGGTTGAGGGCTAATCTTGTAGAGGTTTTTTTAAATCATGAGGGACATAGATAAGGTGGATAGCAAAGGTCTTTTCCCTGGGGTAAGGGAGTTCAAAACTAGTTTTAAGGTGAGAAAAGTAAGTTTTGAAGGGAACCTGAGGGGCAACTTTTTCCACACAAAGCGTGGTGCATATATGGAATGAGCTGCTAGAGAAAGTGGTAGGTGCAGGTATAGTTACAACATTTAAAAGACATGTGGACATGTACATGAATAAGAAAGTTTTAGAGGGATATGGGCCAAATGCAGACAATTGGGACTAATCTTAGTTTGGGAAACCTAGTTGTCATGGATGAGTTGGACTGAAGATGTTGTATTACTCTATGACTGAGTAAACTGAAGGAAAAATCTCATTTAGCAACAAAAATCTTTTTTCTTGTTTCCATTGGCTTATTTACATATACCTATGTTGTATAGAATAATAGTCAGAATAGAGATCTAATAAAGAATAAATGCAAAGATGAAAGCTCAGAACTCGTCTTGATAGCTAGTTGAAATTGTTAACGGGGAACCTCGATTATCCAAATGAGATGGGTGGGCACTATTTCATTTGGATAATTGATTATTCTGTTAATCGATTAAATGCCTTTCCTCTGGGGCTCGAAGTTTTTAAAGTCTGCTCCCCGTTCAAGAGACTGCAGCAGCACACAGCGCGCATGACACCGCTCCCATTCCAGTTCAGCACTGCCCCCGCCACCCCCACCCCACACCCCCATCCAATACTGCACCCGGCCCCCATCCCCGTCCAACACCCCCTTCCCGTCTGCCCCCAAACCCCGTCCAACACCACTCCTGCCCACTCCCCCAATACCGCCCCCCCCCCCCGCACAACCCCGTCCAACCCCGCCACCATCCAACACTGCCCCCCCACCGTCCAACACCACCCCCCGCCTGCCTCTCTCCCTGTCCAGCACTGACCCTGCTCCCCACCATCCCCCATCCCTGTCCAACACTGTCCCCACCTGCGCCCCCATCCCCATCCAGCACTGCCCTCATCCCCTCTCTGGTGAAGCCAGACTGTACACCAACAACAAGACTCCTGCTGCCTTTGTGGGGTAAGTCTTCAAATAGCGCGCATGCACACAAAACTTTTACTGCAACTCTTTGACAGGTTCCACCTCTGCCCTGTACAGACATTGTTGGAGAAATTATCTGGGGAAGGGCGGGGGGGTTTAGGGAAAACCCCTCTGCAGAACTCCAGGGAAAGTGTGGGCAGAGAGAGAGGACGGGAGGTCAGTCATTTGGAGATGATGCCTGTTTAATCACTGATAACAAAAGACCCGATCACTGTTGGAAACACCTCTTTGATGTAATGTTTCTATCGGGACCTCAAGATCTCCTTTTTTTTCTTGAATGTGACAAAACTTTGTAGTGATAAAAAGCACTGGTGGCTGTAAATTCATTGATTCCCTCCATTATTTAGAGCATTGGACAGGGTATATAACAGCAAATCAAAGGAGTAAATATCAAGCGTGGGCAATAATCATTGGAGACTTTAATCTTATCAACTAGGCAAACCAATTGATGAAGTAATGTGGAGGATAAGTTAATTGACTATATTTAAAACACTTTTTTTGAACAAACATCAAAGAAACACCTAGGCATGAATGTGGGAACAGGTATTGAGAACGAGTAGTGCATAACACAGCACTATTCAGTATTCTTACTGACCTAGTTGGATCCTCCAGGGAAGTGAGATCAAAAAATGAGAGAATTTCAGATTGTGCTTGCGTTTAAGGGCACAGACTTTACTATGGGGGACTTCAAAGTCCATTGCAAGAGTGGCTTAGCAGTGACATAGCTCCTAGTCTAGATTTGTGTTAAGTGGTAAAGGAGCCAGCAAGGGACAGATCTACTTTACTTTGCCAGTCTACCTGTTGCAGTGTCTGTAATGACGTCACTCAGAGTGTGTACTATAAAGTCTGGTGGAGACAAAGTCCTGTCTTCACATTGAGGATACCCTCAATCACATTGTGTGGCATGACCACAATGTTAAATGGGACAGACTTTGAACAGATCTAGTAACTCAAATCTGAACATCGATGAGGACCTTTGGGCCAACAGTATCAGCAGAATTGTACCCAACTGCAATCTATAGTCTCATGACTCTACTCTACCATTATCATTGAACCAAGAGAGCAAACCTGGTTCAATGAAAAGTGCAGGAGAGCATCCCAGATGCAGCATCAGACATATCTAAAAATGAGGTGTCACCTTGGTGAAGTTACAACACAAGATTACTTGCTTTCCAAAAAATAGAAACAATCCCTTAAACAACAATCAGATCTAAGCTCTGCAGTCCTGTGACATTCTGTCATAAGAGTTACATGAATGGTAATGGACAATTAAACAGCTAATAAGAGATGAAGTGTCCACAAGTATTCCCATCCTCAACAATAGAGGAGCCCAGCATATCAGCACAAAAGATAAGGCTGATGTACTTGCATCATCTTCCAGTTATTCTGCAATACAGTTCATTCCAAGTGATATTAAGATGTAGCTGTAGACAATAGGTACTGCACAGGCTATGGGTGCTGACAATACTTCAGCTACAATATTGAAGATGTAAGCTGCAGGACAAACTTCCCCAAATCCCACAGACCAAGCAAACCTGTTTAAGTGCACCTACAACATTGATACCTATCCAGAAATATGAGCATTTGTCCATGCAACCATTCTGTCGAGGGCAGTCCCTTTCAAAGAAAAATGCACCAAACAGCACAGGAGCAGACTGTTCAGCCTTCGAAGCCTGCGCCACCACATCTTGCCCTTCCATATTAAAAAACTGTCTTCACATACCGGATCCACAGCCCTCTCTTCCCTTCCTATTCACGTATTGGTCCAAATGCTTCTTGAATGCTGGTATTGTGAATGCTTCAACCACCTCCTCTGGCAACATGTTCCAGACGCTCATCACCTTTTGTGTGAAAAACTTACCTCGCACGTCACTTTTAAACCTCAGCCTGTACCTGTGCCCCATAGTAATTGGCCCCTCCACCCTTGGAAAAAGTCTCATACCTTCCACTCGATCCATGCCATTATAAACTTCTATTAGGTAGCCCCTTAACTTCCTGCATTCCAGTGAAAACAAACCCATACTAACCAACCTTTCATCATAGCTAAAATCCTCCATACCTGGCAACATTTGGTAAACGTTTACTGTACTCTCTCCAAAGCATCCACATCCTTATGATAGTTTGGTGACCAGAACTGCAGCAATATTCCAAGCATGGCCTAACTAAAGTTCTGTAAAGCTGCAACATAACTTGTCTATCCTTATGCCAATGCCCCTTCCAATGAAGGCAAACACGCCATAAGCCTTTTTTATTACCTTATCTACCTATGCTGCCACCTTCAGTGATCTGTGGACCTGCACACCCAGATCCCTCTGTATATCAATACTCTGAAGGGTTCTACCATTCACTGTATAACTTCAGCTGTAATTGACTTTCCAAAATGCACTACCTCACATTTGTCCGAATTAAACTCTATCTGCCATTTTTCTGCCAATGCCTCCAACTGATCTAGATCCTGCTGTATCCTCTGACAATCCTCCTCACTATCCACAACTCTACCAATCTCTGTATCGTCTGCAAACTTATTAATTAGACTAGTTACGCTTTCCTCCAAATCATTTATGTAGACCACAAACAGCAGAGGTCCCAGCACTGATCCCTGTGGAATACCACTAGCCACAGCCCTCCATTCCAAAAAGTATCAAAGAACAAAGAGCTATTTGTTAGAGTCTCTGCATTACTGCCTCTGCTAAGAACAAACAGCTTGCCAACCATCCACCCCAAATTTTGGGTCCGCTACATGGATGACACCTTTGTCATCACTAAATGAAACAAATTAGAGGAAACCCTCAAGACCATCAATAATATCCTTACAGGCATAAAATTCACAAAAGAGGATGAAAACCACAACAAACTGCCATTCCTAGATGTCACAGTAGAGCGAACGGTCAATGGGGAACTTCAAACCAGCATCTACAGGAAAACAACACTTATGGACCAAACACTGAACTACAGAAGCAAACATCCCAACACCCACAAACAAAACTGCATTAGAATGTTATTTCAATGAGCCACGACACACTGCAGCCCTGAGGAACTACAAAGAGCAGAAGAAAACGACCTATACAGCGTATTCAAAAAGAACGGGTACGGTACCCAATGAACACACCGTGATTTCTCAGCAACAAACTCAACAAGCAGACAAAACATGCCCAGGAACTCTAGCCACTCTCCCTTACATCAAAGACAACTCTGAAATGACTGCAGACTGCTCAGACCTCTTGGCATCATGGTAGCCCACAAGCTCACTAAAACAGCAGCTAATGAACTTAAATGACCTATACAGACAACAAGCAAAATGAATGTAATTTACAAAATACCTTGCAAGAACTGCAACAAACAATACATTGGACAAACAGACAGAAAAGTAGCCACCAGAATACATGAACATCAACTAGCCACAAAAAGACATGACCCACTATCACTGGTATCCTTACATACAGATGAGGAAGGACACCACTTTGACTGGGACAACACATCCATCTTAGGACAAGCCAAACAGAGACACGCACAAGAATTCCTTGAAGCTTGGCATTCCAACTGGAAGTCTCTCAACAAACATCTCGATCCTATCTATCACCCTCTGAGAAAAAGAACAGGAAATGATATCACCAACACAGGAAATGACACCACCAAGCCAAGGAAACCTAAACACAAACAGAAAGTGGACCATAACACCAGTGCTTCATTGGAGGCTCACTGATGATGTTACCTAGTGTGGTGATGAAATGTCTGAAAATGAACCTTCCAGCTCAGCGAACAAACTGAGATCCATCTTTCCTATTTTCCTTATATACTTCAAGGGCTTAATCAGTTCCCATCCTCCGAAACCTTACGTATGCTTCCTTTTTCTTTCTGACCAAGGTCATAATATTGCTGGTCATCCAAGGTTCTCATAACTTGCCATACCTGTCCTTCATTTTCGCAGGAATCTGCCACTCCTGAACTCCTGAAATACGCCCACATGTCCGATGTAGATTTACCCTCAAACAGCCACCTCGAATGCGGTACCTGCCGAATATTATTATAGTTTGCCTTTCCCCAATTTAACACATTCGCCAGAGAACTGCTGTTATCCCTATCCATGAATATCTTAAAAACTCAGTATTATGGTCACTACTCCTGAAATGCTTCCCCACTGAAACCTGGCCAGGCTCATTTCCCAAAACCAACTCCAGTATAACCCCTTCCCTGGTTGGACTGTTTACATATTGTGTCAAGAATCCCTCCTCAAAAATTCAGCTCCATCCAAGACCCTAGAACGTAGTGAATCCTAGTCTATAATGGGGAAGTTAAAATCACCCAACACAACAACCCTGCTGTTTTCAAAATCTGTCTACATATTCTGTCCTCTATCTCCCGCTGACTGTTGGAAGGCGTGTGGTATACCCCCAGCATTGTGACTTCACCTTTCCTCTTCCTGAGTTCTGCCCATAATGCCTCGCTTCACAAGTCTTCTGACGTATCCTCCCTCACTGCAGCTATACCAGTAATGCAACTCCCCCACCCCTTTTACCTTCCTTACTGTCACACATGGAACATGTAAATCCTGGGACATTGAGCTGCCAGTCCGAGTAGTTGGACCGTTCCGTATCACCTGTCCTTCGTGGAGAAGTTTATGAAGAAAAACACCTTTGACCACAAGTCCATCAGGAAGTGGTCAGCACGTAGTGTCCTTGAGACCCTTCGGGAAAAGGAGAGGACGGATCCTATCGAGCGGTTCCCTGAGCAGACTGTCAAAGCCATTTGGCAGAATGCCTCATCGCCAGAACTTTCCAACAAGCACCAGAACATGGCTTGGCTGGTGGTGAGAAGGGCTCTGCCTGTGAGATCCTTTATGCACGCCCGGACTCTCAGCCGCACCGCACGCTGCCCTCGAAGCGGCTGCGGGGAGGGAACGAGACTGTCACACACCTCTTCTGGAATGTGCCTACGCAGAGGAATGCAGTGGTGTTTGTCGAGGTTCGTCCCGAGCAGCGCCATGACGCGGGACTCCGTGCTCTACGGCCTGTTCCCCGGGACACACACCGAGACGAACATCAACTGTGCCTGGAGGATCATCAGCTCGGTGAAGGACGCTCTCTGGGTGGTCCGAAACCTGCTGATCTTCCAGCTGAATGAGTTGACCCCGACTGAGTGATGCAGACTGGCACATTCCAAGATCCAGGACTACTTGTTGAGGGACGCGCTGAAGCTTGGGGCAGTTGCCGCCAAGGCGCAGTGGGGAAAGACCACTGTGTAAAGTCTGCCTGCCTTACGAAGAACAGGGGGCCCATGCAGTCATTTGGGCTCTGCTGACGCCTCAGCTAATTATATGGGCATATGATCAAAAAATGTACAGACCTGTATAAAAATGATAAATTCTGATCTCTGTATGTACATGTTTACATAAGTATGGCATGACCAACTGTACAGTCCATCAAATTATTTTATGAATAAAGTATATTTTTGAAATAAAAAAAAGTCCTTTCCCTCTTCCAGCCAACTCTGCAATAATGTCAGAGTTCCAAGTACTAACCACCTCCCCTCCTCTTTTAGAGTAGAGTAGAGTAGAGTAGCTTTTATTGGCCAGTTCTACCATGTACAGCTGATGTAGTAAAAAGGAGACAGAGTTCCTCCAGTACTAAGGGTTCTACATAGACGGCACAAACTATACAATCGTACTCAGCATAAAGTGCATAAGAAGTGCAAAACACACAGGTTCCAGTGTAACAGAAGAATGATGAATAATGGACATTTATCTAGCAGCAATACATAAGAATTTCAGATGAGAAAAAAGTCCGATTGTACTTTGTCAAGGAGCCTGATGGTTTGAGGGAAGAAACTGTTGCACAGTCTGGCCGTGAGAAATCTTATTGTCTGGTATCTTCTGTCAGAGTTTGAGTGAGGGGTGTGTGGGATCTTCCACAATGCTCTTCGCCTTGTGATGCAGTGTATGGAGTAAATATCTGTAATGGAGGAAGAGAGACCCCAATGATCTTCTCAGCTGTTCTCACTATCCGTTGTAAGGCCTTACGATCCGAGACAGTGCAATTCCCAAACCAGGCAGTGTGCAGCAGCTCCAGGTACTCTCAATGAACCCTCTGTAGAATGTGGTGAGGATGGTGGGCTTTTCTCAGCCTGTGATGCGGAAGTGGGTACTGCAAATTAGAGCCAAGATTAGAGTGGTGCTGGAAAAACACAGCAGTTCAGGCAGCATTCGCGGAGCAGGAAAATCGATGTTTCGGGCAAAAATCCTTCATCAGGAATGAGGCTGTGAGCCTCAGGCGTGGAGAGATAAATGGGAGGGGGGTGGCACTGGGAGGACGGTAGCTGAGAGTGCAATAGGTGGTTGGAGGTGGGGGTGAAGGTGATTGGTCAGAGAGGAGGGTGGAGTGGATAGGTGGGAAGGAAGATTGACATTAGGGACAGGTCATGAAGATACTGCTGAGCTGGAAGGTTGGAACTAGGGTAAGGTGGGGGGAGGGGAAATGAGGACCCTGATGAAGTCCACATTGATGCCATGGGATTGAAGGCTTCCGAGGTGGAAGATGAGGCTTTCTTCCTCCAGGTGTTGGTGGTGAGGGAGTGGGGATTGAGGAGGGCAAGACCTGCATGTCCTTGGCAGAGTAGGAGGGGAGGTGAAATATTCTGCCATGAGGCAGTGGGCTTGATTGGTGCGGGTGTCCCGGAGATGTTCTCTGAAACACTCTGCAAGTAGGCGGCCGGTCTCTCAATGTAGAGGAGACCGTATCGGGAGCAACAGATACAGTAAATGACATTTGTGAAGAGCAGGTGAAGCTTTGATGGATGTGGAAGACTCCTTTGGGGCCTTGGACGGAGTGAGGGAGGAGGTGGGGGCGCAGGGTTTGCAATTTCTGCGGTGGCAGGAGAAGGTGCCAGGAGGAGGGAGTTAGGGGGGCATGGAAATGACCAGGTAGTCATGGAGGAAATGGTCTTTACAGAAAGCAGATGGGGTGGGGAGAGAAAGATACCTCTGGTGGTGGGGTCCGTTTGTAGGTGGCAGAAGTGGTAGATGATAATGTAATGTATACGGAGGTTGGTGGGGTGAAAGGTGAGGACCAGGGGATTCTGTCCTTGTTACGGGTGGAAGGGTGGAGTTCAAGAGCAGAGGTGTAGGACATGGATGAGATGTAATGGAGGGAATCTTCAACCAGGTGGGAGGGGAAATTGCGGTCTTCAAAGGAAGAGGCCATCTCGTGGCCCCACCCCTTCCCATTTATCTCTCCACCCCCAAGGCTCCCAGCCTCATTCCTGACGCAGGGCTTTTGCCCGAAACATCAATTTTCCTGCTTCTTGGATGCTGCCTGACCTGCTGTGTTTTTCCAGTACCACTCCAATCTTTCCTCAGCCTGCACTGAGTTTCATTAGTGTTTCCCTGCCTGCTCTTGTTCTTAGTAATGTTTGCTTTGACTTCTAACTCTCCCTCAATTTCTGCATTTGCTATCGTACTGCTGTAGTTCCCATCCCCCTGACACACTAGTTTAAACCCTCCTCAACCACTCTATCAAGTAGCCCCCTAAGGCCATCAGTCCCAGTCCTGCCCAGGTGTAACCCATCCAGTTTGTACAGGTTTCACCTCTCCCGGAACCGGTCCCAATTCCCTAGGAATCTGAATCCCTCCTCCTCACACCATCTTTTCAGCCACATATTCATCCTGTATGTCCTGCTGTTTCTACTCTGACTAACTTTGGCACTGATAGTAATCCTGACTGAACTACTTTTGAAGTCATGTATTTCAACTTTCTTCCTACTTCTCTATATTCTCCTTTTAGGACCTCACACCTCTTTTTTAACCTATATCGTTAGTACGAACGTGGACCATGACCACTGACTGTTCAAAAATATACTTTATTCATAAAATAATTTGATGGTCTGTACAATTGGTCATGCCATACGTATGTAAACATTTACATACAGAGATCAAAACTTATCATTTTTATACAGGTCTGTACATTTTTTGATCATATGCCCATATAATTAGCTGAGGCGTCAGCAGAGCCCAAATGACTGCATGGGCCCCCTGTTCTTCGTTAGGCAGGCAGACTTTACACAGTGGTCTTTCCCCACCGCGCCTTGGCGGCAGCTGCCCCAAGCTTCAGCGCATCCCTCAACACGTAGTCCTGGACCATGGAATGTGCCAGTCTGCAACACTCAGTCGGGGTCAACTCCTTCAGCTGGAAGATCAGCAGGTTTCGGACCACCCAGAGAGCGTCCTTCACCGAGCTGATGATCCTCCAGGCACAGTTGATGTTCGTCTCGGTGTGCGTCCCGGGAACAGGCCGTAGAGCACAGAGTCCCGCGTCACGGCGCTGCTCAGGACGAACCTCGACAAACACCACTGCATTCCTCTCCAGACTTCATCTGCATAGGCACATTCCAGAAGGAGGTGTGTGACAGTCTCGTCTCCCCCGCAGCCACTTCGAGGGCAGCGTGCCGTGCGGCTGAGAGTCCGGACGTGCATAAAGGATCTCACAGGCAGAGCCCTTCTCACCACCAGCCAAGCCATGTCTTGGTGCTTGTTGGAAAGTTCTGGCGATGAGGCATTCTGCCAAATGGCTTTGACAGTCTGCTCAGGGAACCGCTCGATAGGATCCGCCCTCTCCTTTTCCCGAAGGGTCTCAAGGACACTACGTGCTGACCACTTCCTAATGGACTTGTGGTCAAAGGTGTTTTTCTTCATAAATTTCTCCACAAAGGACAGGTGATACGGAACGGTCCAACTACTCGGAGCGTTCTGCGGCAGCGAGGCCAGACCCACCCTTCGCAACACCGGGGACAGGTAGAACCTCAGTACGTAGTGACACTTGGTGTTTGCGTACCGGGGATCCACGCACAGCTTGATGCAGCCACACACAAAGGTGGCCATCAGGGTGAGGGTGGCATTGGATGTATGTTTTTCCTCCATTGCCCAGATCTTTATACAGTGAGTTTCTTCGGACCCGGTCCATCTTTGACCTCCATATAAACTGAAAGATGGCCCGGGTGACTGCAGCGGCACAGGTTCTGGGAATAGGCCAGACCTGTGCCACGTATAATAGCAATGACAGTGCCTCACACCTGATGACCAGGTTTTTTCCCGCGATGGAGAGCGACCGTAGCTTCCATCTGCCCAGTTTCTGCCTCACTTTGCTGATACGCTTCTCCCAAGACTTGGCGCATGCCCCAGCCCCTCCGAACCAAATACCCAGCACCTTCAGGTGGTCAGTCCTGACGGTGAAGGGGATCGAGGATTGGTCGGCCCAGTTCCCGAATAGCATGGCCTCGCTCTTGCCTCGGTTTACCTTGGCCCCCGAGGCCCGTTCGAACTGGTCACAAATGCACATGAGTCTGCGTACGGACAGCGGATCAGAGCAGAAAACGGTGATGTCATCCATGTACAGGGAGGCCTTAACCTGCAGGCCCTGGCTGCCAGGAATAGTCACCCCTCTCAGGCTCCACCCCTCTCAGGCTCGCATCCTTCCTGATGGACTCGGCAAATGGCTCTATGCAGCACACAAACAATGCAGGAGAGAGGGGGCAGCCCTGCCTGACTCCAGATCTGACTGGGAAGCTATCTGATTCCCACCCGTTGATTGAGACTGCACTGACAATGTTGGTTTAGAGCAGTCTGATCCAATTGCAGATTCCCTCCCCAAAGCCCATTTTGAAGAGAACATCTCTCATATACGTGTGTGATATCCTGTCAAAGGTTTTCTCCTGGTCCAGACTGATCAGGCAGGTGTCCAACCCTCTGTCCTGCACGTAGGCGATCGTATCCCTGAGGAGTGCGAGACTCTCAGCGATCTTCCTGCCCGGCACAGCAAAGGTTTGGTCAGGGTGAATCACCGACCCTAGAGCAGACCTGACCCGGTTGGCGATTACCTTTGACAGAATTTTGTAATCTGCATTCAACAGTGAGATTGGTCTCCAATTTTTGAGTTCCTCCCTCTCCCCCTTCCTCTTGTAGACGAGGGTGATGATGCCTTTCCTCATGGATTCACTCATGGTACCTGCCCGAAGCATACTGACATACACCTCCAGCAGGTCCTGGCCAATCAAGTCCCACAGAGCGGAATAGGGCTCGACCGGTAAGCCGTCGCTTCCGGGAGTTTTATTGTTTTCGAAGGACTCGAGGGCCTTGGTCAGCTCGTCCAGAGATAGCGGCTGGTCCAGCTTCTCCCGTGTTCTGTCGTCTAAGACCTCCGTGATAGAGGACAGGAACGACTGGGAGGCCGTGCTGTCGGTCGGCTTCGCGTCATACAGACTGGCGTAGAAGGATTTACTGATCCTCATGACGTCAGCCTGAGATGACGTTAGCGAGCCAACTTCTTCCTTCAGGCTGCTGAGCACAGAGCTCTCTTTGTGCACCTTCTGGAAGAAGAAACGTGAGGATGTCTCGTCCTGCTCCACCGAGCGGACCCTGGACCAGAAGATTCATAGCTTTAAATTAAGGGGGGGTAGATATAGGACTGATGTTAGGGGTAGGTTCTTCACTCAGCGAGTCGTTAGTTCATGGAATGCCCTGCCAGTAACAGTGGTGGACTCTCCCTCTTTATGGGCATTTAAGAGGGCATTGGATAGGTATATGGAGGATAGTGGGTTAGTGTAGTTTAGGTGGGCTTGGATCGGCGCAACATCGAGGGCCCAAGGGCCTGTACTGCGCTGTATTCTTCTATGTTCTATGTTCTATGTTCTATTATCTTGGAGGCCTCCGAAGCAAAGTGCGAGGCTTGCTGGCCCTTCACCTCCTTGAGGTCTTCTGTGACATCCACCCCCATCGTCTGCAGCAGGAGCAGGTTCTGCATACTTTCCTGGAGCTGGGACAGTTTTCCCTGCCTCTCTCTCGCCTCCTGAACACCTTTGAGGATGAAGAACCTCTTGATGTTCTCTTTTACTGTTTCCCACCAATCCGCTGGGGACTCAAAGAGGGGCTTCACGGTTCTCCAACCTGCGTAGTCCCTCTTGAGCTCCTCAATGTTTCCCGGGGTCAACAGCTTGGCGTTCAGCTTCCACGTTCCCTTACCAGCCCGCTGCTCGTCCTGTAGGTGACAGTCGGCCAGCAGGAGGCAGTGGTCGGAGAAGAATACCGGCTTGACGTCGGTGGATCTGACCGAGAGCGTTCGGGACACAAACAGGTAATCTATCCTTGAGCGGAAAGACCCGTCTGCCCGTGACCAGGTGTATCTACGCTGCGGTCCGTCTGCAGGGGTGCTGAAGACGTCGTGCAGCTTGGCATCTTTTACCGTGTCCATCAGGGCTCTGGACGTGGTGTCCAGTTTACTGTCCCCCCCGCCGGATCGTCCATCTGCATCAATGATACAGTTGAAGTCTCCGGCCAGAATGACCGGCCTGGACGTAGCCAGCAACAGTGGAAGCTGCTGCAGGACGGCCAATCGTTCACTCTTACCCACTGGGGCGTACACATAAATCAGTCTCAGGGGAGCATTCCTGTACATGATGTCGGCGACGAGGAGGCGCCCGCCCACCACCTCCTTAACCTCGGAGATGGTGAAGTTGCCTCCTCTCAACAGGATACCCAGGCCGGAGGCGCGGCTATCGTTGCCCCCCGACCAAACTGACGGCCCATGGGCCCATAAGCTCGACCATCTCCTGTAGCTGCTGAGGTGCGGTATCCCACACTCCTGCAGGAACAGGACGTTGGCTTTAACGTTGGCCAGGAAGGCCATCGTAGAAACACATCGCGTAGCCGATTTGATGCTACGCACATTGATGCTGGCAACTCTTATCCCCATTTTAACAGTTTACAAGGTTTACAGTGTCCATTTGCTGCTGGTCTTGCCCCTCTGGGGTAGCTGTGTGCATTCCCGTGGTCACGGCAAACTGCTGGACCATCCCAGGGCTGAAGTAGCTGTCCGGCTCCACGCTGGAGCCATTTCCCCGCTCTGGTGTCTTCGGGTCGGGCCCAGGGTCCGCATGGTCCAGTTCTCCATCTGACAGCGGGGCTGTCACAGGACCGCTGCTCCCAGTTACCTGGAGCTGTGGGCCGGTGGGTACCTCTTGGTTCTCAGCGGGTGGGGGGAGGCCTTTACCCGTCCCTCAGAGGGATCGTCTTTTCCTGCTTGGGCGGTGCTGCCCTCCTTTTTCCCCGCGGCGCTCTGTCTCTTCCTCTGGTGACGACCCGCCTTGCGCCCATCCTCACCGTCGGAAGAGCTGCATGTGTCCTCGTCCCGTAGGTGTCGCTTCCCCCCTCGCTGGGTGGCTTTGGGAGGTTTCCTCTTACTGCTTTTCACAGTAATCCAATCCTCTGCTTCCTTTGGTCCCTTCTCTTCCATTTCCTCCGTCTGTCTTGCAGGAGCTTGGATCGGCTGCTGCACCTCCCCACTGTCTGCCGTCTGCTCCGCTATAGCCCGCCCTTCCTTCTGGTTGCCTCCAGACACCGTTCCCGTGCTGTTTTGTGGTACCTTGCTGGTCTTGGGCGGTCCACGGCTCGTTTTGCCACCTCCGGCCATCTGTGCGTAGGTGGCGGCCCCTCGTCTTGGGCAGGCCTTCTACATGTGGCCCGCCTCTCTGCACAGATTACAGTTCTTGGCCTCCTTACATTCCTTGGTCGGGTGGCCTTCCTGCTTGCAATTTCGGCAGACGGTCACCTTGCAATCCGCCGCCATGTGGCCTGACCTCCCGCAGGTTCGGCACACTTGGCTGCCCTGCGTATGTCAGGTAACCTCTGCTTCCTCCGATGGCAAAGCTGGAGGATGGGTGGAGGATGTTCCCACTGGCATCGACCCTCAGGGTTACCCTGACCTGTCGTTTGCTGGTCCAGATCCCGAAAGGTTCGACCACATCGGTACTCTCTCCCTCGACCTGGACGTATCTTCTCAAGAAGGTCAGGACATCTGCTGCTGGGACGTGAGGGTTGTAGATCTGGATTGTTACAACCCGACTCCTCTGCGCAGGAAGCACACACAACGGGACCGCCGACAAGATGGAGAACAGAGGTTCCCCTTCCTTCTCCTTGAAGACCTTCAGGAGCTGCTCACAATTCTTCACACTCCTGAAGGTCACATCGAAATAGCCTGCCACAGGGAAATCCTGCAGGCAGTACATGTCCGCTGCTTCGAACCCGCAGCACTCCAGCAAATCTTCTTCACAAACACCATCCAATCGACCGGTGTGCGCTCCTCCACCTTCTTCACAGTCACTCTGACTGTGTTGCGAATGCGAGCGGCTGCTGAGGCCATAGCTCTGAGGTTGGCTGGTACTTGAATTGATGTTAGGCCGAAGCCAGCATAAAGATCCACCAAGAGCAGGTCAGCACAACCAAACGATCCTCCAACGTCCAATCACGATCCAGCGATGGTCTCCAGCAGCTCCGACGACTCGCAACACGATCCCCGTGGTTTCTCCCCCGCCCGCACACGTCCGCTGCGTCGATCCGACAGCACTCGAGCAGAATCTCTTCCTCTGGTCCTAAGGAACTACACATATTACGAGCCAAAAGGCCGAGAAGCAAAGTCCACTCCCAAAATGTAAATGAGTAACAACTCAGCCGTTCTGGTTGGATGTTCTTCCTCCTACTTATCACTGAGAATGATCTCATATGTTACTCTTCATGCTCATGCTGACTATGAAATCCACTCCCACTTTCACCTCTGGATTTCAGTTGTTTTAGCCATATTTGAACGAAACCCGTGACGAGGTCAGAAGCTGAGTAGTTCTAGTGGAATTCAAAGCTGAGAATTAGTGAGCAGATTATTGCTAGGCAAGCAAACAAACACTGCTTGATAGCACTATTGACAACTCCTTCTAGAACTTTACTGATGATCAATAGTAGACTGATGGGGTGATAATTGGCCAGATTGGATTTGTCCTATTTTTTTCTGTATGGGAAATACTTTGGCAATGTTCCACTTTGCTACCAGTGTTGTAGATGTGCTGGATCAGCTTGGCTAGTGGCACAGCAAGTTTTGGAGTCTTCAGTTATTTTGCTGGTATGTTGTCAGGCTCCAAAGCTTTTTGCCACATTCAGTACTGTCAACTGTCTTGTGGACTGAATTGAATTGGTTGTATTTTTCAGATAAACCTATGTAACATTTTTATAAGCATTTATCTGCAAAGCTAAACCTTACAAAATGTAGCTGCTTATCCAAAGCCACAGGTTCAATCATTTCCAATTTATGGGAGCATAAATGAAGCACCAGGAAAGCCCCAGATAAATTTCTTAGGTTTAAATTAAGAAAATATGTCTGAGCAACAAAAACTTCAAAACAAATCAAATGAAAGATCTTCATGTAAAAGGCATTAGATTACAAAATGTCCTCCTCAAGGACTCCTAATAATTTTTTGGGATTATATGCATTAGATTTTGTGAAATAATCTAATACTTGGTAATTTTCATCCACTCATTCGAGATTTTCTTTCCAGAATTTGTTTCCACACTCTTCTTGTCACTCACACATTTAATAGGCTTTTCACTATCCCATAAGGAATGTAGCTATATAACATTCATAGAAACGAAAACAAAATTGGAGCAGGAGTAGGCCATTCAGCCTTTCAAGGCAACTCTACAATTCAATTTGATCATGGTTAATAATCCAACTCAGTACCATGTTCTTTCTTTCTCTCCATATTCTTTGATCTCATTAGTTGTAAGAACTATATCTAATTCCTTCTTGAAAATATTTAACTTCAACCACTTTTTGTGGTAGAGATTTCCATAAGCACAATACAGACTAAAGAAATTTCTCCCAATCTTAGGCTAAATGGTCTACCCTATATCCTTAAACTGTGACTCCTGGTTCTGAACATGCTGGTCATCAGAAATGTCCTTCCTGTGTTTATCCTGTCTCATCATGTTGACATTTTATAAATTTCTATGAGTTTTCCCTGTGGCAACACCATTGGTTGATGGAGGATTTCACGGACAGTATGACCTTGCTGGTCAAAGAATTCCACCCACTCCAGGTCATAACATCCAATCTTGAGAGTAGCAGTATGAAAGCTAATCCAAGTATTAGTCATTTAGAAGACTAAAATAATAACAGCTGGTCAGAAAAGGTGTTCCCAACACCATTGGGCAATTGAATTTCAAAAGTTACTGATCACTTCCCCTACCTAGGAAGCAAATCTCAAAGGAAGGTAACCATTCAGCAACAGAGGTAAGAGTGCTCACCACTGCCAGAACACTCTGGCACCATATTTAAATCTCTGCTGTGTACTACTTCAAACACTGCAAACCAGGATCTGGTCTGAAAAATGCTGTTGGACCATTTTGGGAATGGACAAGAAAGGGAAGTTCGCACCCTGCTTCAGCAGAAGGCACCTGGAGCTGCTGGTGAAAGCAGTAATGGAGAAGAGAGCTACCCTCTTTGGTGTGGACTGATAAAAGAGACCAGGCATCTTGATCCAGCCAGTCCTAATCCAAGATAGTGTTCCAGATCAGTGTCATTTTGTACACCAAAATGAGTGCACAACCATGCCGGGAGAAAGTTGTTGATCTCCTCCGCTTTTTCACACTTATTCTAACTCTGTCACTGCTCAGTAACATCACAAAGGCTAATAGATCTACAGATTTCAATATTACAAGCAGCAACTCTACTCAATGGCTCCATTATCCTCCTAAACTAATAACATTACCCGCCCTTGCACTTCCTATTCAATCACCTGGGCCACCTCACCACCTCCAATGCTCCTGTACCACCAATAATATTTTCTTTTATTCAATTTCATGTCAATCAATTCTTCTTTTTATCTTATTGCAGAAGAAAATGACAGAGAGGGTCAAGATAGCAACTGTCATTTGGCTCCTCATACCTATGAGAAGATCTTCAGATAGCTGGAAAGGTTTGAGATCACTCATGGAGAAACCAAGACCTTCATGTTGAGGCAATTCAGTAAGATTAATTGTGCTTTGCTGCGCTGCTATCCAATTACCCTCACTATTAATTTATTCTTAAGATGGCCAACTTCTAACACTTTTGCACAACTAATGGCCTCTTTTCTTGTGCAGGGACCAGTGGCAGAGGCAAACACACAGCTGCTGCCCTGAAAAGGCTAGCCCTTCTGTCTGTCAGCTCCTCCTCCACCTCTGAGAAAGAAATCACATATCCCTCAAAGGATACACCTACAATGTTGTGTCCTGCACCCTCCATCATCTCAGACACTTGCACCTCAGTGGTTCTCTACCTAGATTAGATTTATTTGCACAATCTGATGAGCATGTCATGATGAACCCATGATGCCAGCCATTAATAACTTCATCCAAAATATACAGTCACAGGAACAGCGGGCAGATTTCTCAGAGAAACTCATTAAACTGAATCAAAGATTGATGGAGTCAACCAATGTTATCACCATCAAGCTGGCTCTGTTGTGCATGTGTCTGACTGTCTCTATGGACAGGTTAGCAACTACACACTGTCAATTTAGCCCTTGCTGCTTAGCATCAGCATCAAGTCAAGATGGGGTCAACAGACCTTGGCCTCCCTCCAGGAGCCCTTTTCTCTGAAGGAGACTGAGCGGTATCAGTAGGCACTCAGGTGCAGGAGGAACCACATAGGACATCTGAGAAGTGCCTTCTTCAAACATTTCAGAGGTACGAATCCTTTCCAACACCACCACCACCACAACCACCATGCCTGTAAGTTCTAAACCTGTAGAAGTTGCAGCCAAAGAAGGTGAGCCTGTCTCTGGGCAGGACTGTCTCTGCAGCTGCCTTCTAGCCACAAACCTCCCCAGGGTTTTCTGCATAAATTTTCGAAACCAACAGGACCCACTGCAGAGCAGGCTGCCTCTACTTCAGCTGCAGATTCCAGGACTGTACATAAACAGAATGAGAGGTTGAGGAAAAAAGCACTCAAAGATCTTGGGTGACACATCGTTGTAAATAAACTTTCACACATATGAACTTTAAATTCTCACAGCTGAAATGACAGTGCGTCAGACACAAGGCGTGGTTTTGTGGTTACCATGTCAGAGTTGATGTTTAGGTGCCAGTGTTGGATGGGGTGGACAAGATCTGACTGACCATGTCAGAGTTGACCAGCTTCGTTATGCATTCTGGGGAGTATAAAAGTTATATTGTTGAGGCATTGCTCATCTTTGATGTTCAGGATCCTTCAATCATGAGTGCAGCCAATAAGTTACATGTTAATGAGGAGATCTCTGAGGTAAAGGTTAAATGAAGCCTTTTGCAATTGGACCTTGCCTACAGTCTTGTCCCACAATTAGAGTCACTTGTATACATAATTGCAGGATCATTCATGAATGCACATTTCTCTGGAGGCAACGATTCATTCTATATGCTTAACATGGGAGCACACAATCTTTCAAGGATGGGTGACAGCCAATGCTCAATAGCCATCCAAACTCAGTTTCAGAATACAAATGTATACACGCCACAAACCCAACAATATGGTAGCCACTGCAAATGTGTTGACAACCATTTTTCAACTTCGTTGCGCAGTTAAGGTTTGATGTAAGATGATATGTTATGCAGTTCATCCTCCTATGAGTAAATTTCATGCTCCACCTGATAGTCAAGATTCTCCCCCACCTGCTTTGTGTTGCTCTCCAGCTTTCTTCATTTCCATCCAATCCTATGATGGTCTATATCCCCGGTTACCCCCAGCCCTTGGCTTACCACATTGGCATGCCTACTATGGCTGTACGGTACTCTCCCATTGAAGCTTGGGTAAAGGTGACTTGCACAACAACCCTCTCCCTCAGTATCCATTATAAAGGATGAAATTACGACATATCTGGATAGTAGTAACAGGATAGGTCAGAGTCAGCATGGATTTATGAAGGGGAAATCATGCTTGACTAATCTTCTGGAATTTTTTGAGGATGTAACTCTGAAGATGGACGAGGGAGATCCAGTAGATGTAGTGTTCCTGGACTTTCAGAAAGCTTTTGATAAAGTCCCACATAGGAGGTTAGTGAGCAAAATTAGGGCACATGGTATTGGGGGCAAAGTACTAACTTGGATTGAAAGTTGGTTGGCTGATAGGATACAAAGAGTAGTGATAAACGGCTCCATTTCGGAATGGCAGGCAGTGACCAGTGGGGTACCGCAGGGATCAGTGCTGGGACCGCAGCTTTTTACAATATATGTTAAAGATATAGAAGATGGTATTAGTAATAACATTAGCAAATTTGCTGATGATACAAAGCTGGGTGGCAGGGTGAAATGTGAGGAGGATGTTAGAAGATTACAGGGTGACCTGGACAGGTTAGGTGAGTGGTCAGATGCATGGCAGATGCAGTTTTTAATGTGGATAAATGTATGGTTATCCACTTTGGTGGCAAGAACAGGATGGCAGCTTACTACCTAAATGGAATCTATTTAGGTAAAGGGGCAGTACAAAGAGGGGTGTTCTTGTACACCAGTCAATAAAGGTAAGCACGCAGGTACAGCAGGTAGTGAAGAAGGCTAATAGCATGCTGGCCTTCATGACAAGAGGGATTGAGTATAGAAGCAAAGAGGTTCTTCTGCAGCTGTACAGGACCCTGGTGAGATCACACCTGGAGTACTGTGTGCAGTTCTGGTCTCCAAATTTGAGGAAAGACATTCTGGCTATTGAGGGAGTACAGCGTAGGTTCACGAGGTCAATTCCTGGAATGGCAGGACTACCTTATGCTGAAAGACTGGAGCGACTGGGCTTGTATACCCTTGAGTTTAGAAGACTGAGAGGGGATCTGATTGAGACATATAAGATTATTAAAGGATTGGACACTCTGGAGACAGGAAACATATTTCCGCTGATGGGTGAGTGCCGAACCAGAGGACACAACTTAAAAATACGGGGTAGACCATTTAGGACAGAGATGAGGAGAAACTTCTTCACCCAGAGAGTGGTAGCTGTGTGGAATGCTCTGCCCAGAGGGCAGTGGAGGCCCAGTCTCTGGATTCATTTAAGAAAGAGTTGGATAGAGCTCTCAAGGATAGTGGAATCAAGGGTTATGGAGATAAGGCAGGAACAGGATATTGATTGAGGATAATCAGCCATGATCATATTGAATGGTGGTGCAGGCTCGAAGGGCAGAATGGCCTACTCCTGCACCTATTGTCTATTGTCTCATAAGCTGAATCAGATTCTACGCTTATATTGAAGTTGCTTCCCTGTCCCCTTTGCTGTCATTTTCCTCTCAGCATCACAGCATAATGCAGGCCATCCCTAAGCATAAATTTCTCATTTTCCACTGCACTGAATGGATTGCACCTGATAGGCCTTCTTTTCATTAACTGCCAATCCCTCATGGCAGGTTGTGGCCCAATCTTCAGACTGAGTTTTGAGGACAGCCTTAATTGATCACAGCACAGTCCCCAGACTGATGTCTCCGTTGCTCTCCAAATTCCTTACCTGCAGTCCTTGGACTGGTTGAACATGATGTGCAGGACTGACCATTGCCCAAATCTCCAGATTGCTAGAACACAGATCCTTGCACCAAACAACTAACTGACCATAGCTGACATCCTGGGCTGACTCAATGATGCGACAACTGAATAGTTGCAAGAGACATTAAGGTTACAAATATAGCCTCAGGGTTGTGAGTAGTATATGAAACTTTAAATTTGCCTGCAGTTTCCAAGATGGAATAGATTAACAATGAAAAAACATTCAGTAAAGAGGAACACAATTGTGAACAGGTATTATTTTTGAAGACTATCTTAATAAGGAATCAAGTGCTGGATGAAACATAGTCTGAGACTACTAGTTTAGATTTGAAAACACAATCTACTAAAAGTAAATTCAGAGTTGAAGTTTTCATTTTTTGTGTGCTTTCAATACCTCCCCTTTCCCAATGATTAAGCAACACTTCAGAGCCTTGAACACATATTAGTCATTTTGCAACATTATGCAAAATACTTATGGAAGCACTTGAAAAACTCTAAAGAATTAACCTCTAAATCAACATATTCCCCATGAATGCTTCTGAATTGAATTGAATTTATTGTTGTGTGTACTGAGGCACAGTGAAAAGTTTTGTCTTGTGAGCACTACAGGCAGATCACAGAGTTAAGTAGCATAGATAGGTAAATAATAGGTAAACAGCAGCAAAAACAAAAACATGGGTACAGGTGAATTTTAAGAGTTTGTGAGTCCATTCAGTATTCTAGTCTTTAAAAGAGAGGAACCAAGGAAAATATATTGCAATGGTTATAAAATCAAGCCTCAGTCTTTGCAATCCTTCTGGTCAGAACGAATTTACCTCAACCAAAGTTTTGGAATATTTCCCTTTTGCAGCATGACTGTGACAATTCTCTCAGCTTGCATTGATTTTTAGTAAACAAGGTCTTCAGTGCTCAGTTACAGGCTGTCAGCCTTTGAGACGTTCATTTATTTTTAATGCAGAGGGAAAGGCATATATCTTGTAACAGTGAGGAGCAGTGAATCATCAAATGAGTGGACATCTTGCTGTATGGTACTGGATTATATCAACATTATACCTGCAGTATGAACAAACAACTTATACAGCAAATACAGTGCATGTGTTTCAAGCAATGGCAAAGTCAAAGGTGAGCTGCCCTTATTGGGTCAGTGGGAACTACAGCAGAGGTACCGTCAAAGTCAATCATTTGATTCTTGTCCAAGGGTTGACCATGGCTATCACACACTTGATTTGACCAGAGTCCAGGGATCTCTGTCTTTTCAGATTCTTGTGACTGATCAGTTCTGTAGATCAACGAAAACCAGTCTGGCAATGCAGGTATGTGAGTTAGGTGGGTGCTTTAGACATATCAATCTGAGTTGTGCCTGAGTTGGGAGTGTCCTGCCAAGTCAGTAATGCTGGGTGGTGTTAGTGGTAAGGGATGGGCCACAATTAATCGTAAGATCTTTTTCAGTGATGGTTATAGAGCTTCGGGCTTAGTATTGAACAGTCCATGTGAACATAGAAACAATGAAAATACGTCATAGAGTCAAAGAGATGTACAGCATGGAAACAGACCCTTCAGTCCAATTCGTCCATGGCGACCAATATCCTAACCCAATCTAGTCTCATTTGCCAGCACTTGGCCCATATCCCTCTAAACCCTTCCTATCCATATACCCATCCGGATACCTTTTAAATGCTGTAATTGTACTAGCCTCCACTACTTCCTCTGGCAGCTCATTCCATACACGCACCATCCTCTGTGTGAAAAAGTTGCCCTTTGGGTGTCTTTTATATTTTTTCCTTCTCACCCCCTAAACCTATGCCCTCTAATTCTGGATTCCCCTACCCCAGGGAAAAGATCTTGTCTATTTATTCTATCCATGCCCCTCTATAAGGTCACCCCTATAAGGTGCAAGAAAATTGACCCTTCGAGCCTGCACCACCATTCAATATGTTCATGGCTGGTCATGAAATTTCAGTATTCCACTTTGGTTTTCTCTCCATACCCCTTGATTTGTGGGCGGCACGGTGGCACAGTGGTTAGCACTGCTGCCTCACAGCGCCAGAGACCTGGGTTCAATTCCCACCTCAGGCGACTGACTGTGTGGAGTTTGCACGTTCTCCCCGTGTCTGCGTGGGTTTCCTCCGGGTGCTCCGGTTTCCTCCCACAGTCCAAAAGATGTGCAGGGCCAGGTGAATTGGCCATACTAAATTGCCTGTAGTGTTAGGTAAAGGGGTAAATGTAGGGGTATGGGTGGGTTTCGCTTCGGCGGGTCGGTGTGGACTTGTTGGGCCGAAGGGCCTGTTTAATATAATCTAATCTAATCTTGATTTCTTTAGCTACAAGGACCAAGTCCAGCTCCTTCTTGAATATATCTGACAAACTGGCTCAAACAGCTTTCTGTGGTGGACAATTCCACAATTTCATAGCTCTGAGTGAAGAAATTCTTCCTCATCCTAGTCCCAAATGGATTATCTATTATTCTTAAACGGTGACCCCTAGTTCTGGACTTTGCCAACATTGGGAACATTCTTCCCAGATCCAGTCTGTCCTGTCCCATCAGGATTTTATGTGTTTCTATAAGATCCCAGGGAGTACAAGCTTAGTTGATCCAATCTTTCTTCATATGTCAGTCCTGCCATCCCAGGACTCCGTCTGGTGAACCTTTGCTGAATTCCCTCAATTGATAGAATGTCCTTCCTCAGACTAGTAGATCAAAACTGCACACAATACTCAAGGTGTGGCCTCACCAAGGCACTGTATAACTGTAGCAAGACAACCCTACTCCTGTACTCAAATCATCTCACTATGAAGGCCAGCCTACCATTAACTTTACTCATTCATCTGCTGCACCTGCATGCTGACCTTCATCGACTGTTTCACCATGACACCCGGGTTTTGTTGCACTTCACCTTTTCCTAAAATGCCACCATTCAGATAATAATCTTCCTTCCAGTTTTTGCCACCCAAGTGGATAACGTCATAGTTATTCACATTATATTACATTTGCCAAGTATTTGCCTACTCAGCCAGCGTATCCAAGTCACCCTGCAGCCTCTGTGCATCCATCCTGCAGCACGCAATGCCACCCAACTTAGCATTTTCTGCAAATTTGGAGATATTGCATTCAATTCCTATGTCCAAATCATTAATGTATATTGTGAACAGCTGGGTCCCAGCATGAACCCTGCACTACCCCACTCATCCGTGTCTGCCGCTGTATAAAGGACCTGTTTACTCCAACCCTTTGCTTCCTGTTTGTTCAATTACTTCATCCAAATTGTTAATGTATATTGTGAACAGCTAGAGTCCTGAACAACTAAAGTCTAAGGATGGGGCTCATTGCACTGGATCACTTAGGGCATGATTACAGTTAAAGGAGGTGCAATTTAGATGGGGAGGGGGCAGGAATGGTTGTCATAAGTCACAATAACTCCATTCTCTACATGGTGGGAGTATAGAGCCAACAGGAGCATGGTAGTTTGCAATGACATTGGTTCTTGGTTGTAAATTGTGGACAATAGTCGTTTAATAAAAGGGCTGAACAGAAAATCAAGGGGGAGGTGGGGGGTTAATAGGTCATAGTAGGCACAGAGACAACAGCACATGAAGGATGGATGGATCATCTTGCATTTCAAGTAGAGCCTGCAACTCACTCTTAACACAAATTTGGAAACTAGTGTTATTAGATCGAACCTCAGCTACACAACAACTGCAAACAATGTCTGATGCATGCAAAAGGACTCAGAAAAGATTTACAAGGATGTTGCCAGGGTTGGAGAGTTTGAGCTATAGCGAGAAGTTAAATAGGGTGGGGCTGTTTTCCCTGGAGCATAGGAGGCCGAGGAGTGACATTATAGAGCTGTATAAAAGCATGAGGGAGTTGGATAGGGTAAATAGAAAGGGTATTTTTCTTGAGATGGGGGAGTCCTGAACTAGAGGGCATAGGTTTGGGGTGAGAGGGGAAAGATTTTAAAAGAACCTAAGGGGCAACTTTTTCACACAGAGGATGGTGCATTGATGGAATGAGCTGTCAGAGGAAGTAATGGAGGCTGGTGCAATTACAGCATTTAAAAGGTATCTGAATGGGTATTTGAATAGGAAGGGTTTAGAGGGATATGGGCCAAGTGCTGGCAAATGAGACTAGATTACTTTTGGCTATCTGGTTGGCATGAATGAGTTGGATCGAAAGGTCTGTTTCCATGCTGTACATCTCTATGACTCTAAAATATACAAAATAGGTTACTGTTTTCTCTTTAGGAACCAAAACAAAATTTGGAATCGGAGGTTAATTATGACTGCAATGATTCAATAATGCAGTCTTGTTTCATTTGCACTTCACCAACATTGTCGAGGAATGCACATAAGCATTATGGCCTCAAACATTCATGGCAACTATATTGTGCTCACTAATTGCCTCTCTGTCATTCAGCAAAACAAATCTAACCCAACAAACATACTTCAAAAACATCATCCAAGGTTTTTCATTTTATAAATATATTCCATGGCTAAGGCTGAAAGATACCTAATTTGCACATTGAACTGTAAGTAAATAAAGACATAGTCTGTGATATGCAAGCCTGTATTTTTGTTGGACAGAGTCGAGGCCTCCTTAAAATGTAGTTTTGATGCTTGGGTCGCTTCCAACAAAACCTTTGAATATAGTCCAGGTTAGGTGTGCAGCATCATTGTGGCATTGTGTCCTTAAAATAGTAGCCAAGAAAGGGAAAATATCCTGATTGCAGAAGAATTGGGGGATTACAGCAATCTTTTGAGGATGAAGATATAGATAAGAACCAAACCACTGATGATGCAAGCCATCCATGGAAGCATGACAGCATTGTTCAGTGCAAAACAAAAGTGATAATCTAATTGAAACCCATTTACAGTACACATGAGCTAGATTCAGACTTTGTGCATTTTGACAATGTCATTAATGACTGAAATCATGGGATTGTCTTCTGCCAGGGGCTGAGCACATGCCTGATCTCTCACAGTCTTTGAGTGCCAAAGACCTTGGATGTCCAGCTGCAGATACATATCAGAATTGTGTTTATCAGATTTCTTTCCAATCTAGAAAAATGTTCAGGTTGATCGGTACTCTAAGTTGGTGGAGAGGGAAAGTGAAGGCCTTGGTTCAGAGGCTCCTTCCTGAAAGGTGAATTTGAAGCCAAGGGTCTCCAGAACTCAGCACTTCCTCATAAAGGTATGTTATGTGCCACTAGTGCCGAAATAAGAAAAGAGAGGGAATAAGTTGTCAAATAAGGAGAAACATTTGTGGAGATTAAGGTAGAGTCACCACTGTAGTACATAACAGAGCAGCGTAGCATGACACAATGAAGCTTACTAGGTTGATTGCTCCGCCCCCCACCACCACCACTTGGACTTCTTAGCACAGTTGTGGGCCTGTTTTGTTTGTAGTAATTACACAAGCAGCTACCTCCGAACTCTCTTCTTGCAGTGGAGTCAGTAGTGCGCACCTCTGTCCTGACATTTCGCATTCATGGTATTGGTGACAAATTTAAAAAGCATTTCTGTACAACATTTCAGACATTGCCATCCAGGACTGCCAGTCACACTATGGTCTCCAACTGTTATCAACATGACCAGAAAGCAAAATACAGTATGCCCTGTTTGGCAGTCTGAAGGTAAAAAAACTGCTTTTCTCTCCATCAGCTCCACTACTAGCAACTTTAGGTCCCGGTTCCTGAAGCAAGGAGCACATTTTCCTTTGTTTGCATGTCTTGTTTCAGCATTAAGGACCTGGGGCAAAAGTCCTAAGAGCCAAGAGCCAAAGAGATTGGCAGTTCTTAATTGTTCAGCAGCACCACCAAGGAAATGAGTGCTGCTGCTAGTACAATGTCAACTCTAAGTCTAAGATTGTCATGGCGTGAGGCACTGGTGACAGGAGAGGGAGGGTCATGGGTGGAAGGAACAGAATTTGCTTTTCAGACTTCCAAGCTCCCTACCTGCCTTTGAGCAAATACATTAATTAATTGCCTCAAATGACTGTGAATGAAAATGCTTTTGAGTGTTTAGATATTGCTTTAATGAAGAAAGGATGATGAGTACATCAAAATAAGGACGTTATCTATTCATAGTCAAACATTTTTTTTGGGTCTCATCATCTCTAAAGAGAAACTTAAATCTGCACTCTTTTGAACTGGTGTCAATCTTTTTAAACTTTCCACAGTAGGCAATTTTCTCTGCAGCAGGTGATTCTAGTTCTGTGCATTCTCCTAATTAAACTGAAAATCTAATTTGCTGTGTAGCCCAGACTGCTCAAACCTGATTGAGATATCTACCTTCAGATTTATTTCATGTTTGGATTCTAATAAATTATTAAAATAAAAATGTACTAATTTACACCATTCAGCTACATCATTGGGTTACTGATCCTATATTTTACCTCATGCATGTAGTAAGAAGGTGTAATGGGAAAACATCTTTGTGTAGTTGTCTCAAACTCTAATGGTGTTGTTTGATTACTAATTTCACCCTCATCATATCAGTTATGAAATAAGGGTGATATGAATCTGTACATGTGTTTGTGTGAAGTTGAATCTCTTCCAATTATTCATCCCATCTGCTATCTTTAAAAACATGGTCATTCTGGTTCAGCATCAAACCATCTGGTGATTTCCAGATTGTCATGTGGATTCTTCAGTATTGGAAAGAGACACTTCAACTCCCAAGTTGTTAGACATAGTGAACTCAGTGGTCACCTGTCTTTCTCAATGCCAGTACAATGTGGTGCTATTACATATATAATGTGATACTCATGGTGTTAAAACACAAATTGTTTTACTTATAACCCTACCTGTACCAAAAAACAGATCAATTATTTATAACTTTAAAGTTATGTTCATATTAACAAAATAAACTAAGTGTTAACTAATGTTAGAATTATCATTGTCAATTTGGAACCTTAAATTATTTGAACTATTCACATAGTATTTGGTATGTTTGCTGGGTTATTTTCTAAATTTGTGTCTAAATTTAATTAATGCATGTAATTGTTGCATTACCTAACTGGATTAGGTATCTAAATTTCCTTTGACATTAATTAACTCAGCAATTTACACAAATTAGAATTAATAATACATTTGAGAAAACAAAATCTATTAATCGGGTGTTTAAAAAAAGTGAAACTCTTTTATATTTAAGAATTCTTCTGCTGGATGCAGAGAAATTCCATTCTTTATTGCTAAATTGCTAAAAGGCAAAGACCAGTCAGTCTGGATCATAATCTAGTATCTGTGGATTTCATCACATAGAAATTACATAAATATTATTGTCTGATTCTGAAGCCAATATTGTCATAACAAAATGATTTTAGAAGTGTACTGGAGTTGAACTAACATTAGTCATGTGACTCAGTGATACAACCTGCTCCATATTGTTACAAGAAGTCATGAGTTTAATCCCTCAAATCGACTCGGCAGATTTTCAAGATAATGTCCAACAAATAATGGAGAGATATAGGAGGGCTTTGCTTTTCTATTTAAGAGAGTTCTGTAATGTATATTCATTTGTTGATACAGTTGAGCACATGTATGTTTAAATGTTTGAATAATAGGGCATATTCTGTTAATTGAAATAAGTCTTAAACAAGTTTGTTTAATTACTGTGAAGGAGCTGTAAATTATGCTTGGGTGCAGTTCCCTATTTCAGTATAAGGAAATTCTGTTGAGTTGTCATTCTGCCATAGATTCAGCAACAGTCAAGCAAGTTTTCTTGATTCTATTGCAAAATTGGTAATGAATCACTATTTTAGCTCAAACCAATAAACACTTACAATACCGACAAATGTTCCAAAAGTTCATAATATTCTCAATAGAGTCTGAATGATTACTGTTCAAACACAGTCAGAATACAGCATTTTCAATTACTTGAATTTTCAGACCCAAGGAAGGTAAGCCAAGAGATTTTGCAATTTACCAACCTGGCAATTTTTAGAATGCAGGGCACTCAAGTAACTTTACAGTTTCAATTTTATATACCTCAAGAGACCTTCAAAAGTGTTTATTGTTGTGTTATATCTCACAGCAAGAATTCATTATACTATTAAGAGACTATGATTGTACATGATGGCATAAAGGTCTCAGTCTCCATCTTAGTGAGTCTTCTGTCTTGCAGCATTATGTGCTGAGGGGAGCATGCTGCAGTTTAAATTGCTTAGTATGAGATAAAAAGTGTCTGTGATTGTAATGAATATATGTTGATACCAGGACTTGTAATAAAAACTGGTGGGATGCTTCAGTATCATATTACTCGTATCTAACATAGGTTTCACCTCATTTGTATAAATAACCTGCTGAAGGTAAAGGCTAATCACCAATCTACAGCTGTTCGTAAAGAGAGAACTGGTCATGGTTAGTTATGATTATGAAACAATTTGCAGATTACAAATATTAGATCGGACATAATTATGATTTACTTGGGAAAGTGCATTGACTCTGGATTTCTTAGGGTTGCTGCAAAAGTTAAATAATTAATCAAAATGCACAAAATCTGCAATTTTTATGTTTGGAATCACGTTAGCAGAAAACTGTGACCAGGCTCCTGTACTTAACAAGAACGATTGCTTATTATAAATAAACTAGTTCCATCTACAGGTAAACAAATCTACAAACTATCAACACCACTTGATGAAGAAACAACGCTTCGAAAGCTAGTGTCTCCAAATAAACCTTTTGGACCACAAGCTGGTGTTGTGTGATTTTTTAACTTTGTTCACCCCAGTCCAACATCAACTCCTCCAAATCATATCAACATATAAACTTGCTGGTTAAAACTTTATATCCCTTTTTTAAAACTTCTACACACATACAAACAGACAGAGACAAAAAAAAGTGATGTTATGGACAGAGGAAAATTCACTGGGACAAGACAGTTCACAGGATTGATGAGAAATTCCTTTTGCTTCCAAAGACAGTCTGTCCTCTGATCTTTTTCTTCAGACTCTTACATTTCTTAGAAAATGGCATTAGGCAACTGGTACACTAATTACAAAGTCTCTTAGTTAGTGGTTAAAGGCCACAACTCACATCAACTTGTCAGAAAAAAAAGTAGTTTTCTTCAGGCTTCAATTGACTTTGCTTGGAGGCAGAGAGACACTGGACCTGTTTCTTTAGTAGATCAGAGATTTCTCTCCCCCTATTGTAAACACCCAAATTGTTCACATGCCCATGAGCTAGAGAATTGTCATGAGGTTGATGGCTTCTTGCATGCTCAACTGATCACAATTGCACAAACCAGTCAGCAATCTGTTGCTGGACAAATCTCATTTTGTGCACACGCCAAAGTGCTGTGTCTTATTATCTCCCCTCCCCCACTGTTTGCCAAAAGTGTAAACACAACTCACAGTGAATTCCAGTAGCTTGTCTTTAAAAATGCGGCATTTCCTTACACATTCCTTGGTTTTAATTTTTTTCCCCCATTTTAGTCAACAATCAAAAATTAATAACAACAAGTTGTAGTCTTTACAATGTCACATCATTGATGTCTATTTTTAAAATTTGTACCTATTGCACTATAAGACTCTAGGTTGAGTGAAAATGGGATGTTTGAACTCAGCAATGAGTTCAGATGGCATTACAGAGATTTTCTTTCCCATATATTTGTGGAAATGAGAGGCAAATGAAATGATCTTGAGGACAATGTCAAGTGAAAAGTGTGATAATTGCAGCAAAAACAGGTTGAATTAAGCATCTGAGAATAAAGATGAATTATGGGGGAATGCTTGTTGCTGCCTCACAGCCCCAGGAATCATAAGTTAGCCATAAAGAACAAAAATGAGTGGGAACTAGATTTCTCTCATTTCCACTTTGCAAATAAGTTATGTATGATGGCATGGTCAACATCAGAAACTTTAGCTGGGAAGGTATGCACATAATTTGTCATCATCATTCTGTGATTTTAATTGGCCTCCCACTGATTGAATAGGTGAGAAAGAGAAGATGCAGGTGGCAGCTGTTTGCTGATTTCCCATTAATGAAGTGATGAAAAAGCAAAAACATTGTTGTTTTGCAGATGTTGGTGCAGACATAACCAAGAGAGGAAAGCTTTCACCCTTACTGATGGCAATTTGTTTAACAGCAGTGGTGAGCAACATTGGAATAAATGAATGTTGGGGAGCATTACACCCAGGACCTGACTTCAATGGAACTTCCGTCTCTGTTACAGTATCTTTAGCTCTATACTACCTCAGGTGCCGCAGCAACAAGCATTCCCCATAATTCATCTTTATTCTCAGATGCTTAATTCAACCTGTTTTTGCTGCAATTATCACACTTTTCACCTGACATTGTCCTCAAGATCATTTCATTTGCCTCTCATTTCCATAGACTTCTGTCATCTATTTATGTACAAGAAACATTGTTTGATCCTGACACATTTTCACAGCATTTCTGCCACCTACAATCAGCATAGTGAAGGCGGCATTTGGCATGCTTGCCTTTATTGGTCAGCCATGATGTGGAGGTGCCAGTGTTGGACTGGGGTTGATAAAGTGAAAAATCACCTAACACCAGCTTATAGACCAACAAGTTTGTTTGGAAGTACTAGCTTTCAAAGTGCTGCTCCTTCATCAGATGCTAGTTGCCTTAAAGGAGCAGTGCTCTGAAAGTTATTACTCCTAAACAATCCTATTGGACTATTAGCTAGTGTTGCGTGATTTTTAACTGTACTGGTCAGAGCATTGCGTGTAGGAGTTGGCATGTCATGTTATAGCTGTATGAGACATTGCTAAGGCCACATTTGGAGGACTACATACAATTCTGGTCGCTCTGCTCTAGGAAGGATGTTATTAAAATAGGAAAAGGGGCAAAAATGATTTCCAGGGATATTACTGAGACTAGAAGACTTGAGTTATAAGGAAAAGCTGATTAGGTTGGGTGTTTTTCCCTCTAAAACATATGAAGCTTATGTTTATCAAATTTTGAGGGGCATGTATCAGGTGAATTTCCCTAAGATAAGAGAGTCCAAAACTAGAGATCATAGGTTTAAGGTATGGGGAAATATTTTTAAAAAGTCTGAGGGGTACCTTTTTCACACTGAGTGATGCATATGTGGAACGAACTGCCACAAGAAGTGGTAGAGGTGGTGCAGTTACAACACGTAGAAGATGTTTGGATATGTACATATATTGGAAAGGTTTAGAGGGACATGGGCCAAACATAGGCAAATGAGACTAGTTCATTTTAGGAAACCCAGTCGGCATGAATGAGTTAGGCCGAAGGGCCTGCTTTCATGCTATATACCTCTATGACTGACGGCCATGATGTCCACTCATGGAGCATGGATGATATTGTGTAACATTTTTGATTCTCAAAGAGCTAATGCTAAGGAATGCATTAAACTCCACCTATGTAATAATGCCATTAGTCTTGGGTGAGGAGTACAGCTCTGGATCACAAAGAGATTGTGTCATATTCTCATTAAAAATACCAATATCATACTAATGTAATTTGTACCTGACTGCTACCATGTAATTCCTTGCATTTTAAGACAAGAACATTTTTCTTGAAAGAGTGCTGTCATGGTGTTTCCTTTTTTAAAAAAAATTATTAATGGGATGTGGATATCACTGGCCAGACCAATGTTTATTGCTGTTCCTAATTACGTAGAGGGTGTTTGAAAGCCCACCACATTGCTGTGGGTCTGGAGTCACATGTAGGCCAGATCAGGTAAGGGTGGCAGATTTCCCTTCCCTGAAGGCCATTAGTGAACTAGCTTTTTATTTGGAAAACTTAGCAACAATTTCAAGGTCATCATTTAAATCTTAATACCAGATTTTTTTAAATTATTGAATTCAAACTCCACCATCTGCCATGGCAGGATTTGAACCTACATGCCCAAGACATTACCCACGTCTCTGAATGATACCAATAGGCCATCACCTTTATTTTAGATAAAACAGACACAACTTAAAAGGAGGCTTGTGGCAGCAAATCTACAGTATGGTGTCCAAGAGTCCAATTACTTTGTAATACACAATGAGCAGTGGTGAGGATTCATCACAAAACATGGTGCTGACAAAGGGCATTGATGTTTTGGGTCACAATCATTATGTGATTATACTTTTAAGAGGCATACTCACAATATCATCACTGTTATTGAGAGTATAAAAGTACTAGACACATAGTTCATCTTACCTCAGAATTAATTGAAGCATAGCACATTACTAGAAGCATGCTCTTTATAATTAATATATTAATGTTAGCCAAGTCACTTGTGTACCTGTGAATACAATGTTTCTTCAAGAAAGAAGGGTGTGTGTTAATGTTCATTTAATGGTTTGAAAAAATGCATATCAAGAAAAATGGCAGTGGTGGTTCCATTGGTCTGAGGAGGTGAAGATACTACTAATAAGGAGAAGAGTTGCAGTATGTTGTATAGGGAGCATAATATATGAATGAATGTTTTGGGAATGCTGGTACTTGAAGTACAAAAGGGTAGTGGGTAGTGATTACTCACTAAGGGTCACACAGAGAATGGTGTGAAATTGAAGTAAAAATTCTTAGCAACCCTTGTTATATTATTAAAGTTCTTCCTAATAATGCCAGGCCTATGCAATGATGCTCCTGGCACAAACATTCTCCATTATTATTGGCCAGCATTTTGCCAGGATATCTGATTGCAGGACAGAAAGATGTTATCACTACTCTTGACTGCAAACTGTTTTTGGTTTCTTACTAAGGATTGCAGTCCAGAAAAGCTTCACTGGACTGCTACCAGGTATGAAGGGACTGTCTTGTGAGAAGAAGTTGACTATGTTGGTCCTGTACTTACTGGAATTTAGAAGAATGAGAGACAACGTTTTTGAAAAGTACAAGTTTCTTAAGGGGTGTAGTAGATATTGAAAGAATGGGAGAGTCTAGCTTCAGAAGACATAATCTCAGAATGAAGGATTGCACATTGAAAAAAAAAAGAATTTCTTCTCTCAAAGGGCAGTGAATCTGTGAAATTCTTTACCACAGAGGGCTGTCAGAGCTGGGTCATCCTGTGTATTCCAGGCTTAGATAGATATTTTTAATCAATAAAGAATTCACGGTTCATAGGAAAAAGGCAGGAAAGGGAATTTAAGAATTATCAGACCAGCCATGACCTGATTGAACAGTGGAGTAGACTCGATGAGCTGAATGGTCTTCTTCTGCTTCTACATCTTTGGTTTTATGGAGTTTTGTTGCAATGTTGGAAAATTGACTCTTGATTTTTCTGCTTCTGCTACATTCAATTGCCTATAGTTGAAGTGCATCTCTTTTTGAAGGCTGTGTTTTAAACACATCTTAAACGGTGTAAATTTAAGGCTACAATATGATAAGTTGCAAATCAAGATTGAGACCAACAGTAGTAACCTGCTCATTTATTCAAGTGCGTTTGATTTATGCTCTTTGCACAAGTGATTAAGCACCTCAAAAATAGATCCATGCACATTTTTTGCCCAATTCACATATATCTCACTGTTGTTGTGGTTCTGTTTGCCGAGCTGGAAGTTTTTGTTGCAAACGTTTCGTCCCCTGGCTAGGCGACATCATCAGTGCTTGGGAGCCTCCTGCGAAGCGCTTCTTTGATGTTTCCTCCGGTGTTTATAGTGGTCTGTCCCTGCCGCGTCCGGTTGTCAGTTTCAGCTGTCCGCTGTAGTGGTTGGTATATTGGGTCCAGGTCGATACCCAACATGAGCAAGACGAACGTAGTGTACAAAATACCATGCAAGGACTGCACTAAACACTATATAGGACAAACAGGAAGACAGCTAACAATCCGCATACATGAACATCAACTAGCCACGAAACGACACGACCAGCTATCCTTAGTAGCCACACACGCAGACAACAAGCAACATGAATTCGACTGGGACAACACTACTATCATAGGGCAAGCCAGACAGAGAACAGCCAGGGAATTCCTAGAGGCATGGCATTCATCCACAAACTCCATCAACAAACACAAAGACCTGTACCCAATATACCAACCACTACAGCGGACAGCTGAAACTGACAACCGGAAGCAGCAGGGACAGACCACTATAAACACCGGAAGAAACATCAAAGAAGCGCTTCGCAGGAGGCTCCCAAGCACTGATGATGTCGCCTAGCCAGGGGACGAAACGTTTACAACAAAAACTTCCAGCTCGGCGAACAGAACCACAACAACGAGCACCCGAGCTACAAATCTTCGCACAAACTTTGAATATCTCACTGTTTTGGGGATGTTGACGGTGACAATAGATAAGATTCTACATTTACCACAGTATTTTAATGGTGTTGAGCTCCGCTGAGATAGTAGACTAATAAATAAGATATTAAGGGTGGAATATTTGCAAGGTGGGAGCAGGGTAAATTATTAGTGTAAGGAAACATTGTTAGTGCAGTGGTCCTGCCAAATCTAATAACAGGGCCACATTAAAAGTAAATGCATTTGCACCCTGACAGCTATTCAAATTGAAGTTTGAATAGTTGTTAAATGGTAAAGTGTACTCTGCATAATAGCAGAGTTGTTCAGAGACCACCAGCGCAGTGTTAACAATCAAAAAAATTATTGGGAGTCTCATATCACAGATCATAATTGATGGAGAGAATGACAGTTGTAAGAGTAATCAGCAGATAATAGGAAAAAAAGAGATCATGACAGATTTGCTTTTGGGGAATATTCCTGGATCACAAGTAGCATTGAACAAGTACTAACCTGCCATTAACAGTTCCCTTTACCTGTAGGTTTACTAAGACTTGGGAAATACAGCTCACAGTCTTTAAATTTAAATTGATGATAAAATCTAAGGAATGAAGATTAATTTAAAAATCATAATTGCAGACCTGCCATTGTAAAACTGATTTTTCACCAATTTCAAAATAGATATAATCAAGCTAAAAAGGGACAAGTTACCTTTTTGTTCAAACATAGTCACTTTACCAATATTCCTATGCTCATTGTGAGTGATGGAAAGAAGTGTTAACATTTTCCCTGAGCTATTTGTCCTGCAAACTTACTACCAGTAATCTAGAAATTGTAGCGGTACACATCTCTTAAAACATGCTGTAATCCTTTAAAATTGTAGCATCTTCAATATCTGGCTTCAGATAGCAAATATTATATTCAATACTATTTGTAGAAGTTTGATCTTAATTGTGGCTTAAAATGTCTAACTTTGTTAAGGATCACACATGACCAACGATATTTTCTTCCAGATGGATACACGACAGATGACATTGAATTCTACTGGCGTGGAGCTCCTCGAGCAGTAACTGGAGTGGAGAAGATTGAGTTGCCACAGTTTTCTATCGTTGACTATCACCTAATTTCCAAGAATGTTGTTTTCTCTACAGGTATCTGATGAAGAATTTGTATGTATGTATGAATAACAAATTCCTCATCACAAAATCATGTGTTAAACCAATCTGACACCACAAATATTTTTTCCAGACTCATTACAGTTGACTAAAGACATAAAGCCAAGTAGAGCATTGATCCTAATGTGGTTTAAGGAAGACCACAAGAACAGTGTTTTTAATTCACTTATTTGATGCGGGCATCGCTGGCTGGCTAGCATTTATTGCTGGCCCATGTTGCCCTTGAGAAGCTGGTGGTGAACTGTCTTGAACCACTGCAGCCCATTTGTTATAGGTAGGTACACAATGTCTTTAGAGAGGGAATTCCAGAATTCTGGCCCAGCGACAGTCAAGGAATGGCAACATTTTCCAAGTCAGGATTGTGTATGACTTGGAGGGAAACTTAAAGTGGTATGTTTCCATGTATCTGCTGGCCTTGACTTCTAGATGATCATGGGTTTCGAAAGTGCTAAGGATCTTTGGTGAATTGCTGTAGTGCATTTTGTGAATAGTACATACTGCTGCTACTAAGTGTCAGTGGTGGAGTGACTGACTGTTTTGGAAGTGGTGCCAGTAAAGCTGGTTGCATTGTGCTGGATGATGTCAAGCTTCTGGAGTGTTGTTGGAGCTGTGCTCACCAGGCAAGTAGATAGTGTTTCACCACATTCATGACTTGTGCATTATAGATGGTGAACAATCTATGAGGAGTCAGACGGTGAGTTACTCATTGGAGTATTCTTAGTCTCTGACCTGCCCTGTAGCTACTATATTTATATTGCAGTCCAGCTGAGTTTTTGGTCAAAGGTAGTCACCAGAATATTGTTAGTGGGAAATAGTAAAACCTTTGAATGTCAAGGGGTGGTGGTTAGATTGTTTATTATTGGTAATGGTCATTACCTGGTATTTTTGTGACATGAATGTTCCTTGCCACTTATCAGCCCAAGCCTGAATATTGCTTCAGGTCTTGATACATTTGAACATGGACTGCTTCAGTGTCTGAGGAGTCGCAAATGGTGTTAAACATTGCATAGTCGTCAGCAAACATTCCCACTTATGATAGAGGGAAGGTAATTGATGAAACAGCTGAAGATGGTTGAGCCTATGACATTACCCTGAGCAATTCTACAGAGATATTCTGGAGCTGAGATAACTGACCTCCAACGGCTACAACTACCTTCCTATGTGCCAGGTATGATTCCAAACAGTGAAGAGTTTTCCAATGATTCCAGTTTTGCCCTGGCTCCTTGATGTCACACTTGGTCAAGTAGGCCCAGTTAACTGCTGTCATGCTCACTATATTTCTAGAATTCAGCTGTTTTGTCTGTGTTTGAACCAAGGCTGTAATGAGGTCAGGAGCTGAGCAGTTCTGGTGGAATCCAAACTGGACAACAGTGTGCAGGTTTTTGCTGAACAGGTGTTGCTTGATAGTACTGTTGTTGATACTTTCCATTGCTTTACTGATGATTGAGAGTAGACAGATGGGACAGTAATTGGCTGGGTTGCGTTTGTTCTGCTTTTTTGTGGACAGGACAAAACTGGGCTATTTACCACATTGTTGGGTAAATGTGAGTGTTGTAAGTGTATTGGAGCAGATTGCGTAGAGGTGAGGTAAGTTCTGGGGCACACAACTTCATGTCAGAGCCCATAGTCTTTGTAGTATCGAGTGTCTCCAACAATTTCTTGATATCATATAAAGTGAATCAAATTGGCTGAAAGCTGGTATCTGTAATGCTGGGGACCACTGGAGGAGGCCAAGATGGATCATCCACTTGGCACTTCTGGCTGAAGGTTGCTGCTATTGCTTCAACCTTACCTTTTGCACTGGTATGCTGGGTTCTTCCATCATTGAGGATAGGAATATTTGTGGAGCCTCTTCCTCCAATGAGTTGTTTAAATTGTCCACCATCATTCACAACTGAATGTATGAAACTGCAGAGTTTCAATCTATTGTTATGGGATCACTTAGCTCTGTTTCCCACTACAATGCCCATGCCTCATGATTTGAGGTCCATTTTTCCCACAGCGATCTTTGGTCACATATTCAACTTCCTGATCTTATTTACAGCTTGCCAATTTATTTATGGCTCAACTCAAAATCCAAAACTTTTTTTTTTAAAGTTGAGCCCCTAGTTATTTATACTCGCTTAGCAGAATCTCTCTTAGTTCTGCCTTATACTTTTGGCATCCATATGGAACATATATGGATTCTTCCTCTCCCATTCCAAATTGCTATCGAACCCTAATAACATCCATAACAATGGCATTGGTTAAAGAAGGTAGCCATTAGACCTCTTATTCCTCAGTTGAGGAGAACAATGGTGATCTCCTAATCATTCTGTTCCCAACTACTGTACTACATTCTTCACTACTCCCCCAACTTGAATGACCCCTGTACTACTTTTGTGAAAGTATTGATCTGTTTATCTGAAATTATTACAATATAATAGAGAAATTTTAGATATTAATAAAATTGGTCAGGGAGCTCTCCAATTGTTTCATGGGCAGTAGAAACAAAGAGGCTGAGTAAAATTCAGTTTGAAATTATATTTGTGGGGTCTTGGGGGAACAGAACTGCCAAAGCCATTCTTGATCTCCAGCACCATGATTCTATCTCGCTCTCTCTCTCTCTCCATTCCCAACATGAACAAAAAAAATGCTGAGTTCTAAAACAATCTGTTACAGATAAATTATGAGCAATCGCTCCACCTGAGTGTTGTCCAATTAATGTAAAAGCAGTTTTTAAGACTTCAATGGAAAGAATAATTGAGTAAGTGTAAAATTGGCAACTGATGTACTGCCAATTATTTCTCACTTTGTGTGAACAGTTAAATTCAACTCTAATTTTTTCAGTCACTGGTCTATACACTGTCAAAGGTGACTCATTGAGTTGGTTGCGGTGTGTCTTGCAGGTGATACATAATGCTGCCACCCTGTATTGGTGATGTATGGAGGCTCCCAGCCTCTGACCTGCTCTTGTAGCCACAGTATTTATACAGCTGCTCCATTTCATTTTCTGATCAATGATAACCCACAGGAATAGAGGAGTAGCTGGCTTACTCACCATACTGTATTATTGGGAGCAGATTGGAGTTGGGTAGGAAAGACATTGGCTAAGATCTGGCATATTTTCCATGCTTTCTCTCCATTGTAGCTTCCCCCTGACCTCCAACTCTCCCCAACCTCACTCATTTAAACAAGTCCAGTTGAAGGCCATAAAATCCAGTTACTGAAACAGCTTTAAAGGAAGCCAAGCCCTCTGGTATTCATCATTTTTAGAAATAACTTAAAGACGATGTGGTTTCTAATTTGAGAAGCTTTAAGAATATCAAGATGTTAGAAATTTGTGTGCTTTTGGTTCATTGGGAATGTTTTATTTGTATTTATCTCACACTTAATATTCAGCTCACTGATAGAAGTTAAAATATTTGTATACTATTTTTTCCCAGGTTCTTACCCCAGGCTGTCACTCAGTTTCAAGCTTAAACGAAATATTGGTTACTTCATTCTGCAAACGTACATGCCCTCCATTTTGATCACCATCCTCTCTTGGGTGTCTTTCTGGATTAATTATGATGCATCTGCTGCACGAGTTGCTTTAGGTATGGCTTTACAAATACGTACAAGTTAGCATGCTATTATTTATTCCTTGTACAACCCTTACTTTTTTTTTCTCTGCTTGGTGTATTTCACTTTGTAACTAATATGTATCAAAAATTTATGATCTCAAATTGTGCAAACCACAGTCTGAAGACATCATTAGCTGAAATTAACCATTTATTTTGTGTGATCACTTCCTAACCCAGACCTCAAAATGTTCTGGAATAAACTTCTGTAATAACAATCTGCTGAAAAAGAACATCCATTTTATATTCTAAGTATATATTTAAATAGAAATGTTTGATTATTTAAATATCTTAATTTTCTGGTGTGAATGTTTCAGAAATGTACTGCCAAGATGTCATTTTAGTGTTTCTTTTCTCGTTTGGATATTCCAGATAATTTTATGAGTGAAACTTCAACCACTTTTGTTATTTTTGATGATAACATTTCATTCAGTAACATAATCAGAAGAGACTGATTTCTAATAGTCTTATTTACATCCAACCCAGGATACATTTTCTTTCTCAGATAACAATTCAAAGCACTTAGGGCATACAGGGAACTCTGACTATGTTAGAATTTTTTTTAAAAATCCAACTGCAATTGCATTCTGCGACATTTTATTCAGTACAAACATTGAACATTATCATAAATTTTGTTTTTAAAGGAGACAGTTTCGGTCAAATAATGTGCTTGTCATTTCATTCGACCATAACTAAAAAACAAAATTGTGAATAGTCCGCATCAAGAATTACTTCAGATATTGATTGTATCATCTTGCAGTAGTCACACTGGTGAATTTATGTTAGCTATTTCACAGCCTTGTACTAAATATACTTTTATCGATACATTTTTAAATTCACCTTTATATCCATAGAAATGGTGATTTCCATTTCACAGACACAAAGGGTATGTTATCAACATGTAATAAACAATAAACTCATGTTAAACTACCTGATACAATTCATTTTTGACTGGTTTAAAAAAACTATTGGAAAATTTACAAAGAGTAAATTTATATTGGACATAATATTCTGTCTTTCTTGATATCAACATTTTTAATACATTATTTAAACCACATTTCTATAGATCATATAAATGAATGAATGATTAAACAACTTAAATTACTTTATTCTTAGTTTTATGTCATTTTAAATGTTAATGTCTGATATGAAAATATTAATGTATAAATATTGATGACCACACATTCAGGTTAATTGTTTAATCCTTTGCAGGTATTACTACGGTACTTACAATGACCACAATCAACACCCATCTGCGGGAGACACTTCCAAAGATCCCCTATGTTAAAGCCATTGACATGTACTTGATGTGCTGCTTTGTGTTTGTGTTTTTGGCCCTGTTGGAGTATGCCCTGGTTAACTACATCTTTTTTGGAAGAGGACCACAACGTCAAAAGAAGATTGCAGAGAAAGCAGCAAAAGCTAACAATGAGAAGACAAGAGCAGAAGCCAAGGTAGTTTCTTTAAAAAGTGGGTGTCGAAGTATTTCAAAGGGCAATGTGATTAATGCAGTTGCACAGTAATACTAATTATGTTTCGTCTCTTTCTAGTCATTCAAAATTTAACTTTCTAAAAGATGGTGATTAAATACTTCCATATATTCACCTGTTTGTCAAAAATTGAAAACAAAAGTCTTGCATGTCAGATCTTGGCAATAGATTGTGATAATGCCATCAAATATCACAGGATGGTTATATTCTCTTACGTTGTCGGTCATTGTCTGGCTCCCACTAGGTACAAATGTTGTCACTTGTAACTTATTTACCCAAATCGTAACATTGTCCAGACCTTGCTCCATAAGGGCATGGACTGCTTCAGTGTATGTGCAGCTGCCATTCATATAGAACACTCTGCAGTCGAGAGTAATGTCTTCACACCTGACCTTGTATCTTGAATTTGGATAAAGACAGACCTTAGCCAAAATAGAGACAGAGGTCCAATTCCATAACTCCTGCAACCCGAGCATGACATCCACCATTTCCGTTAGAGGATGGAGGCCTGATTGTACATTGCTTATTTGTGGTTCATGGTGTCAGTTACAACTTAAAAATCAGATCCAATTTTCATGACTGCACTGTCCAAGAAGTGACTTCTGAGTTTTAGATCTTTCAGAGAAATCCAATATGGCCAAAGTTCTTTTGATTGATAAAGGGAATCTTAAAGAGGTAGAACACCTTTTAGATACATCTATTGGTCAGGAGAAGTCAAGTGCCTGAGATTGTCATATGTAGACATGAATCCATGTAAAAATTAGATAAAGTCATTGGAACTGTCAAGCTATCAACAGAACTGTGCACTGTCAAAGAATTTAAGTTTGTGGCCTTTAAACTTTTGTAAAAGCTGTCCACAATATAAAAAAAGTATGAAATTCTTACTTCATTCTCTCTGCTGACAAGGCCTAAGATTCGTCTTTAAAGAATTTGTGCTGCATGTCTGATTTCACACAAATCAGCTCCAAGTACTTATGAAGTCTGTGCAGTGGGGCTTTTATTTAAAGGTTAAAGGAAGTTAAATGTAGTAAATGGGTTTTTAAAAATATCTTGAGGCTGAGATTATTCATAGTCATAGAGTCATTCTGCACGGGAACAGACCTTTTGGTCCAACTAATCCACATCGACCATGTTCCCAAGCTAAACTAATCCCACCTGCCTGCATTTGTCCCATATCCCTCCAAACTTTTCCTATTCATATACTTATCCAAATGTCTTTTAAACATTGTAACTGTACCTGCATCCACCACTTCCTCTGGCAGTTCATTCCAAACACTCACCACTCACTATGCAAAAGGTTGCTCCTCATTTCCTTTTTAAAACCTGCCTCCTCTCACTTTGAAAATATACTTCTCAGTTTTGAACTCTCATTTGCCATTAGAGACCATAGCTATCTTCATTTGTGCTAGATATAGTTCCCCGTAATTGGCACAGACTTCAATTACATTTTTTGATGCCACACTCAATCAAATGCTAATTTGTTATCAAGAGTCGCTCTCACTTTAGCTCTGATGTTTTGTTCATGTTTAGAACAAGGCTGCATCAGTGGGCAGATTAATGCTGTGTGTATACTCCCTGATACCACTGTCAAAGACAACCTTCATGGACTTTACTGATGATTGGGCATAGACTGATGAAGCAGTAATTGGTCAGATTTGATGTGTCCTCTTTTTTTATGGAGCCTACATATTAGATAACATTTACTATATTCTCAAGTACTTCCCAGTGCTGCAGATATACTGGAAAGGCTTGGCTGGTTCTCAAGAACCTCAGTGCTACAGCTGACAAGCTGTCAGGGCTCATAGCCTTTGCTATATACAGTGCCTTCTGCCATTTCTTTAACATGGAGTGAATTGAAGTCAACCGATGATTCACATCTATGATGTTGGGGATCATATAACAAGGCCAAAGTGGATCATCCACTCTGCCCTTATTGCTCAAGCTAGTAACAAATACTTTAGCCTCATCCTTTGCACTGACGTGCCAGGTCCCTCTGTATTGAGGATACATCTTCCTCCTCTGGTTAGTTAATTCAACTGTCTACTCACATTCATGATGGGTTGCAGCATAATTGTTGTGGTTTGCTTTGATCAATTGGTTGCAGGAATTCCTTTCTTGGTCGTATGCATTGTACTCCTGCTGCTTAACATTTACATTGTCCTGTGTACTTGTCGTACTGTGTTGATGCCTCATTTTCAGCAGATATTTTGTTCAAAAGTGTCGTACTATTATATTTAGAAACGTTAGGTTTGATTCACATTTCTATATTGTGTGTATTAGGAAGGGGAGACAGTTTAGCTTCATTTTGACTTCCATGAGTGGCGATTTGTTTACATTTACTTAAAAGAGATTTTAAAATAACACCCTGAGGCAGATATTTTAGTACTTCAGAAAACAAGTTTAGAAGTTGAGCTATTGCCTAGCAACAAGATATCCTAATGAACAAGGAGGGGAACAGAAACAAATTTCATTTTAGAAAGAGAAATAGAGCCATCTGTGTACAGACTTTTTTTCATGGAGAAAAAGCTGTACCGATGTGGTGCAGACTACCAGTTCCCAAAATAGTCTCAGCAGAAGAAATGAAATGCTGAGTGACTTAGACTTTAGAAAGATAAAAGCTCCAGAAACAGAATACTTTAAGATGTCAGGGTGCAGGCCTCCTAAAAGGCTGCTGAATGCATCCATTTAAAGGAACATATTAAGGAGAATGAGCTATATTATCTTAAGGGTTTCAAGATTCTTTAGCTAAAGCAGATAACATCAAATGAATGCAGAAGCATGTCAAAAAAAGTGCCTACTGAACAAGGAACTTCAAGTAGAAACAGGATGATCCTTCTGACGTTTGTTTTTGTAAGGTTGTTGTTGAAAGTAAAATAAAGAATCTTTTTTCTGATATTTACGAAGAGATTTATTGAAATAGGTCCAGTATGGTGTAAAATAGTTTATGCTTTTTTTCTCTCTTTTGTATATCTTTTGTTAAAAGTACATTGGTAGTTTGTGAGTATGTTCAGTGACTGATCACCATGGTAAACAAACCACAAAAATCAAACTTATGTCTATCAAGCTAGATTTCACCCTGATAACTGACTTATCCTGTATTATCATAGCTGGGATCATTACAATATTCATGCTCCTGGCATGCTTTCCTCACTGAACCTCTTGACTTGATGATAAATGATAAATGATATACCAGGCCAGTAGGTAACCGGTGGTGGTTGAATGCATTTTTTCTGTTGTTGATAGCCCCCAGCGAAATAAGCACAAAGAAAAGCCGATCTGGTCTGACTAGAATTTGCCTATCTGTTCCAGCTTATCATTTCCCGTTTGGTATTTTTCCTTTCTCTGTCTTTCCTTGAGTTTGTCTATGTTCTCACTTTATGTCTACTGCAGAGGTCACATTTCCAATTCAGCTTGCATGTCAAGTCAAAATACTTGATTGAGGAAATTTTAACAGGAAGGTTTCAGTCTCTGTAGAAAGTTAAGTCTACTAAAAAAGTGTCATTGGGTCCTGATTCTGACATTATCCCTTTTGCATCCATGTTTTCCCAATGGGTTTGTGGAGAAATAAGTAACTCTCTTAAAACTGCTGGGCAAATAGTTGTTGTATGCAAACAGACAATTACTAACTACTATAGTTAACCACTCTGGCTTTAACAGACAATACACTTATTTTCTGTGTTGTCAACAGCTTAGTCAGGCAGACGAGTAAACAGGTGGGAATGCTTCTTCACTCTGTGTGAAACTGACAGGCTGTAAAAGAGCTTAAACATTGAAATTGAAGAGGTCCAGCTGTGCCTAAGTTAGAGACTGGTACTTTCAGTATTCCTTTTGAGGCTATACTTTTACTGCTTTACAGGTGATTTCCAACTTCATAGAGGTCATTTCAGCCATATAGCAGGACTGGTTCGGTCCAAAATTACCGTAATGACATGCCATGGGAAATTTCTTAAAAATATTAAGCTTGGACCCAGATTAAAGCTGCACTGAAAAATTTTTACGCAATTGAAAAGTCTTGTGAAATTTAAAGAAAGTGTTTTATTGTTGAAGAATGTATAACATGCTTGTTACCTTACCTTAGAGAGAGTTGTAATTCTTTTTCATTTTTAGATGGATCCACATGAAAACATTCTCCTGAGCACACTTGAGATTAAGAATGAAATGAGTGCTGCTGAGATGACAATGGGTATCACTGATCCCAGAAGCACCATGATGCCGTATGACAGCTCTGGAATTCAGTATAGGAAGGCAGGATTGTCAAGGCACAACTTTGGAAGAAGCGCCTTGGAAAGACACGTGGCCCAAAAGAAGAGCAGGCTACGAAGGCGTGCTTCCCAGCTGAAAATTAACATTCCTGATTTGACTGATGTGAATGCCATTGATAAGTGGTCACGGATGATATTTCCTCTTGTTTTTGGATTCTTCAATGTGATCTACTGGCTGTATTATGTGAATTAAGCTGAAGAATGTGCACAGACAGTGTCTTTCCACACTTTTTTTTTTGTTTTGCAACAAAGTGGAACCATCGTTTTAAAACTGAGATTGTTCAGGACAAATTTTGCATGCACTTTAACTCCTTAATGGCTGGCTGTATTGGAACTTTTCATTGCTTTATTTATGTTAATTGAAACTCTTTCTTTATTGCTTATCGTTGCCTCTTGCATACTTAAATGTCAGAGGTCACTTTTTATCTTGCTTTAATGTATATGCAGCAGACCAGTCAATGTTGATATCACATTGAATATTATATTAGTTTAAAAGATTTGAATTGGAATGGATCAATTGACGATGTTACTAAGTTATAATCTCACACTTGAGAAGAAAATCATTCCTTTTGAGTTTTCAGTTAATGATTAAGTAGTAATTTTAATAATGTATTACTATGATTTTAAGTATCTTAAAGAGCCAATATTAGTTTGTCAAACCAGCTTCCGTACTAAAAGCTGAGGGATAATATTTCATGCAGGTTGATTAAGAGCTGCTATTAACATAAACAAAATAATATCACTGTTTCTCTGAACTCACAATGACCCAAAGTTAAAGTAAACTGGCAAAACAATTTTTGAACTAGAATTGCAATGCCACATTTGTTTCTTGTAGATCTTGTAAAAATTACCTCAAATCCAATTCCCACAGCCATCTTATATTTGCATATAGAGTGTTTCAAGTGGCAGTATCAATCATGTTAAAGATCATGCACTTTGCATTTGTGAAAATTACATCATTGACAAATTTAGAATAACATGGAAATATTTTTGTCGAGGATAGAATGAAGAGCTGACCCCACGCATTCTTCATGTATACTAAGGAACAAAGAATAGTAAATGACAAAACTATTGTGACCAATTGGTAAATGATAAGTGTTGCAAGCTTTTTGGAGCTGGTGAATTGATAACTGGTCTTAAAACATAGGAATCTTCATTGTGATAACTAGTAGTTGTTTCACTTTTTGTCAAATGTATATATAAAAATGTGCTTATATCTTTCATGTGAAGATTACCATTGACTTTGTAAGTCAGGATCCAGGGAAAACAGACAAAAAAAAGCTCTGCTTTCACATATGTATTCATGCAATTTGGTACAAACATTCTGAATTGTACCGACCTTAATGATCAATAGAAGAACATTTTTTTTTGCTATTCTATTTTGCACTATTTAACAATGAGGACACTTACGGCCCATCAATATTCTGTACGCCTGCCAGAGACAAGGGGCAGAACTTCCCTGGCCTTGGGATGGTGGGCTGAGAGATGGAAGAGATAGCAGGGAGTGACCTTGAGACAGCTTTCTAGTGCAGTTCCACTTTCAGGGAAGTTACCCAGTGGTGGGAGTGAATGTGGATCAGCAGCCCACTGAATGGAAATAGGCAACAATTTTAACTAATTAAAATTAAGGACAATTTTCCAGGGTCCTACTCTGTGGAGAAACTTCCAGCTTCATGGAGGTGATCTCCCTTCAGCCACCTAGGAGGCCATTAACATTGGAGACTGAAGAGGACGGAAGGCGGGGAAATTTAATGGGTAATATCAGTGGTCTGTTGAAGAGACCTACCTTTAAATTTGTACTTATCCCTGCAAGAAAGCTTCCATCTTGGGATGGTTTCTAGATCTTCAGTGTTTTTCAACAATGTTTACCTTTTCCATTAGAGCTGTCGGTGCTTTGGAGCTGCCCATCCTTTAATGAGCCAACAGCATCTATATCCTGCCCATTGAACAAAGAAGTGGTCAATTAGGAGATGTCTGCTGGTGTTGCAACAAGTTCCACTGCCAGCAAAATGCACATTCAGTTTCTCATTTGGTCCAACATCAGAGTCGTGAAGCGGATGGTAAAATTCTATCCAATTTAGAATCACATCACCCTCTTATTTTAGTGATTTGTAATTGGTCAACTCATTTATATTGTTCATTGTTTTATTAGCACATCTTTTGTACTTATTCCAAAGTATCAGATACTACAGTCCCTAATCTAGTTATAATCATTATTCTGCTTTTCCCTGAAGTGGTTTTATATAATGTGGTAAGTATACTTGCAGACTGAATTATGACAATAGGGAAATATATTTAAGACAAAGGTGAACATTAAACTTTTTTTTGAAGTGATGATACCCTTTTAAGGTAATATTAATTATTATAGAATAGATCTAAAGCAGACACTTTCAGTTCAGTTTCATTTTTAAGTTGCAGATGTGTCTTAAATAAAGGTAATGTCATATATTGTGTTGGAAATGCTAGGTGATAAATCATATCATAGCTTAAGTATGAAATGTAAATTAATTGTCCAATCTGTATACTACTCTATAAGAACAGTATCAAAAATGTAAATTCGTAAGATAAATAGCATTCAAGAGGACATTATTCAGTGAAGTACGTTTTTGTAGTCAAGATTATTTTATACAAAGCGATAATGAGATTGAACATACCATTTCATGTTGGAATAGTGAGCTTAATAGTATCAAAACATGTCTCTTTTCTCCATCGTGATCTAAATTAGAATCTGAAGTAACCATTTCTAAATAAGGACAGAGTGGTGCAGCTATCACACACTAGATTTGATTTCTATTGAGATGAAATCGGGATTGGGTATGGAATTGAAAATAATGCTCTCAGATGATGTGTCAGTATCCCAATGCCTCCAGATGGGACAGAGATGATATTGGCCTCTAGTTAAGTGTCCAAGTAGTTCCTTGTGGAAATGCTAATCAGGCTGGGAGAACCAGAAGGTTATTTTCAAAAAACACAGATTGGGAAAACAAAACAGCCCAATGCCTTTATTGTATACCTGTCAAACATAATGCCAGGAAACATTAAGCTAGCTCCTGTTAAATAAAAAAAATATTTTGGGGGAAAAAATGGATAATTCTCACAGAGTGAATCTAGTACCTTTTTTCTTACCCTATAATCTCCTGCCACCTTTATTCTGCAAGGTAGTGACAAACTCAGAAATACCACTATTTGTTTTTCAGTATTGGCCTCTAGAATGAGATCCCCCTCCTGACATACTTATAGCCTCTAATTACCCATCAAACTTGACTCCAATCCAAGTAATTAATCTGCTTTGAAAGATGGCAAGGGTTGGTGACCCAGAAATGCTCTGGGCATCAGGTTCCCAATACCAGATTGAGTTTGGTCCTAGCATATACATTGGTAGAATGAATGCCCTTCTTTCAACAATTTAAATTGGTTGCAGAGCAAAAGGATACCTTTCAGGCCCACATGTTGTTCCTAGCTCTCCATATGTACCTATTCCTCTCAGCTGGACCTTTTTTCTTGTATACTTGATTGAGAGATTTTAATAATTCTCCAGTGATACAAGTCTGGGAAGCTTATAACTAGATATATTCTTTCATTTTCATTGAAGTTTCCTATTTCCAAATGGAGCCAGCTATTCAGGCGTTGTGTGTCTTGATGAAACTTCTCAACACATTATTACAGTTATTCAGATTGTATTGTGTTTTACAATAATCTGTAAATATACATAGTTGTGGGTAGGTTGTGATTTGTATTTTTGGTTATGGTGCAGATTCATGCAAATTTTTGATTTGATTTCAATACTTTATAAATGTTTACATAAGGAATGCTTTTGTTTTCTTTGAAATTATCAGGACTAAAATAGATTGGATTTAGGTAGCTTCTGACAGGTTTTCAAGTGTATAAAAGAGCTTTAAACAAACATAAAAAGAAACATCTTGCTATGTTGAGACAGCCATGTACTTCATGTAAATACCAGTAATATTTTTGAACTTTAGGATGTGTGCATCCAACACAGTTCTAATTTTTACACTCAGTAAACTCGATATGGTTAGCAAGAAAATAAAATAAACACAGAAGCTAAAATTGCGCTAACATTGATGAGGCAAAATGTGAATTGCACTAGCATGGAAAGCTGCATTACCTGCTCGTAGAATATATTTACTTCAAATGCAACACATTCTTTAGGCTTTGCAAATGCTAGTTTGTAAAAAAAAACTACTCTTCATTCAAAAATGGAACATCACAATATGATTAATTAAGTTTAAAATACCCAAATATTCCATGCAAGTTATTTTGTTAATTAAAGCCAAAAGAACTTGCTACTCAAATACTGTTTGGAAATATTTCCAGTGTCAAAAATGCAGTTGGATTGCTTTAATCTGAGATATTTGCCTCTTGCATTAATTCACAATTTGGCAAGTAGTTTTTGTTCTGTGTCAGAAACTGCCTAATGCAGGTATGTGTTCAATTTGTACTTAGCAAATTTGCTACTGTGGATAGATCAAATACCATTGCCTTAGTCAGTGTACTGTATGTGACAAATTTACTGCAATCATAATGGCTTAAAGAAAGAAACAAATCTTTCATGTCCTAGTTGGAGGGGTGGCAGTGGCGGTTGATTTATTTCCCCATGAATGAGATACATTTTCCAGTTGTCAGTACCGTTAAAATTAGGCATAGATGTAAACAATAATTTGGTTGACAATACTTCATCAGCAACTAGAATTTGGTGAAAACATGCACTGCTATCAATGCTAACATTCTGACGGTCACTTAACTAATCCTAAGCATGTTAATTGAGACTATTATACTTGGTAGATAGAGGGAAAAGATATGAAATTTAGGTAGGGCAGTTACATTTTGAAAGAGCTATAAGGAATCTGAGGAGGTATGCATAAATTGAATAAATAGGCAAAACTTTGACAGATGGAGTATAAAGGGAAGAGATGTGAACGTCTTCACTTTGGCAAGAAGAATAAGAAACCATTAAATCCTTTAAATGGAAAAGGTTTCTGAATGGAGGTACACAGAAATCTAGATATTCTGGTACATGAATCACAAGTTTGTATGTTGGGACAGCAAGTAATTTGGAAGCAAATGAAAGATTGTCATGTATTGCATGGAGAATGGAATGGAAATGTTGAGAAGTTTTACTCCTGTGTACTGGGCACTGTTGAGACTACATCTAGAATACTGTGTACAATGTTTCGCTTGTATAATATATTATTGTATACAAACCTATTCAGAAAAGGTTCATTCAACTAATTCCTGGGATGATGGTGTTATCTTGAAAGAACCAGTTAGTCCTGTTTACATGGATGAGAGCTAACCTTATTTAAACAGTTGCCATCAGGAGGGGCTCAACAGGGTGGGTGCTTAAAAAATGTAGGATTGACTAAAACTAGGGGACATGGATTAAAAATAAGAGGTTTCACATTTAAAGAGTTGAGAAGTTTTTTTTTTCTCTCTGTCAGAGAATTGTAAGTCTGTGGAACTCTGTTCCTCTACTGAGCTGTGGAGGCAAGGTTATTCAATGTTTTTAAGGCAGAAGTAGATAGATTCTTAACTACAAGGCAGTGATAGGGCAACTTAGTTGAGTTGAGGCCACAATCAGATCAACCAAGATCTTTTTGGAATGATGAACTGCTATAAGAGGCTGACTGACCTATTCCAGTTCTTAATTCAAACTTCATATGTAAATATGCTCTTTGGAGAATCATATTTAAAGGTACAAACCTGAATAGAATATAAAAATTATAATTTTACTTCATTTCAATCTTTTTTTTTCAGGGATCTAGTGAACAATCCATGTTGTCAATATTCCTAAAGATGTCAAAGATTTTGATGACCCTGGATATGCTTTCTCATTAAGACAACAACAACAATTTGGATTTATTTGCATCCTTGGCATATTAATGTGTATTATTGACAAAGGTTTGAAACCAAGCCATAAAAATGAAGTTGTTGGGCTCAATGACCAAAAGACTAGTCAAAGAAATTTGTTACAAAGAGTTTCATCACAGGGGAGAAGTGAGATATAAAGTGAATGATATGAGGAAGGAATTCCAGAATTGTGGTTCTTGAAGCTGAAGGCATAATCACTAAATTCAGGGATCCTTGATTCAGAGTGCAAAGATCTTGAATGTTGGGGTTGTAACTAAGAGAAAGAAAGGATGGGGCCATAGACAGACAGCAGTTAAGCTGAAGCAAGGGCAGCTCAGGTAATATAACAGAAGTAGCCTCAGTAATGGTGTGAACATATGGCTGGAAGATCACATTGTGATCAGATATGAAACCAGGTTGTTAGATGTCTGGTTTCGCCTCAGGCAAGTTGATGGTAAGGTTAAAAGTTGCTCTAATCACTTTATATGGTCACACCTTTTAAAGGAATGTATTCAGTTTTTTTTAGGTGCATCTATAATGTGGCTATGCATAGTTGTTCGTCCCATCCCTCATTTTGTTTCAATGTCAATTGATTAAATAAAATTTAAAGGGATCACTTTTATCTTCCCCACATGGATGGTAATGTAATAGTAATTGTCAATGGCACTGCCTTTCCACCTAAAATTGCCTGATTTCTGTGTCATGCGTTTACAATGGGATAGACATCTTGGCCATGAAAGTTAAAATGATCTTTTTCAAGTATGTTGTGAACTGTTTTTCAGGGATTGGAAATCATTTTTTATATAAAATCAGAAATGTGAGAATTAAAATGATTCAGTATTTCCTGAAGAAGCATACCTCATCTCCATCCTAACACCCATTTTTGTATTTTATCATCATTTTCAAATGTTTACACATTTTTTCATCTCTTCCATGATGTTAATATTAGAAATAATGGACCTAACTAAATAACTTTAAAAGTTGTCCATACATTGGGGTTTTCAGACTACTTATTCAAGATCACCTAGATGTTTCGTTACTGACTTGGCTAATTTGCCTGTTTCAGTGTATCATTCCGGTAAAGCAGCTGATTATTCACCACAATTTTATTTTTAAAAATTGACAGGAGAATCCTTTGAAACATTTTAGATAATCAGCTATCTGCTGCTAAATAATACTATTGATTTTTCTTTTGGGAAATCTTGACTTTGTTTTTTGTTATCATTTTGAATTTGATTCCTAAAAATTGCAAACTCAAGTGAACCAACATTAAATAAATCATTGATTTTCATAGAAATGTTAAAACTGGTTAGGTTCTTTAGGAGAAAAGAAATCAAATATTATACTCTATATTGAAGTACTTTAACAATCTCAGAATTTAGCATCATAAATATCTTTTAAATTGTAAAGGAAATAACATTCTACCTAGAATGTGTTCTGCTCCCTAACCCTCTCAGTGGAGCCTGACACACTATTCCATTCTAGAGGCTCCATACTGCCCTCTACCAAACTATCCTGTTCACATTGCACCCGGTGCTTGACAGCACATCCTCAACAGACCATGGGGTGTCCTATCAATTGCCAACACTTCCAGAATCCATACATTCATGGCAGAGTCACTCCTCCCAGCTGATCAAGGGCCAACAACCTCTCAGCCCCTGGTCCCTGGTGACTCAGCAGCCATTGCAATCTGTTCTTCAAACCTAATCAAATTCAGCAAATCTCCAGCATTACTATGCTGGCTGCACTCTGGCACAGGAGGCCCATGATTCAAGCTGTCACCTCAGAGAGAGAGAAGGAGGCAGGTGGAGCAATCACTATACTAAACCATGACAGAAACTCCACCAACCAGGTGGAAGGGAACAAGGCCAAGCCCCACAGCCAGTCAAGCGGATTATTCCCATTGCATCAGAGCAGACCTCAGGGGAAGCAGTGGTCAGCAAAGGGTTCCACAAACTCCCAAAAAAACACCAGCCAGACTTCACCACAATGTAGCCAGGAACAAGCTACAAGCTAAGCAGGTAGGCTGGAGATCAATGAGATCAGTGCAGATCTCAGACAATGGAGAAATGTCAACAGTCAGAAGTCTAGAGAGCAACTCCATATCAGAAAGTAGGAGAGGTCACACCAAAAATGTTGTTAATTTGGTCAGGGAAAGAATATCAAAATGAATTTTGCAATGCTCCATCAGATTACGGGCCCAAGAACTTATCGATGTTGAAGTGAAACACAACTAAGACAAGAAACTGTAGGGATTCTATGATTATGATTCTATGATTATAGGACTACCTTGAATGAGGGCCTCCTATACACAGTAATTCTATTGCTACACTTAAGAGATAGAATTAAATTTTCTTCCTTTCTTTCCTAACCTAGGGAAGTTAAAACCTTCACTTTTTGATGTCATAAAAGTTCAAATTTAGTTCATTTTAAGTTTGGTATAACTCAACTACATAAGAAAAATCAGTCAAAGACATTCATTTAACATGAAATTAAGTATCAAAGTAATTACAAGCATAGGCTCATGTGCATAAATATCTACAAGATTATATATGTTGTCATTTTCTGCCCAGATTTCAGTTTTTTTTTGTCTCTTAAATCATCAAGTGAAGGTTGGGCACCTGTATTACAACTAGATTTTTGTTTCCTGATTTATTCGTTACAGGATTGGATATATTCCTTTCTGCACTAAATTTCATAATTTGCATTCTGATTTTGAATTTGTATCACATCCTGGAGTGCAAGAAAACAAACATAGAATCAATGTCAGATCAGATTAATTGTAATACTTAAAAGTGAGTACATATCTATTCAAATCATTTGAAAATATTCGGATTTTAGTAGGCAAAACTTTTAACACATTGCTTTATCTATAAATATGTCAGGAGTTACTTATAAAATCTTAGGTTCCTCTTGCTACATTAACTATCTAGGTTAAAATTCTTAATTATTTTTTCAGATGTGTATCTTTTGGAACAGATACATTAAATCTATAAAACAATGCAAACATATATCAAAGCTGACCAAACTGTAAAAATGTTGCAAATTAGCGATCAAGAATGAATTTAAAGATGGGTGTTAATATAACATGAAGTTCTTTAATTGTAAAGTGCTTGCAATCCATAAAGTATCCCATGTTGTTTATTATAAGCAGCCTTTTTCTGTTGGAAAACAATCAACAGCTAGAGAGCTCCTTTGAAGAGCATCATATGTTATATTTCATTGAAGTATATGAATTCTGTCACCAGCAGGCAATGGACATGTTTCAGAATCACATTCTGTAGCTGACACCAAGTCTCTCTGAACTAACTGGCAACTTTCATCTCGTTCTCTGTTGGAAGCAAAGCTTGACAAGGAGCTGCTTTAGATAGTTTCCAACTAGTTTGAAAAGAGACCAATAATAACACTGGTTCAGAGGAATGCTGTAACATATAGAACTTTTTAAAGAAAATGAAACGTCAAGCTGCAGATCTCTGCAGAACAGTTATTGACTCATGACAATACTTTATAGTAGAATGTTATTCACAGCTAATACTCTTGAACACTTGAAGAAGGGAGATAAGAATTACACATTTATAGGACTTTGGACTTCATAAACATTCCCCTTTAATACAGCCTTCATGTGTAGAAACACCCTTCATCATATATATTTTATCAACTGTATATAATGTTCATCTGTTGATGCCCATCACCTGGGGATGAACTCTTGTAAATATAAGCAGATTTCTTATTGACATTTTTAACTTCTAATTTGTATTTAAATGTAATGCGAATGCTCAAGCAGCTTCATGGTACAAGCTAAAGTGTTTAAACAATAATGTAAATATCAATGGAAGTATTCAATGCACACTTGATAGAGAAACTAATTGTTTTGTGTTTTGCTTTATTCAGTTAAAGTAATGAGTAGGATTAAGCTTTTGTTCGGGGGGTGTGGTGGGAGCGAGATTTAATTTTTTTGCATTATTTTTCATCAGCCTTAAGTTGAAAAGGTAGCCTTTTTTCTTTCTTCACAATATGCACATTTTTCAAATGCTATAAAATGCAAGAAGTGAGTGGACATCAACACATAGTGTTTCATGTCCACTATTTTAAAGATTGTTAATGTTGGAATAAGCAAATGGTGGATATTAATATTGATCTTAAATGAGTTGGACCATTAGAAATATTTTGACTAAATTTTCTGCAGTAAATTTCTGCATGTAAATATAAACTACTGTTGGCTAGTGTGTAATTCTTGAAGCCAGAATTAATGCAGTATAAATAAAGAACATTTTAAAAGAACAAAAATTGCATTCTATACTTGTTTTTTTCCTCTGAAAATTCTTTATTCAAGTACATGATTAGAGTTTATTCTATAATCATAATGTAGGCTTTAATGCACTTATAAAAAGAGAATTACAGTTGAACTTTATTTCATTTGAGAAAAAGTAAATGTCTCTGTTCATGATTTAAATGATGCAAAGCTATACATTATATGGTCATCCATATAAATTTCCTGAACAAACATCATAGGACAATATGATGCAAATCAAGATGATCAAATGAGAATGGAGATTATAAATATGTCTAATGAAAGGGGACCTCTGCAGAAATAAAAAAGGTGGGAAACAAGAAAGAAATGCAAACATCAAGTTTAAACTTAACATTTGGACATAGGTTAAAAATAGTAAAAGAAATAAAGGATAATAGAAGCAAAAATTGTCTCAAATACCACCAATATGAAATAATGCTAAGGTGGAATGCTTTTGTATATATCTTGTGCCAGAAACATAAAGTGAAATAAGACACCAGGCAGAAACTGCTATGACAGTGTAGAGTTTTTGTGTGCTTATTAGGTAAATAACAGGATAAAATATTGTAACAATAAAGGTAATGACTAAACATTTCCTGCATTCTGCTCATTCTAACAAAAAAAAATGAAAATGCTAATAGGATTTTATAGCATTTACTTTCAGTGTTAGTGGTTGAGGCAAAAAACATTAACAAGAAATTTCTTAAAGCTCTTATTCTAGTTGAATTACTTTATTAGAAATGCAACAGGAGCTCTGATCATGTAAAACAGTGTAAATGTGCTACGAAAGCAGGAAGAGATTCCTATAGAATTTCTGCATCCACATCTGGAATTAAAATGGTATGTTGCTTCCCTAGTGCCAGGCGGAGGTGGGTACTGCAGATGCTGGAGATTAGAATCAATGTTAGAGTGGTGCTGGAAAAGCACAGCAGGTCAGGCAGCATCTGGGAAGCAGGAAAATCGATGTTTCGGGCAAAAGCTCTTCATCAAGAATGCTCTCTGGTGCCATGGTCAGGAGTGTCTTAGAGTGGCTACAAGGCATTCTGAAGCCGGAGGATGAACAGCTAGCAGTTGTGGTACAAAACAATGTCATTGGCATGGGTAAAAAGAACAAAATGAGGTCCTGCAACAGGAATTGAGAGAGTTCACTAGTAAATTAAAGGGAGGACTTCTAAAATCGCAATTTCTAGATTACGTCCAGAGCCATGCACTACTGAGTATAGGAACAGGCTAAAAGGGATAGTATAGGAGGGATGGCTTTTATTTTTTTAGATGGTTGGGACAATTTCTGTGGTAGGTGAGATCAGTAAAAGCTGGGTGGGTTGTACCTAAACTGGAATGGGTTAAATATCTTTGAGGGAGGTTTGCTTGTGCTGTTCGGGAGTTTTTCAACTAATTTGGCAGGGGGAATTGGGCACAGTAGGTGTAGACCCAGAACCAAGGTTCAGTCAGATATAGAAGGAATACTAGAACAGTCTAGCAGGTGAAGAAGACACGGGAATGATAAGGCACATGGGAGGACCAGAAAAATAAATTGTATTTTTTTTAATGCAAGGAGCCTGACTACAAAGGCAATGGACTTAAATTGATCAGTACATGAGATTTGATATTGTCGCAATCACTGAGACATGGCTGAAGGGCTGGTAGGACTGACGGCTCAGCATTCCAGGCTATAGATGTTTTAGGCCTCTGGGTGGGGAATGTAACACAGGTAGTGACATTGCATTACTGATAAAAGAGATTATCTCTTCAATAACAAGGGAGGAAATCCTAGAAGGCTCTTAAAATGAGGCCATCTGGGTAGAGCTTAGAAATTTTAAAAAAAGGGTCATCTAGACTTGAAATTAAAAACCACACAACACCAGGTTATGGTCCAACAGGTTTAATTGGAAGCACACTAGCTTTCGGAGCACCACTCCTTCATCAGGTGGTAGTTAAACCTGTTGGACTATAACCTGGTGTTGTGCAATTTTTAACTTAGTACACCTCAATCCAACATCGGCATCTCCAAATCATAGATTCAAAAAGTTAGCTTGCTCTCTCTCTCTACGGATTCTGCTTGACCTGCTGTGATCTCCAGCATTTATTGCTTTCAGTACAGAATCATTACAGATTCCAGAATCTGCAGTAACTTGGTCCTATATTAACTGGGATGGCCTTAGGGTGAAAAAAATTAGACAGGGTGGAATTTTTATACCAGTACATAGATAGTCCAACTAGAGATGGGGCAGTGCTGGAACTAATCTGAGGGCATGAAGCTGGTTAAGTGGTTAAATTGTTCATTGAGTGAGCATTTTAATGAAGAAAAAGGAAGAACGTTAGGTATAAAACATTAAAATCAGGGAAGGCCCTCCAGGAGTATAGAGAACATAAAGGGATACTTAAAGAAATTATCTTTCCAAAGGGTATATTTCCATGCTGTACATTTCTATGATTCTATGAGGTTGGATTAAGGAGAAGCTCAAGATATTTTATACGTATAATAAGAGCAAGAAGATTACCAGGCAGATTGGGCCCTGTGAGAGAGACTAGAGGGGCAATCTGCATGTGGATTCATTGGATGTGAATGAGATCCTAAATGAATATTTCCCATCTGTATTCACAAAGGCAAAAAGCAGTGTAACTTGAAATTTCGCTTCAAGAGCATAGTAAGATTAATAAGGAAGGGATATTGGATGTTTTAGGGAGCATAAAGGTGAATAAATCCCTAAGGCTTGATGGGATGCATCCCAAACTGCTCTGGGAGGCATTGGAGGAGATTACTGGGACCCTGGTGGAGATATTTAATACTTCACTGACCACAGGTAAAGTGCCAGATGACTAGGGGTTAGCTAATGTGGTTCCTTTATTCAAGAAGGGCAGCAAGGATAGGCCAGATAGCGGCAGACCAGTTAGTCTGATGTCAGTGGTAGGGAACCTACTAGAGCAATTTCTGAGGGACAGGATTAATCAATACTTGAAAACACAGGGATTGGTCAAGGATAATCAGCATGGATTTGTCAGAGGGAAATCCTTTTTGACTAATTGTGTTTTTTTGAAGAGATGGCTAAATATATTGATGAGGGTAGTGCAGTTGATGTAGTTTACATGGATTTAAGTAAGCCTTTGACAAAGTCCCACATGAAAGACCGGTCCAAAAGGGACCGAAGATAAGTTGGCAAACTCGATCCAAAATGGATGTTCAAATAGGAGGCAGATGGTGATAGTGGAGAATCGATTTTGTGATTGGAAGCCTGTGACCAGTGGTGTACCACAGAGACTAGTTCTGGGACTCTTGCAATTTGTTATATCCATGAACAATTTGAATAAGTTTGCAGATGAAACAAGAATTGAGTGTTGTTGGTCATGAAGAAGATGGTCTTTGACTACACTCTGATAATGATCAGCAGGTAAATTGGACACAGCAATAATAAATGTGAGATGCATTTTGGGAGATATAATAAGAGGATTTACACAATGAATGTTAGGTCTCTATGGAGTATTGAGCAAGAAAGGTTCCTTGGTGTACCAGCCCATTGACCTCTGAAGATGTCAGTATAGCTAGATAGGGTGGTGAAGAAGGCCGATGGGATGCTTGTTTTCAGGGCATAGAACATATGAACAGGGAGTATTGTTGCAACTTTATAGAGCATTGATTAGGTCACAGACATTATACTGTGTGCAGTTCTGGTTGCCAAACATATGGAAGGACACTGTGAGAGGGCACAGTGAGGATGGTGCCTGGGGATAAAAGTCTCGGTTATGAGGAGAAACCAAGAAGCTCGGTTTGTTTTCCTTGGAGCAGCAGAGGGGCTGAAGGAGGATCTTATTGATACATACAAAATTATGAGAGCCAGAGATAGGGTAGATCGTGAGAACCTTTCTTCATGGCTGTTGTTTCTGAGACTAGAGGACATAGGGTGAGGAGTAAATGGTTTACAGCGGATCTGAGGAAAAATATGTTTACATGGAGGGTGGGAGAAACATGAAACAAATTGTCTGAGAGGGTGGTAGGTACTCCTGCAACTTTTAAGAAACATCTCAATAAGCACTTGAAATGCCAAGGCATAATAGGCTGAGGACCATGTGCAATTATATGGAATTAATATTGTTTGGTGTTTGTTAGTCAGCATAGAGATGGTGGGCCAAAGGGCCTATTTCTATGCTGTATGACTGACTTGAAATTGGATAAATGGGTGAAGTACAAAAAGGTACAATGGTAACAACAGTTAAATGTGATTAGTATTATTTGTTTGAGTGATGAATAAAAAATTCATCATAGATTTCATCACAAGATGCTAAAGCATTTGACTGCTGCACTTTGGAGCTCACCGACGCTGGACATATCACTGCTCCTGCCAGGTCACTCTGTGCACATGGACATGCCAAACACGCCCATGCGCCTGCACAAGATATATTTCTTAGATTTTATCTTGTTTTCTTAACACTCATTCACTTTATGCTTCCTTGAATGCCCATAGGATCATTGTTTTTCCCTTACCTTTCAGCACATTGTTCCTTCATTGAGAATTTACACGTTCACAGGGTCTCAGTCTTGTCTTTTTGTGCAGACAGAAAGCCAGGCAGCCTGTCATGGATGCCAGGAATGAACAGCAAAGATGGCAGATATGTTAGTGCATGGCACCATACATAGATAAATATCACACCTCCAGTTAGTTGCAATAGCTTTCAGTAAATATAGAGGAGAAAGTGAGGTCTGCAGATGCTGGAGATCAGAGCTGAAAATGTGTTGCTGGAGAAGCACAGCAGGTCAGGCAGCATCCAGGGAACAGGAGAATCGATGTTTCGGGCAAGGGCTTATGCCCGAAACGTCGATTCTCCTGTTCCCTGGATGCTGCCTGACCTGCTGCGCTTCTCCAGCAACACATTTTCAGCTCGTTTCAGTAAATATACCCAACCAAGTGGCTGTTCTCAAAGGCTAAAGAAGGAGTAGTTGAATGAAGGGGGAGTATGATTAGTCATGGGTTGCTCCCACAGACAATTAAGGGCGTGTTTGATCTCAGTCCAGAATTTGGCCACAGTCAGTCAGTCTCTTGGTCCTACCAGGGTTTGGGATTCATTATCCTTCAGAACAGGTAAAGGTCACGGTCAGTCCCGCAAGTCAGGTCCAACCAGTTGGAGTGTTACAGGTAAGTTAGCCTGGAAGCTGTAGAGACATCTGTCAAGGGCTGGGTTGTCCTCAGTTCTCACAAATTGGTCCAAAAAGTGGTCTATGATCAGCCCTGGATATTTGGGCAGTGAACATCCCTTTATGATGCTGGAATGAGGAAAATGGAAACTTCCGTTATGGGGAAATTGATCCATTACTGGGATGCAAAGGGGATAATGATCGTGAAGGGAGGCAACTCCAAATATAAAGGTGCTATCTGATACATGATGTAGGGCATAGGCACTGTGGGATGAGTGGAGTTGGCAAGTTACCACTACCCCAATTTCAAGGGAAGGCAGTAGATAGTAACAATGGGCATTGTAATGCATAGGCCAGAGGCTGAGGTGGTGCATGGTCTTTTGCAATTAGATTAGATTAGATTAGATTAGATTACTTACAGTGTGGAAACAGGCCCTTCGGCCCAACAAGTCCACACCGACCCGCCGAAGCGCAACCCACCCATACATTTACCCCTTACCTAACACTACGGGCAATTTAGCATGGCCAATTCACCTGACCTGCACATCTTTGGACTGTGGGAGGAAACCGGAGCACCCGGAGGAAACCCACGCAGACACGGGGAGGACGTGCAAACTCCACACAGAGAGTCGCCTGAGGCGGGAATTGAACCCAGGTCTCTGGCGCTGTGAGGCAGCAGTGCTAACCACTGTGCCACCGTGCCGTCCTCGGAGTGCCAATGAACTGGGGTGTTTCTTCCTCGACCTGGTGAGAAGATGTACCAGTGATGGGCTCTCCAGATAAGTTTGTGAAAGCTGCAGGAGAAAATCTTGTCAGTGCATGCTCTGAGTTCTGCACAGCACAATAAAGTTTACATCGAAACCTAGAACACGAGTAGGCAGTTTGGCCCTTCACACCTGGTCCATTGGGCAATAAGCTTATGGCTAATCCTCTATCTCAATGTCATATTCCTTCTTTCCCCCCATATTTCTGGATGACTTTAAAATCTAAAAATGTATCTCTTGATTTCTGGAATACCTTTAGTGAGACGGCTTCAGCAGCCTTCAGTGATGGGCAGTTCTATAAGTTCACCACCCTTTCAGTGAAGAAATATTTCCTTACCTCAGTGCTACAGAGGTGGTTACAGAGTCTGGAAACTGTACAAGAAGTATTACATTACAAAAGGTACTATTTTATAAGGAACACTCTATGAGGGGTGTTGAGTACTTGAAGCACAATAAGCCATCAGATCAGAGGAGTCAAACCTTTCATCTGAACAATGTACTACATGTAATAACATCAAAGTCAAATTATAAACAATCCAATGCTACAGTATCTTGTCACAGGAATGGTTCCAAATTCCCACAGTGAAGACAAAACTGTCCAGCTTTCTGTCACATTGCAGCAGGAAAGGTCATTTCTCAATGATGTGCCACAGTCTGATCCTCACAGCAAACAATAAATCAAATCATTCCCCAACACAACATGCATGTATACCTTGGAACAGAACCTTGAAAAACACGTCAATGGTACAAATGAATAAGCTTCTTGATGTAAAAAAAAAATCAACACTTGCGTGCACTTCTTTATTTCTTTGTAGGATAACTCACAATGGTATCCAGCATTAATAACCAAGCAGAAAATATATGATCACCTTATAATTCACATAAACTCCTGTAATTACATTACATTTAGTTCCTTCAGCCAGATTGATTAAATCTATCAGATATTGGAAGCCAGACCAGAGAAATTAACTCTTCATCAAATGTTTCTATAGCTGGTCATAGATTTTTTTGTTGTGATCTACATATCAAAACAGGTGGATCAAGTCAAAGGCATCCTTATCATTTCCTTCAAGGGTTGTTGGTTTTGTTGGCTGGGCCAGTATTTATTAACCATTCCTAAATGCCCTGGGGAAGGTGGTGACAAGCTGCTGCCTTGAAGCACTAGTTTATTTGCTGTAGGTATACCCACAATATCATTAGGAAGAGAATTATAGATTTTTGACCCACTGACACTGAAGGAATGGTGACATTTTTTCTGAGTCAGGATAGAGAATGACTTTAAGAAGAGATTGCAGGTGGTGCTGGTGCTCCTTTTGTCATTTGAGATCAAAGTGGTCATAGACTTGGAAGGTGTTATCTAAAGGAGCCTTGGTGAATTTCGGCAGTGCTTCTTGTAGCTGGTACACATTGCTGCCAATGAGCATTATAGAGAGAGTGAGCATTTGTGGATGTGGTGTCAATAAAGTGACCTACTTTGTTCTAGATAGCATCAGGCTTCTTGATTGTTGTTGGAGCTGCACTCATTCAGGTAAGTGGCGAGTATATTCCATCGCATTCTTGACTTGTGCCTTGTGTTGTAAATTAACTGGTAAGAGTACACTGATAACCATGCCTCATTTGTTTCACAAGCTGTTATAAAATCGATGTAAAATCTCAATTAGATCAAAAAATCCCAATTGGCTTGACTGACTACTCAGGATAAAAACAATTCATCCCAGGTTTCTGCAGGAATGGGAAAAATAGTATTTTCTAACACACTTAACTTTAATTAGAACAGTAGGAATGCCTTGGTGTTAAAGGTTTAGATGGAGAGAAATTTGTTAAGTGTGTACAAGAAAATTTTCTGATTCAGTATGTGGATGTACCTACTAGAGAAGGTGCAAAATTTGACCGCCTCTTGGGAAATAAGGCCGGGCAGGTGACTGAGTTGTCAGTGGGAGTGGGGGGGAGGGGGGCACTTTGGACCAACAACCATAATTCTATTAGATTTAAAATAGTGATGGAAAAGGTAGACCGGATCTAAAAGTTAATGTTCTAAATTGGAGGAAGACTAAGTTTGACAATATTAGGCAAGAACTTTCAAAAGTTGATTGGTGTGAATGTTTGAATGTAAAGGAACGGCTGGAAAATGGGAAGCCTTCAGAAATGAAACAATGAGAGTCCAGAGAAAGTATATTCCTGTTAGGGTGAAAGGGAAGGCCGGTAGGTGTAGGGAATGCTGGATGACTGGAGAAATTGAGGTTTTGATCAAGAAGAAGAAAGAAGCATATGTCAGATATAGACAGCAGAGATCAGTTGAATCCTTAGAAGAGTATAAAAGCAGCAGAAGTATACTAAAGAGGGAAATCAGGAAAGAAGGCAAAGAGGGACATGAGCTGGCTTTGGCAAATAGGATTAAGGAGAATCCAAAGGCATTTTATAAATACATTTAGGAAAAAAGGCTGACGAGGGAGGGAATAGAATTCCTCAAAGATCAGCAAGGCTGACTATACACGGACCATTGGAGATGGGGGAGATATTAAATAAGTATTTTGCATCAGTGTTTACTGTGGAAAAGGACATGGAAAATACTGAATGTGTGGAAATATATGGTGACATCTTGAAAAAAGTTCATATTACAGAGGAGAATGTGCTGGATGTCTTAAAATACATAAACATGGATAAATCCCCAGGACCTGATCATGTGTACCCTAGAACTCTGTGGCAAGCTAGGGAAGTGATTGCTGGGCCCCTTGCTGAGATATTTGTATTATCAATAGTCACAGATTTATATGAATGATCTGGATGTGAACTTAGGATGTATAGTGAGTAAGTTTGTAGATGACACCAACATTGGAGGTGTAGTGAACAGAGAGGAAGGTTACCTCAGCGTACAATGTGATATTGATCAGATGGGCCAATGGCCTGAGGAGTGACAGATAGAGTTTACTTCAGATAATAGCTGCATTTTGGAAAAGCAAATCGGGGTAGGACTTAAATATTTAATGGCAAGGTCCTGGGAAGTGTTGCTGAACAAACAGACCTTGGAGTACAGATTCATATTTCCTCGAAAGTGGATCTCAGATTGGTAGGATCGTGAAGAAGGTGTTTTGTAGGCTTTTCTTTATTGGCCAGAGCATTGAGTACAGGAGTTGGGAGGTCATGTTATGGCTATACAGGACATTGGTTCGGCCACTTTTGGAATATTGTGTGCAATTCTGTTCTCCCTCCTTTCAGAAGGCTGTTGTGAAACTTGAAAGAGTTCAGAAAAGATTGACAAGGATATTGCCAGGGTTGTATGGTTTGAGCTATAGGGACAGACTGAATAGACTGGGGCTGTTTTCCCAGGAGCATTGGAGGCTAAGGGGTGACCTTATCGATGTTTATAAAAACTTGAGGGGCATGGATAGGATAAATAGGTCTTTTCCCTGGGTTGGGGGAGTCCAGAACTTAAGGGCATTGGTTTAGTTAAGAGGGGAAAAATTTAAAAGGGATATTTACAAGGCAACTGTTTCATGCAGAGGGTGGTGCATGTATGGAATGATCTTCCAGAGGAACTTGTGGATGCTGGTACAATTACAGCATTTAAAAAGCATTTGGATGGATACATGAATAAGAAGGGTTTAGAGGGATGTGGGTCAATTGCTGGCAAGTGGACAAAATTAATTTAGGCTATCTAATGGTCAAGTTGGACTGAAGGTTATCTTTCTGTGCTGTACGTCTCTATGCCTCTAAGACTCTAAATAATTTCTATTTTATTCAAATTAAACTTTATTTGTTTAGATCTCCAAATATGGATACTTACACTCAAACCACAGTTAAAGGTAAATGATTAACGCATTCTATGGATAGTTAAAAATATAGAATGGGTTCGCAATATTCCAAAGATCTAAAGTTCAAACCATGAACACAAAAATGTGATGGTGGAGAAGGCAGAAAGTTATTTTTCTCAGTCCTTCTGATTGTGAGAGGATGATACACTGTTGTCTGTAGAGTGACTGTTGCTCTTTGATTTGATTCTTAATCTGGTGAACCCATGTCTTTTCTTGTATGAATTATTTGTTTAAACTTTCTTGGTTTTTCTATCTTTTAGCCACACAGTGTAATAGAGAGGGGGCGAGACGGCTGTTTGTGTCTGTATGTCTGGATGTTTCTTCCACTCTGCTTTTTTTGGCACTTACAGCTTTTAAACACTCTGCAGTTCAACATAATTTTATTGTCAGGTCAACTTACCTTTACTGAAAAGATTCTCATTGTTATTCAGTGTTGAATTCTTGCCTTTACCATTTCTAAATTGCCACATCAAATGTGGCAGCTCAACAATGTGCAACACTTGATTTTTAATTTGCAAAGTTTTTCTGGTGTTCCTGCTTTAGCAATCCAACTTCTATTTCAGTTGTGTGATTCAAGGAATGTGATTTATATATATTTTTTTAAATATCATCTATTTTAGAGCTTGGGTTTTGAAATAGTGGCATATGGGGTTTTGGCTGTATTTATAAGGGAGTTTCATGATTAACTTGTCATTATCTCTGGCATATTTTTGTTAAACCAGAATGGAAGAGGGAGTTCCAGGTATGATCATGGAAATATGTTTCCTTTGGGAGAGAGTTTTATGAGCAGGCAAAGTAAACATTGGAGAATATTCATTTGCTTTCTGCTTGATAAGGTCAAGAATTTTTTTTTGAACTTAGATAAAACACCACACAGCTTGAAAAACTTGTAGTTTTTCAGTTTTAAGAATTCCTGGTTGTAGTTTGATCAATGAAATGGTTTCTTCTATATGAAGGAGTTAGTTCAGATAAATTAGAAAATAGGAGACCTCATCATGAGGATTTTAGATTGAAAATTGACCAGAAGTTTGCATAATGCTTTGAGTGTTACAAGTTGAGCTAGACCTGCAATGCTCTTAGATTGGGATTTAAAGGATTTTGAACCTGAGATCGTGAAGGAATGGTAATACATTTCCAAGTCTACCAGGGTTGGAGGATTTGAGCTATAAGGAGAGGCTGAACAGGTTCTGGCTGTTTTCCCTGGAGCATCAGAGGCTGAGGGGTGACCTTATAGAAGTTTACAAAATTATGGGGGACATGGATAGGATAAATAGACAAAGTCTTTTCCCTGGGGTCGGGGAGTCTAGAACTAGAGGGCATAAGTTTAGGGTGAGAGTGGAACAATATAAAAGAGACCTAAGGGACAACATTTTCACACAGAAGGTGGTACTTGTATGGAATGAGCTGCCAGAGGATATGGTGGAGGCTGGTACAATTGCAACAATATGCAATATGTATATGAATAGGAAGGGTTTGGAGGGATATGGGCCAGATGCTGGCAGGTGGGACTAGACTGGGTTGAGATATCTAGTTGACATGGACCGGTTGGACTGAAGGGTCTGTTTCCATGCTATACATCTCTATGACTCTATGACTCTAGGATGGTGGATGGCTTGGAGGGGAACTTACAGGTGGTGTTGTTCTGATTTAACTGTCTAGTCGGATGTTGTTGTGTGTTTGGAAGGAACTTTTGAAGGATTGTTGAATTTCTGCAGTGCATCTTGTGGATAGCACACACTGCTACTACTGAGTGTCAGTGATAGAGGGAGTAGATGCTTAAAGATGTGCTGGCAAACAAACAAGCTGCTTTTTCCTGGATAGCGTCAAGCTTCTTCAGCATTGTTGGAGCTGTACTCCTCCAGGCAAGTGGAGTAATCCATCACATTCCTGACTTGTGCCTTATAGATGGGAAGTCAGGTAGTGAACTACTTGCGACCATATTACTAACCTCTGACCTGCTCTTGTAGCCTCTGAATTTTTGGTCAATGGTAACCCAAGAATGTAAATAGTGGAGGATTCAATGATGATAACATGATTGAATATCAAGGGGCAGTGGTTAGACTGTCTCGAATTAGGGATGGTCATTGCCAGGCATTTGTACAGTATGTATGTTACTTGCCATTTGTAAACCAAGCTTGGATGTTGTCCAGATCATGCTGCATTTGAACATGGACTGCTTCAGCATCTGATGAGTTGCAAATGGTGTTGAACGTTTTGCAATCATCAATGAACATCATCACGTTTGACCTTATGATGGAGGGAAGGTAATTGATGAAGCAGCTGAAGATGGTTGAGCCTAGGACACTACACTGACAAACTCCTAAAGAGTTGTCCTGGAGGTAAGATGAGTGACTTCTAACTATCATAACCATCTTCCTAAGTGCCAAGTTTGACTGAAGCCAGTGGAAACATTGCTGCCTGATACCCATTGACTCCATTTACTAGACCTCCTTGATGCCACACTCGGTCAAATGTGGACTTGAATGTCAAGGGCTGTCACTCTCCCCTGACCTCTGGAGTTCAGCTCTTTTGTCCATGTTTGACCCAAGGCTGTAATTGACCCTGGCAGAATCCAAACTCAGCATCTGTGAGCAGGTTATTGCTGAGTGCATGCTGCTTGATAACACTGTTGATGACACCTTCCATCACTTTACTGATGGACAGTAATTGGCTAACTTGGGGGATTTGTCCTGCTTTATGTATATAGGACATATCTGGTCAATTTTGCAGATTGTTGGTTAGATGCCAGTGCTGTAACTGTATGGAACAACTTGTCTAGGGGAGCGGTAAGTTCTGGAGCACAAGTCTTCACTATGTTAGTGGAATGTTGTCAAATCCCATAGCTTTTGTGGTATCCAGTTTCTTGATATCACTTGGTATAGATTGAATTGGCTGAAAACTGGTATCTGTGATGCTAGGAACCTCCAGAGGAAGCCTCAGTGTAAGATATATGTGATTTCTTACACTTATAGATGGTGGACAGGCTTTGGAGGATCAGGACGTAATTTACTTGTTGCAGGATTCCTAGCTTGTGACCTTTTACTTTTGTAGTTTATCACTCATCCAGATCAGCTTGGGACAATGGTAACTCCAAATTGTTGAGTCGTAATCTGTTATATCTGTGAGCAGTATCATCAAGCAGTATTTCGTTTTCATATATAATAAAGAATGTTACTTGAAATCTAAGCCTGAAGTCAGTTCCTGACTTTTCTTTCTCCTTGACCTGTATGTCTTGAACCTAAACTCAGGGTGACATCAAAACACATGATAAGCGATCCTGTCTTCAAACCAATCATTGAGAAAGTCGTACATTTAGCCCATAGAAAACTTATAGCACAATAGGCTGTAGGCTTTTACGAATGAATGTGCAGCTTTAAGTATGTTGAAACCCTGATGCTTTCTTTTTTGTTTTGCTTTCTATTTTTGTCCTTCCCCCTCGCTACCCCCCCTCACTTTCCTGTTTCAGTTCAAATTTATATTCTTACAGTGAATATCCATATCTGAATCTTATTTTCATTTCACATATTTGAGCAGATCTATTTAGGTAATTTTAAAAGTGAATTAACATGAGTGCCTATTCAAGGAAAAGCTGAAGAGAATTTAAACAAAGCAGAAGATTTTAAATTGGAGTATCAATCTTTCAGACAGAGTTTAAATTTCAAGCTGTGGAACCCTTGGTTCATCATAATTTAAAATGTTTCTATAAGTTATTTAATAAGGCGATTTTTAAAATTTGAATTAGAGTTTTGATAGCTTATTTTGAAAGACATGAAGTGAGAAAAGAGTTTGAGAAGAAGGGCAAGTTATCAACAGCATATTTCTGACACTAATGATGTAGCTATTCCTCATCTTTTGGAGCAGATATGATTTGAGTTTTTTTTAAGTTTATTGAGATAGGGCGATCGATATCTTCTGAGATGTAAATATGCGGGCTAAAGTAAACTGTATGATTGACTGAAATTCCAAAATAAATGCAATCACTGTCCAGATCAGTGGAAGAGGAGATGTTCCTTGGTATGTTAGACCAACTTATGTATAATGCATGCCTAGTGAAAGCTGCTGTTTGATATCTCAGAACACTCTGAGCCTCTAACTTATTTTGAAGTAATTGATCTATGTATGAATGAGTGTTCAATATTTCAGCATCGGGTAGGATTAGATAGATTATTTTCACAGTTCCTTCTCCTTTGAAGATAGCCTGAAATTTCCAACGTATCGAAAGCAAGGAATTGATAAAGTGCTATAGTGTTTTTTCACTTAACAACTTACATGTGCTGTAAAATAAATTAGCTGCTCCTTGTCTCACTCTGTCATTTAAAATACTCATATTAAGCTAACTGTCTGTTAAACTATGTATTGTTATTCTTCTGAGACAGTAACCTTGCTTCCATCTTTAGGAAATGAAGAGCAAGATGGGAAAATTAAAAATTAAAAAATATGCAAAATAATCAACTGTTTTCATTACAAAAACTATCTATCTGTATTGAACTAGATTTGCTAGTCCCAGTAACATAAGAAAACTAGTTGGTGCTAAATTTTGTAGAAAAGAACTTGAATTTCTTCACCATGCAGTACAGCCAGTTAAAGCTTGAACAATATAAATAGTACTGCATCTCATGGGGCTTGTCCCCCTTTAAAGATATGAAAAGATGTGGCCAAACATAGCTACATATAAAGCAGCTAAATTCATATATTTCACCTCAGTTCAGAATGACCCAGTTTATTGCTGCAATGATTTTCATAACATCCTTTGACTAGCAGTTATGTTCATTCTGCAAATGTGTATGCCTATGAGCCTGTATCTGCATATTTGATTACAATGTGTATCACATTTGCATCATTAATAGATTAATATCGTCACAGTTTGCATCAGTTCCTGATCTTAAAAAAACTCAAGATAATACAACCTTTAATTTTTTTGAATATCCCAGTGATGTCCCATTATTTTTGGTTTGATTTTGTACAATCTATTGAGACACATCAGAGCAACTTTATTTTTAAAGATAAACTGCTTTTTGGAAATAGCTTCCTTATCAAATTTTCTCCTTTTCTCTCCTGAAGGCACTCATTAAATCTGGGACACGTTTCCACAGATGCCAACAGTGCTTCAGTGGGTCAACAGATTGTGTCAGCAAGCAATTGCTAACCTAGTTTTATTCTAGCTTGTTGTCATTTCAGAGGTCACCGAAAAGACATCAAAATCAGAACATTAATATAAACCATTAAATGTTTCATCAAAATTAATAACAACAATTGTTGATGTTTCCTAAGCAAAGTTCAGATCTAAGATGCAAAGCAAATACCCCTCTCACAGCTGAACATGCAAGGTGAAATATTAAGAACTATAGCATCAAAAATGGGTCTTGTGAAGAAGGATCATTGATGTGAAACATTACTTTTTGATTTTTGATGAATAGCATTTCACATAGTAATGACCCTGTGAGAGAAAAAGAATCTTTTGATCTCTTTCATAAATTACATCCCCGTTCTAGTCACCCCAAAAAGAAGAGACATCATTTCAGCCGAGGTCGTTTTTCTTTTTAGGGTATTTTTCTAATCAATCTGTGCAGAGATGTTTTTACACATCTGGAGCAGATGGGACATTGAACCCAGGTCTCCTGGTTCACAGATAGGGATGCTACCATTATGCCACAAAATCCCCATCAGGTCCCTTCAGGATCCTATATGTTTCAAGAAGTCCATTTTTGTTTTAATTCTTCAACCTCCAATTAGCATCAGACCAAGCCGCTCAAACTCTTCATAAAAGAAGCCATTCATCTCAGGAATGAACTTTATTTTTGGAAACAGTATGCAATAAAGTTATATACTTTTTCAAAGTTAGACACAATACTCCAGATATATTCTCACCAAAGCAAGTTGTAGTAAAATTTCTCTACTCTTCTATCCATTCCTCTTGCAATAAATGCAACTGCCTATTTGCCTTCCTAATTCCCTGCTGTATTTGCATATTAACTTTATGTAGTTTATATACTAAGAAACTCAGATCCCTCTGCATCTCTGAAGTTCCACAATCTCCCCACTTAAATAGTATACCGCTTTTCTGTTCTTCCACCAGATCATATTCCCCTGCCAAATTTCCTGTCATTTACTTAATCTCCATATCCCTTTGCAACCTCACTATCTTCTTTTTACATTTTACTTTCTTATCTGTCTTGATGTTATTTTCAAATTTAAGTTGAACTCATTAGTCTACACAAAATCACTTTTATAGATGGTAAATGGTTAAGACCTCAGCATTGATCCCTGGAGCACTCCACTAGTTGTTACTTGCCAGCTTTTAAAAAAAGACCCCTTTATCCCTATTTTCTGTTTCCTGTTCAGAAAGCAATTCTTTTTCCATGCTAATGCAGTATCACCTGTTCCATGTAATCTTATCTGGTGCAGTAGCCTTTGATTGAATATTTAATCAAATGCTTGTTGAAACCCAAATAAACGACAGATTCACCTTTGTCAACTTTGCTTGTTACTTCCTCAAAAATCCCCCCAAAAATTGAAGACAATTTCCCTACATAGATATAGGAATAGAATTGGGCCATTTGGCCCATTGAGTCTGCTCTGCCATTCGATAATGGTTGATACGTTTCTCAACTGTATTCTCCTATCTTCTCCCTGTATTTTTGAACACCTTACCAAATTGGTCTTAAATACATTCAATGATTTGGCCTCTGCAGCCTTCTGTGGCAATGAGTTCCATATATTTGGGCGGCACGGTGGCACAGTGGTTAGTGCTGCTGCCTCACAGCGCCAAAGACCCGGGTTCAATTCCCGCCTCAGGAGACTGACTGTGTGGAGTTTGCACATTCTCCCCGTGTCTGCGTGGGTTTCCTCCGGGTGCTCCGGTTTCCTCCCACAGTCCAAAGATGTGCAAGTCAGGTGAATTGGCCATGCTAAATTGCCCGTAGTGTTAAGTGAAGGGGTAAATGTAGGGGAATGGGTCTGGGTGGGTTGCGCTTCGGCGGGTCAGTGTGGACTTGTTGGGCCGAAGGGCCTGTTTCCACACTGTAAGTAATCTAATCTAATCTAATCTAATCTAATCTAATATTAACCACCCTCTGGCTGAAGGGATTCCTCCTCATCTCAGTTCTAAATGGTCACCCCTTCGCTCAGAGGCTGTGCCTTCAGGTGCTTGTCTGTCCTACTAGTGGAGACATCTTCATGTCCACTCTATCCAGACTTTTCAGTATTCTGTAAGTTTCAGTGAGCTACACTGATTGCAACCTTGCTGTCATAATGTATCATCACTGTATTTTTTCAAAATTTACTTTATTTAGGATAGCTATAACAGATATAAAACCACTAACCCTATTCTTCACAGCGACCACTAAAGTTACCTTTATTACATTGTGTCTGTGTGGGTGCCTGGTAAGCATGCCTAATGAGTTCCAACCCACAGAAATGTATTGGGAATTGGGATGAAGGTCAAAAGGGAAGATGGTGCTCTACTGGAAATATGCCATGAGGAGTCCAATTTCCTAATGCGTCTTTAAAGTGAAGCTTAAAGTGAAATGGTTAGTTATACTGGGAATTTGTATTATCATATAATAAATAATTATTAGCCAGTTCAAAAAAACTTTAATGGGATTGCAAGCTTTATAAGAAGGGTCCTGGAATATAAGTGTATATATGTTTTGTTTCAGCTATACAAAACCTGTTATGTCTAGATTAAGTACATTCTGGGTATTGTATCTTATGCAGAGATAATGCATCAGTTTCTGTGTGTGCAGGAATGTTATTTACCATGCTGAAAAAGTGTTTGCTCCCATGTTTAAAGCAGCTAGCCTCAGTACATAGCCCTCTCCTTTTTTGAAACTATAGGAAATGATGTCACCACAGGAAATGAACTAACCAACCCTAGGAAACTCAATCATATAAATAGAAAGCGAGCTACACCACCAGTGCTTTATTCGGAGGCTCACTGAAGATGTTACCTAACATCTGATGTTCAGATGTTCAGATGTTACGAAACATCTGAAAATGAACCTTCCAGCTCAGCGAGCAAACCTATATCCAGAACCTCAACCTGAGCTACAAATCTTCTCAAAACTCGCTATCCCACTCCTTTTTTAAGTGTTCATTAACAAACCATAGATAGAGAGAAGTCAATAGATGCGTACAATTGCTGATGTTTGAACTGAATATGGCACTAGGCATTACATTTTAAAAGGATTCATTGGCCTTCAAAGAAATGTAGTGTAGAGTGACTGAAATACTAATGGAATTCTGAAGATTAGATGAAGAGGAGTGATTATATAAACTGCATTTGTACTCGAATATGAAAGGTTAAGAGGTGATTTGACTGTGGATTTTAGTACTTTGAAAGAAATTGATAAGGGAATACAAAGGGAAAAAAGACACAAACCAGCAGAATCCGGTCAATGAGGAGGGAATTTAGGAATTACTGCTTCACAGAAAGACTGGTAAGCATTTGAAAATCTCTCCGACATAAAGCAGTTGATGCTAGCTCAATTAATGATTTAACATCAGAGATTAATCTATTTTTAATAGCCATTCTGTTAAGGGATATGGAGCCAAGGCAGGAATGGAGTTTCAGATCAAGCGTGATCTTATTAAATGACCAAACAGACTCAAGGAAACTAGTAGTCAACGGCCATATCTATGTTTCTCTATACTGAGGTAATCAAAAATATGATGGTTTAAATTGTATTGTAACGTTTCTGTGATCAGATTAAACTTGAAAATTAATGAAGTACATACCCTTTCTGTTCACAACACTGGGAAAAATGAAGATATTTAGGGATGTATTTATTTTACAGGAAACAGGAACAGACGTAGCCCATTTAGACAACAAGCTTGCTCCACCATTTAACTAGATTATACCTAGTATTCCACCTCCAAGCCATTTTCCTGAACTACCAATGTCCCTTGATGTCTTTAATAACTAGAAATCTACCAGTCCATGCATTGAACATGTTTAAATGAACTCCAATGATTCATTACCTTCAGAGTGAAGAATTTCCTCCTCATTTCAATCCTAATTGATTAACACATTATATCAGGGCTGTGTCTACTTGTTTTAAACTGTTTCCCCGCTCAGCTGGGGGAAATATCATTTCTGCATCTGCCTCGCCAAGCTTTGGAATAATTTTGGATGTTTCAGTGAGATCACTTCTCATTCTCGTAACCGTTAGAGTATACAGGTGTTGTCAATCACTTTTTACAGCACTACCTGGCCATTCCAGCAATCAATTGGACTGGTGAACCTAAAGGTTTCCCTAAAATTCTGATCCAACATTCATTTAGCAACTAGCAATGGAATTACAGAATGTGCAGGAAAAGAGATATCATTATATCAGTCAATGGTGATTATCTGGGAAGCAGCCATGATATTACAGTTCTTTCATTCCACAAGTTTGGAAAAGAAAACTTAGAAGTAGGTCTCAGGATAAAAAAGGGTCTAAACTGTGATTGCTGACTTCACTAATCAAGTAGCACATTACAAGACTCACATTCTGAGCTGCAAATGTAGGTACGTCTGTGCTTTTTAGCAGCTCCATTCAGATTCGGCCAGCCTTGCTCCAGTGAGTAATATTAAATTGTGGCAAATGTTTACACTTAGCGAGATTTATTAGTTCTCAGTTTTCTTCAAAATAAAAACCATCTATTATGGCAATTTAATATTCAGTACTTGGGGATACTGTGTCAAATGGAAAGCAGTGAAACAAGTGTTTAATGTGCTAATTATAGGAAAGCTGTAAGCTACTATTGATCACACATGACCAATGCTGTAAACGGAAATTGAGATTTTACATATTATAACCCTAAATGTATATATTGATTTTCAAATAAATTTTCCTGCCAATATTGTTGCTAAATCAATGCTATTTTATCTGCATTTGCTCATATTACCAACAGTGCTTTAAAATTGCAATTATCCTGGAACATGTAGCAACATTAGATAATGTCACTGACATCTTCTCACACAACAGACTCAAGAACACAGTTGTACTGTTCAAAGAATAGCATTCTTGGCTACTACTTCATCTGCCAAATTTTCAGTGAAGTGCCAGGTGAATAATGAAATAATTGCTCACCATTATATGTGAAACTATGACTACCTAAAACTTTAGAATTTATTTGGACCATCAAGATTTCATTGTACAAACATTGAATTTAATACTTTAAATGCTTTAAGTTAATAACAACAGGATATATTAGGACTGGTGATGATTTCAATTTTCAATGTCTTATAGCAGTTATAGTGATAAAATTCATGTCAAATATTATAATATTTCACACTGATGTATAGGCCCAGATGTTTGCTGCCTCCAAATGCATCACTTCTCATTTTGCTGGAGTTGGTGTGAAGACAGCTAGATCTTCAAGCAGGATGTCGTTTATAGAGGCCTTATACTTGATGAAGGGCTTTTGCCTGAAACATCAATTTTCCTGCTCCTCGGATACTGCCTGACCTGCTTGCTTTTCCAGCATCACTCTAATCTTGACTCTGATCTCCAGCATCTGCCATCCTCACTTTCACCTATGTGGTTTATAGAGACAGCTGTCTCTACTTTAATCCCATTTTGGTCTCCTTAATGTGTCCAGAGCAAAGCAGGAGCATGTCCTTTGGCTATGCAAATCATAGTTACTAATAGGAATTAGGTACCTTTTTTGGGCAAGGTCCCAAGAACCATCAACCTGTCAAAGAACAGTGAAAACTGAGAAAAAAATTGTCAAGCTGCCAAAAAATCCCAACACTAATCTTAACATAAACCCTAGCCCAACTTTTCTCTGTGGTAATTAATACCTTTTTTTAAATTTTCCATTTGACAGTTGTTAAGGCCTTCAACTTCGGGAATGTTTCGGCTTCAAGTTCATCTGCAGGGCTTTAACACAAACGTCAAGGTTGATGGTCCAGTGCAATAATGAGGGAACACTGCATTGTCAGTAGTGCTGTTTCTGGATAAGTTGTCAAATCAAGGCACCATATGGAGGTTGGATGCACAAGTTCCCACAGCATTATTTCAAAAGCAAGCAGGGGAGTTCTGCATGGCAATCTGACCAATATTTACCTCTGAATTAACATCACATTGCTGTTAAAGGGAGCCCCTTGAACATGTTGACTTCCACATTTCCTGTATTATCTTATGCCTCTCTTGGGTAGCATGCTCGAAAAATCCCACAGTCATCACAAAACCTAAAGATTTTGAGAAATATGTAAAATTTTCCAATGAAATAACTCCACAGAGGTTGATATTCTGTCATCAAGGCACCCTTTATTTTCACATGCGTTGTACTTGACACTGGTGTGTCTTTCCTGGAGCCAGCTCTCAGAGTGAACAGAACTTGTCACATTCCTGTTTATACCATTAACCAGGGCTCCCTGCTTAGGGCTGTAATATGATCCAACCAGGGAACTTATTCTTGGAGGTCCATCTATCATCTCACGTCTCAATCATTATAGCGAATTTACTTGTGTTTTAGGTGCATATTACCAAAACGCTTGAACAAGGTTTCTGTACTTAAAAATCACTATTTATTACAAATAAGTAGATTTTAGCTACAAATAAACATATAACTCTACTAGTTAAAACTCTAACCACTTTATAAACTCATCTTCTACACAAATATAGATGTGGAGGTGCTGGTGTTGGACTGGAGTGGGTAAAATCAGAAGTCACGCGACATCAGGCTTATTTGAAATCACAGGCTTTTGGAGCAATGCTCCTTCATCAGACCTGACTAAGAGGTAGTGCTGTAAGCCTGTGATTTCAAATAAACCTGTTGGACTATAACTTGGTGTCATGTGACTTCTTACTTTGTCCACATAGAGACAGACACATACAAAAATAAAATACTGGTGTAATGGATGCAGGAAGGACTGGGAAGACAGGCAGGAGGCTGGAAGAACACAGCAAATCAGGCATTGGTCCTGTGTTCACAGGAATCTGGAGATGGTATTTTTAGCTGGTCAGGATGTGCTGCTTTGATTCTTCCTCTCTAAATATTTTCACTTGCATTTCAAAAGGTATTGGGAGACTGGTTCACACTTATAAAGTCTCTGATTTGTTGGTTAAGAACCACAGTTTGTAGCAACAATGGAGAAAGATGGTCTTTGGCAGGAAGAAGGGTTTTATAATGTATAACTGGTCACTAGTCACAGACCAATCAGCTACCTTTTGTCTGCCAAAGCTCTATTTGTCCACAGCCTTGACTTCAGAAGGCCAGCTGAAAACTGGGCTTTTGCTACTGCTTGAACAATCGACTGTGTAAGCATAACTTACAATGAGCGTTAGGTTACTTGTTTTAGCAAAGTGCAGTCAACCTTTAACAGTTCTTAGTCTTCAAAACAGTTATTTTCCCAGTTGAGAACACAATCAAAGATGTGGAAAAATAAAAAGACAGTATTTTATGCCTGCATCCTTAAAATAAAATGAAACACCATTTCAAAATGCATTCCATTGCAAAGTATGAAATACACAAACAACAGAGTAGACATGAAAAGCACTGTAGAAATGCAAGATTTTCTCTTTTTCCTTCTTTTGAGCTACGTGCAAATTGTTGTAGAGTAAATAAGATTAGAGAGGTAAATATGTTACAAAAACAAACTAGTGTGGGAGAAATGGGATTTGATTCATCAACACTGGCATCAGTGCCACAGCAAGATAGAATTATTGTGTTTCATCTGAATCTTGCTGGGGCCAGTGTCCTAGCAAGACCTACAACTAGGGCTGCAGATAGGACTAAACTGATTAGTTAGGGTGGGGGTTTCAATTAAAGGGAAATTTTTTAAAAATAAAAAAGAAAGGAGAGTAAAGTTGCAGGGTTGAATGGTAATCAAAGTGTGACAGGAAAGGATAGAGAACAAATGTGCACTAGAAGTTAAAACAGAGTAAGTAATAATGGTTAAAAAGTCAAAGCTTAAGGCTTTTTAACTGGATGCACAACAATATTTGTAAGATAGCTGAGCTGACAACACAAATAGAAATAAATAAATGCCTTGAAAGCTGTCACAGAGACATGGTTAATGAAGAGCGAGAATGCAATATTCAAGAGTGTTTGATGTGCTGAAAGAATAAGCAAAAAGGAAAAGAGGGTAGCTTTCTTAACAAAACAAGGCATCAGTAAAGTGATGAGTAGTGACATAGATGCAATAGGTTATGTTGTGGAATCAGACAGGTTTGAAATAAGGAATAGTAAGAGAAAGAAATCATGGATGGGAGTCACATATAGTCTTCCAAAGAGCTGCCTCACTCTATAACTCAGGAAATAATAGAGGCACATATAAAAGGCACTATAATTGTCAATATGCAGATTAAAATCACCCATGACTGGACAAATCAGATTGGCAAGCATAAAAATAAATTTGTCCAGTTCAGCAATAATTGTTTCTTTGAGCAGTGCGTTGCACAAACCACCTGGGCTGGAGCTAGTAATGTGCAATGAGATAAGATAAATAAGAGATCTACTGGTGAAAGGATCCTCCAGAGGTAACAAGTACAACATGGTAGAATTTCAAATTTGATTTGAAATTAGGGGGAGAGCAGCCTGGGTCTTAGACAAGTGTCCTCAAATTAAATAAGTCCAAGTACAGAGTTCAGAAAAATAATTGTCCAAAGCAGTCTGGGATAATAGACTAAGAGGAATGCCAGTGGTTGAGCAGTGGCAGACATTTAAGCAAATATTATATAACCCTCAGAAAGAAAGATTCATAGAACAGTATAGCACAGTACAGGTCCTTCAGCCCTCAATGTCAACCTTTTATCCTACTCAAAGATCAGATTAACCTACATACCCTTAATTGTACTATCTTCCATGTGCCCATCCAAGAGTCGCCTAAATGTCCCTAATGTACCAGACTCTACTACCACTGCTGGCACTCACCACTCTCTGAGAAAGATGAACCATCTATGGTCAAAGTCAACCAAGGAGACTAAGCCAAAAATAAGGATATAAAGTGACAAAAACTAAGGATAAGCCAGAGGATGGACAAACATTTTAGATATAAGCAGATGATTAAAATGGAGAAGATTGAAGAGTTTCTACAAGCTTTATAAAAAAAATCAATAGAGTGGCTACAGTAACTTTGATGTTCTTAGAGGATGCTACTGGGGAATTAGTAATGGGGCACAGGAAAATGGCAGATGATTTAAATTAAAATTTTGTATCGGTCTTCATAGTGGAGGACACTATAAACATCACAAAGATAATTGATAAACAAGGTGCTAAAGGAAAGTAAGATCATGTAACAGTCTTTATCACAAGGAAAAAGAATATTTGACTAACTTGGGTTGGGACATTTGTTCGGCACGGGTCTGTTTCCATGCCCTACATCTCTATGACTCTAAAAGCCTATAACTAACAGGACTAAAGACAGACAAGTCGCCAGGCCCTGAGAGCATGTGTCTAAGGATTTTAAAAAGGAAGCAGCTGCAGAGATATTGGCAACATTAGTGAAAATCTTCCAGAACACACTGAATTCCCAGTGGATTGGAAAACCATTAAATGTGACTGAAGGAAGGGAAACTGAAACTAGGAAACTTTAGACAAGTTAGTAACAATTTGTCATTTGGGAAAAATTAAAATTAAGGGGAAAAAAAGGATTTTCGGAAAAGCTTAAACAAACAAACAGTCAACATGGTTTTGTGAAAGGGAAATCATTTTGGCAAAATTGCTAAAATAAAACATATGGAATTTAACATGCAGAGTTGACAAAGGGGGAGTTAATGGATGTACTGTATTTTTATTTCTAGAATTCGTTAGGTGAGGTGCCACATTAAAACGGTTATTCCACAAGATTAGAGCTCATGTTATTTAGGGCAATGGATTGATGTTTAGTTAACACACCAAAGACGGCAAGTTCGAATGACTGAAATTTTGTTAGATTAGAAAGATACAACTGGTTGAGTGCTGCAAGGATCAATTTTTGCCAATTATTTACTTTCTATATCTATAATTTTGTGGAGGGAATAGAGTGTAATCTGTCCAAATTTGCTGATACAAAAATCTATAAATATTTATAAATTTCACACACACACACAAGCTTCTGTGATTGTGAGAGAATGAGTTTGTATGCATATGCATATGTGTGCGTGTGCGTATGCATGCATATGTACATGTGTGAGCATGTAAAGATTTCTGTTTCTGATTTCTGTCACTAACTCTCTCCCAGACCAATCATGCCCTCATCGCTGTCCTCATTCCTAATTCTGCAAATGCCTCTGCTTTCCACCAAACCCCACTTTTGGCTCTACCAATTAGCAATCACATTCCTGCAGACCCCTTGTCACCTTCCTGAGGGATTGCTTGATGGGTGGATGCCTTGAACTATATTGACCCCAGACCTCTGACCAACCTCAATGAGCAGGCCTTACAATGACTGACCAGACCCCAACCACTGCAATTTATGCTATCCATGCCCCTCATGAATTTGTAAACCTCTATATAAGGTCACCCCTCAGCTTTCCACGCTGCAGGGAAAACAGCCCTAGCTTATTCAACCTCTCCCTAGAGATCAAATCCTCCAACTCCGGCAACATCCTTGTAAATCTTTTCTGAACTCTTTCAAGTTTCACAGTATATTTCCGATAGGAAGACCAGAATTGCACGCAAAATTCCAACAGTGGCCTAACTAATGTCCTGTATAGCCGCAACATGACCTCCCAACTCCTGTTCTCAATACTCTGACCAATAAAGCACACCAAGCCCTTTCTTCAGTATCCTATCTACCTGTGACTCCACTTTCAAGGAGCTATGAACCTGCACTCCAAGGTCTCTTTGTTCAGCAATACTCCCTAGGATCTTATCATTACGAGTCCTGCTAAGATTTGATTTCCCAAAATGCAGCACCTCACATTTATCTAAATTAAAGTCCATCTGCCACTTCTCAACCTATTGGCCCATCTGATCAAGATCCCGTTGTAATCTGACATAATTTTCTTTGCTGTCCACTACACCTTCAATTTTGGTGTCATCTACAAACTTACTAACTATACCTCTGACATGCTCCATTCCCAGAACAACTCACTGGATATCTGCCAGAATCTATTGTACTTTCATCACCCTTAAAAAGCCCACGGCACATGAGCACTGGCATTCTGAAGCAGTGCATTGATAGACAGATGCAGTGCATTGTGATGGAGGGAAGACAACAGTGTTTCTCTGATAAGGTCTTCAAGGTATAGATGGTTGAGTCTTGCAAAAAGAGGAGAAGTGTCACACTTGCAAGCAACACTTTCTCCAATTTGCTCTCCCTCCTGCCAAACTCCCACGCTATTAACCCTACAATGCCCTCTGCACCACCTCCCTCTGTTCATCTGTACACCTCACTACCTTTCCCTAATATACATTAGCACTAAACACAGCCATGCCAACCACTTATCTTAATTATTTTCCTTCTTTGCTTATTTCAGGAGAAAGCAACCCATGACTGAGCACTGACAGCCCAGTGGAGGTGAAGCAGGAGCATTTTTGCAGGTTTCCAGAAGATCCCCTCCTTTCTGTAAACTCCAGCAAATATATCCTAACTGATACAATGTCTGTTCAAACATCAGTCTTGCCAGCCCAGGAATCAGCACAGCAAGTCAGGCAGCATCTGAGGAGCAGGAAAATCGATGTTTCGGGCAAAAGCTCTATTCCTGATGAAGGGCTTTTCCCCAAAACATCGATTTTCCTGCTCCTCAGGATGCTGCCTGACCTGCTGTACCTTTACAGCACCACTCTGATCTCAACTCTGGTTTCCAGCATCTGCATTCCTCATTTTGCCCAGCCCAGGAAGCAGTCTGGAAAACCTTTGTTGGACTCCCTCCATAGCAAGAACATCCCTCCTCAGATAAGGAGACCAAAACTGTCCACCTGCATTCCAAATGTGGTTTCCCCCAGACCCTGTGCAACTGCAGCAAGAAATCCCTTTTCCTGTACTCAAATCCTCATGTTATGAACGTCAAATTATCATTTGCCTTCTTCGCCATCTGCTGTGGCTTCAAGCTTACTTTCCAAAACTATCACCATTCATATGATAATCTGCATTCCTGTTTTCACTACCAAAGTGAATGCCCACTTTCAGCTCCACCAATTAGCAATCACATTCCTGCAGGCCCCTTGCCACCTTCCTGATAGATTACCTGATGGGTGTATGCCTTGAACTATATTCACCCCTGACCTCTGACCAACCTCGATGATCAGGTGTTAGAATCACTGACCAGACCCCGACCATTATCATTGCAACTCCCGAACTGATTGCACGTGGTTCCCCTGACTGCTGGTGCTGACCCAAGATTGTGTGCTGCTTACTCCTTGAACTGCAGTCAGGTATATCCTCTGACTGAGTGGACCGAGTACAATAGTGGCTTTGAACAAGCACCTGAACTGTGTGTACGTTGTCCCTGATGGTCCAGGACTCCCTGGTCTACAGTGGTCCCACATTTACTCAGAGGACTAGCCACTTCATCCATATTATACTTTAGCTGCCATGTGTTTGCCCATTCACTCAACTTCTCTAAATCACACTGAGGTATCTCTGCCTATTCCTCACAGTTCATCCTCCCACCCAGTTTTGTGTTGTCTGCAAACTTGGAAACATTATATTTAGTTCCCTCATCTAAATCATTAATATATATTGTATATAGCAACAATAGAATGAAGAGCCTCCTCTTCTCTCTCACCAAACTCCCTAATTACTCACCAAAACGCTACCTTATGGTCTGTGCAAGTAAACCAGCAAACATTTTAAGAAGGCACTGAGCTAGGCATCTATTTATACTTCCTGAAAACAACTGACTCAAGTTTCAAAAAAAAAGTCAGATTGTACGAGGCACTAGTTTTCTTGCCCTAAATTCTCTCAGAGCTTGTATACTCCTGATTTGAGGTTGCAGTAAAGCTTAACTGTGCTTATTTAAAATAATAATATTTAGTTAGTTGTCAAATAAAAAGAAAAACAACTAGACTTCAGGTTTAAAAACAAAAATCCCATAAGATTCAAACTTGCAGCTCTCAGTTCAGACAGGACATAGAAAAGCGACGATGTAGAATGTACAGAGAGCTATCAATCTGGCATTTTGGCACCTGTAGATAACTAACTAAACACAACAGCTGTCACTGTGGCTTTGGCATACACAGCTTGCTCAGAAGACACTGTATTGAGAAGTATTTTGCTAAATTCTTTAAGAGGACAATTAGATTTCACACTGAATCACACCAAAAGATGCTGGCAAACAGGAGAAAAGGGCTCAGCACTTTTTTCATCAGGTGCCCCCCCAACTGAAAACCAAACCCTCCAGCTATGTGCAAAACACTGCTCCACAGGATAACCACAAAACCCAGCCAGGTAGCCTCAAGCAAACAAGCCCAGCAATTAACTGAAACCTTTTCATTTCCACAAAATGCCTTGTTAAAAGCAAAACTTCTAAGAATCTATTCATTGGTATTTTATAAAAGCAATCCGGAATTTTGACAGTACTTCAAATAAATCAAGTTTCCACAATCCCTCAAAATTCAAGTCTTCAAAGATATTAAATATGAAGCTTTCATAAGAATGTTCATTGCTGGCATTTGTATGATGCAAGTCAGAATACCTTTTGCTTTTCTGAATGTCAAAGTTAACTTTCACTCAAACTGCTGACAATTCTCACTCATAAGTTAACAGCTCTAAGAAAGAAGTAATTATTCGTGAAATTATGAGCTTCTAACAGAAAGCCTGATAATTATCTTTTACCATAGATAAACATAATTAACTTTCAGTCTGAGTAAGACCTGGGAGTTTGATTACCACAGTTTCTATGAGCTTCTCTTATCATCAGCCCCTGACATTTAATGACATTACCTTTGCTCAAGGAGAAACATGGATATTCAAGACTGGTGGAAGGGGTACAGCTGTACATATTAATGTTCTACAGTTTTTAATGCTGTCATCAGCTGTGGAAAATGTTAAACATGGTAAGCCTTGTGCTGAAATGCTAGAAATGCCAAAGCTGTAAAAACTGCTATGATTAAAGATAATGCACCTGAATTTGCTTGTGCTTTTTGATGAGGTTCTGATCTTAAAAACAAAATCCCAAACAGCATTGTGCATCGTGCCGAGGCTGGACATCATTCAGTGAGGTTTCATCTAGTACTGAATGCATTACACTTTGCCAGGGACCCTGTAGCCTGAATTTCTGTATCCATCAACATTTTTGAGCGTTTAGTTATATAAATTATAGGAGGAGGAAAAACATTGCTATTGTCACCAATTGCATTCTGAGAAGAATTGCACAAGGTTGATAAAAATAAGTAACAACTACCTTGGGAACAAGCAACTAGGAAAGTGTATGGAATCTGTTAGCTGCGTCCTACTTCAAAAAAATGGCAAACATTCAGTCTGGGAGGGCACCACTAATGCCTGAAATTGTCACACCATTTTTATAATCTTCCAGGAATGGAACAGTTATTGACATGACAACAGATCAGGCCATTGAGGCACTTGTAGATATATTGAACTTTCATTTCCAATATGCATTTTTAAAACAAGGATTGCTACAGCCAAAAGATGATTGCAGATATAAATTCAGAAATAGTGTGGCAGAGTCCAGAGTGGGACCCATGGAACGTCACAGCTGTACAGAGTCAAGTAAATTTCAAATTGAAATACTTTAACAAAAAGGAAGTGGTAATGAGAGACTGATTAACATCAGCTCCGGAGACATGGGCAGGTAATGTTTTACCCTTCCAGGGTGGTACAGGAAAGAAATTAAATTAAACAAACTGTAAAATGCTGTTCTGGGTATATTAATGGTCTGACAAACTAATGTGTGTAAAGGTCACTGAGAACTATGGGAACAGTGAGAGGAAGATGTTATAGACAATTCAGTAAAACGTCTAGGACATTTATGCTAAGTTGGGCAACAAATTTTCCCACTGTCCGCATTATCCTGGACAAATGCCACAAACCCTGTGTGGTAGATCCAGACTGACTGTGTCTATCTAGGTGCACAAAGGGCTTTTAAAGATAGTCTGGGCACAAGAGGTGCTAGCATTTCAGATGGGTTTCTGGACTCATTGTTAACTCTTTTCTGTCCATAGATGGTGCCAGACCTGCAATTTCCAGCAATTTCTGTTTTTGTTTCAGACGTTCAGCATCTGTAGTTTTTTAGTTTTTTTTGCTAACATTTAAAGAAAGTCTTTCAGATTGTATGAGGCAGACAATGCAATAGAATGACATTAATGAAGCTGAAGGAAGAGTTTTCAGATTTTATGCTACTTGATGAAATGGTAACAAATGTACTCTCAGATCTATAATTTACAAAGTCTTTAACCAAAATACAGTGTAAACGATGCTTTGTATATTTAATGCTTTTAAAGAGTGAGTAGAGTATTTCTGTACTTTATACCTAAGTGGTGTTGTGTTTACTGATGCCAGGTTACTGAATTTTCCCCAGATCTGGACTGTAGTTCTGTGCATGTTAAAACATGACAGACTGCCATCTTCATTGCCATGCGGAGAATTAAAAAAAAATTGTTCATGGGATATACATGTTGCTACTAAGTCAGGATATTTCCCATCAGTAATTGCTTGGGAGAAGGTGGTGAGAAGCTGCCTTCTTGAACCACTGTGTCCTTTTGGCTTTACAGACACAGACCTGTTAGGAAGGAATTTCAGGATTTTGAGTCAGTGACAGTGAAGGAATAGTGATATAGCTCCAAATTAGAATGGTGTGTGCCTTGGAGGAAAATTGGTCGTATTTCCATGCATTTGCTGCCCATATCATTCTAGATGGTTGAGGTTGAGTGTTTGGAAGGTGCTGTTAAAGAAGACTTGACGAATTAGTACAGTACATCTTTGATTGTTCACATGACTGTGCTTTGCTGGTGAAGGGAGTGAATGTTGAAGGTAGTGGATGGAGGTGCTAGTTGGTTGCTTTATTCTGGGGGATGTCAAGCTTCTCAAGCATTGGTGGGACTTTGCTAATCCAGGCAAGTGGGGAGTATTCCATCACACTTGCGATCTGTGCCTTGTAGATCCTGGACAGACATTTGGGGTATAAGTGAATTACTCACCACAGTATGCCTAGCCTCTGACCTGCTCTAGTAGCTACAGCATTTATAAGGCTGGTTCAGTTCAGTTTCTGGTCAATGGTAACTCCTGAAATGTTGACCATTTCAGAGTGGGAAGTATGTTGAAAAGTGTGCTGCAATGAGTTTGTGATACAAAATGTAATGGCATAGAATACTGAGAGACAATGGTTGGATTCTGTCATTGCATGGCATAAATGTTACTCACCAGCTTCAGCCCAGATATTGTCCAGATCTCACTGCATATGGACACAAACTCTTTTATTTGTGAGAACTATTTGAGACCCTCTGTCTTGAGTAACTTCTCACTTATCTCTTCTCTGCTTTATTTTATCTAGCACGGCTTTGAATCTTGATACTTTATTCCAATGCACGGTTTCTTTTTTGGGTCATTCTACCAACCAAATGAATGTGCTTTTTGTCTTATTTTTGGTTAATCCTTGACAAATACACTGATTGCAGTCACACACTACTCACAGATGACAATACTCTTGATCCATCCTAATTTTAAATATTAACCTGCTGCTTCCATGAGTTATTTCCATTGTTAACTATTTTAGATGGCTAGATTCTATGGTACACATCTCTAACACCAAAGCACAGATCAGACGCTAAATGGGAGATATAATCAATCAATGGCAAAGTGTATTCAAATAACTCAACAAGATAATTTTGATAATTTATGTTCGAGTTAGTTATTTTGCAGATGTATCCCTTCCAGGGTGAAACCCCAATGTAAATTGCTCCATATTTTTTAAGTGCCTTCATTTATCATAAATACTTTCTATTCCTTTTACTCAAGGATTGACACATCACTTTTCAATTTTTTTAGTAAAAGACAGTATTGCTCATGAGATGCCTCAAGCAGGATAATTAAAGTCTGCAGACAACTAAAAAGTAAGCAGTATAATTGAAATTTTACAACAGATGTGTATGGAATGAGTTGCCAGAGGATGTGGTGGAGGCTGGTACAATTGCAACATTTAAGAGGCATTTGGATGGGTATATGAATAGGAAGGGTTTGGAGGGATATGGACCGGGTGGTGGCAGGTGGGACTAGATTGGGTTGGGATATCTGGTCAGCATGGACAGGTTGGACTGAAGGGTCTGTTTCCATGCTGTACATCTCTATGACTCTATGAGATGTTCATGGAATATATTTTATAGTTAGGCAAGTAGCAAGGGTTCTTTAAATGAATGAAAGATAGAAGTCATATCTGATGATTAGGATATTAAAAAGTAGATATGCCTTGTCGAAAGAAGGTTTAGGCTTCAGAACAACAATGTACATTGTGATTGTGGACGGCTTTGCTATTTTAGTTTGTTGTCAATCATAGATAGTCAGAGGCTTTTTCCCAGGGCGGAAAGGTCAATTATAAGGTCCAAGGTGAGGGGGGGAGGGGGCGGCGCGGGGAGAGAAGTTTGGGGAGAAGTGCAAACAAAAGTTTTCACACGGAGGGTATTGGGTGTCTGGAACACATTGCAGTGGAGGTGGTGGAAGTGTGTTAGCAATGTTTAAGGTGTATCTTGATAGACACATGAATGGGCGAGACAGAAACTGCATGTGGCTGTAAGTAGTGAGTCTAATATAGACTAGAATCAGTGCAGACATGGTGGGCTGAAGGGCCTGTCCCTGTGCAGACTACTGCATTGCATCTTTTTTTTAAAAAAAACAATTACTATAAAAGGCTAATGTTAAATGACATATCGAACCATCAGGAATGCAGGATTAGGTTAGATGGTTTATATTTTGAAATAAAAACAAACATTCTACTGAATGGTCTGTTTTTGTGTTGCATTAGTGTGCAAGTCTACTAACTGAAATGGTTTTTAGGAAATTACCATCCCTGTCTGTAATATTCAGTGCCACCATGATTAGCTGATAGGAGGTAGGAGACTGCAGTATAACGTGAGCTTTTTGTTTCCTTCCTGTGAGAAATCATGTTGTAAGCCTTTACTGGATGCTTCTTCATTGGCAAGGCAAAGCTTTAAAAAGCCACTACATGTGAAACCACATCATTCATAAATGGTAATAAAAATTCTGATTAAGGATTATTCTGACCTGGGGCAATACTGTAAAATGGCGAAGGATCAATTGTTTGATGTTGTTCTACACTGTTTTTAAATCAAAATTACTACCTTTATTTCTATGACTTGCAACTTCCTCAACATCACGAGCAATTAATCCCTTTAGAACATTTTTAAATATGTCACAAGTCAAATGACAACTAATACATCAAAAGACAGGTTGTTCAGAACTTTTTAAAAACATTTTTCATTTATGGGATTTAGGTGCCACTGGCTGGCCAGCATTTATTGACCATCCCTAGTTGCCCTTGAGAGGTGGTGGTGAGCTACCTTCTTAAACTGCTGCAGTCCACTTGCTGTGGGTTGACCCACAATGCCATTCAAAGGGAGTTCCAGGATTTTGACCCAGCGACAATGAAGGAATGGCGATTATATTTCCAAGCCAGGATGGTGAGTGGCTAGGAGGGGTACTTGAAAATTGTGGTGTTCCCATATACTTGCTGCCATTGTCCTCCTAGATGGAAGTGAATTTCTGCAGTGCAACAGTTGCACTGCAACAGTTACAATTGCAACAGTTAAGAGGCATTTGGATGGGTATATGAATAGGAAGGGTTTGGAGGGATATGGGCCGGGTGCTGGCAGGTGGGACTAGATCGGATTGGGATATCTGGTCGGCATGGATGGGTTGGACCGAAGGGTCTGTTTCCATGCTGTACATCTCTATGACTCTATGACTGTATTTCACTTGCTGGCCCACAGCTCTGCTTCTCACTTCCCGCCACATTTATTTTAATCGTCCTGAACGACATTATCAAACCTCCCTGCTGAGATATTGGTGCCTATCCAGTTTAGATGTACTTTTTGCCCAGGTTCCACCTGTCCTGGACACATTCCAAAGATCCACACACCTGAAGGCCTCTCTCCTACACCAACTCTTTAGCCATGCATTCAATGTGTACCATCTTTCTGTTCCTCGCCTCAGTGCCTTGTGGCACAGTGAGTAATCCTAGGATTAAAATCCTGTTATTATTGCATTCATAATTATCTAAATTATCTAGCAGTGGAATTCTTAAAGTAGTCAGTTGGACCCTTTGATCCAGCCAAATTCTATCTCAATTCATCTCAATCTGTTGATTATAGGCTTAGAAATTCAGGTCTTTTAGTTTTGTTTATAAGGAGTTTTCACTGTTGTCATTCTAAAATATCTTCCTTCTCAATAAGGGTCCATCGAGAAAACATTGCCAGTGACAGCAAAGAAGCTGAAACACTACAACATCACTCACTACTCCTTACATAAAGATAACGAGGTGCATCCAATCTGGGAACTTAGCAAGACAGGTTTTTATTAGAAATTACATTTGCACTGTCTTGGCAATTAAAAGTTGTAATTAGATTTATGTTAACAGGTTAGTTATAGGAAATCAATCAAGAAGATAAATGAGTACTAACTTCATTAGCTCCAGTAGTTGTAGAATAATCAGCATCTGCCCTAGTTACAAATAAATATTCATAAGACTGTAAAAGAGAGCCATTCAAAGTTATATCTCAGCAGAATTTGTAACCCTGATTTTAACTCAGAGTAGGAATAGGGTGTTTGAAGGACTTGTGAGCAGACTGCCACCATGACATCATCTATGTGAGACCGTACTGTGAAGCTGCATGTTAATATGATTAACAGAGTGTCAGTTGATTGCTCCAAGAAATGGACAGTCCACAAACTTTAACCACACAATTATGAGCCAATCTAATATTTGAATAGACTTTTAAAGTATGCTTACAGTCCTTGCTTTCACTTTGCAAGGGTGTTGGGCAGAATTAAGTTGCTAAGAATGAGATTTGTTGCAGGAGGTAAGAGAAATATGGGAGATATTGTTTCTGAAACAGACTTTCCAGCAGGTCTGGACAGATATGTCTAAGAAGATCAGAATCAATAATACCAATCCCAGTACCTGACTTCGGTGTAGGAAGACATCAATGACTTCACAGAATGTTGGGTGTGTATAAATCTGCTCAACTATTCATTTCCCTCACCAACATTTCAGAACTCCTAACCATCCCCCATCACTCTTAACAATTCCTTTCTTTCCATCAGTCCTCGATCATTAACACACACTGCATCATCTTTCTTTTATCATTTCAAGTAACCAACGCTATTGTCTTACTGTCTTCACATTGGGAACACTTACCCACTTTACCTGATTTTCCATTCTACAGTTGAAATTCTCATTCCAATTTTCCTCCTCTGCAGCTTTCAACACATTTGCACAAACCTTATGCATTTAAACCTTTTCAATGGCTGGTCAAAAACAATTATCCTTTCCTCCCATGGGGCAAATTAGCACATAATACCAGGGTGATATAAACGACCTGGACATGAGTAGCAGACATCATTTCCCTCACCCAAACAGATTGTGAAGACTTCTTCATTAGTGGACTGATTCAGATCATTAGCACAAGGGAAACTGCAGAGGATGGTTAATTTGAGCATGGTCCCTGCATATTACCTATTGATCCATATTTACATCAGTAAATGTTCACAAAATCTCACAATTTTAAGCTGCATTCTGATGACTATCTGTTAAAAATGTCATCCTCTCTGTACCATATTAGCTCTTCTACCTTTTCCCTTTGCTGTGAGCTTGTGCATCAGCATGACCTTCATGGAGAAGATAACATGGAGGAGGCTATCATTTTGTAAATGTATTGCCTTGAACAAGTCAGATATCAGAGTTGCATGTGTGCTGGATGATGAGCTACAGGGATTGATACGTGCTATAACACCCTGCCAAGGAAATAGCAATAGTTACTAATTTAAAGCAGACTTTAAGAGAAGTGAGGCCTTATCTGATCATTGCTATACAGGAGAAAAGTTGAGATTTTCAGGGACTCAGTGACAAAGATACAATTGCTTACAGCTCACAAGTCTGACGTTTTGGAAAGCCCGTCAATGAATATCGTTAGTATGACTGCAAGTGTGGAGGACTAGCATCAACACTATGCAGTCTGCATTGGGAATTTTGACCACCTCCAAGAATTCTGAAGTTTGTTGGGAACTTAAGCACTTGCTATATTGGCTCTGAGTTATTTCTCTTAAAGAAATTACTAGATTATGTGCAGGGAATTTTTCAAGAAGTCCCTCTGCCTCAATAACCTGTTTTTCCATAAATTGACAAAAATGTTGAGCGTTAACTCCATGAAACTGACAGTGGTACAAAGTGAATAGTGTATGCTGTCCCCTTTTAGGCTGTTCGCATTTAAATAGCCACTATATTATCGGAAGTCAGCTCAGTTACATCACTCCAGGTGTGTTGTCACACAATAATCTCTATCTGAGGTTTCACATGAGCTCCAGAAGAAATGCTGATTTATACATATCTCAACAATCCTAGCATGAGGAAACTACAGTCTTCCCCAAAGAAGCCATTGAAGGAACAGCTCAACTGGTTTTTGAAATTGGGAAAGCATCATATAGATTTTTTGGTTGACACTTGTGTAAGAAATGAATAAAAGCAATTATTTTGATAGGAATTAATCACCTTCATTAAATCTGACACCAGTGAGCAGTGTGCTGACATAGTATCATCTGTGACTGCATATTATCAATGTAAACATTGGATGACTTACTGTTTCTTCCAAATGCATTTTTACAAAATCTATTTTTATGGGCCACTTTTCAGGGAAATACCTGTCTATTTTTGATTGACGTATTTAAATGAAGCTGACATGACATGATAACTTAGACCAATTCCATTTTGTCATTGCAGCTTCAGTTTAGAAATCCTGAACATAGAATTAAGAAATCCAGGATCGCAAGTTGTAGAGAAAAGGAATGGATGTAGATTTTAACAACAAACCTCTCCTGCACATTTGTTCCCTCCCTACCTTTGAGTTTTTTTTTGTTGTGGGTTTGCTTTTGCTTCCGTCACTTTGTGTTTTGCCCTGCTATCACTTTTGCTACCGCGTTCAGCGTAGTGTATGATGTGATTTCTCTAGCATTGCACCCTGGAGACATTCTTTCATTAGTGGAGTCTTTGGATAAACTAAATGTGTTCAGTATTTTAATTATTTTAGCATTTGGAGCAACAAATAATTTATATTCGTTCCTGAGATGTGGGCATCACTGACCAGGCAAGAATTTATTGCTTATCCCTCCATGGCGATCTCCCTTCTTGAGTTGTCGCAGTCCATTGTGGGTAGGCACCCACTTTGCTGTTAAAGCAGATGTTCCAGGTTTTTGACCCAGTAATAATGGGATGAATTGAAATGAAGTTCTAAGTCAGGATGGTGTTTGCGTACAAGGAGTCTTTACAGTTGGCAGTGCCTTTGTGCCCTGTTCTTCTAGGTATTGGAGGTCTGAGTTTGAAAGCCACTATTGAAGGATCATTGACGAGTTGATAGCATATATTGTAGGTAAAAACCCTACTGCGAATCCTCTTGCAAGGATGCCTGCCTTGAAGAAGTTTTCCTCCTCTCTCTTCAAGATTCCTGATGAAGGGCTTTTGCCCGAAACATCGATTTTACTGCTCCTCGGATGCTGCCTGAACTGCTGTGCTCTTCCAGCACCACTAATCCAGTATATATTGTAGGTGGTTCACAATGCTGCACACTGTACATCAGTAGTAGGGGGCACGAATGTTGAAGATGCTGGATGGGATTGGTTTTGACGTGGATAGTATTGAACTTTTTACGTGTTGTTGGAAGCTGTGCTCATTCAGGCAACTAGAAAGTATTTCATCACACTCCTGTCTTGTGCTTTATAGATAGGCCGGCTTTGTGGAGTCAGGGGGTGAATTACGTGCATCAGAAATCCTAGTCGCCAACCTGCTTTTGTAGCCACAGTGCTTATGTAGCTATTCCAGTTCAATTTCTAGTTATAGCAATCTCCAGAATGTTGATAATGTGGGAATTCAGTGATGGAAATGCCTCTAAGTACCAAGTGGGGATGCTGAGATTCTCTCTTGTTGGAGGTGGTCATTGTCTGGTAATTAGGTAGCTAGCAATGTTTTCACTACACATCAGCCCAAGTCTGTATATTGTTCAGACTTCCAACATTTGGACATGGACTGGTTCGGGTTTCTGAGAAATCATGAAAGACGCTGCAAATTCTGAAATCATCAGTAAGAAACTTCATTTCTGACCTTATCATGTTGAGAAGGTCATTGATGAAGCAGCTGAAGACAGTTGGGCCTAGGGCGTTACCTTAAGAAACCCCTGCAGAGATGTTCTGGAGCTGAGAGGAATGCCCACTAACAACTACAACCCCTTCCTTTGTGCTAGGTATGACTTTTTGTCCTTGAGAGTTTTCCCCCTTGATGCCTATTTTGCAGCCACTCTTTGACACATTCAGTCAAATGCTCCCTTGAAGACAAGGGCAATCATTTTCATTTCACGTTTTGAATTCAGCATTTTCATCCATGTTTGGATATAATATTGTCAGGGGCTGATGGCTTTAATGGATCTGAATGTGTGCATAATTGAGCAGGTTATTGCAAAGTAGGTATTGTTCAACAATACTATCGATGACTCTTTCCATCACTTTGCTGATGGTTGACAGTATATTGATGGGACATTAATTAGCCAGGTTTGATCTGTCCTGCTTTTTGCGGCAAGATATATCAGAACAATTGTTGGGTAGATGCCAATGTTTTAGTTGTATTCAAACAACTTGAATGAGGGAATGGTTAGTTGTGGAGCACAAGTCTTCAGTTTTATTGCCAGAATGTTATCAGCCTTTACAGTATCCAATGCCTCCAGATGATTCTTGAAATCATGGGAAATGAATCAAATTGGCTGAAGACTGGCATCCTTGTTGCTGGGGATTTCAGGAGAAGGCTGAGGTAAATCATTCCCCCAGCAGTTCTAGTTGAAGGTGGTTGTCAGTGTTTTAGCTTTTTTTTCCACATGAGTTGTGATTCCCCTAATATTGAGGAGGGGGGTATTTGTGGAGTTTCCTCTTCCTGTTAATTATCCACAATCATTCTTCTCCTAAGGTGGTGACAGCTGCAGAGATTAGATATGATCTGTCTATTTTGTGAACACTTTGCTTTGTCCAGGGCATGCTGTTTCAATTGTTTAGTATGCAAGTTGCAGATCATCAAATTGTCATTTCAGAGCTTTGCCTAGTGCTGCTCCTGGCATCCCTCCTGCACTCTTCATTGCTGTCAAGTTGAGTTCAATGTTAGGTTGAAATTATGCCAATGTGGTGATAGATTGTGGTCAAGTACAATTTTCTATGTCAGCTGATGTTCTACAGCACCTAGAGATGACCACTTTCGAATAGCTAGAACCCATAACCTTTTAACAGCGATAGTGCCATGCAACACATTGGAGGATAGCTTCAATACAAAAATTAGGACACTAGATATAAGCTGTCTCAATAGGTTGCTCCTCCCACTGTTGTTAATGTTTCCATGACAGGCAGATTGGTGACAATGAGGTCTAGTAGAATTTTCCCTCTTGTTGGTTCCCACACTATTAGGTACAAATCCAGTCGAACAGTGGTGTCCTTCAGGAATTACCCAACATAGTGCTCATGCTACTGTCATGACTCTGGTGGGAACCATGCACTGGAAATCAAGCTTCACTATTCCGTGAGTCATTAAAATGGGAAATGTGACCAATTTAATCTTTAAAATGGTTGGTGCTTGACTGTGACCATTACCTAAGATGAAAGAAACTCCCATCCTGTTTCATCAATAAACAAGAAAACTTAAAAACTTTATCTATTATAACAATGTTGTTCTCTAAAATGTGGTAAAAACAGATTATTAATTATTAAGATGCAAACTTAAATTGTGCCCCTTTACACTGAAACATAATAACTCAAACTTATGATGGAAACGAAAGACGAGGCAAACAGTTTTTTTTCAAGAATACTGTAGGTTAAAAAAAAGACAAAATGACCGCAGATCTGCAGACCAGATTCCAAGTCAAAAGGGGTGATAAATGTTTCATCTTAAAGAAACCATGACATGTATGCAATAAAAATATACACTCATTCTTCAGACAAGTTTTGCACAATTTCTTGTCATGTTTTCTTCTCAGATTTCCAAGGCAACTCAACATTTTAAATCCTTGATTACACATCTACAATTTTATTATCCTTTATAACAGTGTGAATAATTCTGATATTATGAGTTTGAATTAGTTCTATAAATGCAGTATCGAATTTTGACTTCCAAACTTTTCAACAACAGCCAAAGGTTTATTGTCTGTGTACATTGATGTTTCATTGTATTCATGACAGACATAAACTTTAACAAGTTCCATGTGCTTTCATGCAACCTATAGCATTCTGAAGTGTTCTGCTGTTGGAGGATGGAAATACTTAGGTCTTTGACTGAGTTTCACCCTCAGTACCTTTATTTCTTGTCTATCGAGGAAATCCTGCACCACTTCTAGCTTTCCCTGTCTACTCTAGCTACTTGTCTTCCTTTCACGCTAGCACTTGCACTTACTATCCTTTTCAGGTTTATGGGTGTAACAGAGAAAAGGAAAGCTTTTTGGATCAGCTCATTATTGGCAGCCATCTCCACTGCCTGTCTCACAATTGCTACCCTCTGATCTTCATCGTGCATTTTCATTACTAAAGGTAATGACTTTTTAAGTGCCTATATCCACGAGTCAAAATGACTTTGCTTTACTCTTTCAAGTTCAGTGTAGGTTTGCCCAGGACATTTCTTTATATCTGGAACCTTTGCTAATATGTCTCAGGCACTAACTCATGTGTACCCAAATCAGCCTGTTTTTTTTAAATAAAAACATGATAATAGAAATCTCCTCTGACAGTGATACATTAATTTCATGTGCTCTCCTTGCTGTGCATGGGCAATGTCCAGTTTTCCTTAGGCCATTTAATTTATTTTGTATCTTTTTATATTGCATAAAAATGCTTTCACATTTTTTTCTCAAATTTTGATGGATTGTGTACAAATTTAAAACAAATTTGTACAAATCCTGTATGAATTTCCTGGGTTTTAATTTATGGCTAGTGTGTTCTTCATTTACATCTTCTCTTACATTTGAAGCTTCTTTCTTTCAATCTGCAGTCTTCTAAGCCAGTATTCTTTTAATTTCTGTTTCTCTCTCTTGCCTCTCTTCTCTTCCACTTTGCAATTCGAGTTCCAGTTTCTTAAATTCACTCGCTCCTAATCTTTCTCCTCAAGCTCCAGTCTCTTCATTCTATCTCCATTCTGTTCAATTCCAATGTTGGTTCTTTTCCATCGAAAGCTGCCTCATTTATGTTTCATGGTCAAGCTATTTTAACTCAAAGTCTATCATAACTACCTTCAAAGATGTACTGCATGGAGCACCTGGTGTCTCTTGAATTTCCACTAATCTCAAATGCAATGTGAATATATTTTTTATTATTACTTTTGCTTTTTTATTGCTCTGGAAGAACTTTCATGGTTTTATCCCTTGTTAAACCTTGTACAAGTCAGTTCTATTTCCTCCATCTGAGGGTTAGTTTTAGCTGTTTCCAATGCTGTTTTAATTTACAGCGCGAGAAAGCTTGTATCTGTTCTCTCATCCATCACCAATTGATCTTACTTCACATCCAATCTCGTGGTGTCTGCAGTCAAACATCTTGCCCCAGGCCCCAAACTCTTTACTCTCACAACCCTGTTGGGAATAGTGCAGGGGAAATCAGTCCTGCCATTTCACAATTTGGCAGAAATGTGAAATATAACTAATTTAATCTTTAGCTTTGGTATTGCCTGACTGTGTAAGATGAAAGGAACTCACAACAGATCTTATAAAATGAAAAAGAATTTTTAAAAAATGTATTATTAAAATATATCCTCTAATGTGTTAAATGCTGATCATTAATTACTGAATGATGGACATTTAAATTCTAGCACATACCACATTTATTCACAAATAGGATGGAGAGGATGGATGGTTTATTTCAGTAATTTAGTGGATCAAAAAATATTGACAAAATGGCACAAATTTTATGGAGCATCAAATGGAATGGAAGGGGACAATTTTTTGAGAGTTTTGTAATCTGGCTTGGTGGCTGCTTGAAGGCCTGAGTCTTACCTCTGTCTCTCCCCTCAGTTCTGTAACAAACTGCCACTAATAACCTATCCAAAATGTGGTCCTGAAAATTCATTTTCAAAAAGACCTGCACCAGCATAGAGTCATAGAGATGTACAGCATGGAAACAGACCCTTCGGTCCAACCCATCCATGCCGACCAGATATCCCAACCCAATCTAGTCCTGCCTGCCAGCATCCGGCCCATATCCCTCCAAACCCTTCCTATTCATATACCCATCCAAATGCCTGTTAAATTTTGCAATTGTACCAGCCTCCACCACTTCCTCTGGCAGCTCATTCCATACACGTACCACCCTCTGTGTGAAAAAGTTGCCCCTTAGGTCCCTTTTATATCTTTCCCCTCTCACCCTAAACCCATGCCCTCTGGTTCTGGACTCCCCAGAGAAAAGACTTTTTCTATTTATCCTATCCATGCCCCTCATAATTTTGGAAACCTCTATAAGGTCATCCCTCAGCCTCCGATGCTCCAGGGAAAACAACCCCAGCCTGTTCAACCTCTCCCCATAGCTCAAATCCTCTAACCCTGGAAACCATCTTGTAAATATTTTCTGAACCCTTTCAAGTTTCACAACATCTTTCCAATAGGAAGGAGACCAGAATTGCACACAATATTCCAACAGTGGCCTAACCAATGTCCTGTACAGCCGCAACATGACCTCTCAACTCCTGTACTCAAAGAGTAACAAAAAGATGGGATACTGGGCTAATGGTCGAATACTTGGTAGTGTGGATGAGCAGAGGGATCTTGGTGTCCATGTACACAGATCTTTGAAAGTTGCCACCCAGGTAAATAGTGCAGTGAAGAAGGCATATGGCGTACTGACTTTTATTGGTAGAGGAATTGAGTTCCGGAGTCCTGAGGTCATGTTGCAGTTGTATAAGACTCTGGTGTGGCCGCATCTGGAGTATTGTGTGCAGTTTTGGTTGCCATACTATAGGAAGAATGTGGAGGCACTGGAACGGGTGCAGAGGAGGTTTACCAGGATGTTGCCTGGTATGGTAGGAAGATCGTATGAGGAAAGGCTGAGGCACTTGGGGTTGTTTTCATTAGAGAAAAGAAGGTTTGGGGTGACTTGATAGAGGTGTACAAGATGATTAGGGGTTTAGATAGGGTTGACTGTGAGAACCTTTTTCCACGTATGGAGTCAGCTATTACGAGGGGGCATAACTTTAAATTAAGGGGTGGTAGGTATAGGACAGATGTTAGGGGTAGGTTCTTTACTCAGCGAGTCGTGAGTTCATGGAATGCCCTGCCAGTAGCAGTGGTGGACTCTCCCTCTTTATGGGCATTTAAGCAGGCATTGGATAGGCATATGGAGGATAGTGTGCTAGTGTAGGTTAGGTGGGCTTGGATCGGCATAACATCGAGGGCCAAAGGGCCTGTACTGCGCTGTATTCTTCTATGTTCTATGTTCTATGTACTCTGACCAATAAAAGAAAGCATACCAAACGCCTTCTTCACTATCTTATCTACCTGTGGCTCCACTTTCAAGGAGCTATGAACCTTCACTCCAAGGACTCTTTGTTCATCAACACTCCCTAGGACCTTACCATTAATTGTATAAGTCCTGCTAAGATTTGTTTTCCCCAAAACGCAGCATTTTGCATTTATCTGAATTAAAGTCCATTTGCCACTTCTCAACCCATTGGCCCATCTGATCAAGATCCTGTTGTAATCTGAGGTAATCTTCTTCGCTGTCCACTACACCTCCAATTTTGGTGTCATCTGCAAACTTACTAACTGTACCTCTTATGCTCACATACAAATCATTTATGTAAATGACAAAAAGTAGTGGACCCAGCACCGATCCTTGTGGCACTCCACTTGTTACATGCCTCCAGTCTGAAAAACAACCCTCCACCAGCACCTTTGAACCAATTCTGTATCCAAATGGCGAGTTGTCCCTTTATTCCGTGAGATCTAACCTTGCTAATCAGTCTCCCATGGTGAACCTTGTCGAACGCCTTAGTGAAGTCCATATAGATCATGTCTACCACTCTGCCCTCATCAATCCTCTTTGTTACTTCTTCAAAAAACTCAATCAAGTTTGTGAGACATGATTTCCCATGCACAAAGCCATGATGACTATGCCTAATCAGTCCTTGCCTTTCCAAATACATGTATATCCTGACCCTCAGGATTCCCTCCAACAACTTGACCACCACCGATGTCAGGCTCACTGGCTTATAGTTCCCTGGCTTGTCCTTACCACCCTTCTTAAACAGTGGCACCATGTTAGCCAACCTTCAGTTTTCCGGCACTTCACCTGTGACTATTGATGATACAAATATCTCAGCAAGAGATACGCTACTTGCGGAGTGTTTCAGAGAACACCTCTGGGACACCCGGACCAACCAACCCAACCACCCTGTGGCTCAACATTTCAACTCCCCCTCCCACTCCACCAAGGATATGCAGGTCTTTGGACCCCTTCATCGCCAGACCACAACAAAACGACGGTTGGAGGAAGAGCGCCTCATCTTCCGCCTAGGAACCCTCCAACCACAAGGGATGAACTCGGATTTCACCAGTTTCCTCATTTCCCCTCCCCCCACCTTGTCTCAGTCTAATCCATCGAATTCAGCACCGCCTTCCTAACCTGCAATCTTCTTCCCGACCTCTCCGCCCCCACCCCAGTCTGACCTATCACCCTCACCTTGACCTCTTTCTACCTATCACATTTCCGACGCCCCTCCCCCAAGTCCCTCCTCCCTACCTTTTATCTTAGCCTGCTGGACAAACTTTCCTCATTCCTGAAGAAGGGCTTATGCCCGAAACATCGATTCTCCTGTTCCCTGGATGCTGCCTGACCTGCTGCGCTTTTCCAGCAACACATTTTCAGCTCTGATCTCCAGCATCTGCAGACCTCACTTTCTCCTATCTCAGCAAGAGGCCCAGCAATCACTTCTCTAGCTTCCCGCAGAGTTCTAGGGTACAGCTGATCAGCTCCTGGGGATTTATTCACCTTTCTGCGTTTCAAGACATCCTGCACTTCCTCCTATGTAATCTGGACATTTTGCAAGTTGTCACTATCTATTTCACTACTTTCTCTATCTTCCATATCCTTTTCCACAGTAAATAATGATGCAAAATATTCATTTACTATCTCCTCCATTTTCTTCAGCTCCACACAAAGGCCACCTTGCTGATCTTTGAGGGGCCCTATTCTCTCCCTAGTTACCCTTTTGTCCTTAATGTATTTGTAAAAACCCTTTGCATTCTCCTTAACTCAATTTGCCAAAGCTTTCTCATGTCGCCTCTTTGCCCTCCTGATTTTCCTCTTAAGTATACTCCTACTGCCTTTATATTCTTCTAAGGATTCACTCGATTTATCCTGTCTATACTTTACATATGCTTCCTTTTTTTTCTTAACCAAACCTTCAATTTCTTTAGTCATCCAGCATTGCCTATACCTACCAAACTTTCCTTTCACCCTAACAGGAATGTACTTTCTCTGAATTCTCATTATCTCATTTCTGAAGGCTTCCCATTTTCCAGCTTTCCCTTCATCTGCAAACATCTGCCCCAATCAGCTTTTGAAAGTTCTTGCCTAATACTGTCAAAATTTCCTCACTCTCTGCAATGCATTGACATTATTCCTGTAATGTGATGCCCAGAATTGTACAAAATACTCCAGCAGAGGTATAATAAATGTCTTATAAAAGTTCAACATCACTTCCATTCTCTTATACTCTCTGTCCCTTTATTGGAGATGATAGTAAAGAGGACGTCACTACATTCGAGATCTCAGTAAAGAGGATTTTACAGGCCGACAGGGCTGTGTTTGTTGTTCTTTATCATTTCAATGTAAGGTAGTTTGTCAGTTTCTTTCCTTTCCTTAGATTTCATAATGGTTTGATACAACTGAATGGCTTGCTCGAGGTTAGATCCGATTGGTACTGGAAAAGCACAGCAGGCCAGGCAGCATCCGAGGAGCAGGAACATCAACATTTTGGGCAAAGGCATTCCTGATGCAGGACTTTTGCCCGAAATGTCGATTTTCCTGCTCCTTGGATGCTGCCTGACCTGCTGTGCTTTTCCAGCACCACTCTGATCTAAACTCTGGTTTCAAGTATGGGCAGTCCTCACTTTTGCCTGAATGTGTTGCTCGGCCATTTCAGAAGGTATTTAATCGCTAAGATAGCGCTGTCAGTCTGGGGGTCACATGTTGCCATGTGTGATTAAAAGACATACCATAGCTACAAAAATATTTATTCAACACACAAAAGCTCATATCCCACTAGTTCAAAGATCCAAAATTGAAGGATGACAGATTTCTTTTGCTGAAGGACATTAGTGAATCAGATGTGTTTTTTTTAGTCAAGACTTTTATTTTATTTTGTGAGATGCTTCAATGAGCATTAATGTTTAAGTGAGATACACTTCTCATTCACATCAATTCCAATGTGCTTTGGTAAAAACTCAGAATATCATCCAGACCCAAAAGTCCTGATGATTTAGAAAATACCTGGCAAATTAAGACAAGAATAATTCTCAAATTTGTTTTAAAATATAAATCCTAGAAACTAACAATAGTAATAGTTTAAAAAACATTTAACAAAAGCCCTGAAACAAATATATTTGATATGTTCCTTTAACAGGTCTACTTCTCTCTGCTTAAATCAGTGCAATAGTTCATGCATTTATTTTAAATACTTGTCTATTTAATGCAGTCATTAATCAACTGAACATATACATGTTAAGCAATGAACTAAAAATAACTTATGCAGGAAATTAAAATTCCACATAGTTCGATAGGCTTTGTTAGAAACATCATGAAAATTCTTCATAGCTTGAAAACATTTTGCAAGTTTGCCAAGAACTGTTGAAAAATGTAGGGAGCAATTTGATAAGGTCCATTTGTAGGTGTGGAGATCACAATGTTCAGTTACCCTATTCTAGTCCCATTGAAAAGGGAAGCAATCATTGTGCTGATAATTTTAACGATTATGGCAGGCAGCCCAGGTGAAATGCATTGCTAACTGGCGAGGAGTTCCCAGCAGTATGAGTAGCAGGAAGGCTTGGATCTCCTGAGGTAGCCTGCCTTTAATGTGAATAACTGCATTTATGTCACAGAGCAATGGAAATACTTTCAGCAAAGTGTGGCTGGAAGGGAAAGAAAATCAAATTGAGGCCCCAAGAAGAAAGAGAGTTCCTAAAATTTCTGGTTTGCCTTAGTGTTGGAGCTGGAAAGGAGGAGACTTGTCATATTTCCATGGAGAGGGAAAGTGAAAAAACTTCTCAAGCAAGTCCTAAGCAGGGAGTGGGAGCATTTGGCCATGTAGGTCAATTTGCAACAATTGTCATCATAGCCCTAACTATTGCACTACAAATTCCACCTTACTTTAACAGATGAAAGTCTGTTCAGCAGGCAGCTGATTTTGGAGGTTTAGTGCAGTGTTAAATTTTGATTGATAGATACTTTTATAACAGTATAATTACCTATTCCTTCTTTGATCTGCTTCTTCAATATGTTGTATTGTTTATTTGTTCAAGATTAAAAGATATGAAATGGCGAAGAGCTTATGTTATTGAAACTATGAACAGCAGTCTCTGATTGACAATTTTAAAAGATGGAAAGAGCAATAGCCCTTTTTTCAAAGCAGGTTTCTGACCAGGTATTTTTCTCATGGGTGTTGAAAGACATGTTGTGCTGTTAGTTGGCTTATTAGTTCTACTGTGCATTTTCTGGATGAGTGGGTATGAAGGCTTTTTAAAAGCCTCCAGGGTCAGTACAACTCCACAGAAGTCCAGCCCTAGATCTCCTATTACTGAGACAGACTTTCCCCAGAGGCCAACAGATTCTGCTGATCTCTAAGATAACATCCATCATCAATAGTTTGAGTAGCCTCTGCAAAAACATTGAAAACACTAACTGCATCAACAAAAGTTAAAAGGACCTCACCAGAAAATTCCTTGGTTAGATTTGTGGTGAGATCTCTCCTACATTTTTTATGCTGGTGTGATTAGGAGGGGGAAAAGGGGGTTGCATTTTCCAAAGTGGCAGATCACATGCGAAATCAGTGCAAGAAGCTGTTTGATGGAGCAACCTATCCATTCTGTGTGCTTCTACTTCAGGTATACCACAGCCTTGCTCAAGCCTCGCTGGCTTATGCTCGAAGTAGCACCACAATTTTTGATTCTGACATCCACCATCTGCAGTCCTTAATTTCTCCCTGTCAGGGAGCGTTGCTGGCCATTTCAAAAGTGGCCAGAAAGCTTCTAGCTTACATTTCGGTAGTTCCAGTTTCCAATAGACTGGCAGTAGATTATGGAGTACAATCGTTTAACCAGAGATTCTTCAGTCAAATAGGCAAACACAATGTGCATCAGAGGCTTTTCTGCTTAGTCTACATATTCAATTTAATTTATAGAGAAATTGCAATTCGTGTGTGTTATTTTTCTTAGATCTCAATTTGAAATAATGAATTGGAGATGCTGGTATAGAGCTGCACTACAGTTAAACATAAGAAGAATATTTGATTTTCTAGATAACCACTTCAATGAAAATATATTAAAATAAATATTTAAGTACAAACTCCTCCAATAAATCACCATAAACCCTTCAATGTTTCTTGGATAGTTGTTAGCATTTTGATCAATAGCTCCATCAATTTGAATTTCTGGAGGATTTCTGTTTTGTCCTATCATCTCTCGAATTACTAGTGAAAATATATTTTGCCAGTTGTATTTTAATCATACATTTTATATTCATAAATTTAACTTAGTAGAAAGATTTTGCTAGGTACCCCAGGGACCGCTTACAATCTTATATTAAGGAATGGCCTGATACATGCATTTCTAAGCTGGGACTTTGTAACATATTTCATGAATAAACTCATTTCACTGTAAGTAATACATAATAAAATACTTTATTTGATCTTAGGAGTTCTCAGTGTCCTGAAGGTCATTAATGCCATGCATAGTGTTACTGTACCTTCTGAGTGCATGGATTCCTCAAGGGATTTCTTACATCTCTTGTTAGAAGATATAGTTTATTGCATGTGTGCAACAATTTACAAGTTATAAGAATTGTCTTTATATTCCAAGAAAAGACTGTTGGGATGACCTTGCCTTAGATCTGTCTTTTACTATTTCCTTTGAGAACCTACACTACTGCCCCACCAATGTTACCACAGTGGATGCTGCTTCTTGCACTTAGCCGAGAGTGTGGTGCTGGAAAAGCACAGCAGGTTACGCAGCATCCAAGGAGCAGGAGAATTCCTGATGAAGGGCTTATGCCCGAAACGTCAATCCTGCTCCTCAGATGCTGCCTGACCTGCTGTGCTTTTCCAGCACAACACCCTCAACTCTGATCTGCAGTCCTCTCTACTTCTTGCACTTAGTCAAGTATTAACATTTTTATCTGTCCCAAACATTTTCTGATAACTTGTAATTATATAAACATATCTATAATAATATGTACTGCTAGTTCATTACCCTCCACGTCACTGACTTGACAAATTCAGACAGGCTGGAGGTTTCAATATTCTCTCTCAACATGTTTTCTTTGGATTTGGAAGATTGCTAGTTGTTGGTAGAATCTTGTTGAATTGAACTGCCTTTCTAATGGTCATTGGCAAACCTGAAAAAAAGAAGAGAGCCAATCAGTTCAACTCAATCAATAATTTGAGGATGGATCAATTTAAAGTGATGAGATTTCTTTGGAAGTACAGACAATGTAAAATCTCCATTGGTTTGCATCTCTGTACCAATCATTATTTTTCAGTCTCAATCTCTGACACAAGTTTCCCCATTCATAGTTCTGGAAAATCCCTTGTAAGGTCTTTCTTGTAACTTATGGCCTGCTGAGTGCAATAGGATTGGTTTTTATCATGGACTGTTTGGTAATCATGAAGGCAGAGGTTACAGCTACCTTCTCCAGCAATATAGGGAGCTGAGAGTTCAGCTTTCTATTCAACAATAACTCGGATATGCTAGACTGCTTTGGAATATTTCAATAGCATTGTGTAAGAATCAGAATTCTGCTTCAAGACCAACTTAACCATGTTAACCCCAATTTGGTCTTAGAGTCATAGGGTCACAGAGATGTTCAGCATGGAAACAGACCCTTCAGTCCAACTCATTCATGCCGACCAGATATCCCAACCCAATCTAGTCCCACCAGCCAGCACCTGGCCCATATCCCTCCAAACCCTTCCTATTCATATACCCATACAAATGCCTGTTAAATGTTGCAATTGTACCAGTCTCCACCACATCCTCTGGCAGCTCATTCCATACACATACCATCCTCTCTGTGAAAACATTGCCCCTTACGTCTCTTTTATATCTTTCCCCTCTCATCATAAACCTATGCCCTCTAGTTCTGGACTCCCCGACCCCAGGGAAAAGACTTTGTCTATTTATCCTATCCATGCCCCTCATAATTTTGTAAACCTCTATAAGGTCACCCCTCAGCCTCTGATGCTCCAGGGAAAACAACCCCAGCCTGTTCAGCCTCTCCCTGTAGCTCAGATCCTCCAACTCTGGCGACACTCTTGTAAATATTTTCTGAACCCCTTTCAAGTTTCACAACATCTTTCCGATAGGAAGGAGACCAGAATTACATGCAATATTCGAACAGTGGCCTAACCAATGTCCTGTACAGCCGCAACATGACCTCCCAACTCCTGTACTCAATACTCTGACCAATAAAGGAAAGCATACCAAACGCTTTCTTCACTATCCTATCTACCTGCGACTCCATTTTCAAGAAGCTATGAACCTGTACTCCAAGGTCTCTTTGTTCAGCAACACTCCCTAGGATCTTGCCATTAAGTGTATAAGTCCTGCTAAGATTTGGTCTCCCAAAATGCAGCACCTCGCATTTATCTGAATTAAAGTCCATCTGCCACTTCTCAACCCGTTGGCCTATCTGGTCCAGATCCTGTTGTAATCTAAGGTAACCCTCTTCGCTGTCCACTACACCTCCAATTTTGGTGTCATCTGCAAACTTACTAACTGTACCTCTTATGATCGCATCCAAATTATTTACGTAAATGTAAAAAGTAGAGGACCCAGCTCTGATCCTTGTGGCACTCCACTGGTCATAGGCATCCAGTCTGAAAAACAGCCCTCCACCACCCACCCATTGTAGGGTGTAGGTTTGCTCGCTGAGCTGTAGGTTTGATATCCAGACGTTTTGTTACCTGGCTAGGTAACATCTTCAGTGGCGACCTCCAGGTGAAGCGAAGCTGTTGTCTCCTGCTTTCTATTTATATCTTTCTCCTGGATGGGGTTCCTGGGGTTTGTGGTGATGTCATTTCCTGTTTGTTTTCTGAGGGGTTGATAGATGGCATCTAGATCTATGTGTTTGTTTATGGCATTGTGGTTGGAGTGCCAGGCCTCTAGGAATTCTCTGGCATGTCTTTGCTTAGCCTGTCCTTGGATAGATGTGTCGTCCCAGTTGAAATGGTGTTTTATTTCATCCATTTGAAGGGCTACGAGGGAGAGAGGGTCGTGTCTTTTTGTGGCTAGCTGGTGTTCATGTATCCTGGTGGCTAACTTTCTTCCTGTTTGTCCTACGTAGCGTTTGTGGCAGTTCCTGCATGGAATTTTGTAGATGACGTTGGTTTTGTCCATGGGTTGCACTGGGTCTTTTAAGTTTGTTAGTTTTTGTTTGAGAGTGTTGGTGGGTTTGTGTGCTACTAGAATTCCGAGGGGTCTTAGTAGTCTGGCTGTCATTTCTGAGACTTCTTTGATGTATGGTAAGGTGGTTAGGGTTTCTGGCTGTGTTTGGTCTGCTTGTTGTGGTTTGTTCTTGAGGAATCTGCGGACTGTATTTTTTGAGTATCCGTTCTTCTTGAATACGTTGTATAGGTGATTCTTCTCTGTTTTCTGAAGTTCACCTGTGCTGCAGTGTGTGGTAGCTCATTGGAATAGTGTTCTGATACAGCTTTGTTTGTGTGTGTTGGGATGGTTGCTGGTGTAGTTAAGTATTTGGTCAGTGTTTGTCAGTTTTCTGTATACTTAGGTTTGTACTTCTCCGTTGTCCTTTCTTTTGACTGTGACATCCAGGAATGTGAGTTTGTTGTCGGTTTCTTCCTCCTGGTGAAGTTTATGCCTGTGAGGGTGTTGTTGATGATGTTAAATGTCTCTTCTATTTTGTTTCGTTTTGTGATTGCAAAGGTGTCATCCACGTAACCAGATTTTTGGTTTGATGGTTGGTAGGGCTGTTTGTTCTAGTCTTTGAGCCAATTCTGCATCCAAATGGCTAGTTCTCCCTTTATTCCATGAGATCTAACCTTGCTTATCAGTCTCCCATGGGGAACCTTGTCGAACACCTTACTGAAGTCCACATAGATCACATCTACTGCTCTGCGCTCATCAATCTTCTTTGTTACTTCTTCAAAAAACTCAATCAAGTTTGTGAGACATGATTTCCCACGCACAAAGCCATGTTGACCAACTCGAATCAGTCCTTGCCTTTCCAAATACATGTACATCCTGTCCCTCAGGATTCCCTCTAACAACTTGCCCACCACTGAGGTCAGGCTCACCGGTCTATAGTTCCCTGACTTGTCTTTAACGCCCTTCTTAAACAGTGGCACCATGTTTGCCAACCTCCAATCTTCCGGCACCTCACCTGTGACTATCGATGATATAAATATCTTAGCAAGAGGCCCAGCAATCATTTCTCTAGCTTCCCACAGAGTTCTTGGGTACACCTGATCAGGTCCTGGGGATTTATCCACTTTTAACCATTTCAAGAAATCCAGCACTTCCTCCTCTGTAATCTGGACATTTTGCAAGATGTCACCATCTATTTCCCTACAGTCTATATCTTCCATATCCTTTTCCACAGTAAATACTGATGCAAACTATTCATTTAGTATCCCCCCCATTTTCTGTGGCTCCACACAAAGGCTGCCTTGCTGATCTTTGAGGGGCCCTATTCTCTCCCTAGTTACCCTTTTGTCCTTATCATATTTGTAAAAAGCCTTTGGATTCTCCTTAATTCTATTTGCCAAAGCTATTTCACGTCCCCGTTTTGCCCTCCTGATTTCCCTCTTACGTATACTCCTCATTTCTTTATCCTCTTCTAAGGATTCACTTGATCAATCCTGCCTATACCTGACATATGCTTCCTTCTTTTTCTTAACCAAACCCTCAATTTCTTTAGTCATCCAGCATTTCCTATACCTACCAGCCTTCCCTTTCACCCTGACAGGAATATACTTTCTCTGGATTCTTGTTATCTCATTTCTGAAGGCTTGCTATATTCCAGCCGTCCCTTTACCTGCGAACATCTGCCTCCAATCAGCTTTTGAAAGTTCTTGCCTAATAGCGTCAAAATTGGCCTTTCTCCAATTTAGAACTTCAACTTTTAGATCTGGTCTATCCTTTTCCATCACTATTTTAAAACGAATAGAATTATGGTCACTTGCCCCAAAGTGCTCCCCCACTGACACCTCAGTCACATGCCTTGCCTTATTTCCCAAGAGTAGGTCAAGTTTTGCACCTTTTCTAATAGGTACATCCACATACTGAATCAGAAAATTATCTTGTACATACTTAAGAAATTCCTCTCCATCTAAACCTTTAACACTATGGCAGTCCCAGTCAATATTTGGAAAGTTAAAATCCCCTACCATAACTACCCTAGTAATCCTACAGAAAGCTGAGATCTCCTTACAAGTTTGTTTCTCAATTTCCCACTGACTATTGGGGGGTCTATAATACAATCCCAATAAGGTTATCATCTCTTTCTTATTTCTCAGTTCCACCCAAATAACTTCCCTGAATGTATTTCCAGGAATATCTCCCTCAGCACAGCTGTAATGCTATCCCTTCACAAAAATGCCACTCCCCCTCCTCTCTTGCCTCCCTTTCTATCCTTCATGTAGCATTTGTATCTGGAACATTAAGCTGCCAGTCCTGCACATCCCTGATATCCCAGTTCCATGTTCCTAACCATGCCCTGAGTTCATCTGACTCCCCTGTTTGGCCCCTTGCATTGAAATAAATGCAGTTTAATTTATTAGTCCTACTTTGTCCCTGCCTGCCCTGACTGTTTGACTCACTTCTGTTCTCAGCTGTACCCGTCTCAGATTGATCTCTTTTCTCACTATCTCCCTGGGTCCCATCCCTCCACCTTCCTAGTTTAAATCCTCCCAAGCAGTTCTAGCAAATTTCCCTGCCAGTACATTAGTCCCCTTCCAAATTAGGTGCAATCTGTCCTTCTTGTACAGGTCACTTCAACCCCAAAAGAGATTCCAATGATCCAAAAATGTGAATCCTTCTCCCATACACCAGCTCCTCAGCCATGCATTCATCTGCTCTATCCTTCTATTCCTGCCCTCACTCGCTCATAGCACTGGGAGTAATCCAGATATTACTACCCTTGAGGACCTCCTTTTTAAATTTCTGCCTAACTCTCTGTAATCTCCCTTCAAAGTCTCAACCTTTTCCCTTCCTGTATCATTGGTTCCAATGTGGACAATGACCTCCTGCTGGCCCCTCCCCCGGGAGAACATTCTGCACCCTCTCTGAGACATCCTTGATCCTGGCACCAGGGAAACAACACACCATTCTGCTTTTTCTCTGCTGGCCACAGAAACATCTGTCTGTACCTCTGACTACAGAATCCCCTAACACAATTGATCTCTTGGAAGCCAACATACCCCTCGTTGCATTAGAGCCAGTCTCAATACCAGAAACTTGGCTGTTCATGCTATGTTCCCCTGAGAATCCATCAGCCCCTACATTTTCCAAAACAGCATACCTGTTTGAAATGGGTATACCCACAAAATACTCCTACCCTAGGTGCCAACCTCTCTCACACTTCCTGGGGTTAACCCATCTATGTGACTCTATCTGAGACTTTCCCCCCCTTCCTATAACTGCCATCCATCACATACTGTTGCTGTTGCAAATTCCTCATCGCTTCTATCTGTCTCTCCAACCGATCCACTTGATCTGATAAGATTCGCATCCAACAGCATTTATGGCAAATATAATCCGCAGTAACCCTTAAACTCTCTTTAAACTCCCCCATCTGACAAGAAGTACATATCACTGCAAAGGCCATTTTTGCTCCTTCACAATGTACAGATCAGAAATAACACCGTCTTATTCCTCTACAAACACCCCCCCAGGTTAAATTAATAGTTATGGCTTATATTTTAAGTTTAATCAAGAGACTTATCTTCAAAAATATATAATCAAGAAAGAATCCACTATACTCACTACTGCAGCCTTTCTCTTGGACAGACTTAAAACAACAATTAGCTTCTCTGATTCTGTGCTGTGAACTTCATCCAACAGTTCCTCCAAGGTTAGTTGTGAATTTCACTGTTTGTTAATTTTCCCAGATGCAATCCGATGTCCAGCGATAGACGAATTCAAACAGCTAAGTCGGTAACTATGCGTATTCGTTTGTTCATTCGTTCTCTCTCTCTCTCTCCTGCACAGTCCTCATCATGTGCTTCCTTTGTCTGCTCTTCTCCCTTTTAAACTGCTGCTGTTTTGACTTTTTTTTTCCAAAGTTCCAAACCAATGCAACAGCATATAAAACAGTACTTGCTGCTCCTGGAATTCGAGGGAATCACCTCCAGCACTTAAAATACCTCAAAAAAAGGAGCAGCTCTTACAGCCAGAAATTTTTCCCATCCTCCATCTTGGATTACCCCAAATCCTCTATCTCATTAGATCGTGATCAATGCAGTGAACTTATGACACACTTAAATCCAGAATTGACTACCAAGTGGTTGAAGCACTCAATTGCTAATAGTCTATGAAACAACCATGTCAGGATAACTGTTTCTATAGACATGTCTACAGTTATTTAACCTTGATCCATAAAGAGAAATAATCAGTGATGATGAGGTAAGACCCTCCACTGAATACAAGCAAATCCAATGACTCGTTCCCATAGTCTAGCTGGGAATTTGATAGGCATTAATAATTCTCTTTGTTCTCGTCTATGGATGGCACATGGTTGACAATTGGCAGCGGATTCCTTACTATCCCTTGAGATGGGTTTCCTCTGGGTGCTCTGATATCCTCCTACAGTCCAAAAATGTGCAGGTTAGATGGATTGGCAATTCTAAATTGTCCATAATATCCAGAGATGCATAGGTTAGGGTTACAGGGATCGGGAAGGGGGAGATGAGTTTGGCTGGGATGCTCTTCGGAGAGTCAGTGAGGACTTGTTGGGCCGAATGGCCTATTACCACAATGCAGAGATTCAATGATGCTATGATTCTATGATCCCAGAGGTTTCCTCTGCACTTAATGATGCACAGTATGTATTTAATTCAATTTCCCAAAGATGTCCTCTTGAGATGAAGCTGGAATAAGCAGTCATTTGTCACCAACCATTTACATCAACAATATAGAACAATTCCTGTGTTCAAAAATCACTTTCACAGCCTTACCGCTTGCCCTTTGTACTAGCCAACTACTCATGCAATTTCTGCCAATGCTAAGATATTCCTGGCATCTCTTTTGTTCTTGTCATAGCACTGCTCATAAAACTGCAACTAAAGACTTGAATGCTATTACCTTTGGAAGTTAAAGATTACAATGACCTAAAACCTCTGTAGACATCAGTATTTCCTTAATTTTCTGAAAAGTGTTCTTCTGATATTTGCAAAATATTTGACATTGTTCTGGGGAAAATCTTTGTAATGGATTCAAATCCAAATCGTAGTCTCGTTCCAGACAATCTTTAAAGTGTTGAAAGGCAGTAATAGAGATCATAAACAATCTTGATTGGTCTTCCAATAGAGTCTATTAGATTTGGCTATTTGTGTCAAGCTTTATGAAATCTTTGCTTTTGGATAAATTAGCTAGCATCTCATCAACAACCAACAAAAGAGGAATTTCTCTAGCCATGTTGAGTTGTGTAAAGTCAATACAAATGCGCACAGAATCATTAGACTTGGGTTTGGTAACCTTCCCCAAACGATAAAAAAGCACCTATTGTTGTTGTTTCTGCATTTGTTCTCAAATTGTTTCATTAAGAGATGCAGTATTTCTTTCTTTAAATTCATTCAGAGGATATGGACTTCACTGACCACTAGCATCCCTAATTACTGCTGAGAAGGAAATGATGAGCTGCCGTCTTGAACTGTTGCAGTCCATTTGGAACAGGTACATCCCATATGCTATTGGGGATGGAGTTCCAGGATTTTGAGTCAATGAGCAAGTATAGGAACAACAATACATTTGCACTGGTAGTGAGTGTCTTGGGGAGGCATTTGCAGTTGGTAAAGTTCTAATGTATCTGTTGCCTATATCTTTCAAGAGGGTAGCAGTCATAGATATGGAAGACGCTGCCTAAGAAGCTTCTGAAATTTTTGCAGTGTATCTGGTAGATAGTACAGACTGTATATGTACACGATTGAGAAGGGAGTGAATGTTTGTGGATATGACACCAATCAAGTGGGCTGTTTTGTCCTGGACAGAACCAAGCATTTTGTGTGTTTTTTGAGCTGCACTCTTCCATGGGAGTATTCCATCACACTCCTGATTTTTGCCTCGATGATGAGTACAGGTTTTGGGGAGTAAAGAGGTGAGTTACTTGTTGCAGGATTCCTTGCCTCAGATCTGGAAAGATCTGTATTTATGTGGCGAGTCTAATTCAGTTTCTGGGAGATTGTGAGGACTGCAGATGCTGGAAAGTCAGAGTCGATAAAGTGTGGAGCCAGAAAAAGCACAGCAGTTTAAGCGCCATCAGAGGAGCCGGAGAATCAACATTTCAGGTCAGGACCCTTCATCAGGACTGGGGAGGGGGAAGGGAGCTGAGAAATAAATATAGGGAGGGGGCTGGGGAGGAGAAAAGGTAGTTGGGAGGCAGATAGGATCCTGAAGAGAGGAAGGGTTGGACCTGGGATGAGGTGGATGGTGGAAAAATTTGGAAGCTGGTGAATTCTATGTTGAGGCCATCTGGTTGTAAGCTCTTGAGGTGGAAGATGAGATGTTCTTCGAACAGTTTGTATGTGGCTTTATTTTAATGGTGGACAAGGCCCAGGATGGATACATTGCTGGGGGAGTGGGGAGGGGGAGTTAAAATGGCTGGCAACTGGAAGATGGGGTTGATTGGAGTGTATGGACTACAGATATTCCCTGAACCAGTCCGAGTTTGGACTTGGTCTCTTGATGTAGAGGAGACCATATGGGGAGCAAGAGGTAAAATAAATCATGTTAGAGGAAATGCAGAATTTCGAATGATTCTTTGTGGCCTTGACCAGAGGTAAGAGGGGAGTTGTGAGGGCAGCTGTTGCACCTCCTCAGGCCACAGGAAAAGGTGCCAGGTGTGGAGGAGAGGTTGGTGAGGTATGTGGACCTAACAAAAGGTTGTGTTACTTCTTTTATTTATTCATGGGATATGGGCATCACTGATTGGGCCAGCATTTGTTGCCCATTGCTTTACATAGACTACTCTTTCCTCAATGTTCAGTGAAGAGGGAATGGTCCCTATGGAAAGCAGATAGGGTTGGGGAAGGAAATATCTTTTGGGTGGTTGGTTCAGATCGCAGATGATGAAAATGGTGGAGGTTGATGCGTTGGATTTGGAGATTAGTGGAGTGGAATGTGAGGACCAGGGGGACTCTATCCTTGTTGTGGTTGAGTGGGGTGGGGTTTGAGGGCAGAGGTGTGGTTGAGGGCATTGTTGATCATGGGGGAGGAGAAATTACAATCCTTGAAGTAAGATGACATCTCGGATGCCCTGGAGTGGAATCAAGAGTAACTCACTGCATATTGATTGTTGGGGATTGAGCGATGGCAATGCCATTGAATATCAAGGGGCAAAGTTAAGATTATTTCCCTGTTAGAGATGATCATTTGCTTGGCATTTGTGTGGGAGGAGTGTTACTTGCCATTTGTCAGTCAAAACCTCGATACCGTTATATGTAGAGTCATAGAGATATACAGCACAGAAACAAGCCCTTCAATCCAATTCCTCCATGCCAACCAAATATTCTATATAAGTCCATTCCCATTTGCCAGCATTTGACCCATATCCCTTTAAACCCTTCCTATCATAGCCCTATCCAGATGCCTTTCAAATGTTGTAATTATACCAGCTTCTGAAAAATGTGTTGCTGGAAAAGCGCAGCAGGTCAGGCAGCATCCAAAGAGCAGGAGAATCGGCGTTTTATGCCCGAAACGTCGATTCTCCTGCTCCTTGGATGATGCCTGACCTGCTGCACTTTTCCAGTAACACATTTTTCAGCTCTGATCTCCAGCATCTGCAGTCCTCACTTTCTCCTAGTTGAGTATACCAACTTCCACTACTTCCTCTGGCAGCTCATTCCATACACACACCACTCTATGCGTGAAAAGTTGTCCCATAGGTTCCTTCTATATCTTTTCCCTCTCACCTTAAACCTATGCTCTCTAGTTTTGGACTCCCCAACCCTGGGGCAAAGACCTTGCCTATGTACCCTATTCATACTAGTCATGATTTTATAAGCCTCAATAAAGTCACCCCTCAGACACCAATGCTCCAGCCTATTCAGCCTCTTCCTATAGCTTAAACCCTCCAACCCTGGCAACATCCTTGTAAATATTTTCTGAACCTTTTCAAGTTCCACAACATCCTTCCTATAAGAGGGAGACTAGAATTACATGCAATACTCCAAAAGTGGCCAAACGAATGTCCTGTACAGCTGCAACATGACTTCTCAACTCCCATACTTAATGCACTGAACTTTAAAGGTAAGTATACCAAACACCTTCACTATTCTATCTACCTGTGACTCCACTTTCAAAGAATTATGAAACTGCACTCCAAGGTCCAAAAGGCAACAAAAGAGCAGGAGGCAGTGCAGGCGTCCCCTGCAGTCATGTCCCTCCAAAAGAGGTATACCATTTTGGATACTGTTGGGGGAGATGGCTCACCAGAAGAAGGCAGCAGTAGCCAGGTTCATGGCACCGTAGCTGGCTCTGCTGTTCAGAAGGATGGGAAAAAGGGTGGAAGGGCTACAGTCAGAGGGGATTGAATTGTAAGGGGAGTAGATAGGCAGTTCTGTGGTCAAAAACGAGATTCCCGAATGGTAAGTTGCCTACCAGGTGCACGGGTCAGAGATGTCTCAGATCGGCTACAGAACAATCTCAAGGGGGAGGCTGAACAGCCAGTTGTCATGGTGCGTATAGGCACAAACGAGAAAGGTAAAAAATGGGATGAGGTCCTACAAGCAGATTTTAGAGAGTTAGGAGCCATAAAGGAATTAAAAAGTAGGACATCAGAGGTAGTAGTCTTTGGATTGCTACCAGTGCCACAGGCTAGTTAGAGTAGGAATGATAGAGTAAGCAGGATGAATGTGTAGTTTGAGAGATGGTGCAGAAGGGAGGCGTTCAGATTTTTGGAACATTGGGACCAGTTTTGGGGGAGGTGGGACTATTACAAATTAGACAATCTCCACCTGGGCTGGATTGGAACCAATGTCCTTGGGGGCGCATTTGCTAATGTTGGGGAGGGTTTAAACTAATATTGCAAAGGGTTGGGAACCAAAAGAAGTTAGAGGACAGTAAGGAAGCAGTGACTAAAGCCTGCAAGGAACTAGATAATGAAGTCAGCGTGACTAAGGGAGAGAGGAGGCAGGGAGCAGATGATGAATGCAAAGGGACTGGTGGTCTAAAGTGCATTTGTTTTAATGCAATAAGTATAATAGGTAGGGCTTGGATTAGTACCTGGGAGTATGATGTTATTGCTATTACTGAAACTTGGTTGAGGGAAGGACATGATTGGTAGCTAAACATCTCAGGATATCAATGCTTCAGGCGGGATAGAGTGGGAGGTAAAATGGGTGGAGGCGTTGCATTACTTGTCAAAGAAAATATCACAGCTGGGCTAAAGGAGGGCCCTATGGAAGACTCGAGCAGTGAGGCAATATGGGCAGAGCTCAGAAATAGGGGCTGTTTTCCAGGCCTCCCAAGAGTGAACATGAGATAGAGATAGATGTAAATAGATCATGGAAAGATGTAGGAGCATCAGGTGGTGGTGATGGGAGATTTTAATTTTCCCAACATTGATGGGATTCACTTAATGTTAGAGGTCTAAATGGATCAGAATTTATAAGGAGGGTTTTCCAGAGCAGTATGTAAGTAGTCCAACTTGCGAAGGGGCCATACTGGATCTGATGTTGGGTAATGAGATCGGCCAGGTGGTTGATGTTTCAGTAGGTATTACTTTGGGAACAGTGATCACAATTCCATAAGCTTTAGAATACTCATGGACAAAGTCGAGAATGGGCCTAAAGGAAGAGTGCTAAACTGGGGAAGGCCAACGATACCAACATTTGGCAGGAGCTGGATAATATAGACTGGGAACAGTTGTTTGAAGGTAAATCCACATTTGATATGTGGGAGACGTTTAAAGAGAGCTTGTTAGAGTTCAGAAGAGATATGTTCCTGTGAAAATGAAGGATCGAAATGGCAAGGTTAGGGAACCAAGGATGAGAGGTGAAATTGTGAAACTAGCTAAGAGGAAAAAGGATTCGTACATAAGGTCTAGGCGACTGATGACAGACAAAGCTTTGGAAGAATATCGGGAATGTAGGACCAACCAAAAATGAAGAATTAAGAGGGCTAAAAGGGGTTATGAGATATATTTTGCAAATAGTGTTAAGGAAAATCCCAAAGCTTTTTTTTCAAATATAAGGAGCAAGAGGATAACTAGGGAAAGGATTGGCTCACTCATGGACAAAGGAGGAAAGTTATGCGTGGAGTCAGAGAAAATGGGTGAGATTCTTAGCGAGTACTTTGCATCGGTATTCACCGAACAGAGGGACATGGCGGATGTTGAGGTTAAGGTTAGATCTTTAAGTACTCTAGGTCAAGTCAGCATAAAGAGCGAGGAAGTATTGGGTATTCTAAAAAGCATTAAGGTAGACAAGTCCCCAGGTCCGGATGGGATCTGCCCCAGGTTACTGAGTGAAGCGGGAGAGGAAATAGCTGGGGCTTTAACAGATATCTTTGCAGCATCCTTGAACATGGGAGAGGTTCCGGAGGACTGGAGAATTGCTAATATTATCCCCTTGTTTAAGGAGTGTAGCAGGGATACTCCAGGTAACTATAGACCGGTGAGCCTGATGTCAGTGGTAGGGAAGCTGCTGGAGAAGATAGTGAGGGATAGGATCTATTCACATTTGGAAGAAAATGGGCTTATCAATAATGGGCAGCATGGTTTTGTGTGGGGGAAGGTTAGGCCTTACAAACCTAATAGAATTCTTTGAGGAGGTGATAAAGTTGATTGATGGGGGAAGGGCTGCAGATGTCATATACATGGTCTTTAATAAGGCGTTTAGTAAGGTTCCCCATGATAGGCTGATGGAGAAGGTGAAGTCATATGGGGTTCAGGGTATTCTAACTAGATGGATAGAGAACTGGTTGGGCAACAGAAGACAGAGAGTAGTAGTGGAAGGGAGTTTCTCAAAATGGAGACCTGTGATTAGTGGTGTTCCACAGGGTTCCGTGCTTGGACCACTGTTCTTTGTGATACATATGGGTGGCACGGTGGCACAGTGGTTAGCACTGCTGCCTCACAGCACCAGAGACTCAAGTTCAATTCCCGCCTCAGGCAACTGTCTGTGTGGAGTTTGCACATTCTCCCCATGTCTGCGTGGGTTTTCTCTGGGTGCTCCCGTTTCCAAAAATGTGCAGGTTAGGTGAATTGGCCATGCTAAATTGCCCATAGTGTTAGGTGAAGGGGTAAATGTAGTGGAATGGGTCTGTGTGGGTTGCTCTTCGGAGGGTTGGTGTGGATTTGTTGGACCGAAGGGCCTGTTTCCACACTGTAAGTAATCTAAATAATCTAACATAATCTAATAAATTATTTGAGGAAGGTATCAGTTGCCTGATTAGCAGCTGACATCAAGATTGGTGGAGTAGCAGATATGAAGGGGACTGTCAGAGAATACAACAGAATATAGATAGATTGGAGAGATGGGTAGAGAAATGGCAGATGGAGTTCAATTTGGGCAAATGCGAAGTGATGCATTTAGGAAGATCTAATTCAAGAGCGAACTATACAGCAAATGGAAATATCCTGGGGAAAATTGACATACAGAAAGATCTGGGTATCAAGGTCCATTGTTCCCTGAAGATGGCAATGCAGGTCAGTAAAGTGGTCAAGAAGGCATACAGCATTATGGACTTCATTGGATGGGGTATTGAGTACAAGAGTTGGCAGGTCATGTTACAATGGTATAGGACTTTGGTTCGGCCGCATTTGGAATACTGCAAATAGTTCTGGTCGCCACATTACCAAAAGGGTGTGGATGATTTGAAGGCAGTGTAGAGGAAGTTCATCAGGATGTTGCCTGGTATGGAGGGCATTAGCTATGAAGAGAGGTTGGATAGATTAGGATTGTTTTCATTAGAAAGACAAAGGTTGAGGGGGACCTGATTGAGGTTTACAAAATCATGAGAGGTATAGACAGGGTGGATAACAAGAAGCTTTTTTCCCAGAGTGCAGAACTCAATTCCAAGGGGGTCACAAGTTCAAAATGAGAGTGGAAAAGTTTAGGGGAGATATACGTGGAAAGTTCTTTACACAGAGAACGTGTTGTGAGTGGAAGTGGTAAAGGCGGGCACGATAGCATCATTTAAGATGTAACTAGACAGATACATGAATGGGCAGGGAGCAGAGGGATACAGAACTTTAGAAAATAGGTGACAGGTTTAGATAGAGGATCTGGATCGGCACAGGCTTGGAGGGCCTTAGGGCCTGTTCCTGTGCTGGAATGTTCTTTGTTCTTTGTTCAGCAACACTCTCCAGGACCTTACCATTAAGTGTACAAGTCCTGACCTGATTTGCCTTTCCAAAATGCAGCATCTCACATTTATGGTTTGCTTTAGTATCTGATGAATTACAAGTCGAGCTGAACATTATGCAGTCTTCAACAAACATCCAATTTCTCAGATTATTATGGAGGGAAGATCACAGATAAAGCTGTTGAAGATAGTCGGGACTAGGACAATAGCCTGGGGAACTCCAAGTGGGATGTTCTAGAGACCCCCATATGTCAGTATTATTCCAATCAACAAAGAATTTTCCACCTGATTTCCATTAACTCTAGTATGTCTTGAGTTTATAAAGGTGTAAAAATGTTGCATCTTTCGTTGGTGAAGTGCTATATAGGTTTTTAACTTGCCTTTTTTTGAACAAATTAGGATGTTCTTTGACAAATCAACTCTTTAGCTTGTGAATAATATTGGTGTCAAAATAATTGATAGGAGTGAGAATTCTTGATTGCGAATTATGTATAGGTTTTCAAGAATTTTGTGTCACCTATGTGGGAGAGTTACTTGTGGCATATTTTTAACATTATGCAATACCTACATCCATGCAGTTGAACTACTGGCTGTGATCAGTGTTTCCAACCAAGGCTTACAATCAGATACTGTCGTGACACTTGCTCCTACACCTACCTTGAAATTTGGGAGATGCCAGTTGACATAAATGTCTATTGCCAAAATGTTTGGTCTGGGCCATTTAGTTCCCCTCAGGCAACTCTTGGTTTGTCTTCTACTGAAGACTATTTTATTTATTTATCAATTTATATGCGTAGGTTTTAGTGTTTTTCTTCTGCAAGACTGCCCTACTTCAACTAATCAAAAGTATCCAATTTTAATAACAGGACACTGTGCACACTTGTGAAATTTCTTTCCTTTACAGCATTGACAAAGACTTTTAGTGTTTGCTGGCTGTCTTAACCACTGCACTGACTTACAATTTTATGGTTGTCTATCTTAAGGATTGAATGGATTCCAAAGATCTTCTGTGCCAACTTTGATCTTCTCTCATTAGAGTTAATCTATTTGGCTTCTAGATCTCTACTTCACACACTATCTGAATGGCTTTCTCTAGACTTAGATCTTCTTTGAACTGTAATAAATCTGACAAAGTCTCATCGGTGATGTCTTGAACAATTTGAACTCTTATAAATTCTGATTTTAAGGTACCATAGTTATATTCCTCCCCTAATATGCAGGCATCTCCGGATGTCATATTTTTCAATTCCCTCCCCAGAATTTTATTTATCATAAGTTTTGAATAATTGTCAAAGACGTTTAGTACCCCGTCACATTTTTCTGACATTTCATTTACCTCCTTATGAACAATAATGTCATCTACCACACTCATATCTATATGCCACATCAACATTTATCTCAGAGTACAACAGGATCTTGGTCAGATGTACCAATAGGCCAAGGAGTGGCAGATGGAGTTTAATTTAGATAAATGTGAGGTGCTGCATTTTGGAAAGACAAATCAGGGCAGGACTTATACACTTGATGGTAAGGTCCTGGGGAGTTTACTGTATAAAGAGACATTGGAGTATAGGCTCATTGTTCCTTGAAAGTGGAGTAGCAGGTGGATAGGATAGTAAAGAAGGTGTTTGGTATGCTTTCCTTTAATGGTCAGTGCATTGAGTATAGGAGTTGGGAGGACATGTAACAGCCATACAGGACATTGGTTAGGCCACTTCTGGATTATTTTATGTAACTCTGGTCTCTCCCTTAGAGGAGGGATGTTGTGAAACTTGAAAGAGTTCAGAAAATAGTTACAAGGATATTGCCAGTGTTGGAAGGTTTGCACCATAAGGAGAGGCTGAACAGGCTGGGGCTGTTTTTTTCCTGGAGCATCGGAGACTAAAGGGTGACCTTTTAGAGGTTTATAAAATCATGAGGGGCATGGATAGAGTAAATAGACAAGGTATTTTCCCTGAGTTTGTGGAGTCCAGAACTATCGGGCATAGCTTTAGGATGAGAGGGGAAGGATATAAAAGGAACCAAAGGGCCAACTTTTTCATGCAGAGGTTGACGTGTGTATGGAATGAGCTGCCAGAGGAAGTGGTGGAGGCTGGTACAATTAAAATATTTGAAAGGCATCTGGATGAGTATATGAATAAGAAGGGTTTAGAGGTATAGGGGCTAAGTATTGGCAAATGGGACTAGATTGATTTAGAATGTCTGGTCGGCATAGCCTTGTTGGACCGAAGGGTCTGTTTCTGTGCTATATATCTCTATGACTCTATGACTTTATAACCATTGACAGATAGGAATTAAAGATCATGATGCCACTGAATGTGATGCAGATACCTCTAACACTGAGCCAACAGATAACTTAAAATAGAAAAGGAAGAGCTGGATGGTTTCAATTGCCTGCAAAAGCAATTATACCTTCACCTGCACCTGCTGTGGGAGGATCTGCTGGTCAAAGTTGAGTGTAACCTATCTAAAATTCCCAAGTTGTTGTTGTTGTTGTAAGAGAGGATTCTTGATGTTCAGGGCTGTTATGGAGGTTTCTCACCATGCACAGTTTTGATGGAAGATTTTCTGCCTTTTACAGCTACGAGAGTCTCCTAAAAAAAAAATTGGCTCTGATTAAAATTATCCATTTCTTCAAATTATCCAATGTTTATCCGCCTTGAGTGAAATTATGTCAGTTGTCTCTTGGCCCTGGCCCTGGCTCTGTTAGTTCCATTTCTTTTTCTAGCCTTGCTGTGTGATAACTGGTGCTAAATGATGACGATTCTGGATTAGTGGTGCTGGAAGAGCACAGCAATTCAGGCAGCATCCGAGGACAGGCAAAATCGACGTTTCGGGCAAAAGCCCTTCATCAGGAATAAAGGCAGAGAGCCTGAAGCATGGAGAGATAAGCTAGAGGAGGGTGGGGGTGGGGAGAAAGTAGCATAGAGTACAATAGGTCAGTGGGGAAGGAGATGAAGGTGAGAGGTCAGGGAAGAGAGGGTGGAGTGGATAGGTGGAAAAGGAGCTGGGCAGGTCGGACAAGTCCGGACAAGTCGAGTTGCTGGAGGTTAGAAACTAGGATGAGGTGGGGGAAGGGGAAATGAGGAAACTGTTGAAATCCACATTGATGCCCTGGGGTTGAAGTGTTCCGAGGCGGAAGATGAGGCGTTCTTCCTCCAGGCGTCTGGTGGTGAGGGAGCGGCGGTGGAGGAGGCCCAGCACCTTCATATCCTCGGCAGAGTGGGAGGGGGAGTTGAAATGTTGAGCCACTGGGCGATTTGGTTGATTGATGCGGGTGTCTCTGAGATGTTCCCTAAAGCGCTCTGCTAGGAGGCGCCCAGTCTCCCCAATGTAGAGGAGACCGCATCGGGAGCAACGGATACAATAGATGATATTAGTGGATGTGCAGGTAAAACTTTGATGGATGTGGAAGGCTCCTTTAGGGCCTTGGATGGAGGTGAGGGAGGAGGTGTGGGCACAGGTTTTACAGTTCCTGCGGTGGCAGGGGAAAGTGCCAGGATGGGAGGGTGGGTCGTAGGGGGGCGTGGACCTGACCAGGTAGTCACGGAGGGAACGGTCTTTGCGGAAGGCGGAGAGGGGTGGGGAGGGAAATATATCCCTGGTGGTGGGGTCTGTTTGGAAGTGGCGGAAATGTCGGCGGATGATTTGGTTTATGCGAAGGTTGGTAGGGTGGAAGGTGAGCACCAGGGGCGTTCTGTCCTTGTTGCGGTCAACTGCAACAAGGACAGAACGCCCCTGGTGCTCACCTTCCACCCTACCAACCTTCGCATAAACCAAATCATCCGCCGACATTTCCGCCACTTCCAAACAGACCCCACCACCAGGGATATATTTCCCTCCCCACCCATTTCCGTCTTCCGCAAAGACCGTTCCCTCCGTGACTACCTGGTCAGGTCCACGCCCCCCTACGACCCACCCTCCCATCCTGGCACTTTCCCCTGCCACCGCAGGAACTGTAAAACCTGTGCCCACACCTCCTCCCTCACCTCCATCCAAGGCCCTAAAGGAGCCTTCCACATCCATCAAAGTTTTACCTGCACATCCACTAATATCATCTATTGTATCCGTTGCTCCCGATGCGGTCTCCTCTACATTGGGGAGACTGGGCGCCTCCTAGCAGAGCGCTTTAGGGAACATCTCAGAGACACCCGCATCAATCAACCAAATTGCCCAGTGGCCCAACATTTCAACTCCCCCTCCCACTCTGCCGAGGATATGGAGGTGCTGGGCCTCCTCCACCGCCGCTCCCTCACCACCAGACGCCTGGAGGAAGAACGCCTCATCTTCCGCCTCGGAACACTTCAACCCCAGGGCATCAATGTGGATTTCAACAGTTTCCTCATTTCCCCTTCCCCCACCTCATCCTAGTAACCTCCAGCAACTCGACTTGTCCGGACTTGTCCGACCTGCCCAGCTCCTTTTCCACCTATCCACTCCACCCTCTCTTCCCTGACCTCTCACCTTCATCTCCTTCCCCACTGACCTATTGTACTCTATGCTACTCTCTCCCCACCCCACCCTCCTCTAGCTTATCTCTCCATGCTTCAGGCTCTCTGCCTTTATTCCTGATGAAGGGCTTTTGCCCGAAACGTCGATTTTGCCTGTCCTCGGATGCTGCCTGAATTGCTGTGCTCTTCCAGCACCACTAATCCAGAATCTGGTTTCCAGCATCTGCAGTCATTGTTTTTACCTAAATGATTACGATGCCTAGTCTGAGACGCATTTAGAAAATTCTTAGCTTCTCTCCCTGAATTTCTGCAATGTTTGAAGTTTCCCCTTTGTACCAAGGAAATTTTAGTTGTGATTCACACAAACTCTAATGTCAGTTCACTCAGCAGCTGAACTCGAACTCAGCACTGCTCCCACAGATCACCATCTTGTAATGCAGCCTGTGCCTCTGCCTGAGGCTGCCGATTGCTTCTGTTCCAGCACATTGCTTATCAAGTCTGAAATGCTTTCTGTCATTCTTTGAAGTGTTCTTCAGTGTTAAGTGTCGCTGTGTGATGTTTTTGGGGTTTGCTGTCCTCAGCAATCAGCAGTATCTACTTTCCTTGGAATCTTCTGCATTGTCAGCATGTTTGCCTCATTGGGCCAAATGCTGTTAAATTATATTTTCAGATCCCATACTGATCATCATGTAATGTGTTGCACGCTGTATCTTTGAAGTGTTCTTTAGGGGCTTACACGGTCTGGTATGTGTGAAGATAACTGTCTTCTAGTCAAATCAGAAGAGTTTTGTCCAATAAACAAGACATAGTTGATTGCACCTCAGCAACTGTTTACGAGATATAAGAATAGGTTCTATATTACTGCAAAGACTACTGGGAGAACTGAGCCTTAGATCTGCCTCTGATTAGATTCTGCTTTAATCTCCTACCAAGTCCACATGACACCATCACAGTGTTTGTTGCAGTCAGTTAAGTATTTGCGTCTTCAGAACCTTACATAACAAGACAACACAATACACAACCATATAACAAAATGGAATAGCACAACTTAAAATTTGTATGAAATAATGGGCATTAGTGGCCAATGTTGATGAGAAGGACATAACCTCTGTGACAATCATTGTGGCAAAACCCATGAGCCTGCAGAAGAATGAAAGGAAAGTAAATTGATGGGGAAGGAGAAGCAAATTGATGGGGAAGGAGAAGCAAATGAAAGCAGGTTGAGAGACAGATACATGTGCACAATCACTGACATACAGAGAAAGAGATTCATTGCAGCTTAGCATTTTTTAAGTTGTCGTAATTATTTTTTTTAGATTAGATTACTTACAGTGTGGAAACAGGCCCTTTGGCCCAACAAGTCTACACCGACCCTCCGAAGAGCAACCCACCCAGACCCATTCCCCTACGTTTACCCCTTTACCTAACACTACAGGCAATTTAGCATAGCCAATTCACCTAACCTGCACATCTTTGTGACTGTGGGAGGAAACCGGAGCACCCGGAGGAAACCCACGCTGACACGGTGAGAATGTGCAAACTCCACACAGACAGTTGCCCGAGGCGGGAATTGAACCCAGGTCTCTGGCGCTGTGAGGCAGCAGTGCTAACCACTGTGCCACTGTGCCGCCCCTTTCTTTTTTTTTCCCTTCCCTCTTTCCCCTTTTCCCTTTCTCCTTTCCAACCCCTCCCCACTGTCAAATCTCCTCTGCCTGTCTAAACTCTGGCCTTTTTATAAGTATTAGTGAAAAACCTTTCCAAGTAATTGTAGAAACTAGGCCAGAATTTCCTTAAACTTTTTGGCATGTCCAGGCATAACTTACAGAAAGATTTACATGGGCCTGGATTACAGCAGACCCAAGCCTTCTTAATTGTGTTTCTGCAAAGAAAGGTCCTCTTAAATCCAGTGCCTTCTGTTTACTGAGCTCCACTTCCTTGCATAAAAGCCAGCTTGCTCGAGTTTATCCCCTATTGCACTGACCCAGATCTACACACAAACATTTAGGCATAACATGCCTGAAGCTATCTCATTCTGGTGTTTGATAGGTTTTGGAGATTTAACAAAATATTCTGTGCTGAGACTCTCACTGTACTTAACCAAAGAGTTTTCGGTTCAGTGAACGGGGTTGTTTTTGGGTCCATGATTCCTCTGTCCTTACAAATTGACCAAAAAGCTGGAATGGCCTTTGCAATGGGTATAACTCATAAAAAAAAAAGAGAAGAAGCAAACTAAAAAGATCTGAGAGTGAGGTACAATGAAAGAAGACAGCAGCTCGCTAACTATTATCCTTAGTGGTGCTGATCCACTCTTGAATGTCAAGATCAGTATTGACATTCCAGTGCAGACAAATAGAATTGCAGGAAATTTGAGTCGAAATTTCAATTGGTAAACCTTGAATAATTTCTGCCTTAGCATAACCTAAGAAATCCTCAGACAGAATAAAATAAATGTACTCTTCACATTTACTGAGCCAAGAGTTGTGCCATAATATTAACATGAAGCAGCCCAAAGAGGCTGGAGTACTGAAGCAACATGCTCGGAAATGATACAGCTGTGATTAAAATACTTTAGCTGATTGTAAGAGGAAAAGTCCCATTGAAACTGGGGTATTTGCATATGCTGAGAACAAAGTGAAAGTCAACAAATCAGAAATTTCAAAGCATCAAGTTGAAAAACAAACAATTGATTGTTTGATTCAGATTTTTAAAGTTTGCTCTTAGGGTATGGACAATGCTGGCATGGCTGAATTTATTACATATCCAAAGCACACCTGAAAAGGTGACACCATCCTTACTTCTGGCATTGTGGTGATGAATCGTCCACAATAGTACTGGAAAAGAAATTCTAGCGATACTGACTCACTAACCATGAAGGAATGGTAATATCAGAATGGTGGATAATGTGAAGGAGGTGGTGTTCACATCTTACAGAAGAGAGAGGTACTGTCAAAGTAATCTTGACAGCGTCCACAGAGCACCAGTGATGTAGGGAGCAGATATTGAGGCCAATGAAATTAACAGCTCTCTTCTAGATAGTGTTAATTGTAATATCCAGCTAAATGTAGAATATTTTCTAACACTCCTGACTTGAATTGAATTGATGAGGGAGTAGCCCTGAGAGGCCACTGAAGTGTGAGTGACTTCTTGCAGAGTACCCATTCACTGCACTGACTCTATAGTCACAGAGTTGATATGCTTGAACCAGTTCAGCATATGATCACTGCATTAAGTTGGTTCTATTGAAAGTCTGAGAGATGGCTGTGCTTTGTCTTATTCAAGATGATCACTAATGTGGTGCAGATCATACCTGCTGTTTAGTATCCAACATGAATTAATACTGGCCTTGTTGTAACTAGCATAGCTAGCATGGGCTAGTTTATAATCAGAGGATTTGAACCTCATGGATCAGTCGGGGAGCAGCACCATTTCTGATTAATAATGAAGAGACTGTTGATGATGGACCTGAAAATTATTCAGCCAAGGATGCTTCCCTGAGAAACTCCTGCAGCTATAACCAGTGGCTGTGTTACCAGCTGCTCACAGCCACAGTTTAGGCTGAATACACAATCTTGGGACATCCTGAAATTGTATCGGAAATGTCAGCTGTGAATGAAGTCACGATAAAGCCTTTTCAAATCTGTGCTACCAGGCAAGTGAAGAGCAAATAAGTGTTCAAAATTCAGGGTCTAATGTGGCTATTCAGAAATGTGACATAGGGCAATACAAGTCACTATCAAATGTGCAAACACATTGAGGAAGGCTGCGGTCCAATGAATTCAGGGATGAATTCAAATTTTCTAACCTGTTGTAGGTAAAGAGTAGGAGTGATTCTTGGAAACCCATAAGGAAACTTGTTCCTCTCTTCTGATAATTTTCCTTTATCTTCTCCTCTGCTCGCTGACCACATTCTCCTCCAATCTTTCTTACTTGATTGCCAGAAACTGTTCCTTTAGACCCAAGGTGACAGCCTCCTGCCATCCAAACTCATTTTCTCAATTGCTGGATAATTGTAATTCCAGTAGGGTTTGGGAAAGATATTCTGCTCCAGGCTGCAGACAATGCCCAATGATTGAAATAGTTCAGTCTTCCCTTCAACTTAATCATGTAAGGAGCAGTAAAATCGACATTTCGGGCAAAAGCCCTTCATCAGGAGTACAGGGCTTTCACCCGAAACATTGATCCTACTGCTCCTCGGATGCTGCCTGAACTGCTGTGCTTTTCCAGCACCACCCTAATCTAGACTCTGGTTTCCAGTATTTGCAGTTATTGTTTTTACCCAACTTAATCATGTAACCTTGTCACTTGTCCCTTGCCTTCTATATCCTGCTCAGCCCCAGAGTTAAAATTACAGTGCCTAAAGTGAACATTTCCAGTATTCATGCCCTTCTGACCCTCCTCTTGCACAGTAAAGGGAATTGTATCTATTCTGTAAATGTAGTTCCTGAGCACGTGTGAAAGGAGTCATGCCATTATAGATCACAGCCTGTAGAGCTCCAGATAAGGTGTTCTGTTTACAATCTTTACACACAGTAAAGCCTCTTGTGTAGGTCTTACAATATTACATGGTGGCAATAGGAACCAGGCCATAGAAAAGGAAGTGGGTGGTCAGAACCTAAAGGCCAGCCTAGGCACAGTGCAGATCTACAGCGTTCCAGACAACATGTCCACTGGTCCCATCTTCTGTATATAATTATGTTCAATAAAGCTTGTTGCTGTTCACTCACAAGAGTGTTGAATGCCCATCACTGCATTCCTGTCAACTCAGGTGAAATCACACATATGCCAAGTCACATCCTAAGTATATTTGGTATATCCATATTCTCCGAATGTGAAGAAGTATATTTTTAAATAAATGTGATCTACTTTCAATATTGTCTCCTTGTCCTTTATTATGTTCCTCTGACCGTCATATTAGGTCAAGGATTAATATGGCCTCGCTTTGGCAGTTGGCTATTCCACACTGTATTTCTACTTTGCTGTACAAAGCTCCTTTCTGAAGTAGGAGCAATTGAAATCTGCAGATGCTGGAGATCAGAGTCAAAAAATGTGGTGCTGCAAAAAGCACAGCAGGTCAGGCAGCATCCAAGGAGCAGGAGAATTAACATTTTGGGCAAAAGCCCTTCATCAGGAGTGATGAAGAGCTTATGTCCAAAACGTCAGTTCTCCTGCTCCTCAGATGCTGCCTGACCTGCTGTCCTTATCCAGCATCACACTTTTTGACTCCTTTCTGGTGTAGTAAAACAAAAATGGAGGTTATATGTAACTGTACTTGAAAATCATAGGCAAGATTGGGAACAAGTTCAATACAATTCTAAATATTGTCTTGAAAAGTTTTACCCAAACAAGATTTTACAGTTGACAATTCCAATTTAAATATTATTGTTTTGCTGTTTTAAAGAAAAGAAAGTTATTTATTATTACATCAGTGATAACCATTTAAAAATTTCCACTACTACTACTATCTTCTCTGACTAAGCTACTTCTGTATCCATCTTACCAGCTGATCACAGATCCCATATGACTTCACCTTTTGTATCAGCCTGCTATAGACAAGATCTACTGCCTTGCCCTCATCAATCATTTTTGTCACTTCCACAAAAAGCTCAAGTTTGTGAAACATGACCTTGCCCACACAAAGCTGTGCTGCCTATTGCCAATAAGTCCATATTTTTTCAAATGTGAGTAAGTTCTATTCCTAAGAATATTCCCAAACAATTTCTCTCCCACTGACATAAGAGTTATTGGCATATAATTTTCTGATTCTCCCTGTTGTCTTTCTACAATGTTGTAAATGTTGGCTTTCTACATTCCTTTAAGACCTTGTCTGTAAATGAAGATAATAAAAAAATTAATTCAAATCCCCAGCAATTTCCTTACGTGCCTCCCTCAGCATTTTGAGATAGATCCTATCACATCCTGGGGACTTATCTACCTTAATGTTTTTCAAAACGCATAACACCTCCTTCTTTTTTGATATTGGCATGCTCTAGAATATCAAGATACCCCTCCCAAGACTCATTATCCACCATGTCCTTCTCCTTTGTGAATAGCAATTCAAATGACTTCACCCACTTCCTCTGGCTTCATGCATAAATTCCCTCGTTTATCCTTTTCATATCTACCCTCTTGTTCCTTCTGTATGGATAAAACACCTTGGGAGTTTCTGTAATCCTGTTTGCCAAAACATTTCATGGCTCCTTTTAACCCTTCTAATTCCTTGTTTGATTAACTTCCTGTTTTCTTTGTATTCTTTGAGACCTCTGTCTGTCTTCAGTTTCCCAAACCTTATATACGCCTCCTTTTTTTTTTGACTAAACTCTCAGTTTCTCTTGTTCCCAAATTTTGCCACTTTTATCTTTCATTTTCACAGGTACATGTTGGTCCCAAATGCCAAACAGCTGACCTTTAAAAGATTCCCACATGATTCCTGTGGATTAACCCTCAAATATCCACCCCCAATCTATATTCCCCAGTGTCTGCCCAGTATTGTGGTAATTAACCTTCCTCCAATCTAATACTTTCACCAAAGGACTACTCTTGTCCTTATCCATGAGTAAATTAGAACTTACAGAATTATGGTCACTGTTCCTGAAATGCTCCTCCACTGAACTTTCATCACTGTCTGGGCTCATTCCCCAATACCAGGTGTAGTATGGCTCCTTACCTAGTTAGTACTTGGACTACTTACATACTGGTTCAAAAAACTATCCTGGACACAGCTAGCAAACATTCTCTCTCCCCATATCCAATCCAAGCCCTGGCATGAAACAACGCCCAGTCAATATAAGGGAAGTTAAAATCACCCACCACAACCACGCTGTTGCTTTTAGACTGTTTCCATGATCTGTTCATATATCTGTTCCTGTATCATTTGGTGGTGTGCGAGGCCTGTAGGACAATCCTATCAAATTGATTGCACGCTTCCAATTCCTGAGCTCCACTCATTGGAGGAGCCCTCCAAGGTGTTCTCCCTCAGTACAGTTGTGATATTCTCCCTTATTAGTTATACAAGTGTCCAAATTTTCATATTGACATATTCCAGGTCTCAAAACCAAAGTAGGTCAGTGAATACAAGCGTGTTGGTAGGCAAGACTTGTTGGAGTTCGGATATGGGTGCTTTCAAGTTCATGGAGGGCACATGAAGTTTGACTATCCCAATTCATTGTTGAGATAGATAAGCCAACAATAAAACTGACAATATTTAAATTCTTAACACCAGCTCTATACGTGATCTGAAAGTTTATCTAAGGCAGTGTAATGCCTGTGAATATTGAGGTTGAGATCTTTTATCAAGTGGAAACAACAGTTATTATTTAAGCTCTTGAATATTATTGAAAGAAGCAGTATACCTTTACTGCATTGCAGTGTGAGTATCCTGGATAATTCAGCTCTATAGCTGCAAAAAAATGTTATAGTTTTGTGATTGCAGAGTTTTTAGGAACCTCATTGCAAATTATCAGAACTCCCATTAAACCAGACGACTTCTGCATGTGCACACGGCTGAGTTAGCAAAACATGTACCTTCATCCACCCCCCACCCCCATGCCCTCAACACCCCTTCATTGTTAACTATTTTCAATTAAATAAAGATAGCAGGCATGGCACTCGATAGTGTAGAAGAGCTTTAATACTTGCAATACCAACTATCTCGTATTATATTAAAATACCCACTTCTTTTTAAACTTTTCCATGTTTGCTGTTTTATTTTTCATTGAAACATATTGAGGGCTTTAATGCCAGAGCAGACTTTACATTTGTCTGGAGCACAAGTATCAGCTGCAAGAATTTTAAAAATGGATTATTTATAACTGTGCAAATTGCAAAAGTAAAATATCAATAACTTTGCACTAAGAACACAAATGTTGATTCCATTCAGTATATTTAGCCTGAAGGCTAAAAATGAGAAGAACAAAAACTGAGCTATTTCAAAAATCTTGGATATATGTATCCTGGGAAATTACAGAAGCACTGCTCAGTATTTTTGCATCCTTTACACTACTGCCATCCAGGGACTGAGTTCAGGCTTTTTCATTGATTCTTATGAGAAGGTAAAAAAGATTGTACCTAAAGGGAATTGAACATCAGATCATTTGCAACACTACAAAGACAAGTTTTAGTTATTAAAATTATTATTAGTGATATTAATTAAACTTGATAAAATTGGCTGTTAGGACCAAACACATTTTTCATGTTTAATAGATCAGGAATAATTGGACAATAGTAGGGGAATGCATAAATGAGGTGGGAGTTGAAATGGGCATTGGGAGAGGAAGGAGGAAGAGAGAGGAAACAAATATGGAGAATCAGGGAGATGGGAGAAAATTAAAGGAACAGGGAACCAGAAGGAGAGAGAAATGATAGAAGATGAGATGGAAGAATAGTGGAAGGAAGAGAAGGGAACAGCTTGGAAGGAAGAAGAGTAAAAATGATGGAAGAGGAGGTAAGGTATGGAGTGGGAGGCAGAAGAGAGAGAAGAGGATGGGAATGGAATGGGAAAGAAGGATTTAAAAAGAATATGAGGAGCAGAAGAGGAGAGAAAGTTGGAAGGAAATAAGAAGGGGTGGACAAGAGCAAAAAGTACAGATTAGTAGAGGCAGAAGCTATAAAGAAGGAAACCAGGTGAAACATGAGATAGGAAAAAGGAAGAGAGAGGAAAAATCAGGAGATGTGATAAAGGATTTGAGGGACCAATGAAAAAGGAGGAGCAGACAAAGAATAAAAGGATGATATAAAACAAAGGAGAGAGAGAAATGAGAAAAGGGGACAGAGAATGATAGAGGAGGGGATTGGCGATGCAGGGCAAGAGTGGGCAGGAAGAATTGAATGATAATCAATCCTGAACTATAGCAGGACATGAAGTCTGAAATGAAGGAGATACTCATTTGGCCCAAAGTGCAACAAAGCAAAGTAGAAAATTTGAAATTAAAACAGTACCTCATCCTTTAGAACGTCCAGGACCCAAACTGTAAAGCACGGTGCCCATTTTGCCTTGTCTGCTGTTTCTAGTGTAAATGTCTCATTGAGATGGTTAGGCTGACAGGTAGGTGGATGAGGAGGTAGATTGGCAGATAAGTGGGTGAAAGGCATCAGCTGGAAGATGGATGAAGGTAAAAAGTGGTGAGGAGACAAGTGACAGGATGATGGGTAGGACAGTAAGGTAGTATATGGGTGAGGTGACACTATAGCACTTGGTGGGTAAGGTAGAGGGTGGGTCTGGAGGTGTTGTATTGGGTAATGTTTCAGGTTTGGGGTTTGTTCTCAGGTTGGATGGTTGTCAGACTTTGATGCTCTGGCTTCAGGGCATTTAAATCAGGTTGAATCAAAGAGGGGCGTGGTCAATGTTCTGTCAGGGTGGTGTTTGGTGGGAGTGACTGGATGGTAGTTGTCTGGTTAGCCAGGAATTAGAACAGATTTTCAGCCAGGTATTTAAGTCAGAATGCGCCAGAATCTGTGACTCCAACTAAGATTTCCAGATTCTGGTTTAGTGGCGCTGGAAGAGCACAGCAGTTCAGGCAGCATCCAAGGAGCTTTGAAATCGACGTTTCGGGCATTTCCAGATGTCTTTTGAGGGCTCCAGATGCGGGATAGTTGTCCAGTTTAAATTTTCCAGGTAATTTCCAGGTAATTGGTCCATCAGGACTTTCAAGTTGCTCTGTAGCACATCTTTCAGAGTATGTTGGTGCAATGATGATCATCTTGTAACATATAGGTCATATATTCCAAAGTTAGATACATTCTGAAGTGTCTCGGTCTTACTGAAACTGTAGCATTTGAAAAGCTATACCTTGTTCACTAATATAATCCTTTCCTTTTCCCATAACAACCATCCATTGCTCACTTTGAGATTGAATTAAATTTGAATTGAATGATTTATTGTCATTTGTATTTTACAGTGAATAATGCAGTAAAATACAGTGAAAAGCATTAACTGTCGCCACAATCCAGCACCATTTTGAATAGTCCAAGAATAAAAAGACATAGTTGAAAGAGAGTCCATCTTCGTTCCTCCATCTCCACCATGAGTCCTGAGCTGGCTCACCAACAACACCTGCACTGCTACCCCTCCTCAAACAACACCTCGCAGCCACCTGCACCGGACCCACCAACGTCAGGGTGACCATTCTTCCAGCGCCACCAATGCTGATGCTGGCTCCTGTGCTGGGTCTACACTTGCCCTGCAGCCATGAGTGCCCGGGTCCAGTTCTGCTGCTGCCCTGACAGCCAGGAGTCCCCATTCCTGGCCTACTACAATCAGGAGTCCCTGGCTCTGCTGCCAGGCTAGGCCGTCACCACTACCGAGCCAAGAGTCCCCCTGAGACCACCCTCCTCTGCGATGTTATCTTCTTTGCCGCTGCCGACAAGAAGAAGGAAAGAAAGAAAAGGGAAGGAAATGAAAAGAGAGAGGGAAAAATAAGGCAGTAAATGGGCAGGGTCTGGAAGAGATGGGCTCAGGAGCCTGAACTGATCACTTGGTCCAAGATCTGAAGTTTGTCCTGAAAGAAAGAGGACAGACAAATGTAATGTCTTTTATGACCTCAGGAAATCTCAAAGCATTTTAGAGCCAATGCGTTCAAGTATCTGTAAGTGTAGTGACTGTCATAATGTAGGAATAGTGCATTACGGCTCATTGTGAGCTGCAGGCTGACATCTCCTCAGAATTGGTTAACTTTGAAACTTATTATGCAGTGCTCTTAAAGCTAGGGTACTAAGTGAGAGCTGGGGTGAAATTACTTTCTAAGCTAAATGCACCTTGTGTCCCAATGGGGAAAATACATTGAGACCTAGACTGCTCATTTTTAAAGTATCTTATTAAATGCACATATGCATCACATACCATTCAATGTTTGTAAGAGCTAAATAAGCAGCTTTTAGGTAATTCTGATTGCGGCAGTGAAATAAGCTCTTTGAATCAAAGAGAATCCCTGGGAATACAATATCTGATTTTCGCTTTTTCTAGAATGTTGCCAGGCTTCATCATGTTCTTGCACATAGCTTTAAAGACTTTAAGAATGGGACAGATATCATGGAAAAGCCACTATTCCCTACAGTGAATTTAAATTCAAGATTGAATTGTGGGTTTTTTTGCTCTTAAGAACATTTAGATGAAAGACGCTTTGGGATTTTCCACTTCGTTGACCATAGCATATTAATAGCTAGGACTGAAGGGCTGCAATTTCCTGATGTGTGCTGCCAATGTGTGACAGAAGAAGTGATGCAGAAAATCCTAGTCAGCTTTGACTAAAAAGATAATTTAACGTCAATCTAGAGGATTGACTTAAACAGAAAGCTGCTTTGGTTTAAAGTATTGGATCTCGTACATCTTTCATGTCACAACTATCCATGGATTACACTGGAAGGGAAAAGTGGAGCAGTTTCTAAATCTCTGCGAATGCTTCACATGCATATTATTATTTTCATATTGTGTTTATCAATGGTCTGGATCAGAACAATAACTTTGGTCACAGCATGAGTAAATGAGCTGAACTCAAGAAAGGAAATGAAGGTGATTTACTTGATGTCAAGACCCCATTTGGTCAAGTGTGGTGTAAAGGAAGCCTGGAGTTAATAGAAGCAAAGAAAAAAGGAGCAGGAGCAGACCATTCAGCCCTTACAACCTGTTTCACCATTCATTATGATCATAACTGATTAGTGACTGTGGGGAGATGAATATTTGCTTTTATTAGTTTAATTTTAAAGCTAATTTGGAAGGCACAACTGTGATTTAAACTCAGGATATCCTGCTTACTGGACAGGTGTTTTAAATCACAATGCCACAATGCCACCTTACACCCTCCTCTGTTTGGAGTCATGAATAGTATAGGTGAAGATAGTTGTGGTTTATAAGGCCAATCATCTCAGCTCCAGGATATTTCTGCAACAGTTCCTCAGGGCAATGTCTCAGACTCAAGCACCTTCAGCTGCGTCATCAATGGTCTCCCCTCCATCATAACTCAGAGGTGGGGATATTCAATGACAAAAGCACAATGTTGTGCATCATTCACAACTCCTCAGATACTTGAAATAGGCCCTGTCCAAATGCAGAAAGACCTGGACAAGATTCAGGTCTGTGCTGCAAAGTGGCAAGTAACGTTTACACCACACAAGTATCAGTCAAAGACCATTCCAGTAAGAAAGAATCCATTCATTGCCTCTTAGTATTCACTGTCATTTTCATCATTGAATCCCTGTGAACATCATTACGAACATCATGGGATTATCATTGACCAGTAACTAAACTGTATAAATACTATGGCTGCAAGAGTAGGTCGAAGACATGAAGTTCTGTGGTGATTAACTCACCTTGTGTCTCCTCAAAGCCTGAAGCGTGGAGAGATAAGCTAGAGGAGGGTGGGGGTGGGGAGAAAGTAGCATAGAGTACAATAGGTGAGTGGGGGAGGAGATGAAGGTGATAGGTCAGGGAGGAGAGGGTGGAGTGGATAGGTGGAAAAGGAGCTAGGCAGGTCGGACAAGTCCGGACAGGTCAAGCGGACAGTGCGGGCTGGAAGTTTGAAACTTGGATGAGGTGGGGGAAGGGGAAATGAGGAAGCTGTTGAAATCCACATTGATGCCATGGGGTTGAAGTGTTCCGAGGTGGAAGATGAGGCGTTCTTCCTCCAGGCGTCTGGTGGTGAGGGAGCAGTGGTGAAGGAGGACCAGGACCTACATGTCCTCGGTAGAGTGGGAGGGGGAGTTGAAATGTTGGGCCACGAGGCGGTTTGGTTGATTGGTGCGGGTGTCTCGGAGATGTTCCCTAAAGCGCTCTGCTAGGAGGCGCCCAGTCTCCCCAATGTAGAGGAGACCGCATCGGGAGCAATGGATACAATAAATGATATTAGTGGATGCAGGTAAAACTTTGATGGATGTGGAAGGCTCCTTTAGGGCCTTGGATAGAGGTGAGGGAGGAGGTGTGGGCACAGGTTTTACAGTTCCTGCAGTGGCAGGGGAAAGTGCCAGGATGGGAGGGTGGGTCGTAGGGGGGCGTGGACCTGACCAGGTAGTCATGGAGGGAACGGTCTTTGCGGAAGACGGAAATGGGTGGGGAGGGAAATATATCCCTGGTGGTGGGGTCTTTTTGGAGGTGGCGGAAATGTCGGCGGATGATTTGGTTTATGCGGAGGTTTGTAGGGTGGAAGGTGAGCACCAGGGGCATTCTGTCCTTGTTACGGCTGGAGTGGTGGGGTCTGAGGGCAGAGGTGCGGGATGTGGACGAGATGCGTTGGAGGGCATCTTTAACCATGTGGGAAGGGATATTGCGGTCTCGAAAGAAGGAGGCCGTCTGGTGTGTTCTATGGTGGAACTGGTCCTCCTGGGAGCAGATACGGCGGAGGCGGAGGAATTGGGAATACGGGATGGCATTTTTGCAAGAGATAGGGTGGGAAGATGTGTAATCCAGGTAGCTGTGGGAGTCGGTGGGTTTGTAAAAAATGTCAGTGTCAAGTCGGTCGTCACTAATGGAGATGGAGAGGTCCAGGAAGGGGAGGGAGGTGTCAGAGATGGTCCAGGTAAATTTAAGGTCAGGGTGGAATGTGTTGGTGAAGTTGATGAATTGCTCAACCTCCTCGCAGGAGCATGAGGTGGCGCCAATGCAGTCATCAATGTAGCGGAGGAAGAGGTGGGGAGTGGTGCCGGTGTAATTACGGAAGATCAACTGTTCTACGTAGCCACCAAAGAGACAGGCATAGCTGGGGCCCATACGTGTGCCCATGGCTACCCCTTTGGTCTGGAGGAAGTGGGAGGATTCAAAGGAGAAATTGTTAAGGGTGAGGACCAGTTCGGCCAAACGAATGAGAGTGTCGGTGGAGGGGTACTGTTGGGGACGTCTGGAGAGGAAAAAACGGAGGGCTTGGAGGCCCTGGTCATGGCAGATGGAGGTGTAGAGGGATTGGATATCCATGGTGAAGATGAGGCGTTGGGGACCGGGGAAACGGAAGTCTTGGAGGAGGTGGAGGGCATGGGTGGTGTCTCGAACATATGTGGGGAGTTCCTGGACTAGGGGGGATAGGACAGTGTCGAGGTAGGTAGAGATGAGTTCAGTGGGGCAGGGGCATGCTGAGACAATGGGTCGGCCAGGGTGGTCAGGCTTGTGAATCTTGGGAAGGAGGTAGAACCGGGCTGTGCGGGGTTCCCGGACTATGAGGTTGGAAGCTGTGGGTGGGAGATCTCCTGAGGTGATGAGGTTCTGTATGGTCTGGGAGATGATGGTTTGGTGATGGGGGGTGGGGTCATGGTCGAGGGGGCAATAGGAAGAGGTCTCCTCGAGTTGGCGTTTGGCTTCAGCGGTGTAGAGGTCAGTGCGCCAGACTACCACTGCGCCCCCTTTATCTGCTGGCTTAATGGTGAGGTTGGGATTAGAGCAGAGGGATAGGATGGCTGCGCGTTGTGAGGGTGAGAGGTTGGATGCCTATATTCCTGATGAAGGGCTTTTGCCCGAAACATCGATTTTGCTGCTCTTCGGATGCTGCCTGAATTGCTGTGCTCTTCCAGCACCACTGATCCAGAATCTGGTTTCCAGCATCTGCAGTCATTGTTTTTATCTCCTCAAAACATGTCCATCTTCAACCAAGTACAAGTAAATATGCAGTGAAATGCATTTCCCTTCCCTGAATGACTGAAGGTTCAACAACACACAAGAATCTTGACACCACCCAGGGCTAAGCACTCCTCTTGATTGGCACACCAACCAGCACCTTCAAAATTCACTACCTCTGTTGTGGTTCTGTTTGCCGAGCTGGAAGTTTTTGTTGCAAACGTTTCGTCCCCTGGCTAGGCGACATCATCAGTGCTTGGTAGTCCTCCTGCGAAGCGCTTCTTTGATATTTCCTCCGGTCTTTATAGTGGTCTGTCCCTGCCGCTTCTGGTTGTCAGTTTCAGCTGTCCGCTGTAGGGGTTGGTGTATTGGGTCCAGGTCGATGTGTTTGTTGATGGAGTTTGTGGATGAATGCCATGCCTCTAGGAATTCCCTGGCTGTTCTCTGTCTGGCTTGCCCAATGATAATAGTGTTGTCCCAGTTGAATTCATGTTGCTTGTTGTCTGCGTGTGTGGCTACTAAGGATAGCTGGTCGTGTCGTTTCGTGGCTAATTGATGCCTGGACTTGTGCCTCACAACACACTTCACATTCAACAACCAGATATACGAACAAATCAACGGAACACCCATAGGATCACCGATCTCGGGACTCATAGCAGAGGCAGTTATGCAAAGGTTAGAATAAACAGTCCTACCACAAATTCAACCCAAACTCTGGGTCAGATATGTCGATGACACGTTTGTAATCATTAAAAACACGGAAATAGAAAAAACACACCGGATCATCAACGCCACACTCACAGGAATCCGATTCACGAGAGAAGAAGAAAAGGACAACCAACTCCCATTCCTAGACGTGAGGGTACAGAGAACACCAAACGGAGAATTCACCACTAAGGTACACAGGAAAGCCACACACACAGACCAAGTCCTAAACTATGAAAGTAACCACCCCAACACACACAAACGAAGCTGCATCAGGACACTATTCAAAAGGGCCACAACACACTGCAGTACTCCAGAACTGCAAAAAGAAGAAGAGGAACACCTATTCAAGGTATTCGCCAAAAACGGATACCCGCGCAACTTCATCAACAGATGCCTAAGAGAAAGACCATGGCATGAGGACATACCACAACCAAAAGGACTAGCCACACTACCATACATCAGGAGCATCTCAGAACTGACAGCCAGACTACTGCGACCCCTAGGACTCATAACGGCACACAAACCAACAGCCACGCTCAGACAACAACTCACCAGAACGAAGGACCCGATACCCAACATGAGCAAAACTAATGTAGTGTACAAAATACCATGCAAGGACTGCACAAAACACTATATAGGACAAACAGGAAGACAGCTAACAATCCGCATATATGAACATCAACTAGCCACGAAACGACACGACCAGCTATCCTTAGTAGCCACACACGCAGACAACAAGCAACATGAATTCGACTGGGACAACACTACTATCATAGGGCAAGCCAGACAGAGAACAGCCCGGGAATTCCTAGAGGCATGGCATTCATCCACAAACTCCATCAACAAACACATCGACCTGGATCCAATATACCAACCACTACAGCGGACAGCTGAAACTGACAACTGGAAGCGGCAGGGACATACCACTATAAACACCGGAGGAAACATCAAAGAAGCGCTTCGCAGAAGGCTCCCAAGCACTGATGATGTCGCCTAGCCAGGGGACGAAACGTTTGCAACAAAAACTTCCAGCTCGGCGAACAGAACCACAACAACGAGCACCCGAGCTACAAATTTTCGCACAAACGTTGAATTCACTACCTCTGTCATCAATGCACAAAGATGACATTGTGTAGGATCGACAAGATCATAGAATCATAGAATTTAACGGACCTATCATGTGTGAAATGGCTCCCAAAATAACTACCCAGCTTATCCCATTCTCTCATCCTTTCATGTATATCACCCTCATTTCCTTTCCTCTAAATTCATCACTTTCAAATATATACCTGGCTCTCTTTTGAAACCACCTGTGGAATCTGCTTCTCAGGCAGTGCATTCCAAATCCTAACAATTCTCTGAGTAAAGAAATTTCCTTAGTTCACTCCTGCTGAAAATCTTGCAAGTGTCACTCCTAGTTACTCACATACAACTAGTGGAACAGAATATCCTTCCTTACTGTGTCAAATTGTTCATGATTTGAACGCCTCAGTCAGGTCAATAAAGTCACCTCTTAATCTCTGTAATCCAAGGACAAGAAGCCCAATTGCTTTAATCTTTCCTTGTGTTTAAAATTCTTCATTCCTAGTATCATTGTTAGGTCCCTGTTAAGTCCATGCATCATCCCACCTCCCTTTGCTGCCACAAGAGGTGTAAAACCTGCACCCACACCTCCCAAATCACCTCCCTCCAAGGCCCCAAAGGATCCTTCTAGATCTGGCAGAGATTTTCCTGCAAATCCAAACACCTCATCTACTGTTGAGTGTGTGTTGCTGGAAAAACAGCAGGTCAGACAGCATCCTAGGAGCAGGAAAATTGATGTTTCGGTCCAGAGCCCTTCATCAGGAATGTCCATCTTCCTACCCACCTATCCAGTCCACCCATCTCTCCAAACTATCACCATCACCCCACCAGCTGCGCCTACATATTGTCTTCCCATCTACCTCAACCCCACCCCGGGTCCTATTTATCTCTCAGCCCCTTTACCCCCCCACATTCCTGATGAAAGGCTTATGCCCAAAAAGTTGACTCTCCTGCTCTTCGGATTCTGCCTGACCTGTTGTGCTTTTCCAGCATCAGACTTTTCGACTAGTATCATTGTTGTCAATCATGAAATCTGTTGTTGATTGTCAGGAAAAAAAACATTTAGTTGACTGATGTTCTTTAGGGAAGAAAATTGTCATCCTTACCTAGCCTGGTCTAAATGTGGCTCAAGACCTATAGCAAAGTGGTTGACTCTTAGCTGCCCTCTGTGCAATTAAGGATGGACAGTAAATGCTAGACTATCCAGTGGCTAGTGAATGAATATTAAAATAAAATCTTCTTTGAACTCTGTCTGGGACTTTAACATTCTTCCTTAAATAAGGTGCCCATAACTGAACACAATACTCCAATGTGGGTCTGACCAATGATTTGTAGAAGTGAGGCATCATTTCCTTGCTTTTATACACTATGTCCCTCTTTATAAACCCAAGGATTCTATAAGCCTTCTTAACAATTGTTTCAACTTGCCTGGCCACATTCAGAGAATCATGCACATGAACTCCTTCTGCTCCTATACTCCTCTCAAAGTTCAACCACTGAGCCTGTATTGTCTTTCTTTTACCAACATGCATTACCTCAATTCTCTGCATTGACATCCTCACAATTCACTATTCTCCCTAGCTTAGTATCATCTGCAAATTTAGAGATTTTGCTCTGAACACCCATATCCAAATTGTTGATGCACATCAGAAAATGCAAGATTCCCAACACCAATCCCTGAGGAACACCACTTTCAACATGTCACTGAGAAATTCCTACTTATGCCTACCTTCTGTTTCCTATCTTTTAGCTAACTTCTAATCTGTGTTACCATAGATTCCAAACAGGTCTAATTTGCTAATCAAATTGCCATGTGGCGTGGTATCAAATGCTTTCTGAAAGTACAAGTATATAACATGCTCAGCATGATGGCAACCAATCACCAAGGCTCCTTAGATAGCATCTTCCAAACCCAAGAACTCTGCTTCCTAGAGGATCAGGGCAGAAGATAGATGTGAACATAATGATCTGCAAAGTTCCCCCCAAGGTCACACACCCTCCTAACCTGAAACTACATTGCTACTTCTTTACTGTTGTTAGGCCAAATTCCAGGAACTCCTGCCCTAAAGGTTAGATTAGATTCCTGTGGAAACAGGCCCTTTGGCCCAACAAGTCCACACCGACCCTCCGAAGAGTAACCCACCCCCGACTAATGCACCTAACAACTATGGGCAATTTAGCATGGCCAATTCACCTGACCTGCACATCTTTGTGACTGTGGGAGGAAACAGGAGCACCCGGAGGAAACCCACGCAGACACAGGGAGAATGTGCAAACTCCACACAGACAGTCGCCCAAGGCTGGAATCAAACCAGGACCCTGGGCGCTGTGAGGCAGCAGTGCTAACCACTGAGCCACTGCGCCACCCGAGGGTTACACTGACACCTCAAGGACAGCAGTTGTTCTAGATGATGGCTCACTACCACTTTCTCAAGCAATTAAAGGATGTGCAATTAATGCAAACCTAACCAGGCACAACCACATCAGGTTAGGAGAGTGTGTGACCTTGGGGGGAACTTTGCAGATCATTATGTTCACATCTATCTTCTGCCCTGATCCTCTAGGAAGCAGAGTTCTTGGGTTTGGAAGATGCTAACTAAGGAGCCTTGGTGATTGGTTGCCATCATGCTGAACATGTTATATACTTGTACTTTCAGAAAGCAATTGAATGAATTTTTTAAAATGTTAATTGGTCCATTCTAGATACATAGCAAGAGCTGGGAAGAATATGGTTGCTTTTCTGATTTGTGTGTGGAGCAGGTGCAAAGGATCAAGTGGTCTAATCCTACTGCTGTTTTCTGTACTTCCAATGTTGTTGGGCCTCTTTCATGCCATACTTGATCAAATACAGCCTTGGTATCAAGGATAGCACTCTCATTTCCCTTCTTTAGTTAAGCTCTTTGAGTTAGTCTTAGAATCCCTTGAAACTCGTAAGATGTCTGTAGAGGAGCAATCAGCAGAACAGGTTGCATGCCCAATGGAAATGGTTGTCATGAATGTTTAGTTTGGTGCAAAAGCCTTGGCGTTAGATTTTAAAGCTGTTTGCTTGGCTGATTTAAAAATGCTGAGCCAGCAGATAGCAATAAGTATATAGCCTTTTTGCAACCTATAGTTCACAATGCAAACAAATCAATGGACATGCTGAGGGAGTGTTCAGTATCAAGTGCATATTCATGTTACCAGAAGAGGTAGCAACCTCTCAATTGTATTGGTGAGTTTGTCTCCAGCAAAGTGTTTCACCTAATGTGTTAAGGCTTCTATTATCTTCCATAACATAAGATGGGATGTGGCAACATTGAAGAAACCAAAAGACCTTTATTATAATTAACTACTACGTAAAATTTTACATTCCTCAGGCACACATGTATCTGGACTCATATTAAGCTATTTATATAACAACAGAGGTGCATGGTTCCAGTAGAATGTCATGCTTCAAGTGATTCAAGGTAAGATAAAATAAGAGATATTCATACCCTTAAGTTAATTGTTATGATGCAGTGATGATTTTATGAACATGTCTCTTAAACATATACTGACATACTGACTGTGAAGCAGAACACAAGGTAATTTAGTTAATTATGTATCAATGTGCAGGTAATATTATAATCAGAAAATGAACAGGAACAATTAGACACAAAAGCATTGAACGATTGCAATTGATTTTGGGGGCAAGCTGGAGGACAATGATATCAGAAAAGCTGCCCAAGAAACCTTGCTGTAATTGGTTTCATTATTTATTTCATACTTTTAGGGCTGTTATAATTCTTGTACAGGCCAATGATTTTCCAAACAAATTTAGAACATCTATTTGATACCTGAAACAATGACATGACAAGATTTCATGTTTAAAGACTTTTACAGTAACAGAACACTATAGAAATCTTGGCTGTTCTGAACAAGAGTCACTGGACCTGAAATGTTAATTCTGCTTTCTCTCCACAGATGCTGCCAGACCTGCTGAATTTTTACAGCAATTTCTGTTTCTGTTTCTGATTTCCAACATCTGCAGTTCTTTGCAGTTTTTTTTTCTATTTTGGCTGAAAACCTTATTTGTAGGCAACATATACTGTAAGCCATAGAAAATGACTTCTTCCTCTTAGCACAATAGAAATCATACCCTGTATAAGTATACTTTACACTTTAATTTAAGTTGATGTTGAATTCTCCCAGAACCATTCCAAGGGGATTCCTGCTTCAAATGTTTCCAATCCCTTTTGTTGAAGATGACATTGGTAACTTTTAATCTCAGAACTTTTTCACGTTGAGCTCATTCCTCCAATTCAAGCTAAGTGATTTTTTCAACTTTTGAACTCCCACCATCTTCCCTGCATGAAGAACCATAGACACGTTTGTTCTCTAGTTGCTCTGTTACTGGGGCCTTGCAGACTTCCTGCCTACATGAGTTTTCAGTGCCACCTGAAGCCCTTAAATGTGTATCACATGGGTTTTGCAATCTGGATAGAAATGTTTATTCAATAGATTTGAAATACCATTACCTTTTTGTTAACTTAGAATTAAATAGATAGTTTAAGCACAACTATTTACAACTCAATTTTTTCAATACTTTTCTGGAATATTGGAGAGCCACAGTGTATTCACTGTTAACAAACATGAGGCTGTTATTACTGCCAAAGCAATCACATTGCACCGTCTTCCTTTAAAATAAGCTGGGCCCCTGTTAAACTCTAGTAATCAAACCATCAGATTTACCTGAGGTAGATGTCATTTCATTTTAAATTTTTAAAAACTCCTAAAACATAACAAACCCATAAACTTCATAATTGTAACTTGGAAGACATAAATTTATTTGCGTATTCTTACAATTGGCAATCAAACCTTACAGAGAAAATTTATTGAAGCCTTGGTTAGAATGTAAAGGGTTTATTTTCTAACAAAATGTTGGTATCCAGTCAGGAGAATGCTACAGGAAATTTCCAGCATATATGTTACAACAAACAAATCAGCATCACAAAATCACACCATGGGAAATCCTACAAACCACATTCCTGAAGCTCAAAATATATTGGATCATTGATCTGCAGCAAATTTGTACATTACCCTAATGATTTATATGCATTTGTACAGAACAATATAAGACACCAAAAATAATGATGGAATTTGAGAAATAAATATATTTAATTAGATTTTATTTGGTGACTGTAAAACACAACTCTCAGAAAAAGGTATCTCAGGCTCATTTGGAATATGATCTGTAGTAGTGACTGGTAAACTCACTGTCTGAGGTAAAACGTGTTCTAGCATTGCCTTGAAATATTGCTTTTATTGGCCATGGGAAGGGGTATTTGCGAAACAAATTTATATTCCAAGCTACAGTCAATAATAAATCTCTCACCCTATGAGCTGGGTAAATTGTAGTGATCCAAGGCATTTGGAGCTCATAAAATATTTCTTCTGGTTCACTCATGTTGTTAGTTTACAGAATGGCAGCAAAGGAATATGTCCAGTCACAGCCAAATATGTTTTTGCTTTGCACAATATTCCTTTCCATCATCTACTCCTTTCTATCTCTCATGCTGTCAGAGATCTTACTTATTCCTTCAAAAAGGCAATATGTAGTGAGCGCTAAGAGAAAAAGTGAAGAGCCTTGAGATGCACCTTGCTCTAATCCAAGAGATGGGTTCCTATCTCTGCGCACAGATTGGCATGATAGCAGCATTCCAAGACAAGGTGTCAGTGTGCTCCAAAATACAGAACTGAAGAAAATAACTGTGTTCTAAGTGAATCAGAGATGTGCCATGATGATGTGGAGAGATTGGTGCATGCTTGATGCCATTCCTTGTGGATGGTGTATGCATGCAATCGATACACATGAAACATGCCCAGAGGTTTTTGGGACTGTCAGGTTATACATTAACAATCTTGATGAAGGAACTGAGCATATTGTTGCTGAGTATGCAGATGACACAAAGATAAATGAAGGGACAAATCAAACTCAAGAAGCAAGAAGGCTGCAGAAAGATTGCACAAGCTATGAGCATGGGCAAAGAAGTAGCAGATGGAATACAATGAGATAAAGTGTGAGGTTATGAGCTTTGGTAGAAAGAATAGAGGCATAGACTATTTTCTAAATGGGGAAAGTATTCAGGAATCTGAGGTACAAAGGGACTTAGGAGTCCTAGTTCAGGATTCTCTTAAAACTAACATACAAGTTCACTTGGCAGTGAGGAAGGCAAATGCAATGTTCACAGTAATTTGAGAGGGCTCAAATACAACAGCAGAGATAATCTGCTGTGGCTTTACAAGGCTCTGGCCAGACTGCATTTGGAATATTTTGAGCTGTTCTGGGCACTGCATCTGAGGAACGAGCGTTGTCATCATTGAAGGGTATCCAGAGAAAGTTTACAAAAATGATCCTGAGGATGAACGGCTTGTCATTTGAGGAACTATTGAGGACTCTGGGTCATTACTCAATGGAGTTTAGAAGGATGCAGGGGGATTTCATTGAAGTTTAATATTGAGAGGCCTGGATAGAGTGGTCTGGACTCCTGAAGAATAAATTTAAATCCTTTTTAAAAAACTTCAGCACGGATCCTTTGCATCTATATTCCTTCATCATGGGATAGGGAAAGGAATGGGGTATTGGAGTGGGAAGCAAAAGCAAATTAAGCTCTCAGGATTTTGCAACTCTGCTAGGACTATCAGCCCGTGACACAGTGAAGATGTCCTAGTTGGTGTTTTAGTGATACAGGCACACACTCATCATATTTTAATGAAGGGATTTTGTGAATTATGAAAGAATTAGAAGCAGAAATTCCAGGTAGGCTCCAACATACTATAGGATTTTGGCTACTGAGAGCAAGTAACTTTCCAGCTAGCAGATCTGCCTCATTAAAAAGTGGGCAGCACGATGGCAGCAGGTGGTTAGCACTGCTGCCTCACAGTGCCAGAGACCCGGGTTCAATCCCCACCTCAGGCAACTGACTGCGTGGAGTTTGCACATTCTCCCCATGTCTGCGTGGGTTTCCTCCGGGTGCTCCGGTTTCCTCCCACAGTCCAAAAACGTGTAGGTTAGGTGAATTGGCCATGCTAAATTGCCCGTAGGTTAGGTGAAGGGTTAAATGTAGAGAAATGGGTCTGGGTAGGTTGCGCGTCGGTGTGGACTTGTTGGGCCGAAGGGCCTGTTTCCACACTGTAAGTAATCTGTAATCCTAAAACACACAATTTTCAATTCAGAGAAAACATTCAAACCTATGTCAAACTTCTCAAAGGTAAGGGACCCTCTTTTAATATCTGTCAGTCAGAACTCAAAAATCTCTGTTGACATAATTATGCTTTTAAAACTCAGCCATGCATACATAATAGTAAAATAATTACACAGACAAATCTGACTTTGTTTACTAATCTACACCAATAAGCTGAGTCTTTTTTGAAGTTTAAAGCGGAGGTATTTTAAGAACATTGGATTATGATAGTTTCTGCAGAAACTATCTTCCTTTCAAAAGTGTGTATCCCTGCTTTATCAATTGTGACTCTGGTTAAGGTTCTTAACAAATCTCAGGTTAAGGTTCTTAATACAGTCAAAACGACATTTGTTTGACCTCAGCACAAAGTTCAAATGTCCCAGCTTAGTTCAGGTTACATGTGACTCATGACCTACCACCTTCAATCCACACCCACAAAAATTGGAACTGTTGGAAATAGGGAGAAGACCTCTGCATCCAGGTTCCACCTGCCATTTTGAAGTTCCGTGGAGGTCTTACTGAAACTGCAAAAATCAAACTCCAAGTACCCATGCCTGGAATCTAGTCCACTGCTGGATTTTCAGGGTTTTAGGATGTTAAAAAGCAAGCGATGAATCAACAATAGTTAATTCACAATTAACCAACTGCTGAGTGTACTTTCGTATCCACACTCAGCTGTATCAGTGATTGGATTGTAACATGAACGTTTGAAATTTTAATTCCCAGAAGACATAAAGATCATGAAACAGGATTTTTATTTTAAATTCAAAAGGCATCATGATGTTATTAACATGAAGGTTTGGAGAGGAATAAAGAGCACTTACACAAAATGAAGTCTATGGTTTATGTCGGGTTGAATAATCCATTTTCTATCCATTCCTTCTTCCCATGAAGCCTCCATCACATAAAAATGCAGGTTTTATCTGGAGAAATTTCATTCAACGGCTCCCTTCCTCACTCTAACTACTTGCTGCCAAAGTTTCCATTACAGAATGAAGTTTTGTCATTTGCCACGTTAGCTGATATCTCCTTTCAATTCAGAGAAAACAATCAAAGCTTTCACTTTTCCTTTCCTGTATTAAGACTCACAAAGATGATTGGTGAAGATGAAGCAACCCAAAGCCGGCAAACAAAACAGGTATCAACTTATGCAGATCTGAGCTGGTAGCTGAAATCTAGCAATAAAAAGTTTTATGATGTTATGCTTTTATGATCAGGCACAAAGACTGCCAGAAACTCCTAAAATGGCAATAAATTTATAAGATTGTGCCTTCATATCCTGCTGCTAACCTGTGGTAAAGATAATGAATTGGCACTGCTGTCAAATAATGCAACTGTGACTTCTTGGTGCATCTATGTACAGCTTGAAAAATTCAGTAGCATAAAAGGTGAAAACTGTATGATTTTGACACTCACTGTGAATGCTGCACAACTGATCGATATACAGGTCTTCTTGAAGGATCTGGCATCCCTTTGCAACTGTTAAACAGCTAAGCCTCCACCATCTAAGGCACTATTAATCAGTCATTCCCAAAGTGTCTGAGGAATGCAGACCCAATAGCAAAGTGATTACATTCTTTATAAAGCTTTGCATGGTGCACATAAAGTAGGATTGTATCAGAACTTCACTGGTAAAATTATGCAAGCATACTTTATAAATTTTGTTTATATTACGTTGCGCTTAGAAGATTTAGTTAGAGTCAATGCAGGTATTTGATTGATAAGTTTGATTCAGCAGAACAATTCCTTCTGGTGAAGGAATCCAGAATAAAGGAGATAATCTTAAAGTTAGAGCTAGATCAACTCATCATGAAATTCACAAGAACGTTTTCAAAACGTAGTAAAAACCTAAAACTTAGTCTCCAAAACGAGATATGCTTTCTGAAACAATTATATTTTGGGATGAATAGAATTTTCTTCAGCAAAATAATCTGAGGATAGTGAATAAAACTGGATAAATCCAGCTGACTTACAGATCAGTGTGATCTGATTAAAAATACAACAAGCTCTAGGGCCTAAATGACCATTCCTTTTTTCTTCATGCCATGTAATATTTTCAGCAGTCCCTCTGTTATTTCTAGCTATTCTCAGCCAGATGGGCTACATAGAGTGCGAATGCATTTCACATTCTAGTGAAATGACATGACAACCCACAAGGGTTAGAAATTTGGCTTGGTAGCAGCAAACTCTTTGAAAGTGTGTTTGCTTTATTCCATGTCCAAAATGGCATTGTGCCATGCATGCTATTCTGATGTGGCCAGTGCCAGATGATGTTTCGTTAAAGGCTAAACTAAACTTCTCTTTTCCCCTAGTTATTAAAATATGCAAATAAGGTCCTAATGCCTGCTCTGCTGTATAGTTTATCACTTTGACTTGTGCCTGATGCTATCAAGGAGAAAGTGAGGGCTGCAGATGCTGGAGATCAGAGCTGAAAATGTGTTGCTGGAAAAGCGCAGCAGGTCATCCAAGGAACAGGAGAATCGACGTTTCGGACATAAGCCCTTCTTCAGGAGCCCTTCCTGTGCTGCTCAACCCTTAGGCCATTCTTATCCCATGCTAATTCAGTGCCTACTGATATCTACCACTTCTTCCCTCTTTACCTGCAATTCCAACTTATCTAGTATCAATAAATACCCATGCACACAAAGAAAAAAGAGAAATCCATGCATTACTTAAAGCCCTATATTGCAGAGAACACCCTATTGCGAAGAAAGCACTCTCGATGATAAAATCACTCTTTGATGGGACTTGATGGGTTGGATAGCTCCAAGACATTTTGCAGACTTACACAAATTCTTCTCTGCTGTTAACAATTCCAAAGGGCACCTGACTTTGCCTATCCAAATGAAGTGCACTAAGAACATAGCTGCTCTTAGCTTGTCTAATCTCCATATTCCAGGTGCCAGATACCAGGGACTCCAAAATAAGATCTGAGTGGAAGCAAACGGCATGAATGAAAAATGGATGTGTGAACTGTGATCCATGAGCTGTGAACACGCTCATCCAATGAAAATGAAAATTGCCTCATTCAGGATTGGACTTAGAATTCCTTGTCATCCTCTGTCACAGCAGAGTGGGTCACGTTGTCATGAAAATCTGAACTGATGATCTGAGTTTTACAAGAGATTTGGCTAAGTATCAATTTTGGGAAGTTTCCTGGAGCCTTTCTCTCATGGATTATCCTATGCTATTTTTCATAGCTTGAATCACTACTTATGCATTGCACCTCTATAGCATGCTGCTCACCTTATCTTCCACTGAACAATAGCAGAAGTATTTGCCACTGCTAAGACTTCATGGTATTGCTGTTGAGGATGCAATTTCTAAAGCCCAGTCACGCACCAGGTCAAGCATTGCCAGCCAAGTGCTGCCAGCTAGGACATTGCCCTTCAGAAGGCATGTAGTGGGAGGGATCCAAAAACAAACATTTGTAAGGGCACATACGGGGCATTTTACATCACCTGTCCAATTGACAATCAATGAAATAGCAGAGTTATACAACCATAGAGGTATACAGCATGAAGACAGCCCAACTCATCCATGCCAACCATTTCCTAAACTGAACTAGTTCAATTTGTCTGCATTTAGCTCATATCCCTCTAAATCTTTCCTATCCATGTACCTGTCCAAAAGTCTTTTGAATGTTGTATTTATACCTGCCTCTACCACTTCATCTGGCAGCTTGTTCCATAAGAGTGTCACCATCTGTGTGAAGAAAATATCCCTCAGGTCCAGTTTAAATCTTCCTACCTCACCTTGAACTTATACCCTTGGACTCGCCTAACGTGGGGAAAAGATCTTGGCTATTTACCTTGCCTATGCTTCTCATAAGATTCTATAAGGTCATGCCTCGGCATGTCTTAAGATTTCCCGTAGTCCATCCCTAATCAGTGCCAAACGTTTTGGTGAATTCACCCCAGAAAAATACTTGCTCCCTAATGTCCTTAAGTGCTCAATTAATAGTTACTTAAAAAGACCTTGACACACCACCAGCTTGATTACTTGCCTTTCAGGCAGGAAAGGATGAAGGACCTACCTGCTGAGTTAGGTATGGACATAATTTTCCCCAATCAGACAGGGTCAGGTTGAGGGGGAGGCAAGGTGTGGCCACAAACCTTGCCTTCTATCCCACCTGACCACTTATGCCCACGAAGTCAACAAACAATAGCAAAGCACTTCAAATTTACCCCATAAAGTCTGGTTCTCCAGCAATGATCACCAGGACCCAGAAGCTTAGATCTCCGTTTGGCGAGCAGATATTGGTGTGATTGGATATTAGTATAATGGCAAACAGCTAGGAGAACTATACAGGTTACTCATCCTTACCATCATCCCATCTTAGTACACTATCACAGTGACAATGACCTGTTCTGTGACTGCATCCATCGATCATGAATCCAATGAACTTGTATAGACAATATCAGAAACAGAATGAGTCCTTAGTAAGGGGAGACATTGCATTACACACACATCACACTTTAGCAAAATACTCCATGAATACAGACATAGGGACCTTATTTCGATGAATACAGCACAAGCCATGTCACACAAATACAATAGGAGATTGAAGTACTGTATTATTAATGATACATTTTCCTTCCCACATCACTTCAGAAAGATAGCATTGCAAACAAAAGAACTTGACAAACATTTATAGTTGCATGTGAGAGGAAGGTAGTTCCATACACTTGTCTAACCAATGAGATCTTGGATTCTCTTTGTGAATAGCAGCTCACAGGTGACACTTTTAAAGTTGCCTATGATTACTTCTGCTTCACAGATACGCCTGTGATCAATCTGTAATGAGCAATGACATGGTCAAGATTGTTTGTATCTTACGCAGTTGGACAGTGCATACCTTTCAAAAGAGTGTGTTATGATTATCAATGACTTCAACCTGGACTATATAAGTCCCTGATTAATGCAATTACCTTGAAGGGCCTCACATCACAGACAAAATAGTGCACATGGTTCGAGAGAAATAGAAACACTTGCTCCACCCACTGCAGGTGTGATCACAGCTATTTTCTATCCCATTGCACATTTATGCTTCTCATGAGTATGAAAGGCAATGCACGTCACAGTTGGCATAATGAGTTATAGATTCAGCCCGATAATCTTACGGTTCTTTTCATTGAACCTCTCTGTTCCTTTCCTCCTTGAACCCTCTTTTAAGTTCATAAGTTTTGATATTCTATGTGTTTCCACATATCTCTTTGGTTTTTGTCTTCAACTCTCACTGTTGTCAGAAGCAACAAGTATATGTAGATTTTTATTAGCCACGAAATGGCTTTTCAATTTAAAATAGCACAACAAAATGGCTGCAAGTAATGATTTGACTCTATGAACTTGAACTGATGCTTTGCTAAGTTGGTTGCATTTAGAGATAAGAGAAAACAATGGATTTTTCATAATATAAATCATAAGACAGTGATTTGGTATTCAAACTAACCTTGAACTGCTAGCTTGGGATGGTGGTTTACATAAATTAAGGACCCTTTCCCAGGGAATATCATTGGATTAGTCTGTTGTTAATCATATCTCCATATTATATGTGATTAGTCTTTTCTTGTAATTAAGGCTGTACTGTCTCTTAAAAAATATAAATAATGCGTAATTTTCGAATGTAATTGCGCCATTTCTCCACAGAACACAGAAGCTTTTAACCTCCGTGTTGCTGGACGAATCTGTGCCAGGTTGCCTTAAGTTATTAAACTGGTAATCTTGCTTTAAACAGACCATACTCCTAGTGATTCTTTCGACCGATCTTGAACCGAGAGGCCCCTTTGGAGGGGTCTAGATCTTCACCACTGCTACCTCCTGTGCTACTACAGCATTGTCTTGCCATCATGCTGTACTGTTCCCATATTCATGGTCATCAATGGCATCCCACCTTGCAATAAGCATTGTCCCACAATGGTTTATTTTCTTCCTCACTCTCAAATGTTGAGTTGCCCCTACATATTGTCCCCTTTCATATCCGAGCATGCTGCTTCCAATCTCCAGAATTGACTTCCTCAACTTCCCTACCAAAGTAGGGACACTTAACAACCTCTCTTGACCTTCAATGACCTGACCCTCATGACTGTCTGTGGCTGACTTACCTTGGACTAATGGCCCTGATTGATCTGTATGCAGCTCTTGACTCCCTGGACTTGTTGTATTAGACCTGCCCCACTTCCTGGACTGCAGTGATATGCATACCAACCCTGATCACCCTAGTGGAGAAAGTGAGGACTGCAGATGCTGGAGATCAGAGCTGAAAATGTGTTGCTGGAAAAGCGCAGCAGGTCAGGCAGCATCCAAGGAACAGAAGAATCGACGTTTTGGGCATAAGAAGGGCTTATGCCCGAAACGTCGATTCTCCTGATCACCCTAGTGGCCAACTGACTGTGTCCAAGACCCTGGGCTGACATCAGATAATGCCCTTAACTGACTGAAGATCGTCTCTCTTGACTTGATCAAGGTCTCCTCACTTTAGACTTCTTTCATTCATTCATGGGATGTGGGCATTGCTACCTGGGCCAGCATTTATTTTCTATCCCTAATTGCCCAGTGGCTCTGAAGTCACATGTAGGCCAGACCAAGTAGGAATGGTCTTCCAACAATCGTCACCAGTTTCATGCTTATCACGAGGCTCTTAATTCCAAACTTTTAAGTGAATTCAAATACCATAATCTGCCACTGTAGATTCAAATGTGGGTCTGTGGTTAATTACTGAGGATTCTGGATTAATAATTAAAGATAATACCATCAGGCCATTGCCTTTCCACATTGATATATGGCCATTTGGTTGAAGCAACTGCACTGTTTGCCACGTAAGTTGCTGGCATATGCAGCAGATGTAACATTAAGGTTGCAATGGTGCCATGGAGCAATATGCTGAACCCTTTGACTGATCATACTGCAAACGATGACAGGTTGCCTGTCTTATGTCTGTGCTAAATGGTGTAGCAATATAGAAGTACTGTGACCTGTTACATTCTGAATGATGGGGTAGAGCGCAAAAAAGGCAAGGGGAATAAAAAAGCGTTGGGCGGCACAGTGGCTGAGTGGTTAGCACTGCAGCCTCGCAGCACCAGGGATCTGGGTTCGATTCCAGCCTTGGGCCACTGTCTGTGTGGGGTTTGCACATTCTCCCCATGTCTGCATGGGTTTTCTCTGGGTGCTCCGGCTTCCTCCCATAGTCCAAAGGTGTGCACGTCAGATGGATTGGCCATGCTAAATTGCCCATAGTGTTAGGTACATTAGTCAGAGGGAAATGGATCTGGGTGGGTTACTCTTCGGAGGGTCGGTGTGGACTTGTTGGGCCGTAGGGCCTGTTTCCACACTGTAGGGAATCTAATCTAATCTGATTTGGTGTTCAGAGTACAAGTGAGGTGTCCTGAGATACATCCTAAGTCAAGTCCTTGAGATAAGTCTATCATCAGCATTACAAAAATAGATGTTGCTATACTCCAAAATGTAATATTGACTATGAGAACTGAATTGTATCTGGTCAGGAATGCGCCTTAAGGGTGTGTTGAGGCTGATATGTATTGGATTCCAACTTCTTTGGGCATGAATATGGGCAATTGTTGCTCTAGATGTCAGAGATGTTGGGGAATGCTGTACAAGGTGGAGTCCCAGAGGAGCAAGTAACATGCTGCAGTCACCAATAATTATGAAAGAGCTAGATTACAGGAGCAGGGATGTACTGCTGATGCTATATAGGCTCTGGTCAGACAGCATTTGGAATGTTGTGAGCGGTTTTGGGCCTCGTATCTAATGAAGGATGTGCTGGCATTGGACTGGATCCAGAGGAGGTTTACAAGCGTCCAGAGATGAAGGGCTAGTCATATTAGGAACTGTTGAAAATCTGTAGTCAAATGAAGTTAGAAGGATGAGGGAAGGTTCGGATTGAAATTTAGAGAATACTGAGAGGCTTGGATAGGATGTATGTGGGGAAGGTGTTTCCATTAGTAGGAGAGACTAGGATCCAAGGACACAGCCTCAGAGTGAGGACATGGCCCTTAGGACCTGAAATGAGATGGAACTTCTTCAGCCAGATGTGGTTCAGTTGTAGAACTCATTGCTGCAGAAGGTTGTAGAGGTCAAGTCATTGGGTGTATTTAAGACAGAGGTTGACAGCTTCTCGATTACTAAGAGGATTATAGGCTACAGGGAGAAGGTAGGAGAATTGGATTGAGAAATATATGAGCCATGATCAAATGGCAGAGCAGATTCGATGGACTGAATGGTCTAATTTTCCTCCTATATCTTATGGTGCCCTCACTGACTTTCACAGCAGAATTGTCATCATCTAGTTTCCCACCAGCACATAGGAGTTTTAGGAAAATGCATGACAATAAGGCAAGATTAGGAAATACATGCAAATAGGTCTATAATATCTCAAGGATGAGATTACAATCTCACTGTTCAAAATTTAGTGAACTTCATTTTCAGCTGTTTTTGTCATGTTTTTCACTATTCTCTACATTGTTCAGAGGCTGGGAAGATTCTGCCCTATGTTTCTGCATGATACGATTTTATCAGTACTGGTTCAGAATGGTTCTTGCTCGCTAAGGGGATTAAAGGCTTCAGGGAGAAGACAGGAGAATTGGATTGAGAAACATATCAGCGATGATCGAATGGTGGAGCAGATTTGCCGTGTATCTGGAGTGTATCTGCATCCATGAATCTATTAAATCTCAGAGCAAGCGCTCATTTATCATCAGTTTGCAGAACATTAGCATTTTGGGAGACATAGTCACATTTGCCTAACCAACTAGTCTAATAAAGAGTAAGCACTGGAGGTGTTCTCTACTTCATTCATTTTTTTATTTTTGTTCTTCTGAGCATTTGCGACTTTTCCTGTTACTCATTCAGCTGTCCAAGTCCAAAGTCATTTTTTTTCTGTTTTGCTTTGTTCATCATTGTTCATCCTTGCTGGAGAGCGAAGTCTTTCAAATGAGAGTGAACGCTTAATTAGAATGAAGAACTGCGAATGCTGGAGATCAGAAACAAACAAAAACATAAATTGCTGGAGAAACTCAGCAGGTGTAGCAGCATCTGTGGACAGAAAACACGGTTTTTAGTGCTCTGGCCCTGCTTCAGAATGTGAGAGTGAAACATTTTAAGGCTTGTCACTTGTAAATTGCTGTGCAGTTTTATTTTAAATAGCAGTTCATTTAAATGCACTTTATCAACAAAAAAGCAATATTCCAGTGGAACTGAGTAAAAATCAGGTATGGAGCTGATGTGCTTCACTGAGAGCAACTGAGTGCACACAGAGTGACAGTGAACTCCCCAGGGAAGAAATGTTAAATGCTCCATTGCAAATAGTTCTGTTCAAGTGATTATTGTTAGTGAGTACCTGAAGCAATGAACTACAATTATTACTAATCTTAAACTCAAAGCCTGGAGTCTATCTGCATCCATGAAACTATTAACTCTCAAAGCAAGCACTCATTTATCATCATTTTGCAGGGCATAAACATTTTGGGAGACCAAATTACATAAGCCTAAACAACTAGTCTAATGAACAGTAAGACAGCATGTAAGTACTTTATTTTTGTATGCTTTTTCTTCCTCGTGGGCATGTCCAATTACCAGGGCGAGAATAAGGGCAGCTGACCTGCTTCTAGACAGCTGTCAATTCTGCTGTTACCAGCTGTTTGTTATGATGCCATGATGGCTTACTTGCCATCTGATTTTTTTTCATATTCTTCCTCTCTCTTTCTTTCTGTCAGATAGCAAGATTGCCGTTTAATCTTCCATTATGAAACTGGGACCTCCCACACACAAAATACACAAAGACAACAACTTGCATCTGTATAGAACCTTTTATTGGAGTATAATGTCACAGCAGTATTATTTAACAATTGGCGTCGAACTGCATAAGTCAATATTAGGGCAGATGATTAAAAGTCAAAGGGCTAGCTTTTAAGAAGTTTCTTAAAGCAGTAATGAGAGCAGAGTTAGAGAATTTCAGAGTCCAGGGCATTAGCTTTCAAAGGCAGTGATTGAAATCAAGGCTGCACATGGAGTTAGGGAGGAAAGAGGTCACAAAGGAATCTGAATATAATATTGAGGATTTTAAAATCAGGATGTTGCTAGACCTATGAAGATCAACAAGCAGATGGATGCCGGTGAATGGAATGATGTGTTGGCTAGAACTGCTGCCTCACAGCGCCAGGGAACCGTGTCTGATTCCACTCTTGTGTGGAGTTTTCACGTTCTCCCTGTGTGCATGTGTTTGCTCTGAGTGCTTTGGTTTCCTCCCACAATCCAAAGATGTGTAGGCTAGATAGATTGGCCATGCTAAATTGTCCGTAACGTCTTGAGATGTGTGGGCGAGGTGGACTAGTTATGGGAAATGCAGGGTTTCAGAGTAGAGTAGAGTAGAGTAGAGTAGAGTAGAGTAGAGTAGAGTAGAGTAGAGTAGAGTAGAGTAGAGTAGAGTAGAGTAGAGTAGAGTGGAGTAGAGTAAAGTAGAGTAGAGTGGGGTGGGTGAATCTGGGTGGGATGTTCTTTGGAGGTCATTATGGACTTCATGGGCTGAATTACCTACTTCTACTCTGTAGGGATTCTTATGATTTCTGTGAATTAGGATACAACCAGCAGAGATTTGGATGAGTATGAGTTTTGTGAAGTAAAAGACAGGATGCACATGAAAAAACAAAGATTTGGATAAGCATTTTAGCTGCACATGAGCTGAGGCAGGAGTGAGCATACCAACTGCAGAATAGCCAACTTTTCATCTGTGTTCCCTTTCAAAGGAAAGTGCTACTGGGACCTAGTCAATGGTTAGTGGGCTATATTATGATGTCAACTTAACTTTATTTAGCATCAGCAATATGATTAAGATTATAAAACCAGAAGATGAAGCAGTAAAAGTAGGCCATTCAGCCCATCAATTCTGTACTGCTATTCAATGAGACCATTGCTGATCTGCTAATTCTCAACACCACTTTATTGCAATTTCCCTATAACCTGTGATTTCCTTATTGATTAAAATTCTGCCAATTTCAACATTGAATATGCTTAATGATCTAACATCATCAGCAAGATGAAAGTGAGAACTGCAGATGCTGGAGATTAGAGTCTAGATTAGAGAGGTACTGGAAAAGCACAGCAGGTCAGGCAACATCCGAGGAGCAGGAAAATCAATGTTTAGGGCAGGAATACTTCAGCAGGAATGCTGATTCCTGATGAAGGGCTCCTGCCTGAAACATTGATTTTCCTGCTCCTTGGATGCTGCATGACCTGCTGTGCTTTTCCAGCACCACTTTAATCTTGACTAACATCAACAGCCTTTTGTAGTAAAGAATTCCATAGATTTATTACCCTCTGCATTAAGAAATTCCTCCTCATCTCTGTCTTAAATTTGTGACCCCTTATTCTAAGATTATGCCCTATGGTCCTACACTCTCCCACAGGAGGAAACAACCTCTCCACATCTACCCTGCAAAGTCATCTAAGAATTTTGTAATTTCTAACAAGCTTGCCTCTCATCCCTTTAAGTTTCTATCAGTAGAGGCCCAACCTACTCAACCTCTATTCATAAACAGTTCCTCTATTACCAGAATCTGTAAAGCAAACCTTCTCTGGACTGCCTCCAATGCCACTATATTTATCCTTTGATGAGGAGCTCAATACTCTTCACAATATTTCAGCTGTGGTCAAAGCAGTATACTAAATACTTGCAGCAAAAACCATCCTACTTTTATATGCCATTCCCTTTGAAATAAGTTCCCTCTTGTTGGTTGACCAAAAGAAGGCATGATACAATTAAGAGTGGGTCAGGCATTTAACTGGCTAACATAAGAATTTTTGTATGATTAGAGGCACCAGGGGACCAACAACTCACCCCCCACTGCTAGCCAGTCAGTAGCAGTCCATTGCTGATATTGCCACTGGGAGCAGTAGGTATTGCTGGTAATATACTGGTTTTGTTATAGATTAAAGCTTTTGTGTGATGCATTATTACTGTAGGATACAGATTATACACTGAATAATAGCCTGGATTATTGAACAAAGTATAGCTATTGCCCCAATAAACTTGTGGTAAAAATTATGCAATCATTCATGCCTGAGAATGAATGTTAGAATAACAACAACAAATAACAACACCAAGAATAATGCCAGTCAGGATCTGGACTCATGCAAGTAAATGATTGAAAAGTAAACAAAATCTTTTAATTAAATTAATGGTATAGATTAAAAAATGTATGCTAGAATAAATCAAGAAAATAATGTATCCAAGATTAAACAGTGATTACAAAATCCTGACTTCGTGGTTAATCATGCTATCCAAACCCTCAATTTGATTATTTCTGCCCTGTTCACCTGATGTTTCCATGAAACACAACTAAATAAATTGATTAAATAATTTGATTAAATAATTAAGCCATTTGGTCTGTTATCCTATGTCAAATAAGACAATACTCTGATGGTAATCTAAAGCTCTTTATCTTTTTTGAGTGTCTACTTTTTAACTTGGATCCCACTCCTTCAACTATCTAAGTAGATGATCATTCCTAGTTCTTCTTAAACTGTTGCTTTCATCATGGACCATGATAACCGGATCTTTCTCTGGCACACTCCAAATTCATTTCCAACCGAAGGAGATGTCTGCAATCCTAACATTGGGCAGAAAACAAAGCATCAAGAATTCTCAGTAAAGGTTGTACAGAAAATTGTTGATTCACGTGGCCATATTGATCTCACCATTACCACACTATTTTTTTACTCCTTCCACCTGACTGACCTCTGCAATTTATGGAATATGGTTAATTTCTCATGCAGCCTGTGGACATTGATTTCATCTACACAAGCAGCTGGAATCTCATAGCTGTTGAATAAGGGCAAATAACTTACAACAATACTGTGCCCATGCATCAGAGAAGCAAGTCAGATTTCTATGCCTATCATTTTACACAAAAATGGGCACTATGTGTCTAAGTGTCTGTTTGCCATTATCACAGACTCTCTGGACCAAAGGCAACTGTTTCCACAACAGCAAATTTGCACCACAGTAATACATTCACAATATAAATGATAAAACTAATAGTTGTTCTCTCTGAAATTAATTTACTTCATATGTCAATCAAATATCCGAAGTTAATAGAATTCCACATGTAGCTGCCTGAAAACCATATTTCAGTACTGCAAAACTATGCAAATTCTATAGGCTTAACTGCATTGCAGACCCATGGATTCACTTTGCCTGCTACCAATTTATCCATTAAGTTCCTTTTAGTTCCTCTATCCTTCTCTGTCTCTGTTTCAATCTCCATCATACTTCCTCAGTCAACTCTGCTCTCCTCTGCCCAAATCTTACAGGTTACCCTGACCCAAATATACAAAATGAGGAATGTCAACAATATGTATCAATGTTTGGAAACTCATTTTAACAGTTTTAACTGGGGTTTAGCTAAGATACATTGCTAAAAATGGTCTTAAATGTTAACCCTTCAACTTTGAGTGTGGAATATTGACCTACATTTCTTCAAAATGTTTTGTAATGCTGATGTACCTTAAACAGTGGAGGCCTCAAACACAAGGTTCAGTAAGATGGTGGAGAAGGGCTTGTCCACCTTTTCTCATTTCTTCATTTTCTTTTTTGCTTCTTGCTTTTCTCTTTCTTTTTCTCTTTTATGTTACTTACCTATTATTGAAGAGCTCAATCACAGTAATGGAATCACCAGTGGCAAGTGAACCCAGTGCAGACTTGTGCTGACAGCATCAGAGGTGAGTTTGGGTTCCCAGTGGCTTCTGCATCAAGGCGGTCCCAGCGCTGACTCATAGGTGCTGCAGCAAAGGCAAGGTTTGTGCTCCTGACAGCATCTGTGTCTAGCGCTGGTTCATGAAGGAGGCAACAGAGATCAGTTTGGGCTAGTATGAGACCCAGTAGTATTGGCAGCCACTGCATCAGTGAGGTGGGCCTGAAGTGTACTCATTGTGGTGACAGAACTGGGTTTTGGCCAGTGCAATACCTGGTGGCATCAGTGGTGTCTGCGTAGGCAAGGTCCAGTGAGAATTCATAGTGATGAGGTCTTCTGTGGAGGCAAGATGCCACTGAAGAGTAGTGACTTACATTCCAGCGATGGTGGCCTGACCAAGGAACCTCATGCCTAACCACCAGGCCTATGACCGAGCACTTAACAAGAAGGACTATAAATGTGAGCACTTTTTCTTTATTTCTTTACTTTTCTGCCTTTATATTCTATGTTTTGGTTTAGTTTTCTGTGTTTTAAGATGATGCCAGACAGTGGTAACACTACCCAACACTTTTCACTGTATTTTGTAACAAAATACATGTCAAAATAAATAAATCAAATCAAAATCAAATTGAATGCAAAATGTAATTAGCAGTCCTGTGACATCATCTTCTTATCAATGTATTCAGTTCTGTCTCGAGTTTTGTTTATACATTTACATTCCCCTGGATAGTGATGACAGTCAGGGTGGAGAAAGTGAGGTCTGCAGATGCTGGAGATCAAAGTTGAAACTTTATTGCTGGAACAGCACAGCAGATCAGGCAGCATCCAGGGAACAGGAGATTCGACGTTTCGGGCACAGGCCCTTCTTCAGGAAGGACAGTCAGGGTGACAAGAGTAAATTATGAAAAAGCAGAGTACAAATATAGAAGGTGAATTGGGAAGAAATTTTGTAGAATGTCAGCTTGGATTTTAGCTTAAAGGTTAAGTTTAAGTTGTAGATGGTTGGGGGCATTACTGCTGCGGCAAGATCAGGAAACCGAGAGCAATGAGAATTCCAAATCTCTCACAGTTACCAACTCCAGAGCTCCTTCAATTTTTACCTCTATTTTGTTCTTGATCACAGGTAGTCTAATGATAAATGGGACGCCTTCCTGATGGGAATCATAATTACATGCTTGGATCCTATGAGAGCAACTTGGTCTACTAGGACAGTGAGACAGATTATAGGATGGATGTGGGGAGTCTTTATTATGGATAGGATTCAATTGTGGAGAGTTAATCCTGATTGTCTGGAATGAGGAATTACTTAAACAATCATGGAGTTCCAGTGGTTGTCAGTTTCATGCACGCATCATGGAGGTGAAGGGGTGGAGTTTACTGACCAGTCTTTTAAAGCAGACTTACCTGACACATGAACAATGCTCAAATGACACTTAGCTTTGAATTCAGCTTTGAAATCTGATGAATTCAATCATCAGATTTCCCAGGGATTGGAAACCTTGAATGAAATGAGTTAAACTGAAGTCAGGAAACTTAATTTCAGAGATAGGAGTCCTATCAAAGATAGTCACACCAAAAGAATAGAAAAGCAATTAGGAATACTGTAGAAGAAAATCAGCATTTATTCGTAAAGTCTGTGTCATGCTGAACTAACCTGTGAAATTCTTTGAAAAGGGAAATTGTCTGCAAAGATAATGCAGTAAATGTCAGACGCTTTGATTTTTAAAAGGACTTTGATAAGGTGACAAATTATAGAGTTATGACAAAGGTTACGGCATGTGGAGTCAAGGGGACAAATAGTTAAAAGGTTTGAAAGTCAGCCAAAAATAGAAATCAGAGATTAGGACAAAAGGGTAGCTATTCAGTTTGGAGGATGGGAAAGAATAAATTCCACAAGCATTATGCTTCTTGTAATTTAAATGAGTCATTTGGACTGAACAATAATAACTAATATCAAAATGTTTGGAAGAAATGATGCTTCAAACATATGTCATACTTTGTGAAGTGTTTTATGGCTCACTGAGGTTTTGAGAGGAGTTATTTTAATGCAGGGTCTTTTTCTTAGTGGAGTCTATGGCTTAAGACACTGAGGAGGAAAGGAAGAAACAAAGTGTTGTGATTTGCAAATGAATGATATTGATGTTCATGCCCACAGACCTTCTATTAGATTCATCACTGTAAGTTATTATAAATTAGAGAATCAAATGCAACAGATCATCCTGTAAGGTGACCTAGACCGGATGTGAAGAGGGTAGGTTACTCCACATCTCTCTTACCAATAAAGATTGAAGAATTGTGAATGAGCATTGCAGAGTCTGATTGAAGAAGTGTCAGTCAGAATTTTAGCATTCATTGTCAAATCAAGTACAGAAATAGAAAAGGATTTGACTCAGAGAGTGAGAATAGGACAAAGAAAGAAAGGACTAGCAAAAAATGTTCTTCACACTTTAAAAAACATTCTCGGGCCGTAATTAAAACCTAAAGAAATTAGATTCCATACAGAGATATTTTTGGCATTAATTAAGACTGATCATATTGTTAAAAATTTACTTGTATTAGAGTGGATGGGCTTAATGGCTATATGTCATGAGACATGCAACTTCAGACAGTTCAGGTATTTCAACATGAAGAGTCTCAATGAAACATCATTCCTTTGCAGCTTCTAAAGGAACAGAGTAAACTTGGAAGGAATTTGTTGACTTTTACATTTAGCTGCAAATGCGCAGCCACTGCAAGTTGCTATTCCTTCATAATAATGAGTGCTGTTAACCTTATGTTATTGCAACAACAGAATGCAGCTAAAAGAGCCAGGGTCAATTTCATTTTGCATTGTAGATAATGTAGATGATAGCATAAAATTACAAAGAGATATTGAAAGATTGAATGAATGGGCAAAACTATGGCAGATGGAATTCAATGTAAGCTGATGTGAGGTTACCCACTTTGGATTGAAAAAGGATAGATCAGGGTACTTTCTTGATAGTATGAAGTAAAATGCAATGGTTGTCCAAAGATACTTGGGGTTCAGATACGTAGACTTTTCAAATGTGGCAAAGAAGTACAGAAATAATCAAGAAAGCTAATGGTATATCTCGAGGACTGGAGTACAGGGATGGTGAGGTTATGCAGCAGTTATACAAAAACCTGGTTGGACCCTACTTGGAGAACTGTGAGCAGATCTGGGCACGATAACTTAAGAAGGACATTCTGACCTTGGATGGAGTACAACATTGGTTTACAAGAAAGATACCAGGACTGTAGGACTTAAGGTCGGAAAGTGAATATAAATTAGGCCTGTTTTCTCTGGTTGAAATCTTCAAGATATTAACAGGAAAAGACATAGTAAATAAAGATAAACCATTTCCACCATTTGAGGATTCTAGAACTAGGGGCAATATTTCAGAATTAAGACCAGACCATTCAGGAGAGATGTTAGGAAGCATTCCTACACCTAGACAGTGATAAATGTTTGGAACTCTTTTCCACAAACTGCAGATAAACTTTTGTTAAGCAAAGGTATTCAGGGAAAACCGAAAGACCTGCAGATGCTATAGATCAGAAACAAAGAGTTCTGAGGAAGGATCACCGGACCCAAAATTTTAACTCTGATTTCTCTTCACAGGTGATGCCAGACCTGATGAGTTCTTCCAGCAAGGTTTCTGAAGGTATTAAGGGATATGGCCAAAAGCAGGTATATGAAGTTGCACCACAGATCAGCCATGATCTCATTGAATGGTGAAATAGGCTTGAAGGGCTGAATGACCTTCTCTTGTTCTCTATGCTATTTTGGCTGGTAGGGGATTTGGTACTTGGTAATGTTATCCTCTGCAGACTTCCATTCGGGGACATTTGTAGAAAGTTAACAATGAATGCAGTTGCTGATCGCATTAATTAATTAAAAATGTTCAACTGATTTTTCTTAAATGGGTCCTTAGAAGACATGGAATTTAAGGATTGTTGAAGTTTGTTGCAGTCCTTATTTGTTTTAGGAAAAAGCAGTCACAAATGAAGCATGTCGAGATCTTTATAGTTGGAGCTGTTGGTTATGATGTTGATTGACTTTCTCACTTGTGGTCAATGTCTTGATTGGAGCTATTAATTGTTCTTTCAAAGTTTTGTAGAAAAATGTTAACTTATGTGCTTCTTTTTGGGTAAGAACACAGTGCCAGCATCATGACATGATGAACTGAGAGAGTACATTGAAAGCAATTTTTGTTTTTATAAAGTCTGTTGCCTGGTGTTGAACTTTCTCAAGTATGGGATTGTTTTTAACAAGAAGTGCATCCCAAGTGACATCTGTACTTTAGGTGTGGTCTGACATGTGTTTTTGATACAGTTTTTCTTTCATAGAGTCTTCGGTCCAACCTGTCCATGCTGACCATGTATCCCAACCCAATCTAGTCCCACCTGCCAGCACCTGGCCCATATCTGTCCAAACCCTTCTTATTCATATACACATACAAATGCCTCTTAAATGTTGCAATTTTACCAGCCTCCACCACTTCCTCTGGCAGCTCATTCCATACACGTACCACCCTTTGCATGAAAACGTTGCCCCTTAGGTCTCTTTTATATCTTTCCCCTTTTACCCGAAACCTATGCCCTCTAGTTCTGGACTCCCCGACCCCAGGGAAAAGACTTTGTCTATCACAAATCCAAGCATTTTTAATGCCTTGGAAGCTGTTTGTTGACTTTTTCCTTTGTAATGTAAATGATTTTGAATGTGGATCCTGAGATAGAGGCATTCTTCCATCATTTCAAGGGAAGGATCATGTATTGTATAGCTGCAGACAGATTGTCATCAAGTTTTGCTGATTTAGATGATATTGCATACACATTCACGTGACATTTGCTTTATAAGAAGAAGAGTTCTGAAGAAGGGTCACTGGATCTGAAATGGTAATTTTGATTTCTCTCCACAGATACTGCCAGACCTGATGAGATTTTTCAGCAATTTCTATTTTTGTTTCTGATTTCCAGCATTCATAATTCTTTCAGTTTTTTGACTCATTTTGCTGTTTGATTTTGGTTTTCCTTGCACTTCATAATTGTCTAGTTTGTTCAGTAACTATGTGCATGGTACACAGTTAAAAGAAGAATTCAAAGTAACTAAATCTGCACTGATGTGGTTGTCAGATTTGCAGGTCAACTTATGAATGGGAAGGATGAGTTGTGATTCTGTTGATGTTGGTTACAAAGACATGCCATTTGTCAATAAAGATATTCTCTATTCTTCAAGATGTGGATCTGGACCAGATGAACCAATGGGCTGAGAACTGGCTGATAGAGTTTAATTCAGATAAATGTGAGGTGCTGCATTTTGGGAAAGCAAATCTTAGCAGGACTTATACACTTAATGGCAAGATCCTAGGGAGTGTTGCTGAATAAAGAGACCTTGGAGTACAGGTTCATAGCTTCTTGAAAATGGAGTCGCAGGTAGATAGGATAGTGAAGAAAGCGTTTGGTATGCTTTCCTTTATTGGTCAGAGTATTGAGTACAGGAGTTGGGAGGACATGTTGCGGCTGTACAGGACATTGGTTAGAACACTGTTGGAATACTGCGTGCAATTCTGGTCTCCTTCCTATCGGAAAAATGTTGTGAAATTTGAAAGGGTTCAGAAAAGACTAACAAGGATGTTGCCAGGGTTGGAGGATTTGAGCTATGGGGAGATGCTGAACAGGCTGGGGCCGTTTTCCCTGGAGCATCGGAGGCTGAGGGGTGACCTTATAGAGGTTTACAAAATTATGATGGGCATGGATAGGATAAATAGGCAAAGTCTTTTCCCTGGGGTCGGAGAGTCCAGAACTAAAGGGCATAGGTTTAGGGTGAGAGGGGAAAGATATAAAAGAGACCTAAGGGCAACTTTTTCACACAGAGGGTGGTACGTGTATGGAATGAGCTGCCAGAGGAAGTGGTGGAGGCTGGTACAATTGCAACATTTAAGAGGCATTTGTATGGGTATATGAATAGGAAGGGTTTGGAGGGATATGGGCTGGGTGCTGGCAGGTGGGACTAGATTGGGTTGGGATATCTGGTCGGCATGGACAGGTTGGACCGAAGGGTCTGTTTCCATGCTGTACATCTCTATGACTCTATGACTCTACCCGTACTACTTTTTATTTTTATCCTGCACCAGTAATCATCCTGAATTCTGAATCAATGACCAATTCATATGCAAAACTGGTCTGGATCAGTGCAGTCACAATAAATATGAGAGAAAAGTCAGGAGAGAGGGAGAGGATTAAAGCAAAATAGATTTGAAAGCTGAAATCAGGCGTTCCACCTCCTGCAATGCTGACCGCTATCTAGATGGGTCAAGAGTGTTGGTGGACACAGTGTGGTCCCTTTCAAATATTATTATTATTTGCTGCAGATCTGAAGTCCTATCACCTGTTTTGAGCTTTAATTTGTCTAATATTTATTAAGTATTCGTAGATATCTCAGTTTCACACTTAAAGAGCCAAATATCTGAAGTTAAAAGTCACGCAACACCAGGTTATAGTCCAACAGTTTATTTGGAAACACTAGCTTTCAGTGGGCTGCTCCTTCATCAGGTGGTTGTGGAGAATAAGATTGTAAGATACAGAATTTATACAAAAGTTTACAGTGTGATGTAACTGAAATTATATATTGAAAAAGACCTGGGTTTTTTGTTAAGTCTCTCATCTTTTAGAATGACCATGTTGGTTTCACTTCTTTCATATGTAAATCGCAAAACTTTTTTAAAAAGTCACATTCTCAAGTAAACTTTAACAATTGGTGTCATGTCGGCCCAGATAATGTATTGAAGGTGTTAGTTTTCTGTGTGAGGCTGTCTGTGCCACAATGTTTAGACTGATTCTAATCTAAAAAATGGATTTACATAATTATACATGGATTCATGCAGTTTTTTGAGCAAAGTAAAATGTAATTCTGCAAGTACAAATTCACCCCACAAATTTATATATGTATATGTGCATGTTGGTGTGTGTATAGGGGTGGGGGGGGGGGGGGGTTATGAGTGTCTGTGAGAGGATGTGTGTATGTGTGTGAGTGTGAACATAAAGGGATTTAAGTCTGTGAGAGGATGTGTGTGGGAGTGTATGTATGAGTGTATGAGAGAGGGTCAGCATGTATCATCCCCATGGGTACCGAACTTTGCTATCAGCCTCTGCTTGGCCACTTTTCTTTGTTGTCTGTCCTGAAGTCCACCTTGGAGGATGGTCACCCATCAAATGTCTAAGGTCAAATGTCCCAGATTGCTGAAGCGTTTGCCAACTGGGAGGGATCACTCCTGTCTGTTGATTGTTCTGCAGTGTCCATTCATCCATTGCCGTAGCCTCTGTTTGGTCTCGCCATACTACACAGACACAGACACACGCACACACACACATTCACACAGACCCTCTCTCATACACTCACACATACATTCCCACACACACACACTCACACAGACTTAAACCCCTTTATGCTCACACTCACACATATACACACACCCTCTCACAGACACTCATACCACCACACCACCCCCCTCCCTCCAACACACACATACCCGCATGCACACATACACAAATGAAGTTTATGGGGTGAATTTGTACTTGCAGAATTACATTTTACTTTTCTCAAAAACTGCAAGAATCTATGTAAGATTCTGTAAATTTGTCTTTAGATTAGAATCAGTCTGAGCATTGTGGCACAGATAGCCTCACATAGGGAGCTAACACCTTCAATACATCATCTGGGCTGATATGACACCAATTGTTAAAGTTCACTTGAGAATGTGACTTTTTAAAGAAGTGTTGCGATTTACTTATGAAAGAAGTGAAACCAACATGGTCATTCTAAAAGATGTGAGACTATAAACTATATAGAACAGAAATTATATATCGTGGTCATGTCCACAACCACCTGATAAAGGAGCAGCGCTCCGAAAGCTAGTGCTTCCAAATAAACCTGTTAGACTATAACCTGGTGTTGTGTGATTTTTAACTTTGTACACCCCAGTCCAACACTGGCGTTTCCAAATCTCAAGTATCTGAAGGAGAGTAGACGTATAACAGCCAAACATTTCCTTGAAGGGTGGCAGATTGGACATTCAGGGTGACAGCAGCAATGGACACCAATAGTGCCACTTAGTCAAACACTTGGAATTTACCATTTTGAATTATTCAGCTTCTTATCTTCTTGGAATGTAATTTTTCTGAGCTGATGTATGTTAGCTATGTAACTCTCCTTGTCCAAATGTCGTTCAAAATTTTGTCTTTTTCATTTTAATTTAATAATTATTGATAATAATTGATAATTTAATGATTTAAATTTCATTTTACTTTTAATTTTGCACATTCTCAATTATTTTTAACTTGTTCACAAATGACCAAATATCAACTAACAACTCCTTAAGTTACATTCATGAATATTTGATTGACTTTTAAGAAAATAGTGGGACCAAAATTTCAAATAGTTTGAAAATATTCCTGTGATTTTATTTCTCATACATTTGGCACAGTGACCTTCTTCTTTTATTTATAGGCATCTTCTCATCTTCAGTATGACGTACCTGGGATAGCTGACCTGTTGTTACAACTTTCTTAATTTAGAGGTTGTTTGATGTTTTCTGGAGGTGCAGTTTATTCATAGCAATAAAGAAAGACATCTGTGCTCGTAACAGATCTATGTGCATGCGTGCAAATCAAACACATTTATTCTTATCATGCACTTTCTTTTCATGATCTCCAATGACTTTAAGTATTTTTCTCAATTAAAATTCACAAGTTTTCTGATTTTCCATGTAGTCCCATATGGATTTAAATATAGAGTAACTGTAAAGACCATCTCCAAGACTAACCTCAAAAACCAGCAGGGCTTATTCCCTTTCCTCACTCCCTTTCGATTGTTTATATTGCAAAAGGTTTAATAGGAAAACTGAACCTTTAAGTATGAAGAGACACCAAGAGCTAAATTGTTTTCATTAAAGAAAACAGGGCACTTAAGTGCTTCTTCTACAATTTGGCACTCCCTGTGTAGAATGGTGTTTGCAGTGCTTATGCCTTTGAACGAGGTAAAACAGAAATTGATCTTCCATTTTGCTTACCTCACAGTTGCAGAAAGGATATTTTTTTTCTATCTTTGCATACAACAAGCACTGGATGGAAGAGAAGCAACAGTCAGAAACAAAAGCATACTTTTTAATCTATCTCTGCTCTTAGTTCAGGTCTCTGAGAACAGAAGATGAAAATGTGGCTCACAAATAACAAGTAGTCAATTGAGACACGTTTACACAATTACTCTTTACAGAAATATTTCCTAGAACTCAAATCACATAATATTATCACCAGCAGAACCCAACTAGCTTTTCAAGTGACTAAGTAAACATTTTTTAAAATTCACTCTTGGGATGTAGCCATCACTGGCTGGCCAGCATTTACTGCTCATTCCTGACTGCCCTTCAGAGTGTGGTGCTGAGCTGCCTTCTTGAACCTCTGCAGTCCATGTGCTACAGGTTGACCAACAATGCCCTTAGGGAGGGAATTCCAGAATTTTGACCCAGCAACAATGAAAGAATGGCAATATATTTTCAAGGAGGAGAAAGTGAGGACTGCAGATGCTGGAGTACCAGAGTTGAAAAATGCGTGCTGGAAAAACACAGCAGGCCAGGCAGCATCCGAGGAGCAGGAAAATCGATGTGTCGGGCATAAGCCCTTCTTCCTGAAGAAGGGTTTATGCCCAAAACGTCGATTCTCCTGCTCCTCGGATGCTGCCTGGCCTGCTGTGTTTTTCCAGCACCACACTTTTCAACCCTCAATATATTTTCAAGTGGTTTGGAGGAGAACTTGCAGATAATGGTGTTCCCTAATAGAATTAGGTGACTAGATCTTTCAGGTTTTTTGCCTCTTGTTATGGTTATGAATGCTTTTCTGCTTTATGCTTATATGCAAGTTAAATGAATCATCCAAATCCATTTCACAATCTCTTCAAGAATAACATTAGTCCTCATTTCCTCAGCAACAAATTTGAACATTTCAGAATGTATAAGTTTTAATTGTTGCTTTGCTTATAATCTTGACATGTACTTACTTTGTGCCTTTGCATGTAAATTATATTATCAGTCCCGTTCAAATGTCATTCTGAGTTTTTTCCCCTTTTATAAGCTTTTAACTTTATGCATTTCCCTGTTTTTTGTTTTATTTTGTTCACAAATTGCATTCACTGAAACCATGAACAAATATCAAACAACAACAAGTTAGATTTGGGTAATTTCTTTTTGTCCTGAATGCATCAAAACATAAAATATCAAAATGTACATCCTTACACAATTTGGGAAGAGCAGATTGGCATGTTTAAACTCTGCAATCAGAAGACAGAATCAGTAAACGTATTGGCAATGCTTACAGATTAGAAAAAGAACCTAGATGGATAAAGCCATTAAAAATAGCATATTAGACCATTTTGTTTTATTAAATGGAGGCATTGTAGACTTTTATCTCCATTTTCTGCTCAACGATCAGTCTGGTTCTAGACATCAATGATGTAAGGCAGTTCTAACAATGGAACATAATCAGTGTTCTTTATTAAAACAAAATATACTATACTAAAATCTATATTAAAACACACAATCAATACTGCAAAAACCCTGTCCATACAATGCTTACAATCACAAGTGAATCTTTTTATATGGACTTGATGGAAAATCACACCAGAACATGTGATCAGGCTGCTCCATCTCAACTTCTGCCCATTGATCATTCAGCTAACTAATTTTAGCATGAGGCCTTTTTTTAAAACACTTTCTGTACAAAGAAGTTACACATTTACAATCTTGACATTATCCAGTTTCAAGCAAGTGATCAGTCTGGCACCACTGGTGACTATCACAAATGTGTCATGTTTTCCACTTCAGTTTAATGAACTAACTCATTAAGAATTGCATGTACCTTATTAGAAAGAAGCTTATCACTGGCTCATAATAAGCTTTAACCTCAGTTTAGCTTGTGTTCACTATTCACTACTTTTATGTCATCGAACCAACTATATGATATTTACCTAGGACACTGCTATGTCAATCATAAATTCAGGTGATAAACAATTGACATTATCACACCTGATTCCCTGCGTCTGTTTGAAACAAAAGTTCAGATTTTACAGAGTTACTGTGACAGTTCAGACCATTACAGATGAGTTACAATAAATGGTGTGAATAAACAAGCACATTCCTTTAGCAAAACGCAGGAACACTTTAAAACTAGTGACTTTTCTAATCATTGAGTCATTACCAAGCTTCATATGTTTTCTCCTCATTTAATATAATTTAATTTCATTTTGGCTAAAACAGCAAGTTTTCGGTTATTATCAATAGCAATGAGTACAGGAGTATGGAAGTGATTGATGCTGATTTCTGGGATGGTGGGACTCACCTATGAGAAGAGATTGACTCTGTTAGGATTGTATTTGCTGGAATTTAAAAGAATGAGGGGTGATCTCATAGAAATCTATAAAATTCTAACAGGACTAGACAGGGCAGATGCAAGAAGGATGTTCCCAAGGTGGGGAGCCCAGAACCAGGGATTATAGCTTTAGAATAAGGGTAACCTTTTCAGGACAGAGAAATTTCTTCACTACCACAGGAAGTGGTTGAAGCCAAAACATTGTACGTTTTCAAGACAAGGTGGACATAATCTTCTGTCTAAAGGGATCAGAGGACATGGGCAAGGATGAGATTAGGATTTTGAACTTGATGATCAGTCATGATCACATTGAATGGCAAAGTTAGATTGAGGGGCCAATATTCCTGCTCCTATATTCTATATTCCTATGTTTCTACGTTAGGTCCCTTCTTATTCTCCTAAACCTTAGTGAATATAATTCTAAGTGATCCAGTCTCTTTTACACTTCAGTCTTGCAATCCCAGGAAATCAGTCTAATAAATCTTTGCTGAATTCCCACCATAGCCACAAAATTCTTCCTCAGATAAAGAGACCAATATCACACACAATACTCCAGGTGTGGTCTGACCAAGGCCCTGTATAATTGCAGTAAGACTTCCCTGCCATTGTATTCAAACCCTCTCAGTATGAAGGCCAACACACCATTTATCTTCTTCACTGCCTGCTGCGCCTACGTGCTTATTTTCAGTGACAGGTGTACAAGGATGCCCAGGCCTTGTTAAATCTTCCCTTTCTCAATTTATCTCCATGCAGATAACTATCTATCTTTCTGTTTTTGTGACCAAAGTGGATAACCTCACAAATCTTCATCTGCTATGCATTTGCCCTAACATTCAACTTGTCCAAATCACACTGAAACATCTCTGTATCCTCTTATTTTCTCACCCAGTTTTGCATCATCTGCAAAGCGTGTAGAGCAATTTTCAGTTTTGCTGCAGGTTGGGAAGTGTCCCGAGCAAGACAATAAGCAGTGCAAAGAGTATGCAAGGTTAGTACTGTCATGGTTAAGGTGAGTGAGAGTGAGGGAAGCAGTATTGAGAGTGATGGAGCCTCAGCCTTGGTTGGAGGTTTGTATAGGAGCAGAGATAGAGTGAGTGCAAGGTATCAGAGATAAAATGGTGCCACTTATGTTGGCAGGTATGAGAAAAACATTGGCCTTCTTCCTACTGTGCTTGGCATTCCTCCAGACAGGTGAGACTGCAATAATTCCAGTGGCATCTACCAACAATGATCTGTGTCATGGGCTCCAGTGCCAGTTCTAGAGAAAGAGGAAGTTTTACATATTCATGCTACCCTGTCCATGAGAACCTCCAGTCCTGTGTTAATTACAGTATCAAAGGACAGTGTCAGCTTTCCTCTGTCATCCATATCCATAGCAAATGTGATGAACCATGCAATACAGCTCAAGATAGACAGGGTTTTGGCTTTTGGCCAAGTGCAAAGTGAGATTTTAAAGATGGTGTGGGTGCAAGGGATGCCCATCTCTTTGCAGATATCTACTGAGTGGTGAGTTATTCTGGGAACGGCGCATGGTAATATGTACATAGATTTGATAGAGAAGGACATCATATGGTGTTGCAGTTAGTTAATGAGTTACATTTGGTACGATATGATGAGCAGTTTTGCTGGGTCTCATGTGTCAAGAATCTCTTGAAAAATCTTGACACAACTTACACTTAACCAAAACAAAATTTAAAGTTCAGGCCATTGGATCCATAAAGGCAAATTCTGTAGGAATTGGCTACAAGCATCACTAATAAGTATTCGCTGTTGTCTACAAAATTGAAGCACAGTAATTAAATATATATCCATACTAAACCCTAATACTTTTTATCATATCATACAATATACAGAGGATCGGATAGTCCAGTTTATGCTTATTATTCAATCTTTGTAGTGTTTTCTTGATTATGTTGAAACATATTTTTCATTTACTCTACTTGCCTGTCAATCATTCCTTACAAGTTATTGCAAGGTATGTCAAAAACATGTTCATTGAGTCCTCCTGATACTAATCCCATATTAGCATACAGTTGGAAACAAAATCAATGATAGCAACATTTGTCACTGACAATCTAATATCGAATTAATTATTGTGATTTAAAACTGACCTGCAACAATTCAATCACCAATTGATTTTCTTCTGCATGTATTTGAGGATGTATTTAACAGACAAATCATCCTTCTTCATGTCTTATGTTCGCAATATGCAGCCACATATGATCCATTTTGAAACTTCACTCTTAACCCCAGGATGCATTTGTTACAAGTCAGCTAGATACGTTCTTAAATAATGAAAAGAACAAGCATACAGTGAGAAATCACTTTTTAATATTATGATGATTCGCTTTGCTTTATTTCCAATCATATATTGTATTCGATTTTGCCAATTGAGCAATTTCATTATCAGAATTTTATTTGCTAATTCATTGGATGGATGGCATGATGCCTTACACTCATGTAAACTTTAGTTAACACTAATTGGACACAGTCTAGTAAAGTTCTTCAGAAATCCTCATTCCCAATGTGAAAGCGCAGCTTTATTAGGTAACATAATGTGTGCTGAAATTTCAGTGTAAAAAACATTATCTCAGCAGGAGCTGAAATAAATTACTGAAAGAAAGTTAGGAATAGCAGAAGTGTGATTCTCGTACAAGTAAATAATAAACATTTTACTTTATGGTTGCTAATATAACTGGGGATGAAAATACTTTTCATTATTCACCTGACATCTAAGACAAAGATGTGCTAAGTCCTCATTAGGAAGTTGCCCTCTTCCAATGGTGCTACACTAGTATTCCATGCTGAGAAACATTAATGGCAAATGTACAGGTTTGTAAAGAGCTTGGTTTGACCATCAACATCAGGAATATAAACACTGTGGTTCAGGACATTGCTATATGTTATCTATCAACATTGACACTATGTTGCTGAAGGGTGTTGATAGCCTCCTGTATTTAGACTGTACAGTGACCAGAATCTATCACTTGATGTTGAAATCAACACACATTACAAAAGCTGCTGCTGTTATACTCTAACTGAGTAAGAGAGTGTGGAATAAGGGTGATGTGAATGTAAACGCCAAACTCTCAGTTTACCAACTAAAAGCGAAGTTCTTTGAATGCTGGAGATCCGAAATAAAAACGGAAAGGTCAGCAGGTCTGACAGCATCTGTGGAGAGAGAAACAGAATTAACATTTTTAATCCAATATAATATTTCTTTGGAAGGAGAGTTGTATTGGGCTCAAAATGTTAACCCTGTTTCTCTCTCCATAGATGCTGTCAGATCTGCTGAAGTTGTCCAGCGATTTCTGCTTTAATTTATGTGAATCTATCAACCCTGCATCCTCCGAACACTCATGCAATGATGACCTGGCAGGAGAAAGGGTCGAACAGTTTTCACCTTCCCTGTGTCAAATGTACCCTTGACATCTGTTGATGGAACAACGTTTACAACTCAGTGATCCTGAAATCTGCTAATTCCATCAGCAATCACTGATTGATAAGACAGCAATATCTGCCCTCGCTCACCTACATTCATCAGATGGATTGTGGTTATATTCCCAAAAACCAACTAGTAACGTGATTTTCGGGTTACAACCGCCTGGGCATCTATACCTTCCCTACAAGGACACCTGAAAATGAACTGTGAAGATAATGACTTTGACAATGAAACTAATTGTGTGCAAGGGCATTGAAACAGGCAACAGAAATGAAAATAAACTGGCCAAAATTAGGTCACAGAGAAAACGGGAAAACAAATTATACACATTCCCAGCCTATTGTCTTCCCCCACAAACAAGCAATACGAGCATAAGAGGTACAGTTAGGAAGTTTGCAGATGACACCAAAATTGGAGGTGTAGTGGACAGCGAAGAGGGTTACCTCAGATTACAACAGGATCTGGACCAGATGGGCCAATGAGCTGAGAAGTGTCAGATGGAGTTTAATTCCAATAAATGCGAGGTGCTGCATTTTGGGAAAGCAAATCTTAGCAGGACTTATACACTCAATTGTAAGGTCCTAGGGAGTGTTGCTGAACAAAGAGACCTTGGAGTGCAGGTTCATAACTCCTTGAAAATGGAGTCGCAGGTAGATAGGATACTGAAGAAGGTGTTTGGTATGCTTTCTTTTATTGGACAGAGTATTGAGTACATGAGTTGGGAGGTAATGTTGCGGCTGTACAGGACATTGGTTAGGCCACTGTTGGAATACTGCGTGTAATTCTGGTCTCCTGCCTATCGGAAAGATGTTGTGAAACTTGAAAGGGTTCAGAAAAGATTTACAAGTATGTTGTCAGAGTTGGAGATTTGATCTCTAGGGAGAGGCTGAACAGGCTGGGGCTGTTTTCCCTGGAGCGTCGGAGGCTGAGGGGTGACCTTAAAGAAGTTTATAAAATCAAGAGGGGCATGGATAGGATAAATAGACAAAGTCTTTTCCCTGAGGTCGGGGAGTCCAGAACTAGAGGACATAGGTTTTGGGTGAGAGGGGAAAGATAAAAAAAACCTAAGGGGCAACTTTTTCACGCAGAGGGTGGCACATGTATGGAATGAGCTGCCAGAGGAAGTGGTGGAGGCTGGTACAATTGCAACATTTAAGAGGCATTTGGATGGGTACATGAATAGGAAGGGTTTGGAGGGATATGGGCCGGGTGCTGGCAGGTGGGACTAGATTGGGTTGGGATATCTGGTCGGCATGGACAGGTTGCATCGAAGGGTCTGTTTCCATGCTGTACATCTCTATGACTCTGTGACTCTAAATGGGGCAAAGGCTTCATAGCCAGAAGGGGGCTCCTGAGCCATGCTAAGTGAAGCTTAATACAGAGCAGACCCTCATCCAATGGGACGGATGGCTGTTACTTTCCTTGAAAAAGATTTCTGAATTTATTTTGTTCATGTCTGTGACCTGCTTTACTGACTACCACCAAATTAGGACAATGATAATTTTGAGACTGAAAGCAATTATGTGTATTCAATATGTTTGTGTGAAGTTTCTCAGTTTTTACCAATGCAAACCAATTTGGCAATTTCTCTTGCCTGTGAGCTTTTTTCATTCTCTCTACTCAGAGACTCTTCTGTATCAAATTACAGCATCTACTGGCTGGATTTAATTGTAACGCATTATGTTTAAGTGTTGCTAGCCTTGAATGAACTTGGGCTCCTTGGGCTTTAGTGCTGAGTTACATGTTGCTATCACTTAAATTAACATGTACCACAAATTTTGTATCTTGCTCTCATTCGCGATTTGCAGCTGCAGTTTAATTATGCATTGTAAATCCTATGCTCATTTTCTGGCAGAATATAATTTTTACCTCATTGTCTTCAGTCCCTGTCAAAACTTGCATCCATGCTACGAATTCCATTTCCCAAAACATACCCTGTCTCAGTCTGAACCAGACTGTTGCCATATTTAGTTCCTATTAAACATGAAGATGTATTTTTGAACTATTATCTTTTCTGGTGTAAAGATTGTTTATTTTCATTTATGAAACATCGTTTAATTCCTTCCCAGACATTTGCTGCTGCCACTGTCATTGCCACTGCCACTGAACTCATTCAATGCTCTCCAGCCCAGCTTTTCATTCTTCATCTTTTGTAATTGCAACTCTTTTACCACAGTAGCTACATCCTATCCAATAGCAAATTCCTAGGTATTCACCATTTTAGACTTTGTTACCATGCTTTGACTGCTGCAGCTGAAACACCTTTAAATTAACTTTCTCAATCTTTGGTTTAAGTTCCTTCATTGCTACTGCTCTTCCAATGCTGCAGTCTCGGCTTTCATTTTGTTTAATAATATCTTTGCAAGATGCTTTGACTTGTTCTTCAACATCAAGTGCGCAAGATAAATGATAGCTATGGTTGTGGGATTGATACAAATTCATAATCCACTCTATTTGACGCACATCATTAGCTGATGATCAATGCTAAAAGCATGACAGTATTACAGACACTGCAATGAGATTAATACTGACTGGGGATTCAGAATGGTATTGTGCTGTGTCTTTGAATGTTTTGGTTGCATAAATCATTGTGAATTATAATAGTTTGTTGCTAGGGGAAATGGATATGTATTATTTGTTCCATGTTAAATTGTCTGCCAATCTGCCACAAGCATACTCTTGACTACTGGTGAAGTTAAATTTCATCCCTAAAATGTCATGAAAAGTAAGAAACTGAAGTATATGGAAGAATTTGTAACACAAGCTCAACAAAATCCTATGACATAATAATGTCAAAATATTTTATTTATTCATATAAGGGACAATAGTTATCAACTGATGCTGAAATACTCTCTTTCACAGCTATCAAGTTGAATCATAGAATCCTTACAGTGTGGAAACAGGCCATTTGTCCCAATAAGTCCACACTGATCCTTCGAAGAGTATCCCACCCAGACCCATTTCCCTATTGTATTACTCTACATTTCCCCTAACTAATACACCTAGCCTACATATCTCTGAACACTACAGACAATTTAGTATGGCCAATCCACTTAATTTGCACATCTTTGGACTATGGGAGAAAACCCACACAGACATGGGGAAACGTGCAAACTCCATACTGACAGTCGCCCGAGAGTGGAATGAAACCCAGGTTCCTGGCGCTGTGAGGCAGCAGTGCTAACCATTGAGCCACAGGCCACCCTAGATTGAAACCAGTCAAGATGTATATATTTATAACTAAAATAGATAGATCTTGATCAATGGGGTAATCAAAGATTAAATGGAAAAGGCAGGATAATGGGGGGGGGGGTGAGGATTATCAGATCAACCCTGATCCTATTGAATGGCTCGGCAGGCTTGATGGGCCAAATAGCCTATTCCTGTTCATGTTTGTATGTTTTGAGGTATATTGTTTTGAGAGCTTTCTTGTATGTTCTGGTCCTGAATTTTCTCAGACTCACTGATGATTTATCACCACGAGTTTGTTTGCAGTGGAAGAGTAATTCCATTCTATCAGCACAGTGACATAAAGTCTGGCGATATTTAGGACCCAAGTGGTTTAATTTTCATAAAATATATAAATGTGGAGCATTTTGGCACATTTAGATCATCCTTCAAAGGATTACCAGACTCTCACCATCACAGTTATCAAATTAAAAGATTCTAGAGTTTTAGCTTCTGTTAACTAGAAATGTAATTCAGGTCATAACCACTCTTTTTCGATGACAAAATATTTTCTGACATCATTTATTAGAAATTTGTTTATTTTAGAGCACTACGTCGAGTATAGAGAACAAAAATTAGTCACTCACACCATGCTAGCATTTCTTCTCTATTCAAGTCTCCACCTATCCTTCCTTATCTAATTTTACTAGATATTCCTCTTTTCCTTTCTCTCTATATATTTACCTAAGTTCCCTTTACAATGTTCCTAACTAGTCCCTTTCAGAAAAAAAGATAGATTTCTGATTATCAGTGACACACAGGGCTATGAGCATGAGGTGGATAAAAGGCATTGAAGTATTCAGTCATTCATGATCCCATTAGATGGTGGAGCTGGCTCAATGGGCTGAACGGCCCACTCCTAGTCCTAAATTCCTATGCCATTCCTGCCAAAATTTATACTTGTTCCTGGTGTGTGAATGCCAGGTCACTATTTATTGGTCATCCTAAATTGACATTGAGAAGATGGTGGTGAGCTGTGAGCTGAACCATTGTGGTCTTGCAGATTGACACAGAATAAGGTTAGAAGTTCCAGAATTTTGACCCACAGGTGATGAAAAGAAAAGGTATAGTTTCAAGTCAAGATGACTTGAAGGGAAACTGCAGGTGGCAAGTGTTTGATTTTCCTGCAGCCCTTAACCTTCCAGATGGTAGAAGTCACGAGTTTGGAAGGTTCGCAAGTTGAAGGATTGTTGAAGGAGCACTGGTGAGTTGCTGCCATACATACTGTAGATGGAATATTTTGTAGTTTAGCTATAATCAGAATCAAATGGAAAAGTTGTTGTGGTTCTGTTCGCCGAGCTGGAAATTTTTGTTGCAAACATTTCGTCCCCTGTCTAGGTGACATCCTCAGTGCTTGGGATCCTCCTGTGAAGCGCTTCTGTGGTGTTTCCTCCGGCATTTATAGTGGCCTGTCCCTGCCGCTTCCGGTTGTCAGTTTCAGCTGTCCGCTGTAGTGGCCGGTATATTGGGTCCAGGTCGATATGTTTGTTGATGGAGCTTGTGGATGAGTGCCATGCTTCTAGGAATTCCCTGGCTGTTCTTTGTTTGGCTTGCCCTATAATGGTAGTGTTGTCCCAGTCGATTTCATGTTGCTTGTCGTCTGCGTGTGTGGCTACTAAGGATAGCTGGTCGTGGCGTTTCGTGGCTAGTTGATATTCATGGATGCGGATCGTTAGCTGTCTTCCTGTTTGTCCTATATAGTGTTTTGTGCAGTCCTTGCATGGGATTTTGTACACTACATTAGTTTTGCTCATGCTGGGTATCGGGTCCTTCGTTCTAGCGAGTTGTTGTCTGAGGGTGGCTGTTGGTTTGTGTGCTGTTATAAGTCCTAGTGGTCGCAGTAGTCTGGCTGTCAGTTCTGAAATGCTCATGATGTATGGTAGTGTGGCTAGTCCTTTGGGTTGCGGCATGTCCTCGTTCCGTTGTCTTTCTCTTAGGCATCTGTTGATGCAATTGCGCGGGTATCCGTTTTTGGCGAATACCTTGTACAGGTGTTCCTCTTCCTCTTTTTGCAGTTCTGGTGTGCTGCAGTGTGTTGTGGCCCTTTTGAATAGTGTCTTGATGCAACTTCGTTTGTGTATGTTGGAGTGGTTGCTTTCATAATTCAGGACTTGGTCTGTGTGTGTGGCTTTCCTGTATACCTTTGTGGTGAATTCTCCGTTCGATGTTCTCTGTACCATCACGTCTAGGAATGGGAGTTGGTTATCCTTTTCTTCTTCTTTCGTGAATCGGATTCCTGTTAGTGTGGCGTTGATGATCCGGTGTGTTTTCTCTATTTCTGTGTTTTTAATGATTACAAAGGTGTCATCAACATATCTGACCCAGAGTTTGGGTTGAATTTGTGGTAAGACTGTTTGTTTAACCTTTGCATTACTGCTTCTGCTATGAGTCCAGAGATCGGTGAGCCCATGGGTGTTCCGTTGATTTGTTCGTATATCTGGTTGTTGAATGTTAAGTGTGTTGTGAGGCACAAGTCCAGTAGTTTAAGTATGCCGTCTTTGTTGATGGGTTCAACGTCCTGTTGTCTGTTCTGTATGTCCAGCAGGTTGGCTATTGTTTCTCTGGCTAGGGTTTTGTCAATAGAGGTGAACAGTGCCGTTACGTCGAATGAGACCAAATGGAAAAGTGCATAAATGAAGAGCCTGGAGGCAGAGTTCCGGCAGTTTGGAAGTGATTATTTTCTATGGGAAATAAACTCGTAAATTGATGAGCATTTGATATTTTATTCTTAGGATTTAATTTTTTTTAAAAATTCACTCGCAAGATGTGGGTGTTATTGGCTAGGCCGGCATGTATTGCCCATCCCTAATTGCCCAGAAGGCAGTTAAGAGTCAAACACATAACTGTGGGTTTGTAGTTACATCTAGGCCGGACCAGGTAAGGATGGCAGTTTCCTTCCTTAAAGGACATTAGTGAACCACATGGGTTTTTTTCAAACAATCAGCAATTAATTCATCCTTAATTCCAGATTTTTATTGAATTCAAATTTTGTTGTTTGCTGTGGTGGGGTTTGATCCCAGGTCCCCATCATATTATCTGGGTCTCTGGATTAACAGTTCAATGATAATACCATGCAGCCATCACCTAGTGGTAATAGAATGGTAAATGTTCGTAGTATACACATATAGGAGCAAGTGAGGACTGCAGATGCTACAGATCAGAGTCGAAAAGTGTGGAGTTGGAAAAGTACAGAAGGTCATGCAGCATCCGAGGAGCAAGAGAATTGACATTTTGGTGTATAAGTCCTCCATAAAAACAAGTAATTTAATAAATTATTTAGGTCATTATTTTTAAAAAATACATGAAAGATGGCATGACAAGTGATGTATCAGGGCTTTAGCATGTGGGAATTCTTGGATGCAAGTGTGATCAGAGCGAATGCATTTACAGTAAGGGTTTGTGGTTTCAGCAGCTTCAACTCAGTGTTCATGAGCTGGAGGCAAACTGCAGGCATCATGAGACATCAGGGAGGATGAAAGCTACAAGGATTTTTTTTTGTATAAGGAGTTGGTCACAATCCTTTGGATTAAGTCTTTGATTTGGTCAGTAGTCAGGGAAAAGCGGTGTGACCGCGAAGAAGGGAACTAAGAGGATCAAGAGGCCAAAATTACAGGAATCTCAGCCCTTGCAATTGTCCAACAGGTTTGAAGCTCTTCTTGCTTGCTGAGGTGAGAGTAAAGCTGCAAGGTGGATGTGCTGACTCACTATGCATGAAAACAGGAAACTATTCAAGTATGGTGGAGAATACAAAGGAACTTAGTGCTTGTTGGTGATATTACAATTAAAATCATAGCCACTATTCAATGCAATCAAGACAATAAGTCCCAGAAGGCTATGTGGTCTACCTGGTTCCAGGGTTTGGGACCAAATTCTCAACCAGTGAATGAAAGAGAGCATCGTTGTGGAAACAATCTTGAGTCAATAACAAGTAACTAAAAAGGAGCTGAAAAGAAGAGAAAAGAAGCAACATCTTAACTAATGTGGTCCAAACTAATACTATCAAACTGTATTGCCCTGATCATTTCCATTTTCCACACCCAATATCCATGTGTTGTCTGTCTGCATATCTGTCTGCTGTGAGGGGCTTAGGGAATTTTACAAGGACTCCAGCTTAAGAGTCATAAGTTGACCATTCATATTTCCTACTTGCCATTGATTAGAGACAATTTGCTTGTAATGTTCATAATTTTCTTGTTAAATACAGAAACCTGGTGAGAATTGAATTTGTCAGTCAGGTAAATTGAAGTCGTTGGATAGATTGATTCCATTATTAACTTTTGTGATGACTCCAAGTGCTTGATTCTACTACACTAACCCAGTAAGGCATGACAAAATTCAGTTAGACATCAAAAAGACCATAAAGTGGATCATTGAGGTTATCAGATACCTTAAACAACAAGCAACCAACAACCAACATAACCAAAGTCTGTAATTGTCACTGTCATAGAGTCATAGAGATGTGCAGCATGGAAACAGACCCTTCGGTTCAACCAGTCCATGCCGACCAGATATCCCAACCCAATCTAGTCCCACCTGCCAGCACCTGGCCCATATCCCTCCAAAGCCTTCTCATTCATATACCCATACAAATGCCTCTTAAATGTTGCAATTGTACCAGCCTCCACCACACCCTCTGGCAGCTCATTCCATACACGTACCACCCTCTGCGTGATAAAATTGCCCCTTAGGTCTCTTTTATATCTTTCCCCTCTCACCCTAAACCTATGCCCTCTACTTCTGGACTCCCCGACCCCAGGGAAAAGACTTTGTCTATTTATCCTATCCATGCCCCTCATGATTTTGTAAACTTCTATAAGGTCACCCCTCAGCCTCCGATGCTCCAGGGAAAACGGCCCCAGCTTGTTCAGCCTCTCCCTGTAGCTCAGATCCTCCAACCCTGGCAACATCCTTGTAAATCTTTTCTGAAGTGATTTTGGATATTTTCTCAACCTGTTCATAAATGTTATTGTCACAAAAACAGAAGTTGCTGGTGAAACCTAACAGGTCTGGCTGCATATGTGGGAAGAAAGTAGAGCTGAAGTTTCGAATCCAGTGACTGTCCATCAGACCACCTCTTTACACCTCTGTAATTATACCTATCAATTATCAGATACCACTGTTATTTTATATATATATATATCTGTGATTATACATCTCCAGAGCAGGTGGGATTTGCGCTTGGGGTATCTTTCTGCCCTTGCGCACTAGATCAAACTTTAAATATTTCTCTTGGGATGAAGATTGACCTGCCCACTTATGTAAGTAGGAGGGATTGAAATAAGCTGTTGCTGGTATTTCCTATTTATTTTGATACATTTTCGGTATTACCACACCTCCCCAATTAAGTTTCTTACCCCCATGTCCTTTATTGCAACCATCTACAGTTTAACTTCTTAAATCAACAATTTACAGCAATTCCAACATTTTAAATTGGATTTAGATGTTACTACATTGACTAATTGAGTCAATTGGAGGTTAAGATTAAAGGCATTATACTAGCACCAGGCATTCTTCCATGATCTTATTCTAGTAGGGCTGTCATTGTTTACAATCAAATATATTACCTGAATTGGTAAACTGGAGCTAATAACAACATGTAAACTTCCAAAGGATCAACTTCCTTCAAACTTTGTTTCCTTACTCATTATTCTGATAAAGGACCAGAATGTGGAATGACTTGCATTATTCAAATGAACCTTATTGTCATCAATGTTTTCCTCATTCTAATTTGGAATTACCACTTTTAGTTTATTGGTATGAATTGACCTTCATTTATTCACTGAGAGCTTTTCATTTTCTTAATCTCAACCACAGCTGATAACCAGTACCAAGTAATTTAAAAAATGTGAGGCATTGTGAGGAGCATTTAGTTCCTTTGTGTATTAAGAACAAAAGAAAAGCTTAAAATGATAATGTCCTTCACTTAAAAGACTTGTATTTAACAATAACTATGCTTTTAAATATTGGCCATTACTTAACATCCAATTAAGGATCTTATCTAAATAAGGATCAATTTGTTAGCTATTTTTAAACTCACAACCTGGACAGTTAATGTAAATTTCTGAAAATGACTTTTGATAATCCGATTTTTCAATTAGAAAATTTGTTATGATTAATTAGTCTCTGTACTGCGCTGCCTGAATCATGAAAATATAATCTCAATATTCAAGAGTGCAGTTTAAAACTGGATTTTAATCAGGCATTTGATTTTAATCATTTTTAAATAGCTAACTTTCAATGTCTCATGGATATATGAAATGAAATCCTTGTGGAGGGATTTATGTTGGAAAGGAGAACTAAACTTCCAAAAAAAGTATTCTGTTGATTGTGCTCTTAACAAAATTATTTATCTGCAAATTGTTTCAGTACTGGAGTTGTATTGTAAGATCACAGGTCAAACATTATGCTATTAAACTATGAGTGATAATTTATGGATCTTGAATTATTTGGTTTTAGGAGGTGTAACAGTATAATTGTATATGTGAGTGTTTGGGGCATTAACAGTAGGCAGCCAATTCTTTCCCCCCATTCTTAAATAAGATATTCATATCAGAGTCTTATACCCATCAGAGGTCAACAATTCTTTTCCCCCTGATCAATGAGTAGAGCATGCATCCACTGGCCAATATGGTAATACATTGAATGCCTTGTGTATGAATGAGCATTCTTTCCATTCTTCTAGGTTTGTGAAGTAACAACCTTTTTAAAAAAAAAAGCACAACTTTTGGTTCATGATAAAAACAGCAAGTGCTAGAAATAGTCAGTAGGCATGGCAGCATCTGTACAGACAGAATCTTTTCAGTTGAATGTAGACCTGCGGTGGCCTGGTGGCTCAGTGGTTAGCACTGCTGCCTCACAGCACCAGGATCCCAGGTTCAATTCCAGCCTTGGTGCAACTGTCTGTGTGGAATTTGCACATTCTCCCCATGTCTGCCTGGGTTTCCTCCTACAGTCCATGGCTGTGCAGGTTAGGTGAATTGGCTGTGCTAAATTGCCCATAGTGTTAGCTGCATTAGCTAGAGGGAAGTGGGTCTCTCTTCAGAGGGTCAGTGCGTACTTGTTGGACCAAAGAGCCTGTTTCCACAGTGTAGGGAATCTAATCTCCTCTAGAGCTTTTCAGATTCTGCCTTCATTTCATTGATAGCTCTTGCTTCATAAATTTATTAATTGGGATATGAATGGAAATGTTCCTAATAGACAGAGTGACTATTTTAAAGATACAAAGAATAGTGCTGTGCATGGTGAGAATATATAAAGCAAAATGAGACAGTATTCTGTTAATTAGCAGTGTGCGACAGTGCCATTTCCCAAATTGCAAAATTGTGCTCAGGATCCATAATTACTGGAAAAAAAAATCAGATTCCCTGGCACTTTCCTCCTTTGTTAATTTCACTCACTAAAATAAGAGAAAGATCACTTGTGATGCTGTTCAATAATGTGCTGAATTCCAAGCCAGCAGTCCAAGACGTTTTAAATCAGTTAACAAAAACACATGTTTACTAGGATTTTCAACTCGAGCAAGCTCTAATACATTTGATCGCACATTAGATTTTTGCCCCAAGTCTGTCCTGCCCAATATCACTTGCCTACAATACAATTGAATGTTCCACTCCATTGAGATTACAAATCATCTTTTCCCTAGAATGAGGAAAGTCATTGGAGCCAACCCTATTGCAGCAGTAATACTCTTTCATTTAATTTTGAAGACCCTAATGATTGAGGAACAGCTGACTTTACAATGTTTACCGTTCATGAATAAATTTGTTTTATCTTGCACTGTGACTATTTTCAGCAGATACTTCACTGACAATGGAGCAATTTTAACATAATCCACCTGTCACAAAAAAAAGATGGCATTCAGTGCAAAGCTGGTTTTATATCCAACTTGATTATCATCTTCAATGTAAGTCTATAGAGAATAATACTAGACTGCTGAACATTTTCCTGTTCTGATAGAAAGTAATCGACCTGAAGATGGATTTTACCAGAGCAAGATTGTGCATGTGTCAGGCCATTAATTAACTTGGAGAAGATCTTATGGTCTTGCCAAGACAGAAAGTCTCATCTCCGGGACTCAGTCTCATAGCACCATTAGGACTAGGGAACATTGCTGGGACTGCAGTCAGTTGCAATAAAAGCATCTTGCACTGGAAGCTAGATTATTTAAAGTAAAGGCCGGTGTCTCATCCATACCAGGCTGCAAGGTTTGAGATGAGGACAGTGGATAACGATGGTAGAGGGAGCTCAAAGGTATAAAGTCCTTGGTGTTGGTATCCAATGAGTGCAGGTGATCAATAAAAGAGGTATGTCACTTAACCAGCTACCAGATTGGGCAGTAGCAGCAGTAGGAGGCTCTAATATGGTGATTAGTTGATCATATAAGGGTCTTAGTTGGCTCATAATTTGGTGGGAATTCTGACACCTCCCCTATCTGAAGCAAAATTGTGCTTGTGTGGAGGGGAGCCAAGAATGAGTGCCACCCAATTTTATACCTCTCTCACCTGTCAACAGCTCTGTAGGGGAACATAAAATTCAGCCTTCTTTTTCTTTCTCCACATATCTACCTGATCTGACTAGTTCCAGAACTTCTATTTTTATCTTAGATTTTTAACAGTGCCACCATCTCACTTTTGTATTGGAACTGAAAGTCAGATTCTGGGCTTTAATAAATATTCCTACAATATATCATACTGCAGTAGTTTGTGTCCAAATGCAGTAAGATTGGATGATATCCAAGTTTGGGCTGATAAGCAGAATCTAACCATTTCCCTTTGATTTTCAATAGCATTACCATCGCTGACACTGTACTATCAATATCCTGTGGTTGACATTGGCCAGGAAATGAACTGGAACCATCATTATAAATACTGTGACTCCAAATACAGATCAGAGGTTAGGAATACTGCAGTGAGAAATTCACCTCCTGGCTCCCCAGCGCCTGTCTTCCATCTACAAGCTACAAGTCAGCCGTGTGATGGAATACTCCCCACTTGCCTGGATGCATTCAGCTCTAACAAAACTCAAGAAGCTTCACATCATTCAGTACAAAGCAGCTTGCTTGAGTGGCTCCATATCCACAAGCATCCACTCCCTCCACCAACAATGCTCAGTAGCACCAGCATATTCTATCTACAGTGTATTGCAGAAATTCACCAAGGCTCCTGAGAAAGCATCTTCTAGACCCACAACCTCTGCTATCTAGCAGGGCAAAGTCATTAGATACTTGAAACCTCAACAATTCTAGTCTCCCTGCTATTGGAAGGATGGTGTGAAACTTGAAAGGGTTCAGAAAAGATTTACAAGGATGTTTGCAAGGTTGGATGGTTGAGCGATAGAGAGAGGCTAAATAGAACGGGGCTATTTTCCCTAGAGCGTCGGATGCTGAGGGGTGAACTTATAGAGGTTAATAAAATCATGAGAGGCATGGATAGGGTGAATAGACAAGGCCTTTCCCTTAGAGTGTGGGAGTCCAGAACTAGAGGGTATTGGTTCAAGGTGAGAAGGGAAAGATTTAAAAGGGATCTCAGGGACAATGTTTTCATGCAGAGGGTGGTACGTGTATGGAATGAGCTGCCAAAAGGAAGTGGTGGAGGCTGGTACAATTGCAGCATTTATAAGACATCTGCATGGGTAGTTGAATATGGAGTTTAGAGAGATATGGTCCAAATGCTAGTAAGTGGCACTAGATTAAATTAGGATATCTCGTCAGCATGGACAAGTTGGACCAAAAGGTCTGTTTCCATGCTGTATAATCTCTTTGAGCCAATGACTCTGTATCTGCAAGTTCCCCTCCAAGCTACTCACCATCATAACTTGGAAAAATATAATCATTCTTTCAGTGTTGTTGAGTCACAATCCTGGAACTCCTTCCCTAAGAGCATTCTGTGTCTACCTATATCGAATGAACTGCAGTGATTCAAAAAGGCAGCTTTTCATTATCTTCTCAAGGGTACCAAGGGATGGGCAATAAACATCAGTCCATCAGTGAAGCCCATATCCCAAAAAGGAATACAAGAAAATATGCAATACACAGGATGAGAGACTATAATTTTATGATAAGATTCCTATATGCGATCAATTCAAAGTATTTCATTAGCTCTGAAGAGGATTGGGATAGCCTGGAAAGGCACTATGTGTTACTTTGCATTTTCCAATGGAGTAAGGAAATATAAAGGCTTATACCTCCCAACAGTTAGGTTGTCAATGCAGCAGCATAGACATGATTTGAATTTGGGACCATGTTGAAATCCCAATTAAGCTGACTTCATGAGAATTGCATAGAAAGTTGAAACTTTCGATGAGCAATTACGCAGCATCTGAAGAACTTGAAAATGCCCCGAACTCTGAGTAGGAGACTTCAGATAGTGCCAACTGAACAGATATTTAGAAATGATCAGAGGGATTAAAATCTTGTTGTAAATCTTGGCTAATTGTAAAATTGAAATCTTAGTTCACTGCTGACCCCACTCAACCACTCCACCACATCACCATTGTGTTATGGCTCACAGTTAATATATCTTTAAGAGATAAGCTGATGATATCATCACTGTCACATATCATGTGACATGTGGGTGTAAAGATTTCATACTCATCTTATCTGGAGGATCAATGAAACATTACATGATATTGGAAACATGGTGCTCTCTGGAACTTACTGGAGTTTTGTTAATGCAGACAGTGTTGTGCTTGTAATGCAGTGTTTGCATATAATAGGAATAAATATCTGTAATAAATATCTGTGGATTCTTCAATAGCATGATATCCACTCACAATTCTTTATCATGAGAGAGAATGAACTGCATTAGGTAAAATACCTTGTTGAAGGTAAAATCATATTATGCCCAACATCCTCATAGATACCTGAAGATACTTTGGACTTGATCCTCAAATTCCCAGGGAGCCTATGTGCCTGTCAGTCCTCACTGACTGCAATCCCACTCCTCACCTCCCACCCCCTGACAGGATTCTATGTACTTCCGGACTCAACCCCTTACATTTTCCCCCACTCCAGCCCAACATTGACCTTTGACCAGACTTCTGACTGCACCTGCCCCGGACCCAAGACCGCCCAACCCAAACCTGACCATCCCCGCGACATCCCTCATTCTGAATCTCCCCGATGGCTTGAAGTTGACGCTGCCCCAAATCTGACATGCCCCATCCTGAATGCCTATAGACCCTCCCCACAACTCCCTTCTGACCCAAGCTGACCAAATCCAAAAGACACCCCCCCATATAAGTCAGCAATCTGAACCACCACCACCAAATGACTCCCAAACTATTCTAAGCCCTCACCTATTTTTCAGATCATTACTGATGCAAGCAAGTTATTGCGTAAGTTGAATGGGAAACCTTATGAGACTACCAGGTGAGATGTTGTCACCCGCCCAACCAGGAACTTTCAGGGTTAAAAGTCCACATTTAAGTCTGCTGCTGTTTAACCACTGCAAGCCTGTGACATCACTCACCCTGTGTTGGTCGTCAAGCCACCTCCCCAGTCTCTAGCCACCCCATGAGATATTTGATACCAAGCAGAAATTAGCACAAATATTAAACAGCATCTCATTAAAAGTTCTGTTCCGGGCCATCCAGGAAAGAAAGGAGGTTGTCTTCCCCAGAGATAGCAACAGATGTCCCTGCCATCAGAAGCAAAGTCACAGCACAACTTAGTACTCATGGGTCTCCTAAGTGAACCCAAATCCAGTGCAGGCAGAGGATTAACAAACTCCTATGCTCTGTAAGTTTAACTGGCACTGTCTACTGCGAAGGAAAAAGCTGTACGAAAACAGTAATAACCTGGAAATAAACCTACTATGCTGAGGCTTTCCTTTGAAATGTATGAGTCAAACCAGCATGTTGCCTTTAGAAGTTTAACTGGTTTGTCCTTCAGACAAACTGACTGTTTGATTGCCACATCATTCACCATTCACAATATTGACTCCTTCAATGCTGAAGTACAGTGTGTGCCATCTGTCAGATGCACTGTAGTAACTCACCAAGGGTCCTCCAACAGCATCTCCAAACCTATGACCTCTGTCACCTTGAAGGATAATGGCAACAGATGCTTGAGAATACTGCCACCTGCAGTTTAATCTCCAAGTCACACACCATTCTGAAATAGAATGATGTCACGATTCCTTAATAGTTGCTGAGTCAAAATCCTGGAATTCATCCGAGACAGAACTTTGGGTGCACCTACACCCCAAGGATTACAGTGGTTCAAAAAAGCAGCTCACCAACACCACTCTTCCCAGAGCAACTGGAGCTGGGCAGAAAGTGCTAGCCTGCCCTGTGCCTCCTGAATCTTCTGAATGAATTTTTAAATTCATCAAAAAAAACCTTGGATTTCTGTCCAACTGTCATTTAATTAGGACCCAAAACACAAAAGGAAAATAAACCACTCCATGAAAAAGTCCATGAAAGTCATGAGTAAAAAATTCAAGATTTTTCACTGAAATATGACTTTCAAATTACATTTTATATATCATTACATCGCCCAGACACTTGTACACTATCTCTTTATAATTTTGATTAGCCTAGGACATATTTTAAGCCCATATCAGGATCAAAGCTGTGAGAATAATTCACAATCAACTCAAACTACTTAGAGGTATAAACGCTTTCCTTCAGTCATACAAGTAAAGGTGAGGTTAAATACAATTTAAAAAGGAGCAAATTCCAACATGACTAGGAAAAAATATTATTCATTAATGTTCTGAGAATTTTTTTTGCCTTTGTTATCTATTAAAAAAAAAATTGCAATGGTAACCTTCCTTTTATGACAGAATCTTTTTACAAAAAGATTGAGGTTGATAGAGGTAGGGAGGGAAGTAACAGTGATGATTGGAGAATTAAAATTCAGCACTGCATGAGAGATGACATCTTGCTGTTCAAAAGCAATATCAACCCATTTTCCCATTTAGAAAGGAGTTTTACAATTGAAAATCAAAAATAAAGAGATTTCCTGAATCAGTAACAACAGGGAATTTACACATCGTTGACCATGCTTCAAAGATTCCTATGAAAATATTCCTGTGTAATATTTGTTTTGACTTGTTCAGCTTCCAATTAAGCAAATGCCTGAAGTGAGGGCATAGCCTTCATTTCATATCTAACAACTAACTCAGTGAGCAGCATGGTGGAACAATGGTTAGCACTGCTGCCTTACAATGCTAGAGACCTGGGTTCAATTCCTGCTTCAAAGTGACTGACTGTGTGGAGTTTGCACGTTCTCCCCATGTCTGTATGGGTTGCTCTGGTTTCCTCCCACAGTCCAAAAATATGCAGGTTAGGTGAATTGGCCATGCTAAATTGCCTGTAGTGTTAGGTGTAGGGGAATGGGTCTGGGTTGGTGTGGACTTGTTGGCCCGAAGGGCCTGTTTCCACATTGTAAGTAATCTAATCTTTTAAAAAAAATTACTCATTTTTCAAACAGCTTAGACAATTGACCTCAAAGTGGACACAATCTTCCAACATGCAAGTACAGTTTTCATTCAGAATTAAAGTTGCATTATCCCTTTTGAAAGATCAACACAGAATGGCTGTTCCATTTTGGACACAGCTGCTACAGAGCAAGCTAACAGGGAAAGCTCACAAAGTTACCCCCCACACCCCCACCTTGCCAAAGAGAGAGCAAACATGATACAGCAAAAAGGATTATTTTGAATGTGCATTAGTTAGTGCCACAGATGTGTAGGCAATTATTCCACACCCTCCAGAAACAGCTTGATCAGACGTACCTATACATAGAGTCATTGAGTCATAGGGATGTCCAGCACGGAAATGAAAGGCTTAAGCCATTCACATTTGACCAATGCATAGGGTATTTAAAATTGAAGCCTCCTACAAAAATCTGTGTGTGATAATTCTCATCAACACTCTATACGCCCTCTAGTTTGGTCTTCTAGAACCATAGAATCATTGAAATGTTATAGAACAGGATAAGGCCAATAGTTGATTATGTCTGTATTGGCTGAGAAACAAAAAAAAAATCACCCATTCTATTCCCACCATCCAGCATCTGGTCTGTAGATTACAGCACTTCAGGTGCAGATCTACCACCAAACTGGGCAGTGACTGTGAGACAACTACCACTTTCTCAGTGAAAAAGCTATTTGGTGTGCCATTATGATCATATTAAATCTGTGCTCCTTGGTACATGATCCCTTCACCAGGGGAAATAGGTCTTTCCAAGCTGCTCTATCTTGGTCCCTCATAATTTTGTGCACCTCCATTAAGTCAAGAACAGCATTCCCTAAGGCAATGAACTTATTATTGCTATTAATATTATTATTATTCAGGACGAAGAATCGGGCATAGCAGGGCCCAGATAGGCAGAAATTCTGGCTGATGACTGTGAGTTAACCCTCAGGAAAGCTTTGGAGATTATCAATCAGAAAGAGATAAGGGCAGGGTAAATATCCCAGAGACAAGCTAAAGAGGAATGGAAGGTCAAACAGAGAAGACAGAAATATTCCCAACTGTTAAAAGGAGGGAACTGGATGGGAGATAGTTGGGAATCTGTCCCAAATGCTTCCACTGTGGGAAATAGGATATGAAAAATAAAATGGTTAGTTTTGGCATTCCTCAGGATTTCATGCTGCATGACTAGTGTCTGCAGCATTAAACAGTGGTCATTATCTGCTCAGACTTGACTGTGGACCAGGCTAACTACCAGGCTAACTTAGTATAGAAAGGGATTGCAAATAGTAACTGCTTTAAAGAGTCAGTGAAAGAGAAAAATTAGCATTCTTCAAAAACACTATGACTGGGCACTCACAGAATTTGCTAGTTGGGAAAATAAAAGATTCTCCACCTGGAAACAAATTACATTACAAACTGTTGATAAAAAGTCTAATAGGAAGGAATGTAGAGGTACCATTGGCAACAGGTTACTTACAGAGTTTTTTGACATTCTTGGAGCAGTACTTTCTCAAACCAATTAAATAGCAGATTATATTAGAATTTGTATTTTTACCAAAATAGGATTCATTAATGACCCTAGAATAAAGGTACTTGATTACAGTGGCAACAACAAATTGATTTAATTTTATATCTGGTTTAAAAGGGAATAGGAATGGGTCTAAAACCAGCAGTTAAAGTAACTATGTGAGAATGAAAGCTGAGCTAGCTGAACTGAACTAGGAAATTAGACTTTGAGATAGATCATTTGAGAAGCAGTAGCAGACGTTTAAGAAATATTTCATCTTACTCAGAATAAGTACATTCCTACTATAAAGAAAAATTCCGAGGAGGAACCTACCATCTGTGATTAACTAAACATGTCACGAAAAACATCAGTCTTAAGGAAAAGTCATATAATTGTGAGTGACAAGTCAGATGATTAGTCCAAATATAAAGAATGGCAGAGAATAACTGAAAGGTTAACCAAGAAAAAGAAATTCAAAAATGTAAGGAAGCTAGCGCAGAATTTTAAAACAGAACAAAAGCCTGTATGGTATCTAAAAAGGAAAAAGAAATGAAAGAAAAGTGAGTATTGTTCCACTAGAGAATGAGAATGGGAATTCAATAGTGGATAAGAAGGTAAAGGCACAGGAAATGAGCACATATTTTGCATCACTCTTCACAAAAAAATACTAGCAATAGCTATAGGTTAAAGAAGGTGGAAGAACTTTGTGAAATTATAATCATCAAGAAAGGAGAACTGAACAAATTGTTTGAAGGGTGGGCTGACAAATCTTGGGTCCTGATAGATTTCATACTGGGGTGTTAAAAGAGCTGACTAACGAGGCAGTAGATGTGGTAGGTATTATTTTTCCAAATGTTCCTTGATTCTGGAAAGGTTCCATGAGACATAGAGTAGTAAATATAGGCTATTTATCCAAGAAGGGTGCGAGGCAGAAAGTCAGGAATAAAGCAAATTAGTTTGATGGCTGTTGTGGAGAAGGTGTTAGAATCAATCAATAAGGAGGTCATATCTCGGCAGTTGCAAAAGGTCAAGGTGATGGGGGGGTGGGGTAGTTACATAATTTTGTGAAAAGGAAATCATATTTCATCCACTTATTTGAGTTATTTGAAGGAGTAAGATGCATGTTTCAAAAAGAGGCTTTGTATTTAGATCTCAGAAAACATTTGATAAGATATCATATCAAAGTGCAATGTAGAAGGTCAGTGTAAAGGATAGTATATCAACAGCAACCGTTCAGCAAAAAAGAGACAAAGCTACATTGAAATCTAATGGTAAGTCAAATTAATTGCAGTTCAGACATGCAAGGAGAAGGAAAAATGATAAACCTTGGAGAACAGGCACAGAGGTCTTAATAACTGGACATTATTCAATTGGGCCACTCTCATTCAGTTTAAACACGTATGATAAAACTGCAGTGATATTCAGGCTTATGTGCTGAAGTTTGGAGTTTAACCTTTAATTTAAATGTATCCTTCAGCTGACTTTTACAGATCCTCACCTGGTTTATGGTCCTATATAATCAACCTAGGTCATCACCTCAACCTCCCACTTACACCTAACCTGTCTACAATTTATGAAGGAGTTGTGGAGTCTGTGGTGGCTCACTTACCCTCTCCTCTATTGTGGCCACTAGAGGCCAATTGATGGCGATTGAAGGGCTGCTTCCTACCCTGAGCTCGGTAGGAGGTAAGGAATGAGGAGAATTCCCCGAAGGTCAGTGTGCACAGGCCTTGGGCGGGCACTTTCTTCATTGTCTGCCTTTCCAGATTGGGTAGCCCAAACCCTAGCCCACTCTCCTTCCCCATCCAGAATTGTTCTGTACTTCCCTGGCTTTATAACCAGGATTTCACTTTAACAGTCTATGAGAAGTCAAAGACCTGAGGGGTCAGAAGCCAATCCAAAGTCACATTTGCTGTTAGGTCAAGCCAGACCCATAGCAATATGGTTAATTCTAAACTGCCCTGATTCATTAAACCATTCAGTTCAAGAACAACTAATGATGGACAAGAAATGTTAATATTTGCTGTGATGCTTTGTTCTATGAAAATTGCTATCTTCCCAAGTAAATGAAGTGACTACCATTACGTATGAAAGAAATGCAATTGGTACTTTAGAATCAAAAGAACACATTTAATCTCTAATGGTTTTCTTCAAACATAATAGGACTGTTGAAAATGGTTATTGCGCATTTTAAAAGCTCTGTTCACCTTGAGTTCACTAAGACGTTCAGGATGAATTTGTTTTATCCCTTGCTTCTCTCTAAATGCAGCTGTGGTTGTAATCTTTTATCATTACTTAATTTTTTGTGATCATTATAAATTAGAATGTTATGAAAAGCTGGGACCCTGCAAAAAAAATTCTCCAGACTCACTGAATGATGATGTGGGATTAATGACCTATATTATAGTACACATTCTCTGTTAGCAATGTCTTGCTGTGATTAAGGCTGTTAAGTTACAAGTAAGCTCTATGCCTGCATGCTTTTTTATTTTTTAGTCATCTACTTAATCGATTGCTTTTAAATATAGTTCTTCTCAAATTTGAAGATACCAACTCCCCTGGGAAATGACAGCTCATTCTGTAGGTGATGATATTTCTATAGTACAATTAAACTAAGAAATTAACAAATTATTAGGTTTCTGGGAACTTTTCACTATTTCGTTTTAATCTAGTACTAATTATGGTGCAATAAATACTGTAATTACAATAAATATAATATGTAAGAAGTAGCTTTGTAAATCTCTTTATTTTATTAACTATATTGAAATGATTTAGAGAGTATAAATGTATTTTAGTCATCATTCTGGAATTATGGCTTATTAAATATATGTATAATTTGTTTGCATTTTTATTTTCTCCTGATGTAGATCTTACATAACAGCTGTAACATTGGGAGGAATTTTCTTTTTTTTTCAGTTAAAATGCTTTGGCATGTGAAATTCTCAGTGCCTCATCTATTTTTATATTGATTATACAACCAGGCTCTTGAATGCCTTTCTCAGGGAATTATGTGGCTGGAGAGGTGAAAATACTCTCCATTGCTAGGGCCTTCTTGCATGTATACCTCTGCACCACATTTAAACCTTAGCTGTACCTCAGGGGATCAGGCAGGAACATGGAGCTGAGGCTCATCAGATCAGCTATGACCTCAGTGAATGATGGAGCAGACTTGATGGGCTGAATACTCTATCTCTGATTCTCCATTTAATGCTCTGTCGTTCTCTGGTCATTTCAGACACTGCAAGTCAAAAATTGGTCCTCTCACCTCAACAACCATCACATGTTTCCAAATTACTATCTCCTTTTGACCTCTGTTCTTCCTACTCACTCTCTGGGGAGCCCGCACCATATCTCCTGCTGATGCATCACCACTAACTGCTCCTTCATCCACGTCCATCATACTCAACTCCCCCCTTTGTCTCACAGCAGGAAAAACAGCACTACAACTGGGCCATGAGGTCCAGGACTTATGAGATGTTGTTTGGAGATATCAGGCTTCTCACTCTTTACGAGGAGAAAATATTGGATTTGGCCAGAGAACAGCAGGGTCACTCATGTGTGGATGCAAGGTTCTCAATCACCAACTCACCCAGTCATCTACACTGGGCTGTGCTGTACTGCTCTTTCTTTATCAACAATGTTAAGTCATTCTCAATCTGCTCAAATATTTATCCCTGTTTGATAGTTTATGCCTGCTGTTCTCATTTGCAGGCACTAGCATCTCCTGTAAACCTCGACTAAGAGGCCAGCCCAATTGACTATGATCTCCAACTTGATCTCCGAGGAGGAAGCCACTGAACCCTCAGAGAATGTGGCAGCAAGGTTTTCATCTGCACTCTCCACCAAATCAGAGACTTTTATCTTGGTGGCTACTCTTCCTAAATTAAACACAAGAGCACAGTCTGGCAAGCAGATTATTTTCAATTTGCCGCAGCTGGTCAAGGAATAAATGCCCCAGCTCACAGACCAGGCTTTTTCCATGAGTTGGTGTTCTATAAGATACATTTGATAAAGTAATGGCACCTCAATTGTTTCTGAGCTCTAACTAATCCTTGGACCCTCCATGATATCCTTTCTCTCCAGCACTGTAATATTCTCCTTATACATTACAGCAACATTTTTTTTTCTTTATCTTTACTGAAAACTTTGTTTTGCGGAATAATTAGAATGCACCCTGTCCTTTTGGTCCAGATCTCCAAGCTAATATTTACACTTAACTATCCGCCTGCAGCTCACCAATCCCATTTGCATTTATATGCATGTACAATATACCCTAATTTAGACTTTACTGCCCTCCCTCTTATTTCAGCTCCATCTAATAGCTTAATATTTCCTATCTTACTGTTAGTTATCTTTCTCAATACCCTGTACATCTGAGTATTCCACTCTAATATCATCTCCTTGTTCCTGTAGCACTACCAATTTAGCTCAAACCATCCCCCAAAGCACCAATAAGTCACCTGATAAGGACATTGTTCACATGGAACCTATCTGGCCTGTATGGGTCCCGTTTTCCCAGAATACTCACAATGTCCGAAGGATCAAAAGCTCTCCTTCTTGTACCATTTCTCCAGCTTTGTATTGATCTCCTCTGTCTTTCTAATTCTATGCTCATTTCCATGTGGTTGTGAGGGAAAACTTGAAATTACTATCTTTGAGCTTGCTAGTTTATTTTCTAACTCTTTAAACTCTGCTTGCAAGATCTCATGTAGACAGGCAGGAGGCTGGAAGAAAACAGCAAGCCAGGCAGCATCAAGAGGTGGAGAAGTGTACATAAAGGGTGTAACCCTTCATCAGGACTAGGAGTGGGTGTAAGAGGAGCTGCAGATAACAGGGGTAGCAGGGGAAGGGTGGTGAAGTGGGGATAAGTGAAGACAGGTAGAGGATACAACCTGGTTGGTCAATGGGAGGAATGAATCTGGTAAGTGGCTGGGAGGAGTGGAAGGAAGAGGGAGTGGCTGGGAAGGTAGTTGGGGGATGGGAAGGGAGGTTATTTGAAATTGGAGAACTCAATGTTGAGTCCTTCGGGCTGTAGGCTGCCAGGCGGAAGATGAGGTGTTGGTTCTCCAATTTGTGGTTTGGTTCATAGTGGCAATGGTGGAGGCCAAGGATGGTCGTGTTGGAAAGGAAGTGGGAAGGCAAATTAAAATGGGCAGCGATTGGGAGGTCTGGTTGGCCCCTGTGGGTCTGGCTGAGATGCTTGGTGGACCATTCCCTAAGTTTATGTTTGGTCTCCCCATGTAGAAAAGACCACATCGGGAGCAGTAAACTAGGTTGGAAGAGAGGCAGGTAAACCTTTGTTTCACTTGGAAGATCTTATGCCTCCTTTTAGCAAAATAATTAGTACAGAGATGCCATGGCCTCATACACTCCCTCAGAGTGTTTTGTAGCCATTCACTGATATGCTTTAGCCTGGCACAATGGACAAGGGCAGGATAGGCAAGATTATGTTGGACTCAGTTACACATCTCCAGAAGCATCTGTCTACTTGCTCACTATTGAATCCCTAATACTGTTGATTTTCCAATCTCCCCACCCCACTCCTTGCACAGCTGAGCCAGTCACTAGGCCATGGAATATGGTTTGGCTGTTCAGCATAGAGGAGCTATCATTCTCACTCGTATTCAGAATGGAATAATGGTCAGAGAATGAAATGCACTCAGGGAACTCCTGCATGTGTAATCTAGCCCTTCTTGACTTTCTGGAAGTAACTCATGACCTCTCTTGCCTGCATATCCTTAAGATGCTGTGTGACCACAGCTCTCCACCGAATACTCAACCTTGCAGATTAACCAAGGTTTATCCAATTGCTGTGTAAGTTCAAAGCACTGGAGCTTGAACTGACAACTCTCCTTGCATAAGTGGTTGTCCAGGACGTGAGAAACATCCCACAGTACTCATGTGGAGCAGGATGCACCCGTGCACACGTGATCTGCCACATCATCCATCTATTTATTAGACTAGTAATTTACCAGCTTAAGAAAGGACTCACCCGTATTCAAGCAAATGTTTCACTTGTGGTGGTGTCGTGGAATTTTTTAGCTAACTGATTTTTTTTAAGTAACTCTTAATGGTTAAAAATGTTAGATTTTAATTTACTGTTAGTTCAGGCTACACTACGTTGACAATCACCTTTTATTTAATTCCTAAACTCGGGTCCCTAAGATTAAGTTGGCGAATTGAGCACTAATTTAAATTATTTACAATCTAGTTAGTACTTTGTTTAAACTACTAATTTTAATAAATGCCTTTATATCTATTCTGCACTTTCACTCTTATTAACTTACTTTCTGATATAGTTAGCTTGGTTAAAATTATGAATTTCTTAGCTGCTGATTTCAAAGAATGCCCTAGCTTAGAAGTGAAAAGATACTTACTTGATAACCATTCACCTACCTGCTTTTTTGCTTCACCTGATGAAGAGTTTATGCTCAGAAAGCTTACAATTTCCATATGAATCTGTTGGGACTGTATTCTGGTGTTGTGTGATTTCTGACTTTGTCCACACCAGGACAACACCGATACATCTTTTCTGTGATCTTGCATTTAGATATTTTTCTGGTTTTTTTGAGCATGGATGTTCTGAACCACTGAAGCACTTTACACTGACTGCTGTCATTATATCCTGCTCCTGGGCTCTGCCTATTCTGCAGCCGCTCTTTACATCAGCCTGTCTTATTATATCCTGCTCCTGGTCTCATTCTGCTCTGCACTAACTCTTTATCCCCAATGTTTCCACTGATGGCCCTGTTCAGCACTCCATTTGAAACCACTAATCCTGCTGTTCTGTCTGCCAATATTGCTCTGTTTTGCCCTACTCTTCATACTCACTGCTCTCTTTATGTTCCTTCTGCTCCTGTGTGTAGCATTTCCACATTACCAAGAAGATGTTTACAAACAATCTATCATCCGTGGTAAACAACCTTGAGGCTTCTGAGCAGGGCAGACTTGGCACTGCAAGTGGTGATAAGGGTAACAGTGGCCAGGAACTTCTTTATTTTGGGATATTTCCATCGGTTTTTCACAACTGGGATCTCACAGTTCATGATCTAGTGGTAAAGAAGGGAAGTCATTGATACGCCAAAGAGGATACATTGCATTTCTCTTTCCAAAGAGAAGCAAGGTGAGTGAGCCCATGTCATCAACAGAACACCAGACCTCTCCATGGTACAAAGTGCAATTGACTCTTCTTCTGCTGTTTACAGATGCAACATCTATATACAATAATATACTCCAACTTCAAAGCTTTTCATTGTCAATTGCTGTTTCTGTGCAACTCTGCTCAAACCTTCATGCAGGCGCATACTTGTATCCTGGCAACAATCATAATGCTTTTGTTCCACACTTGTCAAGTATAGCACCTGTATTTAATCTACAAGGGGGATGACTATAGAATAACAAGTGCTAAAACATCATCTGACACATATGTGAAGTCATATTGCCACAGAGATATCATTGAGTGGACTATTAAGGTACTTAAACAATGCTTCTGTTACCTGTACTGTTCTGAAGAATCCCTGTGTACTGCCCAGAGCATGTGGTGCCATTCATTGGTGGTCTACTGTGTCCAAGCGAATCTCACCATCTGCAGGCAAAGTCTTTCCCAGCAAGCATATGCTGAGCAACTAAGGAGAAGAAAGAGTGGGAAGAGGAGAAAGAGAAACAGAACATGCAACCACTACATTACCTCTTTGTCTGCACAGACTGTAATCAGTTTGTTCGTCTACAGTATTATTGAAATCCACAACAACTCCATAACCAACATTTGCTCCACATTTTACCATCCACCCATTACTGACTATTGCAGGATCCTCTTCACCTCTATGCTGATATAGCCATCACAAAAAAGTTCAAACTGGCCTTTTCAAAAGAGAGAAAACAAAGTGTAAGCTTAGACCATCTGCAGTTCAGGAATCGTAGGAGAATGTGTCATGAAAGTGAAGTGGGGTTTGACAAGGAGCATTAGGTAGGGGTACACCAACATCTCCACTCCTTTCAACCCTACCACTTGCCATGGTCGTATTCACGGTCATTCCAGTGATGGTGAGCATTGTCTCCTCCACAGTGTTTCAGTCCTGTTCTGTACAATTTGTTCTTTGTATTTTTTTATTTAAGTTTGAGACTGTGAGATACAGCAGTCTCTCTCAAACCTCCCACTCTCTTTAAATTGTCAGACTGCTTGTCTGACATCCAGGCTTGGATGAGCAGAGATTTCCTCAACTGAACATTGAGAAAACCATTTTATTTCTTTCTTCTATTTGTTTTTGTGTTTGGAATCTTTGATTTTTCTAAACAACATTCAGTTGAACCTACTGACTTCCTGCATCTTTATTCTCTAGTTCCAGGAACAATGTAAGATCATGCAGCTGCTCCTGAGTTCCATCAGTTAACTGTTGCTGCTCAAGGTAAGCCCCAGCTTGGACTGCAAGAGAGGTGAAGGAAGTTAGGGAGTTTATCTGTGTGTGTGTGCAATGTATTCAGTTGGGTGCGAAGGTGGTATAGGATGGCAGCCGGTATTTTCATGACATTGGATTAAAAGGCAGGAACAAATGGAGTATGCTTTTGGGGGAGCTCTGTGCCCATTGAGTGCACAAGCCTCAAAATTATAATCCCAAGTTTTTCCTCTCCTGACCCCGACCCCCAGAACCCAAGCCCCTACCTGACTTTGTAGAGTGCCTGATCATTCCCTCACCAAAAACCACAGAGTTACTGTAGTCCTGTCTCCATGTTGTCTTTCTTCTGGGTGTCCCTTGTAACCCTGGTACTTTCTTCTGTAATAGGCTAGCAGCTCTTTGGTGAGGAACGTCTTATCTCTGGGAAATGGAAGAGTTTCAGCTCATTAATGCCACCTCCCATCACCCCCTCCCCCAAGCATATTATTGCGACACAGCAGTCTTTTTAAACTCATCACCTCACCACTGACTTTTCTACCACAACTGACAACCATCTCATGCTGTACACCTTGGCATCTTCGACTCTTTCAAGCAAAAAAACAAAATATTGTGGATGCTAGAAATATAAGGTAAAAACAGAAAGTTACATAAAGACTTGCTTATTCAGGAAATGTCTGTGCTGAACATTTCAAGCTGATCGTTTGGTTATGGTCAGTTGGAGGACTACTAAATTTGTTGTTTATTATAATGTGAATTAGTTAAATGCAAATGACTTTGGAAAAAAAGCTTGATATAATAGTAAACAGAGGTGGATACAGATAATTAAAGAAATATTTTACCACTATAAGAAGCTTCTGAAATAATTACAAGTATATGTCTAATTCTTATCTATATTTGTAAGCTTTTAAAACTTCAACATAATCCTTTCAAGCTGTTACTGCCAAAAAAATTTCCATGCTAAAAAACAAACATCTTTTGGCATTTCAGTCTGAAATCCCATGGCTCTGTAACAGCAGCTGTTCACTCACATTGGTGCTTTCCAGTCAATTCTGACAGATTGGCATCGCCATCTCTCTCAAACTCTCTTTAAATCGTCAGACTGATTGTCTGACATCCAGGCTTGGATGAGCAGAGATTTCTTCCACTGAATATTGAGAAAACTATTTTATTTCTTTCTTCTATTTGTTTTTGGAATTATTGATTTTTCTAGACAACATTCAACTGACCTCCTGCATCTTATTCTCCAGCTCCAGGCTCACAGCTGTGTCTCACAGGCTCCAACTTAAATAGAAAATAGAAAGAACAAAGAACAGTACAGGATTGGAACAGGGTTCTTTGGCCCACTAGGACTGCACTGACACATGATGTCTTTCTAAACTAAATACCTGTTGCCTAACTGAGCTCCATATTCCCTGCCTGTTCATATGTCCGTCAAGAGGTCGCTTTAATGTTGCTCTTATGCCTACTACCACCCCCTCCTATGGCTACGCATTCCAGGCACTACACACCCTCTGTATAAAAAGATTGCCTCACACATCTCCTTTAAACTTTCTCCTTTTTAACTTAAATCTATATCATCTGATAATTGACATTTCTACCCATTCTATCCATGTCTCTCATAATTTTGTAAACTTCTATCAGGTCACCCCTCATTCTTCAATATTCAAGTGAAAACAAACCAAGTTTGCCCAGTCTTTTCTCATAGCTGAAACCTTTCAAACCAGGCAACATCCTGGTCAACTGTTTTCTCTACCATCTCCAAAGCGTTCATATCCTTCTGGCGAGCAAAACTGTACACAGAATTCCAAACGTGGCTTAAATAAAGTTCTAGGCTGCAATGTGACTTGTCATTTTTTATACTCAATGACCTGACTGATGAAGGCAAGCATGCCCTATGTCTTTTTGACTAGCTTATCCACTTGTGTTGCCACTTTTTGGAAACCTGAAAGACTTGTATGCCTAGATCTCTCTGAATGTTAATGCTTCTAAGTGTTCTGCATTTTACTGTGTACTTCTCTCCTGCATTAGATGTTCCAAAATGCATCATCGCACATTTGTCCAGATTAAATTCCATCTGCCCAAGTCTCTAGCCTATCTATATCCTGCTGTATGTTCTGGCAATCTTTCAAATCATTTACAGTAAACTTTGTTTTAACCAGCGCCTTATCAACTAGCACTCTTGATAAACCAACAAAAAGTTTATACAGAGGAACCTCAATTACCTGAAGGACACTGGCGTGCAGTATTTCAGTCAGATAGTCAAATACCGGATAATCAAGGTTCCTCTAATACTGTGATCTATCGTTATGTCCTAGTATTTGTGCTGTAAATAAAGTATAACAGTGATGTATATCCCTGCATTATGCTTCTATTACGTACTGTATGTTTTTACATTGAATTTAGGAGACGTGTTGATATTTTTATATAAATATTTTGAGAGACATTGATGTCTCAAAGTTCACTTGGTCAGGGTTTACCATGGTTATGTTGTAAATACCTCATGATTACCCAGAATATTTGATCAACCAGCACACTCCTGGTCCCAAAGGTGCTGATTAATAAAATATTTGCCATATGTTACAAATGACAGAGGTCCAGCACTGATCCCTGCGGATCACCGCTGGTCACAGATCTCCAGTCATAAAAACATCCTTCCAGTATTAATGACTTATTATCAATTCTTCTTTTCTCCTATTCACACTTTGTCAAAATTCACAGTTCACAATCCTACATTTAAATGGCCTATAGTGTTATCCAATATTGACTTCATCACAGTAAGCAGTATCAGAGAGGGAGCCTCTCAGTTCTGTGGCTCTAGTTACATCACAACAAATATATCTTGGATATTGGTCTGCCCTATCGAGCTGTAATTCTAAAATATGCAGCCACCTATGGAGAAAGTCCTGGCCATGCCCACCATCTGTCCTGGAAAACATCTGTCCTTTGTTCCCTTTTTGAAAAATTGGAGCTACAGGTGTGAAAAGCCTACAAAATATTTTGAAAGTATTCACTTGATCTTTGAGAGGCCTGCCCAGTTGATAGACACAGACATCTGCCCCTCAGAATCCATCCTTTTAAGAATTATATGCCTCATCTCAGTTCAATTGCTGGACTTCTAACAGGCTGGAATTGAGGAAAATATCAAATCCCTATTCCAACTAATGTGGTAATTTATCTCTGCTATACTGTCGAGCACCCACATTTCTCTAGCACTTAGATGCTCTATTCTGATTCTCACTGTTGGTTCCACACCTTTTTTCTTGTAACTTGACTAGTAAAAGGTTGTTAGCCACTGCATCTCTTGCAAGCCACGATATCTTAATAGCTTAAAATAAAGGTAATAACACTGTAGTGGCAGTTTTCACCACTTAATGTGATTGTGGTTGATTGAGCACTTCAATGTCTTTAACCCACATTATCTCCATAACCCTTATGCCATTAGTAATCAGCAATTTATAAAACCTATACATTAAAACAACTTAAACGACTGAGCTTCCAAAGCCATCTGGGGTGCACAATTCCAAAGATTTAAAACTTCTCAGTAAAATAATTTCTCCTTATCTTGGTCCTAAATGGCATTCTTCTTATCTTTAAATTGTGCCCCATGGTTCTAGACTTCACAACCATAACTTACAATTATCTGTTTATCTAAGTATTTTGTAGGAAATATTTTATAGGTAAGTAATACTCATAAATAGTACTTTATCAAAGTGGTGTGAGGAGAGTCTTAGGACTTTTCAAAGTAATTCTTTATTTACATTATACTAACCCTAAACATTCTATCTAAACACAAGGTCTAAGCTGTTTAGCCATTATTTAGGGTCTTTTCATCATCATGTGATCATGACTTCATTATTTGCACAGCCTATCCTTGTGTACATGTCCAAAAGTAAATCCTTCAATCCATACCCTTGATAGAGTTAGACATTTATAGTAGGGTTAGGTCTAGGGTTAGGATTAACTTCAGGGTTATTTGAGCTTGTTTTTTTTTCAGAACGACGAAGCACAGCATCCATTCAAGAGTTTGAGCAGTGGGAGGAAGAGGAGAAAGGCTAGACATGTTCCTGTTTTTACAACACTATCTTCAGGGGGTGAGTTTGACAGCCGAGTGTGAATTTTAATGAATGGATCAGCATAAGTGATGATGGTTTGGCACTTGTGAAGTGACCCAGGATTTTTATGCTCAACATTTCATGGGTGACACTCAGGCAATTACATTGGAACTGTCTGAAATCTCCAATGCTAATACTAAGTTGTAGACTTTTACAGAGAGTCCAGGGAAGCAAGAGAATTCCCCACTGGACATTCAAACTTCCTGGACAGTTTCCATAGAGGTCAACTCTATGGAATTTCCAGGAGGTCTTTGTACACGTATTGGGTTGTGCACACTCCAGAGACCAAAATATTTAGGCCATTATCTCCATTCTTGATCACTTTTCCCAATACTTCTGTCATTTGGTTACTAACTCAGTTTCCAACTAGTTATAGATCAGACACTCATACAACTAGTATCCTGTCCTGTTCTCTGGTGGTAGGACTGGCTGATTGGTGGAGTCGCTGGAGGAAGAGTCTTGGATACTTCAGATAGAGTCATAGAGTCATAGAGATGTACAGCACAGAAACAGACCCTTCAGTCCAACTTGTCCATGCCGACCAGATATCCCAACCCAACCTCTTCCCATCTGTTAGCACCTGGCCCATATCTCTCCAAACCCTTCCTGTTCACATACCCATCCAAATGCCTTTTAAATATTGCAGTTGTACTAGCCTTCACCACTTCCTCTGGCAGCTCATTCCATACACGTACCATCACCTGTGTGAAAAAGTTGCCCCTTAGGTCTCCATTATATCTACCTAAATCTATGCCCTCTAGTTCTGGACTCTCCCACCCCAGGGAAAAGACTTTGTCTATTTACCCTATCCATGCCCCTCATGATTTGGTAAACCTCTATAAGGTCACCTCTCAACCTCCGACGCTCCAGGGAAAACAGCCCTAGCCTAATCACACTCTCCCAATAGCTCAAATCCTCCAACAGTGGCAACATCCTTGTAAATCTTTTCTGAATCCTTTCAAGTTTCACAACATCTTTCCAACAGGAAGGACACCAGAATTGCATGCAATATTTAACAGTGGCCTAACCAATGTTCTGTACAGCCGCAACATGACTTCCCAACTCCTGTACTCAATACTCTGACCAATAAAGGAAAGCATACCAAATGCCTTCATCACTATCCTACCTATCTGTGACTCCACTTTCAATGAGCTATGAACTTGCACTCCAAGGTCTCTTTGTTCAGCGACACTCCCTAGGACTTTACCATTACGTGTATATGTGTACTGCATGGAAATAGACCCTTTGGTCCGACTCATCAATGCAGACCAGATATCCTAAATTAATCTCATCCCATTTGGCAGGATTTGCCGTATATCCCTCTAAAATCTTCCTATTCATATATCCATTCAGATGCCTTTTAAATGTTGTAATTGTACCAGCCTCCTTCACTTCCTCTGGCAGCTCAATCCATAAAAGCACCATCTCTCTTAATGAAAACATTACACTTATGTCCGTTTTATATTTTTCTTAACTCACTTTAAACCTACGCCCTCTAGTTATGGACTCCCCTACTCTGGGAAAAAGGCCTTGATTATTCACCTTATTCATGTCTCTAATGATTTTATAAACCTCTATAAGGTCACCCCTCAGTCTGTATGCTTCAGGGAAAATAGTCCTAGCTTATTTAGCCTCTCTGCAGCTGAAACCCTCCAATCCTTGTAAATCGTTTCTGCACACTTTCAAGTTTAACAACATCTTTCCTATAGCAGGGAGACCAGAATTGAATGCAATATTCTAAAAGAAGCCTGTATGTCCTGTACACACCATGACATCTGAACTACTATACTCAATTAACTGACCAATAAAAGCAAGTGTATCAAGTACCTTCTTCACCACCCCTGTCTACCTGTGACTTCACTTTCAAGGGAATATGAGCCTGAACCCCAATATCTCTTTATTTGGCAACATTCCCCAGAACCCTACCATTAAGTGTATAAGTCATGCCCTGATTTGCTTTACCAAAGTGCAACGTTTATATAAATTAAGCTCTATCTGCCACTTCTCGGCCTATCAGTCCATCTTATCAAATTTCTGTTATACTCTGAGGTAATCTTCTTCATTGTCCACTACACCACCAATTTTGATGGCATCAGCAAACTTAAGAAACCATTCCTCCTATATTCACATCGAAAAATCAAAAAATTATAAGTTGTTGTTCTCTGGTGCTGGGGAATGGGTATAAGGTGGTTGGGGAAGGATCAGGAAAATTGAAAACTGTCCTCACAACTTAAAAATCTGTTAAGATAGAGAAGATCCCTCTACTTTACACCCTTAATATACTTTAGCACCAGATGCCTCTCTGAGTCAACTTCATTTAATTAGTACTATATGTGGGTAAACTTGAATTGATAATTGTGAAATGAGTTGCGGCTGGCCAAGCTTATTCCACTTGGGTACTTTAAATTCATTTGAGACAGGATTCTTCCCTTTGAACAGTCTGGGATTGTTTCCAATCAAATTCTCAGAGTCACAGCTTAAAGCTGTGATGCAGTGTGGCATACAGATCTTCTTGCTTCATTCACTGCTCTTTTTGCTTTTGATACAGTATTGCATGATAAAATGTCCATGATGTCATCTATATTTTGGCAAAGTCAATTATAAAAGTACCGAATGTGTAATTAAATCATATTTAGCAATATTGCAAAACTATAGGTTTATTTTCTTTCTAATGTTGGTACCATGTTATATTTGCTTTTTAGAAATAAAAGCTTTTGTCACTTTTAACTCTTATTTAAATAATCTTCATAGATTAATTATTTGATGAAATACATCACTTTACAATGTCAGCCTTGTAAAACAAAACTGCCTGAAATATCTTTCAATTACTTTGTAAACTAATGTCTTGTTCCAAATATTCATATATGACACTCAAGGTTTAAAATGTACTTTTGTTTTAGTTATTCAGGTTTAATTTTAAGGCTGTTATAAGCAACAAAACAGCTTTATGTTATGTTTATAGCTCTGTGTTTTCTGATGTTATTTACAAAGGATGACAACCTGTAACAATGACAAACAATTCAAACAAATGAATAACAAATTGGTGCTATCATCAATTTCAATTATATTTTGTAGTTGCAATGTAAACTACATCAAAAGAGGAGTAATTCAACTGAATTGAGTACATTCAAGTACAAGTCTAAAGTTTATCCTCTACCACTGTTAATTAGATTGATGTTTAGAATCAGGATAGAAAAGAGAGTACTTCTCAGGATCTGTATTATTAATTCTGTTTAATTTGGTTGTTTATAAGTTACAAAACTGTTGGATTTCTGGCAACGCTCTAGCCAACTCACCAGTGACTGGTACCATTGCATATCATAGCCGATAATGGTTCATCCAATCCTCTTAGCAACAGTGTATTAAAGAAGCGAGGAGTGATATGGGTATAATAGATTGTGAAATGCAATCAGTTTGAGTGGTAATAAGGAATAGTAAGGGAAAGATGTCATGGCTGGGAGTCATCAATTGGCTCCCAAAGAGTTGCCTCAATTTCCCATAGAGTATAAGTGAGAAAATAATGAAGGTGTATAAGAAGGAACCACAATTGTTATTATGATTTTAATCTGTATATTGCCTGGACAAATCAAAGGAGCAAGGTAACATGAAAGACAAATTTGTACACTGTATTGAATTATTTCTGAAAGGAGTATATTGCACAATCTACCCGGGAATGATCGCTCAGCAAACATGTATTCCAATCATATAGAAAGATTTGATGTGAACACTGACCTATTTATAGTTAACAAAAACGGTTAAGTGGAGTATCTAAACAGATGCCAAGGCATACAAACTAATGAAAGGCCAGAGATTTTTTCAAGGATTTTTTTTAGGAATCAGTATTTATAGACTCACAGAGTCATAGAGATATACAGCATGGAAACAGACCCTTTGGTCCAAGTTGTCCATGCTGACCAGATATCCCAAACTAATCTAGTCCCACCTGCCAGCACCTGGCCCATATTATTCCAAACTCTTCCTACTCGTACACCCATCCAAATGCCTCTTAAATGTTGCAATTGTACTAGCCTCCACCATTTCCTCTGTCAGCTGATTCCATACATGAACCACCCTCTGTGTTGCCCTTAAGTCTCTTTTATATATTTCACCTCTCATCATAAACCTATGCCCTCTAGTTCTGGATTCCCCCACCCCAGGGAAAAGACTTTGTCTACTTATCCTATCCATGCCCCTCATGATTTTATAAACCTCTATAAGGTCACCCTTCAACCCCCGACGCTCCAGGAAAAACAGCCCCAGCCTAACCACACTCTCCCTATAGCTCAAATCCTCCAATACTGGCAACATCCTTGTAAATCTTTTCTGAACCCTTTCAAATTTCACAACATCTTTCCAATAGGAAGGAGACCAGAATTGCACGCAATATTCCAGCAGTGGCCTAACTAATGTCCTATGCAACCGTAACATGACCTCCCAATTCCATTATGCAACATTCTGACCAATAAAGGAAAGCATACCAAATGCCTTAGTCACTATCCTATCTACCTGCAATTCCACTTTCAATGAGTTATGAACCTGCACTCCAAGTTCTGTTTGTTCAGCAACACTCCCTAGGACCTTACCATTAAATGTATAAGTCCTGCTAAGATTTGATTTCCCAAAGTGCAGCACCTCACATTTATCTAAAATCCATATACCACATCTCAGCCCATTGGCCCGTCTGATCAAGATCCCGTTGTAATCTGAGGTAACCTTCTTCGCTGTCAGCTATACCTCCAATTTTGGTGTCATCTGCAAACTTACTAATTATACCTCTTATGCTCACATCCAATTCATTTATATAAATGATGAAAAGTAGAGGACCCAGCACCGATCCTTGTGGCACTCCACTGATCACAGGCCTCCAGTCTGAAAAACAATCCTCTTCCATCACTCTCTGTCTTCGAACTTTAAGCCAGTTCTGTATCCAAATGGCTAGCTATAGAGTCATAGAGATGTACAGCATGGAAACAGACCCTTCGGTACAACCTGTCCATGCCAACCAGATATCCCAACCCAATCTAGTCCCACCTGCTATCACCCGGCCCATATCCCTCCAAACCCTTCCTATTCATATACCCATCCAAATGCCTCTTAAATGTTGCAATTGTACCAGCCTCCACCACTTCCTCTGGCAGCTAATTCCATACACGTACCACCCTCAGCATGAAAAAGTTGCCCCTTAGGTCTCTTTTATATCTTTCTCCTCTCACCCTAAGCCTATGCCCTCTAGTTCTGGACTCCCTGACCCCAGGGAAAACACTTTGCCTATTTACCCTATCCATGCCCCTCATAATTTTGTAAACCTCTATAAGGTCACCCCTCAGTCTCTGACGGTCCAGGGAAAACAGCCCCTGCCTAATCACCTTCTCCCCATAGCTCAAATCCTCCAATACTGGCAACATCCTTGTAAATCTTTTCTGAACCCTTTCAAGTTTCACAACATCTGTCCGATAGGAAGGCAGCCAGAATTGCATGCAATATTCCAACAGTGGCCTAACCAATGTTCTGTACAGCCGCAACATTACCTCCCAACTCCTGTACTCAGTACTCTGTGCAATAAAAGAAAGCATACCAAATGCCTTCTTCACTATCCTATCTACCTGCGACTCCACTTTCAAGGAGCTATTAACCTGCACTCCAAGGTCTCTTTGTTCATCAACACTCCCTAGGACCTTACCATTAAGTATATAAGTCCTGCTAACATTTGCTTTCCCAAAATGCAGCACCTCGCATTTATCTGAATTAAACTCCGTATGCCACTTCTCAACCCATTGGCCCATCTGATCAAGATCCTGTTATAATCTGAGGTAGCCCTCTTCGCTGGCCACTACACCTTCAATTTTGGTGTAATCTGCAAACTTACTAACTGTACCTCTTATGCTTGCATCCAAATCACTTATGTAAATAACAAAAAGGAGAAGATCCAGCACCAATCCTTGTGGCACTCCACAGGTCACAGGCCTCCAATCTGAAAAACAACCCTCCACCACCACCCTCTGTCTTCTACCTTTGAGTTCTCCTTGTATTCCATGAGATCTAACCTTGCTAACCAGACTTCCATGGGGAACCTTGTCAAATGTTTTACTGATGTTCATATAGATCACATCTACTGTTCTACCCTCGTCAATCCTCTTTGCTACTTCTTCAAAAAGCTCAATCAAGTTTGTGAGACATGATTTCCCACGCACAAAACCATGCTGACTGATGACAAAAAATGAGAAAATTGATGATAAAAGTAAATTAGCAAGAAATATTTTTAAAAGCAAGAGATTCTACAGGTATATAAAAAGAAAGAGTATAACTTTAGTGAGGATGGGACTCTCAGGTGACATGACTGAGGAATTGGGAACAGGTATAAAGAAATGGCACATAATTTAAACCAATATTTTACATTAGTCTTCTCGGTGGAAGATATTGGAAACATCCCAAAGATAATAGATAATCATGTGCTAAAATGGGAGAAAATGTCTCATAATTAACTCTATCATGAGGGACAAATTACTTGACAAATTAATGGGACTGTGACAGACAAGTCACCAGAAAATGATGTCCTGCATCCTAGGGTCTTAAAAGTAGTTTCTGCAGAGATAGAGGAGGCATTGATTGAAATATTCCAGAACTCACAGGATTCTGACAAGGCTTCATAGGACGTTAAAATTGCTGATGTGACTTCCCTGTTCAAGAAGGCGGGGAGACAAAAAGCAACAAACTATTGGTCACTTAGCATAACATTAGTCATTGAGAAAATGCTAGTGTCTATTATTAGGGAAGAAAGAACAGGAAGCTGATTAAAAATTCAGAGTCAACATGGTTTTGAAAGGGAAATTGTGTTCAACAAATTTTCTAAGAGTTCTTTGAAGGTACAACAGAATTGATAAAGGGAATTTGGCAGATGTATTGTGTTTGGGTTTCCAGAAATATTCAGTAAGGTCCCAGACAAAAGATTATTACATCTAACAGGAGGAATGCTTAACACAGAGAAGACAGGAAATTGAGATTAGCATGTCTTTTTCAGGTATAAATATGTGACTAATGGCCTGTCAGGAAGTTCAGCTGAGGGCAACAATTCTTTCCCATCTATACTGATAACTTGGAGGAGGAAGCAGATTAAAATGCATCCAAATTTGCTGATGATATTTACATAGCTGAAAGGACATGTCATAACGAGGATATGAATAATCTGCAGAGAGAGAGATGGATTAAGTGAATGGACAAAAATTTGACAGATGGAATTTAATGTAGATATGTGTGAGATCAATCACTTTGGTAGGAAGAATCAAAAGGCAGACTATTACTTAAATTGAGAGAGACTCCAAAAATGTACAACATAGAGGAATCAGAGTATTTTTGTGTATAAAGCACAAAACAGTAGCATGCAGGTGCAGCATGTAATTAAGAAGGTAAACGGAATGTTGGTCATTGTTGCTAAGGGTTGAAGTTTAAAGGGAAGTTTTGTTACAACTGTACAGTGTGCTAATGGCACAGCACTTGGAGTACTGTGTGGGGTTTTAGTCTCCACACTTGGAATATTGTGTCCAGTTCTGGTTGCCCTACTATAGGAAAGATACAGAGGCTTTGGAGAGGGTGCAAAGATGGTTTACCAGGATGCTGCATGGGCTGGAGGGCTTGCCTAATGAAGAAAGGTTGAATAAGCTCGAACTTTTCTCTCTGGAGAGAAGGAGAAAGAGAGGAGACTTGATCAAGGTTTACAAAATAATGAGAGGAATAGATAGAGTCAATAGCCAGAGACTTAACCCCAGGGCAGGATTGACTGGTCCGAGGAGTCATAGTTTGAAGATATTAGGAGGAAGGTATAAAGGAAACATCAGAGGTAAGTTTTTTATGCAGAGAGTTGCGAATGCATGGAATGCGTTGTCAGCTGTGGTAGTGGGATCAGAGTCATTGGAGACATTTAAGCGACTGCTGGACATGCACATGGATAGCAGTGAGTTGAGGGGTATGTAGGTTAAGTTATTATATTTTACATTAGGATTAAACCTCAGCACAACATTGTGGGCCAAAGGGCCTGTTCTGTGCTGTACTTTTCTATGTTCTATGTTCTATTTAAAAATATGATACATTTTTAAAAAATGATATACAGATGGGGATACTTTATCTGAACATTTCAGGATCAATTGGATTTCAGATTTTTGAGTCCACAACAGTCATCTTGAGTGTGTTTGGGTCTGTTTGGGTCCTTTGGGGAAAACAAATCTTTGCTTAAGCCCAACAGACCCAAACAGACCTAAAAGCAAAGGTTTTTCCAAATGAACCTGACCAGACCTACAGACACACTAAGTTCAGCTCTTTGGGGGGAGAAAGATTTTTGCTTTTTGGTCTGTTTGGGTCAAGTGAAATATTTATCAAAAAGACCTGAACTCAGTTGTCTACAGGTCTATTCAGCTCTACTTCTGAAAAGATCTTTCGTTTTAAGGTCATTTTGGTTTTCAGACATATAGATAATGGTTGCCTATATTGTCCTGGTATGGTTTGAAAGAGATTCACTGACTGATTCCTGGGAAAGAGTGGTTGAGTTATCAAGAGTGGCTAAATCATTGAAGTTTAGAAGTGCAAGCGGTTACCTTATTGAAACAAATAAGATTTGAAGGGGCTTGAAAGGGCAAATGTTGAGAAGATGTTTGCACTAATAATCTCAAAACAGGAGACATAGTTCCAGGTATTAGGACATTAATTTAAAACAGAGATGCAAAGGCATTTCATCTTCCAAAGAGTAGTAAGTATATGGAATTCTCTAGCCCAGAGAGTTGTGGAAGCTGGATCACTGAGTAGATATAACAGTAATTTATTGTCACTTGTATTTTTATAAAAAAGAAGTAAAAAGTTTTTGCTGCTGCAGCAGCTTCTCGAAACATGCATCCTCCACTGAAACCACCCAAAGAAGTTAAGATCAATTTTGATGTTTTACCTACATGAAGAAAATAATAAAAAATAGAAAGAAAGAAGGATGCAGCAGGTGGGCTCGGGAGCTGGTACACTTCTGACCCTGCTGCCCAATCTGTAAAGAGAAGGAAGATAGGATTTTCAACTTTGGGATGAATGACACAAAAGAGAAGTGGAAGCCTCAGACAGATCAGCAATGGTCTTATAGAATGACAGGACAGGCTTGAGGGGACAAAGGTCCTCCTCCTGCATCTATTTTTTATATTGTTGTAAGTGATAGGGCTAGTTTAATGCTCAGGAAATGCTCTCCTTAATGGTGGGGTACACCTCCGCTTGAATATCTCAGTCCCGTTTTATGTTTTTTTGGCTGATGGAGGCTGTTAAGAGGTAAGGTATCCATCCCTATTCAAAAGGAAGTTCAAGCTCATACAACAGCTGGCCAATTGTAAGTCAATAGCTCTGCAATACCAACAACGCAATAGGGAGTGGTGGCCACTCCTACCACAGCTAGACCAAGAATGTGGCATTCAGCGTTGGACCCAGAGTTCTCGATAAGTCTAGGATCTCACATAGGATACCCTCACGAGCTCCAGTGATTGATCAGGGTAAGGACTTAGGAAGCATGTTGAACAGGGTAGGGGAGAGTGTATAGACACAGGGAGAGTAAATTGTGGTTGGGGACTGCTTCTGATTGGCCCAAGAGTCCCTGAGAAAGGAGGCATGCTCTTTGACTGGCTATCAGTCCACAGGGACAAATCCATTAGGCTACATATATGTTGGCTGCAGCTTTTTCCCACCATCTATTAAATCTTGGCCTTAATTTTCCACTCAAGATCCTCAAGTGGGCCCTTGGCAGTAATCCAATACAATGCTTCCCCACCCATTTGTAAACTTACAGAAGAGGTGGATGGAAGGTAGATCACAGAAGTGCATGCCATCATGGCACGCTATACAATTTTATCTATTGACCTACCTATATTCTGGAGCAGGTGATTCCCCAAATCCAGCTCATAGAGTCAGTATAGCACTAAAGGAAGCCATTCAGCCCATCAAGTCCATGTCAGTTCTCTGTACAGGAATCCATACAGTCACATTTCCCATCCTGACCCCATAGCCCTTTAAGTTTATAGTCCTCAAGTCCCATCCAACTTCTTTTTTCAAAACTCAATGATCATCTCTACTCTTGTGAGCAGCAAGTCATTACTATTCACCGCATGCAGGCTTTCTTCCCTATATTCCCCCTTGTAACTCTTACCTGTAACCTTCAATCTTTGTCTAATGGTCTTCATGTCATTGATGGAAGCAAACTTAATTTTTCACCTTATCAAAGCCCTTTATCATAGGCATATCTTTAACAGATCTTTCCTCAAGCTCCTCTACTTCAAGGAGAACTTCTATTCTGGCCTAATCTTGTTGCTTCTTTTATCCCTGCACAAATTTCAGTAAATTACCTTTATACACACTTAAGGACCCTCACACTCTCCCGAAAAGCTATAATAAACAAATCGTTTCCAATTCATATTGCATTACATAATGGATTTAACAGTTTGGATGTTGTACCAACATTTCATTGTTCCACAAGGGAAAGGATCACAGCCAGAATGTACAATACAAGCAGATTTATTATTGATATCTTGCAGCATTGTTGTTAGTATTATGAAGCCCAACTGAGAAACAGCATTCATCTACACAAACCCCTATTCAAACTATTTTAATGGAAGCATCAAAAGATTCTAGCAATAAGGTTCTACTTTATTGAAAATTCCTGTGGCATTTTCTATGCTGTGTTCCAGTAAAATCCTATCATCTGTCACAATATTTTTAGATATTCTTTTATCATAAGTAATACAAAATCTGCATTTCTGTCATATGATGCCAATGCAGTAACCACTGACTTTAAACACACAATGACAGCTGTTGTATACAGGGTTGTCAGCCAGAAGACTCATAAGTAATTTAACATCACATCCCTTATTAAGGCATTTATATTACAGATTCTTATAATCTTTCAAAGACCACTCCAACACCACTCACTTTTCTTGATTGCCTTGCTATTTCTGTACAATTTCTTGTTGAGAGGATGTTTTATGGTGACAGTTGATTCTTAAATAATTAGCCAGCACCTGATTTTGATGATGTTATAGGACTGTGAAATGCATCCATAATATTGCTTCAAACCTGTTAATCAGCTAAACTGATGGAAAACTAAATATTACTTGAGTTCAGCAAGATCTTATTGTAATGAAATCAATTCCTCGCATTCTGTGAGAATGCGACTTTGACAGATGAAGCAATGCCAAAAGTTGCTAGGTGGCATTAATTAATTCTACCCTGAAAGGTCTTATTGCAAAGCTTTAAACAGGTAACAAAGAAGAGTTCATCGGCCACTGAAAAACAGTCCCTGGGATATTTTTGCTGATAAATCTGGAGAAGAATCCAAGACCCACATCTGTGTAGTGCTGCATGAGCACCTAACAAAACTGCAAATATCAAAGGAAAGCATTGCAGGAATATCTCCCCTTAACTGCACTGCCGACCTCAACCTTTAATGCTTGGACAGGGGTTCACTCTCCACGTCTGTCTTACCTGAGTCCAATATATTGAGAAATCATGCTGTGACAAACAGACAAAAGGATACACCAATTCCATTATTTAAACACCCCATATGTGTTATGGAAAGATCTTCTAGTCAGCATATTACCCAGAGCCAGAATGAGTCTAACAGATAATGTGACTCCAATATTCAAAGGAGGACTGCAGAGGGAATGCAGATTAGAGAGAGGAAAACCCAGAAAGACTAGGGACACAGAGGTCCTGACAAATGTAATAGCAGTCTCTTTGTAATATTTGCTGTCCATATTTTGCTGGTATGAGGCCAACCTGACCCAGTAGGAGGCTGCAGCAAGGGATGTTGTCAATCAGGGCAAATAGTGTGAGAGGCAAATAGTTTGGAAGAGACTTACAGCTTCTTTGGAACACCAGGGGGAGCATTCCTATTTCCTCTGCTCCACAAGGAGTGCTGTGAAAAGCATTTATCTTGTGAAACCAGGCATTCCTACCTCCATTTCACCCCTGGCCTTTCTGAGCCTCGAGAAATTCAGTTGGCCATTTTTAACTTTGAATCAGGCTCCTGATTGCGCTGTCAGAGATTTATTTAAATATGCTAACAAGGTTTTCCTCCTCTTGAGGTTGGGTCACCAAAGCAGTATGCTACGCACAACTGTAAAAGCAGTGATCAGTTGATTGCAGTGAGTTGGTCATTCCCAGTTTTTTTTTGCTGCCCAGTTCAAATCTCTATAATTATTGTGAGTGTTGGGGGGGTGGGGGATGGCAATTAATATTGAGCAATATATATCATGTGATGTGTTGACATTGATACCCTTTGTTGCAGTTAACTAAATGTTGATGAGCAGTACAGGATCAAGTATTATTATTATTGGCATCATTTAGTTAAACATAGGACTTTATTCGGCATCAAATGCATTCCTGAATAAAGATATGATGTAACAGACTAATTTTAATCACATAACTGTGGTTCTTGCAATCATATGGTACATTGTGCATAATAAGGTAAGCATTTACCGTGACTTTTCAAATCTCTTAGCATTTTCCCAATCATTAATGAAACAGCACTTATTGCAAGTATTGAAAAATGGTCTCGTTAATGAGAAGCTTTGAGCACATCAAACAAAGTAGAGAAAAGACTTTTAGATTAATCATATGCTTGCTAGATGATAATTAATAATGAGCAGTAACTTTGATGAGATTAATCAATATGCATACAAAAAATGTCTGTAAACTTTGCAGGCAGGAAGTTTAAATTGTAGCAATGGTCTATTACATAATCAGCAATAAGTTATGGATCTACAACGGACAATAAATCACCTCTCTTTCAATTTAAAACTTAGATATAGCTGAAAGTACAAATGCACTGTTAAATATGTACATATGATCACATATCCTCTCATGTACCTGTTGCACTCAGTGACATTCGCGTAACATTGCCCTTGCCCTCATTAGTTCGGGTTTCAATTATTCTAAGGCTATACCGGCTGCGCTCACATCCAGCATCCACCATAGACTTGAGCTAACAAGTAACTCTTCTATCCAAATACTAACTTGCACCGACTACTATTCTCAGTCATTATGTGGGAGCCTATTGACTTACGTTAGTTTCAGGTTAAACAGCAGTTCAGTTTTAAAGTCTTCATCCTTCATTTTCAAATCCTCTTGTAATTCCCTTTCTCTGTAATTTTCTCCAACGCAATAATCCTCAGGGATCTTTACCTTCTTCCAATTATAGCTTCTGCTACATCTCTGACTTTGCCACATGCCCCATTGGTGGCCTTGCCTTCAGATGCCTTAAGTGATAGGACTCCCTCCTCAAAATTCCCCACATCTCCATTTGTCTTTCCTCTTGATGATCCTGGATAAAATCTACCTCTTTGGCCAATTTTTTGGTCATTCATTCTTGTTCTTATCTGGCTTTTGTCAAATTTTGTATGGTAATACTCCTGTGAAAAACATTGGAATATTTTAACCTGTTAAAATCGCAACTGGCTGATTCATTTCATTTTTGGCTAAATCCAATCCCATTGAATTCTTTGCAGTATATTTCACTGCGAAGCTTCACAGGTTTTCTCATCCTGTTTTACCATATTCATCTTATTAATTACCTACTATGCCCTACGACAATTCACACACCAAATTTCTGCTCCAGCTTTTGTGCCTTTCCTGAAACAACTCACCCCTCAGTAAAAATCTGTCCCAAGACCAGCATCCCTTGTGCCCGTGCCATCTTTAAAATGCACAGTACATCTGGGTGTTTCCTTGTTCAAGGATGGCCAGAGTTAAAACATGGTGGGGAAGTGTAAGTTGGCATTGTGTTTCCTGGCAGGAATATCTTCCTGGAGGACCAGCAGAGTTTGGCCATACCAGCATGGTCTGAGGTCTCCAATCGTGTCAGTGCCACCTTTGGGCTGAGGAGAAATAGCCAGTGATGCAGATAGAAGATCCAATCATAGACTCATGGAGTCATAGAGTCCTACAGCATGGAGACAGGCATTTTGGCCCAAACTGGTCCATGCTGACCAAAATGTCTGTCCACACTAACTCCATTTCCCTGCACTTGGTCCATATCCTTCTAAACCTTTCCTGTCCATGTATTTGTCCAAATGCCTTTTAAATATTGTTAATGTAACCAAATCAACCACTTCCGCTGGCAGCTCAATCCATATGTATACTACCCTCCATGTAAAAATGTTGACCCTCAGGCTTCCTTTTATTGTTTCCCCAATAACCTTAAACTGATACCTTCTTGTCCTCAATTCCCCAACCCTGGGAAAAGACTGAGTGCATTCACCCTATCTATGCCTCTCATGACCTTATACACTTCTATAAGACTCCCCCCCTCAGTCTCCTACACCCGAAAGAAAAATGTCCAAGCTTGTCCAATCTGTCCCTATAACTCAGACCCTTGAGTCCTGGCAATTTCCTTGTAAATTTCTTCTGAACGCTTTCCAGTTTAATAACATCCTTCCTAGAGCAAGGTGACCAAAACTAAACACAATACTTCAAGTGTGGCATCACCAACATTCTGTACAACTGCAACATAACTTCCCAACTTCTATACTCAATACTCTGACTGATGAAGGCCAGTGTGCCAAAAGATTTCTTCACTGCCCTGTCTACTGTGACTCCACATTCAGAGAACTGTGCATATGAACGCCAAGGTCCCTCTGCTCCAATAGGTCCCTATCATTCACCATGAAACTCCTACCTTGATTTGACTTTCCAAAATACAAGACCTTCCACTTATCTATATTAAATTCTATTTGTCATTTCTTGGCCCATTTCCCCAGCTGATCAAGGTCCTGCTGCAATTTCTGATAGCCTTCCTCACAATCCATGATACCGCTCATTTCAGTGTTATCTGCAAACTTACTAATCAAACAAATCATTGATGAGATAATAAACAACAATGGGCCCAGCACTGGCCCCTGAGGCACTCCACTAGTCACAGGCCTTCAGTCTGACAATCATCCTTCCACTATTACCCTCTGCTTCCTACCATCAAGCCAATTGTCTATCCAATTTCCCAGCTCCCTGTGGACTCTGTGCAATCTAAACTTCCAGAGCAGTCTACCATGTGGAACCTTATCAAAGGCCTTACTGAAATCCATATAGACTATGTCTACCGCACTGCCCTCGTCAACCTTCCTGGTCACTTCATCAAAGAACTCTAACAAATTTGTGAGGCATGATTTCCCATGCACAAAGCCATGCTGACTATTCCTAATCAACCCTATCTTTCCAAATGCATGTATATCTTAATTCTCAGAAACTTATCATTCCATCAGCATAAGTGACTAACTCTGCACTTTACCACCTCATAGTAACTAACTATGCTACAGCACCCATCTCCCACTAAAGCTCATGCCTCCTCTCTCTTATTGGTGCCTGCTATGAAAATCACTCACTCTTCCCCATCAGCCTCCTATACCACTAATCCTGCATGCCATCCAATCTGCCTCCTCAGTTTTCTGGAATTCCTCAACTTCTTTCCAACATGCACCAGCACTGACAACCCTGCCACCTATGTGATCTTGCTGATATCCTCTCTTTTTTCACATGGCAGGGGAAGACAGCCCCTAGCAGGGCAAAGGGAGCATCTATAGATGGAGGGCTTCCTGACATCCATGTTGTCACCTGCTATGAGGAAAGCACCCTAGCCCCCGCAGAAAACTGCTTCTGTGGGGATATCAAGGCATCCATGACCGAGAAAAATGATTAAGTATTTCTCTACGTGCCACTATCCCTCTCCCATTAACCACATGATCACTCTCAAGCATTGCACACCATTCCCAAACACTGGCTGCAATGCTTTCGTTCCCTTTGGTCTTGTAGGTTCCACAAGGCTCCCAATGATATCTGCATGGAAGCAGCCAGCAGCAGACAAACTGTTCTCCTGGGCTTCGAAGAACATGAGTACCAAGGCCTCAGAGGAAGCATTAGCAAGGTTGCCTCCTGCACATCCCACCTGTCAATGTGCAGGCACCTTGGTGGAAACCATAGGCATAGAGACTATGGGTTCACAATCTGGTGAGCACCTCACAGTGACAGCACCACAGCTGGCTGAGGAAGAAACAGCCCAAAAATGCTCGCATTCAGAAGGCCTGCATAAATCTGCCTCTGTAGACAGTTTGGTGACTGCCGTTGGAAAGCCAGGTCATGCACTCTCAGGATCTACTGGAATGATGTCCTCCATCATCTCAATCATTAGTCACCAGAACTGAAGGCCTGAGGGTGACAGAGAGCCTTGACCCCATTATGATGCCCTGTTCTCACAGATTCAGGAGGCACCCAGTTTGAGGTGGAACACAGACAGGCTCCTCAGTGGTTTCCTTTCAGGGCAATGAAGAGATGGCGAGACCCTGCAAACTCAATGTTCTCTGCACTTGTTTCAGCCATTCACCATCACGATGCCTGCCGTGAACCCCACTCCCCCCGCCCCCATTGTTCCTTGGATGTTCACGCTAAACAGAGTCAACTTGCTTCTGGAAAGAAGATCCCAGCATGACAGACTCAGATACTGGCCCACACACTGGCCCCTGGGATCTCCCTGCTAAACCAGTTGTGTAAATGGCCAGAATAAGCTACCTCCACCACAACAGCAGAACCAGGAACTGCACTGAGACATAATGGGAGGGAGAGAAAGGGTACTTTGGTGGCATGGGTAAAGAAGGCGCTTTTGTATATATAAATGTGTACATAAATGTTGATGATTTTAACTTTCCTTTTGTGTCTCTTGTTGTATGTGCTCAATGCAATTTCCTACCAGCTGACAGCAGAGCATGGCCATTTATAAGTCTTAACAGATGCTTGGTCTGCTCAAACAGCTTACTGCACCATCTGCAGGCAGGGGGAACAATAAACACATAACACTAAATACTGATGACATCCCTAATGCTTGGTTTCCACTTTGCACAAAGATGTAGTTGTGAGAGATGGCACAGCAGTGGCAATGCCAGGGTGGTGCCATGTCCAGAGAAGATCAGTTCTGTAAAATGGCCACAGAGCAAGCAGCCTCTATGCTGTGACTGTGTTGTTCCCTGTTAAACACCCTTTGTGCAGTTGTCAGTGCAGACCCCTCCCTCACAGGTTGAGCCACTCCAAGTGTTCCTCCCATTGTACACGTTTGATTCCAGTTCGATAGAAGGTGAGGGTGTCAATTCCTCTATCAGTGGCTTCCAGCTTCAGCCTATTTACCTTCCTATTAGCCCATCCAGTCAACTTCATAGGATTCATATTTCCCCATGTCTCTACCCAAACCCATTTACATTTTGTAACACATACCTGCAATTGCCCTCTACCAACACCGCTTTAGTTGATGATGGACTGAATGTGGCCCAACTCCCTTCCTAATATGACTGGACAGCCAGGGCAAGGCATTCATTGATCGATTTCAGATATTCTGATGAATTTTCCCGAGTGCAATAGCCCTATCCCTGAATTCACTAATACAGAGTCAATAGACTGACAGTGACCCCTTCTTGGATACAGAGATATGCACCGAGAACTCCTGACTGACACCTAATTGTGGCCTGTGCATTTGACTGGTATGGAAGGTTGTTGTTAACCTTCTGACTGACAGGAATCCCTATGAACTTCATCGCTGACTACTCCCTTTAGGGTAAATTACATCAGAGGGCGGCACGGTGGCACAGTGGTTGGCACTGCTGCCTCACAGCGCCAGAGACCCGGGTTCAATTCCCACCTCAGGCGACTCTCTGTGTGGAGTTTGCACGTTTTCCCCGTGTCTGCGTGGGTTTCCTCCGGGTGCTCCGGTTTCCTCCTACAGTCCAAAGATATGCAGGTTAGGTGAATTGGCCATGCTAAATTGTCCGTAGTGTTAGGTGAAGGGGTAAATGTAGGGGAATGGGTCTGGGTGGGTTGCGCTTCGGCGGGTCAGTGTGGACTTGTTGGGCTGAAGGGTCTGTTTCCACACTGTAAGTAATCTAATCTAATCAAATATAGCTGCCTCCATGCTTCATGTGCAGTGTCTTTGCCATGTAAGCTGCTGGCACATGAACACTGCCATACAGCAAAATACGTGCTTCATGGACTGAGGACTTCTAAGCAGCAATGCAAGCTGCCTGTTTGTGCCAGTGTACAAATTGGCATGGAAAGGCAAGGCAGGGGTTATGAGAGCAAGCATATAGGTGCAAAATGCGTGAGCACTAAGAGAGCAAGCAAACAGCCCAAGTTACATTCTGGTCCCGTCTGCTAACTGATTGCAGGTCCCTATACATAGTGACCCCACTGCATTTCAGTGACACTTCAGTGAACATTATTTTATCAAACAGTACACTGACAATACGATGCACTTGGTGCCAGATAAATAGCTGTTGTTAGTTCAATGGGGCACTGTGACCTCAGTGTTTCTTGTAAATTTTCCCTTCTGGTTTCATATGCTAGAAATTTGGAAAGTTAATCACTGCCGTAACAGCTATTAAATGAAATCTCATGTTATCCAGTTTTTCAGAAATCCCAATTTCCAATATCTTCCCACTAGAAATACAGAGAAGGGCAGCTCCTGACAGACAGTACTCGACCAAGTGTTTGGCTTTACAAATGGTGCCAGTGCAAGGAATTCCTGGGCTTTCCTGCCAAGGATGATAGGATGAGTGGGGCACCATAATGGCATGTTGCATGGTAATGAGGGAGGTTTGGAGAACAGCATGAGAGAGGTTGCTAGAACTCATGGAGAGAAATCCATGATAAACAGTGTAGGAATTAATACTTAACCATATCTGGAAAAGTTCAGTTCACAGTTTTCTAACTTTTTTTCTTCTTCATTCTCCTTGGATTTTGTAGAATTGAAGATTTCTTCAGACTGTGCCACTATCACTAGCATCTTATAATGTTGGGTGTTTCAAACTGCTAATACGTTGAAATGGGGTGACTATGAAGCCTTGTGAAGATTCCTGGCAAAATCGGATGTAATGGTGTTACAGTTAAATAAAGGTAATTATGAGGGCATGAGAGAGGAACTGACGAAAATAGACTGGAAGCAGAGCCTAGCAGGGAAGACAGTAGAGCAAAAATGGCAGGAGTTTGTGGGTTAAACTGAGGACACTGTACAGAGGTTCATCCCCAAGAAGAGAAAGATTATCCTGGGAGGGATTAGACAGCCATGGCTGACAAAGGAAGTCAGGAAATCTATCAAAGAAGAGAGATCCTATAAAGTGGCCAAGAGCACTGGGAAATCAGAAGATTGGGAAGGCTACAAAAACAAACAGAGGATAACAAAGAGAAAAATAAGGAAGGAGAGGATCAAATATGAAGGTAGGCTAGCCAGTAATATTAGAAATGATAGTAAAGGTTTCTTTCAATACATAAGAAACAAACGACAGGCAAGGGTAGACATTGGGCCACTTCAAACTGATGCTGGAAGCCTAGTGATGGGAGATAAGGAAATAGCAGGAGAACCTAATAAGTACTTTGCGTCAGTCTTCACAGTGGAAGACATGAGTAATATCCCAACAATTAAAGGGAGTCAGGGGGCTGAGTTGAGTATGGTTGCCATTACAAAAGAGAAAGTGCTATAAAAGCTAAAAGGTCTTAAAATTGATAAATCTCCTGGCCCCGATGGGCTACATCCTAGTGTTCTGAGGGAGGTGACTGAGGAAATAGTGGAGGCGTTGGTTGAGATCTTTCAAAAGTCACTGGAGTCAGAGAAAGTCCCGGATGATTGGAAGATCGCTGTTGTAACCCCCTTGTTCAAGAAAGGATCAAGGCAAAAGATGGAAAATTATAGGCCAATTAGCCTAACCTCTGTTATTGGTAAAATTCTAGAATCCATCATTAAAGATGAGGTTTCTAAATTCTTGGAAGAGTAGGATCGGATTAGAACAAGTCAACATGGATTTAGTAAGGGGAGGTCGTGCCTGACAAACCTGTTGGAGTTCTTTGAAGAGGTGACAAGTAGGTTAGACCAGGGAAACCCAGTGGATGTTATCTACCTAGACGTCCAAAAGGCCTTTGATAAGGTGCCACATGGGAGACTGCTGAGCAAGGTGAGGGCCCATGATGTTCAAGGTGAGCTACTGGTATGGATTGAGGATTGGCTGTCTGATAGAAGGCAGAGAGTTGGGATAAAAGGTTCTTTTTCGGAATGGCAGCCAGTGACAAGCGGTGTCCCGCAGGGTTCAGTGTTGGGTCCGCAGCTGTTCGCATTATATATTAATGATCTGGATGAAGGGAATGGGGGCATTCTAGCGAAGTTTGCCGATGATACAAAGTTATGTGGACAGGCAGGTAGTACTGAGGAAGTGGGGAGCCTGCAGAAGGATCTAGACAGTTTGGAAGAGTGGTCCAGGAAATGGCTGATGGAATTCAATGTGAGCAAATGCGAGGTCTTGCACTTTGGAAAAAAGAATACAAGCATGGACTACTTTCTAAACGGTGAGAAAGTTCGTAAAGCCAAAGTACAAAGGGACCTGGGAGTGCTAGTTGAGGATTCTCTAAAGGTAAACATGCAGGTTGAGTCCGTGATTAAGAAAGCGAATGCAATGTTGTCAATTATCTCAAGAGGGTTGGAATATAAAAGCAGCAATGTGCTACTGAGACTTTATAAAGCTCTGGTTAGGCCCCATTTGGAGTACTGTGTCCAGTTTTGGTCCCCACACCTCAGGAAGGACATACTGGCACTGGAGCGTGTCCAGCGGAGATTCACACGGATGATCCCTGGAATGGTAGGTCTAACATATGAGGAACGGCTGAGGATCCTGGGTTTGTATTCATTGGAGTTTAGAAGATTAAGGGGAGATCTAATAGAAACTTACAAGATAATACATGGCTTGGAGAGGGTGGACGCTAGGAAATTGTTTCCGTTAGGCGAGGAGACTAGGACCCGTGGACACAGCCTTAGAATTAGGGGGGTAAATTCAGAACAGAAATGCGGAGACATTTCTTCAGCCAGAGAGTGGTGGGCCTGTGGAATTCATTGCCACAGAGTGCAGTGGAGGCTGGGATGCTAAATGTCTTCAAGGCAGAAATTGATAAATTCTTGATGTCACAAAGAATTAAGGGCTACGGGAAGAATGCGGGTAAGTGGAGTTGAAATGCCCATCAGCCATGATTGAATGGCGGAGTGGACTCGATGGGCCGAATGGCCTTACTTCCGCTCCTATGTCTTATGGTCTTATGGTCTAAACCTTCTTTTGGGAATCTGTGTTGTTGAACTGTTCTTTACATCTTATTGGGTGGAGTCTACTTTGTGATATCAGGTAACCATTTCAGCTACCAGTTTTATACAACAGTTAATTCTCTGCAGTTTTAATTTAGAAATTATTTGAACCTTCTGTTTTTATTTCTGTTCTGCCTTCCAACAAATTCAATGCTTAAGTAATTTCTTTAGAAAGAATATATGGGAATAAAATCATCATTCATTCAGCATTCTTTGAGATGCATCATGCAGCTTTTGTTAAATCTTTTTCTATTCTGTTGCTCAGTCAGTTACTGGGAGATGAGCATGACTGACCTGGACTGATGTAAATGCTAATTTTCTTCTTATGCCTATGGCAAGCATTGGCCCCATGTTTAATGTGTTCTCTCCATCCCACAAAGAGAATTAATTCAGTTAAATGCACTTCAACACTGTAGATATGCAGGTATTGCAATGGAAAGTTATAAATGTAAAATCCAAAAGTTACATTTTTAGTAATACTGCTGCAGGCTCTATATAAATGTCAGTCACTCTATGGTTTTAGAATACAAATTGTCTGGCCCCAATGCAGTGGGTTATAGCAGTCGAACTCAGGCTGCCTCAACCCCAACACCAAACCGTAATGTTCCCCAATTGCCAAGAATTGTCTCCTGTTGCAATCTACTACTAATAATTTTTATATTCATCTTTGGAATTTGACCACCTCTGAATTGGAAGGAAAAAAAACACATGATGAATAACTCATAGATGTTGGCTGAACCTCCACATTTTCAGCATTTTCAGATTTTTCCTCAACTTGCATAGACCATGTTCAGTATTAATTACTTTTATGATTGTCTGTTTTACTCAGACTTCTCTGAAAGATAACTACTCTGCAAAATGAAAATGAATGGGACAAATAAGGATTCTGTCCTGAAGCTGGTCTTTTAGTATATTGTTGGACCAAAGTAGAGAGACTCCTTTCCTTGACATTTCAAAGTTATTAATTGCTAATGCTCGGTCAAAAAAGGATTAATTTTTTCCAGCACTTTATTACTCAGCCAATCCCTGCTGAAAAGAATGTTGCATTTTTAAAAAAATAATTTGAAATTTCATGTGCACTGAATCCCTGATGTAGCTGAAGAGTTTGTTATCAAACACCTATTCCCAAAAAACAGCCGTATGAAATTAAGTGAAGTGTTATCTTTTATTACAGTATCAGCTTAATAGAAGTTTAGGGAGAATAATGGTTATGTTGCGTTTATAAAGTTGCTTCAATGAAACAGGTGTTAGTTATTACTCAGTTTGTTGTAAAATACATCAAGGCAATTTGAAGTATTCTTTATAAACACCTGATCCAGTCTGTGTTATCTTGTTTTTTTTTTGCAAGCATCAAGAGCAGCCAAACAGGGTTACTAATTGAAACGGCAGTTGAATCTAAATGGTACAAAGCTATAAAGTGACTTACAAACAAAGCTGCAGGACTTCTACTTTATGATCAGCAATCACGGTTTGCATAGCATGTATTAGCTACAGAGCAGGTGAAAATGTCTTGCATAACTGAACATTATGGACTAGATATACATTTTTATGAATTTGTAATTGACAGAGTTCTTCAGTTTTGACATTATTAATTTCCTTTTAATTCATAGTTATTCATTTGAAGCTTACTGATTTGTATTCTTTCTCTTAAGGCAGTGAAACCATTATGTTATATAATCTTTAGGAGTGCAACAACTAGGTAGAGAGAAATTTCGGCATGTTTGATCACAACAGATGTCCTCAAAAACCTTTTTATTTTGTCAGTGCGTGTGAAGGGACATGAATTCCAATATTTTTAGCAAGTGTGTACATATGTAGAGAGGAGGGAAACTAAAATATGTTTGATCTTGAGAGAAAGAGAACTGCAGACCATTAGTGCTCCAGGACAAAGACATGACTCCCTCAGAACTGTCCAATGAATTTTAAAAATTCTGAATATCTCTTTTTCTTCAGAACTCTTCTGAAGAGTCAGATCAATTTTTTTTTAAACCTCCACTCATAGTATTTGGTTGCCTCTAGCTGGGCCAGCTTTTATTGCCTTGCATAGTTGCCCTTGATCAGGTGGACTAATGTGGTCCATGTGCTGCACATAAACCCATAATACTGTTAAGGAGGAAATTCCAGGATTTCAACCCCAAAACACTAAAAGAACAGCTTTGGATTTGAAACTTGAAAGGGTTCAGAAAAGATTTACAATCATGTTGCTAAGGGTTGGAGGGTTTGAGCTGCAGGGAGAGGCTGAATAGGCTGGGGCTGTTTCCCTGGAGTGTCATAGGCTGAGGGGGTGATCTTACAGAGGTTTATAAAATCATGAGGGGTATGCATAGGGTAAATAGACAAGGTTTTTTTCCCTGAGATGGGGGAGTCCAGAACTAGTGGGCACAGGTTTAAAGTGAGAGGGGAAAGATTTAAAAGGGACCTAAGAGGCAACCTTTTCACACAGAGTGTGGTGTGTATATGGAATGAGCTGCCAGAGGATATGATGGATGTTGGTACAATTAGAACTTTTCAAAGGCTGAGTATATGAATAGGAAGGGTTTAGAAGGATATGGGCCAAGTGCTGGAAAATGAGACAAGATTAATTTAAGATATCTGGTCAGCATGGACAAATTGGACTGAAGTCAGATTAGTGAGTAGTTGAAGGGGAACTTACAGGTGGTGTTCTAATGTGTCTATCATTTACCTTCTAAATGGAAATGGTGGTCTTGAGAAGGTGCTGTCTAAGGAGTTTTGGTGAACTTCTGCAGTACATCTTGTAGACAGTACATACTGCGGCTACTGAACATCAATGACTGGGGAAGTGAATGCTTGTGGATATAATGTGGATGGGCAGGTTGCTTTGCCCTGGACGGTGTCATTACTTCTTGAATGTTGTTGTAGCTGCACTCATCCACCCCTGACTTGTGCCTTGTAGAGAGAGTCATGGAGTCATCAAGATGTACAGCACAGAAATAGACCCTTCAGTCCAACCCGTCCATGCCAACCAGATATTCCAATCTAATCTAGTCTCATTTCCCAGCACTTGGCTCATATCCCTCTAAACCCTTCCTATTCATATACCCATCCAGATGTCTTTTAAATGTTACAATTGTACCAGTCTCCACCACTTCCTCTGGCAGCTCATTCTATACACGCACACATCACCTTCTGTGTGAAAAAGTTGCCCCATAGGTCTCTTTTATATCTTTCCCCTGTCACCCTAAACCTATACCCTCTAGTTCTGGACTCACCCACCCCAGGGAAAAGACTTTGTCTATTTATTCTATCTATGCATCGCATAATTTTATAAAACTCTATAAGGTCACCCCTCAGCCTCCGACACTCCAGGGAAACATCCGCAGCCTATTCAACCTCTCCCTATACCTTAATTCTCCAGCTCTGGCAACAGCCTTGTAGATCCTTTCTGAACCCTTTCAAGTTTCACAACATCCTTCCAATAGGAAGGACATCAGAATTGTACACAATACTCCAAAAGTGGCCTAACTGACATCCTGTATAGCAGCAACATGATCTCCCAACTCCTATACTCAATACTCTGACCAATAAAGGAAAGCATACCACCTTCTGCACTATCCTATCTACGTGCAACTTTACTTTCAAGGAGCTATGAACCTGCACTCCAAGGTATCTTTGTTCAGCAACACTCCCTAGGACCTTACCATTAAGTGTATAAGTCCTCCTAAGATTTGCTTTCCCAAAATGCAGCACCTCGCATTTATCTGAATTAAACCTCAGCCCATTGGCCCATCTGGTCCAGATCCTGTTGTAATCTGAGGTAACCCTCTTTGCTGTCCACTACACCTTCAATTTTGGTGTCTTCTGCAAAGTTACTAACTATACCTCCTATGTTCACATCCAAATCATTTATATAAATGATGAAATAGTGGACCCAGCAATGATCCTTGTGGCATCCCACTGGTCACAGGCCTCCAGTCTGAAAAATAAACCTCCACCACCATCTTCTGTCTTCTACCTTCAAGCCAGTTCTCTATCCAAATGGCTAGTTTTCCCTGTATTCCATGAGATCTAACCTCGCTAACCAGTCTCCCATGGGGAACCTTGTCGAATGCCTTACTGAAATCCATATAGATCACGTCTACTGATCTGCCCTAATCAATCCTCTATGTTACTTCTTCAAAAAAACTCAAGCAAGTTCGTGAGACATGATTTCCCACACACAAAAACATGTTGATGATCCCTTATTAGTCCTAGCCTTTCCAAATATATGTACATCTTGTCCCTCAGAATTCCCTCCAACAACTTGTGCACCATCAACATCAGGCTCACCAGTCTATATTACCCTGGCTTATCCTTACCACCTTTCTTAAATGGTGGTACCACATTAACCAACTTCCAGTCTTCCGGCACCTCATCTGTGACTATCGATGATGCAAATATCTCAGCAAGGGCCCAGCAATCACTTCTCTAGCTTCTCACAGAGTCCTGAGAATTTATCCACCTTTATGCGTTTCAAAACATCTAGCACTTCCTCCTCTGTAATATGGACATTTTTCAAGATATAGTGGACAGGTTTTGTGAAGTTAGAAGTGAGTTATTTGTTACAGGATTCATAGCCTCTAATTTCCATTGAGTTCAGTTTTGCCAGGGCTCCTTGATGCTGCATTCAGTCAAACGCGATGTCGAGGGCAGTAGCTCTTACCTCACCCAAAATCTCAACTGTGTTTCTCACTCCTTTTACATTCATGCTCCACTTTGTGAATGCAGTTTAAAATTGAAGCATTACACAGTATGCGCTACAGAGGAAATCAATGGAGCGATGTTACTCCAGCATCGTCTGCACGTGTAGAATAGCTTTGCATTTATAAAAAAGGCCCTCTTCTGGTTCATACCAGTTGGAGATCCATGGCTTCAGATTCCCACTTTTGTTGAAAGTTGATCTGTGTCCTTATGATGTAATAGGACCCCGATGTTCACAGGGATATGAAGCTCCCATATGATTTTAATGGGTGTTTCACCTACTTACAACATGCTGCTGGTTAATACCTCAAATGTTTAGCTATAGCAAGGATTTATTCATTTCTAACTTTACCGTTTGAGTAATTTCTAGTCGTGGATATGGTGCAAATTGATTAGATTAGATTAGATTAGATTACTTACAGTGTGGAAACAGGCCCTTCAGCCCAACAAGTCCACACCGCCCCGCCGAAGCACAACCCACCCATACCCCTACATTTACCCCTTACCTAACACTACGGGCAATTTAGCATGGCCAATTCACCTGACCTGCACATCTTTGGACTGTGGGAGGAAACCAGAGCACCCGGAGGAAACCCACGCAGATACGGGGAGAACATGCAAACTCCACACAGTCAGTCGCCTGAGGCAGGAACTGAACCCGGGTCTCTGGCGCTGTGAGGCAGCAGTGCTAACCACTGTGCCACCGTGCCGCCCACAAATTGACCCGAATATATGTGTCATTTCCTCAGAATTGTAAGAATAAGCTCTCTTGTGTCCATATGTTGAGACCAGGAGCCCTGAATTTAAGCCCTACCTGCTCTACAGGTGTATAATAACACATCTGAACAGTTTGATTTGGAAAAATAGGATAAATTAAGAAAAACAATGAACAGGTTTCACGAAAACGTCTTAACAATGGTTGATGAATAAATGATAAGTGGCAATCCTTCTTAAGGATGTAAAAATTCTCAATAATGTCAAACTAGACCAATTGAGTTCAAATTGTTTAATAGCTCTAAAGTTCCATTTTATTTTGTGGATCACGTTAATCCATATTTAAATCTGTTATTATTATTTACTAAGTCCTAGGCAAATGATAAATAAATGAAATATTAACCAAAATAGTTTACTTAGAAAATGACTATGAATATCCACTGACTGCAATCTGTCCTCAGCTCACTTCCTCTTGAAGCTTTCGTTTCATGCCTTTACTATATCTATTTCAATGCACTCAATTTTAATATTGCCGATTAGGGAATTAACTTGGAAGATGTTTTCCAATACAAAGCACAATCAGATCTACAATTAAGTCAGGATTTACTGTTTTGGCCAGATTCTTTCTTAAATATGCTAGTTCATACTTCAGGAAATTAAAATAATGATGAAAATGCTGATTTTTCTCATGGACAGCAGTAATTACCCTAGTATGGTGACACAGAAAGTTGGTTAGCAGAACACATTAAACTCAGGAGATCACCACAATATTTCATAAATGAAAAAGGGAAACTGAAAGCTGGCCTGAGGCTTTTTCTTTGCGTTTTATTGCCATTAGAGTGTTTTGAACTCCTGTTGCATAAAGCTTGAATGTATCTTTAGATCAGTATTGGTTTTGAATCAAGCTCTATATGGAAATATCATTTCAGTAACAACTGAGAGGTGGGTGTGAGGAATCAGCAAAGTGATTGTCCTCATCAGGGCTTTAGTCTTGTCATCTTTAAGTTTATATGTTCTCTAAGTATCCTGCTGAGTCTAGGAAAGAAGTTATTATTTTATTGTGCAAAGTTTTCTATGATCAACAATGATCTACATTTATATATTGCGCTGAAACATGTTAAAACATCCCAAGGTGCATAACCACAGTGATGTCAATGAAAGCATTTTTGGCATAATTCTTTCACACTGAGACCTTGCAGGAAAAATGACAGAAAGTCTTGGCCAAATAAGTATGTTTTAGGATCATCTTAAAATGCACAAGATGCAGAGGTTTATGGAAGGATTTCCAGAGTTTAGGAGCAAGACAGTTGAAAACATGAATAATTAAGATCAGGGATGTATTCTAGGCCACTATTGGAGCATTCTTGATATCTCAAAGTGTGTGGAACTACTGACTATACAGGTAGGGAGTGCTGGAAACATGGAGATATTTGAAACCAAAATCGAGGATATTAACATAGAATGCATTGAAATATTTGGAATAAAGGCATGGATAAAATCTTCAACAACAAGTGAGTGATATTTTGGTGGTAAATATAAGCAGTCTTGGTACTTGCACAGTTTTGTGACCAGAAATGCAATTCAAGTTCAAACACAATACTAAGGTTCTCAGTAGTCTTACACAGATTAAGAATGCAGTGAGGGATAGAAATAGTGGACATGGAAAAGAGTTTGTGACTTCAGTCTTCTCTATACTAAATGGCAGGACATTTTTTGTCCTCCGATATTGGAGATCAACCAACAATTGTGACAAATTAGAGACCATTGAGAGATCAAAGGTAGTGTCAGAGGTAGTGATATGCCAGAGCAGAATGCAATGGTATTCTCATGAAACTTGATATTGTATTTTTAGATAATATCCCAACAGTTGAGAAATAGGAAAAGGCCAAGATTACATACTTGGGTAACTTTAGAGGTAACAGAGCAAACATGGTAAGAGAAGACATTTTAGGTTGTGTTCCAGTAATGTTTATATCAGTAAGGATGAGAAGAAAGAAGGGCATCTCCAGCCAGCAGGAATGTGCAAGGTGGATCCAGAAAAAAATGATGTGCTCAAATGTGTCAAATATAAACAGGTCAAGGAAGATGAGAAGAGATAGATATCACTGCCACAGTGAGAAAGAATAACTTTTGTGACTTTCAGATATTTTCCTAATCAACCTGTTCAGAAATGTTATTACATATCTCTGGAGCAGGTGGGATGTAAACCCAGGCCTCCCATCCCAGAGGTACGAACACTATCACTGTGCCACAAGAGCCCTTTAACCATAGCCCTTCCAGCATTCAGGCTGGGCTATAGACCTTATTGGAGGAAGTGAAACATGGAATTCTGGAATACAGTTTGAAAATGGCAACACATTTAAATAAATCTCAGGAGAGCAAAGGAAGGTTTGTAATAAAACAGTAAGTAAATTATTTTATTAAGTTGAAGTATGATGACTGCAGATTTGAAAGGTAGGAAAACAATCGTAATAAATACTGCATGACTAATATGGGGTGAGTTAGCCTAGTTGGCCGATTTGCAACGCAGAGTGTCACCAAAAACACAGGTTCAATTCCCTTAACAGTTGAGGTCACCATGAGAATCCTGCCTTTTCAACGTTGCCTGAGGCCTAGTGATCCTTAGGTTAAGCTCGCCACCAGTCTATCTCTAATTAAAGTGGAGTTCTCTGGGAGTTTCTTTAAGGGAAACTCAATGACCAGCAATTTGGAATTTGGTCAAAGCAGTAGGGATGGTTTTCATGGCCAAATTAAATGAAGTATAGAATTTAATTAAGCATAGAACTTCCATCTTTATTGACAAATTCCATCTAATCATATTCCAGTGCATTGTAAGCACGTAATGTGATGTCCCATCATGGAATTCTCATCAATTTGAAAAATCAAATCATTTTCCATCAGAAATCAAAACTGTCCCAGGATAAGTTCAAACGAAATGTTTTGAAATTCATATAAAAGGAAAATATTGTGGATGCTAGAAATATGAAATAGAGAATGCTGGACAAACTTAGCAGGTCTGTCAGCATCTATAGAGAGAAATTTTGTTAACTTTTCAAGTCTGGTACAATACTTTTTCAGAATGTCTCTTCAGTTCTGAAGAAGTCATATCAGACTCAAAATGTTCACTCTATTTCTCTCCACAGATGCTGCCTGACCTGCTGAATTTCTCCAGCATTTTTTTGTGTTTGAACCTGAAATTTGTTCTTTAAGCTGATCTAATTGGACAATTCACTCAATGTAAATCTTTGACCATTTCTAATACGAGTCAAGGAAAAATTCAGGTCTATTACAATTGTTCGTGAAATAAAATAGAACATCCGCCAGAAAAGAAAAATGTGAAATAAGCCACTTTCTATTGGTGTATACAACTGTCTATGGCCAGCAAATTTTCATGTTGGGCCATAATTTTGATTTTCTAAATCTGAATTAAGCAAATTTTACTGATGCCATGGAATCATGAAAGAATTGAAAGCTCTTGATGTAGAACAGATATACATATACAGAGGAGAAAGTGAGGAGAACAGATATACATACACAGATACAACATATCTGTTGTTCTGTCTTATGTTTACACAGTTTTTTCTCAGACTCAGCATCAAAGTATGCTCACTTATAATACTGTGACCATCTCTGGTGACCAAATCATTGAAGATCTCTGGAGACTTAATTAATAATTTTTTAAACCAACTTTGGAGTAGCATAGACACTGCTATGATGGTTCCATTTCCCAAGTCTGATATTCTTTGTTTACATTATCGATCCCTGTTTTAAATACAATCAACCATTTGGCCTTAATTGTCTTCTGTGGCAATGAGTTCAATAGATTCATAATTCTCTGGCTGGAGAAATTCCTTCTCATCTCAGTAATAAAGAGTTGCCCCTTCATTCTGAGGATGTGCCCTTGGATCCTAGCCTCTCCTACTAGTGGAATCATTTTTTCCCCATACATTCCATTCAAATCTTGCAGTATCCTGCAAGTTTCAATGAAATTTCACCCCCCCACCCCCAACATCCTTCGAAACACCATTGAGTACATCCCTAGAGTCCTCAACTGCTCCTCAAATAACAAAATTTTCATCCCTGGGATCACTGTTCTGAACCACCTTTGCACCCCCTCTAAGTTAAGCACATCCTTCCTGAGATATCAGGCCCAAACTCACAATATTCCAAATGCGATCTGACCAGAGCCTTATACAACCTGTGGGCACAACACGCTACAACTTGCCCAAAGATGGGAAAGGAATGCCATCCGAGAGAGTTCCACCCGCGAACAACTGTACTTTCTGCATGAATGTTTGAGAAAACAGGTACTGCCAAAATATCTCCAATACAAACCCCCGATAAAAACACCTCAAGCTAGAAGTTTAACAGAACGAAACGGCTGCAGAATGCTCCGAGAACTAATCAATGACGCCCACCACAGCCTCCGAAAATACAACGGGGAAATTGCACACAAAAACCGTTATTCAAACAAGCAACAAATCAAGAATGGACAGACGCGGTAGAACGAGCCATAAACACCAAACAACGACAAACACAGATAAATCGGGACCTGAAGAAAAAACTTGACAAACTCACAAACGAAGACAAAACCAATAACACAGGGGCATGGATAAAGAACTTATCAGACCGGACCCTATCAGACACAGAAAAAGCGGTACTAGTAAAAGGATTAAATTTCAATTACCGAGACGCTGACCAGAAGGATTTCCTCGCGGCATTAGAAACCACATTGAAGACAACAAACTCACGGAAGAAACACAACAAACGATCAGACAGACAGTTGCACCTACTCTGAGCTGAAAGAGGGAAGGAAACAAACTGAACACACAAGAAAAGAAAGCCCTAGAAAACCTCAATAAAGACAAAAACATCGTTATATTACCTGCAGACAAGGGACGGCTCAAGTCATCCTGAACAGAAGGGACTACACAGAGAAAGCCAATGCACTACTCGCAGACACCAACACCTACCAACAGGTGGCGCTAGCCCCGACCCCACAACTAGGAAACAAAATTACATTTAACCTAAGCTGAAAATGTGTTGCTGGAAAAGTGCAGCAGGTCAGGCAGCATCCAAGGAGCAGGAGAATCAATGTTTCGGGCATGAGCCCTTCTTCAGGAATGAGGAAAGTGTGCCAAGCAGGCTAAGATAAAATGTCGGGAGGAAGGACTTGGGGGAGGGGTGTTGGAAATGCAATAGGTGGAAGGAGGTTAAGGTGAGAGTGATAAGGTGAGGGTGATAGGCCGGAGTGGGGGTGGGGGCGGAGAGGTCAGGAAGAAAATTGCAGGTTTGGAAGGTGGTGCTGAGTTCGAGGGTTGGGACTGAGACAAGGTGGGGGGGAGGGGAAATGAGGAAACTTGCAAAATCTGAGTTCATCCCTTGTGGCTGGAGGGTTCCTAGGCGGAAGATGAGGCGCTCTTCCTCCAGCCGTCGTGTTGCTATGGTCTGGCGATGGAGGAGTCCAAGGACCTGCATGTCCTTGGTGGAGTGGGAGGGGGAATTGAAGTGTTGAGCCACGGGGTGGTTGGATTGGTTGGTCTGGGTGTCCCAGAGGTGTTCTCTGAAATGTTCCGCAAGTAGGCGGCCTGTCTCCCCAATATAGAGGAGGCCACATCGGGTGCGGCGGATGCAGTAAATGATGTGTGTGGAGGTGCAGGTGAATTTGTGGTGGATATGGAAGGATCCCTTGGGGCCTTGAAGGGAAGTAATGCATGAATTTGCATGAAACAGACAACACTGAAGCAATTGAATAAGCTGGCTCGTTGCTTTCTTATGGAAATAGATCAAAAGAAAAAGTCTCCTTTCATAAAGATTTATACCTGTGCTTCTTTAAAGGCTAAATCAAAATGTTGAAAACACAATGACAGCACCAACACTGAAAGGGCAGACAACACTGACAATATTTTTTCCAAAGTATTTTACAGCTTGAACTAAATGCCTGGCAGCAGGGTTTCAGGATAGCATTAGTTTATTAGTGGTGTCATATATTTTATACATTGGATCTCGGCAAAGATGATCCAGTTTTCTACAGAGTTACAGTTGGTTCTACTGTAAAGTGCTTTTCTTCAATATGAATTGGCTAAAATGTGATTGAAGAATTTTGACCATTATTTGTAGAACACAAGCTTACCTTCCCTGTATTGTCTGTAACATGATTCTGGCCCTATTAGTTTAAATGGTATTGTGCAATTTTCTTACAGCGCGAGGTCGCATGGTAACGGAACTATCACGTTATATTAGAACCGACTGTAGTAGATTTATTGACAGTGCTTTAAAATGTCAAAGACTTGCTTTCATCTCCTGGCTTTTTTAAAATGTATTTCCTTTTCCTTGAGTTTGCACCCAGACCTAATCAATCAAGCACTATGAGCATCAACAGTAAATATTTTTGTAATCAACCCTAAACAATTGAACATTCTGCATTTTCCTCCTGTGTAAAATAAAATTCAAAATCGAACTACCCGAAAAAACAAACATATGTACACGTAGTCAATTCTTCGGACAGGATTTTCTGTCTTCAATTTCTTGAGCTAACAACTTGCCAGGGGCAACCAGCTAAGTGTCCATTTGGCTGAACGTCTTCAATGAAATGTGACAGGTCAAGAAGACTTAGGTCAGCTATACTGAAGAGCTCCAACCATGCCTCAGTGAGAGTATGATACTCACAGTACTTTGCAGACAGCATCTTCACTGCTTAACAAGTGATTTCCAACTTTTCGGAAGTCAGTATTCCTATTGTACACTTCACTCACTTCGAGATGCACCTCCTTGTTGTCAGCCTGCATCACAGTATGGGAGTAGCTTATGCAGATTAGCTGGCCCCACCATTAAGGAAAAGGGCAATAGCAAAGCTAACACCAACCATACCCCCAGCAGACGCTCCAGATGGAATTGCCTGCTGGAGCTGTAGTTGGTGTTAGCTTTGCTCCAGTGAGAGAAGTGAGTTTAGATACAATATGTGTTCTGAAGAGTGCTGTGCAAGAGAATGCTGGGAAAGTCATACGCTGGGACATAGTACCTGAAAATGTTGAACCATTCACCCTTCCTACCCTGCTGAAGTGAGATTAGATTCCCTACAGTGTGGAAACAGGCCCTTTGGCTCAACTAGTCCACACTGACCATCTGAAGAGTAACCCATCCAGACCCATTCCCCATATTTACCGCTGACACTATGACCAATAGCACCTAACACTATGACCAATTCACCTAACCTGCACATCTTTGTGACTGTAGGAGGAAACCCACGCAGAGACAGGGAGAATTGGCAAACTCCACACAGACAGTCACCCGAAGCTGGAATCGAACCCAGGACCCTGGCGCTGTAAGGCAGCAGTGCTAACCACTGAGCCACTATGCTGCCCCTTTTTTTTTGTTGAAGTTTCTTGGTGTACTCCTGTCTCCAATTCGGAGGGACATATTCCAGCCGCTGATTTCCTTGGCCTCTTCAATACACTCCTGTTTGGTTTAAGAAGCTGTGCTCTTCTTTCCATCCTTGGCAAATGTCATTTCACTGCAGTTTTGTCAGATTTCCAGCAAGTTCCACGGGTGTGTCTGTGTGAGAGAGAGTGAGTGAGAGAGAGAGAGAGAGAGAGAGAGAGTGAGAGAGAGTCAGCCTTCATACTTCTGTGCTTTTCTGCAGTTTCTGCAATTTGAAAAATTCAAGTGCACTTAAGCCTTTCTGACCTGTACCAAGAACCTTTTAATTAGGAATCTTTCTTTCAAAAAATTCAGCTTCTTATTCTGACAGTTTCTAATTGCTTTAGAAATAAAGCAGAAGGCCTCAACAGGTTCCAAACCCCCTATTGGTCCTGCTGTTTCAGTAAGCATTATTCACAACACCAGATAAATATAGTGAGTACCAATTTCTAAGCAGATTAAGTCCAAAACTTCAAAACTGCTTCGGTAACCTAAATTTTAAATGCCGTGTGCCCTTTTGTGTTACATTTAAGAATAGAATGAAATAAACATTTACATTGTTGGGTCAGCAATTGATTAACTACCCTTGGTCAATGACTCATCGAAGCTGTTCTATTTGTCTAAACTGGTTTGTCTGCCTTCTTTATTTACTGCCAAGATTTCCTTGTTTTCAAATGACATGTTACAGTGGAGTAGGTATTGTAAATGTTCAGAATTTATTGAAGACATCCTATTTATCGAAGAAGATGAAACTCGACTCTTAACAACTAAAGGTGAGTAAACATTTTCACTTCTTGGGACTTCCTTGGGAAGGATGGGCAGTCCCTTTGTAAGTAAATTAAAGAGGAAGGAAAAATGAGCTCTGTAATCAGCAAAGCTGCTGTAGAATTAGTAAACCAATGATACCTTTATCAAAGCTTAAATGAAATCTACGGGCGAATGCTTTTATACAATAGAAAATCCTTGAAAGTTATTTGGAGCACAAAGAGAAAATCTAAAGAGATGGAACTCTTAGTATCTGCCATCATGAATCAATATATTGACTTCACTCCACTCCAAACAACTTTTTAAAAAAACTTTGTAAAATATATTCATTGCTACTCTGCATTCCTATTAATTCTTGTGAGTTATGTTCCCAGTGAGATGAGTTTGATTCATTGTGAAACTCTGCAATATTTTTATGAAATTATATCCAATGTGCATATAGCTTGGAAATAAAAAGAAGTAATACAAATCGCTGGGGAAAGAATATGAGATATTGCCTCACTTTAAAACAGGAACAGGTTCCACATTACTTATGGAATGTAATCAGCCAAGTTTGATTTCATTGCAGAAGTTATACTAGAGGGTTAATTTTGCTGGAACTCATTGGATAGGGAGCATTCTCTCTGGCTCTGCTTCAAACATTCATAAAGCTTTCCTTTATAAATAGGTCCAATTGTCTGTTGGAGGGTATTTTTCTCTGGATTTACATTTCTTTGTAATTCCCAATATACCATATTTACTTGACAACAAACTTGCATGGCTCAACACAATATATCTTCTATCATGTTGCATTTGATAAGTACTTATGATATTTTTGTTACTCCACGTCAATGAACGTGTTGACTTCTTTACCTATTTTCCTCCTTGGGTCCACATTCCTGATGAAGGGCTTAATGACTGAAATGTCAATTCTCCTACTCCTTGGATGGTGCCTGACCCATTCTGCTTTTCCAGCACCACACCTTATAACTCTGATCTCCAACATCTGCAGTCCTCACTTTCCCCATGATTGTCTGGGTTAATGAGAAGGCAACTAATAGCTTAACTTAAGGCAGCGACATAAGTGGTCTTTTCAAGAGACGAGTAATCCAGAGACACAGGCTTTTGTTTTGAGAATACGATTTTGAACAAGAAGCACTGAGGGCAGCAAGGACATAGAATGTGCTCTGTTCATCATCAAGAGTGGCTTGGTAGCCTCAGTTCTGACTGAGTTGTCTAAGTTCGAAAGGACATAACTGCTAAACTGTCACTGTGGCAGGTGATGAGGGATCTCATAACAGAGAAAAGTTTATTTGATTTCATCCTCAACAATCTGCCTGTTCTGAATGAATCTGTCCATGACAGTTTTGGTCATGGTGACCGCCACTCGGCCTTTGTGAAGGCAAAGTTCTGCCTTCACATCGAAGACACTCCCCATAACACAGTGAGGCTCTATGACTATGCTAAATAGAATAGATTTCAAACAGATCAAACACCAAACCTGTGCACCCATGAGGCATGTATACCATCATCAGTAGCAGAATTGTTCTCCAAAACAATCTCCAACCTCATGGCCTGGCATATTCCCCACTCTCCCATTATTAACAAGGCAGGGATCAACCTTGGTTCCGTGAAAAATGTAAGACATGCCAGGAGCATTATTATTAATGTTTTGGAATCATATTCTCAAACTACTTGCCAAGTTTGGCATGTTAGCTTTGGTTTCAGTTCAAAATTCATCCATTGAGGCCCAGGATATTTTAGTTTCTGGTTGGTTAAAAGTCTGAATGGTTAGATTGGATGCAGGTGGATTTTATATGAGCAAAAATAGCATGTGCTTTAGGCAGTCGACTGCAACCGACTGACTACCAAGCCTGTTTTGACAGGAGACAGGGAACCAGCCTGCTCCTCAGAGAATGTTTGGCACGTTAATAAGTACTTCAGTAAGGTTTCAATTCTCAGCTGTAACTCACTGGGAAGATTTGAATGTGGTTCACTGTTATGTGCCTCGGGGAGGATGGGCAGTTACTGTGAGGATAGTTTCAAGGCAAAGGCCAGTACCTCCAATGTGGCACTGCTATGGACCTGGAGGAGCAAGAGAAGCCGGGGTGTTTTCTGCCAGTTCCCTGAACTCCCTCCACCTTCTGACATGTGCCAAATTCTTTGTATGTGAGGAAAGCCAGACTTCAAGAATTTGCATGCGTAACTAGACTACCACTCTGTTTCCAGTGAGTCAGCAAGTCAATATTCACTCCGCCCAGCATATCTCCTTTCTTTGTTAATTATTACTTGGCTTATGTATGCCTTCATTTCAATCTTTTCTTGACAAAGCATTTATTGTCCATTGTCTTCAAAAAAAATCTACTGATGCCTTTACAGTACCATTTCATTGAAAAGTTCTTAAAGTGTGACAAACTTCAATATAACTTCTGCCTCTGGCCTAATTTAAATCCTGTGTAACTGCATTAGAACTGAAGGTCACAAATATTTGATTCCATTGAGTCCAATACTTCTTTACGTGAGACTATTCAGTGTTAGAACTTTTACCACAATTTCTGAAGAGGGAAATAGTTATGTGGAGTTGACATCCAGGCAATGCTATCTTAGAACATGCTTTAAAAACCAAGCTGAGCTAATATCCGGTTCAACCTGAAATGTGAGGTTACATGAATAGGTATAGGTGTATGAGATGAAAATTCTGTGCAACATGATAATTCTGATTCTGCTGGGATCAAAATAATGTCATCATTGAAATGCAGCCAGTGAAGGTTGAACAAATCTTTGTCATAGTTGATGTTGTATAGATTTGATTTGGACATGTTTTGAAGATTGAGGAAACACTTTAGCTTCTTAAAGTTTTAACAGTGAAGGAGCCTGTTACATTGTAAATAACACTTTCTATTGGAAGGAAACAAGTATGCAGTTTTCACTGTACATTTTACTTTATGTGAACATTCCTCTTTGTTAGGTGCCCATCATTAATTTTTATTCAATCTTACATAGATTTTGTACTATTCTGAAGTGGTCACTTTGTCACTGATGAAAATTCCCTGCCTGTGACTCCCTGTCAGCTCAAACATTTCTGACTATGCAGCCTGACATAGTTCCTTGACCAAGTCTCCCTCCTCCTACACATAACAATTGAACTTTGTTACTTATTTTTTAAATTAAATATTTAAAGATTTCTTTTCCCAACAATGAGGAACAAACACAGGTCTGAGCTGCTGAAATGTGATTACAAATTGGCTTACATAATGGTGGAGCAGCTTGTTCATTCTAGGAACCTAAACATGATGAATAAATGGAAATCGTAAACTGTGCTCTGAGGAAAAATTGTAAAGTCATGATTGTAAATAATCCCTGACTCTGGCTGCATTCTAATGCCTTCAGATTGAATTAGATTTTTTTCAGTTGCCTGCATCAAAATGCACCCTGAACTACAATAAAAATAAATTGATGAATACCCATGACGGCTGTGTGCGTTCACATGTGGAATAATATACTTTTGTGAATTCATCAGGAGATCTCAAGGGCAGTTCCAGCTGAGTGTCTTTGGCAAAAATAAAAAGCAAGCATCCATGAAAAGAGAAGTGCAGTTGAATTTTTTGCTGTACTGACAACTGTGTTTCCTTCAGCCATGCTAACTTCAGTATTTTGTTAAACAGGGTAAACCCATCAGCATGTGTGATTAAATCATCATGCCATAGATCATTTGATTCGTGTGTTTGTGTGTGTGTGTGTCAGAGTCAGTTCTACGCAACATTTTGGTTGGTATGATTTATTTTAATCAAACTCTGATTGAATTTTGTCTCTTTTTGGAAACCTGCAGTTAGACATCATGTGGCCATTCTCCAATATCTCATTCAAGTAGCCATTTTTTTAATGTGAGTTTAGAAAATGCGTTAGCAAAATATTTACCTATGAGGAGTGCTTCTTACCCTATCTCAAAATAAGTAATTGAACAGCATGCTAAAAGAGCAGCCTTGACTGATTTTTATGCTCTTGACATGGCCAAATGGGACTTTTTACCCTTGAAGATAATAGCAGCGCAGACAAAATTTAGGATCTTACTGACGTGTTTAATTTATGGCAGCATATTTAGAAGGCTTCGGTTGCAAAGTAGTAATGTCTCTACCTCTAGTTCAAGCCCCACCTCCTCAAGAGGTGTGATATAACATATAAAAACCAGTTGTTCAAAAAGATCTACTGACAACTATATCCATTGAGAAGCAGGAATTGGAAAAGAAATGAGAGGTGTTGGCACTGCCCACCCCATACCCCCTACCTGGGTAGAAGGGTCCTGCTGCTGAACTGAACATAATGGTCCAACCCTTGAACTGAGCACAGCAGACACTGGTTGTTACATATGAATAATCGATTGAAGCATATATCATGCTGAGAGACATCATCAGGTCAACAATGATATTTTTGGGTTTGGTTGAATTGGGATCATGTGACTTATGCGCAAAAAGAGGGTAAAGCCATGAGGTATTTTGATTCGATTTATTGTAATAAATAGCAAAGTTATTTAGTGAAAGCAAGAATTGAAAAGAAAGCTATAGGCAGAGCTTGATTTGATGACTTTTATTGCTTAACGTAAGCTCAATCAGGCATTAATCATTATATTATCTCCTGGATAATTTTAGAGTACAGGAGTACCAGTTGCATGAGGGAGTGTCAGCTAGCAGCAAGAAAGACTGACTGGGTCAGTGACATTATATCATTACTTTGGTCAATTATATTGCTGTGGTCATTTTGAAAATGTTTGCTTTAGATGGCAACATGAAATAGTTCACTATTGATACACCTTGCTTTTGTTTGAAAATACGATGGTTACTAACCTGAGAAAAAGAAGAAACTTCAAAGCTCTAAGTGCAAATTTGGGTGGAATCATCCCAGACCCTGAATAATGTGAGCCGTGGCAAGAAATTTGGGAGAATTGCTTGAACAATTGAGCAAGGCCTTTCTCAACATGGGAGCAACAAGTTACATTTACTATTTAGATTCTGGATGTTGAGATGAGATTTTCGTGAATGAGCAGCATGTGATCTATTAAGGGGGGCTTACTATTAACGGGGGCTTATTGGTTAACCTTGCCTCATTGATATGCTGCCAGCAACCAGACAGCAACTAGATGTCGAGAATTCCTAATCTGAGAGTCAGAGCAAGTCCCTGATGACTCCATCTTGCCGATTTCTCCTGGAGACCTCATCTTGGACACCCTGCACCAACGTCTCAGAGGACAAACCACAGGCAGAGGTTGGAAGCACTTCATTTTCACAAGTGCTGGCATCCAAAGCACACTATCATGGCATTTCTCCAATGCACTACAAAATGCTTCTATGAGACTGTAAGACCGTAAGATAAAAGGGCAGAATTAGGCCATTTGGCCACCAGGTCTGCTCCACCATGTGATCATGGTTGATATTTTTCTTAACCCGTATTCTCCTGCCTTCTCTCCGTTACCCTTGATCTCCCTAATATTCAAGAACCTATCTCTGTCCTAAATACATTCAATGACTTTGCCACAGAAACTTGTGGAGGCAATGAGTTCCACCAATTCACTACCCTCTGATTGAAGAAATTCGTCCTCATCTCTGTTCTAAAGGGTCATCCCTTCATACTGAGGCTGTAACCTCAGATTATATTCTCCTATTTGTGGAAATATCATCTTCATGTCCACTTGTGCATACTTAGAGAGGGTTGTAAGATAAGGTATGCATAACGACATACAAAAATGTGCTTGGCCCGGTGCCTAAAAGGCAATAGGTGTAAGAATGTGCAATTGTCTGTACAAGCACGTTTCGGCTTTGCTACTTCTGAGCCAAATAGTGCTGAATATTGTGCAGTTTTCAAAAAACATTCCTACCTCTAACCTGTGAGGTGAGAAATTAATTGATGAGGAAAGTAAATATGTTTGTGCTTTAGACACTACCCTAAGGAACTCCTATAGTGGTATCTTAACTGAGATAATTGACTCCCACTAACTACAATTATTTTCATTTGTGCTTGGCATGACTGCAACCCATTAGAGAATTTTTATTGATTCCCATTGACTCCTGTTTGTGAGGGTTCTTTAACGCTATACTCAGTCAAAAGCTGACTTGAGGTGAAGGGCAGTCGCTCTCACCTCTCTGGAGTTGTCTATAACATATCTCAAAAGCTCTACCTCCTGAACTATATAGTTTCACTGTTGTAAACTGTAAGCACTATTTATCCATTCGTGGTGCATTATTTAATAATATAGAGACACTTGCCTCCAAATCAAACTTAAAATTAGTTACTTGTCCATTGACATAAATATTCTTTTGCAAAGAAGCTTGGTTTGGATTGCACATTTGCCCTGGAATCATTCTTATTTCTCTTCAATTGCAACCTATTCCACCTCATTAATATCTTTGTGAGTAGTTATTTGACTTCTTGCTGCTCTGAGACTATGTCCTATTTCTGTAAATCTTCTGCAAATGACTTATCATCTAACAGGTAAAGGATTCCTTGTGTGCTATGTTTCCTCACTCACAATTGATACTAAGTCACAGAGCATCTGTTAAGGTGAGAATGTCCAAATTTCACTCTTGAATTTGGCATTTCTCATGTCTCATGTTTACAGGGATGGGACTGGATGGTGGTTGGTGTTGGGAGGAGGGAACAGGTCATATTTTGAACATGTACAGTTCTTCAAGATGGCTAGTCATTTCACTGACCAGCTGTTTCCATGGACAGCAAAGATTAGATTAGATTCTCTACAGTATGAAAACAGGCCCTTTGGCCCAACAAGTCCACACTGACCCTCTGAAAAGTAATGCACCCACACTCATTCCCCTATCCTATATTTACCCCTGACTAATGCACCTAATACTATGGGCAATTTAGCACGGCCAATTCACCTAAACTGCACATCCTTGGATTGTGGGAGGAAACTGGAGCACCCGAAGGAAACCCACAGAGGGAGAATGTGCAAACTCCACACAGACAGCCGCCCAAGGCAGGAATCAAACCCGGGTCCCTGGCACTATGAGGCAGCATTGCTAACCACTGAGCCACCATGCCAGTTGAACTCACTGGTGTTTGAACCCAGAGTTTCGAGATTGGTCAATGTCACTGTTCTAAGTGTATTTCTTTTAGGTAACCAAGGTACCTCTTTGGAGAGCTTTGGTACCTCTGTGGGAAAATTTGAAGTTGGGGATCTAGGTCCTTTGGGGGAATAGGTATCACTTATTACCAGTTATTCATTGTGGAGAGATGCATATCAGGGATTCTTTCAGGGATACCTGGTATACTTTAGCATAGTTAATTGTGGAGAAGTTTGTGCATAAACAATGTATAAATACTTTGGAATTGTTCAACCTCTCAAGAGCAGGTGGCATATGTCAAATGTGTATGCATGAGATAGCTTTTTTTGGTAGAATGTAAACTGTAAAACAAAAATTGAAGTAATAGATCAATTGATTTTTCAATGTGTTCATGTATACCTCAGGATACTCAATGAGTTGACATGGTATGTAAAAAAGGAATGGACTGAGAGGAAGTGAGTCTGTGTAAGGACTAAAGGGACATATTGTACTTTTCCCTTTCAGAGAGATTAGGTATATCTTTGGATCTGTTCCAAGAATGTCTTTACTGGAGGAAAGGCATTTTTTGGTGGTGGTAAGGCTTTGAGTTTGTGCTTGTGTCTAACAGTGCATAAACCCATATAGTTTGGCAATGCCACCAAGAAACTAGAAAAAAACACGGAGTTAAAAAAGAAAAACATTGTTTGCTATTTCAGAGTACTTGACTATATAGCGGCATTATGAAATTGCTGCTGCATTACAGAAGTCCCAAGGTATTATTTTTACAATATGGTACACATTGCTGGATAGCTCCAACAGCTATTTACATTGAAAGGTTTGATGGTATGAGGTACTAAACACTTAAGAGAGATGTTTGTTGACACAAGGCAAAAGTTGAAGTATATTTGAAGGTCGCTGGAATCTATTCCTCTGATCACCATGTTCTATGATGCATTCTCATCTCTGCTCATACTTTTGTGTATGCTATCTGACCTCTTGGTCTCCATAAAGTAGACTTGCTGCAACAATCCTCTCATTTAGGTTTGGATCTGAAGAGCATGCTTTGCCTTCTAACCAAGAGACTTTCATCTTAAACAAGCTACAATTTATTATATCAGAACAACCAAGCACAAGTTGAATTGTAACCAAAACTATGAGGGAGACCTAGTTGTTAAGTCTGTCTGTTTACTTAGAGATCCAGAGTTTCCTCAACCACGTCCACATGACATCATCCTATTGGATGATGCTTAATCATTCCTCACCTTTAACCTTTCAAAACCTAACACCTTACATAACAACTTGAGGCCTAGAATCGTGGATGGATCCAAGCTACAACTGAGTGATTTTGGGAGAGGGGATCATTGGTGTGGGATTCATGGAGGAGTGGGAAGGGTAAACAGCAAGTTGGACAGAGAGGTAGCTCCCCACCTTCCTGATGCTAGCTCCCACTGAGTGCCTTTGAATCAGGGAACAACTCACCCTCACCTCTGGACCCCAAGAGCAATGCTACCTGGAATTCCTTATTGTGTTTCCCCCAGAATGAGCTGCTGCCTGTTGCTAGGTTAACAGCAGTAGCACAGGGTGGGTCTCTTAAGTTCTGCCCATTTTATGTATTCTTTGAAGATATTGTTCATGCTCCACAGCCCCATCTCCACAACCCCAGCCTCCCACCAACTCAATTATTCATCATTTGATGCATCCCCAGGTGGAGGAAAAATGCTACTCCAGTAAGTTTGCAGCTCAGGTACTTTTGTACATTATGGCTGAAATTTGTTAGAGAAGATTTTCTGGATATTTTAAGACTATAGCAGTTGTGGCTCTGCAAAGTAATTTTGATAAGAAAACAGCTTTTCAATGCTGCTGATGTGTTTCCTTATGACTCAAGTGAGTAAAACTTTCTGAAATCTAAGCAAAAGATCAAAAGTGCCTGCATATGCAAATTCCCTGATTGAAAGTTAAAGTTGACTTTATGTTTCTATTTTTAAAAGCACACTGATCCACTGTGCACTGGGATTATTCTTGCTCCGTCTGTCTGTTTTGGAGCAACTTAAACGTTGAGATCAGAAGATCAGATTCTCCAGCCCAGTGGTAGAGAATACAAACTGTGATGAAGGCTGTTTACTGCCATCAGTACTTCTGTTTGGTTCAATACACATTAATCTCTTAAAATACAAAGTAGTTTTAAGAGTCACATTGAGCTTCAAAGTTTAATGCTTCCAATGATGAGGTTACAATTTTTAACTTGTGCTGTTCAAAAACAGAACTGTTGTGGGGATGGTGAGCTGATTGAGCAAAGAGGACAAAAGGTTTGCTCATTGTTTTCCCAATATTTGATACATAATTTTATTTTGTCATCTCAGTCTTCCTTCTCACTCTTTATTTACTTCAGAGGAGATGTCAGTTCTCTGTAGCCACTCTTCACCAATAAGTCATGAACACACAGACTATGAACATCCTTGTGCATTATTTTCCTCTCCCAATTGTGCTATTTCCACCAGGTCTCCCGAGATAACAATTCTAATGAGTATCTTTAGTTGTTCTTTCTGTATCTAATTTGTCTAACTCCACATGTTTTGCATTGCTTAGATACTGTGTGTAAGCTGACATTGATTTGTAAATTTATACACTTCTCACACAGGTTAAAGCTTTGACTTTTTTTCTCATTACATGGATCCTTCTAGTGCACAAAATTGCTCTCTGTCGACAAAGATTTACTCTCGTCACTAAACTTCCTTGTTAAATGCTATTTGCTAATTGTTCAGTGAAGCAGATGTGAAGAGATCACCTTTCTCATTCTTTTTTTTCCTCCTAATTACTCAATTTTAGACTTTTACATTTCCAGCAATAACATTTGTGCAAATGCTCCAAGATTCCACTTGTATTTCTCCCAGGAAGGCAGAATTTTTCCCAGTCGCGTCCTTTTACATATTGACCTGCAAAAATGTTTGATGATATTTATGACAGCAACCAAACTACATGATCCATTAAGATGAGACATTTTAGAATTCTGTTTGAGTATTTAATAGTACAAGACTACATGTTAGGTTAGATTATCTACAGTGTGGAAACAGGCCTTCCGCCCAACACCGACCCTCCGAAGAGTAACCCACCCAGACCCATTTCCCTCTGACTAATGCGCCTCACACTATGGGCAATTTAGCATGGCCAATTCACTTGACCTGCACAACTTTGGACTGTGGGAGGAAACCGGAGCACCCAGAGGAAACTCATGCAGACACAGGGAGAATGTGCAAACTCCGCACAGACAGTCGCCCGAGGCTGGAATCGTACCTGGCACCCTAGTGCTGTGAGGCAGCAGTGCTAACCACTGAGCCACCATGCAGCATGTGTAAAATTCAAAGGTACATCTTAAAAATAAAGAATCCTGCAATCCTTTGACTTGAATGTTTACAATATATGATATAAATGAAGACGCAGGAAGATGGTGATGTTTGTTCTTATCCTATCCATTGCATAGGTGGCAGTAAAATTGACCACATTACTAACCTGTCTAGCACAGCCAGATTTGTCTCCAACCAGGTGACAAGGGCTCTCATCCTAAACCAGCAATGTTGTTTGCAATATACACCTGCAATTTTCAAAAAAGTATTTTCCTTTCTGCTTTTCTGGCCTCACAACAAAACTTTTTAAAATATGTTAATTCATGAGACATGGGTGTCTCTGGTAAGACTAATATTCATTGCCTTTGAAAAGGTGATGTTTTTTAAAAAGTTTTAATTGCTGCAACCTGTCATCATGGTTGTGATGCAACTGAGTGGCCATTTCAAAGGACGTTGAGGATGTTTTTTACATGCCCTACAGACTGGAGAGGAGGCAAGTAAAATAGAGTCAGTACCAGCTCCCACCTTCTTAACAATCACTGAGCTCGCTTGTACAATCGCTCGTACAAGATCGGCTGCCTGCACACTACATGTAAAGAAATAATTAAGGGCCAACCTAGCTTATTTGGAGATCAATTGACTCCAAAATTACCTTGTGCAAATCATAATGCCATTAGAACATAGGTGGGTGGGAGTTGACAGCCCATTTTTAATTGGTACTTATTCTGTTGGTGAGTGAGGGATGAGTAGTCAGATTTATTAAGCATTGTGCAACTACATATCTTAATTCTTTCACAACAAAACTACACCAAGTTTTATAGCACTTTGAAGTAAGAACTGGTCTAAGGTGTAAATGGTGTAAATTAATGCAAGAAACTTTTTTTAACCACAGTATTTTGCAGACACAAAAATATTTGATAGTAAAGTCTTATTGTTTTTCACTGCTGGCATTGTTTTGGATTCAATCAGTAACTTCAAGGCATGGCCTCTCACCAGGGTTGCTATAAACAACTTCTGCAATCTGCCCTAAATCCTTTACATCTGATCTTGGGAATATATACATTTTAATACAAATCTATTACAACTTGAAATAGTCCATCCTTGTCCTATTTCATTTCTATTTGTAAATACCTCAATTATATTATTCTGTTAATTTCTTCTGTTCAAAAGTCTTTTATTTTCATTTCTCATAACTACCTATTATGTGCCTTAGTTTAGTTCTCAGAAAACTTGTGCTGTGACCTGTTTCCATTTGGAATTATGAAGTTAATTGGATTTAAGACAATGAAAGCAGAAGAATCCTCTTCTACAAATATTGATTTAATCATTGGTTAATTTTCTTAAACACTGTGCTATCTCTTCACCAATAATGCCTCAATTCATTCAAAGTTAAAAATCACACAACACCAGGTTATAGTCCAACAGGTTTATAGTCTAACAACCACCTGATGAAGGAACAGTGCTCCAAAAGCTAGAGTGTCCAAATAAGTCTGTTGGACTATAACCTGTGTTGTGTGATTTTTAACTTTGTCCACCCCAGTCCAACACCGGCTCCTCCAAATCATGACTGTCATTCAAACTTGGCATTCACATAATTTAAATTTAATGAAAAGAACCTGTTAAATGTGTAGCTATATGTAGCATTGGCATCACAAAATTCATATCTCCCACTGATGGAAACAAGCAAATTGCAAATTTTATTCCCACATCACATTTAATCATTCACTCAGATCTTCAAATGAAGCCAACACTACTCAACAGAATTCAGTGCTCTCTCTGTGATGGTTTGGTGGGGAGGGGTGCATTTAATCAAATGGGAAGGTTGGGGGTATACCATCTCCACCTTCTTGCCCTGCCACCAATTGAGCTCTGGCACATTCTGCTGCTGCTGCTGCTACCACCCCACATCAGGTAGGAGTCTCACCATGTGGGGAGCATGTGTGTTTCTTTGTGTGTTTCCTTGAAGGCTGCCCAAAGAGCCCATCCTACAAAACTGCTTCATACCCGATTAAAAGTTCTGGAGGAAGGAAGGGGGACTTTACTGAGATCAACCTCACTCTCTTTGCCAATTACATCCATTCCTCATCTCTCCTTCTACCATCACTCATTGCTTGACCCATGACCACTGGTGATACCAGACCTTGTCTGAAGTTGTACTGTCAATAGCCACTGCTTCTCCAATGGTAGCAGTGTGTCTCTAATTGCCTAACAGGACTTTGGTTCCAGAATTCTTGATCCTGGGAAAGGCCTTCCATCGTCTAGTGTCTGAATGGCACTTATATTGGTGACCCTTCCTTAAAAGAGGTGACATGAGCTCTCACCAGCTTTCCAGCTGAGGGTGAGACCACTATTGCCTCCATTTAATACCCTATGTATAGTGTCTGCCCACTTAATACTTTTCCATTTCCAAAGTGCTTTATCTCCTAAATGAATCATGTCCTTCATCAACACAAAGCCACATTACATCATCTATTCTACAGCTTCCACAAAAATTATATGACATTAAACTTCATTTATGTTCATTGTGTTGGAAAATGCTACAAAAATCAATGTGATTTTTTTTCCCATTAGCTTGTTTTCACGACATTTATTTCCTTTGTATGGAAAGTTTCTGGAACATTTGATGCAGTCAGTGAGACAGACAGACGGGCCATGTTTGACACTGGGCCAATCATACCTTCAACTCAACATTTTGGCTGAAAAGCTTTGTTCTGTTGCCATTGAATTTCTCTGTGAATTGCAAAATCTAATGCTCTGTAGCTATGACTGAACTACAGGTGGATGGGAAATAATTCAAAATGCTGAAGGGCTAATCATCAAAATCAGGTTCTACATGTAGGATTTCATAAGTATATTTATCAATTTTTTCTTAAAAAATTAGGTAATCATTGTAGTGATTGTAACGAAGTCAGCCAGGTGGACCTCATGGATATGAGTTCCCTGATTGGGGCCGTTAATCTGGTCCAATCAGGGAGCCTTGGCTGACAGATAAAGTAAGAGGTTCTGTTCAGTCTGAGAGCTGGCTCTGAGGCAGCTATATCAGTGTGAGGGACCCTGAACATATAAATAATGGGTGACTTGATGACAGGATACTGGTTTGTGTGGAGTTATTTCAGTGGCAATGAGAGAAAAGCATGTTCCTGAAGAAAATCACCCACAACAGTCATCTTTATGTATGGGTAAGTAATACTGGCATCATGCTGTCTCATTTTTTCCTGCTGTCAAATATTTGGCTCAGTATGTGGAAAGAATGCTTTATATTTTCTGGGCAAATGACACTGGGGCAGATGAAATGCAACAAGTAATTCCTCTGAAAGCTTGTGGACCCACAGTTTTTTTGGTTGTTAGTACCCCAATTTTCCCTGAGGCATGAGATTTAGTTAAGGAGTATTACAATCCCAAGCCTCCTCTAATTCTGAGATACTATTGGTTTTACTCGACAATTCAAGAACTTTGGGAATCTCTATATGGATTTTTGACTCAGTTAAGATAACTGGCAGAAGCACATGACTTTGGTTTAGCCCGTAATGAGATGCTGAGAGACCATTTGGAATGTGGGATTAATGATGTAACCATCCAAACTGCCTACTAATTGAAGCCCAACTGATATTCAAACAGGCACTAAAACTGGCTTTCTCACTGGAAAATGTGGCAAGTGTAGCATATGAGTTGCAGGGTATTCCAATGGAAGTGGACATCCTTGCCAATCCGACAGAACTTGGGGAACACCAGTGGAGTGAAGGCAATTGGATAGCCTCATTCAGAACATATTCTGAACAGTGGGACTCTCGGTCAGCCAACAGCAAAATCCCAAAACAAAGCCAAGCCTCAGCCAAACGTTTAAAATTTTCTTCAGTATCCAGGCCGGCAAGCTTCTGTAGTTGCTACCGATATGCTGATTCAAGACAGCAAAAGAGTGCCATTAGGCCTAAACTGAGTTAGAGAACTCATAGACTGGTATCCAGGAGAGTGCACACCCTGGAAAGTCCACCTATATCTGGTTTAGAACAAAGTTAAAAATCACACAATGCCAGGTTATAATCCAACAGGTTTATTTGGAAGCACTAACTTTCACAGTGCTGTTCCTTCATCAGGTAGCTTTGGAAGAAGATCATAAGACACAAAATTTATAGCAAAAGATTACAGTGACATGCAACTGAAATGATGTTGTCACAAAGCTGATCCTTTTCTCAAAGTTACTGTGCCCTGAGCTTTTTACCAGAGATTGTGAGTATGTGCGTGTGTGTGTGTGAGTGCACCTGACAGAGTGTGTGTATGTTTGGTAAAGTGTGTATGTGTCAGTGTGATGGAGTATATACTGTGAGAGGGTGTGTGCATGAATGTGACTGTGGAGGATACATGTGTGTAAGAGAGAGAACGTGTGTATGAGAGAAGGTTTGTGTGAGTGTGTGAGTATGTAAGAGTGTGTGTGTATGTGTGCTTGTGTCTATGTGTGTGAGAGAGTGTATAGTGTAGTGTGACATGAACCCAAGGTCCCAGTTGAGGGACTCTCATGAGATCTAACTTGGCTATCAGCCTCTGCTCGGCCACTCTGCAATGTTGCATCTTCCAAAGCTACCTGAGGAGGATAATTGTCTTCCAAAGCTACCTGATGAAGGAGCAGCGCTCCAAAAGTTAATGCTTCCAATTCCTATTCTGTGAATTTTAACTTTGTCCACCCCAGTCCAACACCTGCACATCCAAATCATGGTTTCGAACAGTTAAATTGCTTAGCCATGTCCAAATGAGATCCAATTAAAATAAACGTCTGATTAAATGGTCACCCAATTCTTAGTAGAGGTCAATAGTGATGTGGCCATTTCAGTGATCGCAGAACCAGATTTTAACAAAATTTGCTCTGGACTCCAACAAGTAAGTTTGTGTAAGACCTCGGCTAGACTGAGAACCTATACCAGCAAACCACTACAGATTAAGGGTGCAACTTTGGTTCAGGTGTGTTATGAGAAAGCTTTGTTTCAGTTACCACTGATTGTAGTAAAAAAACTCGCACCCAAACCTGATAGGATGAAATTGGTTGAGAAAGATTCATCTAGATTGGCTCAACATCTTGCAATTAGAAAATGCCTGCCTGAGTGAAGTCCTAATTAAATACCTGGAGGTTTTTCAGGAAGGTCCAGGGACTATCAAAGGAGACAAGGCCACCTTGCATGTTGACCAGGAAGCCATTCCATGATTCTGCAAGGCCCACGCAGTACCATTTGCCTTACGGGCAAAATGTAGAGGCAGAAATCAGGAGATTGGAAAGCAAAGGAATCATCAAACCATCTAGTTTACAGAATGGGCAGCACCAGTCATAGCGATTGTTAAGCCTTTGCGGAGATTTTAAACAAATGGTAAACCATTTCTCACAGCTGGATAGATACCCAGTCCCCCACATAGAGGATATATACCTAGAGCTGACAGGGAGGGCTTTCCTTCAGGAAGCTTGTCATGAGCCACGTGTACTTGCAATTGCAATTAGGTAAGGATTTCTAGAGGTATGGTACAATTAATACCCATAAGGGTTTGTGCCAATGTACGAGAATGCACTGGGGATATTGTCAGCCTGTGCAATATTTCAGCAAATAATGGAGAACATTTACCCCAGGTTGCCATTTGACGTGCGAATAACTGGGAAGACCTGTAAAGAGCATTGACAGAACTTGAACATAATCCTTCGACGTTTCTCCCAAGTGGGCATACACCTTAAAAGGGAAAGATGTGTATTCCAGGCAACAAAAGTGACCTACTTTGGCTACAGAGTCAACAAGACTGGATTACACCCTTTAGAAAATAAAATGAGGATGGTCAAGAGTGGCCCAGCTCTCACAGCTGTAGAGCTCAGATCTTTCCTTGAGCTGATAAATTATAGAATCCCTGCACTGTGGAAGCAGGCCACTTAGCACATGCCAATAATTATCACACCCAGATCCATCCCCCTACCTTATAACCTACATTTTCCAAGGCTAATACACCTAGCCTACACCTCCCTGGACACTATGGGCAATTTACAATAGCCAATCCACCTAATCTGTACATCTTTCGACTGTGGTTGGAAACCGGAGCACCTGGAGGAAACCCACACAGAAACAAGGAGAATGTGCAAACTCCATACAGACAGTTACCCAAGGACGGAATTGAACCTGAATCCCTGGCACTGTAAGGCAGTAATGCTAACCACTGAGTCAGCGTGCCATCCCCATTATTATGGAAACTTCATAACGTGACCTCCATTCTGGCACCTTTGCATCAACTCTTAAAAACGGGTCAGCCGTGGAAATTGTCAAGTAGCCAAGCCTTAACTTTCAGGGTAGTGAAGAAACAGTTAATATCCTGTAAGATTTTGGTACACTGTGATCCCAAGAAAGATCTGGTATTAACAAGTGATACCTCTCCATATGGCATTGGGGTGGTATTAAATCATGGATAGCCCAATGGAGAGGAATGCCCAATAGTATGTGCATCCAGGACTTTGGCAATGCAGACCGTAAATACACCCAGATAGAGAAGGAAGGTTTGATGGTCATATTTGGAGACAGGAAATTCCACTAATAACTTTAGGGACGTACATTTGTAATAATAAAAACCCCTTCTAGGCCTATTTAAAGAGGACAGGGCAGTGCCGCCCATTGCTTCAGATCAAATTCTGTGATGGGCTCTATTACTTAATTTATATAATTACAAGTTAGAATGCCATCCGGGATGCCAAGTAGGAAATGCGGATGCATTAACTTGCCTCCCATTAGCAGATACACCACCAGTGGTACCGCCAGAGGAAGATTCCATAATTGGTTTGAATTTTGTGGACACACTTAAAGTCAAAGCTAACAATTTCAAACTTTGGACACTGAAAGATCCAGTCCCGGCAAAACATTTGTGGGAATGGCAGGGAAACCCTGTACTTGGTTACACATCAGCTACACAGGTTGCTTCATGGACTCAATGTTCCTAGTCATTGTGGACACCCTCAAAAAGGGACTGGAAGTTCATACAGCTCATTTGTGAAGCACAGTGACAATGGGTGGCATGGTGGCACAGTGGTTAGCACTGCTGCCTCACAGCGCCAGAGACCCGGGTTCAATTCTCGCCTCAGGTGACTGACTGTGTGGAGTTTGCACGTTCTCCCCGTGTCTGCGTAGGCACTCTCCGGGTGCTCTGGTTTCCTCCCACAGTCCAAAGATGTGCAGGTCAGGTAAATTGGCCATGCTAAATTGCCCGTAGTGTTAGGTAAGGGGTAAATGCAGGGGTATGGGTGGGTTGCACTTCGGCGGGGCAGTGTGGACTTGTTGGGCTGAAGGGCCTGTTTCCATACTGTAAGTAATCTAATCTAAACTGATAGAAAAACTGCACGCATCTTTTGCCATACATGGATTCCTGGCAGGTAGTTTGAGTATTTCCTCAAGTCAAATGGTATTCAGTATCTAAGGACAGTTCTCTACTATCCATCATCTATTAGTCTAGCAGAAAGAGCAGTCCAAACTTTGAAGGCAGGCTTAAAGAAACAGCATAGAGTTTTGCTGGATACCAAACTTCCGATTCCTATTTGATTTTAGGACCACACCATGCAACTACAGGGATAGTTCCAGCAGAGTTGCTAATGGGGAGAAGACTCTGTACCAGGTTAAGTCTGATATTTCTAGACTTGGTAGGAGGTGAGTGGAGGGAGGCATTTAGAAGGTCAATGCTGGATATAAGACTCCGCTAAGTGAGAAAGACAGCTTTCTTTAGGTGACAAAGTTTGGTGTAGAAATCACAGGACTGGCCCTGCATCAGTAAGAGGCATGGTTGACATGAAGTCAGGTCCAGTGGTGAATAAAGTTTGAGTAGGTGCGATAGTGCTAAACAAGCTTGTGGACCATATGAAAGCTGCAAACTCGCAAATGGTGAAGGAGCAGTACTTGCTTGGCTCCTCGACAGCCCCTCAGACTGTTCTGGAGCTCATTGTTTTTCTTTCTCCATCAAGTGTTGAAGATACCTCAAACTCTGAGATGGAACAGCCAGTGTCACTGCCTCAACATCTTTTTTTTTGTCTGAAGAAGAGAACAAATGCCTTCTTTTATCCAACAATTGTAGTATCTCCATATTAGCTTGAGCATGTCTGAATGAATTCTAAAACAATGTGGTGTGATAAAACTGAGAGTTTAAGACAACAATTTGAGTACTTCCATGCACTTGAAGAAATACAATATAAATAAATACTCTCTGTCTGCTCAATGGTAATCTATGGGATGGAAATTAATCTGATTTTCAGTCTTTCATTTATAGCACCCCACTAAATTATGTGACCTCCAAAACTCAAATGATAAACTTAATGTGAGGTGTCAGATTGGAGTGGACAAAGTCAAAAATCACATGACACCAGGTTATAGTCCAATAGGTTTATTTGAACCCTCAAGCTTTCAGAGCCCTGCTCCTTCTTCAGTTAGCTAGTGAAAAAAAACAGATTATCTCTGATTATTCAAGCATTTTGTGCTAGAAATTTGATTACTATGAACCTTCTCCATTCATCAATATTTCTTTTGATGAGAAAGCTTGTCACTAAATTCAACACAACTCCCTGTGTTTAATAATCTACTGGGCACTTGATTATTGGTACTCAATGTTTTCAAAACCCTCTAATGTTGATGAAGCTGACAACAGCACCCTCTATTGGACTGTTGGAAATATCAATCTAAGTTATGTCTGGTTGTACTGTCTACATTTTGTGGTTTAATTTTCTCAAGTTTGTTCAATCTCACAGACTATTATATAAGCAATTTGATGAAGCATATCGTGATAATCAGGACTCAATTGATATTTTTATTCACCGATTGCTCAATAACTTCTTTACTGCCTTGTACCAATTTCTGAACTTCATTATGGTTTGGGTATTTGTGTTAATTACATATTGTGACCTTTTCAATCCAGCAATTAAAGCAGTATCTAATGATCTCTGGGTACCATCTAACAGGATATCAATAGACTTAAACTTCCCCTTTCTTCAATTAAAAGCCAGCAAGATTTCATGGTTCATTTGAGTTCTCTGTATAGGCCTTAAATGTGTCTTTAAGATATGTTAGAAATACGATATGAAGAAATGCTTTCTTTGATTTCAGTGTCGTACTGAGTCTGTACATGATGTGAAGGGGGAGTTTTTTAATTCCCAAGAATGGTTTAAACTGGAAGAGAAAATTGCAGGAACCTCAAGTAAATGCCCCCAATGTGCCCATTTTATACCTTACTGGAGATATATTTGGATGTATGAGAGCTACATGTTTGCCTGAGGTAGCACATTCATTAGGCAGCCAGATTGGGAATTAGCACAGCTGTTAGTATCATTAGTACATGGTAATGAGGCACATTTTCGTTTGAATACTACAGGTTTTTAAATTTCGGCTTTACTTACTGACACACAAATGCAGAGGGTGCATTCACAGCCCATGTAGTGACATCATGTGACATCACTACAGCTATGCCGCAGGACTTGTACATTGGTTTCACGTTGGACACTTACTTCATGTAAAAGCCAATGCCCCAATATTAATTACAAACCTTGTGATCCAGAGCAGCATTCAGGAAGAGTCTCAAAGCCACACACCACCTCTGTAACTGTCTCATTCCTTGGGCAAGGTAATGAAAGCAGCATTGAGGGGCTGGTCAGCAGGAACCTGAGGCAGAGACCTTGGTCATTGTGATAGTGAAGGGTTGTAGTGTGGAAAGGTGAAGGGGGCAGACAGAGGTATGATGATGGGTGGTCACAGGAGGATAAGAGGGATGGACAATAAGACAGTGATAAGGTGGCCAGCAGGAGGGTGAGGGAGGTGGCCAGTTGAAAGTGAGGGGGGCAGCAAAAGTGATGACCAGTGGGGAGGCAAGGGCAGCAGTGAAGGAGAAATGGAGGTCAGTGGGTTGGTGGGTCAATGTGGAGAGCAGTCAGAGGGAATGGAAAGGGAGCAACAATGGTGCAATACTCCCAGTCCCAGTTCCAAATTCTACACCAAGTGAATACACAATGTAATAATATCAACGACACTGGTCTACTGTGCAGGTACATTGAATTTAGCAGGTAGAATTTTCCCATTTTCTGTTAAAGTATTTTGTCGAATCAGACTCACGGTGCAAATAGCAAAATAAAATATGGAAAAGTCTCCAAATGAATCCATGTTCGTTGAATGGCAAAAGATATTGAGTACGTGTGACACTATTGAAAAGATAGCTAAGCTGTAAATCTTCGTCTGTTTCCATTGTCTTTATATTCTCAGTCAGGGTCTGTTGTGATAGCAATGATGAATCTGATTACTCATGGAATCTCGTTGGGTATTTAGTGACTTCCAGCAGTTACAATAGGGTCTCAGCTCATTAAGTAGATATTGGATGAAAGAATGAAATTAGGGTGTAATAATTAAAGTGGTCAGAACATTCAATTATATATGCAAGCCACTCTCTACCTCAGAAGCACCAAGACAAAATATTTTTGCAAATGGAGACAACTCTGGACTTGGCTCAACCCTGCTCTCACCTCAGTGGAGTTCTCAAATGAGTTTCTATAATCTTCCAGCAGTCTGGCAATGGGATCAGGATGGTAGGATTAGTTCCACCTACTGACTACCACTGTCAAGAAAATCTGATGCTGCTTATACCTGATTTGACATTTCCCTGTGTTGAATGTTTCAAAACTTGTCCTGGACAGAACATCAGAGAGTGCCCTGTCTTTCTCTAAGTATACAGGAAATCTTTTATGTCCACCTGTATAGACAGGCAACTGAACTTTCAAATTCAATCTCACATTAACATTATTGTACTGGCAACAGTGCAAGCGCTGACAGTGCTGGGCTGAACTGTCAGCCTTCGGCAAGTCCTAACAAGTTCACATGTAACTCTTGATTTCATTTCCCAGAGAGAGAGATTCCTACATTTTTTTTTGCTGGCATCAGAAGTGTTAGTGGAGTTGGAAGTAAAAAACTTGAATTAAAGAGTGAGCTCTTTGGGTAATTCTGCAATACAGGAAATCAAAAGCATTTTCAATTCAAAGTTGCTAATGGGCTGAATGTTAGCTTTCTTCACAGGTGACTTTGTCAAGTTTCATGGAGGGTTTCTTGTCATGAAGCCTGCCATCATATCCTACTAAAGTCACCTGAATAATTACTCACCCCTATTGCACTCCTCTAGTCCTGTCTTACCGGGAGCCATTCCTGGAATAAATCACAGTGGCCATCATATCCCAGAATTGGCTGACACCCCTGGTGCCAGCGCCATCATTAAAAATCTGTTGCATACCAGACTAGAGTCTGGAGCTGTCCTACAACTTACGCAAAAGGGGATAAGGCAAACAAAGGAAAATTGGTGCCTCAGTCTGCAAGAAGGGACCTGGAGGCCCTGTTGGACAGTATAGTGCAGAAATAGGACATCGTCTTCTCCCAATACTGGCAGCACAGCCATGACATGTGATCATACTTGTCTGGTCCAAGCCACCCGGAGCAATGCCCAGCACTGTAAGATAAAGCTGAAAATGTGTTGCTGGAAAAGCGCAGCAGGTCAGGCAGCATCCAAGGAGCAGGAGAATCAATGTTTCAGGCATGAGCCCTTCTTCAGGAATGGCTTATGCCCGAAACGTCGATTCTCCTGCTCCTTGGATGCTGCCTGACCTGCTGCGCTTTTCCAGCAACACATTTTCAGCTCTGATCTCCAGCATCTGCAGTCCTCACTTTCTCCTACTGTAAGAGGAAGGTCAATAATCTGCCCCACTCTATCCAAGTAAGTGCCACCATCTTCTCTCTGTTATATCTCACTCACTCTATCTCTGCTAATGTAACCAGCACCCACCAAAGCTTGCACTCTACCTCTCTCACTACATCTCCTCATTTGCTGTCACCCAGCACAACCCTCAACACCACTCCCCCTGCATGCCCTCTGTGCTGTATACTCATTTGCTTCTGACATCTCCCAAATTGCAGTATAAACAACAACTAAGCCACCCATTTTAATACCTCTCATTCCAGGAGAAAAGCAGCCCCTAATTGGGTAAACAGAGTCGAGACAGTAGTGCATTGCCAGACATTCAGCTTCTTACCCTTTATGAACAAAGAGACCTTGGAGTGCAGGTTCATAGCTCCTTGAAAGTGGAGTCGCAGGTAGATAGGATAATGAAGAAGGCATTTGGTATGCTTTTCTTTATTGGTCAGAGTTTTGAGTGCAAGAGTTGGGACGTCATGTTGAGGCTGTACAGGACATTGGTTCGGCCACTGTTGGAATATTGCATGCACTTCTGGTCTCCTTCCTATTGGAAAAATGTTGTGAAACTTGAAAGGGTTCAGGAAATATTTACAAGGATGTTGCCAGTGTTGGAGGATTTGAGCTACAGGGAGAGGCTGAACAGGCTGGAGCTGTTTTCCCTAGAGTGCCAGAGGCTAAGGGGTGACCTTATAGAGGTTTACAAAATTATGAGGGGCATGGATAGGATAAATAGACAAAGTCTTTTCCTTGGGGTGGAGAATCCAGAACTAGAGGGCATAGGTTTAGGGTGAGAGTGGAAAGATATAAAAGAGACCTAAAGGGCAACTTTTTCAAGCAGAGGTGGTATGTGTATGGAATGAGCTGCCAGAGGAAGTGGTGGAGGCTGGTACAATTGCAACATTTAAGAGGCATTTGGATGGGTATATGAATAGGAAGGGTTTGGAGGGATATGGGCCAGGTGCTGGCAGGTGGGACAAATTGGGTTGGGATATCTGGTTGACAAGGACAGGTTGGACTGAAGGGTCTGTTTCCATGCTGCACATCTCTATGACTCTATGAGGAGAAGACCCTGACTGTGACTGTCCGCAAGCAGCTGACTAACTGTATCCAAGTCTTTGGACTGGTATCAGAGGTTATCCTTGACTTACTGTGCCAGGACCCCCTTACTGAAGAATATCCCCCCTGACTTAACTGAGGACTGTTGACAACTATGATAAGCTTTGTGTCTGTGCTAAACAGCAATACAACAGTATTTTGAATTTGGTCTCCCTGCCTGAGGGGCAAGGTGCAAAAAAGGCAAGGCAAGGAAAGACAAGGCAAGGCAGGATGCTGTGGGCATCTAGGTAGGCTCAGATCGCATGAGTCCTAAGACAAGAAATGAACAGCCAGGGAAGCAGTCGGAGGTGCTGTATTGAAGTATAGAAACATACTGAGTGGATCAGAGTGTCCATGGAGTGTACTCTGAGATGCTGGTGTCCAAAATGGAGATTCCTTTTGAGCAAGTCTGTCAGGCACTCATGTCAAGAATCCTCACCATCTAGTTTACTCAGTGGGTTTGATAAGATTGGAAGCTGCATATTAATGAAGAAAGCTGTGGAGTGAATAAGTTTATTAACAAGCAATAATCTTGTTAAATTGACAAATCATTGCAGCCTTGTGAACATCCTGCCTGAACCAGAACTGGCTTAAAAAAAATGCAGCGAGTTGCTCTCAGTGTTGAGGTAGTCCTCATTGTACTTGTCACATGATTCTGCCACAAACCTTACCATACCACCTATACTTAAGCTCATTTAAGTTCCTTTAAGATTCCAACTAACATGTGCAATGTTGATTACTAGTATCTGAAACAGAGTTTGCAGTAAGCCACTATATCTTACATCCATGTTTTCTGACTGATTTGAGACTTGTAAAGTCTTTAGGAAGATGTGTGTAGGAATAAAATGTAAGAATGAATGTTGTTGCTCATTAGGATTATTTGTAAAGCAATAATTTTCAAAGCATACTTATTAAGCTAACTACTATCATATAAATATGTCAGTTTGAAAATTGCCAACTGGTTTTCAGAGGTCATAAGAAGTATCAATGAATTTGTAGCTATGTGGCATTTGTCTCCTCAGAAGTTCTTAATTTGCTTAACATTCAATTTATCTTTTTTATTTGTTGAAGTGTAATTCTTATTTATCTGGGTAAAACAATTTCCCTCTAAAAGGGCTGACCTCGAGAGTCAGCAGCCTCCATTTTAAGCAGCAGTGGGAGGAGTGAGAGGCGATGACCAGGGGCTGCTTGGAAAGTCATTAAAGATGTATTTATCCGAGACATGAATTTGCATGGAGCATAGGGATACAGGTCCTTAGAAAATAGGCTACAGGTTTAGATAGAGAATCCAGATCAAAACAAGCTTGGACAGCCAAAGGGCCTGTTGCTGTGCTGTAATTTTGTTTGTTCTTTGCTCTTTTGTTCTTGCAGACAGACTTGAACTTTAGCCAACCGTATTAGCTTCCTAAAGTGGACCGCAAAGTGGTTCACATTCAAACTCCACAAGCTGAATGTAAACATTAGGTAAAAAAATGTTTTTTTTTAATTTTGACTGAAATGCATGACTATGAAATGGTTTAATAATTCACTTTATGCCTGGTAGTCTGATGAAAGTAATATGAAATATAGGAGACTTTATTAGAGAGGATGTGATTACCAGATATTTATAAAATAATTACCTTACTTAGCAGAATCAACATAGATTTATGAAGGGGAATTCATGTTTGATTGTAACATCCTCAAGTAATTGTTATAGTTATTAAAGGAGATCCATGGATGTGATGGATTTTCAGAAGGCACAAAGGTTTGTAAACACAATTTTATACACAAAGGATTGGTGTAACATATTTGCATGGGGTAATACCAGGATTAAGGTTTGGGCCTCAGCTGTTCATAATCTATATCAATGATTTGGATGTGGCAACCAGTTGTAATATTTCCAAGTTTACAGATAATACAAAACATGATAGGAATGTGATTTATGAGGAGAATGCAAAGGGATTTAGACTGGCTGGGTGCATGGGCAAGAGAATGGCAGGTGGAATATAAAGTAGATAAGTGTGTGATTTTACATTTTGGTAGGAGGAACAAATGTGCACACTATTTCTTAAATGGTGAGCGATTAGAAAGTGTTGGTGTCCAAGGCATCCTAGGTACGTTTGTTCAGAAGTCAAGTGCAGCAAGAAATTAAGAAGGTTTGTGAAGATTTGTAGCTCAGGTTGAGGTTTAGGGTGTAGGTTTGCTCGCTGAGCTGTAGGTTTGATATCCAGACGTTTCATTACCTGGCTAGGTAACGTCATCAGTGGCGACCTCCAAGTGAAGAAATTAAGAAGGCAAATGGTGTGTTAGCTTTCCCCACAAGAGGAATTGAAAACTGAAGCAAAGAAATTTTGTTTCAGATGTGCAGAATATTAGTGAGAATGCACCTGGAGTTCTGTGAAGTCCCTTTGCCTAAAAAAGGGCAAACTACCACAGAGGGAATATATCTAAGGCTCACCAACCTGATTCCTGGGATGGTGGGACTGTCCGATTGAGGACAGATTGTGTGGGCAGTCAGTATTCTCTGGCGTGTGACAGGAATGTCTGGCGTTTGATAAGAGGTGATTTCATCAAAATGTACTAAATTGTTAAAGGCAAAGAGAGTAGATGAGAAAGGGTTTTGACTCTGGCTATAAGGCAATGGGGGACATAGTCCCAGAATAAAAAGCAAACTATTTATGATGAAGCTGAGGAAGGTCTTCCCTCAGAGGTTGGTGAGTCTTTGGAATGTTCTACTCCAGAGGGCTGAGGCTGTTCGGATATTAATAACTTAAAGAAAGTAGTTGATACATTTCTAGTTACTGATCACATCAAAGGATATAGAGACAATGTGGGGAAATGATATTGAGGCAGGTGACCAGCCATGTTTTAGAATTGAAGACCTAGTTGGAGAGATTGAATTGCCTCCTCCTGTTCCTATAGTTATATCGTAGGTGTTACTTTCCAGAAAGCCAGTTGGTGAAAGATATAACTGGAGATAAATTTTATACAATTTTAAGGCTTCTTCTTTACACAGCTATAGATTACAAGCACACACAGTCTAAGCTTATAATCACGGTTTCAATCTGTTTGTAATGAAGTAATTGACCTGTTCTGGCATGTTATGGCACACATTGGAGAGGTGGGACTTGAACCTGAACCTTTGGGGCCAGAGGTAGGGATTCTACCACTGTGCCATAAAACCGCTAATCTGTACATTTTATAAGGGCATAATAAATCCTCAGTTGATGCCCAACTCCCTTGTTGCAATTAAACACAATTCGTGTTCAATTAGCAATAGAGTGAGAGGGAATCTTAAATAGAGTTTTCATTTTAAAAAGCCCTCAATGTATCTTCAATTCTAGTCAAAGTTAGAGTAAAGATTGATCATTCTGAATCCTTTCTGTTGAATCCTTACATGTGGTACATACAGGCATTTTGGCATCCAATTTTTTTTTTCTGTGTATTTTCTCCAAGGCTGCATTCTTTCATTGATGTGAAGTCCAAGAATAAGGAACAATGGTTGCCCTATTTTGCAGTCCTTCAATAATATTACTTCCCACTGGCATCATTTAATTGAGATTAATCTCAATTTCAGCACATTAGCTATCTTATTACACTTTATTACTGGCAATTCACTTTACAACAGTAAAGCTATAAGGGACTCAATAAAGCTTGCAGCTAGAAGGTAAAATGTATTATAAAGCCCTAACATCCAATTTGGTAGGATTTCGTGCAGTGTCTGTGTTTTTGATGTTTCTTCCTGTCCTTAATCTGTGAAATCCTTAGACTTTTGCCAAAAAATGTTAACTCCAAAAATGCCATAATTTTCTAAGTGAGGAAGATATTCCAGCGTTCTTAAAGGAGCTAAATAACAAGATTGGAAGAACAGGAGCAGATGGTTCAGCCCATCAGTTGTATTCCATCATTCAGTACTGGTCTGTATTCTACTTTCATCTAACTGCCTTGGCTTCATCTCCTTCTATACTCATATCCAGGGAATAACAAATACACTTGAGTTTAGAATTATTCATTTTAGTTGACATGTGACAGATTTGTCAGCAGCAACAGAGAAGAAGAGGAGAATTTTAACAAAGCATAGTCATGAAGGCCGTCATTGTAACTTTGCTTCGGGCAATATTGATCCAGTGCCAGGGATGAAAATCTAATTGGTGAGAGTCTGACATGTTGCATCTGATGTTCATTTTGTACCTGTGTTGTCTCCAAAACAATCTATCCATTTTCTTTCAGTAAACACAAGCAAGTCAGCCATGATCTTATTAAATAATGGAGCCAGTTCAGGGGCAGATTTACAACGACAGTTCAAAACTCTTAACAAAGGTACATTCCATTGAAAATGGAAGTCTCTACATGAATGATGCGCCATCAGTGGCAAGTCATGCAAAGAAGAAAATTGTAGCGATAGCCCAGAAATTTGAGATGTTTGAGAAACCAACCAAAATAAACTGAGAAATTTGAGGAATTACTAGAGGAAGCATTGATCCCGAAAAGCATAATACTAGGGATTCAAAGTTTGTGAGAAAATTTGTAGCTCGGGTGCTCATTATTGTGGCTCTGTTCGCCGAACTGGGAATTTGTGTTGCAGACATTTCGTCCCCTGTCTAGGTGACATCCTCAGTGCTTGGAAGCCTCCTGTGAAACACTTCTGTGTTGTTTCCTCCAGCATTTATAGTGGTTTGTCTCTGCCACTTCTGGTTGTCAGTTCCAGCTGTCCGCTGTAGTGGCCGGTTTTTTTGGTCCAGGTGGATGTGTTTGTTGATAGAATCTGTGGAGGAGTGCCATGCCTCTAGGAATTCCCTGGCTGTTCTCTGTTTGGCTTGTCCTATAATAGTAGTGTTGTCCCAGTCGAACTCATGTTGCTTGTCATCTGCGTGTGTGGCTACTAAGGATAGCTGGTCGTGTCGTTTCGTGTTTAGTTGGTTTTCATGGATACGGATCGTTAGCTGTCTTCCTGTTTGTCCTGTGTAGTGTTTTGTGCAGTCCTTGCATGGGATTTTGTACACTCAGTTGGTTTTGCTCATCCTGGGTATCGGGTCCTTTGTCCTGGTGAGTTGTTGTCTGAGGGTGGCTGTTGGTTTGTGTGCTGTTATGAGTCCTAGTGGTCATAGTAATCTGGTTGTCAGTTCAGAAATGTTCTTGATCTATGGTAACGTGGCTAGTCCTTTGGGTTGTGGCATGTCCTCATTCCGTTGTCTTTCCCTTAGGCATCTGTTGATGAAATTGCGGGGGTATCCGATTTTGGCGAATACATTATGGAGGTGTTCTTCTTCCTCTTTTTGCAGTTCTGGTGTACTGCAGTGTGTTGTGGCCCTTTTGAACAGTGTCTTGATGCAACTTCTTTTGTGTGTGTTGGGGTGGTTGCTTTCATAGTTCAGGTCTGTGTGTGTCTGTGGCTTTCCTGTGTACCCTTGTAGTGAATTCTCCGTTCGGTGTTCTCTGTACCATCACATCTCGGAATGGGAGTTGGTTGTCCTTTTCTTCCTCTCTAGTGAATCAGATTCCTGTGAGAGTGGCATTGATGATCAGGTGTGTGTTTTCTATTTCTGTGTTTTTAATAATTATAAAGGTGTCATCCACATATCTGACCCAGAGTTTGGGTTGAATTTGTGGTAAGACTGTTTGTTCTAATCTTTGTATTACAGCTTCTGCTATAAGTCCAGAGATGGGTGAGCCCATGGGTGTGCCGTTGAATGTGAAATGTGTGGTGAGGCACAGGTCCAGTAGTTTGAGTAAGCAGTCTTTGTTGATAGGTTCCCCGTCTTGTTGTCTGTTCTGTATGTCCAGCAGGTTGGCTATTGTTTCTCTGGCTAGGGTTTTGTCGATAGAGGTGAACAGTGCCGTTACATCGAATGAGATCATACTTTCTTCCTTGTCTATGTGTATACTTCTGATGATGTCCAAGAATTCCTGTGTTGACTGTATATAGTGTCTGGATCCGCTGATCAGGTGTTTCAGTTTCTGTTGTAGTTCTTTAGCCAGTTTGTGTGATGGTGTCTTTGGTAGCAATACGATGGGTCTGAGTGGGATATCTGGTTTGTGCACTTTAGGTAGTCCATAGAATCTGGGGGTGGTGTTGCTTTCAGGTTTCATTCTCTGTAGATCAAACCTGGTTATCTTTCCGTTTTTTTGCAGGCTCCTCAGTACATTGATTATCCTATTGGTGAGCTGTGGGGTGGGGTCAAACTCCCTCTTTTGGTAGGTGTTGGTATCTGCAAGTAGTTGTTGCGCTTTCTGTATAGACTCTGCTTTGTCCAGGATGACCGTCATTCTGCCTTTGTCTGCTGGTAGTATGATTATGTTCTTGTCATTTCTTAGTGTTTTTAGTGCTTCCCTCTCCTTGGTGTTGAGGTTGTGTGTTTGTCTTTTCCTTGTTATCAGAGTGTTAACAACCAACCTCAGACAACATCTCACCAGGACAAAGGACCCGATACCCAGGATGAGCAAAACCAACTGAGTGTACAAAATCCCATGCAAGGACTGCACAAAACACTACATAGGACAAACAGGAAGACAGCTAACGATCCGTATCCATGAACACCAACTAGCCACGAAACGACACGACCAGCTATCCTTAGTAGCCACACACGCAGATGACAAGCAACATGAGTTTGACTGGGACAGCACTACTATTATAGGACGAGCCAAACCGAGAACAGCCAGGGAATTCCTAGAGGCATGGCACTCCTCCACAGATTCTATCAACAAACACATCGATCTGGACCCAATATAGTGGCCACTGCAACGGACAGCTGGAACTGACAACTGGAAGCGGTAGAGACAAACCACTATAAATGCCGAAGGAAACAACACAGAAGCGCTTCACAGGAGGCTCCCAAGCACTGAGAATGTCACCTAGACAGGAGACGAAACGTCTGCAACACAAATTCCCAGCTTGGAGAACAGAACCACAAATAATACTAGGGAATTAATAATAAAGAACAATTAAGGAAATGGGCTTTGAACAAATTTTTTGTGTCTGACTTCACAGTGGATGACACAAAATACATTCTAAGGATTGAAAGTCATAGGCAAAGGAAGAAACTTATAGCAATTACAGTTATCAGAAACAAGGTCCTCGGAAAACTAATGGGCAAATAGTTGATGAGTCCCTTGGACGTGATGGTCTGCATTTGAGTGTCCTAAAGAAAATTATTGTAGAGATAATGGATGTAATGGCAATAATTAGTTAGAGAGAATTTTTCACTCTCAGAAGGTCATGTGAGTTTATACCTCTCTTTCTTAGAAGGTGATGGAATATTTTTAAGAAATAGATAGGTTCTTCTTTAGTAAAGCAATTAAAGGCTGCCACCAGTAGATGGGAATGTGGAATCCGAAACACAAACAGATCTGCCATGATCTTATTAAGTAACGTAGCTAGTTCAGGGGCTGAATGGATTAATTCTGGGTTTTTTTATATTTATGTAACCTGCCAAACCTCCCTAGATTCTGAAAAGGTTCATGTGAATTCAAATACTGTGATTGTAACACATTGATTCAAGAAAAGTGGGAAATGGAAAGCAGGAATCTGTGGACCAGTTGGCCTAATATTTGCCATTGGACAAATGTTAAGACCTACTATTCAGCAAATCAATTTGAAATTCAGAATATAATCAAATAGAGTCAGTATGGTTTTGTGTGAGACAAAGTATGTTTGCCAAATATATTATGTTTGTTTGTGGATATATTAAACAATATAAATTGAAAAGAAACCAGTCTAAATTCTACATTTGTGATGTGGTGTCACATAAAAGTTACTACATAAGAAAAGAGCTTATGCTGTTTGGAATGATAAGTTAGTGTGGACAGAAGATTTCCGAACAGACTTCACATGGAGATGGGTTTTATGTTTTTCCGGGAGGTGTAGTGGCTCCCTTGCGCTCTCCCACTCTATCCCTACATGGCAGACCAAATAATACTTTCCCAGGAGGAAGGCAACCAAAATGTGGTGCAAAGTGAGGAGGCTCCAAATACAATTGGACTTTCTGGCTGGGACTTTGGGTGGGAGAGGAGTTATGTTGTGAACAGGAAGTCAATTACAACCAGCAATTTAAGGCCCCCTGCCCTTTCAATCTCTCCTCGTTTGTTATGGCAGGCTCAAAATGGCAAATAACTAAAGTTATAACACTTACAAAAACTGTCACTTTCAAACACAGACTCATTTCTTCAACCCTTTGCCACCTTCTCATTAAATGCTCCCAATCATTTGCTACCTGACACCCGAAAAATGGAGTGGTCAATGAAAAATTGCATGCAATTTGTGTTGTTAACAAGCTCAATAGTTTGTTAATTGATTATTTCTTAAATGGACGTGAGATTTTGGATTGCTGAGCGAATGCCTTAGGCTGCATTTATGTAAGCACAGATTGGGTGGTTAGAGTTCTGGTCAAGGATGCCTGATTATATTCCTAATCATATTCAAATAAAAAAAATTCTGCTTAGCTTAGATGTCTTGTACATTGGAGATTCCTGTGCAGGTCCTTCAGCAAAGAACCTGTCCAGGAATCCAAAAATGTAGCAGCGAAAGAAATCTTCATAGAAATCACACCCTCTTTTGCAGCAGACAATGAGTCAAATTCTGTGATCTAACTATCTGGTAACACAACCAGTCAATTTGCCAATTCCTGTAAGAGGGCAATTACCTAAGTATACATGAGTCACAGCTGGGTGGGGATAGTGTGCCAGGTGGGTTAGATTAGTAGGGTGCCTATTTCAATGCTTAGAAACATGACTGAGCAGGCCACTGACCGCTCTCCTTCCAGTTCCAATTGATGATATGTAATCCACCTGACTGCTATTGCTAGTCTACAATGCACACCACTGCCTGCTCCCCAGACAGAGGTTGGACAGTTCCCTTCTTGGTGTGTTTCCCAAGCTGATGACTGACTGTGCAAGCCCATGGACTGTGCTCCTGACAGACAGTACTGGACACTCCTGACTGATTGCAGCCTCCCCTGACTGGACTGAGGCCTAGCCCCTAACAGCTTTCTGACACGGCCATTTGTTTGAATGGACATGTGTTGTATTTTCCACACAGGCAGTTGGCATTTGCTGTAGGTGATTTGATTGACATCGAGAATTTTCAACATGGAAGTGAAGAGCAGATAATTGGTAATGTCACCTCACCACTGGCTGTGACCAGCCTTCATGTTACTCGGCACTAAGCAACATCTTAGGGTGTGATTTATGGGCACTCTCTGCATGCATTCTTCAATCATGGATGTGGGCTTCCAACATTTGCCAACATCTTGGTACCATCATAGCACCTCTGTAATTCTTGATGTCTACCTTGTTAGGTGAGTTTGGTATGGTAAGAAACAGAATGTTAATAAGGTGGGTTGCAGTACTGACAGGGTGTTCAACAAGCTATAATCTATAAACAAGCCATAAACATCCCATCAATTCTACCATAAATTGTACCACATCCTACATTGCTCAGACCTCTGCAAGATTCCTACTAATGTTTCAATTGCTTTTACTTTCTGTGAGTGAGCAATTCCTAATCTGTAATATTGTGGCTTGTTTACAGTTATTATCAATCTGATTTCTGTTTAAAAAAAGAACAACAGGGTGGAGGTTTGACTGAACAGCCAAACTTCATCTCCTATGTTATTGCAAATGTGTTAATTGAAAAAAATCAATGGAGGCATTGATACAATTAGTCACCAGTTAAAGGAGAAAAAAACGTTTTTTCTAATGCGTTTTCCCAATAGATTTATTTTCCTTTCTTTGCTGTGTAAGTTATGCTAAGATAGGGCTTTGCTATTGTTCTTGGCCTGTTGAAATTGATCAAAGTTTTTTACTCCATGACATATATTCATTTTGATATTTCAATGTTGCCATCTTGCTGCATTTATATTGCAACATTATTCTTCAGACCAACAGAGTTAGCATTATTTTCAATCATGCAATGTCCTATTTATATTATGTGTCAAACTTCAATTCCTCTGTACCATCAAAATCTGTCTTTAAGTACTTGTGAAGAGTTCATCATGAACAACTTGTAGTTATTTATCATCTATAAGTAATGTATCCAAAGTGTTTCACAGTGATATTACAAAACAAATTAAATGACACGTAGAGATTTTAGGGCAGATAACAGGTACTTTGGTCAATTGCAAGGGGAAGACTTTTAGGGAGCATATTCCAAAGGTGAAGGCCTTGGCAACTGAAAACTGCCCAAAAGTGATGGAATGACTTTAAATCAGGGGTGCTGAAAAGGCCTGGATTAGGTGAGTAGAGATATAGCTGAGCATCATGGAGCAAGAGGAGATGGTATAAATAGGGAGGGGCAAGGCCACAAGTATTAATGCTTAACCAGTTGTCAGTGTAGAAGAGAACTGGATGATGGGTGGGTTGTATTTTGTACGTGTTGAGACATGGGCAGCAGGGTTTCCGATGACATCAAGTTTGAACTGAAATACTATGGAATCAGGTGATGTTATTTTAGTAAAAATAGATTCTATTGGTGATGGAGCAGATTTACACTTAGAAGATGACCTTTGGGACAAATATGACATCAAAGTTGTGAACAGTCTGCTTGAGGCTCAGCTGCAAGTGAGAAAGGTGGAATCAGTCATGAGGGACTACTTTAGAGCCTTGAGCATTTTTTGTGACAAAGTCTGTCATTTATTGAGTTTACACAATATTATTCCTAAGTGATGGCAGGCTGCCTGATGGAGACAATGTTATAGCAAGTCTGGATTTCCTAATTTATACTGTCCTTCTCATCACCTTGCATTTCTTAGTTATTTTATTCAATCTGTTCTGACATGTAATGACACACATTTAGGGCAGGTGACACCTAAACCTTCTCACACAGAAATAGGGACATAATAACAGTGCCACAAGAGCCTCCTTGGCATGTTTTAGGCAAACAAACAAATGCAAATCTGAATCCAAGTGACAATGTGATCCTAATTAATAGGAGCACTGAACTGCTGAGATTTTCTGTTCCAAGATGATATGAGGGGCCTCCTTTCACCACAGCATTTTTAAGATCATTAGATGTCTCTGACGCTTTGTGGCCAATGAAGTAATTTTGACGTGCGCCACTATTTTGTTTTATTCATTCATGGGATATGGGCATTGTTGGTTAAGCAAACAATTATTATTGAAAGGGTAGTGCTGAGCTGTCTTCTTGAATTATTCCATTACTTGGGGAGCAGGAACAACCACAGAGCTGTTAGGGATAGAATCCAGAATATTTACCCAGAGACAGTGAATGAACAACGTTATATTTTCAAGTCGGGATGATGAATGAGTTGGAGGAGAACCGACAGTCAATGGCACTTTCATGCTTCTGCTGCCCTTCTCCTAGATGGCAGAGGCCATGGGTTTGGAAAGGACTGTCAAAGCAGCATTGATGAGTTCCTGCAGTGCATCCTATAGATGGTACATATTGCTGCCACTGTGGTTCAGTGGTGAAATGAATGAATGTTGAATGTGGTGAAGTTTCCAAATAAATGGGGTGCTTCATTCTGGATGGGGTTTGTTGGGGCTTCACTCATCTAGGCAAATGTAGAAACTTGGATCAGATTCCTCACTTGTGCCAACTTAATGTTGGACAAGGGATTGGGAGGTCAGTTGCTTGCTGCTGAATTCTGAGCTTCTGATCTATTCTTGTAGCCATATTATTTATGTGGCTGGTCCAGTCGGCCAATAATAACTTTCAGGATGTTGATAACTGTGCGATTCAGTAATGATAATACAATTACATGTCAAATGGCAATGGTTAGATTCTCTCTTATTGGTGATCATTATTGGCTGGTATTTGCATGGTATTTCCTACATGGCATTTTGCCAAATCTGGACATTGTTCAAGTTTTACTGATATGGACATGAACTACATCAGTATCTGAGGAGTCACAAATGATTAGATTCCCTACAGTGTGGGAACAGGCCCTTTGGCCCAACAAGTCCACACCGACCCTCCAAAGAGTAACCCACCCAGACTCATGTTCCTATATTTACCTAATACTATGGGCAATTTAGCATGGCCCATTCACCTGACTTACACATCTTTTGGAATGTGGGAGGAAACCGGAGACCCTGGAGGAAACTCAAGCAGATGCGGGGTGAATGTGCAAACTCCACACAGACAGTCACCCGAGACTGGAATCGAACAGTCCCTGGCACTATGAGGAAGCAGTGCTAACCACTGAGCCATGCTCAAATGTTGCTGAACATTGTCTAACTGTTAGTGAACATCCCCAGTTCTGACCTTATGATGGAGGGAAGGTCACTGATGAAGCAGCTGAAGATCATTGGGCCTAAAACACTAAAAATGTAAGAATTGCAGCAGCCAATTTATGCTCAGCAAGTTCCCACAAACAGCCTTTTGATAATGATAATCTGTTTTTGCAATACTGGTCGAAGGATAGATATTGGCTATCATCCCAGTAATAACTCCCATGGTCTTCACTGCAATAGCAAGGAATCATCTACATCAGTCCAAACAGGATGTTTAATGTCTTAACTGGAAGACTAGACCATCGTCAGTGCTGTACTCCCTCAGTCTTCAAGTGTTAGCTTTGTTTTTGTTCTCAAACCCTGGATTGGGATTAGCCTCTTACTCACCAGCTTCATGTTCAAGAATGTTACCAAGTGAGCTATGGTCAAAACTCACATTGTCTAAATAACCACAACTGCTAAATATGTGTATCCCCTTTGCCACTATACAGTTACAGCATTGATTTTCATGGAGCAATATGCCACAAGCACTGTACAATGATATTATTCAATAACTCCATTGGAAATGTTCATTTGTAAACAATTCGAGCAGTCTAAATCCTTTGACAGCACTGTGCGTATTTGCTCTGACATGTTTAAGCACAGCTATATGAACATAAGAATGAAGGTTCTTACATTAACTATACTTGAGAGTCTATATATTGTCAGTGTGTGCAATTAGATTGAAATTAATTAACCCTCCATCACACATCATAAACAAAAGTAAAAATTTAAAAACCTCCCCATTTCTGTGTTTACTGTCAGGTTTCCCAAGTCTTTATATTTTGAGTAAAGGAGGAATATTGTTTGCAAACGACAGTCTATTGAAAAGGTGAAGGTTGAAAGTACCAGTTGCTAAATACCATGGAAAGGTTAAAGTTATTTACTATTCTTTAGTAATGGAAGTGATTACATTGTAATGTTTTCATTCAACCAAGCTTGAATTTTAAAAATGCTGTGAAAAGTTTTGAAGACATTTGTCCATATTATTAGATTGTCCAGATCACCTTTAGCTGTTTATAAACTGAGAAGGAGCCACAATAGAAATACATTTTGCTGCTGTAGTAAAAGTGATGTTTCCTCACAGTTTTATGACTGGAATGGTGTGTGAAAGAAGCTCAATGGTTAGTTTAGCAAACAATTCTCTGAATCACAAATTGTATGATGGGGAGATAAATTAAACACACTGAAAGTAAAACGCAAAATAAAGATTTTATACGAGTGATCAGCTTTTAAAAAGCATTAGTCTACAATCAATTTTCATACCAAGTAGGGGAGCTGTTAGATGGCAATCCTGCCCTTGAGCCTGCTCAGGCCTTTTAAATGGTTTATTAATGGTCACTTAAATACTTCATTCTGCCTCCCTCAGTAATTTTCCCACAGCAGGGGGAGGCCCATGCCATGCAAGAAGGTGTACAGTCTACAGTTGGAAAAGGGGGAGGAAACCTCCTCTTGCAGGGTTCCCGCACCCCACCACAGTCAGTAACTCCCTGATCCTGAATTCGCCTCACTTTTCAGGATAATGTCACTGCTCTTGATCAACAGTGCTGGCTTCACAGAATTGTTGGCCATAGGATTGCCCAGCAACTCTCCAAGGCAATGCTTCCTGCTTCAATAGGGTAGAATTTTAACTTTCAACTAATTAACACTGCTGTGTTTTTGACGGGGTGTGGGAGCATGGCAGGGGCACTCTATAAAATCCAACCTTACATTTCATGACTTCGGTTCAACGTGGAAAGGCTTAGTATACTGCAGTTTGACATAGCTTTAGGCAAGTGGAGAGAAAATTAGAAGCTCAAGTTAGTCTTTCATCAATTATTACCTTACTAAGAGATTACTCTACACAACTATACACTGAGTTGTTCTGACCTTCTTGATGAAGTAAACTGCTTGTTTCTATTATATGGCTAGTCAGCCTAAAGCAATTATAAATCTTAAGATTTTTCAAAGAATAAAATGCAATTTGTACATTTAGTTCAACAAAACTGATGGAGACTGAAAGGGACGTACTTTCAAAAGCATTGTACCTTTTACTTAAATCAAATTCTGTACCAGTAACCATATTTCCTGCTATTTCAAACATTGGGCTGACCTATATAAATTTCAATAGCTAATAGCTGTGCAAAGCCTCCAGGGAGATGCTGTGTTCAATATATCAAATTTTGATAATTTCCTTTATTCAATAAAAAAAGTTTTACTAAACATTGAAATGAAAATAAAGTGTGACTTGATGTTTAAAATCATACTGTGCTGTTAGAATTGCAAGTTTTAACACGTTTATTTTAAATTAACAACTACTATTGTGATATTATTTGGAATATGCTGGGAATGGGAGTGGGTGGGAAAAGCAAGAGTAACAGGAGGTTACAATTCATTGAGTCTTGTTTCAAAACTGTTTGTCCATTGTGTTTACTGTTTGTTAACAAAATGCCTGTGGCTTAATCTCCCAAAGGAAAAACACAAGAAACAATGTTCTAAATATTCATTCCTGTATATCATTTTTTTCCCTTCCTTTTTTTATTTGAGTTGATGAGATTAGCATAAGGCACCATGCATGGGGTAGACATGTAACCTCATGAATAAACCAATTCATTTAATCTCTTGAAAGCTTTGCAAGTTTCTTCATTTCCTCCGTAAAGGTAATTGAAGAAAAGTCCATAGTATTAATTTGACCTTCAAAGTTATAATTTGTGTTTTGATTTGCTTCTTTCCATACAAACAGCTTCAGAAAAATTGTGTTCTCTTTACCTTTTGCATTTTTCCTTGTTGCATGCTTTTTCCAAGCACTACACACTTCTTATCATCCCCATTACCCCTCACTGCTCTTATGGAAGAATCTTAAGTATTCCTTCTGTGGGGGAGGCAAATAGTTCAATTGGTTGAATGGTTAGTGGTTGAGAATAATGCAGAGGTTGGTTCCCATTCCAGTTTAGGTAGCCTTTGAGTCTGCCTCCTTGTCCTGCTCTGTTATAAATTGCAGCATAAGTTCAATAATCCCTCAGGAAGTTGAGGAGGTATGTGGAAAAGAAGTTGTTTTCCTTTTATGTACACATTAAACTAATCTCTAACTATATTAAAAATGCACATTTCCTTTCAATCTATTTTAACTGTCGATGTTCTGAGAATCTGCGGAGTCGAGTTCGCAAACTTTTTTAAAAATTCCATTAATAAATTTCACACCTGTTTCTCTGCTTTTGTGTGCTAACTCAGTGGTCAGTCCAAGTTTCAAAACGTTCTATAACATTCACTGTTTTTATGCAGCATTTGACAATTTGTATCATTTGTTTACATCACAGACATCACTTCTCATAAAATCAATTCCATTTTTAAAAATTTGCTTCTTGTACGAAGTCCATGCTCTTGTCATCCTTATTCAACAACATTAGTCAGAGAATGGCTGAAGCCAAAATGTTAAGTCTGATTTCTCTCCACAGATGCTGCCAGATCTGCTGAGGTTTTCCACCAATTTCTGTTTTCTTTCTGATTGCCAACATCCACATTTCTTTCGGTTTTTAATAAATGTTGCTTGTTCTATTGAGGCATTTCAGAGATCAATAACCGACCTTAATTCAGGATCAAAAATGCTTTTGGCATAAATCACTAAAGAGAGGCAGTGGCACAGTGGAAATTTAACTGGACCAGCAATCTAGAATTCCAGCTAATATCCTGGGTGGTATGGATTCATAATCCTAACATGGCAATTCGTGAAATTTGAATTCATGCAATTCTGAACTGGTTGTAGCTAGGAACAGGTTGATATATACGCTTAAGATGGGATGAGGGGAGAGGAGAAGAATAAATGATTCATGGAGATAAGCACAGAGAGAGAGATAATAATTGGGTAGACAAAGGATTGGGTAAAGGTCAGCCTGAATCAATGAATAGCTGCAAGTAAGGAGCCTTAGTGCTGAAAATGGGTTGTTTGTGGTAGCAACCCAAGGCCAGGTATGTGGGAGTTGGGAAAGGCTTCAGAAATCTGAAGCTCAAAGAAATGTAGGAGTCAGAATGTAAAATTCTATTAAGGTTGGGAGAGCAAATGCAATGTTACCATTCATTTCAAGAGGGCTAGAATACAAGAGCAGAGACATACTACTGAGTCTGTATCAAGCTCTAGTAAGACTACATTTGGAATATTGTGAACATTTCTGGGTCCTGGATGTAAGGTGTTGTAAAGTGTGCTTAACTGTTACAGACCAGACCAGACCCCTTTAAAACATTTCAAGAAGGTAGCCTGGACCCTAACTTTGCTCGTTGTTTTAAGCTGGTGTGATGTGGATATTCCAGGAGTGATGCAGTTGGTCAAACCATTAGGTTTTCAACAAAACAGGATTTATTTACAAGATTACCAAATGAAACACAAACAAGAGAGAACAGAATATAGAATAATTTAACCTATCTGAAAACCCAGTAGATTATCCCAACTTAATGATGCTGTTCTAAATTCCTGCAAAAGTCATCATAAACATCCCTTGGCACCAAAGGTAAAATCAAACACTGGGTCTTATAGGAGAGATGTCAGAAAGAGGAAGATTCAGCATGGAACTGCTTCTTTAGGTCCAGCAGCTTCACAACAACTCTACTTGCTAAAACCAAACCAGAGAAAAGCTGAGCTGGGATAACTGGTCATTCCCCTTTCATTGTACATATGGTTTTTTTTTCAAAACTTGAAAGCCTTTTGCCTGAGGCAGCACCTGCCAGCTCAAATCAAACTGACCCCAAAACCCTTCAAACCTAGACTTCTCGGAATCGCTACATTTATGACCTTTTTGAAAAAAATGCCAAGGACACCATAACCTTGTTCAAAGAGCAGCATCATCACATAACATTTTGCATTTAGGAACGAACATCCTCACTTCTGACCTTATGATGGAGCAGCTTAAGAAGGTCAGGTCAAGGATTCTACTCTAAGAAATGCCTACAGTAATGTCCCATAATTAAGATTATTGACTCCAAATAAGTACAACCATCTAGGTATGGCTAGGTATGACTCCAACCAGTGAAGAACATTCCCCCTGATTTTCAATGACTCCAGTTTTGCTGGAGCTCCTTTATGCCAACCTTGGTCAAAAGCAGACTTGAAGTTGAGAGCAGTCACTTTCATGTCACTTCTGGGGTTCAAGTATTTTGTCAATGTTCAGCCCAAGTATAATCAAGTCAGGACCTGAGTGGCCTTTTCAGAACCAAATTGAGTATCAGAAAGTGGTTCTTCCTTTGCCATTGCTGCATGATAGTCCTGCTGATGACACCTCCTATCACCCTGAGGGAGTGTAACTCTACTTTACAACTCTTTCAAATGAACAATTGCACTCTGTCTCCATAAGATTGAAGTGCCAGCTTTCTTCATTAGCCCTGTTTTAATTTCCTTGCTAAATCTCTATTGGGCGTTGGTGACATTGCACCTGGAGTACATTACTAAATGATGACCCCCATATATTTAAGAAAGAATGTGTTGCCATTAGAGGCAGATCAAAGAAGATTCATTAGTCTGATTCTTGGTATGAAGGCATTTACTCATCAAGAGCAGCTACACAGGTTAGGGCTTTCTTCAGCATTTAGAAGAATGAGGGGTGATTATATTGAAAGATAAGAATTCTGAGGAAACTTGACAGGGGAGATGTTAAGATCTTTCTACTAGTGGGGAAATCTCACAGGAGAGGACAACGTAACAGAATGAGATGACATTCACTTAAAACTGAGATCTGAGGGAATTTTTTCTTGGAGATGGTAGAGACTATCTGGAATTCTCTACCTTGGAGAGTTGTGGAGACTAGATCACTGAAAGAGGAGATAGATAGAGTTTGAAATATCGGGAGTTGAGGGCTATGATGAGCTGATATGAAAGAAGGGTGGAGGTTCAGGGCAAATCAGCCATAATTGTGTTGAATCTCAAGGCAGGCTTGAGGGACCAAATGGCCTACTTCCGTTTCTATTTCTTATGTAATTTCTTATTTACATTTACTTTAGGTATAACACATTTGTGCCCCATCATAAGAACTCTTGCAGCTGGTTTAAATCCAGAAAGAAAGTTTTCTCTCTCCCCACTTCTGGGTGGCTAACTTTTAAGTCTGCATCCTCAAACCACCTATGAATTATTATAGACTTACTGTGTGAGATGACCAATAATATATTTAGGGCTAAATTGGTTAATATTGATAAAGATCCTAATATGTGGGAACATTGAAAAGCCTCACAGCTGTGGTAGGGGGTATAACATCAAAACACCACATAACAACAGAGGACATTGTAGGTTTGCAGCTTGACTTTTGTTGATCCCATCTGCTTTGTTACTGGGTGATGGTGAGCAGAGGTCTGTCATCTTCCCTACCAATAAAAGGTAGGTCAAGAAAATTATGAGAGCCAATGAGCCTCACCTATATTTACTTCAGCTGATGGTAGTTGCCTGCACCCCTTGACAGTAGTTGTTGCAGTGGCTGGAGAGATAGGATGAATGATTTCCTCTCAAACTGATTGTCACTGCATTATAAATGTGGTGAGGAAATTTATTCCTATCACTTATAGAAACATTAAGAAAAGCTTTCTAAGATAACTTATGCGATTTTAATTAAAAGAAACCTTCCTGAAAAGATGTCAATATGATAAAGGAAGTCTTATTGTTTTCGTGTTTCTTTTTAATAAAAGTGAAACAAAGTCAGTATTTAAAGTGTTAAGTTAGAAATTTTTCACAAAATACACTGTTTGTTCCAATTTTGGCTGATGCGAGATAAATGTCTGAAAAGCAATGCATTTTAATGTGTTTTGAAGTGAAGTGTGAACGTCAAACCTCTAGCTGCAGCTTACTGATAGCACAGCTTTCATTAGAGTTGGCTCATCATAGCAACTCTCTCTAACTCCCTTGTTCATGGTATTTCATATGGAATGAGCTGTTGGTTCAAATACAATCTTCAAGTACATCCTTCTACGTAAGAGCCATAGTTTTCTCATTCAGTCGCTCAAGACTGAAGGATAAAGCAATTATTTGTTTTTTGGACTATACTATTTTGCCTGTGAAATTTGAAGTCCTTTTTTAAAAAAATAGCTTTGACAATAATACTGCTTTATTACATTGTGGGGATAGTGCAAAGGGCACAGTCTTATAGAATTTGGTACTTCTCCTGTTACAACAAGAGATGAACAGTTTAAAATGGATGTTAGCAATACCTTTAGAAGAAAATTATACACCTAATCTTACACCCTTTGTCTCAGTGATAATTTTGAAATATGCCTAATATCACATGTTTTAAAACAGAAGGAAAGGAAGACTTACTTTTACAGGCACCTGTCAAGACCTCAGAATATCCCTAAGCACCTTATAGCCAAATTAAGTACTTTATAAGTGTAGTCATTTTGATTTGTGTACAGCAAGGTCACACAAGTAGCAATATGAATAAATAGTTTTGTTTCTAATGATGTGAGTTCAACAATATGCATTGACCAGGACTCCAAAGAGTGCTCTTAACTTTCTTGAAAATCATTACATGGAATCTTTTATGACTACTTGAGAGGGAAAGCAAGACCCCTTCCTCTTTCTTTTCAATCTTTGACCTAACTTCTCTGAAAACCCTGTCACCAACAATATTAAGCAATTATTTCAGCTTTTTATTTCAAAATCCAGGTTTGATAATAGACATTTGGGAGTATGATATCAGAGTTATCTGTGCACCTAGCTCTTTCCTCTGTTTACCAGTCTTCTCACACTAACCTGTATAATATTAAGCATTCATAAATGTTTTAATGTCTATCTTCCAGTCTTTGTTTCCTCTAAATTCCACATCTGCAGAAGAATTTTCTGCCTTCCATTTCCATCTTTTATTTTTTATTTCGGAATCTATCTTCAACTGCCCAACTGCCAAGCTAGTTTAAACTCTCTGTAATAGCATGAGCAAATGGGATAATCTAGTTCCTGGCCTTGTTGATGCTTAGCCTATGCAACTTATACTGTTCCCATTTCCCCATTTCTGTTTTCCTTGTCAATGTAAAAAAAAAACTGTTAGCAGATAAATCCAACAGAACCATCAAACACAAGCAAAAACAGAATTTGCTGGGAAAGCTCATCAGGTCCAGCAACATCTGTGAAGAGAAATCAATGTTAATGTTTCGGGTCTGGTAACCCTCCCTCAGACCATCAAACTACCAAATCTTAAGCCAACTTGTCAATCAAACTTGGAACATAACTGCATAATATCAAGCAGTCAAGATACTTAACTGTTTTAGTTTCAAAGTTCACTTGAGAACCAACCTCCTAAAATTTCAATGACAAGAAACTTTGCAACCTTTGCTTCATACGTTTAAGTCAAATTTCAAGTTTACGCAATCAAATCCATTCTGGAGACCGTAGGACTTATACATGTGAAACTGGGAATTGTAAACTGAAGCTTAAGTTAACTGTAAAAGTGCACCAGTTTTATCCCTATCGTGTGTGTGTGTGTTGTATTAATTCAGAATAAGTTTGTGAGAATAAATTACTATTTAGTTTGAACTTATGAAAGCTTGCTGCTGAATTATTTAATTGGAATACACATTTCTTTCCATACAAAACATACTTACTACAGGACTAAGAGAGAACATACATTTTATCTGTGACAATAGCCTTAGGTTGCAGGGTGATCACATCATAAATTTGAAACCTATGTAGCAGTCTTAGCTCTGCTGATGGCAGCTGGTGCTAAAAGTTGTTGTTCAAGCTCTAAAGCTGAGAAATCAATCTCCACCAGCCGCTGACATTTCCTGCACATGCATTTGTCAAAGATACAAGAACCACAAGGCACAGGGTATACTATTAAGCAAGACTTGAGTACCCTGCCATAGAGTCAGAGAGTTATACAGCATGGAAACAAATCCTTCGGTCCAACTTGTCTGTGGAAAACAGATACTCTAAATTGATCTAGTCCATTGGCCAGCATTTGATCCACATCCCTCTAAGCCCTTCCTATTCATGACATGCTTCTATTTATTAACCTGTACCAAAAACATACCATAAATAAATTTAAAGTTTGTATATGAACTGGTCAAAAAAAGGAAAATCACCATCTTTCACCAATAACCCCCTGAATGGAGAGGAGACACTCACACAACATTGTTCAAAGATTTCACTTCACATCATAAACAGGGAATTGCTATATTTCATAATTATTCATCTCACTCTTTTGTCATTACTGGTCATGCATTCTCTATATCATTGAACAAAAGATTTTATGTAGAAAAATGCACTCATGAGAAAAGCTCACAATTAGCTTGCTTTCATTATCCAAGCTCCTCCTAACATCCAAACCTCATCAAATTTACAACATAACAGGAGGAAAGAACTCACATTTATATCACATCTACCATGTGATCAAGACTTTTCAAAACATCTCATAAATTTGAGATACTTTCCAGATGCAATCAGTTTTGTAGGTAGCAGCTGCCCCCCCAAGCGTTTGTTTGGTTGAAAAAGGTGTAATGTCTAGACATGCTCTTTATCATCTTTGACTCTGATTGATCAAGGCTTTGCCATAAGAATTCTCCCAGGAATGACTAACCCTTACACCTTTAACAAAAGTAAGTGCATTGCTACTATTTCAAAATACTTTCCAAGGTTGAAAAGGAAAAGTACATTGAGCGGTATTTTGACACCTTACACACCTTCAAGCTGTGCATTAAACATTTTCATGAATCTAAAAAAAGACCATTCTTGCAAGAACAATGCTCATGGCTAGTAATTTTCTTGATATTAAGGTACAAGAAACAGGGACAACATAAACACTTGTGTCTTCCTTTTGAAGTCAGTGGAAAAGAACTGGGTATGGTGTAACATAAACTGTCTATTTAATTTTGCCCAATTTAATACCTCAATGTCTCTTCTGGCATATTTTGGCAATATACTTTGTTGTTGTAATCTGCAGGGCTAAGGGACACAGAGTGTACACATCCACGAGTAACACATCAGCAGATAATGAGGACAAAATATAATAGGCGTCACCATGTTTTAACATGTTAAAAAATCTTGAAGGTGTACAACAGTATGCCAGCATGAGTTAGAAATGTAAACTTTAAATGTTGAATAAAAAGTTATTTTGTTATATTGGATCAAAGTGTGCGTCATATTTACTTAGCTACTGTTCAAAATACTTTCAAACAAGATGATGGAATATTAATTTTTGCTTTAGGCAACAATATCCAAAGTTGGCTTGACATTTTCCAAATTACTGCCTTTCAGATAAGCATTTTATGAATGCATACAATTCTCAACTTTGCAGCATAACAATCCCTTTTCAAATGTAACTTTGAAAATGTTTCAGAATAATCTGGTTTAAGAGATGGAGGTGGGAATTATGAGATGAGAGAGGAACAAAATGGCCATGACTCGAGTTTGTCAAATCCTGTAAACATCACAGATTTTTAAGACACAACTAATGTGAAAAACAAGGGATTTGTATAATATTCCTCAGTGCTACTCTAATTTTTGACAGACTTTCATGTAAAGCCAGCCACTTACTTGAAAGAGTTCAATTAGTTTGGCACAAGAATGCCGTGTCATTTGCAATTGCTGAGATTTGTCCTATTTACATTGAGATGTGATGAATAAATTAGTTGCACTTGGAAACCTGGCTACTTTTAACTGCAATAATATAAAACATAGAATTGCAGATGTTGGAAATCTGAAACAAAAGAAGAAATTGCTGGAGAAATTCAGCAGGTCTGGGTGTGCAGGCTTTGGTTTTCAGGCAGTTATACACCTGACTTCTAAATGGTTTGAATTGCTCCCAATTCCTGGTCCTAGACACTGTGGACTTATTGATCAGGATGTGATGAAAAGGCAGCAGACAAATGTTTGAGTGCAAAGAATCTCTGCATTTATTTATGCACTGAAAAGTAACACAATAAGGAAAGGGTACTCAATAATACAAGAAAAACTAACACAACTATACATTATTATTAAAAATGCACTATTATTTAACATATACTAATATTTAGAATCACAATGCATTGATACCATTTGCCTTCCTCCCCTGACTAAGTTGGTACTCTGAGGTCTCGAGATTATACTCACTACTCTGAAGACATTTTTGAAGTTCACCTGATGTAGTTGCTCTGGTTTGCTGTACTCCAAACATATTAAAGGACTTCTAGCTGCGCTAGGTTGAGTCCGCTGATGTGGTTATGTGCGTATTGGATCTATTAGGTAAGTACTTAGATTTTCTTTACTTTTGCTGATTTGTTGAGCTCAGTCTTCACCTCAGTTGTACTTCTAATGTTCTCTTTGAGTGCATGATTGGTTTAACCAGATTTCTGATGTCTGACAAAGAATTGATGCCTTTCCTTATGCTGGATGCTGGTGATTGTCACAATAATCCGCTTGGTTCCACACTGTCTCCATGAATCTATCTTCTCGAGGCTGTGTGGCCAGAGGTGGCTGGATTTCTTTGGTTTCAGGTTGATTGTCTCAGATGCAAGGTGTAAATTGCAAATGCAAGATGTTGGATCGATACAATGTTCCTCTCTGACAGTCATTCCTTTGTAGTGACCTCCAGGCCCTATTCGTATGTCCACTGGTCATTTATGTACCACCCTGCAAACCCAGCAGTTTTTTTTTTAAGTTTTTTAAAATTCAGAGCTCTGTCCATTTATTTCCAATACTGGGGATTTTTGCAAAATATTACAGGCAGTATCTGTGGAGAGAAAGTAGAGTCAATGATTTGAGTCCAGTGAGCCTTTGGTGAATCTGAAGAAGAGTTACTAGACCTGAGATGTTGACTCTGTTTCTTTCCTTAAGTCCTTCCAAGCTTCCATAACACTAATAATTTTGGCTCCTCCAATACCTATCTGTTCTTATATTTGAAGGTAATTCTTCTCTTACCAAACTTTTGGAGCCTTTGTTCAATTTTTACATTGCACGTGTGAATTAGCCTTTGAGGCCAATATACACTTTATAAATATAATGAAGTATCTTGCAAGGCATTGATTAGTGAATATAGTAAAATTGTACTTTTACATACCAAATTATTCTCATAAGACCACAAGAAGACCATATAAAATAGGAGTGGAAGTAAGGCCATTCGGTCCATCGATTCCTCTCCACCATTCAATCATGGCTGATGGGCATTTCAACGCCACTTACCCGCATTCTCCCCACAGCCCTTTATTCCTTGCAAGATTAAGAATTTATCAATCTCTGCCTTGAAGACATTTAACACCCCGCCTCCACTGAATTCCGTGGTAATGAATTCCACAGGCCCACACTCTCTGGCTGAAGAAATGTCTCCTCATTTCCATTCTAATTTGATCCCCTCTAATACTACGGCTGTGCCCATGAGTCCTAGTATCCCCGACTGATGGAAACAAATTCCCAACGGTCACCCTTTGTAAGCCATGAATTATCTTGTAAGTTTCTATTAGATCTCCTCTCAATCTTCTAAATGCTAATGAATACAATCCCAGGGTCCTCAGCCGTTCATCAGATGTTAGGCCTACCATTCCAGGGATCATCCATGTGAATCTCCGCTTGACATGCTCCAGTGCCAGTATGTCCTTCCTGAGGTGTGGGGCCCAAAACTGGACACAGTATTCTAAATGGGGCCCAACCAGAGCTTTATAAAGTCTCAGTAGCACATCATTGCTTTTACATTTCAAACCTTTTGAGATAAATGACAACATTACATTTGCTTTCTTAATCATGGACTCAACCCTGCGAGTCAATCTTTAGAGAATCCTGAACTAGCACTCCGAGATCCCTTTGTACTTTGGCATTATGAATTTTCTCACTGTTTAGCAAATAGTCCATGCCTGTGTTCTTATTTCCAAAGTACGAAACCTTGCATTTGCTCATGATGAAATTCATCAGCCATTTCATGGACCACTCTCCTAAACTGTCTAAATCTTTCTGTAGCCTCCCTACCTCCTCAGTGTTATCTGCCTGTCTACCTAACTTTGTATCATCGGCAACCTTCGCCAGAATGCCCCCAGTCCCTTCATCCATATCATTAATATATAAAGGGAACAGCTGCAGCCCCAACACTGAACCCTGCAGGATGCCACTTGTCACCAGCTGCCGTTCTGAAAAAGAACCTTTTATCCCAACTCTCTGCCTTCTGTCAGACAGCCAATCCTCATTCCATGCCAGTAGCTCACCTCGCCACTCACATTACTCAGCAGCCTCCCATGAGGCACCTAATCAAAGGCCTTTTGGAAGTCTAGGTAGATAACATCCATTGGATATCCCTGGTTTAACCTACTTGTTACTTCTTCAAAGAATTCTAACAGGTTTGTCAGGCACAACGTCCCATTACTAAATCCATGCTAACTTGTTCCAATCTGACTCTGCACTTCTAAGAATTTAGAAATCTCATCCTTAACGAGGGATTCTAGAATTTTACCTCCAACCAAGGTTAGGCTAATTGGCCTATAATTTTCCATCTTTTGTCTTGATCCTTTCTTGAATGAGGGGGTTACAACAGTGATTTTCCAATCATCTGGGACTTTCCCTGATTCCAGTGATTTTTGAAAGATTACAACCAATGCCTCCACTATTTCTTCAGCCACCTCCCTCAGAACTCTAGGATATAGCCCATCCGGGCCAGGAGGTTTATCAATTTTTAGCCCTTTTAGCTTTTCAAGTACTTTCTCTTTTGCAATGGCTACCATACTCAATTCTGTCCCTTGACTCTCATTAATTGTTGGGATATTATTCATGTCTTCCACTGTATTTATTAAGTTCTTCAGCTATTTCCTTAACTCCCAGCACTAGCCTTCATACATCAATTAGAATGGCCCAATCTCTACTTTTGCCTCTCATTTGTTTCTTATATATTGAAAGAGACTTTTACTATCATTTCTAATATTACTGGTTAGCCTACCTTCATATTTGATCCTCTCCTTCCTTATTTCTTTCTTTGTTATCCTCTGTTTGTTTTAGTAGACTTCCCAATCTTCTGATTTCCTAGTGCTCTTGGCCACTTTATAGGCTCTCTCTTTTCCATGATACATTTTCTGACTTCCTTTGCTAGCCATGGTTGTCTAATTCCCCCTCGGGTAATCTTTCTTTTCTTTGGAATGAACCTCTGTACTATGTTCTCAATTACACCCAGAAACTCCTGCCATTGTTGCCCTACTGTCTTATGTGCTAGGCTCTGCTTCCAGTTGGTTTTTGTCAGTTCCTCTCTCATGCCCCTGTAATTACTTTTATTTAACTGTAACACCATTACATCCAATTTTGCCTTCTTTCTTTCAAACTGCAGACTGAACTCTGATTTTGATTTTGATTGCTGCCTCCTAAGTGTTTCCTGACTTTAAGATCTTTTATAAAGTCTGGCTCGTTAGATACCACTAAGTCCAGAATAGCCTGCTCCCTTGTGGGATCCATCACAGGCTTTTCCAAAAAGCCATCCTGTAAGCATTCCATGAATTCCCTTTCTTTGGAACCTCTGGCAACATTATTCACCCAGTCCACCTGCATATTGAAGTCTCCTATGATCACTGTGACCTTGCCTTTCTAACATGCCCTATCCATTTCCTCATACATCTTGCACCCCTGGTCCTGACCACTGTTGGGAGGTCTGTACATAACTCCCATGATGGTATTTTTGCCTTTGTGGTTCCTCAACTCCACCCACACAGACTCCACATCATCTGACCCTATGTCATTCAGCACCATAGATTTAATTTCATTCTGAACTAACAAGGCAACCTCACCCCCTCTGCCCACCTCCCTGTCTTTTTGATAAGTTGTAAATCCTTTGATGTTTAACTGCCAGTCCTGAACTGCCTGCAACTATGTCTCTGTGATGCCTACCACATCATAATCATTCACAATGATTTGTGCTGTTAATTCATTTACTTTGTTACGAATACTACGGACATTCAGGTAAAGCACCTTAATGCTAATTTTCTTATCCTCATGATTTCCATCACCTTTAGAATTATGTCCTAAGCTATCCTTTCTTTTTGCTTCGTTCCTAGTCTGCCTCAAACTTAAACCCTGCACACCTGCTAACCTGCTGCTTAACTTTCTACTTGACTCCATGCTCTCTGTCGCTTTCGTTTTCCCTTCCCCTCTCGACTCACTAGTTTAAAGTCCTAGTGACCACCTCATTTCTCCTTTTCGCTAGAACAGTGGTTCCAGATTAGTTCAGGTGGAGAACTTCCCATCGGTACAGATCCCCCTAGTTCCAAAAGTGATGCCAATGTCCCATGAAATGGAATCCCTCTTTCCCACACCAATCTCTTAGCCACATGTGTATTTCCCTAATTTTCTTATCCTTATGCCAATTAGTATGTGGCTCGGGCAATAATCAGAGATTATGACCCTCGAGGACTTGTTCTTCAATTTCCTTCCTAGTGCTTAATACTCCCCAAACAGGTCCTCCTTCCTCACCTTGCCTTTGTTGTTTGTGCCAACATGGACCACAAAAATTGGTTCCCTCCTTCCTGCTCCAATATCCTTTCAAGCCATTCGGAGATGTCCTGCACCCTGGCCCCAGGCAGGCAATACACCACGTGGGACTCCCGATCTGGCTCATAAAGGATACTATCTGTCCCCCTAATTATAGAATCCCTATTACAACTGCTTGCCTTTTTGCTTCCCCCTCTTGAATGGCCTTCTGCACCATGATGCCATGGTCAGTTGGCTCATCCTGTCCACAGCCCTTTTCCTCATCCATACAGGGAGTAAGTATCTCACACCTGTTGGACAAGGTCAAGGGCTGGGCTCCTCCACTCCTGAACTCAGAAACCCCCTACTTGCCTCAATCACACCCTGTTGTCCCTGATCACTAACTGAATTTGAATTCTTAATCCACCAGGTATGACTGTCTCCTGAAACAAAGCGTCCAGGTAACTCTCCCTCTCCCAGATGTGCCACAGTGTATGAAGCTCAGATTCCAGATCATCAATTCTGATCTGGAGTTCTTCCAGCAAACAACATTTGCTGCAGATGTGGTCACTGCCGTTCACAATGGGATCAGCCAACTCCCACTTATACAGCTACAGCACATCACCTGTCCAGCTATCTCTACTTATTTAATTAATTTGTACAAATTTATGAGTTAAATAATTTCTAGTACCTCTGTTGTCTTACTCAATTAACCAACTGATAGTAAACTATTAATCAATCACACGAAACAAAAGAAATATCAATTGAAGTGCCTTACCTGAACAAGACTTGAGAGTCCTTTTTTTGGTTAGAGGAGGAGGGTGGGTAGGAGACTCTACACGTATAGTGTCTTGGGATTCGGCCACTGCCAAAATATGTACCTGAAAACTCCTGAGTTAAATTTATATATTTAAAAATTACCTTCATGTTAGGCCACTGGTCCTCACAGTCGCTCCTCCCACTCCAACTGCCACCGAGAAAGAAAAAATTACCATCAGCCATTTGGAATTGTACAGTTCGAAATGAATCAAGCTTGTTCCTCCAGTACCCAGTGGATGTTGAATAATAATATGCTAAGACAGAAGAACACAAAGAAACAACCCATTGCAGGTTTACTTTGAGGTCAGAGAGTCAAATGAGGTTATAACTATTTGGAATTCTACAGTGCAACAACAGGGCATTTGGGATGAAATGTTATCATTGTATGGTACAAGAATAAGCTAAATACAGTAATGGGAGTATCATACAATCATAGAATCAACCAGTGTAGAAAGGTCCTTTGGCCAAGCAGTCTACACTGATAAAATATTACCCTAAATTCATATTAGTCCCACTTTTCTGCACTTGACCTATCATCTTGAATGTTATGACACTTCAATTGCTCATCCAAGTTTTTTTTGATTGTGAGATTTCCCACTTCAACCACCCTCCCAGGCAGAGCATTTCAGATTCCCATCATCCTCTCAGTGAAAAAAAGCTTTCCTCAAATCCCATCCAAACCTCCTGCCATTCAACTTAACACTATGCCCCTTTGTTATTTTCCCTTAAACTAAGGAAATCACCCTACTTTCTATCCACTCTATCCATGCCCCACATTATCCTCTCCACCTCAATCAGGTTACCCACTCAACCTCTCTGCTTCACCTAAGCTTACCCAGAAAATTTACAGTCCAGGAACAGGCCCTTTGGCCCTCCAAGCCTGAGCTGATCCAAAGCTACTGCCTAAATCTGTCGCCCAATTCCTAAGCATCTGTATCCCTCTGCTCCCCACCTACCCATGCATCTATCCAGATGCATCTTAAATGAGTCTACCGTCCCTGCCTCTACCACCTCTGCTGGCAACGCGTTCCATGCACCCACCACCCTTTTTGTAAAGTATGACATTAAAGAGTGAACATAGATCAATACTTCACTGGGGTTGAGTGACTGTAAGAAAAAATTTGTGTTAATGACAAGATTCTTCCAAATTTGTCCAGTTTTTAAAAACATTTATTTCGTAAATATATGTTTTTTCTTAGATGTATATTCGCAGCCTCATGTGAATTTCTTCAGTGACTGACCACCAAAATCAAACTGCTAAAATAAAATGTATCAAACTAGGTTTCACTCAAGGATCTCACTTATCCAGTATTACCATCAGCTGGAATAAACTGCACAAACTCTGCCAATAGATTCCTCCTAGGATTGCACATACTTGAAAACAGTGTAGTATGAACTGCTCCCACATTCTTTCTCTCCTTTATCGTATTATTTTGAACTCATTTCTAGATAAGAAATGCTATTTGCACAAAGACATTTTAATATGAGCACACACCTCACGCACACCCTTATATAAAAAATGCTCTTGTTGTCATGGAACTATCTGGCTGGATTCCAACAGCAGAAATATATTGCCCAACCTGTATTCAATGATATGCACAGGGAGCTTGGATTACAACATTGGTCCTTAATATAAACACAATATAGCTTTCATTTCCTTAATTTAGATTGGATTGCTTACAGTGTGGAAGCAAGTCCACACCGATCCGCAACCCACCCAGACCTATTCCTCTGCATTTGCCCCGTCACCTGGCACTATGGGCAATTTGGCGTGGTCGGTTCGCCTAGCCTGCCCGTTTTTGGACTGTGGGAGGAAACCAACCCACGCAGACATGGGGAGAGTGTGCAAACTCCACTCAGTCTGTCACCTGAGGCAGGAATTGAACCCGGGTCTCTGGTGCTATGAAGCAGCAAGGCTGACAACTGTGCCACTGTGCCGCCCTGACAGGGCATAGTTCAAAATACCCACACAATCCTCAATTAAGCTTGTCTTTCAAACAACTGCATTTCACTTCTGATCTGTAGCTGAGAAAAAATCTTTCTCAGCTAGGAAGTTTCTCCAGGCTGCAAATTTCTTTCAGCCATGCTGCTGGAGTCAGTGTTTTCTGTTCAAAGAACCCTCCCATGTCCCCAAGCTCACTATTGTTATTAAAAAGCCAAGACTTTCTGTGTTATGCTTTTGGCCTGCATTTAGTCTTGCAAAGTTTGTGGAAGTGCACAATGCATTCTTGGAAAAGTGTGGGTGATGTGTCAATGGCTTTGTTGCAACCAGTGAACTGGGAGATGATGTAAAATTTGTGCCCCGTTTACAGAAAGCTTGAATATTGCAGGGCCAACAACACAGATGCAGCCCCTCTTCTTTGTGGGTGGCACGGTGGCACAGTGGTTAGCACTGCTGCCTCCCAGCGCCAGGGACCCGGGTTCAATTTCCACCTCGGGCGACTGACTGTGTGGAGTTTGCACGTTCTCCCCATGTCTGCGTGGGTTTCCTCCCACAGTCCAAAAATGTGCAGGTTAGGTGAATTGGCCATGCTAAATTGCCCGTAGTGTTAGGTGTAGGGGTATTGGTCTGGGTAGGTTGTGCTTTGGCAGGTCGGTGTGGACTTGTTGGGCTGAAGGGCCTGTTTCCACACTGTAAGTAATCTAATCTAATCTAATCTACCTCTCTTCATAACGAAACTGTTCCAATCCTGATCCAGAGACAGTTCACTTTGTTCATCCTCTGATTTGAGGGATTTTATTTTAAGGAGAAATGGAATAGGTGAGGCCTGGACACACTGACATTTAGGAGAATGAAGGATGAGCTTATTAAAACATCAGATTCTTAGGTTCTTCACACAGTAGATGTAGCGAGGTTGTTTTCCCTTGTGGGAAAATTTAAGACCAGAGGAGCATAATCTCAGATAAAGACATTCATTTTAAGACTACATTACAGCGTGGAAACAGGCCCTTCGGCCCAACAAGACCACACTGACCCGAAGCGCAACCCACCCATGCCCCTACATTTACCCCTTACCTAACACTACAGGCAATTTAGCATGGCCAATTCACCTGACCTGCACATCTTTTGACTGTGGGAGGAAACCGGAGCACCCGGAGGAAACCCACGCAGACATGGGGAGAACGTGCAAACTCCACACAGTCGCCTGAGGCAGGAATTGAACCCGGGTCTCAGGCGCTGTGAGGCAGCAGTGCTCACCACTGTGCCACCATGCCGCCCATTCAGTTAAGACAGAAATGAGGTGGAATTTTTTCTCTCAACCTTAGGGTAAATAAATCTGTGGAATTTTTTACTACAAAGAGTTGTAAAGGCTGGGTCATTAAGCGTATTCAAGACTGGAACAGATAGAGTTAAAAATCAGACAACGCCAGATTATAGTCCAACAGGTTTATTTGGAAGCACTAGCTTTTGGAGCACTGCTCCTTCATCAGGTGGTTGTCAGCAGCACTCCGAAAGCTTGTGCTTCCAAATATACCTGTTGGACTGTAACTTGATGTTGAGTGATTTTTAACTTTGTCCACCCAGTCCAACACTGGCACCTTCAAATCATGAAATAGGCAGATTTTTAATCTGGAGATAGTTGTAGATTGTTGGGGAAAACACAGGTAAGTGCAGTTGAGGAATATTAGATCAGTTACTGAGTCTGCTCTGCCATTTAATAAGACAATGGGCCAAAAGGCCAACTTCTCCTTGCTGGGAGTCTGCAGAAACTATAGCGACATTTCACCCTTTAATGTCACAGGAAAGGCCTTTGCGAGTTTCATACTTTATTTGCAGACCAAGTGTACTTGGAAACAAAGTGGAGTTTTTGTGCTGATAGATCTACTGCGGCCATGATCTTCTCTATATGAAGTGTCTCATTAATCAGCACTCAATGAACAATGGTGGCTTCATTGACTCTGGCAAAACAAACAAATATACATTCAATTGGCTGCTTATAAACATGACATGAAGGCCTTTAACATTATTTTATCAATCTGAGAGTCACTAGCTGATAGCATGGAAATTGTGTCTGCTCCATTGGGCTGGTGTGGACCATTATGATGATCAGTAGCTACAGCAGCCTGATAACACACACCGATACATTCAAGAAAAGCAACCCCCAACCTGATAGCCTCATGTGTGGATTGGCCTCTTCAATCATTAACAAAGGTGGGTCATATGAAGAGACCCATCTGAAATGAGCTATTTACTCTATGTTTGCCATCTTTGGAGATAGAAAGATGCTGTGATCCACATTGACTTGCAATATTATTGAGATTCTTTCCAGTGTTTGAAAATTGCTGGAAAATGTGTTTTTTTGATGACCTGATTTTCCAGTGGAAACAGTTACAAGGTTTTATTTTTCTTTGTTTGAACTTGATGTCTCCTAGGAGCTGTTTGGCACTGATGGCCATGGCATATGGTACCTTTGCTGTCCACCTGTCATGCAAGTGAGGTAACTGGATGTGTCAGTGTCTGCTGTGTGTCATCAAATTAATGAACTCTACTGTTTCAATTGGTGCTTCGGTCCTAATTTATATCTAAATATTGACCAATGAATTGTTTACAACATCCCTTTACGGGTTAGCAGATTGATCATGGGGACACTGCTGAATCATAATTTAAATAAAATGATTTGAAAGCATGTATCCACAAACCTGAAGCCTGACTCCATTTCTCAGGTACTCTGTGGTGAGGCAATGCATCTCAGAGAATGAAGGCATACTTGTTTGATGTAACTATATACAATCTAGGAAAAGCAACAAAGATATATTGGACAAGTGACTAAGTTAATATTACTACACTTATCAAAATGTATCACTTTTATTGATATCAGTTCTGTTCATCTTTCAAACAATTTGTAAGTATTCTTATTCAGAGTTATTTTTATGCAGCGGTGAATTCCTCTTCTGCATTGTTCCAGCTGCATTTTACCAAATAGTAATTTATTAATCAGTCATGAAATGCCAATCTTTATAAGAGCCCTTTAACGCCACCATTCATATGGTATTCTAATTGTATCAGAGCATTCCATTACAATCCTTCTAAGACCTAACTAACTTGCTTTAAGCTTTTTTGGTGACGTAACAGCGAGAACAGATGAGGGCAATGCTATTGAAACAGTGTTCATTGATTTCCTATAAGAGTCTTTGATAAAGTGCCACAAACTTGACTTGTTAGCAAAATCAGAAACTCACAGACTAAAAGGAACAATAGCAAGATGGATATGAAATTGTTTGAGTAACAAGAAATAGAAGAGTGCTTCACAGGTATTTATCAGACTGAAGTATTATAGTGGAGTTCTCAAGGGATTGAGCTAGGACCTTGTTTCCTGATATACATTAATGACTGTGATCTTGGTCTACAGGACACAATTTCAGAATTTGCCAATGTACGTACCTTGCAAATATTGTGAACTGTGAATAATGTAGTGTAGAATTTCAAAAGCGTACAGAATAGTTGGTGGAATGGACAGATAAGCGACAAATAAAATTTGATCCAAAAAATAAACTGATTAATTTTGATTGGAACATGTGAAGTGGCAATATAAATACAATTCTGAAGTGTTTGGTGGAGCAGAGGGAGATGGATGTATTGATAAGTAAATCATTGAAGGTGGCAGAAAAGGTTAAAGAGGCATTTAAAAGACATTCTACATCCTGGTGCTTTATAAATAGAGACAAAGGCAAGGAAGTTATGTACAAGACACTGGTTTAGTCTAAACTTAACGAAAGTATCCTGTTCTGGGCACCACATTGCAAAAATGATGTGGAGACTTTACTTGGAAGAAAGAGCGATGGATATTAAGAAAAGCTTTGTCTTGTAATGAGTGGTTAGCATCTGGAATGCCTGAGAATGCAGTGGCTGCTGGCTGAATTAAGGGATTAAGAAGAATGTGCAAGGATACAGGGAAAAAATGAGAAGTAGTTCTAAATGTATTGCTCCTTTTGAAAGCCAGCATGACATTCTTCTGTATAAAAACTGAAAGAACTGCAGGTACTCTAGGTTCAACCTGAAATGTTAACCCTTATTTCTGTCCGCAGATGTTGCCAGATCTGGTAAGCTTTTCAGGCATTTTCTGTTTTTGTGGCCTCCTTCGATACTGTAACCATTCTATGATTCTCTGATATGATATTGGCAGCTTCCAGGTGTCTAGGCATTAAGTTCTGGTATTCCCTCCTTATGAGGCACAGTGAAAAGCTTTGTCTTGCGAGCAATACATGCAGATCACATAGTTAAGTAGCATAGATAAGTAAATAATAGGTAAACAGTAGCAAAAACGAAAACACAGGTTTCGGCGAATGTTAAGAGTTTGTGAGTCCATTCAGTATTCTAACAACAGTAGGGTAGAAACTGTTACGAAACCGACTGGTGCGTATCTTCTCCCTGATGGTAGAGGTTGTAGAAAAACATTGCCTGGGTGAGATGGATCTTTGAGAACGCTAGCAGCCTTTCCTTGACAGCAGGCCTGGTAGATGGATTCTATAGATAGTAGATGGATAGAAGATAGAATATTTCTCCCCATTTAAGACACTTCTTGATACAAACTCTTTGACCAGACATTTGATCACCTGCCTTAATAACTCCTTATGTGGTTTCCTGTGGAATTTTATTTTGTAATGTTTCTGTGAAGCATCTTGGAAGATTTCACAATGTTGAAGATGCCATACAAATATGTGTCATCGTTGTCCATTAAGGAACTGGCAAAGTACAAGTGTAAATTTATTTTATTTGCTTTAGTTCTAGCCAGATTAAAAAACAGTGCTTAAACTGTACTTTTTTAAAAAATCAGCTTTTGAGACATTTGATATCCAGTTTCCTTTTACAGAAATTATTCAGAAGTTGAAGTTCCCTCAAAACTTAATGTGCAGTGACCTTCAATGTAGATTGTTTGAATCTGCAAGAGCAAGATGCTTCTAGTTTGCCTATTTGCTGTTTTAAAAACAAATCAATCCCTCGATAACTGAGCTTGTTAGCAAGATTTAATTACTTTTTGCTTATGACCCTTGTTATGAGATGAATTTCTTGTTTCATATTGACATGGCTCATCGACTGATGGGAGATGCTAGTTACGACTCATTTGACTGTACAACATTGATTAAAATCTGCTGCAGTGTGTTGACTTTAAATTTTGACATTGGTATGTCTGCTGAAGCCTTCTTTAACTTTCTAATATGCATCTTTGACACCAGAGAAACCTCTAGAATAGTCATATCTACGTTTTGGAATGAAGTTCAAATAAAGTGTCATGTTTTATTCTGAATTGCTGTGAACTTTATAATCTTTCTATTCCTATTGTAATTTTCTCCACCCCTTGCGTGCTTTCCTATTTAATGTATCTTGCATGTAGTCCTTACATTGTGTTGGTTCTGTGCAACCACAAAGAAGTCCTTGACAACTGTATGTGTAATTTAGTGCACAGCAATCCCCAATCTTTTCTAGAATATTATTGAGAATGAGAGGAAGTGGTGAGATGTGAAGAAAACAAATTTTATTTTCAGATCTTCTCAACTTAGAATCTCCACATTTTACTGGTGTTTGTCATCAGATTGCTACATGTCTATCCAGTGCCAGTAATGTTGGGAATAGTTAATTTTTATGCTGCCCAAAATGACTTGGTATCAGGATTTCAGCTCCAAGTGGACTTTGGGTGAGTAGGTGATGAGGCCAGAATTCACTCGATTAAGTGGAGGTGATGGTCTCGTGATACTACAAAGAGATTATTAACCCAGAAACTCAGCTAATTTTCTGGGGACCTGGGTTCAAATCCCACCATGATAGATGGTGGAATTTGAATTCAATAAATCTGGAATTAAGGATCCACTGATGACCATTGTCAACAAAACCCATCTGGTTCACTACTGTCCTTTAGGGGAGGAAACTGCTAAACTTACCTGATGTGGCCTACATTTAACTCCAGACCCACACAATGTGATTAACTCTCGAGTGCCCTCTGAAATGGCCAGCAAGCCACTCAATTCAGAGGCAGCTAGGGACATGAAATAAATGCTGGCCAGCCAGCAATGCCCGCATGTGTGCATTTAAAAAAATGTGTGGACTAGGAACTGTCAGGATGGTGTTACAGATGTAAAGATGGTCAGGTGGTCTAAACGCTTCTTGTTGAGTCCTGAGGAAAAGTCGTGCTTTTTCTAATTTTACAGTATTTTGAGTGTTTATGTAGACTTGTGTGTTTGGCTCTCTGGCAAATTTGAGCTTTTTGAGTTTGGGATGAAATTCGTAGAAATGTCTCCACTCAGACCCCAATAATGGTATCAGGCTTCCATTTACTCGGGCCTCTATCAGCTTTGTTCAGATAGCTTGGCTGTCTCTACAGAGACTGAGACAAAAATGATGGATGGTGGCATCTGGGTAGTCTGATTTCAGCTGCCTATCTGCCTGGTTTCTCAGTGGATAAATTTCAGAGCAAATCCAAAGTGTTTAGCTGGAAGGGGAATAAACCTCCTTGCAGGAAAAGAAAAGATGACATAAGTTTCAATTTACAACAGAAAATACCAAGTTAAGAAAAAAAGCAGTCAAATTATTACCTGATTTCAAAACAGAAAATATTGGAATCGGCTTACTTAACTTCAGTCAATGTGTAAAATGAAAACCAATGGCCTGAAATCTGACTACCAGCCATGGTGGTAGGGTATGAGGAAGTTAATGGGCTGAAAAATGTCACAGGAACCTGACATGATCCCACAACCTTTTATATTCTACTGGAGCCCTGTTTAAAGTGAACGGAAACCTCCCATGGAGCTGCCCGCTCAGTGACTGCATTTTGAAAGCAACTAATTAATTATGGTTTTAACCCAGGACTCTGAATTTAACAGCTGTAGTGATTGTAACGAGGTCACCCAGGTGGACCTCATAGGAGTTCCCTGATTGGGGCTGTTAATCTGGTCCAATTAGGGAGCCCTGGCTGACCAATAAGAACAGGAGTGTCCGACATCCTGTTCACCCAGAGAGCTAGCTCTGAGGGAGGTGGATCAGTGTCAAGGACTCTCCATGTATAAATAAAACAAGTGACTTAGTGATGGGACACTGGCCTCTGTGCAGTTATTTCAACAGCCAAAAAGGCTTTCCCAAGCTGTCTGAAATTTACCAGACTCATTAAGATACAAGTTCAGCAGGAAGTAATTGCTCAATGAAATTGATGAGCTGGAAAACCATTAAACAGCAAGACTGCACAGCTGTTGTCTACTCCGCCTATGTGAAAGGCTCGTGCTCACTGGATGTTTTCTGGGACATTGTTTTTGTTGGTGATTTACAACTTTGGGCTTTGCTCAACTTGACCTGGTCTACTCTGCTGTCAGGCTTCACGTCATAATTGATAAAGAGCAACAGGAGCAGCCACACTAACACAAGGAGCCAAACTAATTGGACTAGGAGCCAGAGCAACAGGAGCTGTGTTCTCTACATATTGCTCTATAGGACAGATAAGGGATGTAGACACAGCTCAACATTATAATCTCCAGGTGAAGAGTTAACCTCCCTGACAAGAAGGATCAAAATTAACTCAGGCCTTTGTAGCAAGTCATTGATGATTGCTGAACAAAGCCTTCCTTCAAAAGACCCAGGTGGAAATGTAATGCCTGCAGCTATTAATGTTGCCAAAGTCTTTTAAATCTGCTGAAGACATCTTTTTTCAATTTCCTTATGGGATGTAGATGTCACTGGTTGGCCAGCATTTATTGCTCATCCCTAGTTGTCCTTAAAAGGTTGATGATGAGTTGCCTTTTTGAACTGCTGGAAAGGCACAGCAGGTCAGGCAGCATCTGAGGAGCAGGAGAATCAATGTTTCGGGCATAAGCCCATCATCGGGAATGGCTGATGAAGGGCTTATGCCCGAAACATCAACTCTCCTGCTCTCAGATGCTGCCTGGCCTGCTGTCCTTTTCCAGCGCCACACTTTTCGACTCTGACTCTCCAGCATCTGCAGTCCCCACTTTCTCCTTCTTGAACTGCTGCAGTCCATGAGCTCTATGTAGACCCAAAATGCTGATGGTATGGAGTTCCAGGATTTGGTCCAGTGACAGTGAAGAATTTCATAATTTTGTACCCAAAGGATAACTCCTATTTGGTTGATGTCATGTTTGACAGAACTCAACCTAAGTCCACTGATGTGGTGAAGCCAGTCAGACACGTTGTGTTCACACAGACGCCAGGAGTCACTGAATACACTCTTGTGCAAATTAAGACATTTTCAGGTCAGCTTGATATATCTATCTCAGTGGAAGAGAATCCATTCTACCATTGTTGAACTCCCATGCTGCCACAAAAACATTGGTGTGTATGTCCATGGAAGATATCTTTGAATCTGCCCATAATTCCTTCATTTTGCAATGGTTACATCTCATACAAGTTTTTAAACCTTTACATGGCATGTGTGGATGCCTCTTGCAGATGAGGCTAACGTCAGACAACTCCTGTGAGGATCCCAATTACTGAGGCAGAGAGGGCAACTTGAGAGTCACATGATCACAATACGGGAATGCAGTAAGATTGTTGGACAAGTCGTTATCGAGGTCTCCGAAGAGTGATTCAGGTACCTTGTCAGATCTGGGGTTGTATCAGTCAGGATGATCAAAATAGATATCACTAAAATCCTGGAACGGCAAGATTGACACATTGGAAGAGACTGGATTGGTAAGGTCTATATACCTGGCATTTAGAAGAATTAGGAGATCTCATTGAAACATAAGATTCTAACAGGACGAGACAGTGTTGATGCAGGAAGGATGTTCTCGATAAGCAGCAAATTAAGAACCTAAAGATGAAGGCTGGCCTTTTTGAACGGATGTGGAAGAATTGCTTCACCTAGGGAGTGGTGAACCTATGGAATTCTATGCAACAGGGAACTGCTGAGACAAAAACATTGAAGATGTTCTAGAAAGATGTAGACATAGTTTGAAGGACAAATTCCTTTGGAGAAAGCAGGATTAAATTACTGAATTGGCTTATCACCTAATATCATATTGAATGACAGAGCAGGCTCAAAGGTTTAGGCCACAGAAGGCCAAATGACCTGCTTTAGTTCCTTTGCCTTTCTATGTTTCTATGTGGGTTGCTGTGCTCTCCAATATTTGCCCTTAAGTGAGTAATGAAACTGCAGAACGAGGAAGATACAGGCAATTCCCTGGTTGTGAATGGTTTCCGTTCTCGAGTTCATTTGTAACTTGATTTGTACATAAGTCAGAACACAATACAGGTCAATATAAAGTAGCCGTTTGTAAGTACAGGAAATGCGCATTTGTTAGATCTTATAAAGTTGGGAATCCCTGTACAAGTCACTCAGCATTATCAAGAAGCTTGATTGTCAAACATTTCTGCAGCCATTTATCTGCTATCAAAAGAATTCACAATAACTTCATAAAGGTACTTTTTTATTGTTTGAATGTATCAGGCTATGTGACAGTAATCATAAATGTTTAAGTCTCCACTCACCTCTTCACCCCACGCCAAATAATGTCCACAGTAAAAGATACATTCATACTTTTCCTTGTCTTCCAAACTAATTCTATCATTCCCTGGACAGTTGCTGTCTATTTTGAATTTTGGCTACAACAACTGTAGATGGCAGGAGAATGAACATTTTGAGGAAAGAATCTCTTTTGTTGAATCAAATAAATGCATAACACCATGAACATTGTTGTAAACACTAATAATGTCTTTCTGATCGTTTCTTACTGCTCGAACAATATGAACTAGATTCACCAATCAGAGTCAACCTGACGGATTTAATCAAAACCTGGCAGTTAAATGCCATTAATGACCATTTCCATCTAGAAGGACCAGAGCAGCAGATACACGGGAACACAGCAACTGCAAGTTCCCCTCTAATCATCTCACAGTCCTGACTTGGAAAGATATCACTGTTCCTTCACTGTCATTGTTCTGGAATTTCCTCTCTAACAGCATTGTGGATCCACCTACACTGAAAGGATTGCAGCGGTTCAAGGATGCAGCTCACCACCACCTTGTCACAGCCAATTAGGGATAGGCAATAAATACAGGCAAGCCAGCAATGTCCATGTCCTATGAGTGAATAAAAAAAAATTATCAGTCATCATTAACTACTGCATTCTTGATGTCAATGCCTCTGGAAAATAGAGACCACTTGCCAAAATGTCAGCATGGTCCTTTTATTAAGTAGAAATGCTGGTTTCCCTTTAAACTGGTATTCCTGTCAATTGTACAGATTAGTGCATAATGGAAGGCTTCAACAAAAAATTTTTTCTGCAATTTTCAGGTTTTGTAATACCAAATCTACAAACAGTTTCCCTTTTGTATTTAGCTTGTTGTATCTTCTATGCTTCTGATGGATATTTCCCCCCTTTTATTTTCATTGACAATTAATTAATTGATTTAATCAACAAATGTTGATTCCAGAATTAAATATTAACATTTGTGACCCTTATGATTGATCATCCTATTTTCATATAGATTAGATGCTATGGCAAATGTTAACTGCTTAGTTTTCTGAGTAGCCTGGTCCCTCAGGAAACCAAATGTTATAAAGCCTGGCTGATTGGATCAGCAATTTAATGGTCTCGGACTGCTCTTGTTGCAATTCTCTCCAGTGTTTTGGCACACTTCAATAACTTGATCAATCCTACACTTATAGTTATACATTATACATTGGATTTTAATGACAGATCTGCTCCTCTAACGCCTCCTTACTATTTTGGGATCTGTGGTAAACACTTAGCAGTGCAACAAATCCTTTATTTTGCTTAAAACAAATCAAACAATTTTAGTCTGTGGACCCTCTAGTATATTATCCGCTGAACAATTATTATCCCTGATCAATACTGCCACCCTGTCCTTATTTTTTTCTTCCATAACTCACCTGAATGATAGACAGGAATATGTAATTCCTATGCTGTCCATATAATAGCTAGATTTTCATTTTAAGAAACATAGAAAATAAAAGGAGCAGACTATTTGGCCCTTTGTGACTGTTCCAACATTCATTATGATCATAGCTGATCACCTAACTCGTGGAGAGTTTCAGAAAACATTTCTGGGACATGCACTAAACAACCCCACTGCACTGTGGCTGACCACTTCAACTCCCCTTTCCACTACTCAAAGACTTGCAAGTCCTGGGCCTCCTCCACTGCTAAATCAAATCCACCTGCCGACTGGAGGAATTACACCTCATCTTCGCCTTGGGATCCTTCCACTACACCAGCATCAACATCGACTTCACTAGTTTACAAATCTCCCTTCCCCAACCTCATCCCAGATCCAACTCTCCAACTCGGCACTGTCTCTTGACCTGTCCTACCTGTCCATCTTCCTTCCCACTATCTGCTCCACCATTCCCACCGACCTACCACAATTACTTCCTACTGACCTACCACAATTATTTCCCATCTATATCAACCTATCGCCTCCCCACCTACCTTCCCTCCAGCCCCACCTCTACTCCCTATTTATTTCTCATCCCCCTTGCCCACCACATTCCCAATGAAGGGCTTATATCCAAAATGTCGACTCTCCCACTCCTCGGATGCTGCTTGACCTGCTGTGCTTTTCCAGCGCCACCCTTTTCAACTCCAACTCAATAACTTCCACAGTAAAATATGTAACCTGCTTTTCCCCATATTCTTTGATCCCTTTAACCTCACTTATGCCACTTCTTGAAATCATACAATGTATTGGCCTCGTCTGCTTTCTGCTGTAGGAAATTTCATATGTTCACTGCACTCAGGGTGAAGAAATTTCTCCTTGTCACAGTCGTAAATTGTTTACCTTATATCCTTGGGACTGTGACCAGTGGTTCTGGTCTCCCCTGTCATCAGGAACATACTTCCTGTATCTACCCTGTCTCACCCTGTTACAATTTTATAGGTTTAAGCGTTATTCCATAACGTTGTGCGGAAACCTGTGCCTGTTGTTCCTCAACCTTTAACCCTCCCCCTGCTTTTACTAACACTTACTTATTCCCGCACTGTGCTAATCTACTTTGCATTTTTCCTCCATCTAATTTCAATTTTCATCACTATTTATCTCTTCTCTCTGCTGCATTTTTTTTTACTGGCACCTCACCCCTATCAAATTTGTGTAAATCCTCCCTCACAGCACCCCCTGGAAATTTTGGTCAGTGTCCTGTTCAGTTGCAATCATTTGACCCTCTTGTCCAGAATTGGTCCCAATGCCCTGGGAATTGTAAGCCCTCCTTCCCACATGAGTGCTTCAGCCATGATTAGGAGAAAATAGGAAGATTGGATATAGTTTAATTAGAAGCAGATAGATAGGTATTGAGTTCCAAACAGATTAGTAATGGAAGATGAGATGTTTGGTGAAGGTAGAAATAGAACCAGCCTGACATGAAAAGGTTTAAGTCATTTCTCATTGCAAGGAAATTAGTGCAGCCAGGAGGTAACTCATGTTATAGGAGGAAGAATATGACTGGATCAATGTAGTGACAATGTTGGGAGGAAATGAAGTGAACCAAATGTTTAGGGGAGATAATATAAATAAAATTGTTGTGAGCAGAGGAAGGAACAGTGAGAGAGAATAGTTGATGAATGAAAACAAGAGGATAGTATGAGACGAAAAAGTAGCTGTCAAAGATAGCATGATACATATTGCCTGCACAGACCATCAAAAAGATACAGCCTGCAAACTTCAGCACCTTCCATCTCTACCATGCATCACCTCCAACCTGGATGGAAAGGTGATTAACAGATAGTTGGAGTAGTAGAAGATGATTGAAAGAGGATCAGAAAAAGAATAAGGCTGAGAGAAGCATAAAGCTAATGACTTACAGTAACTTTTAAGAGAGTGTGAATTATGGTGCAAAAAGGAAACAAGAAAAAGTGGTTTCAATTATGTAGAAAGATTGGAAACATTGTACCAGTTCTTCCAGCAAGAGAAGGTAGAAATAAATTTGGCAGAAGTCGAGTGAGGCTTATTATCTGAAAAGGAAATAAAAGTGCTAGGTATGGAGAAAAGGCAGGGAAATAACAACAGGTTCCTTCAAAGGCCCAGCAAAGAGAATGGACTGAATGGCCTTCTGTGCTATAATCATTCCCTGATTCTATGAACACAACTATAGCTGGTAGAATGTGCTCTGATCTAAACTACCTTTGCAGGTTGGTGATCCTTATTTTCTGAAATGAAACTCTAAACCTCTATTGCAGTTGAGACATCATAATTTAGAATGTCAAGTATAAAAACAGAAAGGAACAAAGCAATATTTTTATGCTTAAATTGATTCCTGGTTAATTGGCTCTAATGAAGAAAATTTACAATTTGAATTGTAGTGAGGAATATGCAAACATCTGGCAAACTATAGTTTTGGAAATTAAAGTTATAATACAAGACATTATGTCTTTAAGGAATTGCCAATAATAAACACAGGATGTTTCCTGAAGAAGGGCTTATGCCCGAAACGTCGATTCTCCTTCTCCTTTGATGCTGCCTGACCTGCTGCGCTTTTCCAGCAACACATTTTTAAGCTCTGATCTCCAGCATCTGCAGTCCTCACTTTCTCCTAATAATAAACACAACCTTGCCTGAGTAGTAGAATAATCTGTTCCTTGGAACAAAGTAGACTATGACTGCTGACATTGTAAAACGTTGAATCATCAATTTATCAGGAGATGAAATGTATTGTACTGAATTATTGCCATTATGGGAGATTCACAGGTGATAATTTTAATACCAAGCTTCAGTTTTGAGTTAACACAGGACATGTTTTCAATTTGTACAAGCCCGGTCTTGGATTATATGGCTCTCAATTCTTGAAATTCCTTATGGTAAGTAATGTCAGAATGTGGGTTTCCTGCCCCTAGGAAGTTTTCAGTTTTGCCTTACACCAGCTTCTGGCTGATAGAGGATAGACCAAGGATAATATTTACTTTCCCTGTAAGGCAAAATACATTTTTAAGCTGCAGCATATTTGTCAATGGCTATCAGTTCTTACATACATGGACTATGTTATTTCCTAGCTAGCTTTTCGTGTAAATATGAAATTTTTTATTACCAATTAAAAGTACAAGAAACATCAGTTCCTTGACAGTTTGTAACGTGAAAAATTGTTCCTGATTTATTCAAATGTATGCGTCATTAACCTTTATAATAATTTTGTTGCCACTTCTTGAACTTTAGATAGAACTGTCATATTAAATAAATGACTTCCACTTAAGGTGGCCGAGCAAAGTTCCTATCTTTTTGGTATATTTGAAATTCAGGTTTAGACGCAGATTTGATAGAAGTGTTATTTGTTTGCACGAACTGAATGCTTCAGTACATTTTGAATGAAAAACTAAATTTTAAGCCTGGTTGAGTTTATAGCTTTTTGGCCTCAGTCAGGTGTTTGTGGGTTCCAACGAACCACACTGTAGAATTTGACCAATAATCTAGGCTAATGCTTGAGTGAAATTCTATAGCCAGAAGGCCATCATACAGACAAGACACTAAATTAACACTGTTTCTGCCTGTTCAGCAAAAAACTCAAATACTAGCATTCAGCTAAGAGCTGAGTGTACTGAGTGTCATTCCTCTGAATAGGATCCATTAATAATGTTTTGTTTTAGCTTGACAGCAGTAGGATGTTGGTTGGGAATGCTACTCATTTTGCAACTCAATAGAAGCTCCACCTGTTGCTCAAGCATTTCAGATACCTGAACCTTTCAGGGTAATCTGAGATGGGTGGCTCACTTTGAAGATCAAAAGAGATGGCCTTTGGCCTGTTCATGATCCGATCAGAGTAGCCATTATTCAATAGGATAGCTTTCATGTGCCATATTTCAGCACCTAGTTTGTACATTGAACAAATGACTCTGGCCTCTGAACTGCCAGTATGTCCTGAATTTCAGCAAATGGAAGAGTAGTAATCCCAGAGTTTATATGGACAATATCACTAATATGCAAGGGTTCTTTTTATTTATTTGTGGATCGTGGACACTGCTAGCCAGGTCAGCATTTATGGCTCATCTCTAGTTGCCCTTGAGAAGGTAGTGATGAGCTGCCTTTTTTAACTGCTGCTGTCCATGTGCTCTAGGTAGACCAGAATACCGTGAGAGAGAGAATTCCAGGATTTTGACCGAATAACGCTGAAGGAACACCAACAATATATTTTCAAGTCAGGATGGTAAGTGGCTTGGAGCTTGGAGGTTATGTAATTTTTATCAAAGACACAGTTCTTATGAAACCCAACAAAGATGTTTGTGACAGTTAGGTCTAATGGACATCTTATGTCAGCACTATCTATTTGTCTAACCTGATGTTACTGAGTTCATCTTTCGTGATTCATACAACATTAGCATGTCACAATCATAGTAACAATGGTATTGTACTGCAGTGCAAACAGCTATGCCTTAAATCAATGTCAAATGAGCACATGGACATTGTATTGCCATCAACATACAAGTCTGTGCCGCCCTCATAAAAAGTGAAGGAATCTTTCACCATGCATATGTGTCAACAAAGAACATACATGCACATAGCACCTGTTTCAACTTGGCAAAATGAGGGACAGCTGTATAATGATTCAAATCAACACCTTGAAGAATCAAAATCAACCTGCCTTACCAAAAATTTAAACAGAATTTAGTAGCTAATTATTGGTCTTTATTAACTAGTCCACTTTAATGGCAGCATCTATCCCAGCCAGATTCTATTGGCTAGCCAACCAGCACTCTCCTCCCTTACAATATCAATGTTGTTTTTCTTTACTTTGGTAATTGTTATGGATTGTCCTGATGACTGCAAAATGCAAAGCTTCAATAAAATGTCATTTCTCAACGATATTCAAATTCTGCGTTACCAGATGTAGGATTAAGCAAAAATCCCCATCATCTGAAATACTGGACAAGACCCTGGATTTTTCTAACATCTAAAATACTGAACAAAATCCTGCACTCAGGTTGCAAACACACAAAAGAACCAGAATGATTTCTGTCTGGGACTATTGTTCAGCTTGGAATTCCAAGTTACACCTCCACTGTAAGTGAACAATCAACCAAACCTAACACTCCAGACCAAAACTAACTTTTCCATCTTGGACTACCCAACACAAACAGGATGGAGCTGTCAGAGATACTGAACATTCAACTTCAAACAAAATCCATTCACACATATTGCTAACTATCCGGAAACCAATTGATTTCAAAAGGAACACCAGAAACACAATGGGAGGCACAGATTTGACATGAAGATAAGGGACTCACTAGCAGTATAGTTGCAGGCCCTGATCTCATCTGAGGTAACGATCTCCAAAAACGTTTCAAGGAGATATCCCTGGAGTTGTCCAAAGAGCTATCCCCAGAAGAAAAATTCCCACAGCTAATTCCAGCAGCTGTTTTCTGAGAGTAATTTCCAGCCACTATTTCCAAGAGCTATCTCCAGAAGGCGGATCCCAACAGCAAATCCAAGAGCTACCAACCACTGGCCTGTTCCAAAACAGTGGAGCCAATGGCAACTGATCATGACCAGTAGTACTTGGAACTGACAAACTCCGAGAATCACTGACCCAACCAACACCACAAAGGCTCCTGAGGTGAAAACTGGGCTGGCAAAACCAGCAGAAAGGAAAGAAAACCAAGCACTTAGCCAATAGATCCATTAAGCACCTTACCGCATTAGTAGACTCAACCCAGACTGAGGGACCTATGCAGACTGAAGTCTTCGTCCAGGTACGGCAAGTGTGAACAGCCAATTGTACTTCAAATTTGCATTTTCCTCAGTGGTGAGCTGAAACTCCTGAGACTCCAAAAGTTCTAACTTAGCTAACAGGGAAGGGAAGGAGGGTGGTGACAGTACATAGGACCCCAAGGGCAGGAAGCCTGATTAAAATTTCTGTGACTAAAACTGCTGTCTTTAGGTTCTAATAATGTTTGATGTGACTAATAGCATATTTAAAATTATTACTGTCCTCTGCATAGTTGATTGTGTCAGTTTGCCTGTTTATTGCATTTATCTGTATTTCTTGTATTACACTTAACTTTTGTATTGTAAATACACTCAGATTCTTTTGCCCTGAATCATTTGTCTACTGCCTTCCTCATTTCATATTCCCTAAGTAAGTGCAGTGTCTAGTTCCAGGGATCTGAGGGTGATTTGAACCACTTAAAAATCAGAATTCTACACAAATAACTAATTGAATCTACACTTCTTAGAATTATAAGTTTAACGAGGGTAGTAAATTGCACAAATTATGAATAGGTCAAATTTTTGAAACAGTTAAACCAAGGAATTTTGAAATGGAAGCATTGTCTTACCTCAAATTCTTAATCTAGTTAAAAGAAAAACTTCTGAAGAATGTTATGTTTTAATTGGCCTGGATTTGTAGTGAAATAAAATGGTTGAGGCTATCAGCACTTAACATTGAGTAAATTGGACTGTGTATCTACAAATGCACAGATAAATGTACAAATTAGGATATTATAGTTTGAAATGCTTTGCCTCTCTTCACTATAACATTGTTTTACAAGGACTTTTCATTTGAAATACATGGAACTGATGAGGTTACTTACTTATCTACTGGATACCTACCAAATGCATCTAAAAAACACATAGGCTTCTCGAGTGTAAATGGGGATATTCTTCGTAAAAGTGAGTGATCTTTTGGATTCACTCATGTGATGCAGTCTGGCCGCCATTTGCTGCTGATTCGTAATTGCTCTTGGCAGTTAGGTGGTCAGCTGCCCTCCTGAACCCTATAGCCCTTGTGATGTAGGGACATGCACAATGCTGTTAGCAGGATGTTGCAGGATTTTGTCCCAGCAACAATGAAAGAACAG